>NW_022681459.1:28840703-30165703 GCF_009764315.1 Trachypithecus francoisi
CACAGCATGTGGGAATTATGGGAGCTACAATTCAAGATGAGATTTGGGTGGGGCCACAGCCAAACCATGTCACAAGGGCATTTGTCAGCCGAGCTAGATGAACAGGGGCTGAAATACTAGATGACATGATCACTGTCTCTGCTGTTTCCCTAGATGGGCGGCCCCTCCAAAGATCACTGTCACCCTCTGGATCTCAGATCCAACATCACCTCTTCTGAGAGGCCTTCCTGACCGCCGGACCCAAAGATGGGCTGCCATGCCCCCTCCTCAGCAGCTGCACCCGACGTCCTCACCATGTCGACTCCCCTGACAGCACAACACCTGCCATCATTTTGGGTACTGGTGCGTTGTCCGTCTCCACCTGGAGGATGCCAGCTTCAGGGAAGCAGACATCACAGATGCATTGACCTCCGCGTCTGCAGTATGTAACGCAGTGGGGGGCATAGGGAGGAGCCTCACAAATATTGTGGAATGAGAGAAAGAAGAAAAGACTGAATGAATGACTACAGGCTACTATTATCTATGTTAATGCAATCACCAGTAGCGTTTTGCTGCATTGGGGTGCAGTCGTTCTCAGCTTCTAGTTTTTCCTCCTCTTTCTATCCTGCTGCGGATTGCTCCCCGCACTGTTGTAGGGGAGCCCATGTCCTACGGCAAAGCCATTGAACCTGGAAGCTAAATTGAAGTTGCCTCAGATAGGAAGCCGATCTCAGATGCTGTGTGGGACCAGAGACTTTGTAAGTCCACAGGTGCGGTCAGGGACCATGCAAGCCCGACCCCATTGCTACAAACACTGAACGCCAGCTGCATCACTCAGCAAAGTGTGTGCCAGCCACACCTGCACGGGACCACTGGACCACCATGAGCCTGGGAGCCCCAGCTCTTGACAGAGGTCCTGGGGTGATGCCCGGGACCTTCCACAAGGGCGGGAGGCCAAGAGCCCTCCAGGGACAGGAGGCTTTCGTCGGAACCCAGAAACTCTGCATCCTAAGGGACAATGGCATTCCTCCTTGTGGGGATGGTACAAAAGCCCAGGCTTGTTGGCTTATCTGAGCTGCCGTCTCCTCCTTTGTTTTATGGGTTAGGCTGATGTAGCTGGAATGGAGTATGGTACTGAGATCAGGAGGATCCGATGGGATCCTCATCAGATGATCCATCCTCATGATGTGGCTGGAATGGAGTATGGTACTGAGATGGGATCAGGATGCCCCAGTCCACTTCTCCAAGAAACTTTAAAAAAAAATTGTGGAGGCCTAGGTGGGCGGATCATTTGAGGTCAGGAGTTTGAGGCCAGCCTGGCCAACATGGGTGAAACCCCGTCTCTAGTAAAAATACAAAAATTAGCCTGGCATGGTGGTGTGTGTCTGTAGTCTCAGCTACTAGGGAGGGTGAGGCAGGAGAATCACTTGAACCCACGAGGTGGAGGTTGCAGTGAGCCGAGATCGCGCCACTGCCTCCAGCCTGGGTAACAGAGAGAGACTCTATCTCAAAAAAAAAAAAAAAAAGGAAAAGTGTGGTAAATATACATAAATAAAATGTACTAGGTTAGGCAAGCATAGGTGTACAATTCAGTAGTGATAAGTATATTCACATTGTTGTGCAAACAACTTCCAGTACTTTTTCATCTTGCAAAACTGAAACTTTGTGTCCATGAAAAACAACCCCCCTTTCCTCCCTCCCCCGAGTCCCTGGCAACCACCCCCAAGGGATGTTTCAGTGACTTCAGTGTCTCCACATGATAAGGATGTTGAGAATTTGAGGTGAGCACCAACACATCAGGTGCTACACAGTTGCCCATGAGAGATTTATATATAAATTATTTCCTGGAGGCCGAGCACCGTGGCTCATGCTTGTGGTCTCAACACTTTGGGAGGCCAAGACAGGAGGATCACTTGAGCCCAGGAGTTTGAGACCAGCCTGGGCAACCTAGTGAGACCCCTATCTCTACCAAGTAATAATACCTATCACAATCATCTCCTGGATCTCCAGTGCAACAGAGAAGGATGCAGGTTTAGAGAAGGGCCTGTGGAGGTTCAGTTCCCAGCAGTGTGACATTGGGCACCTCAGGCTCACACCTGACAGTGACATTGGGGATCCCTGCCCAGCTGCACTGCGCTGTTCCATCTGCCCTTCCCAGGACCGTGAATGAGTCTGGCTCCTTCTCCCTGCCGGTCTCAGCCCGCACCCATCTCTTAAAGAGGCCACTCAATGGAGTGGCCACGAGAATCCCTCTTTCAGGCTCTGGGTCTAGGGAAGGGGTCCCAGGAAGCAGACTCTGCAGATGAGACCCTGTCCAGGTGGGATCCCTGCCAGCTGGGTGGCCCTGAGGGTCCCAAAACCTGGGATGAGAAGCCCCTATCTCAAGGGCAGCTGTGCCCACCCAGCCCGCGCCACTCTTGCATCCCTTTCCACTGTTTTCCTTCAGAGTACCTGGTTCTGGAGCCACAGGTCCTCACAGTGGGCATCTCCTTCTGAGGCTGCCATTTCTCAGCACATCCTGGAAAGGGTGAGGGAAAGCACAGGAGAGGACCATCCAAGAGCGCAGCTGCATCCCAAAAGCCTGCTTTGGAACGGGCTGACGTGTGTGAGGCATCTGCAGCTGCCCCACAGAGGTAGGGACACTGGGTGGTGGGGACAGGCTTTCAGCTGCAAAATGTCCGGGTAGCTGCTTCTTCCTTCACGCTTGACCTTCTAAAATCAACTACGCATTACTTCTGAAATTTAAAAAATTCCAGGAAAAAAAAAAAAAGAAAAGAAAATCCAGACAGTCTAAAGAAAGTGTCTCAGGCCATTCTGCCGATGAACTGGGTTTGGAAATGCCAGCTTCTACCCTGGAATGTTGGCGTGGTCAAGGTGATGCCAACTGGCTCCAGGTAGCAGGACGGAGCCAGAGTGTTTGGCAAAGGTCACGGACTGGTGGCCTGTGAGTCAGCCAGATCTGACCAGTCCGGTGTCCTGGGCCAAGCCTTCCCGGTGTAGAGAGTTGCTCACACTGCAGTCCACAGAGTCCCCCGGGGCTGGTGCGCTCTGTACTTCCTGCCTGGCCCTGTAGGTGTTCAGTTTTGCAATTGCTGGTGTGGAGCGGGGGCAGAGGGGGGCAGCTCCACCACCTGCCATAGAGTGGAACCTCAGCCCTGTCCCAGGACTCAGGGCCGCCCACATGAGGGCAGGTGCGTGCCAAGGTGGCCCCACCCGGGTCCCTGTACCTGGAGCAGTGTTCTGGGGCTAATGGCAGCCTCCAGAAGTGGCCCCTTACTCCCAGCCCACAGCCAGGGCCTCACTGCCTGATGTGGGGTACAGACACAGCCTCTTTCCTCAGCCAGGAGCAAGGCAGTGGCATGACCACAGGCAGAGGCTGTCTCGGCTCTTTCCTTCCTCATGGCTTCTGGCTTGCTCAAGGCCTCCTCCCACAGCCACTCCTCTCTTCAATAGAGTGGCCACGAGAATCCCTCTCTCAGGCTCTGGGTCTAGGGAAGGGATCCCAGGAAGCAGACTCTGCAGATGAGACGCTGTCCAGGTGGGATCCCTGCCAGCTGGGTGGCCCTGAGGGTCCCAGAACCTGGGATGAGAAGATTCTCAGCCCCAGTGTCCAGGGAGCTGCCCCTCAGCACAGTGAGTGGGCAGGTGGCAGTGGAAGGAGGTACAGTGGCTGGAAGGTCACAGGAATGGTGGTTGTAAAGGCTAGAAGTGGGTGGCTACAGCTTCAAAGAGGAAAATGGGCCATCTCGGGGCTGAAGTCAAGGGTCTGAGACATGGGAAGGGGGCCCTGAGCCTTGGGAGGGAATATTTGGGCAGGTGCATCTGATGTCTTTAAACCCCAGATTCCACCTACTTCTCTGGGCTTGCAAAAGTGGTCCTCTGCCCCTTGTTAAAAGATAGATTCCCCCGTTCACCCTCACCCTCTCTTCTGCTTAAGGGTAGAAAGGGGCCTGGTGTGGTCGTGTCTTATGGGACAAATCTTAGCCTCCTCAGCACCTGCCTCCCCTCCCCTTCCTGGCCCAACCTCTGGGTGTCTGGTCAAATCGCAGCACTGCCTGGCTGACACCTGGAGCAGGACCCAGAAGACCATGCCTGAAGGGGGTTTTCAGGGCTTTGGATCCAGGATACAGGGTGGGGACCCCCTAGGAACCCCAGAGTTGGCATAAATATTCTTTTAAGCTGAAGTCATATAAGAAAGATTTAATAGATGCAGAAAGAAACTTTCTTATAACTTTTCTTTCTTTTTTTTTTTTTTGAGACGGAGTTTCGCTCTGTGGCCCAGGCTGGAGTGCAGTGGCCAGATCTCAGCTCACTGCAAGCTCCGCCTCCCGGGTTTACGCCATTCTCCTGCCTCAGCCTCCCGAGTAGCTGGGACTACAGGCGCCCGCCACCTCGCCCAGCTAGTTTTTTGTATTTTTTAGTAGAGACGGGGTTTCACCGTGTTAGCCAGGATGGTCTCGATCTCCTGACCTCGTGATCCACCCGTCTCAGCCTCCCAAAGTGCTGGGATTACAGGCTTGAGCCCCGCGCCCGGCCTCTTATAACTTTTCTTGCTAAAAGAAACTTCTGAGAGGTGAGGAGCGCCATAATTCCCTCTTTGAGGTGGCTTCTCCTCCTAGGAGAGAGATCAAGAATAAACCTGCTGTAAATTCCTTCTCTAGGGGAGTTTTATGACCATGATGAACACTCACATCTGCATAAACAAACTCTATCCTTCACTTTCTCATCTCCTGTTTGCCCTGCTAAAAGCCCACGTGTCTTTCCCAAAGCAACCTTGTTCTTCCATAGAAACCTGTCTCCTCCTCCCTTTCCCCTAGAATTTAGGCACATGCTATGGTCTGAATGTTTGTCTCTCCAAAATCCCTGTGTTGAAATCTAATCTCTAATGTGGTGGATTAAGAGGTGGGGCTTCAGGTGACATTAAATCCTGAGGGCCCCACCCTCATCCATGGGATTGGTGCCCTTAAAAAAAGGTGGAAGAGGCTGCCTTATCCCTTCCACTGCATGAGGATGCAGGGAGAAAGTGCCATCTTGAATGCAGAGAGCGTGCCCTCACCACACCAGGATCTGCTAGCACCAGGGAGGTAGGAGGCGGGGCTTGACTCTGGAGGCGGGGCTTGGACATCAGACCAAATTGAGGACTAGCTAAAACAGGGCTGGAGTGGAAGCAGCTTTCCATCAGACAGCCCACCAGTGTGCCATGTCAGTTGACCATCGCCATGGCAACGCCTGGGAGTTACTGCCCCTTTCCATGGCAATGACCCAACAACCAAAATTCCCTAGAAATTTCTGCATAACCCACTCTCAATCTGCATGCAATGAAAAGTGGGTATCAATATGACTACAACTGCCCTGAGCTGCTACTCGCTGCCTGTGGGGTAGCTCTGCTCTGCAGGAGCAGTCCTGGAGCTGTAACACCACCACTTCAATGAAGCTGTTTCCTTCTACCTCTGGCTTGCCCTTAAATTCTTTCCTGGGCAAAACCAAGTCCCTTCACAGGCTAAGCTCCACTTTGGGGCTTCTCTGCCCTACATCACCTTGATCTTGGATTCTTCAGCCTCCAGAACTGTGAGAAATAAATTTCTGTTGCTTGGGAATTACCCAGCCTAAGGTATTTTGTTCACACTGCAGGCACGGGCCCTTTGAGTTCCCCACCACTGAGCACTCTGCCTGTGTGTGTGCTGGACATGTAAATCAACTCTGCCTTTTCTCTCCTTTTTTTTTTTTTTTTTTGAGACAGAGTCTTGCTCTGTCGCCAGGCTGGAGTGCAGTGGCACGATCTCGGCTTATTGCAACCTCTGCCTCCCAGGTTCAAGCGATTCCCCTGTCTCAGCCTCCCGAGTAGATGGGACAACAGGTAAGCGCCACAACACCCAGCTATTTTTTTGTATTTTGTATTTAGTGGAGATGAGTTTTCACCGTGTTGGCCAGGATGGTCTCGATTTCCTGACCTCATGATCCACCCACCTCAGCCTCCCAAAGTGCTGGGATTACAGGTATGAACCACCATGCCTGGCTGTACTCTGCCTTTTCTCTTGCTAATCTGTCTTCTGTCAGTTTAATTCACAGGTCCTCATTTGCTGAACCTATAAGGGTAGAAGGAAAGGTTTTTCTTCCCCAACAACAGAAAAGAAAGCTGGATAAGAAATTTCCTGCCATGAAGGTGCACAGTCCCTCTGAACCTGTGATCCTTGCACTAAGGTGCTAGTAGGTGCTAATGCCTCACATCAAATATACCTTTTGTCCTCGACCTGGTCCCTTGGCACTGCTTAGCTCTGTTGGGAGGCCCTGACTCCCTCACTGGCTGGGAGACAGGCCTCGGTATCACCCTCAGTGAGTCCTTCTGGCCACTAGTTGGATGCTTGTGATGTCTGGTGTGATCCTTGGTTCTCTGACCTCAATGACTCTAACTTGAGTCAGGCTCCATCTCCTTTTCTCCTGGCCCAAGATCTAGAAGAACTGGATTCTTACCCTGGCTGTGTAATCTTTGGTAAGTTACTCCACCTCTCTGATCTGTCCTCTCTTGTTTCATCTGCAAATTATGGGCAGTGCCCTAGGTCAAAGATCATCAGGTTTGATTTGAAGGCTTTGTCATTCATAAATTTGTATTTTGCATTTGGGCTTGTTAGGAAATAAGGAGAAAGTGTTGGAAAAATTCCGTTTCTCTTTGGTTTTATACTTACTATTTGAGAAATTAATAAGATACATGCCAGTTCCTGTTTGTCAATTTGAACTACCAAGGGTGATTTTTAATGACTGTGTTGAAGAAATAAGCCATTTCCAGCAGCAGCCAGGAGGAGTTCTCCCTGGCGGAGGAAGGGACGGTACCCTTGGGGAGGGCATGTCCATACTCTTTCCCAGAACCCCGAGCTAGCTGGGCCGCCCGGACACGGTGATGCTTCGCTGGATCCCTGGGCTGCTCGTGCACCCTCTGCCTCCTTTCCTTGGCTGCAAACCAGAGAGAACTCAGGGAGGGGAAAAAATTAATGTGACGTTGTTGTAAAGTATTTGAGGACAAACGTGGAACAATCTCTTTTCACCCCAGTTGCATTTCAGAAATACAGCTGGCCATCCACTTGGGGCAGGGGGCGGGGGAGGTGTGGCATTCAGAACACCACGCAGCAGTTTCCCCCTCACTCTCCTCGGCCTTTTGCAAGGTAGTATATGCAACAAGTATGTGCAACCTGTCCCTTCCTGAAATTTGGAAGATAGGACCTGGGGATGAACTGGGGACACCCTCACCGTGTCCCAGACCTAATCCTCCACCTGCTTGGTTGTTCTTCTACTTTCTCCTTCTGCTGCTCTGAAGTTCTCTCCTGATGATGAGCCTCAGCCCTTCAGAGACCCAGACAAGGTCTGTAATGTGCAGGAACCTTGGCCGAAGGAGCAGGCAGGACAGACTCTGCAGAGCCCAGTGCAAAATGAAAATACGGAGCTCCTCGTTCAGAAAGTATTAAGGGTTTCAAGACGTCCACAGCAGAGCTTTAACGGACGCACAGGCCCTTCTGAGCTCGGGAACCTGGGGGTGCGTGTCTCAGTGGCTGCTTGTGGGAGGCTGTAGGCCTTGGGAATGGGCAACAATAGAGTAGAGGAGAGCGTGTTTGTGTTTTGCCCGCACCATGGTGACGTGTATTGTTTAACTAAACAACCAAACTAAAGAAAGGTGCTGCCCTACAAACAACCTCTCTCCCAGGTTCCCTGTGTGCCCTTCTGGCCCTTGGAGGAGGCACAGATGCGTGGAACAGAGCCAGCAGACACCGCCTCTCTGGAAGTGAAGATGGAGCCAGGCTGGGTGCACGATTAAGTCAGTCACTGCAGCTTATATGTAGTCTCAAGCTATTCCTGTTTGGCCTCCATGTGGTAACCAGGTTTTAGAGAGCAGGTGAAGACAGAGGAGATAACAGAGGTCCAAAATGTCCCTCCGTGTGAAAACCTGGTCCCAAAGAACTTTCACACTCCGTTTACCACCTGCAAGCTACTTCACTCACCTTGAGCCTTTTACCCTCCCAGTAGCCCTGTGAGTGCGGAGGAACAGTGCCTTAGCTCATTCCATCAACCTGGAGTCCAGTTTTACCCTCCCAGTAGCCCTGTGAGTGCAGAGGAACAGTCCCTTAGCTCATTCCATCAACCTGGAGTCCAGTTTTACCCTCCCAGTAGCCCTGTGAGTGCGGAGGAACAGTCCCTTAGCTCATTCCATCAACCTGGAGTCCAGTTTTACCCTCCCAGTAGCCCTGTGAGTGCGGAGGAACAGTCCCTTAGCTCATTCCATCAACCTGGAGTCCTGTTTTACCCTCTCAGTAGCCCTGTGAGTGCGGAGGAACAGTGCCTTAGCCCATTCCATCAACCTGGAGTCCCGGGCAGGCTGTCTCTTGCTCAGGGTCAGTGAACAGTGAATGGGGGCTGGAACCCAGATTTTCAGACTCCACATCAAATATCTTTTATCCTCTAAGTGCCGGATGGTGCAATTAGTAAGCGTCTTTTAAGTTCTATCACCAGGAGCCTTAAAATGCTTATGCCGACCTAGTGTGGTGGTTCACGCTTGTAATCCCAGCACTTTGGGAGGCGTAGGTGAGCGGATCACTTGAGGACAGGAGTTCGAGACCAGCCTGGCCAATATGGTGAAACCCTGTCTCTACTAAAACCACAAAAAAATTAGCTGGGCGTGGTGGTGGGCACCTGTAATCTCAGCTACTCAGGTGGCTGAGGCAGGAGAGTCGCTCAAACCCAGGAGGCGGAGGTTGCAGTGAGCCGAGATCACACCATTGCAATCCAGCCTGGGCAAAAAGAGCAAAACTTCGTCTCAAAAACAAACAAACAAACAAACAAAATGCTTATGCCAAGTGAGCTCGCTACCCAGCACACTGAAGCAAAAGCTCTCTTTCCGCCCTGCTGGAGTCTAACCTAGGCTGACGGACTTGGCCTAGGGCTGCCACCGTGGAAACCATGAGAAATCAGTCAGGTGAAGTTGGACTCAAACTGTTTTTAATTTTTTTTTAAATTTTATGATTCATCTTTTAATGCTGAATCTGTTTTTGTTGTTGCTTAAAATTTAGCTTTTAAAAACTGTAAATAAATGTTTGTACAGAATTGGGATTATGCTATAATAAAGTTGTCTTTTTTATGTATTATGAACATTTTCCTTCATTATACATTCTTCTGCAACATTTTGAATGTCTATAAAATGTTCTATTTTATAGGTTTACCCTAATCGATTCAATCAGTGTCCAATTGTTGGTAGTTTTCAATTGTTTACAATGTTTTCTTTTATTTTGAAATCATCTTACTTCAACAATTCCTGAATGCGGTCCTTTAATTTGGGACATTTTTCTTTTCCTTTTTTCTTTTTTTTCCCAATAAAGTGTTGCTCTGTTGCCCAGGCTGGAGTGCAGTGGTGTGTTCATGGTTCACTGCAGCCTCAGCCTCCTGGGCTCCATGCAATCCTCCCACCCTAGCCTTCCAAGAAGCTGGGACTGCAGACAGTCGTCAGCATGCCTGGTTATTTTATTTTATTTTATTTTTGGCAGAGACAGGGTCTCACTTTGTTCCCCAGACTGGTCTTGAACTTCTAGGCTCAAGGGATCCTCCTGCCTTGGCCTCCTAAAGTGTTGGGATTACAGGCCTGAGCCTCCACACCTGCCTCACTTGGGACTTTTGAAAAAACCAAGACATTTTTGGAAAGAAATCAGTATTTTGGCTGAATCAGATAAAAGATGACATAATAATGGCAAATCCCATACATGACTCATTCTGGTGCCTCAATGCAGGTTTCATCTTGTGAAGTTATGTTGAGCTCCCACTCATAGCTGGGAAACCCAGGAGGGACAGGGATGCCTGGGTGCGGCGGCTGCCTCCGGACACGGGACATAGGTCTGCACTCCGCTTCCCTCTGCCTCCCTCGGGGCCCAGCTGGTCACTGACCATCTTGAGCCGTGAACACTTCTCTGCTCTTCCTGCCACCCTGCTGCTGCGCCTTATCCTCAGCTTCGCACATCCACGGAGACATCACCCTCCCTTGGAATGCATTTGCTTTGGGTTTCCAGCCCACTGGTCTTGCAACTTTAGTGTTGTAAATGTGCAGCCAGACAAAGCTGTCAGGATGTGTGAGGTCCAGAGGGAGGCCACTCAAACTCCACCCACACTGTGGCCCTCTCTGGTGGGCTCGTGGCCTCCGTCCTGTGGTCCCAGCCGTGGGTCCAGCTCCAGCTAGAAGAAGTCAGGAAGGGAAAAGAGGACAGGCACCTGCTCCTGAAGGCGCTGTGTGGACATTGCCTGTTCCCTGTACTTTCACATCTAGTGCCACACCTTAGTCTCAGGAGTAGGAGAGCAGGCTCCATCCAGGTGGAACTGGGGCGTGAGGAAAATACAGAAGGTCTGGGGTCCTGGTCACTGGTTGCCATTTTGACCCTAAAAAGGGCTCAACACACCTGTGGGTGTATCAGGGAGAGAGAGACCTGTGTCCAAGTTAGAAGTACCCAGTTACTAAGCAGCTTCAGGAGTGGAGGGGAACCCCCATCTGCCTGGAAAGGTAGCATTTTTTTCTTAGCTGGCAAGAGTCTTTTTACATGACGAAGGCTTAGGACTAAACATCAGAATGATGGAGTAAGTCTAACCACAAATATCAGTATAGGCATGTTTGATATTTAAAGTGTTTGAAATATTATGAGAATTTGGCACATTAGAGGAACAACACATTGAATTAGCCTTGTGATTTGGGTTTAAATCGTGTCATTGAGCAATTGTTTTTAGCCTGTGATTCTGGGTGGAAAAGTATAAGAGCATTTTACTGAGTTTTTGCACAATGTTGGGACAGGCCAGGGCATGGATAGTCACCTGTTCAAACTCTACTTGTTGGATTTAGTGACTTTAGTACTGGAGATGTTATGGCTTCCTGGAACCATCTGCAATAATTTTAAAAGACAATAATGAATTTGCGATGCAGTTTAACGTGTTTAAGGGAACGTCATTTATTAGGTTTGTAAATATGATTGATGCCATTAGGGCAGTTAGTAGTTCAAATCCATTGGTTCAAACATTAGTCTTGTTTTTTTGAGACAGGGTCTCACTCTGTGGTCCAGGCTGGAATGTAGTAGCGTGATCACGGCTCACTGCTGATTGCCAGGCTCAAGCAATCCTCCCACCTCAGCCTTCCAAGTAGCTGGGATCCTAGGATGTACCACCACTCCTGGTTAATTTTGTTTATTTTTTTTAGAGATGGATTTCACTATGTTGCCCAGGCTTTTCTTGAACACCTGGACTCATGTCATCTTCCTGCCCGGGCTCTTAAAGTGCTGGAATTACAGGCGTGAACCACAACACCTGGCCAAACATTAACTGAACTGAATCTCCTTGAAAATGATATTAAAATTGTCTGACTTGACAAAATCAGTTGATTTGTAAGGTGAACTTCAAAACCCAAGGAAAATTAGATATTGAAATATGAAACTTATTACATTCAATATTGCTTCTGTCTATATTTTACAGTGTAACTATTTATTTCATCATTTGGCAACACATTTTTATATTTCTCATAAACCCTGTGGGCCATGGTGAGCTAAAAAATAAAATAAAAGTACATGCAAAATAAAAAATTAAGTTATTGGATTTCTGTTTCTCCAGAAAGTTGATTATGATGTCTACTTATGCAAAATGTTTGTGAATGTTTATCGTTTGCAGTAAACGCAGTGACACCACCAATCACACGAAAAGCAAAAGAACCAGCAGCATCAGCCTCAAAAGCTGGTAACTCTTGTCAGACAGCCAGAGACAGTGACTGACGCCTGCAGCCGTGTCACTCTGGGACTTTTCATGTAGATCAACTGTCAGTGCTCATTCATTTCTTTCTTTCTCAAATTCAAGTTTTCTTATGAATTTACTCGATGACATGATAGCTGTTATTGTGTTACCTCCATGAGCAGAATTTCACAGACGGTTAAGTGATGCGGATATAATGTGTATATTATCAGATGCTTCCAACAGAAATAATTAATAAGAATTAATTTCAGTTAATATGAATAACTTCATTTTTATTAAATCATTAAATAAAAGTAAAGCTTTTGAACATTCACTCTGTTGAAGATGTATCATTTGCTGCCTTTAAAATGCAAGATGTAACTTGCAGTTAACTATCAATATTGCTGGTATCGTCATTCTTGTGGTGATACAAATGTTGGTGTTACACAGCATCATGTCAAAATGTGCTATTATCAAATTTTAAAAGTATAGAACAGGCCAGGTGCAGTGACTCATGCCTGTAATCCCAGCACTTTGGGAGGACGAGATGGGCAGATCACCTGAGGTCAGGAGTTTGAGAACAGCCATGGGAACCCCGTCTCAACTAAAAATTCAAAAATAGCCAGGCATGGGGCCATGTGACTGTAGTCCCAGCTACTCAGCGGGCTGAGGCACGAGAATTACTTGAATTTGGGAGGCTGAGGTTGCAGTGAGCTGAGATCACACCACTGCACTCCAGCCTGGGCGACAGAGCGAGACTCAGTCTCAGAAAAAAAAAAAAAAAAAAAAGAGCAGAAATCAAGCTGGAGCTGCTTTAGTGAACAAATAGTTTATACCTGAGTCTTAAGCTGCAATATGCCTCTAATTGGAAAGAAAGTTGCAGATACTAAAACTTACAAATTTTTTACATTACTAAAATGCAACATTTCCACAACAATGCTAATAGAGGTGGCAAGAAGTCCTTAATCAGGGACTTTCTTCCTTTTTGCTCCATCATTAGTCAGATTTTAGAAGTGCATAGCCTCAGAGAAAGTAGTTTATAAATCCATCTAAATGACTTACAATAGATTTGTGTGTGTTTGTGTGTGCGTAATTGGGTCTTCTAGACTTACCTTGCATTTAGTTCCAAATCAGTGGGAAATCTTTAATCAAACTACTCAACAACTAAATAACTAAAAACTTCTTTTGAATCTTTTAGCAATTTATTACAATTATTAAAAACAAGATTGCAAACAGAAAGACTATTTAAATTTGTCACCACAGAAGTAAGAGAGGAACTGAATAAAATGCATGATGCCTACCCCGTGTGGGAGAGTGACTCTGGAATTCTAAAATTTATTCCTGGAGTGTCTCAATGTATGGAACAAATTTTGTAGAGTTCATATTTTAATTGGATATATGTATGTTATATACCAGAATGGATTAAAATTGAAAAGACCTGTGACTTTTAACACAGAAATTTGACAAAATATTTAAAAGAATCATGCCTGAAAAAAGCCTATTTGACTCATTTTGCCCTATAAAGACATTTATGAAAGAAAGATTCTTTGGATTGAAGTGAGAACACAGGATCCATGACAATATCTGGGTGAAATATTGACCTTTTCATTAGAAAAAGTTGAAACTGGGCTGGGCGCGGTGGCTCAAGCCTGTAATCCCAGCACTTTGGGAGGCCGAGACGGGTGGATCACGAGGTCAGGAGATCGAGACCATCCTGGCTAATACGGTGAAACCGCGTCTCTACTAAAAAATACAAAAAACTAGCCAGGCGAGGTGGCGGGCGCCTGTAGTCCCAGCTACTCGGGATGCTGAGGCAGGAGAATGGCGTAAACCCGGGAGGCGGAGCTTGCAGTGAGGTGAGATCTGGCCACTGCACTCCAGCCTGGGCGATAGAGCGAGACTCCGTCTCAACAAAAAAAAAAAAAGAAAAAGTTGAAACTGTCTTGCGCTGAATAGTCAGCTCATCCACAGATGCTCACTCATCTGACAACCTCGGAGAAGATTCCACTTAGCTGGTCAGCAAATCCAAATTCATTAACCACAAAAATGTCTCCTTAAGAAGCTTCCAGGCAATTTTATGAAAGATTAAAGTAAGACAGCTCTGAAAATAATGCATTCTTCCGAAAAAATGCCACTAATGGTGACAGAATCAAATAAGGCTAAAAACTGATTAAAGAATGTGAATAGGTTTGAAGAATAATTATTCGGGCTGGGTGCAGTGGCACCTGCCTGTATCCCAGCACTTCAGGAGGCCAAGGTGGGAGAATCACTTGAGCCCAAGAGTTCAAGATCAGCTTGGGCAACATGGCAGAACCGCTGTCTCTACAAAAAAAAATTCCCAAAATTACCCGGGAATGCTGTTACGTGCCTGTAGTCTCAGCTACTGGAGAGGCTGAGATAAGGGAATTGTTTGAGCCCAAAAGACAGAGGTTGCAGTGAGCCAAGACCGTGCCACTGCACTCCAGCCTGGGGACTCTGTCTAAAAAAAAAGAAAAGAAAGAAAAGAATTTTCAGTTTGTAATTGCTTTTTAATATTCAGATAGTCAATACAACAAAGAAGGTATTTGTTTTTTGCTTCAATGTAAACATGTTATTTTTCCTTTTTGAGAAAGCATTTCTTGAGGGTTTCTGGAAAATTAAACATACAACTACCGCATGACCTCGTTGTTCTACTCCTAGATATTCGTCCAAGAGAAATGAAAATTTAAAATTAATTAAATTTTTGTCTCTGGAATTACAATGTTTGCTTTATTAGAAATAAAAATTACATGCCACCACAGTATTCTACCCTTGTCCTAATATGCAAAGATATTTCAGTACAAATTTATTATTCCCCAGCTTTATTGAGTTACAATTTATATCCAGTAAAATCCACCCATTTTAATTTAGCAATTGGTAGCTGTAGTGTAACCATCACCATAATCAAGAAATAGAACATTTTCATCACTCTAAAAAGTTTTCTTTTGACCTTCCCCTGAGCCCTGCCCCCAGTTACTACTAATCTGGAAAGCATTTTTAAGGCTTTAAACAAGGTAATTGAGGTATAATTGCCACATAATAAACTATACATACTCAAAGTATACAATTTGACATGTGTTGACACACGGCCATGTCCTGAAAACACCCCAACAAAAAGAAAGTGTATGCCTCCTGCCATGCGTGGATATACCACAATTTGTCTATCAGTCTCACCTGTTGATGGACATTTGGGTTGTTTCTAGTTTTGGCTATTACAAATAAAGCTGTTATGAACATTTACGCAAAGTCTTCACTTGGGCACAGGCTTTCATTTCTCTTGGATGAATACCTCTGAGTAGAACGATGGGGTCATGTGTTATTGTGTATTTAATTGCCAAGAAACTGTCAGTTTTCCAAAGTGGCTATACCATTTTACATTCCTAACCACAGGATGTGAGAGCTCCAGTCTCTGTGGCAGCTCTCATTGTAGTTATTCTAAGCTGTTTTTAGTAATAGCCATTGTAGTGTATATATATATATTTTGACAGTGTCTCGCTCTGTTGCCCAGCTGGAGTACAGTGGCACAATCATGGCTCACTGCCGCCTTGACCTCCTAGGCTCAAGCGATCCTCCCACCTTAGCATCCTGAGTAGCCAGGACCACAGCCTAGCACCACCACACCTGGCTAATTTTTTTTTTTTTTTTTTTTTTTTTTTGTAGAAATGGGGTTTCATTCTGTTGTCCAGGCTGGTCTTGAACTCCTGGACTCAAGTGATCCTCCTGCCTCAGCCTCCTGAGTAGCTAGGACCACAGGCTAGTTCTGTCATGCCTAGCTAATTGTGTTTGTTTATTTATTTATTTTTCTGGAAATACGAGTTCACTGTGTTCCCCAGGCTGGTCTTGAACTTCCAAACTCAAGTGATTCTCCCACCTTGACCTCCCAAAGTGCTTGAATTACAGGCGTGAGCCACTTCCCCTGGCCAAACATTAATTGAATTAAGTCTCCTTGAAAGTGCTATTAAAAACCCAAGGAAAACTAGACATTAGAAATGTGAAACAATACCTTTGATGTTAATCAAAAGTGAAGAAACTAAGAATGGTCTTTTTTGTTACACAGCCTGCTCTTGAGGACACCAAGAATCTCACACTAACTGTTTTCTGCTTTCCCACCTTAGCCCACAGGAAAGGTCGCCCATCCTAAACACACCCTCTTCGTTGCCTCCCAGCCAGCGCTGCCGCACCCTGACAGTCTCATCTCTCCTCTGATGAAATGGCATGGAGATCGGATAAGTGCCCTGTGGTTTTAAGTGGAAAATATGGCTTCGTGGTTGAACGTAAGACCGTTCTATGAGATAATAGGCCCTTTTTCTCTGAATCTGGGTAATTCAGTCCTGTCTATCCCTACTTGAAAGTCTGTCCAGTTGGAGAAATATTTAGTAGCCCCAGTGCTCTGCAGGCTGGTGAATCCCAGAGGCTGTGGCTGAGACCACCTCTGGGAGACCTATCTCCACCTGACACCCAACTCCTCGCTCTTTTACTCAAGCAAATATTTTCTGTTTACACAGACACTTCCTTATCAGAGACAGCTCCTCCTTTGACCCAGTGGTTCCATAAGTCTTCCTGCAGGATCATTCATTCTGTGTGCTGGGAATACAGAATAAGGGGTGCTGTTCAGCCACTTAGGGGCTTGTGTCTGATGGCAGAAGCCATCAAGCAGGCGGGGGATGAATTATAATTGTAATAATGCTATGTTCTAATCTCCTTTGCACCCTCATCCTCCACTCTGTAGTCTTTAAATGTGGGGCTTCTTAAAACCTCAATCTGGAGCCTCCCTGATCCTCCCCTTTTTCCCCAGGCAGCTCATCCAAGCCCACGTCAGCTTCCATTTATTCTACGAAGATCCCTAAGCTTCTCTCTGCAGGCCAGACCTTTCTCTGAGCCTCAAACCCCCAAAACTTAACATGGTGCGCACAGTAGGATGTCCCTAAGGCACCTCTACCCATTTGAGATAAGCCTTTGCTTTTCACCCCCAAACTGGGTCTTTGCAGCATTCCTGTCTCTGTGAATGAGCTCTTTCCATTCTGAAGGCCAAGACAGAGTAGCTTATGGCCCCCACTGCACATTCAATCCAGTCCTGTGTCCCAGCACCACCCTGACCAGGACAAGAGGCAAACCTGCCCTGGCCCCGAATGTTAAAGGGCTCCAGTCTGCTGCTCCTTGGACCTTCCTGTCTACCCAGTGCCTGGAGTCCATGGGGCCAGGAGACACCCACCCCCATAGATCAAGAAAGCTCTGCGGACCCTGAAATTCCCAGCTCAAATGTTCCTCAGCCGCCTGCAGCCCCTGCACGTGTTCATTCCCCTGAGCGCAACTGCACGACAGGCGTGAGCACCTGAGCCCCCAAGTGCAGCCAAGAGAAAGCTATGTGCAAGGGCCATGGGCGGAGCTGGGTCTGAAGCCTGGGATGTTCACACATGTGCCAGTGAGGCCGTTCGTGGGTTAGGACAGAGCTGAAGGCAGCAAGAGCGGGGGCTCTTCGGGGGCCAGAAGCTGAGAATCCTCAGCTGTGCTCTAGGTGTGAGAGTCAGAGGACAGAACACACTTCATTTAACACTTTGTTCGCTTGGTGGAGAACTTTCAACAATTCAGACATGTGGCCCCTCGGCCTGGTTAGTGTAGCCTCCTCTTGAGTCCAGAAGCATCACCATAGGTCTGGTCACCAAGCCTGGCAGCTCTTCCATCCTGAGCCTCCCTGCCTGTGATTCTGTCCCCTGAGCCAGTGCCTGGACCCCAGTCAAGGTCACTCCCATCTGGTCATGACAGCAGTCACCCTGTCTCCAGAGGGCTCAGGAGGGTCTCCAGACACCCATAAGACCCTAGCCCCAGCCAGGGTGTCTTGACACAGTCTAGAGAGAGAATTCCGGGACAAGTGGTAATGGTGTGAAAGGCACCACTTTGCTTTTATTGCAAAGAGAAAGGGGCACTGGAGAGAGAGCTTGGACTTGTGTGGGAGAACAAGTCACACACAGTGAAGTTTGCGTTTCTAATTTTGTGGGCTTCTCTTTAATTAGGGGGTGGAATAATCATTAAGTATTTTAGAAAACAGAGGGGATTTCAGGGACCTCCTGATTACCACCTTTTTATCCCTCATTTGTGTTTGCTTGGAAGTGTCCTGGACGTGTCACCCTGACAGGGCTTTCAACTGTTTTCTCTCCCTTATTTGGGTTTCCTATTATCCTGAGGTTCCTTTGCCTGGTACTTGTTTTAGCTGTGGTTTGGGTTTTTCCATCCTCCCACGACCACCGAGTGCTATTCCTATCTCAAGCCTGGCCCTCTTGGACCCATTCTTCACTTGCAGTGGGATGTCTGGAAAACACACCCCTGGCCTTACTTTCAGGGTGGAAATGAGCCTGGCCCCTCCAGCTCCGTCCTGCAGCCTCTGCTGCTCCGGGCCCTCCAGCCGCCTCTGCCCTGACTGGGCTCCTCCCAGTTCCTCCAGCTTGGTGCTGCAGGACTGTTGCACACGCTGTCCTGGGGCATGGAAATCTCTCTCCTTGCACCACTCCCTGATGCCTGCATGGTCTGCCCCACTCAGCCCATCACGGGTGTCTCCCCCAGCCCCAGGCTTGGTCACATTCCTCTGTTACAAGCTCACCAGCCCCTGCACATGTTGCCCTGCCTCCTCCACTCTAGGCTTCATGGGGCGGAGCAGTCTCTGCCCCTTCCCCCACCATGCAGAGGCTCTCCACGACCCACCCCTGCCCACCTCTCCTGGCCAGCCTCTGCTACCCTCACTGTCTCTGCTGCAGCCACCCTGACCCTCCTTGCTTTCTTCCTCAAACCAGTGCCCTCCTCCCCAGGCCCCCTGCACTGCTGCTGCCTCTTCCTGGGGGGCTGTGTCATCCCTCTGCCCTCACTGCTTCCAGTTTCATATTACCTCCTCACAGCTGCCCTCCTGGGTGACCCATCTAAGACAGCACTGGTCCCCTCCTGCTGGCCGCCACCCTTCTGGGAGCCACTCAATAGTTTAGGGATTACCTCTCTACTGACACTCACCCTAAAACGCATGGTACTATTAACTTGAGTCAATATTTTGGTTACTCAAGGGTGAGCCCCACTTAGAGTCCCTCCAGAGCGCCCCCCACAGTGCCTCCTGAGAAGTACAAGCAAATGCCGCTAAAAATCAGAGGTTCTCTGCACACGGCACCTTTAGTACATCAGTAATCTTTTTATGGCATCCCTAGACCAAGGAAACGTCCAGTGGTTTCATTTATTCAGCAGTTAGGATCCAATAATTTAAAAAATATTGATGGAAAAATAGTCTAGCAGTTTCTCAAAAAGTTAAATATAGAATTAGCCTATGGAATTGCAAACAGGCATTCACACATAAACTTGTACATTCATGGCAGCAGTATTCACAACAGCAAAAGGTGGAAACCACCCAAATGTCCATCCACAGATGCATGGATAGACAAAATGCAGTCTCAGCATGCTGCGAAAATTCACTGGATCCCTAAGGGAAGTTCTGATACATGCTGTAATGTGGATGAAACTTAAATAAGTTCATATGTATGATACAGTCATATGATACAGTTGTATGATACATTTCTATCCAACATTATATATGGATATTAGGTATATATACATTCATACAGTCCATTCATATCAAATATCCAGAATAGGCAAATCCACAGAGGCAGAAAGTAGATGGGTGGTTCCAGGAGCTGAGGACCATAGGGAATGGGGAGTTAAGGGGTTGGAGTGTCCTTTCTGGTAATGACAATGTTTTAAAATTGGATGGTGGTGATGATGGTTGCACATCATTGTGAATGCACTGCACTAAACGAATGGTACATTTTTATTTATTTTTAGAGATGGAGATCTTGTTATGTTGCCTAGGCTGGCCTTGAACTCTTTGGGCTCGAGCAACCCTCTTTGCCTCAGCTTCCCAGGGAGCTACAGGTACACACCACCCTACCCAGTTGAACTGTACATTTTTAGATGGTTAGTTTTATGTGATGTGAATTTTATCTCAACTGTTTTAAAAAAGTTACATCTTAACAACTTGGTAGCTTTTTAAAAAATGACCTGCATAAATTAAAAGAAAAAATGTTTTATCTCATTCTTAATAACAGTTACATACTTATGGGATGGTTTCCCCTGTTCAGCACTATACAGCTTCTCAAGCCTGGACATTTCCTGTTCTACGCTAATTTTCACTTACTGCTTTTTGTCACAGCAACCTCCAAAAACCCAACTTTGCAAAGATAATGGCATTGCCAGAAGAAATGGGGTGCAATCTAATATTGAAAGTGTAAGTTGCCTGGAGTGAGCAGTTCACATAGTTTCTCATAGACTTTATGGGCTCCCCCCAAAATTTAAAATATCCTGTTGTACCTGCAGGAGTTCCCTGTGCTACCCCACAGCACCACAGCATCCAGTCTGAGAACTGTAGTAATATGTATATGCTGGATTAAATTAATTATAAAGTTAATTCTTAAATACATCCTTAAGATGTCTATCCATTGCTTCTTCTCCCTCTCTTTTTGTTTTGTGATCAACCTTACCTTTCAAATAATTTTGTAAATATGGGCCAATTCCTTCCCCAAAACACCCACTTCTGGAAGAAATATTACACACCCTGGAGAATTTCTTTGCACTTACTGACTCCCTCTCTCAACAGAGGTGGATGGGAATGGGATACCTGCCAGCTGTTTGCATCAGCAGACAGTCAGAGCTCATGGAAAAAATTAGCCCAGAGGTTTTTAACCACAACACAAGCAAAAGGCACCTGGTCCTGTTGCTCTGAAGACAGAAGAAAGAGGCATAAGACCAGCTCCAGGCGCCACCCTTAAGAAATGTTACAATGCTGGATGGGAAGGGTAAACCCTGAACGTCTCTTCTTAATACTTTACAGACTTTAAGTGTATTTTAGGGTGACAAAGCATATCGAGGAAAAATGAAACTCTACAACCCTGAAAACCAGCCTGAATTATTTTGAGAGACAGACAGTGACTGCGAGGAGAAGTGTCGGATTTTCTGGGCTGGCCATCTCCAGTGTCACTGACCCGGATCTACCCCTGCGTGTTTGTTTACCGGAAAGGAGTTGAAGAGGAGGATGTATGTCTGAGAGGCTGAAAAGAATCCAGGGCAGGTGGAACGAGGAGAAGCATTTACTCCTCACACTCATGCAGGCATCCTGAAAAGCCGCTTTTCTTTCCAAGGTGGGCACAGACCTTGAGCTTGGAGTGGAGCCAGAGAAAGTTGTCCGCTCTGGGACATCGGATGGAGATCTGATCTTGGCTCATGAGCGGTGGCTTTGGGAGAAAGGCAGAGGCTGGACCCATCTTCTGTCTGGTGGGGAGGCCCAGCAAAGGGCTCAGAAACACAGTCACAGGCCCCTTGCAGTAGCTGGATGCAAATTTCAGGAGGTTGCCTGAAAGCAGAATTGACTTCAAAGAATAGGGCAGCAGAGCCCGGCCACAGAGTGGTCCCGGGAGCCAGGAAGTGCCACACAGCCCCTGGCTTATTTTTACTCGATATGCCACGGAAGGCCTGACCTGCTAAAAATGCCCTTTAAGAATGGCTGGCCTGCCTTCTCTCAGAGGGTTCATGCTGGGGAGAGGGTTCCTGCGTGCCTCTAAGCTCCAAATGACAACCCTTGCATAGAAAGGCCAGTTACAGCCGATGGGCAGTGCTGGGTGCAGCCCAGCCCATTAGCTCATTCTTGAGTCTCGGGGGACACAGCAGCACTAATGGATGCACAAATGGCCAGAATGTTTCGCCAACTCCTCGAGGGTGGCATTGGACATTTGGTCAAGGGTCTTCTTGAGGCTGAGAGTTGACTGTGGGCTCATCACAGCTATTTTGAGGGTCTTGACAGCCCAGCTAGCAAAAAATTCTGCAGGGATGAGAGGTCAGGGCAAAGGAAAATGGCATTATCAAGTGGACAGCCAAAAAGTCCAAGATGCCCCCAGGTCCCGGGGAACGGCTGGGGAGGAAGTCGGGCTGGATGGCCCACAGGACCCGGTGAAACCCACAGCCACGGGCTGACTTGTGTCCACTCAGAAACGCATATTAAAATCCTAACCCTCAGTACTTTGGAATATGACCTCATTTGGAAATAGGGACTTTGAAGATGATCAATTTAAGATGAAGTCATGGGGCTGGGCGTGGTGGCTCACGCCTGTAATCCCAGCACTTTGGGAGGCCGAGGCAGGTGAATCACAAGGTCAGGAGATGGAGACCATTCTGGCTAACATGGTGAAACCCCGTCTCTACTAAAAATACAAAAAAAAAAAAAAAAAAATTATCCAGGCATGGTGGCAGGTGCCTGTAGTCCCAGCTACTCAGGAGGCTGAGGCAGGAGAATGGCATGAACCCTGTAGGCAGAGCTTGCAATGAGCCGAGATGGTACCACTGCACTCCAGCCTGGGAGACAGAGTGAGACTCTGTCTCGAAAGAAAGAAAGAGAGAGCAAGAGGGAGGGAGGGAGAGAGGGAGGGAGGGAGGGAGGAAGGGAGGGAGGGAGGGAGGGAGGGAGGGAGAGAGGGAGTCATTAGGGTAGACCCTAAAGCAACAGAACTAGTGTCCTTATGAAAAGGGGAAGTCTGCCATCCTGGCTAACACAGTGAAACCCCGTCTGTACTAAAAATACAAAAAATTAGCCAGGCGTGGTGGTGGGCACCTGTAGTCCCAGCTACTTGGGAGGCTGAGGCAGGAGAATGGCGTGAACCCGGGAGGCGGAGCTTGTAGTGAGCTGAGGTCGTGCCACTGCACTCCAGCCTGGGCGACAGAGCGAGACTCCGTCTCAATAAAAAATAAAAATAAAAGTAAAAAGGGGAAGTTTGGACACAGACACACACTTGCACTAAGGGAAGCGAATGGGAAACACTGGGAAGATGCCACATGACTGCAGAGACACAGCTGCATTCCAAGTGAGGCCTGGGGCACCAGAAGCTGGGGAGAGGGTTCCTGCACGGTCCCTAAGCTCCAAATGACAACCCAGGCGTAGGAAGGGCCTACACTGTGGGGTTCAAACCTATCCTGGAGTCTGGTCCAGGGCCAGTTACAGCTAATGGGCAGTGCTGTGTGCAACCCAGCCCATAAACTCATTCTTGAGCCCCAGAGGGACAGAGCAGCTCTAATGGGTGCAAAAATAGCTAGAATATTTCACCAACTCCTCGGGTGGGTGGGTGGGTGGGTGGGCATTGGACATTTTGGGCAAGGGTCTTCTTGAGGCTGAGAGAGGCCAGGAAGGAGCCTCTCCTAGAGTTGTCAGGGAACGGGTCCCTGCTGACACCCTCCTCCACTTTGGACTTCTGGCCTCTAGAGTTGTGCGAGACTAAATGCCTGTGGTTTTAAGCCACCTGGTTTGTGTCACTCTGCTGTGCAGCCACAGAACCTAATACACCCAACTAGATAAGTATCTTTGTCACAATTACAGGAATCTTTATTTTATCTAAAAACAAAAGACACCGAACTTCTGTGTACATTCCAGGCCTGCTGATTATAGCTGGTCTATAAGCTCGTGTCGGGGTCTATAGTGGTTAATTTTTGTGTCCCTTTGACTGAGCTACGGGGTATTTGATCAAACATTATTCCAGGTGTTTCTGTGAGGCTGCTTTTAGATGAGTTTAACATGTAAATCAATAGACGAGTCAAGCAAATCGTCCTCCCCAATGCAGGTGGGTCTCGTCCATGCAGCTGGAGGCCTGAAAAGGAAAAGCTGATGATCTTCATGTAAAAGAGAACCCCTCCTACCCGACGGCCTTCCAACTGGAACACTGGCTTTAACTGAACAATCAGCTCTCCCTGGGCTCAGGCTTTGGGATTCAGAAGCACACACTGGCTGTCCTAGGGCTCCAGCTTGTGGACTACCCTGCAGATAGACTGTGGGACTCGTCAGCCACCATCGTCCTGTGAGCCAGTTTTACACAGACACACACACACACAGTCACACTCTCATGCTCACACACACACTCACACACAGTCACATACAGTCACACACATATGCACACATACACTGACACACAGACTATTACATACATTCTTACACACTCATTCACACACTCACATATGCGCGCGCGCGCACACACACACACAATTGGTTCTGTTTCTCTGGATAACCCTGATGAATTCAGGATCTTAAATGTTACCTATTTCACTGTAATGCTGTTTTCTAGCACCAGGCTAGTCCTTTTGTCAGCAAAACTGGCAGGCACCGCCTTTTTCTTTTTTTTTTTGCAGACGTGTTTTTTTTGGTTTGTTTTGTTTTGTTTTCATTTTTAAAAAAGCATTTCCAAACCAGGGCAGTGAAGCCTGACGGTACCGTTCACGGTCAGTGAAATGAGCATTCGAGGATGGGACTCGGCCTGTCTGGACAGGTCCCCAGACAAAAACGCAGAGAATCAAGAACCCAGGCGCTCCCTGGGCTGTGGGACAAGAATCTCAGCGCTGGCGGTGGGGCTGCCCTGCGGGTTCGAGGCCTGGCTCTTCCTGCCCCACTGCCTGCTGTGCAGCTCAGTGGCCAGGCCGCCTGCGCCCACCTCCGGGGGGCACGCCCAGCCCAGGGTGGGAGTCCAGCTTGCCCCTTGGGGACCAGCGGGGCCTCTGTTATCTCGCTCCAGATTCGACATCGCCAGCCAAGACCTTCCTCCTGGAGCCCTCTGGCTGGACAAGAACGCTCCTCGGGGCGCCTCCTGCCATCTGTGGGCCGCATTGGGAACTGCGGCCAGACTGCTTAGGAATCAGGACGTCCCAGCTCCCAGCCTGCGGTCATTGATGCCCTCAACACACACTCTGGGCCGCCCGCCTGGCTGCGGGCACTGCTGTAGGCACTGGCGGCCTGGCCTGGCTTCTGCCCTGCCCGCCTCTCAGCCCATGCTCAGTAGAAGCCCAGGGACCCAACCTTAGGGAAACAGAGGCAGCATGGTGCGGGGACCCGGCCTGCCCTCCAGGGACTCGGGAAATAGGAGTTGTTGAACATTCTGAAGCATTCCTGTTCCATTTATTCTGCGATTTTCTTCAGAAACACACTGCTCGCACGACTCAGCTTATCAACTTATCCTTCATCCATAGGTAGGCTCTTCTTTCCAATCAATTTTATCTTTGTTTTTTTTCTAGGAAAATTTTAGGGATTTTGTTTGTTTTTTGTTTTGTTTTGGGGTTTTTTGGTTGTTTTGTGTGGGGTTTTTTGGTGGGAAGGTTGTCTTGGTTTGGTTTTTGTTTGATTTTTTAATTTTAGGAATTTTTAAAAAGCCAGCAGTCCTTCATCTTCTGACTGTTGTGTGTGACTGTCGTATAATATTAAGCAACACATTCCCGTCATCCATAACTAACCACCATTAATATTGTGTCATAATGTTTATTTCTTGTTTTCAACTCAATTTTGCTTTGGGGAAGTATCCATGAAGATACAGGATAGCTGTGAGATATTTCCTATACCTGCTATGTAACACCTCTTCAGGTAAAACACACAGCACGTGGTTTATCCACGCCCCCCCACCCCCACCCCCACCCCCACCACCACCTTGCATATTAGTGGTTTCCGGTGTTAAAGGGACAGCCCCCTCCACATGCATTTCTCCGGGTACTGAGGCAGGAGAATAGGGTCTGGAAGCAGGGAACCTAAAGCTGGTCACCCCGACTTCCTCGAACTAAATTGAAAGGAAAACCCTAACTTTCCACCCCTAAGTAACCATAGGACCAGAGGCTACTCCATTTCTAAACCCCCCATCTTTTCTTTGAGGCAAATGGTAAATTGGCTGCCGCAACCAATCAGACTGATTGTGGGTGGAGTCTTCAATTGCAACTTTGTAACTTCTCTCCAGTCTCTGAATGCTTGCTGTCCACAACGAATCAGACTGATTGGGGGCTGAGTCTTCGCTTGCATAAAAGTATAACTTTGTAGCTTCACCCTAGCCTCTGACTGGTTGCTTTAAGCACCTTCATTTACATGAGGTGAGCACGAAGCGGCCAATGGGAAATTTCTAGGGGATATTTGGACCCAAGAAGATCCTGTATCCAGGCCCTTGAGCCGCTGCTCGGGTCCGCTTCCATACTGTGTAGTGTACTTTGGTTTTCTTTTTTTTTTTTTTTTTTTTTTTTTTGAGACGGAGTCTTGCTCTGCCGCCCAGGCTGGAGTGCAGTGGCCGGATCTCAGCTCACTGCAAGCTCCGCCTCCCGGGTTTACGCCATTCTCCTGCCTCAGCCTCCCAAGCAGCTGGGACTACAGGCGCCTGCCATGTCGCCCGGCTAGTTTTTTTTTGTATTTTTTAGTAGAGACGGGGTTTCACCATGTTAGCCAGGATGGTCTCGATCTCCTGACCTCGTGATCCGCCCGTCTCGGCCTCCCAAAGTGCTGGGATTACAGGCTTGAGCCACCGCGCCCGGCCAATAAATCCCCGCTTTTGTTCTTTTGTTGCTTTGCTGGCGTTTTGTCCAATTCCTTGTTCAAAATGCCAAGAACCTGGACAAGTTGCAGTTAGGACCCTCGACTGGTGATGGTAGCACTGGCTCCTAACAGCTTGGCTGCGATAAGCCTAGGCTTCGAGGGAGAGCCCCTGCACCTGTGGCTGTGCTGCTTGTGGTCTCTCAGACAAGGACGCATAAAAAGGGCTGCCTTTTTCAAACAGCAAGGGAAGGAAAACACGGTGATAACAAATCGAAATGTTATTTCAATTGAGATCTTATCATATACATCATATATACAACCATTTAAAAAGTGAAAACAAATATAATAAAATCAAATTATATTCAATAAAAAGAGCAAGGTGCAGGCATTTACATAATGAGACCCACTTCTGTTAACATATAGTCTGTAAAAGCAAAAGATGTGAAGCACCCCAAGTCCCCATGGATGGACGATAGTTGAATTATTACCACTCATGCATAGGAAAGACCACAGTGCAACTGTGAAAATGGGAGCAGGACTGTGTCTACACGTGCCTCTGGAGTGATTGCACAGACTACTCAGAACAGAGCAAGGTGGAGGAAATCTTGCATTTCTCCAGTACGGACAGGAAACAGAGACCCATCTGTCTGTCTATTTACTCTCTTTATTCCCATTCATCTATTATCTATCTACGTTTCTACCATTCATCATCTATGGTACTACCTATCTACCTGCCTACCTGTTATCTATCATCTTTCTACCATCAATCAACCTGTCTCTCCCTATCTGCTTACATTTCAAAAATAAAGTGTGAGCACAGTCCACAGTGTGTGTCCAAGGATACCTACAGGGAGGGGGCTGGAAGACTCTGGGGGAAGGCACAAGTCCTTGTTGCACATGCCCTGTTTTCTAGATTTTACTATGAAACCATGCAAATATTTCACATCCTTATAAAACACAATTAACTTTAAAAAGCAATTTCTAAATACCAAAAATAAAATAAGACAAATGAACCAAATGTGTATGCATTTGGTAGCCTTATCCGCCAGAGGGGAGCTATTCCAATTGACTTTAAAACATAAGAATTTAAAAGTACTGAGAGGTGACAACGTGCTAGCAGCCCTCACTTTCAGTACCTCCTGGGCCTCGGTGTCCACTCTGGGGGCGCTTGAGGAGCCCTTCAGCCCGCCACGCGTTGGAGCCCCTCTCTGGGCTGGCTGAGGCCCAAGGTGCCTTGCTCTGCTTGTGGGGAGGTGTGGAGGGAGAGGCGCGGGTGGGAACCAGGGCTGCGCACGGCGCTCGCGGGCCAGTGCGTGTTCCGGGCGCTGGCGCGGGCCGAGTCCCGCACATGGAGCGGCCGATTGGCGCAGCCGGCCCAGGGCAGTGAAGGGCTTAGCACCCGGGCCAGCAGCTGCGGAGGTTGGGCCGGGTCCCCCCAGCAGTGCCGGCCCGCCTGCGCTGCACTCAAATTGTCGCTGGGCCTTAGCTGCCTCCCTGCGGGGCAGGGCTCGGGACCTGCAACCCGCCATGTCTGAGCTCCCCTCCTGTGGTGGGCTCCCGCGCCAGCCTCCCCAACGGGCGCCGCCCTCTGCTCCGTGGCTCCCGGTCCCATCGACAGCCCAAGAGCTGAGGAGCGCTGGCGCTGCTCGGGACTGGCAGGCAGCTACGCCTGCAGCCCCGGTGCAGAAGCCACTCCGTGAAGCCAGTTGGGCTCCTGAACTGGCTGGGGACTTGGAGAACTTTTATATCTAGCGGGAGGCTCCTATGTGCACCAATCAGCACTCTGTAGCTAGTGGGGACTTGGAGAACTTTTCCGTCTAGCACTCTGTGTCTAGCTCAAGGATTGTAAATACACCAATCAGCACTCTGTGTCTAGCTCAGGGTTTGTGAATACACCAATTGGTACTCTGTATCTAGCTAACCTAGTGGAGACTTGAAAGACTAGCCCTCTGTGACTGTGTGTCTAGCTCAAGGATTGTAAACGCACCAATCAGCACTCTGTCAAAACGGACCAATCAACGCTCTGTAAAGTAGACCAATCAGCGCTCTGTAAGATGGACCAATCAGCAGGATGTGGGTGGGGCCAGATAAGGGAATAAAAGCAGGCTGCCGCCAGCTGTCCCCCCCACCCCCACCCAGGTAGCCGGCAGCAACGTGGTTGTGTTTTTTCGGTGTGTGGATGGTTTGTTTTTCTCACTCTGGGTTGGTGCTGCGTTTTATGAGTTGTAAGAGTTTTCTCAAAGGTGTGCGGCTTCATTCATGAAGCTAGAAAGACCACGAACCCACCAGGAAGAATTAGCAATTCCAGACGTACTGCCTTTAAGAGCTGTAACACTGACAACGGAGGTCTGTGGTTGCTTTTCTAAAGGCGAGACCACTTCAAACCCACTGGAAGGAAGAAACTCCGGACATATTTGAAGGACACACCGTTTTTAAGAACAGTAACACTCACTGGGAGGGTCCTTTGCTTCATTCTTGAAGTCAGTGAGACCAAGAACCTAATTCCGGGCACATTTTGGCAACCACGAAGGGACCATCGGATATCACCACGCGGTGAGGCACTAGTGGTGGAAAGTACACTAAAGGCAAAAAAAAAAAAGCCTGGGGGGGTGGGGGGGTGCGGAGGAAGGCAGGCAGACGTCTTAATTCCTTTCCTACAAGCACCTTATTGGCTGAGTGTTGGTGTTATACCGAGATTGCCCTGTGTGTGTGTTGAAAGATAAAGGAAATGTGATGCGGAATTTTTTGGCTGTGTGGAAAAGGATGGAGATTTTTGGCATGAGAAAAGAAAAGTTAAGGAGGTGTAACTTAAAAATATTGGCCAGGCACAGTGGCTCATGTCTGTAATCCCAGCACTTTGGGAAGTGGGAGGATCACTCCAGCCCAGGAGTTCAAGACTGCCTGGATAACAGTGAGACCCTGTCTTCCCACGTAACAAAATTAGCAAATGTAGTGGCATGCAGTTGTGATCCTGGAGGCTGAGGTGGGAGGACTGTTGGAGTCCAGGAGTTTGAGACTGCAGTCAACCATGATCACAACAGTGCACTCCAGCCTGTGCAACAAAGGGAAACATTGTCTCAGAAATAAATCATAAGAGACAAGGAAAATATTAGCACAAAGTAAAATCAATAAAAATAGATAATGCAAGCATTTTATTAGACTCTTTATCATAATGTAAGTACATATTTGGGGGACTTGTTCCTCCAAACAGCAGTGCTCTCTTTCCTACATTTTATGCCAACTAATTTTACATAAATGGAAAACTCATTTCTGCCAAAGTGAGCTGCACTCTGTTTATTGGGGTGAACCTTTAGGGAGACAGCCATTCTGAGAATGAAAGGGGAGATACATTATTCAAAGTTTAACTACAGTTTTAAAAAATGTCTCTTTCCTCCCTGTTTTCTCCCACCCTCTAAGCTTATTAGTTACTTCTGTCCATTAGCAATTGACAGATTTTCATGACTTATTTTTGCTACCAATTTTAAAGGTCAGCAAATACTATAACAATGTATCATTTTAGAAGGGTATAGAGTTGCAGTTACATAGGACGACTGAGTCTAGAGATCCAGTGCAGAGCCTAAGGGCTGTAGTTAAGAATTCTGTACTGTACCCTGGATTGACCAAGAGAGATTTCAAGTGCTGTCACCACAAAACATAAAAGGCAGCTGTGGGGAGGTGGACATGTTCATTTGCTTGACCATAGTAACTTTGCTGTGAGTATCTCTATCAACGCGCCATGTTATACAACGTAAATATATGCTTTTTTTTTTTTTTTTTTTTTTTTGAAAAGAAGTCTTGCTCTTGTCACCCAGGCTGCAGTGCAGTGGCATGATCTTGGCTCACTGCAACCTCCGCCTCCTAGGTTCAAGCAGTTCTCCTGCCTCAGCCTCCCACATAGCTGGGATTACGGGTGCCCACCACCACGACCAGCTCATTTTTGGATTTTTAGTAGAGACAGTTGCACCATGTTGGCCAGGCTGGTCTCCAACTCCTGACCTGATGATCCACCCGCCTCGGCCTCACAAAGTGCTGGGATTACGGGTGTGAGCCACCATGCCTGGCCACCATTTTTATTTTTAAAATGATAAAATACACTGCTGACCCAAGAAGAGAATTGAGATGATCATGCAGATAATGATGCATACTATATTTGGGAAAAGTAAAAGTTATGAAACAGTAGCAGGTCCAAGTTATATATGTAACTGTGTAAAATACATTCTTTAAAAATCAGGGTTTCTGTGCTTTCAGCAACCTGCACGTGTTCTGACTTGTGATCTCAAGGTCTGGGAGACGTGTGGTGAAATCACACCCACCAACCCAAGCAGAGGGGCCACTGGACGTCCTGTGCGCTGCAGGAAAGTCGGATGAAAGGTACCTTAACGTAACCTTTACATTAGAGTCAAACATGCCTTTATGACTACTCATCTGAATTGTAATTTAAAGGTTAAGCAAAGTATGGCATTTAAATACTCGTTTTTAATTTGTTAAAAGAAAAGTCAATATTAAGACTGTGGCTCAAGTCTAAGACCTATCTGGTGGGAAACAGGACTAGATCAAAGGTCTGACCGTAAAGTACACGAAAATTTTTATTTTTATTTTTTGAGACAGAGTCTCTTGCTCAGGCTGGAGTGCAGTGCTGTGGTGTGATCTTCTCTCATTGCAACCTCCACCCCCTGGATTCAAGCAATTCTCCTGCCTCAGCCTCCCTGGTAACTGGGATTACAGGCATGTGCCACCACGCCCAGCTAATTTTTCTGTATTTTTAGTAGAGATGGGGTTTCAACATGTTGGCCAGGCTGGTCTTGAACTCCTGACCTCAGGTGATCCACCCACCTCGGCCTTCCAAAGTGCTGGGATTATAGGCATAAGCCACCGCACCTGGCCAAAATTTTAATTTTTTAAAATGTTATCCTTGGACTGCCTTTTCCCCTGTTTACTTTTCTTTACACTGTGTGTGTACATGCACATGTGTGCATGTGTGAGGATGCACTGGTCATGGGTGTGTTGAAGGTCAAAAGAATGAGGGTCGTGACCAACTCGGCATACCACTGGAGGGTATACGAGCAAACAGCCAACTCACGGAGGCAGGTTGTTGGCAGACTGACAAACTGTGTCTGCCGCCAGAAGGATTGCTGAGGGCAGTCTTGCCGCAGGTGCAGTGTTTCGTGTGATTACAGCCACATCTGAAGCTTGTTGTATAAAGAAAGCAATTATGTGAACCTGTGATAAATCAAGCAGCTGACCAGTCATTATCTCTGGCTCCCTGTTGATTCTACCTAGTAAATGTGAAGGCCTTTAGAGGCTAGCGCCATTGCTCACTAGAAGAAAGGAGCCCCCTGACCCCTCCTTTAAAACAGATCTTTTTGTCTTTGTCTTCATTTTTGCATTCATCCCCCTTCGTTCAGTCCCGTAGTAATTGTCATAGGTGTGCATGCACAAGTGTGTGTGTGCGCGCACATGAGACAACTGGAGAAGCTCTACACTCAGCTACATCGGGGCAGCCCAAGACCTGCAGAACATTCCAGCATGACTCATGTCTCCCTGTCCTGCCCCCTAGCTTCCAGAACACTGCCAGCCAGATGGATCTTATGTAACACCATCCCCCATGCAGAGGACCTGCAGGTTCTACACACTGGCATTTGGGGGCCCCTTAGGAAAGTGACCAGTGAGGCTGACAGGTCCACAAGCCCTACCCATACCCCAAGAACCTTCAGGCTTATAGAATTTGAGGAAACCTCCAGTACAAGAGGCAGGAAAGAAAAGAAACAGTCCAGAGATTGGCAGCAGAGGAAGAGCTTCAGATCTTCAGAGAAAGATGTGTCACCCATGAAACTAGAACAGAGGAGGGGACAAGAAGGACCAGATAATCAGAACGCTTAGAAATTAAAACATGAAGGCCAAGACATTAAAGAGTCAAGATCGTCCAGAAATTACCACAGAAGGGGCAGGGCATGGTGGCTCTTGCCTGTAATCCCAGCACTTTCAGAGGCTGAGGCAGATGGATCACTTGAGGTCAGGCGTCTGAGACCAGCCTGGACAACATAGTGAAGACCCATCTCTACTTAAAAAAAAAAAAGCCAGACGAGGTGGCAGGTGCCTGTAATCCCAGCTACTTGGGAGACTGAGGCAAGAGAATCACTTGAACCTGGGAGGCAAAGGTTGCAGTGAGCTGAGATGGTGCCATTGCACTCCAGCCTGGGCAACAAAAGGGAAACTGTCTCAATAACAAAAGAAAAAGAAAAACAAAATTACTGCAGCGCTACATCTGCAGCAGGCACTGAAAGCCTCCTGTCCTGGAAGACTCTCCTCCTGCTTCCTGGACAGTCCCACTCTGCCTTTGTCTCCCTTCTCCCCTCTTAGAATCCCCACTAGCCGGATGCCTCTGCTAACTGAAGCTAGTGTGAACATTGTAAGTCTTTTGTGGATATGTTTTCATTTATCTTAGGTTGGTGCAAAAGTAATTGCATTTTTTGCGGCAAATTTCTGAGTTAAGCTTACATCTCCCATACAATTTTAGCAGTTGCACTCCTGGATATATATATTGGTACCAATCTAATTGTAGGGGAGATGTAGGCTTAACTTAGAAAGATGCTGCACAGTCTCCTAGGGGCTTGAAACATTTTGATCTCCCACTAATGCTTGATTAAATTAACAAACTTAAATTTTTTTTAGAGTAGCTTTAGATTCACAGAAACATTTGGCAGAAAGCAGAGTTCTCACCCACCCTCTCTGCTCCTGCATCCCCGCCAGATCTGTGTTAATGTGCATTCATTACAGCTGATGAACCAAAATGGATACATTATTAACTAATAATTTTAAATGGACATTTAGGGCTGGGCACAGTGGCTCACACCTGTAATCCCCAGCACTTTGGGAGGCCAAGGTGGATGGATCATGAGGTCAGGAGTTCGAGACCAGCCTGGCCAACATGGTGAAACCCTGTCTCTACTAAATATACAAAAATTAGCTGGTAATAGTGGTGCGCACCTGTCATCCCAGTTACTCAGGAGGCTGAGGCAGGAGAATAGCTTGAACCCAGGAGGCAGAGGTGGGATTACAGGCCCGCACCACCACACCCAGCTAATTTTTGTATTTTTGGTAGAGATGGGGTTTCGCCATATTGGCCAGTCTGGTCTCGAACTCCTGACCTCAGGTGATCCACCCGCCTCGACCTCCCAAAGTGCTGGGATTACAGGCATGAGCCACCACGCCCAGCCTAACTAAACATTTTAAATATGTGAATGATTAAAACCAAAAAACTCACATTTGCCCACATTTTCAGATAAATTTTTTTTTTTTTTTTTTTTTTTTTTGAGACAGAGTCTCGCTCTGTCACCCAGGCTGGAGTGCAGTGGCCAGACCTCAGCTCACTGCAAGCTCTGCCTCCCGGGTTCACGCCATTCTCCTGCCTCAGCCTCCCGAGTAGCTGGGACTACAGGCGCCGCCACCTTGCCCGGCTAGTTTTTTTTTTTTTTTTTTTGTATTTTTAGTAGAGACGGGGTTTCACCGTGTTAGCCAGGATGGTCTTGATCTCCTGACCTCGTGATCCGCCCGTCTCGGCCTCCCAAACTGCTGGGATTACAGGCTTGAGCCGCCGCGCCCGGCTGATTCAGATACATTTTTTTTTTTTTTTTTTTGAGGCGGAGTCTTGCTCTGCCGCCCAGGCTGGAGTGCAGTGGCCGGCTCTCAGCTCACTGCAAGCTCCGCCTCCCGGGTTTACGCCATTCTCCTGTCTCAGCCTCCCGAGTAGCTGGGACTACAGGCGCCCGCCTCGTCGCCCGGCTAGTTTTTTGTATTTTTTAGTAGAGACGGGGTTTCGCCGTATTAGCCAGGATGGTCTCGATCTCCTGACCTCGTGATCCGCCCGTCTCGGCCTCCCAAAGTGCTGGGATTACAGGCTTGAGCCACCGTGCCCGGCCCAGATACATTTTTATAGTGCATTTTCTGTGGAAATAATTTTTGTCTGTGGCTAGTATGCACATCCAACTCCCCAGCATGCAGAGCAGGGCAGAAGTGTCTGCATGAGGAGGAGGGAGAACACCACCTCTGGGTAGATATTGACAGGGCTGGCTCCCGGTGAGGGCAGCGGTGGTGTGGATGTCATTCCCTAAGGGACATGATGCACCCTGGGTTTCCAGTTCAAGAAGAGATGCCCTGCCTTTTATGCCAAAAGAGTCTATAAGCTCTGCTTGGAGGTTCTTTTGAATCTCTGACATTAAAAAGTACACATTTATTTTTCTTCAAGACAGTAAAAAAAACCATATTATAGCTCAGTATGCAACTCCAACCATGTATATATTTTAAGGCTTACTACCCAGATTTAAGGATAAATGTTTCCTGATTTACAGCCAGCCTCAATTACTTTTGTCTGCCTATTTTCTGATCTGTCCTTGACTGTTACCTGTTATCACAGAAATCAAAATTGAAGGCCCACCCATCTCAGAGATGGGACGTTTGCACAAACCTTGTTGCACAATGGACAGAGGGTGGCTAACTAAAAAGAAATCAGAAGTCTAAAACAGTATAATTTTCATGCCAGTATTTTACCTCTAATTTCCAAAATACAGTGAAACAAAAACCTCTGGGAGCAGCTGCCATGACATTTTTACTATTATTGTTACTTTTTAGGTGGGGGGTGGAGGAAGTCTCACAATGTTGACCACGTTGGTCTCAAGACTCCTCAGCTCAAGCTCTTCTCGCTCTCCTTGGCCTCCCCAGATGCTGGGACTGCAAGTATAAGCCTCCATGCCTGGCCAGGATGGGATTTTAATGAACCAAACATAATTTTCTAAAGAATAAAAAAAACTAAGAAAAATGTCAGCATAGAAGTATCTAGGCTTTCAATATGGTCTAGTCGAGTTCATACTAACAGTTTCTAAAATAAGTTCAGATCTGATGTAACCACAATGATATTAAAATTATAAATTCCCCTGGGAAACTGAAAAAAATCATCAAATAAAGCTTCAAGTTTATGGAGTCATATACTTAGAAAATAAAACCACAGAAATACACAACAATGAAGAGCTGTTTTATTTTTACTTTTACTTTTTGTTTGAGACCGAGTATCTCTCTGAAGCCCAGGCTGGAGTGCAGTGGCATGATCTCGGCTCACTGCAACCTCTGCCTCCTGAGTTCAAGCAATTCTCCTGCCTCAGCCTCCCAAGTAGCTGGGATTACAGGCACCTGCCGCCATGCCCGGCTAATTTTTGTAGTTGTAGTAGAGACAAGATTTCACTATGTCGGTCAGGCTGGTCTTGAACTCTTGACTATAGGTGATCCACTTTCCTCCACCTCCCGAAGTGCTAGGATTACAGGTGTGCCCAGCCTGAAGAGCTGTTTTATAGACAAAACAAAAAGATGGAGTATAAGACTGCATTACAATGAGTAGATTATTTGCATTAGAAAAATAGAACCTAGACAGAGCAACTGGTAGTCCTGAAGCATTCTCCTTTACTACACTTTTCCTTGAAAAGCACGGAAGGGTGCTATTTGTGAACAGTGTTCTTTGTACAGGATTTTTCAGGAAGCCAGCGCACGCCGTCCCATCATCTGTACATGGATTCATGTCAGCAATAATTTAAACATGTTACAATTTCCTTTGTTAAGTCATGGAAAGCAGGCCAGGCACAGTGGGTCATGCCTGTAATCCCAGCACCTTGAGAGGCCGAGGTGGGCGGATCACTTGAGGTCAGGAGTTTGAGACCAGCCTGGCTAACATGGTGAAACCCATCTCTACTAAAAATAGAAAAATTAGCTAGGCGTGGTGGCACATGGGACTACAAATCCCAGCTATTCAAGAGACTGAGGCAGGAAAACCACTTGAACCCAGAAGGTGGAGTTTGCAGTGAGCCAAGATCGCGCCATCGCACTCCAGCTCGGGCGACAGTGCGAGACTCCATCTCAAAAAGAAAAAGTCATGGAAAGCAGCTCAGGTGCTGCTTTGCTTTATCACTTTCAGGAAAGTGTGAAGCTTTTTAAAAGGTCCTCGTCTCAGTGATGTTCCGCAAACTTTATCATCAAAGACAGAACAACACTCAGTATACTCTAGAAAATCGCTATGTGCTTAAAGTCAGGTGTAATTGAAGTTAAATGGGGGTCAGTTGCAGTGGCTCACACCTACGATCCAGCACTTTGGGAGGCCAAGGTGGTAGGATTGCTTGAACCCAAGAATTCAAGACCAGCCTGGGCAACATAGTGAGACTCTGTCTCTACAAACAAAACAAAACAAAATAGCTGGCATGGTGGTGCATGCCTATAGTCTGAGTTACTTGGGAAGCTGAGGTGGGAGGATGGTTTGAACCTGGGAGGTGAAGGCTGCAGTGAGCTGTGATCACACCACTGCACTTCAGCCTGGGCCACAGAGGGAGATCCTGTCTCAAAAAGAAAAAAAAAGGTAAATGATTTGGAGTTTTAAAGTCACCAGTTTTCAATCACTCAGAGCGATTTCAGAGACTCTTCAAGGAGAATATGTCAAATAGTACTTAAAGCTTTTAAGGCTTTCAACCAATACTTGAAGTCCTTGAAAGTTCGTAGGAAAGTCAAAGAGGGGAGAAGTTGTCTGGAGGAAACAGTAACAACGCAGGCTGGTTGAGGGGTTAGTCTGGATTGAAGAAGTGAAAGGTTATTAGACATAAGGCTATCATTACCTCTACCTGATCTTTACAAGAACAGAACAGGAGGAAATAGCCTAAAGAATCTGACACAAGGATGTTTGTGGACAGGAATGCTGTTAGATGATTGCGTGAAGTTGGGAAATCTCTCCCACTTGCTTCATTAATAAGAAAATAAATCATGTCTGGGATAGTTTAGCCATGTTCTTGCTCTTGGCTTGAAACAGTGGTTGTCAAGTTGCCGCCGGGGGCTATAAAACTTGATTTGGTCCCGAGTTGAGGAAAACGACGCTGGGCTCAGCTGTGAGTCACCAGAGCCAGGAGCAACTTGTCCACCAAACAGAATTTCTCACAGCAGTTTGCATGGCAAACCAAAGCTGAGGTTAAGCCTTGTCGAGTCAGAAGTCTGACTCTGGCTGGTGAATAATCAGTTAAAATATTTCAGCTTTGACGCCACCTGACGGCAGGTGTGGGTTGGGGGTGGCTAATTACATCCAGAGTGGGACAAAGTTCTCCGGGCAGCTGTGTTTGCAGCCGTGAAAGCAAACATCAAAAACAGCCGTCAGGAGCCACGAAAGCGACCGAGCATTTTGCTATTAGCTTTTTTTTTTTTTTTTTAGGTGAAATATGGCTGTATTTAGTAGCTCTCTTACACTGTCTGTCCCTGTGGCTGCCTGCTCCGGCCACTCTCATGCACAACTGCATAGCTGGCTCTCCCTTGCCTTCAGGGTCAGCAGCTTAAATCTTTACCTCTGGGTATAAATAAGCCGAGTTGTGTTCGGGCTCCCCACTGTCCGTCTTTAAAGATGGACAGTTTTGGCCCTCTTTCTCTCTCTCTCTCTCTCTCTCTCTGGGTGTGAGTATGCCTGTACAATGTCAGCAGGGCAATTATGCCTTTTACAGACAACAGTGGCCTAGAGCCAAGTGATGGCCTTCCCATGTTATGGCTACATAGCTGTGTTGACATTATACATGGAACTGTGTGCCTATGTTACAAACTCGCTGAGTCATGCAGGATGTTTACCTGATCCTATTCTTTGGCCAAAGCACATCCATGTACCTTACAATGATTGTCACTGAACTGTAGTGCTCTTTGAGTCTAAACCATGCTCTCCACCCAGACTGTGACTATCAAGTTTACAGCTGCTGAAACAGTCATTGCTCATCACCAGTATGGTTCCATGAGAGTTCTACAGGCCTTCATCTCAGCTCCTCTCCCTGGGCTTGCCGTGACTTGAAGATCCCTTCTAGATCACCTAACAGTGAAGGGAGGCTAAGGAGTGCTTATTCTAGTCTTCTCTCTACCTGTTTATGTCATATCACTGACATCGCTTTGATGTAGCATTTTGCATTTGTGTGGGGCTATCCTGTGTTCTAGTTTCCAGAGTTCCGAATGGGGTATGTCACACAAGATTCCTCAATTTCTTTTATATACCTCCTCCCTGACATTTTATACCAGGTGTATGTCTTTGTTTTCCTTTATTTCTGTCTGCCTCTCCCTTCTGCAGTCTATGGGGCCTCAGTGGGCAGGGTTTCCTGCTTTTAGTTTGGCAGGAACACCTGTATATCACAGCCCGAGCTATCTCTCCTCATATCCAGAGACTGAAGCTTGGCTCTTGATATGTTAATTGGAGCTTTAAGAATTTATAAAACAGGCCAGGTGGGGTGGCTCATGCCTATAATCCCAGCACTATGGGAGGTCTAGGCAGGAGGATCACTTGAGGCTGGGAATTTGTGACCAGCCTGGGTAACACAGCAAGACCTCATCTCTAAAAGACTTTTATTTTATTAGTTTACTTCTTTGCTTTTTTCTTCTACTTTTTTTAAAATTATACTTGAAGTTCTAGGGTATATGTGCACAACGTGCAGGTTTGTTACATATGTATACTTGTGCCATGTTGGTGTGTTGCACCCATCAACTCGTCAGCACCCATCAACCCATCATTTACATCAGGTATAACTCCCAATGCCATCCCTCCCCTCTCCCCCTCCCCATAATAGGCCATGGTGTGTGATGTTCCCCTTCCAGAGTCCAAGCGATCTCATTGTTCAGTTCCCACCTATGAGTGAGAACATGCGGTGTTTGGTTTTCTGTTCCTGGCAATAGTTTGCTGAGAATGATGGTTTCCAGCTGCATCCATGTCCCTGCAAAGGACATGAGCTCATCCTTTTTTATGGCTGTATAGTATTCCATGGTGTATATGTGCCACATTTTCTTCATACCTAAAACCATAAAAACCCTAGAAGAAAACCTAGGTAATACCATTCAGGACATAGGCATGGGCAAGGACTTCATGTCTAAAACACCAAAAGCAATGGCAACAAAAGCCAAAATTGACAAATGGGATCTAATTAAACTAAAGAGCTTCTCCACAGCAAAATAAACTACCATCAGAGTGAACAGGCAACCTACAGAATGGGAGAAAATTTTTGCAATCTACTCATCTGACAAAGGGCTAATATCCAGAACCTACAAAGAACTCAAACAAGTTTACAAGAAAAAAACAATCCCATCAAAAAGTGGGCAAAGGATATGAATAGACACTTCTCAAAAGAAGACATGCATACAGCCAACAGACACATGAAAAAATGCTCATCATCACTGGCCATCAGAGAGATGCAAATCAAAACCACAATGAGATACCATCTCACACCAGTTAGAATGGCAATCATTAAAAAGTCAGGAAACAACAGGTGCTGGAGAGGATGTGGAGAAATAGGAACACTTTTACACTGTTGGTGGGATTGTAAACTGGTTCAATCATTGTGGAAAACAGTATGGCGATTCCTCAAGGATCTAGAACTAGAAATACTGTATGACCCAACCATCCCATTACTGGGTGTATACCCAAAGGATTGTAAATTATGCTGCTATAAAGACACATGCACACGTATGTTTATTGCGGCACTATTCACAATAGCAAAGACTTGGAATCAACCCAAATGTCCGTCAGTGACAGACTGGATTAAGAAAATGTGGCTATTAGCTTTTAACAAATACAAGCTGGGGGCAGTGGCTCACGCTTGTAATTCCAGCACTTTGGGAGGCCAAGGCAGGCGGATAACCTGATGTCAGGAGTTTGAGACCAGCCTAACCAACATGGAGAAACCCCATCTCTACTAAAAATACAAAATTAGACAGGCGTGGTGTTGGGCGCCTGTAATCCCAACTACTCGGGAGGCTGAGGCAAGAGAATTGCTTGAACCCGGGAGGCGGAGCTTGCAGTGAGCTAAGATCGCACCATGCACTCCAGCCTGGGCAACAGAGCAAAACTCCGTCTCAAAAAAAAAAAAAACTGGCGGCACATACGCTTGCTTGCTGGTGGTTTCAGGAACTTTCCACTGAATCTTGGAGGGATGTTCTTCATTAGGGCCCATGCATTTCAGCCTAGTGTGCACCATCCACGCGCTCGTTCTCCTTAAAGGAATTACTCGGCCTGAGTAAGGGCCTGGCAGCCTCTCAAAATTCCCAATTTCTCCCAAAGTACTGACAGTGATGCAAAAACAAAAGAAACCCAGTTCCATAAACATCAAATTACAGATTTATTCAGACAACATTTTGTAATGATGTTTTACGGAGGCCGGGTGTGGTGGTTCATGCCTATCTCAGCGTTTTGGGAGGCTGAAGCAGGCGGATTGCTTGAGTCCTGGGATTAGTGACTAGTCTGGGCTACATGGTGAAATCCTGTCTCTACAAAAAAAAATACCGAAAAAAAATTATCTGGGCATGGTGGCACACACCTATAGTCCGAGCTACTCGAGAAGCTGAGGTAAGAGAATCACCTGAATCCAGGAAGTTGAGGCTGCAGTGAGCTGTGATCGCACCACTGCACTCTAGTCTGAGTGACATAAGTGAGACTCTCCCTCAAGTAATAGTAATGAATGATTCAGTTTTACTGACAATGAATTCTATCCTTTTATTGAGAAACCTAAATCATCTAATAATGAGATAACAATTATTTCAGGGAGTGACTGAGCCGATGTTAGTAGAATGACTGATTATCGCACATCAGGCTATTCCTCCTCTTATCCTAAACTGATGAGCTGGATATTTAAATAGAATTCTTTTCAATTTTATATTTTTACTGATGCTTTCAAGACCTACATAATAACTGAAAATCTAGGAACACGTTGTAGATCTGTTTGTAAAGCACTAAACAAATCAGTGTCCAATCTACCAAGTAGACAACCAACTGCAGTAACAAAAGATCTTAGCTTGGGATACTAAGATACTTAGAGTATGTGACATGGGTATTTTTTTCACTGCAGTATTTACTGGGAGTTTCCACTGTTTTTTATTTTATCCATCAAGGCTCTATAATAGACCGTCCCAACTTGGGCACTAGAAGGTTATATAGGAATGGTTGGGATATGTGGGGACAGTCCAGGGAATATGATAGTTTAAAACCAAATAAGGCACAGTAATACACCACTAGCTTCTATATTTAAATGCCAGCATGTACCCAGGGGGCATCAGAATGTACTAGAATTTTAGACATAAGACTTACATAATTATGTCAGATAAATGCCTTTTGGCCGGGCGCGGTGGCTCAAGCCTGTAATCCCAGCACTTTGGGAGGCCGAGACGGGTGGATCACGAGGTCAGGAGATCGAGACCATCCTGGCTAACACGGTGAAACCCTGTCTCTACTAAAAAATACAAAAAACTAGCCGGGCGAGGTGGCGGGCGCCTGTAGTTCCAGCTACTCGGGAGGCTGAGGCAGGAGAATGGCATAAACCCTGGAGGCAGAGCTTGCAGTGAGCTGAGATCCGGCCACTGTACTCCAGCCTGGGCGACAGAGCCAGACTCTGTCTCAAAAAAAAAAAAAAAAAAAATACCTTTTTTGCTATTTCCATTATGCAATCATCAAGCATAATAAAGATCACTTGTCATAAAAAACCATTTTCTACTGGACAGTAACATTCCATTAATCATTAAGGTAGCATGGATAATTCAAAGGCTTGAATGATCATGTTTTACCATTTGCTGAAAAGGGACAACAAATATAAGTTAATAATGAACAAAGTTGAAGAATTCGTTAGTGGTATTCTAATAAGGGAATCATTGGAGATGAGGGTTTTCGAGTCTCATGAAGACTTGAAAATTTCAAGTGATAATTCCAACTGGATGGAACACATTCAGCTATTGGTTTGAAGCTTCAAAGCTTTGGTGGCTAAGGAAGTAAGTCTTCCAACAACACCTAGACCCAGAAGAAACATGGTTAAAAGTAAAAGATGTTGGGAGCCTTTTCTCCCCGTGGTTCATCCGAACTGGGCAAATTATTTTTCTTATCTCCCCAAACTATTATCTGAATTGTTAAGTTTTTCTCTTAGAATACAGCATGAATAACTTGTACAACCTCTGTGCTACGCAATACTAATTACGTGGAAAATACAAACCACATTTGAAATGATTTAACATTGGTTATAAGGCAGTTCCACAGTTATTATTCCCCAGAAACCTAGACACTGATCTTCAGTAATCTTACTCCTGGGCATTTATTCCAGAGAAATGAAAACTTATGTACACAAAAATACTCACATAAATATTCATAGCAACTTTGATTCAGAATAGCTGCAAACTGGAAACAACCAAAATTGTCCTTCAATGGGTGAATGCCTAACTAAACCATAGTGTATCCACATAATGGCCTCAGCAATGAAAAGGAAGGAGCTATTGACACAGCCAGCAACTTGGGAGCATGCCTAGGGTATCATGCCGAGTGGAAAAATCACCAGGTCAGAAGATCAAGACCACCCTGGCCAACATGGTGAAACCCCATTTCTACTAAAAAAATACAAAAATTATCTGGGCGTGGTGGCACACCCTTGTAATCCCAGCTACTCAGGAGGCTGAGGCAGGAGAATCGCTTGAACCCGGGAGGCGGAAGTTGCAGGGAGCTGAGATTGAGCCACTGCACTCCAGCCTGGGTGACAGAGGGAGACTTTGTCTCAAAAACGAAAAGGAAAAACCAATCTCAAAAAGTGACATACTTGGTATCTTGACGTGGGGCAGATACACAGACCAACACAATGATACACCAGCATTGTATAGAATCTAATAAACACACACAGGGTATAAATGAAATCTGAATAAGACCAGTGGATTGTATCAAAGTCAGTTCTAACTGCGATCTAGTACGATGGTTTTTCAAAGTGTTACCGCTGGGGGAAACTGGACAAAGTATAAGAGCTCTCTCAATGATTTTTGATAACTATGTGAATCTGTTATCTCAGTAAAAGTTGATTTTATGTGACCTGCTATCTCAATAAAAGTTTCCATTAAAAAATCATGGTTTTGGGAGGTGAAGGCAGGCAGATCACCTGAGGTCAGAAGTTCGAGACCAGGCTAGCCAACATGGTGAGACCCAGTCTCTACTGAAAATAAACAAATCAGCCGATGTGGTGGCGGGCGCTTGTAATCCCAGCTACTCGGGAGGCTGAGGCAGGAGAATTGCTTGAACCCAGAAGGTGGAGGTTGCAGTGAGCCAGGATTGTGCCACTGCACTCCAGCTTGGGCAACAGAGTGAGACTCTGTCTCAAAAAAAAAAAAAAAAAAAAAAGGCATGGTTAACATGTAAAGAATAATACCTTGATAGATAAATATACCGTATTTTTTTAAAGTTATAGAATGTATTATTTCATCTTATATAACATTCTTGAAATGACAGAATTATAGAGGTAGAGAGCAGATGGTGATTGCCTGAGGCTAGGGAATGGGGGAGGGATGGGAGAGGCTAGGGAATGAGGAGTGATGGGGGGGAGGGTAAGGAATGAGAGGGATCAGGGAGGCTAGGGAATGAGGGAGCAATGGGTACAACTGCATAGGGGTAACTTGAAGGCATTCCTTCAAGGAAATAGATCAGTTCTGTAACTTGATTGTGGTGGTTCCACTGATTTATACATGGGATAAAATGATATATGGCTGGGCACAGTGGCTCACTCCTGTAACCCCAGCACTTTGGGAGGCCAAAGTGGACAGATCACTCGAACTTAGGCGTTAAAGACGAGGTTGGGCAACATGGCGAAACCCTGTCCATCTACAGAAAATACAAAAATTAGGCAGGTGTGGTGGTGTGTGCCTGTAGTCCCAGCTACTTGGGAGACTGAGGCTGGAGGATCATTTGAGCCTGGGAGGTGGAGATTGCAGAGAGTTAAGATTGCACCATTGCGTTCTACCCTGGGCGACAGAGCAAGACTGTCTCAAAAAAAAAAAAAAAAAAAAAAAAATTACATAAAACTACACACACACACAAATGAGTGTGTGTAAAAACTGGGGAAATCTGAATGAAGTCTGCAGACCAGATCAGTGATTGTAGTAGTCATAGTAGTGAACCAGTGTCAATATCCTGCCTTTGCTAATTGTACTAAGAGTATGTAAATTGCTTCCATTAGAGGAAGCTGGGAAAAGAGTTCATGGGATTTCCCCTGTACTGGTCAGTTTGCTGTGAGTCTATGGTCAGTTTGCTGTGAGTCTATTATTATTTCAAAAAAAAAATTTTAATTACTTTGCCTACCATGTCTAATAGCTCTGAAACACAAGGTCAACTTTATACTTCTTGATTCCAGTCCAAGAAAACCTAAAATAAAAAATTAAAATATTCAGTCATAAACATATCATATAATGTTTATGATACATAAGCATTATATGATATAAATATGTTCACCTTTCTAATTCATCCTAGGGACTTTTACTCAGGGCAGACGATTCATGACTCATCCCTAAGTCACTCATCACTTTACAAAATTCAACAGCACTTAAATACTGGACTCTGAGAATTCAAACATTTAGAAAACTAAATTGGCAAAAATAATAAAGTCATATGGCTCAATCGCATCAGATTGAACCACATGCAATAACTAATGTTTGGCAGTTTTTGACCTATAGAAGCAGTGATTGTGTATGGTTCAACTATGTTCCTTTTGAAGACTCACAGGCCGTGTCACAGGAGGAACAAGAGTGCAGGTTTGGGATCAGGCAGGTATAGGCGTAAGATTCTAATCTTGCAAGTTTCCAACAGTGTGGCCTGGAGCAAGTTATCAGACTTCACGACTTTTCTCGTGTGTAAAGTGAGGAGGAGAATATGACCCACCTTGTAGTGTCTGGGGTGGTCTTTAGTGCTGTTCAGCAGCGATGTCCAGCCCACACATGGTAGGACCTGTAGGTCCCGGCCCCTGTGGGTGACTGCGCCTCCCCTGTGAGTTGGGAGCAGCTGGGAGGAGTGTCAATTCCAGAGCAGATAATTCTGTTTTAAAGTGAGTTTTTCATACAAGCCATGGACTGTGGTCTTGCTGCTGCTCCTAGTTTTTAATTCCAATCTGACAATCCCTGCCATTCATTGAGGGTGTTCGGATCATTTTGTTGAAAGCCATTGATACAGTGGATTTAAATCCCCCATCTTGCTGTTTGTTTTCTGTTTGTCCATCTGTTCTTTATTCTCCTTTTCCTCTTTTGCTGCTTGCTTTTGCTTTAATTGAGCATTCCTCATGGATCACCTCTGTTGGCTCATTAGTTATAACTTGGCTCTGTGATAGCTATTGCTTTAGAGTTTCTAGCACCCAATGTTAACTTATTGTAACCCACCTTCAAATGAGTCTACCACTTCACATAGAACATAAGAATCTTACACAGAATACTTCCACTGCCTCTCCTCCTGGCCTCAGTGCTAGTAGTAGTATACATTTTGTTTTATGATTTTGTTTATTTATTTGAGATGAAGTGTCACTCTGTCACCCAGGCTGGAGTACAGTGGGGTGATCTCGGGTCACTGCAACCTCCATCTCCCAGGTTCAAGTGATTCTCCTCTCTCAGCCTCCCGAGTAGCTGAGATTACAGGTGTGCACCACCATACCCAGCTAATTTTTGTATTTTTCATAGAGATGGGGTTTCCCCATGTTGGCTAGGCTGGTCTGGAACTCCTGACCTCAAGTGATCTGCCCACTTCGGCCTCCCAAAGTGCTGGGATTATAGGCATGAGCCACCACACCTGGCCATGTCTGGGCATTTTAGCTGGTTCAAGCAGAAGAGTTAAGTCTAGTTCCTACCCCATGCAGGTCAGAAGCAGAAATGTTCAGATCAGAGAACTGAATTGCCTGTGTGAGCTCCTCCATACAGTATGAATGGCAGATGCAAGACCCTGGTGAGGGGTGGTGGGGGTGAGAAAGAAGACTGGCTGGCAGGAAGCAGGGCCAGGCCCCACAGACCTGGAGGCTGCAGAAAGGATCTGTGGGTATTCAGAGAGCTCTCAGGATCCAAGGGAGGACGCTAGGCTTGGTGTGTGGGCCATACTGTAGAAGTGCACCTTCAAGTCCCTGAGGCCACAGCATGGAGAGCAGACTTCCTGGGACAAGACTGGAAGCTGACAGGAAAGTGGAGGTGTCAGCTGCAAACCTGGAGTCGGGGAATAGCGGGGGACATGGTGAAACATGGACGTTTTCTCTTTCCTTTAAGAGATAGGGTCTCACTATGTTGTTCAGGCTGGTCTTGAACTCCTGACCTCAAGCGATTCTCCTGCTTTGGCGTCCAAAATGTTAGGATTACAGGTGTGAGGCACCACACCTGGTCTTAAAACCTGGACATTTTTGCAAACATTGGATGTCAGGGTGGGAAGCAGGGCAAGTCTAGGATGAAGCTGGGCTCTGAGCTTGTGTGTTCAGTGATGACAGGGCTGTTGGCTGAGCATAGGGTCAGTGGGGAAGGGCCAGGTTTGAGGCCGGGCTGGGGAAAGGGCGTGTGAACTCTATGAGGTGGATGTATTGAGCTTGATGATCCTGTGAGACTCGCAGGTAGAGAAGAATCATACGCTTTAATTCACGGAAAAAAATGGCAAAACACAAAGGACACATAGGACTCTGCTGTGACCAGCATGCCTCTTCCAGGCGGTTTTAGATAAGCAGCAAGGGCAGTCTCTGGGTTTCTAGAGGCTGTTTCCTACAACATGGAGGCAGGCACCTCTCTTGCCTTCATTACCTTGCTATAAGATTTTGTGATTGAAACTCGAGAGAGAAGGAAACAGCTGGTGTTCAGGTCAGGCCCCAAATTGTGATGCAAGTGCAGTGACGTGAAGGAAGTAAGGTATGCAATGGTCTATTTCCAAGACAAATTGCCTAGAATGGGTTTAGGTCAGCAAACTACAGAAGAAGCGGGATACACTAGGCCCCTGCTTGGATCATCAATGCCTGCTTGTCAACCTCCCCCTTCCCCCTTTCTCCACTCCCCCTTCATTGCCCTCACCCAAATCAAAGAAATTTAGTCTAAGATGAAAGTTTACTAGCCTGTAAAATAACTCCTTTTGTCCATTCTTATCAGCCTGCCCAGCTACTTAGGTCGTAAGTCAAATGCTTGAAGAGCCCCTGAGCTTACTAGGATTGCAGTGCATTGTGGGCTGCAACAAAATGCAACAGGACAACCCTAAAAAGACACCTAAAACCCCTGCCCAACAACCAATAGGTGATGTGTGGGAAGATTGTGAGCCCATAGAGCTCAACCTATGAGGAACTTGGGGAGGGACCTGCACACTAGGGGATAAATTGCTTGTTGAAACTGCACTGGGTGTGCCTGTCCATCAGACAACCAATCTTGCAAGACCGTCATAAAAGTCTCACTTCTGCTATTCTCCGGGTCCCTGAGTCCGTTCTTTGGGTTTGGTGGACGGGTGAGTTTGTTTCTCACAGATGTGAGTTTCTCACAGAGAAACTGAACGTCTCACTCGGGGAACAGGCTATATTGGCAGGAGTGAAGTCTTGGGTCTGGTCCTCCCTCTACCCAGAGGTGTGCTGGGCAGTGGTGTGTCTCTAGACAGGTGGTTCTACATTCCAACGAAGGGTGCCTTCCTCACGGTCTCCCTCTTTATAAAACACATAGAAGGCAAGCCTGTCAGTGGGGAAAGAACAGGCTACTTGGCTCCAGGGCAGTCTGGGTGTGGCTACCATGCTTCCGAGACACAGAATGCCAGCTGCCTGCACTTGGGAACCCTGGGCTCAGGGGAGTCACATTCTCTGGCTAAGGGAAGGGAAGCTCTCAGCTCCACTGGAAGCAAGGCTCAGATGGGAGGGGAGGCCCCAGCCAGCTTTGTCCAGGCAACCCAGGGCCACTTGCAGATGATTTTGATGACTGCACCGCCATACAGGCAAGGTCACTCATCCCTGTCATGCCAGAACAAGGACCCCTGTGAGGATACACTCAACACCAGTTGTACAACCTGATGGGGAAGAAGCCAATGGCCTGCTCTTTTCCCCTCTCTACGGGAGCTGGTGTCTAATGCTTGTGAAAAGGCCATATTCAGATTGTGTCTTTATTAGTTTTCCACCACATGGCGTGACTCTTAGCGGAGCAAATCATTAGGCGGCAATTTGCACTCCAGAAAGAAACATGGGGCACTGATGAACTGAACGTGCATGCTAACAACATCACCACTGTTTTCTCCCTGCACAGTGTTGTGAAAGGCTGAGTCTGCCTTTGTGTGCAATGAGAACCACACAGGTCTGGCACACACAAGGACGTGCTCACAATTGGCCAAACGTGAAATGAATGAATCCTGCTTCCTGGCAGGAGAATTCATTGCTGCCAGATACTATCTAAAATACAACAAAAATATCCAAGGCGTGGTTCTCATAGGTCAAATCCTCAGAAGACTGGATATGTAAGGTGCTTCCTAACTTTAAAATGACCTAGCAGGCCGAGCACAGTGGCTCACGCCTATAATCCCAGCACTTTGGGAGGCTGAGGTGGTGGATCATTTGAGGCCAAGACTTCAAAACCAGCCTGGCCAACATGGTGAAACCCCATCTCTACTAAAAATACAAACATTAGCCAGGCGTGGTGGTAGGCACTTGTAATCTCAGCTACTTGGGAGACTGAGGCAGGAGAATCACGGGAACCTGGGAGGCGGAGGCTGCAGTGAGCTGAGATCTCACACTGCACTCCAGCCTGGGTGACAGAGCGAGACACAGTCTCAAAAAAAAGAAAAAAAAAATTAGAATACATCATTTAATATTTGATCAAAAGATAAGGGGTCATTCCAGACCATCTGCCCAAAGAAACGCCTGCTGAAATATTCGCCTCTAACTATTGGTCTTTTTGGTGCCTATTCTTTCGCGATCTAAGCTTTACAAAAAAATGCTACATGTACCCTCTTTGTTGCCTTTTCTTTTTTTTGGCAATCCCTGTGAAAGCTTCTGATACCTCAATATCTACAGGAACATTTCAAATAATCCAAACATTTCATGAGTTCTGGACCTGAGAGGAATCAAGATGTGGCTGACAGCAGAAATGTGAGCATTCTCAAAGCATACCAACTACGCCACCTTTCCTAACAGGCAGTGGGAGCAGAAGGCCAGCCATTGAAAACACGGGTCACAGCACCTTTTATTCATCATCATACAAACGGATGTGACACGAAATACACCCAACATCTCCAAACAGTCTTAATGCCTTTCAAAATCCAACGGGAAAGCCCGAGATGCCGCCTCTAGCGGGGAAGCCATGAGCCTTCCGCCTTTGGATGCTGCAAATGGGAATGATAGAGGTACAGGAGGTTGCCTTCCATGCCGGACCCTCCAGTGCAGTCCCATGCTGGACACAGCGAGGCGGCACTTGGCACAGAACGTTTTCCTGAGAACATGTCACACGCTAGAGCATTGCAGAGGCCCGGGCCCCTTCTCAACCCAGAGACCGGATTCACAGGGAGCAGCTGTACCTGTGGCCTCCCTGCAAGACTCACACCAGCGGATGGTACTCGAGTCCACAGATGCACGGAGCCACGGGTCCAAAACAAATTCTCGACTGAGATGGGTCCACAGAGCCTGGTGGCCACAATGGCTGGATCTAATGTCTTCCTTTATGAATACATCTGTGCACCTTGGATCAGTTAAAAAACGAAATACTTCCTGTCACAATGATCAACACGCAGAACCACGTACAGCTGAGGACTCTTTTGGCTGGGTGGCACATGCTGGTTGTATTTTGCTATCTAGTTTCTTTTATGCAAATTTGTAGCAGTTGCTTTAAGACAACCCACTTTGCCTCAGACAGTGACCCTATTAAGACCACATGTTTACAGAAAACTTGGGAGTTAGATTTTTCTTTAGAGTTCTCACTTATAACAAGAAGTATGAGGTGTCTGTTATTGAGATAAGCAGTGGTATATACCACACAATCTAAATTAGGTTCTTTAAAAACATTTGATGCGGTCTTACTCTAGGCACTAAAACAACTTCTTTAAAAAAATAAAATTGTGATTTTCAAGGCCTTTATTTTATAGAGAAGAGGAATTAAAAGATCGATGCTAGTGGGTGGTTCGTCATGAGCCCAAAGCCCGTTGGGAGTGTCTGCGAGGTCATTTGCCCTTCAGATTCTGCAAAGGCAAAAAGAAATCGATACTGATTTTTAAAAATATATCTTAGGAGCCCTGGTCTCCTGCTGATTCCATGGATGCCTGCAGCACTTGCATGTGGAGAATGGAGACAATATCACCCCAAGCCCGAGTTCATTTGATGAAACTATTATGTATAAAACAGTTAATTATATACATAAATAACATAAAATAATTCTCATAAATTAAAAGTCAAATGATCTCCCACTATTCAACTGAGTGGTGAGAGCTGGGCACGAGTGATGGTGGGTGAGGTGAGGAGGTGAGCCCTGCAGACCCTCCTGCGTGCTGCCTGGGGATGAACTTTCCTTAGTTCACGAAGGCATATATTGCACAAAACAAATTCCAGCCCTATCCTCTAAAGTCTGCTGTTTGGAGTGAAGTGCTGAGAAAGTTGGCGTTTTGAAAAACACAGCCATCCTTTGCTCTGCTGGCAACATCAGGACTGCTCTTCATCAGTTACTCAGCCATGCCAGTGTTTCCTCAAGATGGACTCCCAGTGAGTACAGGATCTGGGATAACTGGCAAAGCAGGACACATTAAGGCAGGCTTGTCCTCTCACTGTGGCCAGTGTTCAACAGAGTACCAGGAAAGTTAAGCGCACACTTCTCCCCACACCTCTCTGTTTCTTGTGGTGGGCAGGAGGGCTGGGTGCCTCCCCCAACCCTGGCCCCTGCCCCGAAACTGGTACACAGACGTGACAGCACGTGTCCCCGCACACACAGACCTGGCTGTTAACCGCACATTCAGTTTTAGGGGCAATTAATGCTTCTAGTAGTGAACTAGCCTCTCTGCTTTCATTACCACCTGGCAGGAAATAGCATTTTCTCTGTGGTTCTGAAATACCTACACTTTTCCACTGTAAAGAGCCAAACTCATTCAATATTTTTATAGAAAATTGGTCATGAAATACACCAACCGTTGGGATTGAAGTTTAAACAGAAGGAAAATATGAATTTCCCCCCATTTCTTCCACTCGGGATACTGGCTGCGCTTCAGCCAGAATGGACACATTTGGATTGCAGAGAATCCTGAGACAACCCAGAGGAGCCGCTGGCGGCCGCAGGGAGGCTCACTCCTCACAGCCGCACAACCCTCTGCATCTGGGCAGCTGTGAAGGGTGGACAGGGACCGATGGTCCTACAGTGCACACGACTTTATCATGTTAACATAAAACTAAAACACAATATTGGCCATAACAGCCTTGAACACAATGTATGTTTGAAATAGTTAAAAAAAGGAAAAAAACTCCATTGGGAATTGATTCACGGATATGACTAAGATGCCTTTTGAGCTGCAGTCAGTGACCTCACGTGACCCCTTATCCATGATGACCTTGATGATCTCCAAGGTTGCAGGATCACATGCGGCTCAGCACACCTCATGTAGTTTCAGCCCATAGTTGTATAAGAAGCAACTCAACTCCTAGTTCAAAGAGAATAAACGTTACTTTAACTTCTATCTGCTCGCTTGCCAAAAAAAATCCAGAAGCGAGGAGAAAATGTTCCCTGCTGCCACCTGTGAATACCGTCTGTTCTCAGACAGGAACCAAGCTCTAAAAGAAAAAAGAACATTTGTGTTCCTAATAACTTATCTCCTGCCTCTTACGATCCTGCTTCTCTCTCAGCTTCACTTTCCTGAACCCTGTCAGGTGAACACTGCTTCTGTAAGGGGAGGCAGATGGGGCCCCGGCCCAGGACTTACTGCCTTGGTAAGGCATAGTGTGGAACCCCATCCAGTTTAAAACTCTTGCCTGCCAGAGGTCACTGCTAGATTTAAGCTGACAGACTGTAATGGTTGCTGGCGGGGGATCTGGAGATACTCTGCAAAGCTAAGTCAACCGTACATTGCAATGTATGACTTTTTGTTGTTTGGTATCCAGCAAACAAATCTAAACAAATCCCAAACATCCCTCTGCAGTTCTTGTCCCGAGTTTCCTGGAACGCAGCTCAGTAGCTGTACATCTGCTGCTGCTGCTCCGCCTGCACCTGGGGCTGGGCCGCCTGCGGTGGGGGTGCCTGTGGCTGCGGGGGCGGCAGGACGTCAGTCTGGGGCACTGCCCGCCACGTAAGCGGATGCTGGTCACTGAGCTGGCTCCCCAGCGGCGTGATGGAGTTGACCAGGGTGGTCAGATTGATGAAGTGGGCCACAGACTGGGGGTTGGAGGCTTCTGGCTGGGGGTGGAGCTGGACATCATTTTGGCGGTTGTGCAACATGGCCGAGCCGCTGACGGTATCAAAGGTCACGGTCAGGATGGAGTTGTCCAGCTGTAACTGGCGTTCGGGGGTGGTAAGGTGTCCCACGGCCACCGGTTGGAGATTGGTAAACTGAGTCCCAGCTGCAGTGGTGATGGGGGTCACGGTGATGTTGGTCAAGCCAACTGAGCTCGACGGTGTGGTCACGTTTGGGTCACCCAGGGTCACCACTACCTGGAAGATTCACACACAACAAAAATCGGTTCATTTTTGCAAAACAGGGAACGCAAGGACCTCCCCAGGATGCGCTCCGTGTTACCCTGCCGGAATAACCACACGCCGCACCCCAGGAACAAGAAGCATGACATTCTTTCGTGAAAGAGGAAACGGAGTTAATTTTGTTCTGGAAAAATTCCAGCGAAAAAGAAAAACAAGAAACAGACACAATCATGAAGGCAATGAGAAGGAACTAAGAAACAAATTAACTTCACTGGCTAGAAAAAAAAAGAAAAAAGTAAGCATGAAAAAGAGAAAACATGCTTCCTTTTCTATTCATTCCTCTGAAGTGCCCTGCTGTTGGTAAATGAAAATCCCACCACAAAGCCACAAAAAGCAATAAAAGTATTTGCAGTACTAATCGCTAATAAGAGAAAGCATTCTCTTTCATGGAGAGGGATGAAAGGCCAAATAAATGGAGAACTTTTGCAATCAAGATTACCATCCCCCAGATCGAGAGAGAGACGTGCAGTATTAGACACAGACTGATCAAACACTCAGAGGCTTCAAAAGCAAAAGTGACGAAGGCTGAGCAAGATAGAAGGTTCCAGTCAAGACAGTGGGATTGTGGGATTGCCTTCACCTTCCAGATCAAGGGATCCTTGCTCTCCAGCTAGTCAGCAAATGTACAGGGCTGAGCTTTCATGATAAGGGGACTTGGGGAGGCCATCTGTGATCTCCCCAAACTGCAAAGAGCCCACCTAATTCCCACCCGGGCAGGGATATCCCTCTTCAACATGCTAGAATGGCTGTTGCTGCTAACAATGACAAGCAGGATTTGTAGGTCAGAACTCAGAAATGCTTACATGAAACATGCTTAAGTGAAAAATAGGATATGTCTGTTGCCTTCAACCACATGAAGTCCACATGTACACTGTGTATAGTAAAAAGAGATGGAGTCACACACACACAGGGCTCTCATGCTCAGGGAAAGTGACCGGCACCTAATCAGGAGATAAAGCAGCAGACTGACCTGCTGAATGCTCTGTACTGCAGAATTGGTCTCGTCGCCTACGCTGCCTGTGAATTCGGTCTCTTTCTCTGAGTATTCGCTGAAGGTGGCATCCTCGGGCACCGGAGCGCCTGCCTCCTCTTCTGGCTTCTGCTTTCTCTTGTGACTTCGCTTGGCAGCTTTCCCGTGCTTCCCTTCGGCCAAATCCTCCTGCTCCAGAGTCAGCTCAGGCTGCAGGAAAATCAGTTTCAGCCAAGAACCAGGTTACTCGGTCACATCATGCAGCAGCCAGGACAGCCCCAGCACTGCCCTGGACATACTCTCGAATCAGTGGGGAGGCTCGTGGGCCACCGAGCTGCCACAGGAAACAGTGACCACAGCTGGGTCTCGTATTTCTAAAGATCGGGGCAAGTTCCTTTAGTTGCAGATTAAAAAAAAACAACAACATGAGTTGTCATATATATATGTCATATAATTTTTTTTTTTCTGCAACTAAAGGAACTTGCCCCGATCTTTAGAAATATATATATATATATATATATATTTTTTTTTTTTTTTTTTTTTTTGTAGAGATAGTTTCACCGTGTTAGCCAGGCTGGTCGCCATCTCCTGACCTCATGATCTGCTCACCTCGGCTCCCAAAGTGCGGGGATTACAGGCGTGAGCCACCGTGCCCGGCAACAAGTCATATTTTTACAAGTTGTATTTTCTGCTAAAATGTAAACACTTTTTAGAAACCTTTTAAGCCACTGGGTAAAGGGGAATGTTTCCACCCGAGTGAGCTCCTAGAACAAGGCTAAAAATGCTTTCAAATCAGGGCTCTCTTCCCCAAGGCTGTAACAAATCCACTGTAAAAAAAAAAATTATTTTTTGAATTAAAATAGATTTGCCCACAAAAAACTGCAGGGGAAAGGAACCAAGGGCCCAGCTGCAGTGATGATCCCACTGGATCCCCTCCCTGCACACTTCCCTGCAAGTGTCCAGGGCGCTGCTGGGCTGTGACCACATCTTCTGAACCAGGCTGGCTCTGCAGCCAGACTCGCTCAGGCTCACAGAGGCTGTGGGGCAGTGGTGGCTGGTGAGTGGTCGGTCACCTGCCACTCCTCTCTGGCTTCCTGTACTGTTCCACACGACCTGATCCTAACCCAGTGGCAGACAGACCCAGTGTGGGCCTACATCGTGGCCATAGTGGGCGTGGTCATAGTGGGACGTCCCTTCCCCCCATGCCTGTGACTTGCCAAGGGTAGAAATGGCCTGTGGGTTCTGGGGCTGAGGCTGGAGCTTCCACACGTCACTCAGCCGGACCCAACCCCCTTCATGAAGACTGTATTCTAAAGTGCTATTTCAGAACAAGAGGCATACATGTGATCTTAGATCACTGAGAGCGTGACACATTCTCTGAAATGAATTTTTGCTGACTAAAAATTTAGTATTAACTAAAAATTTCTTTAAAAACTAAGTTCATTTAATCGATATGTTTAAGCTTATTTTGCTTAGAACAATTTAATAATTGTTCCATTTTTTATTTTTATTTTTTGAGACAGAGTCTTGCTCTGTCGCCTAGGCTAGAGTGCAGTGGCACAGTCTCAGCTCACTGCAACCTCTGCCCCCTGGGTTCAAGCAATTTTCCTGCCTCAGCCTCCTGAGTAGCTGGGATTACAGGCATGCACTACCATGTTTAGCTAATTTTTGTATATTCAGTAGAGACAGGGTTTTTCCATGTTGGCCAGGCTGGTCTTGAACTCCTGACCTCAAGTGATGTGCCTGCTTTGGCCTCCCAAATTGCTAGGATTATAGGCGTGAGCCACTGTGCCCAGCCAATTGTTCTAATTTCTTTTTTTTCTGGAAAACAGCTGTTTTCCAAGGTGAGATACACCAGTATTCAACAAACTGAGGTCACAGAAACTACAGAAACGAGGAGATGATCTAAGAGGTTCTGAGGGGAAGAGAAGCCAAGAAAACAGGTGACCCCAGCCACAGGCTTGCCCAGAGTTGCTCCCTCCCGGCCTGTCCAAGCCCCTCAGGTCCCTTCTGCAGGTGTCCACTTACCCCAATGTTTCTGAGCCCCTGGAGCCCTCTGCCACTCACCTGGACAATGCCGATAGAGGAGGCATCGATTGTGGTGGTCTCCGGGAGGTGATCTAGGTCATCGATCCTCACCGCGAGCACCTATGAGGAGCACAGGGCATGAGCTGGGGGTCGGGGCTGCTGATGCAGGCGGGAACCCAGAAGCCACACACGCCTCAGGACCATCTGCACTACTCCTGCCCTTCCCTCCCAGGCATCCCCCACACTTCCCAGTCTCCTCTGTTCAGTTCTGACTTCGAAACTGTCCAGAAGTCCAGGGCTCATCCTCCCCCCTTATTTCACGCTCCCGCAATGCTCTTGCCTCTGTATCATCTCACGTCCACTCCCCCGGGGGGGACACTGTATCCTCCCTTTTTGGCCCCGCACCAAAGGGGTGAGGTTTCAGTGGTGCTTCTGTTACTCCAAGGAAGACCACAACGAGGTAAGATATGGTAGAGTAAACCTGTTCTATGAGGAATCACCAAAAATGAGACATTTGTGCCTTACACATTGTACTTTTCAGTTGAATCCATACACAAGTGCTTTCATTTGTTGGTTTTGTGATGAAGTGATGTCCTGCCCCTACCTTGCCTCCGATGGCCACACTGAACAGGGTCCTCAGTACACCCCGTGTGCCCACAGGGCCCCTCCCACCAGCTCAGTGCATATTGCCCAAAAGTAAGTGACCTTCACTGCTCACACCCTGCTACAGCAGTTGTGTTTGTTCTTGTGATGACCTAATTAGACCATAAGACAATGGAAAACAAGTACAGAGACAGCTGAACATGCGGGGAAGGTGTGATCAAGGGGAGGGGCTAAAAAATAAAATTAGCAAGAGCCTGCCTGTAAGAATGCTTCACCCAAACAGCTTTTCAAACATCTTTAAATTTCTGATCAACTAAAGAAAGTTAAAAACGGGAAAAGCAGGCTATGCTTTGTGGATGTAACTCATTTAAAAAAGAAGAGAAGTGCATCGTTAAATTTACATTCCATGACTAGGTCTGGGTCCCTTCTTGGAAAAGACAGCAAACAAAGGCTGGTCAGTAAGTGTTTTAAGTTAACAAATCCTGCAATGGCTTTGAAGACTCCAGTGTAACTCATTGACACTGAACACAGATCTATACTGTGACACTCGCAAAGGACCCTGAGCAAAAGCAACCAGACTGCTGTGGATGCACTCTCCACTCTCACCACCATCATTACCACCTCTATCAGTATCATCACCATCAACATCGTCACCACCATCACCACCACAACCACCTCCATCACCAACACCATCACCACCTCCTCCATCACGATCATTGCCCTCATCACCACCAACATTGTCACCATCACCATCACTACCACCATGTGGCATCACCAACACCACCACCACTTCCTCCATCACAATCATTACCCTCATCACCAACACTCACCATCACCATCAGTACCACTACCACCATGTGGCATCACTATCACCATTACTATCTCCCCCACCATTACTACCATCTCCTCCACCATCACCAACACCACCACCACCATCACCATCAGTACCACTACCACCATGTGGCATCACCATCACCATTACTATCTCCCCCACCATTACCACCATCTCCTCTACCATCATGAACACCACCATCACCATCAGTACCACTACCACCATGTGGCATCACCACCACCATTACTATCTCCCCCACCATTACCACCATCTCCTCCACCATCACCAACACCACCATCACCATCAGTACCACTACCACCATGTGGCATCACCATTACTATCTCCCCCACCATTACCACCATCACCAACACCACCATCAGTACCACTACCACCATGTGGCATCACCATCACTCTCCCCCACCATTACCACCATCTCCTCCACCATCACCAACACCACCATCATCATCAGTACCACTACCACCATGTGGCATCACCCATCACTACCACCATGTGGCATCACCATCACCATTACTATCTCCCCCACCATCTCCTCCACCATCATGAACACCACCATCACCACCATAGCTCATAGAAGAGGAAAACCGTAGCTTGGAGTCACAAAATAGTACCCTAAAACATTCCGAATCTCTGTAAGTAGTTATGCCTGTTTAACTAGTCCAACAGTTTAACTAGTTTAACCTAACTAGGTAGTCTGACTCCAGTGAACACCTTCCTCCTCCTGAATCTGTGGCATCACCAATGGGTACAGGCTCGGGGGACCCCTGTTGTCCCAGTCTCAGCCAGCCAGGCCTCACTGCAGCAAACACACAGCTACACAAAGCCGACCCGAGTCCCCTTCCTTCCCCTCACACTGCTGTCTGGGGGTATCTCTTCCATATCCTCTATTCTAGTAATCACTTTGCCTCTCTGTCTACTACTCATTTTTCTTTGTTTCCTACCCAGACCGTAAAGTCCAGGAGGGCAGGGATGGACCCTGGCTGGCTGGCCCATCACATCACTGGTAGGCATTTGTTTGAGTTAATGTAGAGGGAAACAAGTGTGAGATGATGAAAAGGAATGACACAGAGAGCATGGGATAAAAGGCTGGAGAAACAAATTGGTTCGAGAACAAAGACAAAATCCCCCCGCACCACCTTCCCTGGGTCTGGAAGGCTTTCCTCTTGAGTCACTTGGTTCTGTCTGGGTTGGGCTTGAGGGGAGTGGGGATAGGTAACAGCCCAGCTGAAGGAGCAGAACACAGAAGGTGAACATGCAGTCGGGCCACCTTAGGAAGTGGTTTCATCTTGGTGAGAGGACTCTGCCTGACAGTGTGTGTGGGAGACGCCTTTATCAGTAAGGCCTCTCCACCCAGCTATGCACATCAAAACTCCGGTGTGCAAAAGTGATGTGCACACTCTATCAATACGCTGAAGTCTATAAACCCACACAGTCGTGGAGAGGAACCGCTCCAACGCCAGCCTTGCTCACGGGCTGCTGCCTGGGCTGTAGGGCCTGCCCTGCCCCTGGGGCACCAAGGTGGTCCTGGCGCTTTGGGTTCCTGCTCCCCCGACTCTGTCTTTCTAGGAAAAACACCAGCGGCCACTACATGAAAAGGGAAGCAATGGAACTCAGGGGAAGCCAAGCTCCCGCTGAGCAGGGCACAGGGCAGAGTATGCAGGCACGGTCCCCTGGCTTCCCGGACCGGAGAGCAGGCTGAGTCCCTGCACCGCCCTGGGAGCCTGATCAGGCTGCGGAGGAACAGGAACACAGCGATGTCCTGGATCACCCCCAAACTAAGGAGCCGACGGACTGACGCTTGAAGCAGACGGCGCTTTCCCAATTCCAAAAGGAAGCCGCTTTCATTAAAGGGGATTGGAAAATGTAGAAAAACGTGAAGACAAGAAAGTACCCACAACTTCAAGAGCACGAGAAAAATCACCGTGGGATGTTTTGCTCCCTCCTTTACCTGTCTCATTGATGTGTACACATCAATGTGTGTGACGTATATTGTATATACACACATTATGTATGTGCACAACATACACTGCTCTTTCACGTATGTGATGAGCAGTTCACAATTTCGGATCCGTGTAAGCCTGTGTGTGCAGGCAAACACACTGCTCAACTATCACTAACGGAATCCCATTCCTATTGCAGGATGTCGAGGGGTTGGAATAATCATTTATTAAACACTCGAGAAATACTGTGATGCTGCCTTCAACAAAAACATCCAACAGTGAGGGGAGCAACTCGTGCCAGCCGGCCCGTGTGGTCACTCTGAATCTAAAACCTCCTCACCCCTCAACAGGCAAAGGCTGCTGTCCTCCGCCGCTACCATTTGTGTTTCTGCGATGCGCGGTGAGCTGAACGCCTTTCCGTGTGTTTCTCACCATGGTGGTTCTTCCTGCGTGAGCTCCCTTCTCCATGTACACCCTGAGTGCGCCTTGCACGTTTCTCAGCCACTGCATGTTATCGCTAATGTTAACAGGCTCTATCTGCCTAAGACAGTCACGGTCTATGCAGATTTATTATTATTATTATTATCGAGACTGAGTCTCGCTCTGTCGCCCAGGCTGGAGTGCAGTGGCACAATCTCAGCTCACTGCAACCTCCGCCTTCCAGGTTGAAGTGATTCTCCTGCCTCAGCCTCCCGAGTAGCTGGGACTACAGGCTCCGGCCACCATGCCCAGCTAATTTTTGTATTTTTAGTAGAGACGGGGTTTCACCATGTTGGCCAGGCTGGTCTCGATCTCTTGACCTCATGATTCACTTGCCTTGGCCTCCCAAAGTGCTGAGATTACAGGCGTGAGCCACTGCGCCCCGCCCAGATTTTTTATTTTTCCTTTGGCCTGTATTTGTTCTAAGTGCTTATGGAGTCAAACCTGTGTTCACAACTCCTTTTGCTGCTCTTACGCTAAGAGTCTACTCCTTTCCGTGACGTGACAACCAAGTTTTCCCCTGGTTTTGTTTTTCAGGGTACTCCTCCTTAAAGCACATTTAATTATGGAACATCCCGGCCCTTCCTGTGGAGCAGGCTTTCAGGGCAGTTGGGCTCTGCCTGCCCCCTCCCCATCCTCAGTCATATTCGGCCCCACCACCCCATTGCGCCCCCATTTTGCACATTTAGTTCTGTGAGTGGGAAGAACTGGGGGAGTGGCAGGGCTGTGCTTCCATCTTACCATAATTTCAGGGAGGATGTAATTTATAACCTTAGCAAAGGTCCGCCTGAGGCTCTCCTAACCTTTCCCAGGCACTCACAAGCGCCTCCTATGTGGTGGCAGGCAGTGGCAGTCCCAGAGGCACCTAAGACTCAGGCCCCGCCTCCAGTACTTGGGGTCTGCAGAGGGAGGTGGGCCGTGTGCCCGCGTGGGGATGTCCGGTGCATGGCCCGCTGGTGGGGCAGGGAGGGGCACAGCCCCCAGCTTACCTCGGGGTGCTTGCGCCGCATGTGCCTGCTCATGGAGGCCCTGGTGGACACCTTTGTCCCGCACAGCTGGCAGCTCTGCGCCTCCACCTTGTCATGTGTGAGCTGAACGTGCTTCTGCAGCATGTATTCAGTCACGTACTTCTTGTCGCACACGGAGCACGTCCACTGCTTGCCCACTTTTCACACACGCAGACACACATGCACGTGGGAAGGAAGACACACGTAGGTCACCAGTGTAGCCATCCCAATGACCCTGGCCTGCTGCACGAGGCAAGAAGCCTGTCATGCCCTGCCCATCCTGAGAGGGCCGGTGCTGGTCCCCGAGCACACGTGAGCACAGAGCCTCTGTCCCTTGGGGAGCACCGCCGGCAGCAGCTGCATCACTGCACCAATATGAGAAAATTCAAGAAGCGAAGCAATACTTGACAGCCGTGGCGGGCTGATCTTTAGAGGCCAAGGGGCCACCATGAAGCCAAGACACCACTAAATGTTCTGGAACCGTCTAGATAATAAAACAGTCGTTTCCACCCCCGCAGGTGCTCAGACAGCCCCGGCAGCCTGCCGTGTGCAGCCCCGAAGGCTTCTTCAGGCTGCGCCTGCTTACCTGTGTGGATGAGCTTGTGGGTCTCCATCGTGTTCCTCTCGCTGAATGTCTTCCCACACAATTCACACATGAAATCTTTAATCCCTGCAGAGAATGGCGCACATAACTTCCTATGTTTAATGAGTTTTGTAAGTCCACATCAGAGCATGTCTTCTCCCTGACATGCTCTAGGAACTGCAGAACCTTCAGGAGAAGGTGAATTGCAAGAAAACAGTGGACAATGAACGCTCATCTCCAGCCTCAGCCGGCAAAGTGTGGCTTGGAAAGTTTATGCTTCCATGGTGACATTTCGTATCAAAAAAATCATGAGATGTGGGAAAGGCTGTCTGAGAACACAGAGAGTGGAACCCACAGAGAAAAACGATGGGAATTTCTTTAAAGCATTAATGTATCCACACCTCCCTTAGTCCACGAAGCTCTTAGGCAGCATATGTGATAGGACAACGAGAGAGAAAACAGCAACTGAAATCAGGACCCATGGCAAGGAGGGCACAGATGCGCCAAGCATAAGAGACAACAGAACTGCTGTGGTCAGACAAAATAAATGTGATTCTTCAAAACTTGACGAATTCAAATGAGAGCTGATGCCGGGCACAGTGGCTCATGCCTGTGATCCCAGCACTTTGGGAGGCCAAAGGAAGATCGCTTGAGTCCAGGAGTTCAAGACCAGCCTGGGCAACATGGCAAGACCCCGTCTCTACAAAAATAAACTAATGAGCTGGGCATGGTGGTGTGCGCCATGCAAGGGATGCCTTGCTCTCTTCTGGATGCACCATGGCTTGGCCATTGCCCTACCGAGGCTATGTCTGACCTTCCGGCACCTTCCCTAACACAAAAGCAACCTTGCACGCACATCCTTGGCCCTTGTTTGGTCGCTGTTTCTTGTGCACATTCCTGTGGGGGAAACAGCTGAATGGGAGGGACATGTAAGGACTGACCAGTCTCCCAATGCTCGAGGTGAGCTGTGCAGCATGCACTGCGGTTGATAAGGCCTCTGTGGGGTGGCGGGGGGGAACCTTTTGAGACACACAGCCACTCACCATGGCCCCAGGAAGCTCCCTTGGGGAACCAGGCACTCACTGGGAGTCACAAAGAGGAAGGGTCTTGTGTCTGTCTTCCCCAACGGCCCACCTGGCTTCCCTATGCAGTGAGCACCGTGGCTGGTGCGGCCCGGGCCCCGGACTCACCCGTGTGCCGCTTGCAGTGCTTCAGCATGTTGACCTTCTGCGCGAACCTGCGGTGGCACTCCTTGCACTCGTACTCCTTGATGCCCTTGTGCAGCTTCATGTGGTGGCGCAGTGCGTGCTTGGTCTTCATGCCTTCAAGAACACAGCGAGTCAGAGGCAGCCACACCCCCATGCAGCCCACCTGGGGGTCCATGCCCGAGACCTTGGGGCAGGCACAGACCTCAGCAGTACCGTGCAGTACCGGTGAGGGCGTGGGCCGGTCCCTGAGGATCCCGGTCAGTCCACCAGCAGTGAGACATGGGAAGTGACTGTGCCCAGAGGCCGGGAGAGACTGCGACCTCAGGTGCACTCACTCCTGCCAGGGCCTGGCTGAGCCCCGAAAAGGCGAGCAACACCAGGGGCTGTGGGTAAACTTCCCTGCGTGCCCATGGCAACCCAGCAGGAGAATTTGGTGAGATAGATTAATACAAGTATGACTAAAGGTTCTCTTCAACCTTGATAATATGAGTGATTAGGATTCAGACACTAGATGGTTTCAAGAGTGGTTTTCAATCTACCTTTACAAAGAAGCCAATCTAAGAAGGTGAAATACTCCAAAGCCTCACTTATGCAGCCAGTGAAGAGAGGATGGCCCTGGCATAGGGGCTGAGTCAGAGGGCGCAGGGCGCTGGCAAGGACAGCACTGTACAAAGCTCTCCACAGGGGACATGGGCAAGGGAGGCCTGGTACACCTGCCTGGGCGGCTGACACGCACCAGGGCACAGGGAGACCCGGCCCAGAGGCAGCCTCCCCCACCCCAAGGAGGAGCCTTCACTGTGCCTGCCCAGGGCGGTGGGCAGCCTGCATTCCCAGGCCACCATGTTCCCTCCACATTTGGGGAAGAACTACTGAGCCTGAACACAGCTCTGTCGTAAGCTGGTGAATGGTTCTCCTCCGATTCCACCCTCACCAGATGCAGGGGTGACTGTCCACCAGCTCCTGCGAGGCCGGGCCAGAAGACCTCCCTGGCTAAGAAAACTGCGTGGCTGGGCCAGCAGGGGGCGCAAACGCCCCACGATGAAGTCGTGCTGCCAGCACACACAGCTGCAGGGCTCCTGCCTTCGGGTGGGGACAGCATCTGCAGGCCTATTACCAATGACCGAAGAGTGACTGCACCTGAAAAAGTTACTTTTCATCTTTTTTTGATTAAAAAAAAAGAGTGCCGGTCATTGCTGACTTGCCCAGACCCCAGCACCTCCCTCTTCCTCTTCTGAAATGAATATATTCCAAATTTCAGAACTAATACACAGTCATAGAAAAACCAGAAATACAGAAGAGATGGCATCTCCATCTTCTGACCTCCCCACCACAGCCAGCGTTGGTGACAGTAACGTTTTTCCTTCCATTTAACAAAGAAAATCTGCCAACAGTTTCAAAATAAACACAAGTGCCACGCAGCGAGTGAAGCTTGCTCTATTGGGATTGTGATTCAATCCGTTTACAAATTACCGTGGAGAAAATTGACGTTTTTTAAATACTTAAAATTTCCAAACCCAAACAGGGCATGCCTTTTGTATAGCTTTCACCACCTGGTGTCATATTCTCAGCGGCCACACTAAGTTCTTGCGGATCATTCCTGAGTGTTTCAAGGCCTATGATGTGATTCTGAACATGTTTTCCTCCACACATGCAGAAAACCTACTGCCTGCTGGTGACAGGCTCTCACGACTTCTAACAGCCTCCCACTTGATCCCCAACACTAAGTCCCTGGTCAGGGTTAGAGTTTCTGGAAAAAAAAAAAATACGCGACACTGTTTCTAGGAACACTAATAATAAATGGCTATAAAAAGACAACTGGAAACTTTATAAATAAAGGATCTGGTTATATGAATCCACATGGTAGAATTGTACCAAGGGTTTGAAAAATAAAATCAGGTAATATTTACATGTTCTGATATAAAAAGATCTCCAAGATGTATTTTCAAGTAAAAAAAAAAAGCAAAGTATCAAAAAAACAAATAAGCACAAGCATGTGCTGGTATGTACTAGCAACTGTTGTTACATGACAGCAAGATGACGACTGAAATTTGATATTATGTAAAGTAAATCTGGCAACTAATGTATTAATGCCAGCATCTTATTTCAACTATTCAGAATTCATTTTAAAAAACCATGCAACTAAATAACACATTTCAAATACTAAAATCTCTACAACATTATAAAATGTGGCTTTATCCCACACCCCTCACCTCCCAGGGCACCTGGTGGCATTTGGGGACCTGCAGGGCACCCAGGTGTGGCTCCTCTCTGCCTGCCTAATAAGCCCCCACCTCTGGCCCTCCTGTCTCTACACGCTACTCAGGACCCCTCCAGCCAGGCTCACCACAGTGTCTTAAACATTTTACTACTTAGGGGCATTGGGGAGGAAAGGGAAGCAGAGGTGGTGAAAGGGGCTGGGAGCTTAAGGCAGACGGGGAGAAAGAGCAAACCAGCCTCTCACTAAGGCAGGCGGACACTGCTACCAACATTCCGTTCAGAGAAACCACCGCAGTGGCTCTGCGAGGACTGGCTGGGATTTGAGGGGAGAGTAACAACGCCACCTTCCAGACCTGTCTGTATTGTTTAAAAAATACGTCTTGGTGAGGTGCATACGCTGCTTTTTCAATAACCACCCACGTGCTGCCCTTGCGCAAAGTTACCCTGGAGGAGGGGCAAGAGCCTGCGCTGGCCTCTGAGGCGAGGAACCGAGGGCCAGGAAGTGGGGAAAGGAACTATCTCCTTTCTGGCCTTTTCTGCAGGCAGTTCTTTTAGGCTTTGACATGCAGTGTTATTCTACCGGTGATTATAGGGGTCATCCGGTGAGTGCAGTTCATCGAGCTGTGTTTCCTTCACACTGTCACCATGACAGCATGAGCAAGGTCGCTTGACACAGCCCAAGACAGACCTGCTGCTCCAAAACTTTTAGGAAGTTGTTTTTCAAAACAAACAGGAATGGGCTATAATTATGATGTGTACTGGAATTATATTTCTATTTTGCTAATTTGAGATATTGTATTACTAGGTTTGTTATTAATGAATGTTCTGTCATTACAATGAAGATTCCTCGGCCGTGGTGAATTCCTCTCTCACCACACAGCCAATTCTAGTCTGCGTAGTGAATACGCTGAGGGTTTTGCATCTACTTTCTGACCCCGTGGTGGTTTTGGGAATCATTCTGTACTTTAAACAATTAGATCCTGCATTGTTTTCCTACTTTTAAAATGATTTGTTTCTGCCTTTAAATTTATCACATCTTTCTGCCTTCTGGACTACTTGATTTTTCTTGCAGATTCCTGATTTAAATCCTGCCTCGAGTCCTTTCCTTTTAAGTAAGTGACTGAAGCCTACGGGCTTCCAGGGCCACACTCTGGCAGTGCCTCTCGCACCATGGTCAATGTGCCAGTTCTCAGTCATGTCCCCTTCCAGAGTCCTGCAGCTGGGCAGTCTGGCTGAGCCTGGCCCGTGGCCCCCGCACCTGCACCCACCTTTCCCACACTCAGCGCACAGGTACTCGCGGACGTTGTCATGCACACGCATGTGCTCCTTCAGCATGTCCTTCCTGGCGAAGGACTTCCCACACTGCTCGCAGGCGTGGCTCTTCACACCTGAGAACACAGGCATCCGCAACTCAGAACCGAGGAGCTCCAATCTGCGGTGGCCGCAAAAAGGACGTACCAAGGAGAGGGGCCCAGCCTCCCCCGCAGCTGGAAGTGCAGTGACAGGGATGGGGTTGCCTCCTCAGCAGCCTCCACAGAGCCCTCCCGGGGGTCCTATGGCTCGAGTAGATCCCTGAGGACCTGCAGGGGTAAGGGGGCAGGGGGCACTGGGCTCTGAGTGGCAGGGCTGATAAGGACGGGAAAAGATGGAGAAACGGAGGAAGGCACGGGGGAGGCAAGGTGCGACGGCTCTGTGTGTAGCATATGCGGAGGCCCCCTGGCATCCCACCCCGCCAGCTCCCTCCTGCAAGGGCCAGGGCCCCACATCCTGACAGACACGCACCTGTGTGGATGAGTTTGTGGCGCTCCAGGTTCCCTATGCTGTTGAAGATCCGCCCACAGATCTCGCAGGGGTGGATGTACCTGAAACCAGAGACAAGCTCAGGATGGCCGCACAGCCTCGGGGCCCCATGGCAGCGAGGGCGCTCTCCCCAGCACCTTCCTCCGCAAAGGTGAGGCAATAAGGTGCCACAGGGACGATAAAAGCTGCAAATATTTGAGCCTCTGCCACGGGTTGAATCGTAACCCCCCAAATTCCTACATCAAAGTCTTAACCCTGGCACTTGAGAATGTGACTATGCTTGGAGATGGGGTCTTTGCAGAGGTGATGACATGGAAATGAGGCCATCAGGGTGCTCCCTGACCAATCTGACCAGTGTCCTTATAAGAAGATGAGATTGGGCACAGACATGCACAGTGGGATGGCCCTATGAGGACACGGGGAGAAGAAGGCATTTACAGGACAAGGAGAGATGTGTCAGAGGCGGCAGCCCTGCTGCCACCGTGACCCCTGAGCTCCCGCCTCCAGGACTGAAGATGGTGTCTGTTTTTAGGCTGTGCCGGCTGGTTCTTCGTTAGCGCCCCTGGACGGGACTGTTCAGTCACTCACTCAGCAGACTGCTTGGGTTATGGGCTGTATGTCAGATGTGGCCTGGCATTAACGAAACCTAATTGCTGCAGGAACAAGTATTTTGGGTCATTCTGTAGGCAGGGCAGGAACCCTGCTATTTTCCTGTAACATGGCCAGCTGGTGCCAGGAGAATATGTGGAAGCACAGGATAAACCCTGGCCCTGCTGCCCCCCCCAGCCCTGCTGCCCCCCACTCCTGCCACCCCCAGCCCTGCTGCCCCCCAGCCCTGGCCCTGGAACTCAGAGGATATCACTTGTTCGAAGCTACAAATGGCTTCTTAAAGCATGTGTCTCTTTGCAAGGAAGCATGTCCCCTCCCTCCTGGCACAACCCAGGAGCCCCCAAGCAGGCCTCACTTTTGCACGTTGGGGTCCGGCAGGTTTTCGCGGTGGATGACCATGTGGGCGTGGTAGGTGGCCTTCAGCGCAAAGCGCCGGTTGCAGATGCTGCAGCCGTAGCCCTTCTCCTTGTGCACCTCCATGATGTGCTTCAGGTACTCCTTCCCCCGGCCAAAGGTGAGCTGCAGGCCAGGTAGACGGGCCACTGCTGACACCCGCATGAGCTCCCTGGTCCTCTTAGCTAATGAGGTCGTGTCCACAAACCAGGGTACCCAACGCCCTGAGGACCCACGGCTCATGCCAGGGCGGAAGGGGCTCTCAGAGGCTTGATGGGGAACTTCTCCGAAGCCGTAAGGCCTTATGCCCAAAACTCACAGCATGTTCTCCTCGGAAACAAACCACTCTCCTTTTTGGCCAGCCCCTTCCATGCACAGGGGAGGCCTTGTGAGGGCTTCAGGCCTGAGCGGGGAGGAGGAGGGGGAGGAGAAAGGGAGAGGGGAGAGGTGCCCCAGCCTGCAGCCAGCACAGCCACCTTCTAGGAGTCCGACCCCCACACTTCATGTGTGTTCCTGAACTGCGTCACAAGGCAAGTTCCTGGAGTGTGCCTGTGAGACCCACATAGGCCATCCCTGAGCACCGAGGTGGCATGGGCTGGCCTTCCCAGGCACAGGTGATGGACAGGCACCCAGTCTGCAGTAGGACCACTGGCCCCAGCCTTTGGGAAGGGAGGGCTGCTTCCAAGATCCACAAAGGCGCCTGCTGTGTGGGGCCTGCAGCCTTGAAGCTACCACGTTTCTTTCCAGACCACCCAGGCACCGCGGGGCAGACCCACCATACCTGGCACCGCTTGCAGCTGTACTTGTGAGGCTCTGAGTCCGCGCTCTCGTCAGAATTGTCGTCGTTTTCTTCCGAGGAGATCCCGATCTTACCGATAAACTCTTCCCTCTGGTGGTCATCCATCAAAGCGATGTCCTGGAAAACAGCCAACACTTCCGGTTTCTAACAGTGCAGCAGACGCTTCACACAGTTACCTATACCACAGGGACGATCAATCATTTCCCCAGATGCAGAAGAAATACCTCTCTGATGCCCATGACGGCCCTAACGAGCCACACTTATGCCCCAGTCCATCCCAGCTTGTCCCCAGAGGCCCCCACCTAAATGCCAGAGCCGCCCTCGCTCTCCACGCGGCCTGTGGCTACCTCTCACATGCGTCCAGCAAGATCCCAATCTGCGCCCAGGGCCAGGCACTGCTGGGGAGTCCCCCAAGTGGGTCTCCCATACCACCTGTTCCTTCTTCAGTTCTTGATCAGCGCTTCTCCCGCCCTTCATCACACCCCAAATCCTCCCTGCTCCCAGAGCTTCTGCTCTGTTCCTCCCTTTCCTCAAAGGCAGGGAGGGATGCAGATGCCAGGTCCGGGATGGGAATCAGCCACGGCGGGGGAGCTGGGCCTGGCAGCTGGGCCACAGGAAGTGAGGCCAATGCAGTGACAGAATTCACTTTGGAGAGATGAAATGTGGCTAGTTGGTCAACTATTTGAGGATGCTGCTGTGGTCTGAATACTTGAACCCTCCCAAATTCCCATGTTGAATCCTAACCCACCAGGAAATGGTATCAGGAAGCAGGGCCTTTGGGAAGTCATTAGGTCATGAGGCTGGAGCCCTCAAGAATGGGATTTGGGGTGGGGCATGGTGGCTTATGCCTGTAATTGCAGCACTTTGAGAGGCTGAGGCAGGCGGATCACCTGAGCTCAGGAGTTCAAGACCAGCCTGGCCAACATGGTGATTTTTAGCCTGTCTCTACTAAAAATACAAAAATTAGCTGGGCATTATGGCGGGTGCTTGTAGTCCCAGTTACTTGGGAGGCTGAGGCAGGAGAATCGCTTGAACCCAGGAGGTAGAGGATGCAGTGAGATCTTGCCATTGTACTCCAGCCTGGGTGACGGAGTGAGACTCCGTCTCAAAAAACAAAAAGAATGGGATTCAGGCCCTTATAGAAGAGATCCCTACCTTTCTACCATGTGAGGACACAGTGAGAAGGTGCCACCTATGAACCAGGAAGTGAGCCTCGCCAGACACCGATCTATGGGGGCCTTGACGTCCAGCCTCCAGAACCGTGAGCAGCACATGTCTGCCCAGAAGCTGCCCTGCCTGCAGAATTCTGCTATGGAAGCCTGAGCTGACTGTGACAGACGCTGGCCCGGGGGCCTGCCATGAGCATGCCTGGGTGAGGGCAGCACGCGATCGACACCTTGAAGTGGACGTGGATGTGGTCCCTGAGCACGTCCACGCGGAAGAACTTGCGCCCGCAGATCTCACAGGTGTACTTCTTGTCGCCGTGGGTAAGCAGGTGCTTATTCATATTGCTCCGGCAGGAGAACACCTGTGGGCAGAGGAGCCGCATGGTGAGGGGCTGCAGCGTCTCATGATGGGAAGGAGCCTCTCCACCAGGCTCCTCCGGGGAAACCACAACCTGGGACAGAAGCACAGCACTGTGCTCCAGGCCTTGCGTCTCAACAGTTCCTCAGTGTGCGAGAGACAAATAATCACTGATGCCAGGATGAGGGTTACTCACTGAATTGTGTAAACAGGTGCTTATGTTACAATAGAAAATTGACCATTTGCTAGTCCTTATTATAAACGTTAGGTCAGCTCCATTTTTTTAGCTCATGTAAATATTTCCCTAAGATGGACTATCAAGCAACCAGTAAGTCACAGAAATACCTGCAATTTTCTGAAAGTAGGTATCAAAGAAGAAAGCTGGTTACCCCCTTGGCTTTTACACTGTGCTTCATGCACATTCACAGCGTCCCTGACTTCTTGCTCTGGCATGACGGGTATGGAGATGACCCATTCATCCAATACCCATCCCAGAGGGTCACCTCTGTGACCAGGGCTGGGGTTGGCACTGGGAATACCGTGGTCCACATGACAGATGTGGCCCCACTGGCACAGAGCAGTGGACAAGGCTGGCAGCTGAGACCATTGTGAGGGCCGTAGAAACCTCAGCACCCCACAGGGCTCTGCGGGTCTCTATCTGGATAACCATTCCCAGTGGCCAAGTAACCCGGGGTGTGACCTCCTAGAGCTCACCTGATGCCCACATTCTCAAGAAAAGAACGTACTAGATGAATGAAAGGGAATGAGTGATTCACTAGGGACAACATGCCGGCATCTCCAGGCAACATCTCCTTTCAAGCTGTGCAGATGACTTACGGGCTGACAGCACTGTGCCCCATCCCAGGGACGCTAGGTGGGGCACTGCGACAGGGTGAAAGGTGAGCAGAAGAGGACAGAGTCTGCAGGTGTCATGGTCTTTACAGACAGACTGGGCTGAAGACGAGAAATAACTGGAAACAAAAAGAATTCAGTCACCCAAACTACGGGCTATTTCACTACCTGCCTCAACCCTCAGTGGGTGTTCAGTCAACACTGCACAGAATAAAAACGTGTTTGGATGTGAGGCACTGAGCTGGTTTTGCACGTACGATCTCTCAACAGCACGGAAGGCACTTGGGGCCAGTACCCCCCAAGGGGCAGAGGTCAGTGGGCAGAAAGACCAGGGACGGGCAACAAGGGGCACAGACTTCGTCCACCTGTGGCCTGTGCACAGCTGGCCCAGCTCGCAAAGGTGCTCCAACTCACCTGCTCTACCCCAGCCCTGCCTCTCCAGCCCGCAGTCTGGAGCGTCACCTGGACCCCCAGCCACACCGCCCTGCTCACTCATTTGCTCAGGCTCGCTCTGTGGTTTGAAAAAAATCAGGAAATTTCATATAAAAACAGAGATATCCGTTTTCTCTTTAAAAAGTCAAAAGCTCGTTGATGGTGCTGCATGCTGGAAGGCAGGACAGCGGGACGGTGACAGCGGGCCTCCTGCAGGGGCCTGTGCTCCCAGTTGCTGAAACGCTGGAGGAGCGTCGCTCTGGGGCTCATGTGAGCCGTGTGTGGCTGAGGCATTCTCCAATCGGCGGCTCCGAAAGCCACCTGAGCGACGTGCTGGAGCTGCTGGGCCCAGGGCCCACTTGGGAGCCGCTCAGAACCCTTACTCTGCAGCATGAGCTTTGCATCCTGTGACAGACAATTCCTAGGCCTCTGAGCACAGATGCCATCTTATAGTCACCTGAGTGAAAGCTAAGTAACGAAGAAGTGATGCCACCTCCAGTCACAACCAAGGTGCTTATGCACAGAACTTGGGGCCATGGCAGCCTGACAGCTGTGAGTGCCATGGTGTGGGCCCTGGGCTCTCCCAGGAGGAGCAGCGTGTTTGCTGGATGTTTAGGATCCTGCATCTCCACCAAGCAGCCAGGTGTGGGAATCCCGAGCTAGTGCCAGAATGGTCCCCTCACTGCACAGCCCTCGGATGGATGTGCTCCCGTGGATGACATCACCCTTTCCTCACTTGGGCAGCGCCGGGCATCCACGGAATGTGCCTGGGACCACCTGCCATGGGATCGGTCACGCTCTAACTTACAGAACGCCAGCCATCCACTGCACAGAGGAGACCGGCACTGACAGGCAAAATAAAGCCACTGGATCTCCCTGCATCCTCATTCATTGTGCCCCAGTCCTGACCACAAGGTCACTGTCTGAACAATGCTATATAGGAGAGCGGGAGCCAGGGAGTAGCTCAGGTGGAAAATCATGGCAAAGAGGAAACGAGGCTGTCCAGGAAGAACCCTTCTTTCTCAGCCCACTCACTGGAAACCCATCTTAAGTGCCAAAGAAATCCAAATGGCAAGTGTTTAAAATGGGGGGACACCAGTTTAAGACAACCTGAGCACCCATTGTTACCCCCCAAATCTTCCCTGCAATACTCTGTAAGTACAGCTCATAGAGTCTTCAGAAGATGATGTGCTTTCCATCTCAGCTTCCGATGCGGACCGCGAGCATTACCTTGCCACACACCGGGCACCCAGAAGGCTCCTTCTTGTAGCGGACCAGGTTCTCCCCGCCGGCCTCCAGGTCCTCTCGCTTCACCCGCCGCACTCCTGAAATTGCCAACCCCACCAGCAAGACAGTGAATACACTCAGAACACGCGAAGGTCCATCAGATCCCACTTCAGCCAGTGTCCTTTCCAGTGCATGGGAGGACAGGGCTGTCCACAGTGGGGACAGAAGCCTGGCGGTGTAAGTAACACCACCTGCACACTGTTTGGCATCAGCACGAACCACCATTCCTGAAGCAGCCCCAGGGAAGGAAGGGAGATGGCACAACGTATGTGGCAGCTGCAGACACAGTTCTTGCATCGGAAACATTTGGAAATATAAGGGTATTGAGTGCTAAATTTTCCTAAGTGGCAAAGCGATGATGAGCTCCTATCGAAGAAGGCATTTCCACTCCATCTAAAGGCTCAAAGCCAACTTACGGTCTTATGGATGGCAAAATAGGCCGGCATTTTTTATTTAAAAGATACCAATATTCATCTCTCGCAAATTAACATCAGTCAAACCAACATCAGGCTGGTAAATAAAACCTTTATGGTTTTGAGGCATATTGTTCCAAATTGGAATCAAGACAGTTTTTTTTTTTTTTTTGGGATGGAGTCTCGCTCTGTCGCCCAGGCTGGAGTGCAGTGGCCGGATCTCAGCTCACTGCAAGCTCTGCCTCCCAGGTTTATGCCATTCTCCTGCCTCAGCCTCCCGAGTAGCTGGGACTATAGGCGCCCGCCACCTCGCCCAGCTAGTTTTTTGTGTTTTTTAGTAGAGACGGGGTTTCACCATGTTAGCCAGGATGGTCTCGATTTCCTGACCTCGTGATCCACCCGTCTCAGCCTCCCAAAGTGCTGGGATTACAGGCTTGCGCCACTGCGCCCGGCCCAGATTTTTAAATGTTCATGCAAAACAGGTAAGTTTTGACCAAAAGAGAGAAGCCCACTTCTCAGGATCTCTTTCTACATTGCCGACCCATTCTGGGAGCATTCCTGCCTGGCCAGGTGTAAATGCAGAACCGGACTTAAAAATGCTCAGCAAGCTGGACGCTGGACAAATGGACCATTCTCCAAAGGCTCCCAGCATGACAGACACAGGAGTCTGAGGAGTGGCTTAGACCAAGCTCCGATATGAGAGACAAATCCATAAAACAGTCACAAAAGCATGAGTTTACTCCCACATAAGATGACCCGAGTTATGTTAAATTGTAAAATGCAACCCAGCCACACTGCATCCCTGGAAACAGTTGACTTCTGGCAGCATCCATAGCTACCGGCATCCACGGGTGCTTGCTATGTGTGGGGTGCTGTGTGAGAAGTTTCAAGAACAGGGTCTGGTTCAACCATTGCAGCAACCCTAGGGGTTCAGGTCTGAGTACTGTCTCCCCTGCGTAGGTGAGAAAACTGAGGCACAGTAGCTTGCTAAAGTCTACCCAGTCACTAAGTGGAGTCCAGGTTTGATTTGAGAAGCCCTGAGGATACCACCCAAGGAACCACAAAGAGAAATGTTGTGGGTCTTTATGAATCAACATGAAGAAAAGAGTCAAGTAAAAAAGGAAAGTGCTAAAATGTACACAGGACGCAACTCCAGCCTTTTTTAAAAAAAGGGACAAGGGCACATGTGTATGCCTATTTGGATGGACATGGTTATACTTCATTTTTTATTTTTATATATATTTTTTGAGATAAGGTCTTGCTCTGGAAAACAGTGGTGCAAGCACAACTCACTGCAGCCTCGACCTCCCAGCCTCAAGTGATCCTCCTGCCTCAGCCTTCCGAGTAGCTGGGACTACAAGTACGTGCCACCGTGCCCACCTAATTTTTTGTAAAAGCAGAGCCTCGCTGTGTTTCCTGGGCTGGTCTTGAACTGCTGGCCTCAAGAGATCCTCCAGCCACAGCCTCCCGAAGTGCTGGGGTTCCAGGCGTGAGCCGCCATGCCTAGGAGGGTTATACTTTACACAGGACTTTGTGGTCTTACATCTTCTTTTCAATAAGCATATGCTTCATTTGTAATTATAATTTTTCCCAAATTTTAATGAAGAGGTGTTTGAAGGGCTGCTGCTCTTAGTTGCTCTTGTACGGGATTTTCCCACTTTCTGTCATTTCACAATGTCTAGTATCTTTGAAAAAACACTTCTAATGACAGTAAAACACTCGACTCTACAAATCGTCCAGTTTTCTTAGCTCCTTCCCCAGTGTGGAACATTTAGGGTATTTCCAACTGCTTCTCCTTGCGCATAGCAGGTCTGACACCTGTGTCTCAGCTCCTTGCTCTCCTGAGACAGGTTCTCAGAAGAGGATGAGCCCTTCGGATGGTGGGCGTTTCCAGGCAAAGGAGCAGGCAGCTGAACTGCTCCCCAAAGGCCTTGCTGACTGCGCCACCCCACCCTGCCCCACCCCACAGGAGCTGCCTCTCCCAGCCCGCAGCAGGTGCACAGGCGGCCTCACCTTCCAGGTGCCGGCGCTGGTGGTCCAGCATGACATCCTTGCGGTAGAACATCTTGCTGCAGACCTCACAGGCAAACTTCTTGTCACCGTGCTTCTTCTTGTGCTTGGAGAGGTTGCTGTTGGTGGAGAAGAATCTGAAACACATCTCACATTGGAACGTCTTGTCATCTGTCCAGAGAGCAAACAAACACAACGATTTTGTGGTAAATAACATCTCACGCAGGCACGCACGTGTGGCCTGAATGTCAATAAAGCGTGGGTGACGGGCATGAGTCACAGTAGACGCGTGGCCAGGAAGAAAACAGCACCTGTGTGTCACACGCTGTCTACCCCAGGAACACACGATGCAGAGACGGGAACCCCAGTGCTTGAAAAGCAGACAAGGAGCTCACCTTTCATCACCAAGCAATGCCAGCTGCCTCCCTCCCAGGCCACCCTGTCCCACAGCACCTGGGGACGATGACTCCACTCCTGTCAGGAAAGCTGCCCGGTCCAAAGCTTCCCCTGGGCCTGCACTCTCCAGCATAACCAACTGACTGACAGAATGACTTCCCTACCAACCAACCCATCATCCGACCACCTGACCAACGTGGCCGCCCCCTGCCCCCAGGATCCCTGGTGTTGGCTCTCCCAGACTCCTTCCCCATGGGCGGACATCAGTGTGCCCATATTCCCCCACTTCCCCCAAATCCTCCTCAGCACGCACACAATCACACACCACACAAATACAAATACACTCAACACACACCACACACATGCCCCACACAAATAATCACACCACAAACGCCTCACACACAATCACACACACCACACAGCACATACACACCACACACACCCACAGAAATACACACTCAACACCACATCTAAACACATATGCATGCCCCCACACATAATCACACACCACAAACACACAACACACCACACATATGCCCCACAAATACAGTCACACACACCACACGCCCCACTCACACAATCTCACACACCATACACACACCACACACACACGCCCCACAGAAATAAACACACCACACTCAATATACCACACACATGCCCCACATAAATACACAATCACAACACACACCACACACATATACCCATACACATATGCCACACACACCATCACACACTGTGCAAATACATACACACCCAATACACATCACACACATGCACATGCCCCACACAAATACACAATCACATACCACACAAATAGTATACTGAACACACCACACAAAAACACATGCCCCACAAATACATAGTCACACCACATACAAATACACACATTCAACACCACACACACAATACACAAATACCACACACACAAATCACACCACACAAATGCCACACATGCAAGCCCCACACAAATGCACAATTACACCACATACACATTCAACACACCGTACAGATATAATCACACACCACACAGATACACTCAACATACACCACACACACCCCACATACACATTCAACACACACCACATACACTATCACACACCACACAAATACATCCACACTCAATACACACCACACACAAATACATTCAACACATACCACACATACACCCCAAAAACACACCACACAAATATACACACACCAGCCCTACATAAATGCACTACACCACATACACATTCAACACACCACACACATATATTCACGCCACACAGATACACTCAACATACACACACACACACCCACAGAAATACACACTCAACACCACATCTAAACACATATGCATGCCCCCACACATAATCACACACCACAAACACACAACACACCACACATATGCCCCACAAATACAGTCACACACACCACACGCCCCACTCACACAATCTCACACACCATACACACACCACACACACACGCCCCACAGAAATAAACACACCACACTCAATATACCACACACATGCCCCACATAAATACACAATCACAACACACACACCACACACATATACCCATACACATATGCCACACACACCATCACACACTGTGCAAATACATACACACCCAATACACATCACACACATGCACATGCCCCACACAAATACACAATCACATACCACACAAATAGTATACTGAACACACACCACACAAAAACACATGCCCCACAAATACATAGTCACACCACATACAAATACACACATTCAACACCACACACACAATACACAAATACCACACACACAAATCACACCACACAAATGCCACACATGCAAGCCCCACACAAATGCACAATTACACCACATACACATTCAACACACCGTACAGATATAATCACACACCACACAGATACACTCAACATACACCACACACACACCCCACATACACATTCAACACACACCACATACACTATCACACACCACACAAATACATCCACACTCAATACACACCACACACAAATACATTCAACACATACCACACATACACCCCAAAAACACACCACACAAATATACACACACCAGCCCTACATAAATGCACTACACCACATACACATTCAACACACCACACACATATATTCACGCCACACAGATACACTCAACATACACCACACACACCCCACATACAAACACATTCAACACACACCATATACATTATCACACACCACACACACTCAACACACACCACACACAAATACACATTCAACACACACCACTAACCCCAATACCCAGTCACATACTACAAAAATACACAGTCACCACACACCACATAAACATACACTCAACACACACTACACACACATACACAACACACCAAATATACAATCATACAACATACACCCACACATTCCACACACCACATACACATATACTCAACATACACCATAAACTCAACCACGCCACACACACAAATACATATTCAACACACACCCCACACAAATACACAACACACACATTCAACATACCCCCCAACACAAATACGCACATTCAACACAAACCACACACACACCACACACACAACACCCCACACACATGCCCCAAATACACTCAACACACGCATCCACACACATGCCCCATACAACACATACTCAACACATACACCACACACACAACCCACAAATACACACACAACACAAACATATGCTCAGCACACCACACATACACAATCACATATCACACACACCACATACACACTGAACACACACCACACACACACCACATACACTGAACACATACCACACATAATACGCCACACCAAATACACACCACACACGAACACACACACCACGAATACACTCAACACACATGCCACAAAAATGCACATACCACACACCACATACACACACACAACACATACCACAGAAATACTCAAAACACACACCACACAAATACACATACCACACAAATACATCCACACACCACACAAATACACAGCCACACACACCACACACAATCCACGAAGCTTCCAGAAACACCCATATCCCTGCATCCCAGACCTCATCGCCAGTCCCTCCTGGAAGATAGCCGTCAAACTGGTTTCTGCTCCGCCCAGGACACTGACAGACCCCCAGTGCCATCTGTCCCTCTGATTCTCGCACAGGCACCCGGGGGACCCTCACTGTCCAGTCCCTCACACTGCAGCATCAGCCCAGGTCCCCTCGCCCTGCCCCTGTCCATCAGACGCCTCACCAGTTGACGGCGACCCCGGGGCCCAGCAAAGCTGCGTTCTCCTCCCTGTGTCACCAGTGCGGGAGGACATGGCAGCCGGGTGACCCAGGAGCGGGGCACCACAGCAGACTGCATTTCTGGGCCCCTGGGCTCTCACCCACGGATCAGCTCCTGGGCTCAGTAAATGTTTGCCAAATATACAAATTCCCAAAACTGCATCGAAAGCTGCCATTTGTGCAAAGCAGCCACCCTGTGCCTCTCCCTCTCTGCTGCCCGAGGGAGCTGCCACAGTGTCTGAGGGTGGCTCTCTCTAGGGTTTCCCTGCCTCAGCGTTTTGGGCCAGATCCTTTGTTGTGAGCTACCCTGCGCACTGTGGGATGCTGAGCAGACACCAGGCTTCCACCCAGTAGGTGCCAGGAGGACCCCTCCCCACCAAGGTGTCTCCAGACATTGCCAATGACGTTCCCTGGGGCGAACACCCTCCACTCTCCACCCCCGCCAGGTGGAGATGCACTGTCCAGGGCTCACAAAATGAGACTCTCTGGGGTGGGCCTCAGGCCCTCGCATGTGTCTGGCTTCACTCAGGTGACCCCAATGTGCAGCCCAGGTCGGGGGGTGAGGGAAGCACACAACCTCCCCCCGGAAAGCCAGGCATTCTCATCTCTTCCCAGCTGGGAACGGACAAGGCATGGTCATCTGTGAAGACAGGAGGCGGCCGTGGGGAAATCTATGCCCCAAGGGTGCCACCCGCAGGACAAGGCAGGGCTGGGAGGGGACAGTCCCCTCCCACAGCTCCAACCATGGCAGGACAGTGGGAGGTGACATCTGCCAGGGCTGAACACAGCAGAGGTGGCCCTGTGCGAGGCTCCCCTGCCCACACCCCACCCCACCCGCAGCGTGACCTCAGCCCAGAGCCATCCTCACCTGGGCCTAAGAGGGGCAACGTGATAGACGCTACGCTGAGTCCCAGCCTAACACACTGTTTGCCTTCCTTCTATAAAGTGAAACATTGTCCATACAACCACTGCCCTCAGTTTCGTTTTGGCTTAAGATTTGACGGGCTCTGTCCATATCCACACAACCGCACGGTATGTGTCCTTCACGCACTGCGTCTGTGGTGTGCGTGCTTACCACGCTGGACACTTTCATCATCACTTTAATGGCTACATGATATTTCATCCAGTTCACTTCTCACAACTCACTTTGCTATTTTTGACACTGTAGATAATTTAGTGATGGAATCTTTAGTAATATAGATTTTTTTCTTCTGTCAAATCTCTTTATCATGAATTCTTAGGAATGGAACCACTAGAGCCACGGGCTTTGTGAAAGGCCACACCTTACAGCGCTGTGGCATCAGACCACCACAGGCCACACCTTTACAGCGCATGGCATTGGACTGCCACACTCCCCTCAACTTGGGTCTCCTGAACAGCAGAGGTGAGCCTCCTCCCAGGTGGGTGCTAAAGAACACAGGTGAGCCTCCCTCCCAGGCAGGGGCTGAATAGCACAGACAGCCTCCCTTCCAGGCAGGCGTTAAATACCACAGGTGAGCCTCCCTCCTGGGTAGGTGCTGAACAGCACAGGTAAGACTCCCTCCCAGGCAGGTACTAAACAGCACAGGTGAGCCTCTCTCCTCGGTAGGCGCTAAACAGTACAGGCGAGTCTCCCTCCCAGGCAGGTGCCGAACAGCACAGATGAACCTGTCTCCTGGGCAGGTGCCGAACAGCACAAATGAGCCTCCCTCCCTGGCAGGTACTAAATTATACAGGTGAGCCTCCTTCCCAGGCAGGTCCCAACTAATACAAGTGAGCCTCCCTCCCAGGCAGGTGCAAAGCAGCACCCATGTGCACCCCTCGCCGGGCAGGTGGCTCCACTAGTCCTGCAGCCCCAAGGAAGGCAATGGTGCTGCCAAGAGCCTCATCTTTCTCCCTCACAAGCCCCTCTTGACCACGGAAAGAGAACCTACTTCAGACCACTCCCCAGCTGTCCCGGACAACTCTGCCAAACCGAGGGTGGCTTCTCCCACAGCCACCCACCCAGTTAGGGAACCCAGATGGGCACAGGGTCCCAACAATGCTTCTCTCTCCAATAACCCTGCTGCCGAGGAGGTCTAGGTTTATGTCTGAATAAATGAGCCACTGAGAACAGCTGCCTACTGGGGTCTGATGAAGGGAGAGGGGCGCAGGGCGCCCGGGGATGGAGAGGGGGTTACTGGGGGAGGCTGGTGGGCTGTATTTTGCCTGAGGGCCTGGACGTGAGCCTCTGCTATTCTGTAGCACAGTATTTATGGTCAGAGACAGCACAAGGAACAAGACGATGAGCTACACCAGCACCTGGTCACACCACAAGGGACAGGCACCACAACAGGTCCCGTGGAGGGAGTCTCAGAAAAACCCACAAGACTGTAACATTTTAAAACTTTCCCCCACATTGTACGAATTCTTGGTTTGTCGAAGGAAGATACACATTCTCTTAACTTCAATACTATAAATAAGAGCATGCAAATCATATATTATGCAAACGAGCTCCATTTCAAGGTTTTTATCCTGTCTTTTCAGTCTAAAATTGGTAACCTTTGAAACTAGAGCGTCTCAGGGGAAGAGGTGGTGTGATGCAGGTCCCTGGCGCTCTTTGGGTTCTAGGTCACTAACGAAGGCCAGCGCCTGGCCTAACAGCACCTCTGGCTGACAGGAAGCCCCTGCTGCTTAGCCGCTTCTAGTACTTTGTTTTATTTGGGTCCAGAGAAATAGTTACAAATAACAGGAGGCAATGCCTCCTCCTCAACCGTGAGTCTGCCTCACCAAAGCGCCTTAGATGCTAGCATCACTCTTAGGAAGCCCAACACCCTCGCCTGCTACACTCCCGCGGGACTGTGGGACAAGGGGAGGTTCGCAAACAAGATGAAGGTTCATCCGTCTGGCCGGGGCTGCACTAAGTGGAAGTCTTCAGGGGGCTGAGCCCCAGATTTCTTGGGAATTCTTGTGATAGGAGGGCTTCAAATGCAGGAGGTGCGGCACACTGGAAATTCATCCAGAAGCTTCTGGAGGCCACCTCATGCCAGACATGGATCCTTCAGAGCCACTAAAGCTCAGGCAAAACATGACTCATTCCTGCCCCTCGGAACAGTCCAACCTGGGGAAGAAGGCATCAGGGAGGAAGAACCAAGCCCTGATTTCAAATAGGAGCCCTCGGAGTAGAACGAGCCAACCCCACCAAGTGCCCCCGTCCCCAGCAGCCGTGGCAGGGGAGCAGAGCCTCTCACACAGCCCTTGTGCAGCAGCCCTGGCCAGAGCCCCGGGAGTCCACTGCTGTGGGTGCCCTGTTCTCAACACAGGGGCGGGTGGCACCTTAACAAGAACAACACAGAGATGCAAGTGACAGACACAGAGGCAGGCGGACAAGGACGGGGTGGGCGTCGAAGGCTAACCTGGTAGGTCTCTAAGCCGACTGCCGCCGGGCCCCCCCTCTCCAGGGTGTGCTATGAGTCCTAGAGAGAGGGGGACACAAAGGCAACAGTGACTCATCCCTCTGTGCCCCGCTGGGGACCCCACTGCTTGGGCCTCCAGTGCCACCCACCACTGGGAATGGGGAAGGCGTGACTCCCACATCCCAGAGGCTGCACGTCATCACCGAAGAATACAGGGGCGCCCTCGGGCCACGTGGAGAAGCGCAGCCGGCCTTGGCCTCCTTGTGGCATCTGCTTTTCTTTGGTCTGCTTACTTGCTAGCAGCAAATTCGGTCAGAGAGACAGGGGCCTCAGACGCCCCCCAGGCCCACAGAGGCCACCTCTCCACTACAGGCTGGTCCAGGCACACCCGGCTTCAGGCCTCACACAAGGAAAATGCTTTACTTTTGGAGACTGGTGCACACAAGCAGGCTCAGAACAAAAAGGATGTGTGCAGGGGCAACCCCGTTCCACCCTGGACGACGCAGGAGACTTGGATGGAGGAGGGCTCGCGGTTAGGAACAACCTTTACAAGCAAGCGAGCCAGCGCTCACACTCCTCCAGCCATTATCCTGACCTTTTCCTTTCTTCCTCAGACGACCCTAGAAAACATCGGACACTGCTGCTCCCTGTTTTCAGCCGAACGGCCCCCGGCTTTACAATGCTCTCCAATGTGGGGCCATACGCAGCGCGGCTGACAAATGCAGGAATAAAATCAATCCCTTTTAACTGGAAAGTTTCCATCTGTGTATCTTTAGGATAACAACTGCTTTGAAGCAAAATGGACAGAGGGAAATGTTAAAAGTGAGGCTCCCTGTTCCCCGGCCTCTGCAGCGTGTCTGAGAATCCGCACGGCACAGGGGCCGAGGGGAGACCTGACCGGCGCCCTCACCTGTCCTGCAGTTGTGGAACTCCAGCGCGCTCTCGATGCGGAAGGTCTTCTCACAAGTGCCGCACCGGTACCTGTACTCGCCGTCCACCTGGTCAGAGGGACACGCGTGAGTGAGACGGCCCGGCGCAGAGTCCACAGAGGCCAAGCCCCCGACGCGCTGCCCGGGCGACTCCGCACCTGTGTCTGTTACGACTCTGACCTCCACCACCCTCCCGCTGTTTAGGAACACAAAGGATGCATGCTCTTGCTGTTCACCTGCCTAGAAAGGGAACCCCACACTCAGGGAGCCCCACTCCCAGCGCCTAACACTTCCATTCTCCTGAGTCTTCCTGCTGCGCTTGTGGGCATCTGACCGGGACCAGGGGCTGGCAGGTGGCCCAGGGATGCCTGGACACCCACAGCCCTCACCTGCTCTCATCCCTCCTGGGACTCTCTTCTCAGGGACGCCTGGGCATCCAGAGCCCTCGCCCGCTCTCCTCCCTCCCTCACAGCCCTGGCCCGCTCTCCTCCCTTCTGGGATTCTTCTCATTGCAACATGGTGATTTGGTCCGTTGTCTGCCTCATCCCCACAATTGGGAAGAGAACCCTGGGCTTATTTCCACCCACCTCGTTCCTGCTATGCTTGTAAGAAACGTGCTGCTTTAGGCTCTCTTTGCGGCTGAACAATTTTGCACACTCTTCGCACTTAAACAGCTTGTCACCTGAGGAACCAACCAACCGAGAGTTCATTCACTACTTAGAGCATTTACTGAGGGAAGCATGCCCACTGGGGAAACGCCCCCCGAGCCGCCTTACTCCCTCCATGCAAAGGGGCTGCAGAGATGATCGCCCACCAACTGCAGCCTCTCACTGGCGCAGCTCGTGGGAGACGACCCAAGGAGAGGAGACTCCATGCTGTCCTCCCAACCCCGGCCCCGGCCCCGGCCCCGGCCCCCGGCGGGGCCGTACAGACTCACCATGCGAGCGCACGTGCCTGCTCAGGTTGCTGCTGTTCTGGAAGATCTTGCTGCAGATGTTGCACTGGTAAACCCGCTTGTGCTCCCCGAGCTGTTTGATGAGCTTGCGCCGGATGCCGTGTCTGCTCGAGAGAATTAAGCTCCTCTTGAGTGTGATGGTGTTATTCTGATGATGGGTGAACCTGCCCGGGGACGTCAGTAAGTTGGGAAAAGACAGGTGGGAAAAAAGTTCCAGGTTACAAGCAGCGTGGAAATGGCCTCCTTCCAAAACTTCCCAGCTAATCCCGAGCCCGTACGCGAGAAAGGAGGGAATGCGCCCGGGCGTCACCTCCAGCTTCCAGGGCACCTTGAATATATAATGACATTAGGCAGCTTTAGCTGTAACAGCCACACACCGGACTGTGTTCTAACTCTGGCCACCAGAAAGCCTGGAGGTCAATTTGTGCCTCAATTAGAATAACCACATCTGTTTTCTGCTCTTGTCACTCTGTCTTAACTCTCCTCTGTTTTTGGCCAGGTGCGGTGGCTCAAGCCTGTAATCCCAGCACTTTGGGAGGCCGAGACGGGTGGATCATGAGGTCAGGAGATCGAGACCATCCTGGCTAACACGGTGAAACCCCGTCTCTACTAAAAAATACAAAAAACTAGCCGGGCGAGGTGGCGGCGCCTGTAGTCCCAGCTACTCGGAGGCTGAGGCAGGAGAATGGCGTGAACCTGAGAGGCGGAGCTTGCAGTGAGCTGAGATCCGGCCACAGCACTTCAGCCTGGGTGACAGAGCGAGACTCCGTCTCAAAAAAAACAAAACAAAACAAAACAAAAAAAAAAACTCTCCTCTGTTTTACATATTATCTGTACCTGATTTTTAAACCTTCTTTTCCCTATTAAATGTATTTTTGATGGTAAGCCACCTGAACTCTTCTGGGCAATAAGATAAACTATAAATAAATAAACAGGTAACATCATTTCTGACACTATTTTGCTAACTATAAGAGGTGATCCAAAAAGGGCCCCAAAAAATGACCACCAACTTATTCAACTCCAGGGTAAAAATAACCCAAGAAAACACAGGGCAATCTGTTAAATTCACTGAAATTCAAATAGCAAAGTGTTTTATCACAGCAGCACTGCGAAAGTTAGAAGCAACCCAGCTGTCCATCAGTGGATGCACAAAAGACGGGTCATATGCAATATTACTCAGTGTTGAAAAGGAATATTACTCAGTGTTGAAAAGGAAGGAAATTCTGACACAGGCTACACATGGATGAGCCAGGGTGGAATAAGCCAGTCACATAAGGGACAAATTCTGTCTGATTCCACTTCTATGACATCTCTAGAGTCATCAAATCCACAGAGACAGAAAGTAGAATGGTGGGTGCCAGGGGCTGGGGGAGGGGGCTGGGGCAGGTGCTTAATGGGGACAGTGTCTCAGCTTGGGGAGATGGGAAAGTGCCACAGATGGCTGGGGGAGATGGTTGCCCAACAGTGTGACTATCCTGAATGCCACTGAATTGTGCACTTAAACATGGTTAAAATGGTTAAATTTATGCTATGCATATTTAACCACAATAAAACGTTTCTTTAACGCTGTTTTCACAGTGGATGCACCGTTAAACTCCTGGGCTCCAGAACATTCCTGCCGCTTCCTCAGCAGGTCCGTTTCCACCTCCTCTCCTGGGGCCTTCCTGCTGGGAAGGTGCCTTCCCTCCAGAATGGCTTGGCTGCTGCCAGCACTGTCTATCCACAGGATGGCCCAGGTGCCAGGCAGGACTTACTTTGGAACCGAGCTGGTGTCAGAGGTGGTAGTGGCCAGCTTCCCCAGAACCAGCTCCATGATCCGCTCGTCCGGTGTTGCACTCACAGGCTCATCCGGAGGGACCTCGGTAATGATCTCTGCCACTTGCTCTGTACGAAGGGGATGTGACAAGCCAAGTCACCACAAGAGCAGGGGACAAACACAGCCAAACCATGGTGACACACCGCCCCGTGGGGACCACAGCCAGGCCACAGCGGTAGGCACCAATGTTGAGGTTTACACAGGGGAAAAAAGAAAAAAAACTAGCAATATTTTGGGATCCACACATTTACTAGTATACACAGAAAAGCAAAATGTTTTTCTTAGCCCAAACTGAAGTTATAATTTGTTATTCTTTTTAAAAACCACAACATCATAACATTACTTCAATCCCTCTTCATACCAACCAAAAATATTTTGGATATATAGCAGAAACTTCGAACTTATTTTCTGACAGAGATCTAGAAATGTTAATGCTTCTAATTAAATGTGCCAACATTAGTATAACCATTTTAGCTAACCATTTTGTACAAAAGTCAAAGATCACATCATCACCAATACTAGAGACCCTGGCCAGAAACCTGAGACAAATGAAATAGGAGAAGATTACACAAAAAAATTCAATCACTGGTTTCTAACACTTTGCCTACTAAATGTCTTCCCAACGTAAGTAAGAATTAGTGAAATATCTACCTGACCCACTTTTCCCCGCCCCCCATCTTCCATGCCTGTTCACAGAGATGTGGGGACACTGGCCAGCAGGCTTTCGGGTGCTCCTAAATCAGCGCCCAGCAGTGCAAAGCCGAGAAGCTGCAGACCCAGAGTGGAAAAGGGGAGGCTCAGAATTTTCCACGATGGCTGATCTTCCCAATTCTCTCTAATTCATCAAAACAATAAGGACTCCTTTTCACTCTCACAAAAGAAATCCTGGTATATCCCAGACAGTAAAAAGAAAAACTGCCTGGTGTCAGTAACAAAGGTGAAGGGGCCAGTGGCTGAGCATCAGAGCTTGTCCTCACTGTGAGGCCCACCAGGCGTGTGCTGCAGGTGGCTTGGATGGGGGCTGTGTGAGGACCACAGGGACAAGAGCCTTGCAGGGACCGCACACCCTGGAAGAGGGTCAAATGCCTCTTCAAACCCAACTGAGGATGCCGCACAATCAAAGGATGAGCCCTAGCCAGGGCCTGGGAGCGACTCAGTGCCCACCCACAGGTGACGGACCAAGCACTGTTCAGCGATTAAGGAGAAGGAGTCACAGATAAACCATGTGGGCGGGTCTCCAGCCTGTACGCTGCCTGAAAGAGGCAGACAGAGTCCATTCATGAGAAATTCCAGGATGGGTGGAATGAACTGGTACAGAAGACAGTCAGGAAAGCAGCGAACGAGACGGAAATGTCCTCTACCCTGACGGGGGTGCTGGTTTCACAGTTCTATCCATTTGTCAAAATCCACAACCTGTATCCTTTTTAGTGTGAAAGGTATTACACGGAAATTGTACTTTACTAGAGTTGATTGAGAGAAAAACAGAAGGGCTTAGAGTCTACCTGCTACGAGGCCTTTCTACACTGAGTTTTCCTGCCCTGCCCTCTGCCCCCTGTCCCGCCAGCCCTCAGGTACCAGGAGGGCTGCACCCCACGCAGGTACTCATCGCAGGAACCCACTCATCACCTGTGGGTTCCTTGTCTTCCACGATGACTAGAGGCTGCTCAGCTTTGGACGCTTTGGGTTTTCTCCCCCTTCGAGGCTTTTTCTTCTGTTCTTTGGGGGCAGCATTCTCGTTCTCAGGCACTGCAGGGGGTTCCCCCCGGGGTGTGCCCTGCTCCTTCTCAGGAGCTGCTGCCTCACTCTGGCTGCCTGGAGGAAGGCTTTTGGCTTGTTCCAAGTGGCCCAAGAGATGTTCTGCAAAGAGAGATGCAAAGGCACCGTGCAATTAGGAAGACTGCCACCGTCCACACCTGCCCTGGCCTCTGGTTCCCATGTGTGTTTGTTTTCAATCTCATTTGCCAACCTTCGTATAGGCAAGTGAACTTGATTTCTACTGTTTTATTTCCTCTGCATCCAACACAGTTGCTATTTTTAAAAGTAAATTAAGTGGTAAAAGCAATGGTAGGCCGGGCGCGGTGGCTCAAGCCTGTAATCCCAGCACTTTGGGAGGCCGAGACGGGCGGATCACAAGGTCAGGAGATCGAGACCATCCTGGCGAACACAGTGAAACCCCGTCTCTACTAAAAATACAAAAAACTAGCTGGGCGAGGTGGCGGGCGCCTGTAGTCCCAGCTACTCGGGAGGCTGAGGCAGGAGAATGGCGGGAACCCCGGAGGCGGAGCTTGCCGTGAGCTGAGATCCGGCCACTGCACTCCAGCCTGGGCGACAGAGCAAGACTCCGCCTCAAAAAAAAAAAAAAGCAATGGTAGGTTCACCATGAGGGCAGTTTAGTGAAAAAAGCAGACACACACGTATGTCTACAAAGCAAAAACCTGAGAAGGAGATATCAAAATATGAACGTGTCCAGGCACGGTGACTCACGCCTGTAATCCCAGCACTTTCAGAGGCTGAGGCAGGTGGATCATGTGAGGTCAGGAGTTCAAGACCAGCCTGGTAAACATAGTGAAAACCCGTCTCTAATAAAAATACAAAAAGTTAGCTGGGTGTGGTGGTGTGCATCTGTAGTCCCAGCCACTGGGGAGGCTGAGGCAGGAGAACTGCTTGAACCCGGGAGGCAGAGGTTGCAGTGAGCGAGATCGCACCACTGTACTCCAATCTGGTGACAGAGCAAGACTGTCTAAAAAAAAAAAAAAAAAAAAAAAAGAATTGTGCCCTAGAACTGTGAAAGCCCTGGGAGACGTAGCAGAAGCAAAATCAAAACACTCTGTAACACCACTTCCACAATCCAGAGTGCATGGAAGGACCACTGTGGGGGTGGGGGAAAAAGAAGATTCCTTGCTAAAGAGCTTACCAAAACAATAACAACAAAAGCAAGAAAAGCCCCAAGAAAACTAAAAAATTAAGCAATGAGCCATCAGGGTGTCAGCAGACACATATACACACACAAACTCAGGAAGAATGGAATTCCTAGATAGTAACACAAGCTGAGAGGAGAAAACTGGGGGAAAATACATTTAAATGAGAAGTGAAAAAAATTAAAATAAAAAAGGCAAATATAACAAGCTGTTATGAAAAATAACCAAATAAAACTTATATAAAATAGAGACCCAAAATAAAAACACAATATATGGATTAAACAGAAAATTAGACACAACTGAAGAGAGAACTCATAAACTAAAATGAAGAGCTGCAAAGATTACCCAGAATGTAGAAAAGTGACAAGGAGCTAGAAAAATATGAGCAGGAGCTAAGAAGACATGAAGTGTAGTATAACGAGGAGATCTAAAACATGTACGATAGGACAAAGAGAGAATAGGGAAGGAGGGCGAAACAATGGGCAAGATAAGGGTAGGGGATTATCCAGAATGAATGAAAGACATGAATCTTCACATTCAAGATCCGAACAGGGAAAACAAATAAAAATAAAGACATAAATGACGACTCTGTTATAAATTGCAGAACTCCAAAGACAGAGGAGGTTTCAAAAGCAAACAAGTACAAGGCAGCGATTACTTACGAAGGAAGAACTGTAACGACAGCAGACATATCAAGCGCAACAATGGAAGAAAGTAGCATAACAACATCCTCAATGTGCAGAAAGAGAATAAGAATAAATCAAAAATTCAATATCCAGTGAAAACCATTTCCAATGCAGATGGTTAAAGAAAGACATTTTGAGACAAAGACTGAAAAGATTGCCACTAGCAGGCCTGCCCCAGAGGAAATTCTGAAAGGCAGTAAGAGTGATTTTAGATTGAGGGTCAGAAATATAAAACAAAGGGAACTAAAGTTAAAAAAAAAAAAAAAAAAAAAGCCATACATAAGGAAATTAGCAAGCCTCATTCTAGACAATTATAAATTCAAACAGGAAAAACAGAGCAAATTCGAAAATATTTAGAATTAAACTGTGGGAGGAAGACAGCCCACACATCGAAGAGATGTATATATACTCTACTTGTTAGATGAAGCATTTTAAATATACTTATTAAATCAATTGTGTTAACTGTGTGCTTCAAATCTATATCCCTGTGATTTTTAGTCTGATTTATCAATTAAGATATATGTATTAAAAGCTCCCACCATGGAGGCAGATTTTTCTATTTCTCCTTGTAGATCTGCCAATTTTTGCCTATTATTAGACTATGTTATTAAGTGCATATAAATTTAGATGCACTGTATAATCAAAATGTGGAATGCAGTTAACATGGTTCTTAGGAAAAAATCATCCAAAATGCTTACACGAGACAATAAAATAGCTGGAAATTAATGAGTTAAGCATCCAACTTGTTAGAAAGACACAGAATGAAAAGTATAAAAAGGAAATAATAAATAAGAGCAGAAATAAAGTAAATATACAATAAAAAGGATCAACAAAGCCAAAAGTGGGTGCTTTGAAAAGACTAATGATATCGATAAGTCCGGCAAGAAAAAATAGAGAATGCACAAATAACCAGTCCTAGCTGCAAAAGAGAAAACAGCAGCCCTCTGTAACTACTCGTCCCCACCTATTATTGCCTTTCCATTTTTCAAAATTAGATAGTATCTATTATTTAATATGGAGGACAAGGATTTAGCTTTCTTATAGACTATACTCTCCCTCCCAAACACTTATCTTCTCCACAATCCCACCAACATATTTATATCACTATTTTGGGGTAAATCAATAATCAGTGTATTTATAATTATGACCATAAAAATGTATTCACAACTGCACCAATATATGTTTATGATTCGTTTTTTGGTTTGTTTGTTTTTGAGACGGAGTCTCATTCTGTCGCCAGGCTGGAGTGCAGTGGTACGATCTTGGCTCACTACAACCTCCACCACCAGAGTTCAAGCAATTCTCCTGCCTCAGCCTCCTGAGTAGCTGGGACTACAGGCGGGCACCACCATGCCCAGCTAATTTTTGTATTTTTAGTAGAGACGGGGTTTCACTATGTTGGCCAGGATGGTCTTGATCTCTTCACCTCATGATCCGCCTGCCTCAGCCTACCAAAGTGCTGGGATTACAGCCATGAGCCACTGGGCCCGGTCTTTATTTATTTATTTATTGAGACAGAGTCACTCTGTCGCCCAGGCTGGAGTGCAGTGGTGCAATCTCGGCTCACTGCAACCCTTGCTTCCCAGGTTCAAGCCATTCTCCTGTCTCAGCCTCCCAAGTATCTGGGACTACAGGCACACATCACCACGCCTGGCTAATTTTTGTAATTTTAGTAGAGACGGGGTTTCACCACGATGGCCAGACTGGTCTCAAACTCCTGACTTCAGGTGAACAACCTGCCTTGGCCTCCCAAAGTGCTGCCATTACAGGCGTGAGCCACCATGCCTGGACTGATTCTTTTTTTTTTTTTTTTGAGACGGAGTCTGGCTCTGTCGCCCAGGCTGGAGTGCAGTGGCCGGATCTCAGCTCACTGCAAGCTCCGCCTCCCAGGTTCCCGCCATTCTCCTGCCTCAGCCTCCCGAGTAGCTGGGACTACAGGCACCCGCCACCGCGCCCGGCTAGTTTCTTGTATTTTTTAGTAGAGACGGGGTTTCACCATGTTAGCCAGGATGGTCTCGATCTCCTGACCTCGTGATCCACCCGTCTTGGCCTCCCAAAGTGCTGGGATTACAGTCTTGAGCCACCGCGTCTGGCCCTTTTTTTTTTTTTAAGTGTATATATATATAACCTTCATTTTTTCTGGAGTTAATTATTGCCTCACTTTTTATTAATAACATTTGCTTATTTTTTTCTGTGTTTATATTACTAATTGATCCTTAAACTCTGCCAGAAGAATAACTCTTTCCTCCACAAACATATCAGTTAATGCTCTATTTCCTTCTTTTCTTTTCCTTTTTGAGCCATTCTTCCTGGAGCCCTTGCCCCTGCTCCAATCTGGACCAGTTATCTATCCTTGAACTAGGGAACATCTCTTGTCCTACAATCTCCTTCACCAGCAACCTGGGCATTCCCTTTGCTCCTTTCCCGCAAAGGATCCTCTCTTGTATCCTACACGCAGTGGACGTGTCCCATCTTTTCTGTGCCATCTTTTCTGGCCATCCAGCCCTGCGAAACATCCTTGTGATGTTTTGCTAACTTCTGAGCCCCACCTTTCCCAAAACACTCCTTTCCCAAACTGGTCCAGCACAATCCATCTCAAGAGGAACACCCAACCCCTCAGCCTGAAAAACAGAAACACAGCCCCTCCTATCTCAGCAAGGTCACACAGCCCCTCCTATCTCAGGGAGGTCACACAGCCCCTCCTATCTCAGCGAGGTCACACAGCCCCTCCTATCTCAGGGAGGTCACACAGCCCCTCCTATCTCAGGGAGGTCACACAGCCCCTCCTATCTCAGGGAGGTCACACAGCCCCTCCTATCTCAGCGAGGTCACACAGCCCCTCCTATCTCAGCGAGGTCACACAGCCCCTCCTATCTCAGCGAGGTCACACAGCCCCTCCCCGCTCACAGGGACACACAGCCCCTCCCAGCTCACACGCCCACCGCCTTTGGGGCTGCTCCTCAGTCTCCTCCTTCCTGGGCTCCTGAGCCATGGATTTTCCCGAGAAGCCCCCCCAGCGAGAGGCAGCCACAGAAGGCAGAGCTGTCACCTGGAAGGCATGCTCGGGACCCCTCTGGTAATCTGGGTGGCAGAGGCTGGGCTGCCCGAGTACCTGACTCCAGCCTCGAGGCAGCCGTGCTGTGGGCAGGGACTCCTGCCTCTGTTTACTCATCCCTGAAATGGAGTCACGGTTGTATTGCATGGTGTTGATACCAGGCAGTGTCTGGAGGACCTGGCAATGAGGGGTCTTAGTCACCACCAGCCTGAAGGTAAGGGGAGCCCGAGTACCACATCTTACGTAGTTGATGACATACAAGTAGAATTTGACTGAAAATATGAAGGAATTTCTTTTTTCTTCACTCAAAACTAGTTATCAGGAAGAAAAACAAATGAGCAGCAACATCTGTCTGGCTTTGTGGAGGGGACCGCCCAGTGCAGGCAGCACCCTCCCGCGGTGAAGCACTTACCATGGGTCTCCATGAGGTCCGGGGTGTGCTCTGCACAAACGTGGTACTTCTAGAAAACCCAACCGCCTGCTCTGCTATTTATGTCTTGGTGACAAACACAAAAGGCTTCTCACCAAGCAGAAGGCAAAATGACACGTGCGTAAATTCATTAAAGCCAAGATGAGCAGGATGTCTCAGGAACGTGTGACCAGGTAGCTAAAGCCTGATGGTGTCAGCACAGTGGCTGTCCCAGTCACTCCTCACAACCGCACTGCCTGGAACCCTGCCAGGCCTGGGGCCTCTGAGCATGTTCCACATGTGACAAACGCCACAATCTGTTTCCGTGCGACTCCCCCATGGTTTATTTTACGGGAGTCTTTCTTCACTACACATTAGCCTCATAAGAGGCTTGTAGAAAAATCAGCTCCCTAAGAGAAACAAAGTTCCCAGAGCACTGCAGAGGCTGGAAATGTGTTCAATTCTTTCCCGGCCACCTTAAATTGGTATGTCAACCTGAGTAGATAAAAATGTTTTGCAGGCCGGGCGCAGCGGCTCACGCCTGTAAACCCAGTACTTTGGAAGGCCGAGGCAGACGGACTGCTTGAGCCCAGGAGTTTGAGCCAGCCTGGGTGAAACCCTGTCTCTACAAAAAATATACAAAATTTCGCAGGGCGTGGTGGCACATGTCTGTGGTCCCAGCTACTCAGGAGGCTGAGGTGGGAGGATCGCTTGAGCCTGGCAGGTCAAGGCTGCAGTGAGCCATGATCATGCCGCTGCACTCCAGCCTGGACAACAGAGCCAGACCTTGTCTCAAAAAAAGAAAAAAATGTCTGGCAGATAAGGAAACAGTGGAAGGGGCTGTCAAGTGGAGACAACATAGGCAAGACGGCACAAGAGATGCCATGGCTGGCTCCTGGCCCCTGCCAGCGTGCCAGAGTCAAGGCGCCCAGCTGAAATGCAACTTCCACAACCAGGAGGAGTGAGGAGTGAGGTCTACGGGGCTTGGGGATGGGAAGCGGGACTGCCCAGAAGCTTTAAACCCTGAGAAAGCCTTGGTTCTGGCGACTACATTGTGGGGCAGTGGGGCAGACAGGACAAAGCTGGGGACATCCTGACAGCCGCAGACAGGTGACAGCGTAAGTCAGAGGGAGCTTGACACAGGATTTTTACAACAGGGGTTCCCCACACGTCCTCCTTACCATTGAGGAGCTGCAGCTCCAGGAAGGTGGCGGAACACACTTTACACGCCCACTGGCTGGGCTCCGACTCCGCGGGGGCGCTGTTTTCTGGGGTGCCTGCAGCTTCAAAAGACATGAGAGGAGAAGAAGGTGACCCCCAAGCAGCTCATGTCTCCACGAATCCCGGCCCAGCGGAGAAGGGGTGTGTGCTGAGAGGCGGCGATGACAGTGATGACAGCAGCTGACGGGCCTGTGGTCACTCCACATGACAGACACCATTTTCAGAGCTTTACACACACGGTTGATTCGGCCATGTGACTGTCCCCTTTTCACAGATGAGACAACTGAGCACAGAGACATGCCTGCTGCAGGGTCACCAGTCACAGAGCTGAGAACTCCTCCAAGAAGCCAGTCCAGAGGGACCAGGTTTGTCCCTTACATGACTTCATGAGAAACATGCATCCTAAAGAACCAAGCGTAATTCCTCTAGCTCTCACTGGCTCATAGAATAAGAGACAGTGGAACCCAAAACAGCCAGCCAGTGGCGCCCCCGTGTGTGGCTGGGCTGCTGCTCCCGCCCAGCGCTGTCCAGCAGACTTTCGGTGGATGACTGACGTTCTCCCTAGCTGGTATCCAGCAAGGCAGCCAGTAACCAGATGTGGCTCATGTCCCAGGAAGTGTTTAATTTTACTAAATTTGAACTTAATTTTACACAGACACCTGAGATCGGGGGCCGCTATCCCAGGAAGCACCTCTATCCCTCAGCCCACACCACACAGGAATCTGGGGAGAGAGAGCTAGGCTGAGGGTACATGACATGTGGTGTAACCCTGGCTATAAAGAGAACTACAGGCACCTTTTAACAAAAAAGTCACTGATGCTCTTGTGCAACCTAAAAACTGGGAGGCATTTTACGTGAGTGTGCCATGATCTGGCCCAGGCCAGTTTCTCTACAATTCATCTGGCAGCTCTATGGGCCAGCCCAGGGCAGGACCCGTGCCCATCACTTTGACTCCAATCACGATACAGCCTGGATTGAAGTTCATCACCCACAGCAAAGTCTAGGGGCCACTCCCAAAGACAAACTCCTGGGTCTTTAAAAAAAAAAAATCCAGAACTACAACTGCACATGCATTCAGCACTAGAAAAAAACATGTATCTTTTCATATCCAAAACCAGCATTAAAGATGCAAGGAATAAAAGGAAAAGATAAGAGATGACTGCTATCACCGTTTGCATGCATCTTCTGAGTTTTCATAAGATAACAAGAAGAAAGAGGTATAAATGCAACATGAAATTTTTTGTCATACTAAAAATAAAGAAAGACCAGAAAGAGCGTGTGTGTGTGGGGTGGGGAACCCTGCCAGCAGGGCATTTTTCCGGGACATCCCGTCCCCACCAGCTTCTGTTCCCTTTTACACTTGCTCTCCGAGAATCCACTGCTTGAAGAATCCCAAAATATCAAGGACAAATGGAAATCAGAACCAAATTCCCATTTCTCACTCACCTTCCCAAACATACACAGGTCCACAGAGGGAAAGACACTCACATATGAGTTTCAGAAAAAGAGGACAAGGGCCCAGGTTAGCTGGAAGCCACCACTTCTGAATAAGGGGAATTTCTTCTCATCCACGTGGGCCCTTGTCTCTGGCAATAAGCCTCCACATCCCCACAAGCGCGGGTTCTCCTCAACTTGGTACTCAGCTGCTAGGTAAAGGGGACTAGAAAAACTTGTCATGATGACTATTCGCTCATCAAGAGAAGTACTCAAGATTTTCTGAATACTAATTGTAAAAGATAAGAATTCTTAAGAAAAAATATTAGTTAACAGAAGGCAATTCTTGACTGCCAATCATTTAAATATCCAACAAAAGAGAAGTGTCTCAACAAAATCTAACACCATACAGCTTTAAAGTGATGCCAGAGATAGTACCAGTAGGGAAAAGGCTTAAGATGTGGTGAGCCAGACTGTGCACGCAAAGAAAAGTAAGCAGTAAAATGGGAGGTGCAGCTAGAGCTCTGCAATGCAAAAATGCAGAGTTTTTTTTAAAAAAAGGAACAGCAAAGCTACAGCACAGCAAACAGTCTGGCGTTCCAGTGGGCAGAGCTGACTACAGGGCAGCACCAGAGAACTTCCTGGGATGAAGTCGAGGTCTGTAAGTCAACTGTGGTGGAGTTCAGACAACTGTAGATACTCAAAAGTCTCTAAACTGGCAGGGACAGTGGCTCACACCTGTAATCCCAGCACTTTGGGAGGCCCAGGCGGGTGGATTACTTGAGGCCAGGAGCTCAAGACCAGGCTGGGCAACATAGGAAAACCCCGTCTCTACTAAAAAATGCACAAATTAGCTACACGTGGTGGCATGCGCCTGTAATTTCAGCTTCTTGGGAGGCTGAGGCATGAGAATTGCTTGAACTGGGGAGGCAGAGGTTGCAGTGAGCCGAGATCATACCACTGCACTCCAGCCTGGGCAACAGACCCAGACTCCGTCTCAAAAAAAAGCTCTGAACTGTACACTTAAAATCGTTGAGTCTTACTGTATGTAAACTATATGTCATCAGTGCTGGTTTTTAAAATACAGGGGCCAGTGAGGTGGCTCATGCCTGTAATCCCTGCACTTTGGGAGGCTGAGGTGGGTGGATCACTTCAGGTCAGGAGTTCAACACCAGCCTGGCCAACATGGCAAAACCCCATCTCTACCAAAAAGAGAAAAATTAGCTGGGGGCGTGATGGTACATGCCTGTAATCCCAGCTACTGGGGAGGCTGAGGCAAGAGAACTGCTTGAACTGGGAGGTGGAGGTTGCAGAGAGCTGAGACTGGGCCACTACATTCCAGCCTGGGTGACAGAGCAAGACTGTCTCAAAAAAATAAAATTAAATTAAAATAAAAAATACTAGAAAATGTGAATCATATGGCAACAACAGTTGAGTTAAAACAGTGATGCTATATGCGACTGAACAGTTTCCCCAATGTTATAAAATGTGTTTGTATTTTACTTTTTTCATCAGAAAGGTGATTTTGAAAATTTTCTCTCTTTGAAACCCAGGTGTGTTTGAGAAGGTGAGTGAGAAATGGGACTCTGGCTCTGATTTCCATTTGTCCATGATCTTGTGGGATTCTTCAAGCAGCAGCTTCTCAGAGCAAGTGTAAAAGGGAGCAGAAGCTGGTGGGGACGGGATGTCTCATAACAACGCCCTACTGGCAGGGTGCCCCACCACACTCTCCTCCTGGGTCCCATGCTCTCTCCCATGAAGATCCAGGATGCTTCTTGGGCTGCCCCCTCCATCTGTCAGCAGGTTCAGGTTCTTGTAAAGAAAGAAAATCAATCTTAATGTGAGCTCAAAAAAAGATAAGGCCAGGCACAGGGGTTCACGCCTGGAATCCCAGCACTTTGGAAGGTAGGAGGATTGCCTGAATCCAGGAGTTCAAGACCAGCCTAAGCAACACAGTGAGACCCATCTCTACTAAAAATAAAAATTAAAAAAATTAGCTGGGTGTGGTGGCACATCCCTGTGGTCCCAGCTACTAGGGAGGCTGAGATGGGAGATCACTTGAGCCCAGGAGGGTGGCTGCAGTGAGCCACGATCATGCCACTGCACTCCAGCCTGGGCGAGAGTGCCAGACCCTATCTCAAAAAACAACAAAAAAAGAAAAGGAACTAAAAAAGTAAATTCACTACCAGAATAAAATAAGTAACTTTTAAAGGGATGTGTTACTGCTCCTTTAGTACAAAACTAAACTTTTCTTTGTATTTAGAAGACAGCTCTGCTGATCTGCAAAACTGACTGATTTCTATACAAAGATGCATGTTTGGAGCGAATGAAAGAGACAGAATTAAGTCAATGAGTCTTAGGAGCTCTCACACTCACCAAGAAAGACTCGGCCACCACAATAAGTAATTTACAGGAAGACAGTTCCTGGGTTCGTCGGCCGCCAGTACGGTTCTAGGAGCACACCAATGGCCCTGGAGGCCACTCACATCACTCTGCCTACGCCCACTGGGCCAGAGGTGCCACAACGCCACCAAAGGCCTCCTTTCCTCCCACCACATAGGAGCATTCTCTCTGGGAGTGTCCACACCAGAGGCCACGTCGCTGAGCAGGAGTGGAATTACACAGTTACCCTAGAACTCCAGGCCTTCACGTGTCCAGTCTAAACAGTGAGAAGTGGGCATGTGGCCAGCTTTCTAGATGTTTCTAGTCTCTCTTCGAAGGTCTTGTTATCTATTGAGATACTCATTTCTGAGAAGCGGGCAGCATTGGGCTCCAGTGCACAGCTTCAGCTGGGTGAGGTGCTCAACACACACTCAGGCTCTGGTGTACCCTGGGTGCATTGGGCAGGCAGGGCTCTAGAAGCACCACTGTGCCTGGAGAGTGACCTCTGGGGGCTCAGGGAGGAGGGGCCCAGGGCAAGGAGCCAGGTAGGTGGCAGAGGATGAGAGGCAGTGTGTGTGTAGGCGGGGCGTTGACACGGCTGCTGGGTTGCTGTTTGAACAATCAGCAGGAGGACCCCAAGGAAAGCCCACCAGGGCAGCCGGTGGCACTTCGAGGGCCAAGCCAGAGCTCAATGGGGGACTCTCTCGGGAAGGGAAGGAGGAACCTAACCGACCAGTGAGTGGACAGGAATCATGATGTTCACTACCTCTCCAGAAATAACTGCTTGCCATTTGTCCCCAAACACAAGCGACCATTCTAAAAAGCATTTCTGAAATCTAAGAGTAACTGAGTTGTTTATTTATTTCCCCAATTATAAACCCTGTTGAGGTTTAAGCTATGCTTAAGTGACCACATGCTCCCATTTACGCAGACTGTCCTGGTCGAATTATGACAAGTGTCCTTTCGTTCTGAGAGGTTTTAGGGAGGAACTGGAATTACCCTAGGAACTCTGGAATCAGGAGGCGACTCTGTTGAACACCACAGTCCCAGGCTGACTTCATTTAAATCTATTGTTTCAAACTCAGCTCCAGATTGAAGGGTCTCCAGCAGGTAAAATGAATACAAAACACCTGTAGCTCCAATAAGGGGTGGCAACTTTTGCTTTGACCTTAGCCTTGAGAGTGGTGAGGGCATCCCCCAGGATATAAGCTGACAAGGGGGTAAATGGCCAAGGACAGCATCTCAGAACCCAAACCCCAGCATGGCTCCAGTCTGGGCTGGCCATGGGCACACATGCTGCCATCTGCCTAGGCCTTCAGGAATTCCAGACACAAGCAGCCCAGGCCCCGAAGATCACAGTCACTTGGGTCTGCTCAGAGAGCCCAGCCTCGCAGGACTTGGAAATGGCCCCTGACCCAGCAGGCACCACCATGGGGGCCTCTCTCGTGCGGGGCCAGGCCAGGCCAGGTACCTGGTTTTGGCAAAGCCACGAGGGTGGGGCTAGGAGCAACTGGGTCAAGAGCAGTGGGTTTCTCCAAGTTCTTCTGTCCTTTTCATTCTTAAAGAACTCCACACAAAGCCACGGTCTTTCTCTGTGAAAGGTGCGAAGCCCCCGGTACACTCAGCTCACTTTACCAACCTGGCCGGAGAGGATGCTGCCACCACTGCAGACCCTAGAAGGAGCCGCCCCACCTGGCTCCTTCCGACACTCCCCGCAGCATCCCCAGCGGCCCCTCTCCACCCAGCCCTCACATGGCCCATAGTGGGTTCAGTAGTGGCTCCCCAAAATGCACATCCACCTGCCACCTTTGGGAGAGGATCTGTGCAGATGCCATCAAGCTAAGGTGAGGATGTGATGGACTGGGGAGGCCTGAATCCAATGACGGGTGGCTTTATGAAGAGAGGACACAGAGACATGGGGGAGAAGACAGGCAGAGACTGGAGTGACACAGCCACAAGCCAAGAGACGCAAAAGGCCGCTATGCTGGCCACCACCAGAGGCTGGGGAGAGTCCCAGGACAGATCCTCCCTCAGGGTGCCCAGAAGGAACCAGCCCTGCTGACATCCTGACCATGGACGTCTGGCCTCCAGCACTGTGAGAGGCACATTTCTGACGTGAAGCCACTGGGTTGCTGGTGTTTTACGAGGGCAGCACAGCACTGGGACACTCCCACACAGCCTGTCGCAGACCTGGGATTAGGGACAACCAGGGGCATTTTACAAAACCTCAAACATACTGACAAACAGGACAGACCAGAACCTTCCAAATATGTTAAGAATCTTACGCTACCGAGCTACTAATATTTTGGATTACACTGCATTTATAAAACAAGGAAACAATGCTCATATGAGAATCAGGTCGTTTGGTTTGGGGGGCTCAGACGAGTCAATATCTATTTCTCCCCCTTGAGCAAATAATCTTCACGCCAACGATAAATAACATAATGCTCCCCTGCGTACTGTCAGCTTCAGCCGTACGAAATTGCTGTTTTGCAGGTCAAAAGGAATTTCATAGAGTTTCTTCAGGTTTCATGAGGAGGATCTAAGTCAAAACACCCGCAACATGGATGAGAAAGATTTAAAGTTCAACAGCCCTGCGTGATGGGCAAAGTGATGCCCCGACCCCGGCTTAGCAGGACAGGCACTGTGATCTGCTTTTCCAGCAGGAATGCTAGATATGGGCAGATCACACACGTAACCTTCACTAGGGCTTTCTTTGAACATGCAGGCGCACACACACAGGTGCGCGCACACACACACACAGGTACGCACATGTGTGCGCGCGCACACACTCACACACATTCCCCCCACCTCTGGGAGGCGGCCATTGCACGGTGAACAGCAACACTGGAGCCGGGTGCCAGGGACCAATCCTGATTTCTTCATCTACTCCACTGTGACCTGGGGTCAGTTCCTTAACCTCTCTGTGCTATTTCCTCTGCCTAAAGACAGGGCTAGTACCCCAGCCTCATAGGATTAGGAGGATGAGTCACTGGACGTAGCCCCAAGGGCAGAGCTAAGCAGTCATGCACCACGTAACAAGGTTTCAGTCAATGACAGTGGTCCCATGAGATTCTAATACAGTATTTCTCCTCTATTACCTTGTCTATGTTTACATAAACAAATACTTACCATGCATCACAGTTGCCCACAGCATGCAGTACAGTCACATGCTGTACAGGCTGGTAGCTAGGACAACAGGCTACACAGCACAGCCTGGGTGTCTAGCACGCCATGCCATCAAGGTGCATGAGAGTGGGCTCTACAACGCGCCAAAGACAATGGCATCGCCCCATGACACATTTCTGAGAACGTATCTCTGTTGTTAAACACTGTCTCAACTGTGTTAGCTTGTGTTACATCCACGTGCCCAAACTGACCAAGGATGTTTGACAAGGAGAAGGACAGACCCGACTCTCCACCCGTCCACTCTCCGCATCCCAGCAGCTGGCCCAGCACAATCCATCTCACCAGTGTGGGGTGAGCGCAGAGCCAGGGGGCCATCACCCCTCCGGCGAGGCCTGAGGGAAGGTGGGCTCCTGATCGGGGACCGCCACGTACCGTGGGCGCCGGAGCCGACCTGCTTCAGCATGGGCTTGTCCATCTTCTTGGCATAGAAGGCCGCGTACCACACGCGCAGCTCGGTGCCCGGGGGTATGTCTCTGGAGGTGGTGAAGTACACGTCGCTGCCGTGCTGGTAGGCCGTCAGGTTCTGGTGCTCAGCCTCCGCCGCCGGCCGCACCAGCATCATCCAGTTGCAGTCATCCTCATTGGAGGTGTCAAAGCACACGGGGTGCCCATCCTTCTGGAACACCTGAGGGTGAGTCGGCCCGCGGAGAAGCCGGGAAAATGGCTGATTACCCATCTGTGTGTCAGCGTGTCGGGGGCAGGTACTGAGGAACCCATCTAGACAGTGCCACCTCAGAGGCCATGTGGGCTCCTGTATGGGATGCTGAGGTGTTTACAATGGTGAGGAGGGTCACAGGTAGACCATGTGGCTTGGATGGGTCAAGTTAGTCACAGGCAAAAGGAAGCAGCAGACACAGCCTATGTGCCATCACACGTCACACACCAGTCTATGTATCATCTGGATACCTGAGTGTTACTCACGGCCCAGGTGCAGAACTCAAGTTCAAATCAGCTTCTAGTGGGCCTGGGGATATTGAAGTTCTAGTCCTGGTCCAGGCCGGCTTTGGGCTATCTGAGCTCCACTCCTAGTCCACGTGCCAAAGGGACACCTAGGCTCTCCAGATGGCCCAGTGGGAACTGGGACACAGTTCTACTCCCAGCTCCACCACAGGATGCTGGGTTCCTCCGGCTTTATGAGCTACCTCCCCATCTATCAAACAGCACTATTGCTTTATGGATTAAATGCAGGCAGGAAGCAGGGAGAAAAACTTACGTATTTTGAAGTTCAAATCAACCACACGACTACAGGAGGGTTTTGTTCCTTATTTTCTGATGCCATGATCTCTTCCTCCCTGCAGGAAGACAGCTCTCCCCTCTCCTAAGCTTTTCCTAGAGAGGCCTCTCTAAGGACGGAGCCCTTGGAAGTGAGAGGTGGGGGTAGGGGACCACCAAGTACCTAATGACCACCAGTTGCTGAGGAAAGCGTGCTCCCAGCTGGTGGCACCGTCCCTCTGGGGGGCACAGTCCAGCTGAACGCTGGTGCGTGCACTGAGAACAACCCGCTACCAGGAGATGACCTGCAAAATCGCGTAGTTGAAAGACCACCAAAATGGGCACAAAAGGCTTCTTTAAAGGGGCCTCACCCCCAACTGTGTACCCACACCAACTATATACATTCGCTGGATGGGTGCTGCAAAGGACAGGCAGGTAGCCAATGGCCTTTCAGAGGCTGTATGGGGTATTGTTACATATTTCTTCAACTTAAAACAGCCCCTTCCTCCCTTCCTTCTCTTCCTTCCTTCCTCACTTCCTTCCCTCCCTCCCCTCCCTTCCTTCCTTCTCCTTTTGTAAACAACTCAAGTGCCTTTCCTTTTTTCCCCTTTTTGCTGCAATCTGCCTTATAAGCCCAGGTTTTCAAAGGGCTTCCAAAAACCCAAGCTTGTTCACTTCACCTGCCTGTCCTAAAACAAGCGGATCCCTTTCAAGGGTCTCTAAGAAAAGTTTGCTAACTAACAACCCATTCCTCATTTGTTTATTTCACAGATATTTCTGAAGCCTGGCTGGCTTGGGGTACTATCGTACCCCTGAGGGCAGACATGGGAACAGTCAAAAACCCGCGTTGCCTGGCCTCACAGGCCTTCCAGAGGGCTCATTTTTTACGTATTCTAAAGCCTGCCTTGCAATACACATACATTTTAGTTTTCTCGAGTTCACATCAAAGTAGAGAACCACTGTCTTCTCTCAGTCTGATGTGCTTTTTAGAGCTACCAAACTTTGTACTGTTGGCCAATGTCTCCTCACTGCCTAAACAAACACCTTCCCTTTGAAAGAGCTTTGCAAACTACCATCCGCTCTGCACAGGTGTGAAAATAACTGGAGTGATGGACCCCGCAAGACACTGCCTTGTAAAGCCTGCAACAGCAACGAGGCCGCAAGACAGCTGGAGTCAGCATTTGGGGTTTCTCCTGCGTATATGTTTTAAATATACTCTTTAATGTTCTGAAAAACTGAAAAATTACAAAATACCAACTTAATATTGATGCTCTTGCAATGTAAAAAGAAACGTTTCCTTGGAAATTAAGCAGACCTACAATGTTTAGAGCTATTTTCGAGGCATTGACAAATCACAGAAACTCAGTGGTTCTCACTCCCCATTCCCACATAGGAACGCCAGAAAAACACCCAGTTCCTGAGCTCCTGTTTGGCAACAGCCTTTACCTTCAGGGGAAACGCGGACTCCTTTTCCCATTTGGCGACCCTCCTGGACTCAAAGGGACCGAACTGTGTCCGCTTGACGAGCTGAGTGACGGCAAACACCCCCTCGGCTCCGTCTTCCAGTCGTCTGATCTCCAAGTTGGGAGGAAGGGATGACCTGGAAATGGAATAAAACAAGACTCAAAAGACAGCACTCACACCTGGGGACTGACTCGTTAAGATAACCTAAAAGCTCGCCCTCACTGACCGCCAGGGGTCTTCTGAAATAAAACTCTCCAGGTGATAAAACAGAAGCCTTCTGGTGGCTCACACCTGTAATCCCAGCATGCACTTTGGGAGGCCGAGGTGGGAAGACTGAATGAGCCCAGGAGTTTGAGACCAGCCTGGGCAACATGGTGAAACGCTGTCTCTACAAAAAATACAAAAAATTAGCTGGCATGGTGGCGTGTGCCTGTAGTCCCAGCTACTTAGGAGGCTGAAGCAGGATGGCTTGAGCCCGGGAGTTCAAGACTGCAGTGAGCCGAGATTGTGCCACTGCACTGTAGCTTGGGTGACAGCACAGGACCCTGTCTCAAAGAAAAAGAAAACAGAAGCCTTCCTAATAGGTGCTGAATGAAGACTGAGGCTGAGGTTGTGATGATACCCTCGGGCTGTGGCAATCTGGCCGTAATCTTGTGGCCTTAGCTACACGAGGCCGACCACAAGGCCCTCCTGAGATTCACCCAGAGCACGCCATGGCGGGGCTGTTTACTGAAGGATGGATTCCACTCCCCGTGGACAACCTGTTGACAGCGACAACAGGTGCATCTCTGATGGGGCTGCTATGGGACAGGAAAGGGTCAGACTGGCGTGGGGACCAGCGATGGAGGGGGGACCACAGGGAACTCGCTGCTGAGGAGCAGTAGGAACAGCACCCCGAGAGAGACGCAAGGGCCATGGGTGTCCCAAAGAGAAAGGGTATCCAGCCAAGTGGAGCAGGCCAGTTTCACTGAGGATGTGATCTCTTTAACTGAAGTAGAAGAATGTCAAGGACAGGGTGTGGGGAGGAAGGCATAGGAGCCAGGACGAGCCCATGACACGTCCAGAACAGAGGCGGACATGGGGTATCCAGCACACAGGCCCCTCAGACAGAGGCAGACATGGGGTCCCCAGAGGACAGACCTCTCCGACAGAGGCAGACATGGGGTCCCCAGAGCACACGTCCCTCCGACAGAGGCGGACATGGGGTCCCCAGAGCACAGACCTCTCAGGGTGGGCAGGAGGCCGCTGAGACGAGGAGCCAGCCCAGAGGGTCCAACTGCAGGACCAAGGGTTTCAGCTGAATTTTCATGGGCAACAGGCAGCCCCTGAGGGTTCTGGGGAAGAGGGGGGTTGATGGGAAGAGGGGGGTTGATCCGCTCTCTACTTTAGGCCGAAACATGAATCTCTTTGTTTTGAACCACACTAAGGAAAAAACAAATGAACGGTGTTGTGAGGCATGAGGAGGCTCCTGGCAACAGTCCTGGAAAGACGGTGTCCATCTGTGCAGCAGCAGCACGTGCCAGGTACCATCACCCACAACACCACAGCCACCCCACGGGCACCGCCATCCTCTCCCCTTTACAGAGGCCACCGAGGTCTGGAGAGGAGTGCCTTGCCCAAGCTCACCTGCCCGGGGCCACCAGGTGGCACAGCCTCCCCCAGGTGAGAGTGGAACGGCAGGGCAGCTGCTGCCCACTGAGCTGCCTCACCAGGCCTGCAGGGGCTGCTTCCGGAAGCTGCTGTGGGTCAGCCCCGTCCTGTCCTCATGACCCCCATCCCCTGCCCCGCCTGCGTGTGCATGTGTCCGCTGGCAGGCCAAGACCTGGAATGCAGAGAAGCCAACGAGCAGACCTCCAGCTTGGCCACTGGTGCTCAGCATATCAACCACCTTGGCCAGTCCATTCTTCTGCAGCCTCCACAATGTGTCAGGAACAGCTGGGCTCCAGCTAAGAACCCTGGAGTGGATCAAAGAAACTCACTCTGGAGCTTTGAAGCGCGTGTTTTGGTGCATCCCGGCAGCAAGGCTGCTCAGTTCACAGAGGGAAGGGAATCGCTGGCACTCACTCAGAGTGCCTCTATTCTCCCTCGGGCTCCTTCCTCCCCGTCTGCAGACATGAAGGCTGCTAGGCTCCTGCCGCAGCTGGCATATGGACAGGCCCGGGACCGTCAAAGCAGCTCACAGCGGTCACTCACCTTGCCCTGCTTAACACAAAGGAGTCTTTGACCATGACCACTGGGCCTAGCTCGGGACATTCGGAGTCGTGGTACTGGCTGCAGTCTTCACACCCTGTAAGCAGACATCCGAGCATTAGAGCACCCAGGGAAGGAGACACGCAAAGAACACAAACCTGGGAAATGGGGACCCTGGCCCCATGAGGGTGACCCAGAGTCATGAGACACATGCATCCGACACCACAAAGATAAGCAAGGGACGGTGCATCGGATGGCACGAGGCCTGTGTCCCGAAGGCCTCCGTCAGTGCTCACGCACACATGAGGAGTGCAAAAGCAGGACATGCCTCCAGGGAAAGCTCCAGCTCCACCGTACACCTGAAATCAAGCACGGTCACCTCCACGGTGACGAAGACCAAGACCCTCCCCAAAGAATAAGCATAAATGAAAATGGCCAATGTTAGCGGGTTCATGATAACTCTAACACACTTCCCTCCTGACTAGCCCTGGATGACTTTTCCGGACCAAGTGCTACCCGCTGCAAAGTGCCCTCGGCCAGGAGTTCTGAGAAAGGTGATCCTATTAAAACCTGCACACCCCTGTAAGTGCACTGCTTAGGAAATAAACGTGTCGTAGGGAAAATTTAAATACACAACTTTTCTATATTATAAAAACCAAATGTGGACATGGCTTTGCCCAGATAGCAAACACCATGCCCATCTGTGTTCTATGACATAGGGCTGGTCTCGGACAGGTCCCCGGGCCACTTACAGATGAACATGATCTCTTCGCTCCCATCTTCAGCCATCTCTGACACCTGTCAGGATACAAGAGAGCCTCATTACCAAATACCAAATACTTTTTTTTTTTTTTTTGAGATTGAGCTCCCTCTGTCGCCCAGGCTGGAGTACAGTGGCACAATCTTGGCTTACTGCAACCTCTGCCTCCCAGGTTCAAGTGATTCTCCTGCCTCAGCCTCCCAAGTAGCTGGGACTACAGGTATGAGCCACCACACCCGGCTAATTTTTGTATTTTTAGTAGAGACAGGGTTTCACCATGTTGGCCAGGCTGGTCTCAATCTCTTGACCTTGTGATCCGCCTGCCTCGGCCTCCCAAAGTGCTGGGATTACAGGTGTGAGCCACCGCGCCTGGCCTCTTACCAAAATAATGTTTAAAGACAATTCCTACTAAGGGCCTCCTCCAGCCAGTATAGGGACATTACGTGGTGCTCTAAAGAGAGCACACAGTGGGGTCTCCTCTTATTGTGGGATGGGGCTGGGGTCCCTGAAACACCTTCTCACCTCAAATAATGTTATTTTAAATAAAAGCAACGGATTTGAGCATCCTCGTGAACTCAGATTTTCATCTTTTCATGTTAGCCATCAATTACCATTTTTAAAACAAATATATCACCTTTTTGTGGTGACAGGGTCTTGCTCTGTCACCCAGGCAGGAGTGTAGTGGCGTGATCACAGCTCACTGCAGCCTCTACCTGCTGGGCTCAAGCAATCCTCCTACCTCCGCCTCCCAAAGTGCTGGGATTATGGCACGAGTCATCGTGCCCACCTATATCACCATTTTTAAAAAGCCAGTTGTCACTTTTTTTCCCCTCACTCATTGGGCCGTGAATTCCTCAAGGTCGGGTATGTTTAATGCAACATTTTTTCTTCAGTTCCTAAGCTATGGCTGGTGCCCCATAAACACTCGTTTCTCTGGGAACTAAATAAATGCGTGACGTTGTGGAGGACTCTCGTGCTCCCACATAAGCTGTTATCAGATCCAATAATTCTATTCCCTATCCATCCTTGAGGTTCACCTCCAGAAACACTTGCATAGTGGGTAGATGAGCACAAACTGACACCCACACACACATATATTTACAGGGTGATCTAGACATTGTTCACTCCTGGGCTGTAAAATGGAAATAAAAACACCCACCTCATGCAGTTTGGGAGGAGCATAAAGTGAGATACACACAGTATGTGCTACCGAATAATCATTCCTCCTCTGCCCACCCCCATTCCCAACTGTGCCCATTGGCACGTCCTTCCTGCATCCTGCTTCTCTGATGCCCGCTGCTGGTGGTTTAGGAAAGCGTGCATGCTGGCACTTCTTGAATGCTGATTCCACACGCCCTCCACCCCACTCATCCCCAGCAGCTTCAAGGGTGAAAAGCAGACCATGCAAAACCCATATGGAAACTCAGTCACTGAGCATGCGTGTTTGAGAGCAGTGTGGGGTTGAAAACTTCAAGTTAGGAGAGTGAGTTAGCTACAAGAAAGTGAGGCAGAGGAGAGAGAGTTCCAATTTGACCTTAAAATGCCAGAAATAACCAGGGGGGTGAAATTTTCTCCCAGAGCAGCACTTTATCTTCTTTTCCTGGGAACACGCATTCATGTTCCCGGGAACATAAAGGTATCTCACGCAGCTCCAGCAAGTCTGACTCAGTTTCACAGCCACATTCGGCCTCGCCTGTCCCAGCTCCTGGGCACCTCGGCGCAAACAGGGACCAGTCTGGGATGGGGGCTCAGCGGGGCAGTGAACAGGAGATGAATAGGGGCAAAGGGCAGCAGAAACCCAGGGCGGGGTGGGGAGGGGCACGTTTTCGTGAGTTGCTGCTGTGCTGCTGGAGGTGTAGGACCTGTGTGCCCCCTGCAGGAACCCACGCCACTCATGGTCAGAAGCTTGGGCAATGGGAACAATAGGCCTTAAGAGGCTCCCCACACTGTGGTTAGATCACCACAGAACACAGAGTCCCAACAAAGGTATTGGAATCGGAGTGGGAGGATGGCGGGAAGTCACCCTGGCCTTGCTTACTTGGGAACCTGCACGAGGCCTGGCATGGCCGCCTCTCCCCGGGGAAGACCTTGCCTCTGGCCTCCACCTCTCACAGACTGCCCACCCCCCAGGTGCCCCCAAAGAAGATCCCCTCTGAGCGGAGCTGCTGGGAAAGGAAACCCAGAAGAGGGAGGTGAGGGAAGCAGGAGAGCAGGGTTTTAGCCTCCTGTGCTACACTCCGATTCTATGTAAATGTCTGAGTCCTGGCAGTACGGGTCCTGATTAGCAGCATCTGGTCCCCAAAACATGGCCTCTCTAAAACAGCTCCTCTGGGCCCAGGATCAGAGACCACAGTCACCCTGGGCTGCAGATCAGGCCTGAGTAATGGAGCATCTTCAAAGTCTTTGCTGTCTTAGCAAAAATCTCTTTAACACTCAGAAAGTGCCCTTGTAGAAGGGGAAGTGTGGTCTCCAGACCGCTAAGGCACACAAGACATCCCAGAACAAGGCACACAGGAAGTACTGTTTCAGGGAAAAGGAGAAGAAAAAAGAACTAGAAGTTTGAGATCCCAGGCAAGGTCTGTAATCCCAGCACTTTGAGAGATGAAGATGGGCGGATCACCTCAGGTCCGGAGTTCGAGACCAACCTGGCCAACATGGTGAAACCCCATCTCTACTAAAAATACAAAAACTAGGCTGGGCGTGGTGGCTCATGCCAGTATCCCAGCACTTTGAGAGATGAAGATGGGCGGATCACCTCAGGTCCGGAGTTCGAGACCAACCTGGCCAACATGGTGAAACCCCATCTCTACTAAAAATACAAAAACTAGGCTGGGCGTGGTGGCTCATGCCAGTAATCCCAGCACTTTGGGAGGCTGAGGCAGGTGCATCACAAGGTCAGGAGATCGAGACCATCCGGGCCAACATGGGGAAACCCCGTCTCCACTTTAAAAAAAAAAAAAATTAGCCAGGTGTGGTGGCAGACGCCTGTAGTCCCAGCTACTTGGGAGGCTGAGGCAGGAGAATGGCGTGAATCCGGGAGGTGGAGCTTGCAGTGAGCTGAGGTCACGCCACTGCACTCCAGCCTGGGTGACAGAGCGAGACTCCATCCCCCCACAAAAAAAAAAACTAGCCAGGCACAGAGGTGCATGCCTATAATCCTAGCTACTCGGGAGGCTGAGGCAGCAGAATCACTTGAACCCAGGAGGTGGAAATTGTGGTGGGCCAAGATCGCGTGCCTCTGCACTCCAGCCTGGGTGACCGAGTGAGACTCCGTCTCAAAAAAAAAAAAAAAAAAGGCCGGGTGCAGTGGCTCACGCCTGTCATCCCAGCACTTTGGGAGGCCAAGGCGGGTGGATCACAAGGTCAGGAGATCGAGACCATCCTGGCTAACATGGTGAAACCCCATCTCTACTAAAAAAATACAAAAAAAAATTAGCCAGGCGTGGTGGCGGGCACCTGTAGTCCCAGCTACTTGGGAGGCTGAGGCAGGAGAATGGCATGAATCCAGGAGGCGGAGCTTGCAGTGAGCCGAAATCGTGCCACTGCATTCCAGCCGGGGCGACAGAGCGAGACTCTCAAAAAAAAAAAAAAAAAGTTCAAGATCCCCCTATCTCAACAAACAGTCCTGGGAAGACTTACCTTACATCAGTGATTTCAAAATGTGGTCTCTGAACCAGGAACCAGCAATGCCAGCATTGCTTGGGAACGTTTCAGAAACGCGCATCCTTGCCTCCCACCCCCAGACCTGCTGAATCAGACTTGGCAGAGGGCCCTGCATTCTGCTTGCAAAGCCCTCCAGGTGGTTCGGATGCAGCTCAAGTCTGAGAACCACCGCTTTGCCTGAAAATCTCTTTAAAATTTATATGACTACTACTACAAAAACTAACTAAACGTGACTGCCATCACAAGAAGACCACAGTAATAATATAAGGAAACCAAACTTATCACAAATGTCAATTAAGCTCAGACCAGGACCATCTGCATCTAACCTGGTGGTAAATGGGAAATGAGGGATGACTTCAGACAAATGTTCCTTACACGGAACGCTCAGTGAAGAAAACTGTTAAAAACAACCTTGAAAAAGAAGCCTAAAGTGACAGACTCAGTCTCCCTGACTTCAAACTTCATTATCAAGCTACTGTCAAAAAACTCTGATACCGGTGAGAAGGTGAACAGAGATCAATGGAACAAAACAGACAAACCAGAAACAGACCTAAACAAACACGCCCAAAGCTTTTTTTTTTTTTTTTTTTGAGATGGAGTCTTGCTCTGTCTCCCAGGCTGGAGTGCAGTGGCGCGATCTCAGCTCACTGCAACTTCCGCCTCCCAGTTCAAGCGATTCTCTTGCCTCAGCCTCCCCAGTAGCTGGGATTAGAGGCATATGCTACCACGCCCAGCTAGCTGTTATATTTTTAGTAGCGATGGGGTTTCACCATGGTGGTCAGGAGGGCCTCGATCTCTTGACCTCGTGATCTGCCCACCTCAGCCTCCCAAAGTGCTGGGATTACAGGTGTGAGCCACCGCACCCGGCCTGCATTTTTTTTACAAAGACAAAAGCGGATTGGATTTTAAAGTCCAACTGAGGAAGGGCAACCATTTCAGCAGATGGTGCTGGAACAACTGGGCATCCACAGAGAAAAAAATGAACTATAACCTCATATCTTGTTAGAAAATTAACTCAAAATGGATCAGTCTTAAAACATAAAATATTAAATAATAGAACTTAGAAAAACAGAGAAAATCTTTGGGCTCTAGAGCAAGCCACAGTTTTTAGACTTGTCACCAAAAACACAATCTATAAAAGGAAAACCATTTGCATCTTCATTCAGAAGGCAACAGTCAACCCAAAAACCAACAGGTCAAAAGTAAACATCTGGACTCTCCTGACAAAGTCTCTCTGCCCCCACCTCCTGCATCTTAGGACGCGGTTGTCAGAGAGACCTGGAACCGCTGTGACCTCCCTGGCCTCCCTCTCACACCTGCCCATCACACCAACTACCGACAACCCCCGTTACTACCTCCCTTAGCCACACCCCACTTTCTTCCACCTGTAAGGCTGCAAGAGTCTCCAGATAACTCTTCCTCCTCTGCCTGGGCCGCCAACCCATTTTCCATACTGCAGAGCAGTTCTTCTAGAACATAAATCCCATCACATCGCTTGCCAGCCTGAAGCCTCATCGGCTTCCCACTGTCCCAGGAAGAAACCCCAAACTCCTGCACACAACCAGCCACTGCCTGTCTCGGCAGCCTTCTCACCCCACCCTCACCGTCTCTAGCCACACTTCCCAGAATGCCAAGCCACCGCCCTTGGCAGCCTTCTCACCCCACCCTCTCCAGCCACACTTCCCAGAACGCCAAGCTGAGTCCTGCCTCTGGGCCTTTGCACATGCTCGCCCCCATGGCTGGACCGCTCCCCAGCCCTCTCTGCCATGCCTGCTCACTCCTCAGTCCCCACTCCCACTCCCCACTCCCCTGCTCACTCCTCACTCCCCAGCCCTCTCTGCCATGCCTGCTCACTCCTCAGTCTTAGCTTAACTTCACTTCTTTGGGGAGGGTCTCCCTGATCCACCTGTCCAAAGTGTGGCATGCTTTCCAAAAGTGCTCTGTGATTTCCTTCACAGCACTGTCACCCATGTAGCCATGCCTGTGTGTGACTGATCTCATGTCTCTCTCCCACCACACTTCAAGGGCCAAGAGGGCAGGACTTGTAGCAGCCTTATACAGCAGAATATACGTGGACCCTCCTCGGCACTGGCACACGGGACAGGCTGATGTCTGATAAGAGAATCAGCCACTTTCTGGTACACCCCCTAACACACCCCAGGCAGCGGACGCGAGGTTCACCCCAGGCACAGCCACTTCCCCTCAGTCCACCACGGGGTTCTACCATCTTTCAAGACAGAGCCCTAACCTCACCCTCCCAGACACTTTCCTCCCTTCAATTACTCTCACCTCCTCCGTGATCCCCCCAAAAAGTTGACTCTTCCTAAACCACTATCTCAGCTTCACATAATGTCATGCGCATGGTCTGTTTTTTCTACTAGATTTATTTTCTTTCATTTTACTTTGAGACAGGGTCTTGCTGTGTCACCCAAGCTGGAGTATAATGGTCCCATCACAGCTTACCATAACCTCAAACTCGTGGCCTCCTGTGATGCTCCAGCTTCAGCCTCTCAAGTAACTGGGACTACTGGCACGCACCACTATGCCCAGCTAATTTTTTAAATTTTTTTGTAGAGATTTGGTCTATGTTGGCCAGGCTGGTCTCAAACTCCTGGCCTCAAGTAATCCTCCTGCTTCAGCCTCCCACTTCAGATTACAGGTATGAGCCCCCATGTCTAGCCTCTATTAGATCTTTAACCATGAAAGACAGAAGCTTAAAACTGACTTTGCCACTTACTCCCTTCGTTCAGTTCTTATGTACTTTGTATGTAGCACCCCATGTACAAGAAAGCCCTGATAAATCTTTTGACCTGACACCTTCTTCACATCCAGATAATTAAGAGTGGTTGGAAAGTTCCAAATGTTTTGTTTGCACAAGTTATGCCAAGAAAGTTCAAAAGTTTAGTTAGATTAGCATTAAGATCTGGAAGAGAAATTTTTCATGTTCCATATAAAAAGTGATTTTAAACTTTTATATTGTTTTTTGATATTTACAAAGCACCTGCTAGCTGCAAGGTTCCAATGCTACCACAACAACCTGCGCTTGACCTCTGACATCCCTGGCCCACGACAGGAGGTGGCCCCGGCCTGGGGTCTTTCTCCACAGTGGCCTCCGGGGACCACCCTGGTCTGGCTTTGGCCAGGCCACTGCCTTCCCTCCACTTGACACTAAGCCTGTCTATGGGTTTCCAGGTTCACGTACTTGAAAGAAAGTTCAAATAAAGCCTGTGCTACTGAAGAAATCGTGCAAGGAAACAATGTGGTTCTTGGAATCTGCAGCCTGGCACCCACAAGAATATCTTATCAGCTCAAATAAAATGAAGTCCATTTCTTGTCCAGATATTCGAGGGACACCTGCCATGGGCAGCTGGTGTTGAAGGGCTGTTCATTCGGGACAGCAGAACGAGCACAAAGCTTCTCCCTTCCCCACATGCCACACAACAAAGGGTGCGACCGTGGCCTGCACAGGGGACGCTAGAGAGGGCTGGCAGAGCCCAGATCTGGCTGGACCACCTGACCTGCATCTTGATTCCTGGGGAGAAGCCAGAATACCTCCACTCCCTGGGGAGACCCTATCCACTCCCTTCTCAGTACAAAGGGAGAAAGGTCTAGAACAAGGAATCTGACCTTTCTGTTGTTACCAGATGGGTGTGCCCTGCCAGGTTCAACCACAACCTGCTCACCTGGGAGAGTAACCTCCCCAGGCAGGGCTAAGGGAGCAGGGACTCCTTTCTGTGCTGAGCTCTGAGATGTGGGGAGACGCCAGACACCCTCAGCTCAGAAAGCCCAGAAACCTCACTGACTATCCGAGTTTTGCACAGCTTTTCTATTCACACACAGAGTGACCCTGCAGAAAGCAGCCACTCAGGGGCCTCTGCTGCGCCGGTAGTCAAACTCCTCAAAACTGAAAGGAGTTAAGATGCAACTCCTTTCTACTCTAGCCCTGACCTCCTCTGTTCACAATCTTCCCCAGGGCTGGGGGCAGATTTTCCTGGTTCCCCCAGGAAAAGTTTTGTGCAAAGGGTCTGGAAAGCAAGCTGAGCGCTACACACTACAGCAGAACAGGTGAAACAAACATGTTGAAAGGACAGAGTCTCACTATGTTGCCCAGGCTGGAGCGCAGTGGTTTTTCACAGGCATGAACATAGCGCACTATAGCCTCAAACTCCTGGGCACAAGCAACCCTCCTGCTGCAGCCTCCGCATAGCTGGGAGTGCAGCCATTGTGCCCAGCTTGAAAAACAGTTTTGAGGATTATTTATTAACGTGACCTGCAAAGGCTGAGGAGGTTTAGAAAAAGCTACTGGTTTTGAAATATTGGGAAATGAAAGCTTCACGATTTTTTTTTTTTTTTTTTTTTTTGAGACGGAGTCTCGCTCTGTCACCCAGGCTGGAGTGCAGTGGCCAGATCTCAGCTCACTGCAAGCTCCGCCTCCCGGGTTTTATGCCATTCTCCTGCCTCAGCCTCCTGAGTAGCTGGGACTACAGGTGCCCACCACCTCGCCCAGCTAGTTTTTTGTATTTTTTAGCAGAGACGGGGTTTCACCGTGTTCGCCAGGATGGTCTCAATCTCCTGACCTCGTGATCCGCCCATCTCAGCCTTCCAAAGTGCTGGGATTACAGGCTTGAGCCACTGCACCCGGCCAGCTTCATGATTTTAAAAGACACGTCTAGAGAAAATGTACTCCATCTCTACAATTTTGTCATTTCGAGAATGTCACATAGGCCGGGCATGGTGGCTCATGCTTGTAATCCCAGCAGTTTGAGAGGCCAAGGTAGGTGAAACACCTGAGGTCAGGACCAGCCTGGCCAACATGGCAAAACCCCATCTCTACTAAAAATACAAAAATTAGCCAGGTGTGGTGGTGGGAGCCTGTAATCCCAGCTACTCGGGAGGCTGAGGCAGAAGAATCAGTTGAACCCGGGAGGTGGATGCGGTAGTGAGACAAGATCCACTCCAGCCTGGGCAACACCGTCTCAAAAAAAAACAAAAACAAAAACAAAAGAGTGTCATATAAATGAAATCAGACAGCCTGTGACCTTTAAGACTGGCTTTTTCTAAATGAAATAATGCCCTTGAGATCCCTCCAGGATGTTGCCTCAATGAAAAGCTCATTCCTTTATATTGCTGAATAATATTCCATGGTTCGAGTGCATTACCATTTGTTCAGCAATTCACTCGCTCACGGAAGGACACGGGTTTTTTTCCACGTGGGGCTGTCACAAATAAAGCTGTTAGGAGCAATCGTGTACAGGTTTTTTTGTACATACGTTTTCATTTCTCTGAGATAAATGCCCAGGAGTGCAATGACTGGGTCATCTGTTAGGAGGATGTTTCGTTTTTTAATAAACTGACAGGCTGTTTTCCAGAGAGGCTGCAGCACTTTGCACCTCCCGCCAGCGACGCAGGAGAGATCCAGTTTCTCAGCGGCCTCACCAGCATCTGGTGGGGTCACTACGTTTTATTTTAGCCTTTCCGGCAGATATAAAGTGGTGTCTCCTTGTGGTTTTAATTTGCATTTCCCTAGTGGCTAAGACGCTGAACATCTTTTCACGTGCTTGTAGGCCACATGTATTAATATCAATAAATCTGCTTCAGTAAAAAGGTCTCTTCACATCTTTTGCCCATTTTCCTTTTCCTTTTTTTTGAGATGGAGTCTCACTCTGTCACCCAGGCTGGAGTACAGCAGTGGCATGATCTTGGCTCACTGCAACTTCCGCCTCCCAGGTTCAAGCAATTCTCCTACCTCAGCCTCCAAGTAACTGGGACTACAGGTACCCGCTACCACGCCTGGCTAATTTTTGTATTTTTAGTAGAGATGGGGTTTCATCACATTGGCCAGGCTCGTCTTGGACTCCTCACCTCGTAATCCACCCGCCTCAGCCTCCCAAAATGCTGGGATTCCAGGCATGAGCCAGCACGCCTGGCCCTTTTGCCCATTTTCTAGTTGGACTGACACAGTGTTATTTTACAGTTGTGTTTGAGAGTCCTTATCTGTATATCTCGATGTTTTGTCGCGTGTAGTTTGCAAGTATTTTCTCCCTGTCTGGGCTTGTCTTTTCATTCCTCCCACTCCCAGTTCGAGGGTCTTCTGCCGAGCAATGGTTTTTCATGTTGTTGAAGTCTAAAGGATTGGTTTTCCCTTTCACAGACTACGCTTCTGGTATCACATCTAAGACTTACCTTTGCCAAGCCCAAGGTTCCAAAGACTTTCTCCTGTGTTTCTTGGAAAAGTCTTTGTTTTTAAGAGGGAGTCTCACTCTGTGACCTAGGCTGGAGTGCAGTGGTGTGATCTCGGCTCACTGCAACCTCCACCTCCAGGGCTCAAGCGATCTTCCTGCCTCAGCCTCCTGAGTTGTTAGACTACAGGCACACATCACTGGCTGTTTTTTTTTTTTGAGATGGAGTTTCACTGTTGTTGCCCAGGCTGCAGTCCAATGGTATGATCTTGGCTCACCACAACCTCCGCCTCCCGGGTTCAGTGATTCTTCTGCCTGAGCCTCTGGAGTAGCTGGAATTACAAGCATGCGCCACCACACCTGGTTAATTTTGCATTTTTAGTAGAGACGGGGTTTCTCCATGTTGCCAAGGCTGGTCTCGAACTCCTAGGCTCAAGCTATTTATCCACCTCAGCCTCCCAAGTGCTGGGATTACAGGCGTGAGCCACCACGCCCAGCTAGTAAAGTCTTACAATTATACATCTTACATTTAAATCTGTTATCCAATCTGAATTAATTTTCATATAAGCTGAGAGGCTGAGGCTGAGATCCACCTTTTTGTCTACAATGCCCCCTGGCCTCGGCACTGCTGACTGGCTACTGCGTCCCTGTCAAAGCCGGGTGCCCACACTTACGTGGGTTGATGCCTGGGTCTCCCTTCTACTCCACTCGTCTCTCCAGCACCAACACACTCGGGGGAACCCAGTCAATGCAGTCTTGATGACTGTAGCTTTAATCAAGTCTCAAAGCTGGGCAGAATGGCTCCTCCCACTTTATTCCTCTTTTGCAAAATTGTTCCAGCCATTCTATTCTAGTTCCTCTGCCTTTCCGTATAAACTTTAGAACAATCTTGGTTTAAGCCATAAAAATTCTTGCTAAGATTCACATATGTAATTTTAGTAACATTTTATTAATCCGGTACACCCAAAACATTATGTCAACATCTATTAATAGAAATATAGAAAAAATACAACATAAAAAAGTATTCAAGAATTTTTTCATGCTAAGCCTTAGCAATCCAGTGTGTATTTTACCCTTTCAGCTGATCTTAATTTGGACCAGGCACATCTCAAGTGCTCAGAAGCCAGCCCTGGTCTAGAGGCTCAGGGAATTTTTGTTGAAGCAGGAGGAACATCTTTCCCACTGGGCACATGCCCTCGTAACAATATTAAAAAGCACTCAGGGGGCCCGGCGCGGTGGCTCAAGCCTGTAATCCCAGCACTTTGGGAGGCCGAGACGGGCGGATCACGAGGTCAGGAGATCGAGACCATCCTGGCTAACACGGTGAAATCCCGTCTCTACTAAAAACTACAAAAAATTAGCCGGGCGAGGTGGCGGGCGCCTGTAGTCCCAGCTACTCGGGAGGCTGAGGCAGGAGAATGGTGTGAACTCGGGAGGCGGAGCTTGCAGTGAGCTGAGATCTGGCCACTGCACTCCAGCCTGGGCGACAGAGCAAGACTCCGTCTCAAAAAAAAAAAAAAAAAAAGGCACTCAGGGAAACCCACTAACGGAAAAAGCAAACGTACTTTCTTTTTTTTTTTGAGACGGAGTCTCGCTCTGTCGCCCAGGCTGGAGTGCAGTGGCCGGATCTCAGCTCACTGCAAGCTCCGCCTCCCGGGTTCACGCCATTCTCCTGCCTCAGCCTCCCGAGTAGTAGCTGGGACTACAGGCGCCCGCCACCTCGCCCGGCTAGTTTTTGTACTTTTTAGTAGAGACGGGGTTTCACCGTGTTAGCCAGGATGGTCTCGATCTCCTGACCTTGTGATCCGCCCGCCTCGGCCTCCCAAAGTGCTGGGATTACAGGCTTGAGCCACCGCGCCCGGCCACGTACTTTCAAAAATATGTCCTGCAGAACTGTCCTGAAAGATGGCTGTGCGTGGGCTTCGGGGGGCCAGTGGGTGGGTGGAGAGGGACTCTGGCTAAGTAAATTTGTGACACCCTGCAGATTCCCACTCTGGAGTCACGACATACACTGGCACAGGAGAGGCCCCGAAAGGTCCTTTAACAAAAATATCTGCTGAGATGTGTTCTGTCCAGCAGGTTCCCAAATTTATTTGGGCAAAGAGCACCTTTCGCACACGCTGATGAACGTGCTAAAGAAGGATGGTCCAGCCTGCAGACTCCTGGGGTCAGCAAAGAGGCAGGGCCTGGCTTTGCTACAAGAGGACTAGACACCAGACCCAGGGTGTGAGTCTGCCTCTGCTGTTTACCAGATGAGAGAGACCTCAAGGGCCTCAGTTTCCTCACCTTACAATAACAGGTGGCCTAGTACTCACCAAGTCCCTTTCAGCTGGCACAACTTCCAAATTTCAGTTCATTGTTACCATCTCATAAAACAGTGTTAAAACACAGATACAGACATACAGATAAAACACAGATACAGACGTGCGGATAAAACACAGATACAGATGGGCAGACAGAGGTTTTTCACCTGGCTTCCAAGGCTGTGACATGGCACAACATTCCTCAATACAGCAACCATTCCTCACCGCCTGCTGCCCAGCAGTTAAAATGCATGCATTCTACAAGCCGGCGGTAACTCCCTTTCTTTCTCATCTTATTTTTCATTAAATACGATGCGTTCTTCCAGCCTCATCCAGGGGTTCCACATGCCCCAGGAGGGTTTGGGGGACTCTTCTTGGCCCTCCACTCCCCCAAACCACCCTCCTCCTGCACCACCACCTCTGCCTCTGCCTGGGGTCACCCTCTCTGTCACTGTCCCTCTTGAGCAGCAGCTGCCATTGTTAAAGCCACAGGCTGTCCCTGTCTGAGCCCATATCCTTCCTCCCCTACTGGAGTGAGCCCACCAGGAGGTAGGGCAGGATTGCAGTCGCAGGCCTCACAGGGATCAGTGTAGGACCCCTCATTGCCTAGACACATTTCCAAGAGCTGTTCACTGACCCTCTAGTTTCCAATCTGGGACCTGTAGGCCAACAGTGGGTCACGAAAGTAGACATGAGAAGCCCACTGTTCCTCTCCACATGTCTTGAAACATGACAGAAACTAACAGTGGTCCTCTGCTGTTACCACTGACAGCCAATCAGCAGCCTCCTTTCCTGGGGATGGCTGAGTTTCCTTTCGTCACCTCTCCAGCACCCAGGCTCAGGACATGGGGACACATGGGTGCTCTGACCAGCCCTGCTGAGTACAGCCTCTCCTGCAGCATGCCGGCCTCCACCTACGCAGCAGCGCACACCTACGTGACCAGAACCCCACTTTGGCCCAGCCCTGGCCATCTGCAAGGAAAGCCCCAGGATACAATGGAACATCGGGCCCTTTTATTTCCAAGTCTTTCTTTTTGTCTTCTCTAAAATAAAGCAAATAGCTATTACATAGCTAGAAATAGTACAAGGTTTTCTTAAGAGTATTTCTTTTATGATTTATTCTCTTTTCTCACTTTCTGAACCTCTTGGTTTCATCCAAATGGGATCTATATAAATAGCTTTAAAACACAAAAAGTGCCCCTTCCCACTTCCCCATTTGCTATCCCATTCCCCAGGGCGGCCATTCAAGCCTCTTTCTGCTATATCTGCTTCTACACCTCAAAATAACACGCACCTCTGAGATCCCTCATCTCTCAAAGTTGGATCTTGCATTTTTACTTCTTACAGGCAGATGAAGGGCTGGTTTTCTTACATTCTCTTCCCTTCCCATCACTTCCCAGTATGATTATAGTTAAATCGATGTATATACTATGACTCTGAAAATATTGGCTGCCTTAACAAGTTCATTATTAATACATTTTTTTCTTCAAAAGAAATAATGAATGAACTTAAACACTTCATTATCAATAACTTTAATTCATTTGTTATATTTGCTTAGGCCTCATTTTTTATACTTTTTATTTTGACATATAATCAATTGTACCTATTTATGGGGTACAAACTGATGCTTCTAATGGATAGTGATCAGATCAGAGGAATAAGCGTATCCATCATCTCAAACATGTATCATCTCTTTGTATCGGAAACGTTCAACATGCTGTGCACACATTTTGTTTGCTACTGTTGTGCGGGGCAGAGGCGGTGGTGCGCAGGAGGTCGGGGGCGGTGAGGGCCAAGGAGAGCACAAAATGCACACTCCTGGGCACGCGGAACCACTGGATTCAGCTGGAAGAAAGCACTGTATTTAGTGAGAAATAAGATTCGAGAGAAAGCGGTTTATAGCCAGTTTGTAGAAGAACTGTGCTAGGTGGCTTCATGTGCATGCGGCTTGTCTTTGTTGTGTGCAGGTTTTGTGTGCTGCTCCTGCACGCATTCTGTTGCTGGTGGTAGTAGGAGGGGAAGACACCCATGGCTGTAACTTCCCACACCCTGCGATTGCTTCTCCTTACAGTTTTTCACCAGGTCAGACCAACAAGATGGACCGAGGGTTCCGCTGTGTTTCCTAGCACCTCCCCTCCTTGTCCCATGCCCTCCAGGTCTGACACACGCTGCATCCTGGGCCTCCCCTTCCACATCAGCCTGAGGGCGCCTGGTTCTTTCTCCTGCATGTGAAGCTGTTTCCTAAGCCTCGTGACTCCCCTTTCCTTGGTCTGCTCCCTGGATCTGGAAAGCACATTTTCCTGTAGTTTCCCCAGCAGGGCGCATGGGGGTATATCTTGCAGGAGGATTTGTCATATCTGTGAATGTCCTTATTCTACCCTCACAACTCAGCTGGCCTGCCTGGGTACACAGCCACTGGTCACTTTCCCTCTGAACGCCCAATGTCCAAGGAAAGACTCCATGGTCCATCAGCTTCCAGCATCATAGCTGACGCATCTGGTATCTTTCGTGCCAGCAAATCTTCTCTGTGCAGCTCTCTACCTCCAGAATCTTTAGGAATTTTTGTTCTAGCTCCCGTGACCTGCTTTGACGCTGTGCACTGACTGGCCTTCAACCTGGCACCATGCCCTTCAGCCCTACCGTTTTCTTGTACTGTTTAAGATTTCTTCTCCGTTCTCACTTTCTGAACCTCTTAGTTTCATCAAAGATGACATCTATACTTCTCATTTTCACATCTGGTTCTTTCAGAGGGAGAGAAAGGTGTACACTCTGCCACATTAAAAATGGAAACTGTGCTGGGCGCGGTGGCTCACGCCTGTAATCCCAGCACTTTGGGGAAACTGTGCTGGGCGCGGTGGCTCACGCCTGTAATCCCAGCACTTTGGGGGGGCCAAGGTGGGAGGACCGCTGAAGCCCAGGTATTTGAGACCAGCTTGAGTAACATGGAAAAACCCCATCTCTACAGAAAACACAAAAATTAGCCAGGCGTGGTGGCACTGTAGCCAGGCATGGTGGCACTGTAGCCAGGCATGGTGGCCTGTAGTCACAGCTACTTGGGAGGCTAAGGTGGGAAGATTGCTTGAACCCAGGAGGTAGGTTTCCGTGAGCCCAGGTTGCAGTGAGACGAGATGGAGATGGCACCACGGAGATGGAGATCACACCACTGCCCTCCAGCCTAGGTGACGATGCAAGACTCTGTCTCTGTCTCGGAAAAAAAAAAAAACTGAGGTAGTGTAGACTCTACCACACTGATGGCTGCTCTAACTGGCTGTCCTGTGTTTACTTAGCAACAACAACAAAAAAAGGTTGGAGGACTGATTCCTACTTAATGATGAGGCTTGTGTGACCCTAGAGGGCTTGGATGGTGGAGAGGCTGTGAGTGCTGGTTTAGCATATTTTAAAAAGCAGAGAGAATGAGAATAGGCAGAGAGCAAAGCCTAGAGAAGTCAGATGTGCTGGGGGATAGGGACCCAGGGAGACAAGGGGAATCCAGATGACAGGACCAGCTAACAGTCAGAGTTGAGGTGGCCTGCTCAGAACAAGGACCCTGTTAACCTCTTGCCTAACGTGGTGCTAAAATAACATTTATGGTTTTGGTCACAATAAAAGACAAACCTACTATAACTAAGTAGCATATATATATATATATGCATAATTTGAAACTTACAAAAGACCAGAAGCCCAGAGGGTTGAGACACCTGAAACACACCCCTTCTCAAAAGCAGACTCTGGTCCAGTGAGTGGGCAGTTAAGGTCCAACCACATTTACTTCCTGCAGGCCCCACCCACATCAAGGATTAAGGACCCTGGACTCACAATGAGTTTGCCTCGAGCCGCATCGCTTAGTCAAGGTTTACTGATGATGCTTGCAATAGGTCAACACTCAGAGCTGTCAAGTGGAGACCTGGACCATGCTGAACACAAAAGTCGGTCAAACGGAGCCAGTAACAGACGGCGCATCTCAGGCAAAGAAAAGCATCTTCTCTGAGAAAGCCAAACTCCAGTTTTATGTAAGTGTATGGAAGCAAGGAAGAGGTGAGCCGCCTGTGCTCATCAGATCCCACAGGCTTGGAGGACTCCAGGACAGGGTGCAGACATCGGCTTTTCCTACTCCGAGTAGGATTCATGTAGGATGAGTGGCTTCAGCAGAGCCCCTGCCCAGTCCAAGCTCCTCTGCACCCTAAGTCTTCCTTATTGCCTCCTCTGGAAACCCCTTCTGCCCTGGGGGGTCCCTCTCACTGCATGCTCCCTCCTAAGCCCCTCTGCTATCTGTACCTCCCCTCCAGAGCCTCCACAGGGGGTACCCCAAGCTGGCTACCTAGACCTCCCTCCCTCTAGATGCAGCACTTACCTGCCACTCCCAACTCCCAAGTCAGCATCCTGGTGGCCCCTCACCCTCCCCAGGCCCCAGACGGTAGCTCCACCTGACGCCTGGAACCAGAAGCAGCCAGTCTGAGTTTTGCCAGCATCCCCATGAAAATGTTTCCTAAAACGCTACTCCCTGCATCTCAGCTGACAGTATAAACTGTTCATCCCTGTTTCAAACAGCTGCAAGGGACATTATTTCCAGCATACTGTAAATACTGAAAATAAAACTGCCATGTCACTCTTGTAAACATATCTATTAGAATCTAGGCATGACAATGTGACAGCCACGGTCATCTATTTACAATGCACACGAGCAAGCTCTTCTTTATGGTCAGAAAGTATACACTTCTTCCTCTAGGAACTCCTATTTCTGTTACTACAAAATGTAAACCCAACGTCATATATTCGTGCTTGAAATTACTCTATTGATTAACCCTCCTGTAACTTTCTGCAACACAAGCATGCATATAAATTGAATTCGCCTTGATTTTCTACAACCATAGGGTTGTGCTAACGTCTTCTGAATTATCACTGCAGTACAGTCATGTGTTGCTTAATGACAGTAATATATTCTGAGAAATGCATTGCTATGGGATTTTGTAGTCGTGCAAATATGATAGAGTGTACATACACAACCCTGGATGGTATAGCCTAGGGTATATACTACATGCCTAGGCTATACGGCCCAGCCTACGGCTCCTACGCCACAAACCTGTACAGCACTTAACTAACAGAATACTGTAGCTACCTGTAACATAATAGTAAGTATTTGCTTATCTAAACACAGAAAAGGTAGAGTAAAAATGTGGTACTATCATCTTATAGGACCAGCATCATATATGTGGTCCACCATTGAACCAAATCTCCTTTTTGTGGTGTGACTACAATTGGAACACCACTGATCAAAACAGAAATAGTCTACATTTTGGTAAATCATCGTCTAACATAAAAGCTGTGTTTAACAGACGAGAAAGAGTTTTTTTCCCCTCATCAGTTCACATATCATGGACAAATGCTCACCTCTCTCCCTATTCCTCTTTCTAGAAATGTGAGCACAGAGAAGCTGGCTCCTGAAATAAGGAGATGGGAGCAGAAGGGACTTGGCCACAGCAGAGTCTCCCAGTGCCACATCCTCTGGAGTTCTGAGCCTGAATTCATCAAAGATCAACTTGTCATCAACGATCACCATGAACACCGATGGTGCAGAGGCTCCCGCAGCTGCTGCAGGCCTGTGACCCACGGGGGAGCCATTCCCCAACACCCTTAAATCTGCTGGGACCCCCCCACCCCGCAGTTCCCACACCCAAGGGCCATGACTGCAAGAGGAGGGACCTTTCCTTAGGAGGAGCCTTTTGAGGAGTGGACGTGGCCCCAGGGCAGGGGCTTCTCCCACTCTGAGGGAGAGTTTGAAGATGTCTGGTCTACAGGGCCCCTGATTCCCTCAGGTCACCCCCACACCCAGGACACAGCTGTCAGCTACACCTCAGTAAACAGCAGCTCCAGTCACCCACTATGCATTTCTCAACCAAACCAGCAGCAGGCCTGCCTGGCTCTGGAACTAGGCTCTGTCCTGCCCCATCTCCCCTTCTACCTCCGTGTTCTATGGAGTGGAATCATGCAGGGCCTGGATTCCAGTGATGCCAACTCCATTCCCCACACACAGCAAAAAGATGCAGACTCTGCCCCGCCACTGCTCAAAGCCCCTCAGTGGCATCCACAAGGCACTCAGAATAAAATCTCTGCCTGGTGCATGGCCCCTGCTGCCTCACCTTCACGGCCACACTGGCCTGTCCCATCCTGGGCTCATCCCACCCAGGGCCTTAGAATTTGCCAACATCTGCCTGGTGGGGGCAGGCACCACCCCACCCACCTCCACCAGAGGCTCCCTCACAGGACTGTCTCCACTGTGGCCCCTCCTCAGACAGCCCCTTCTAGTCCCAGCCTCCAAGTGCCCCATCCCCTGCCCGCCACTTGCCTGCCCTCCTTCCTTTCTTCATGCTCTTCCCACCCCCTTACCTGAGAGTTTTATGATTTTCTATCTACACCACCTCCTACACCCCTGTCCAGAACATTAGGTCCCCCAGGTGCAGCCCCCTTTCCATTCACTACAGCGTGGGGCACGTAACAGGTGCTCAGTAAACACTGGTGGAAAGAATGAATGAATGACCGAATGAATATCTGCACACACCAGCACTGTGAGGGGAGCTGAGCAGGGCCATCCATGCTTTGCAAACGAGGAACAAAGTCTGAAAAAGCATTTAAGTCACCGCGCACCATCCCAGCCTCTGAGTACACGGGTGGAAGACAGTTGCCTTAAATCTCCTTTCAATCTGCAAAATGACAGGACTGTTCTTTCCTGGCCTTCTGCACAGATAATGACATCGAAAATGATATAAGAGCCACATCCTAAGTGAAACGAGTCCTTTGTCAAATATAATTATTCTAAGACAAGCTAGCAGACTTCCAACTACAGTTGATTTTTAAATTTATTTGTCTTCTGGAGAAATAACCGTCCTGCCTGCTTCCAAAATGGAACATATTAGTCTATTCTTTGCTGGCTACTTTGCTGCAAAAAGTATGAATCACAGATATAAGAAGAAAAACTACAAAAAAAAATTGGTGTTTTTTCCTATTGAAAATCTAAATTATAGAGCTACTATTTCTTAATCGTTCACCGTGAGGCAGTGATGTCAGGAAATCTGGGGAAGGAGTGAAGCAGTGAAAACGTGGAATACGTGAAAATGTCTGAGCTTGAAACAAAATACGGTAGTGGTGTGTGCACCCGGGTGGGATCACGCCCTTATCAAGTGTTGACATCACTGCATTCTCCAAGGAGAACTGTCATTGCTACCTTTTAAGGTTCATCACAAAAGCAGTGGCTCCTTTACATCTCACCCTTAAAAACACCTTCAGGAACCAAGCTGGGTTCTCCAAATTCACTTGAGTCTGGCTTAAGCCAATGTGGTTTTTTTTAAAACGAGTGTTGGCAGCTTTAAATACACGCATAGGTCCACGTGTCTCTGATCACACACTTGTTTCTACCGTTTTAAACTCCCTTTGGGGACTTGGGGGTGAGGGGCAATTTCTGAGCATTTGTGGGGAAAAAAAACCCATCCACTACATGAGAGGCTTAAGAAAAAGGTAAATGGGAGCTAACTCTAACCACCAGGTAGAAGTATTTATTTCCATGAGTTTTCATTTCTATTTTCACCTGTGTGAACACCGCCCCTCTCGCCGGAGGCCGCACGTGGCCCCCGTGCCCACCTGTCCGCGCGAGGCGGGCCTCACCTGAGCGGCCGGGCACGCCCCGTCCCCGCACGGCTACCCACCCCGGGCAGGCACGCGTCACCTGTCCATCCACCTCGCTACCTTCTCTCTGCCACCAAAAGGCTTAAGAAAACAAGGTGCAAGGGGTCTGGGAGACCCCATCACCCGGACTCAGCTTCTCTAAACGCGGGGGTGGGGGTCCAGGGACCCTCCCGTGCCACCCGCATGGGCTGTACACGAGGGCGGGGGACAGCGACATCCCCGGGGCCCCCGGCGACGAGGCAGCACGGGGGCGGGGGCCGCGGGCCGGGGGCGGCGGAGACCCTGCGCCGCGCCCACGGCGAACGGGGCCCGGCAGCCCCGCGGCCCCGCGCTGGGCCTGGCCGCTGGCAGGCAAGGGGGGCGCGAGGCCGGCGGCAGGGGCGCGGAGCCCGGCCAGGAGCGCCCGCGGCGGCGGGACCCGGCGGGCGGGCGGCGCGCAGGGCGATCCCGGAGCGGCTCCGGGAAATCCAGCCGGGTTTTGACTCCGATCGCCAACGGTGCCCGCAGCCGGCGAATGTAACAAAGAACAGTCGGCATGGCGGCTGGACCGGGGCGGCGCGCGGCTGCCGGGCGCGGGGGGCGGCGGGCCCGGGGCGCGCCGGGGCTCGTGGGGGTGGCGGGCGCGGACCGGGGCCGGCGGGACGCGCGCCGGGGCGGGCGGCGGGCGCAGGGCCCGGAGCTTTACCTGCCTTTGGAATGTGCAGAGCGGGATCGGATCCGGACTCCGGGTTGCGATCCGCTCCGGAAACTGCGCAGCACCGGAAGCCGGGCAGCGGTGGCGGGGCATGGCGGGACTTGTAGTCCGCGGCCGGGCGCGAGGGGCGCAGGCGAGACGCTGGCGCGGCCGGGGGTCCTGCGGGTGGGACTGCGGGCCGCGGGCTGCGTGGACCGGGCAGCGGGCGTGCGCGGGGCGGGGCTGGCCGGAGGGAATTCCGCGCGCGGCCCCCTCCCACGTGGCACGGCCCCGCCGCCCACGCTCGCAGGCGGTTCCCTCCACCTCTCCCCGGACGCGTTTCTTGCGGGGTTGGGGAGTGGTGGCGGTGGGTGGGTCGAGTGTTTCTCTAGAACAGGCCTGGGACTTGCTCCCATTCATGGTGACCTCTGAATTTGGCCGGCGGGGCCCTGGGACACGAGCTCTGTGCCCGCGAGGGCCCGGGAGGGGAGTCTGGCCGGGCGGGCTCCGCCACGCGACGGGTGAGCACGGGGCCAGCCGCGGGACTGGCTCTCCATTCTTCCCTGGGGGCCTGTGTCGCCACTCTTGACCCCCTCCACCACGTGTGTGTGCTATCACAAAACGTGAGACGTATAAGGGACAGACTTTTCACCTTAGTCCTGGCCGCCCACATTCAGAGAGGCGACTGCCTTGTTCATTGCTGCCTGGCAAAAACCTCCATTCGTAAAGATAAGTGACGAACAGGGGAAAATGATTTTAAATTGATACCACAAAAGGGCTCGTTTCCCTCATGTATGTGAAACTCCTGTGAACCAATAAAAATATATATGTATATAGAAAAATGAGCAAAGTATATGGATGGACAGTTCGTAGGAAATTCAATGGTTCTTAAGCATATAAGCTATTCAACTACGCTGTAATAAGAGAAAAAACAAAGTCGCAGTGAGATCATTTTTATTAGATTAGCAAAGACTTTTTTAAACGTTTAATACCGCCTGGACAATATAGCCAGACCCTGTCTCTAAAAAACTTAGCTGGGCTCGGTGGCACGTGCCTGTAATCTCAGCTACTCAGGAGGCTGAGGCAGGAGGGTCACTTGAGTCCCACAGTTTGAGGCTGCAGGGAGCTGTGATCGTGCCACTGCACTCCAGCCTGGGCAACAGAGTGAGACCCTGTCTCAAAAAACAGAAAAAAAAAGTTTAATAGCATAATTTTGACTAGAGAAAGCAAGCTCTCTCCATTGCTGGTAGGAGAATAAATTAGTATAGATTCCATTGAGATCATTTGTGGATATCCATAAAAATTCTAAATGCACGTAGCCTTTGACCCACATGCAGGAACGATGCCAGAGACGGACTCACTTGTATGAATGGCATATGTATAAAGGTTAGTCATAACTACGTGCCATCCCATGGGAAGTGTTGGATGCACCTGGGCACACACATAGGCTGCAACGCCAGGCAGCCGGAGACAGATTAGGCAAGTTGCTCTGTGAAGGCTGGTTTATCTGCCTGGCCCAGTATTCTACAGTGGCTTCCGTGTTGCACTACAGTAGGCCATCCCATGGCCCCCCAGACTTTTCTGGAGCATCCCCGGCGTCCATCATCTCCCTGCTTGTCCCCACCCGGGACTTCACGCCTCCCTCCAGCCTCCTGTCCCTCAAGCCTGTTCCCAAGGCCTTCCGACTCCATCTTCAGACACTTCCCAGGTTTTCCACAACCTTCTCTGTATTCAGGTCTCCGCCCAACCTCACTCCCACCACCACCACTACAGCTAATGGACATTCCCTCTACACACGCACCTCCAGTGACATCACTCACTGTTCAAAAATGGCCAGATGACTGGTTCTCTGGGCCTCAGGACATGAAATAGTCCTCGGCATATGTGAATAAAAGGTTGTTTACAGAAAAAAAGTGACAGGTCCACGGCAAGTGCAAATAACTGAAAGTAAACCAAAGACTTCAACCTCCCCCAAGCCATTTCTCCTATTACTACATACAGCTCACAGCTGGAATTCACTTACACAACGACATCTTGTCTTCGAGAAGATTGTCAATGTGTCCGCTATAATCCTTCAGTGCAGTCTAGAAATAATACCTCTCAAGGCAGATTCATCTCCAAAATTTAAAAAAAAAAGTTGTTGCTTAAAGTGTCAAATGTTCATTATTAACAACTAATGCAATATACAACTTTGAATAATGGGCAGAAAAAAAGAAAAAACAACTATAAAGGTTGTTATTGGGGAAAATGGGAAATGTGAACATGAACGGCGATACCGGATAATAGTATCAGATCAATGTTAAACTTCCTAAGGGTGATCATTGTATTGAAAGTATGATAGCCGGTGCCATTCATTGTTCTCAGCAAATCTTTCTGAAGGATTTAGGGTGAAATACCATGATATCTGCAAACACGACAGAGAGAGACTGACAGAGAGCAGATACGGCAAAATTGGTGAATCTAAGTGAAGGCTATATGGGTTGTTCTGTAGGTTTGGGAAAAAAAATGAGTTGAAAATTTAAAAAACAACAGACGAGCTTCCGTGCTGTCAGTGAATTTCCTTGTGAACACTTACTTCTTCCTGAACAGATACTAGATGGGATTAAGATGTAATTAATCACTGAGGGCTACGCCCGCAGTCCTGTGGACGGCCTGCCTGCCTTAGATCAGTACTTTTCCAATTAGCATGTCTCCTTGGCTCCGGGTTTGTTATAATTTAAATACAAACCTACTCCTGTGCAAAGCATGATAGACATCCTTAATCACCTCTCCAGCCACCTCCAGCTTTTAATTAAAAAAAAATTGGCTAATTTTTCTCATAAAGAGGGAAGTCTGATCATCAGCAAATAAGTTAATTCCTACTAAATATGAAACACTGACTCTCACTTCGTGTTATTCTCACCCCAAACAGGCAGCATTGAAGTTCAAAAACTTTAATTTTTTGATATTATCCTGGAAGAGTAATTGCTGACCTTATTCACCGGCAGTGGGCCTTATGGCACAGTGAATCACCAGGTTAGAGACACGTTTCACCGTTGCTTACATATCCACAAATTAGGGGATGATATATCGGGACAATTTAGTAGACCTTTATCATAGGAGTATGTAGATTTTTCAGAGAGTACTGTTGTGTGACTTGAATTTTAGTCTTGGCCCTGCCTCTGACTTCCTCAGTGATTTATCCTGGTTCCAGCGAAGGAGACCAGCCTTTTCCTCATGCTAGTCTTTGGTGGTTTTTAAACATTTGTTTAACTCAACAAATAAAATGTATCATATGCCTGACTCTACTACACCAGTTTTTATATATATAAAAAATTGTTAAAAATTTTTGGCCAGGTGCAGTGGCTCACACCTGTAATCCCAGCACTTTGGGAGGCCAAGGCGGGTGGATCACTTGAGGTCAGGAGTTTGAGACCAGCCTGGCCAATGTGGTGAAACCCCATCTCTACTAAAAATACAAAAATTAGACGGGCGTGGTGGCGGGCGCCTGTAATCCCAGCTACTCAGGAGGCTGAGGCAGGAGAATCGCTTGAACCTGGGAGGCGGAGGTTGCAGTGAGCCGAGATCGTGCCATTACACTCCAGCCTGGATGACAAGAGCAAGACTCCCTCTTAAAAAATATACATATATATATAGAGAGAGAGAGAGCGAGAGAGAGAGAGAGCGCCATAGTCCTTACTCTCTCCAATTGACACAGACAGAGCCAGAGACTCGCGGCTGTGAGCAGAGGTTCTCCAGGCAAACAGACAGCGCTCAAATTCTGGTCTAGCCAGCTGTCAGCTTGGGCAAGTTACTTAACCTCTCTGTGCCTCAGTTTCTTAACCTGTAAAGCTGAAATAGATCATGCCTCATGGAGTTGTTTCAGAGAATATATGAGGCACTACATATAAAACTATTTAAAAAATTCTTGTCACATAGTGAGTGTGAAATTATTATTAGCCATTGTTGTGATCTCAAGTCTTTCTCTATTTTATTTATTTATTTGAGATGGAGTCTCACTCTGTCGCCCAGGCTGGAGTGCAGTGGCATGATCTCGGCTCACTGTAACTTCTGCCTCCCAGGTTCAAGCGATTCTCCTGCCTCAGCCTCCCAAGTAGCTGGGATTATAGGCATGCACCATCACGCCTGGCTAATTTTTGTATTTTTGGTAGAGACGGGGTTTTACCATGTTGGCCAGGCTAGTCTTGAACTCCTGACCTCAGGTGATCCACCCGCCTTTGGCCTCCTAAAGTGCTGGAATTAGAGGCGTGAGCCACCGTGCCTGGCCTTTTATAAAAGCTATGCTTGCTACCGAACTAGACTATAAATTAATAAATCCCGGCCGGGCGCGGTGGCTCAAGCCTGTAATCCCAGCACTTTGGGAGGCCGAGACGGGCGGATCACGAGGTCAGGAGATCGAGACCATCCTGGCTAACATGGTGAAACCCCGTCTCTACTAAAAAAATACAAAAATCTAGCCGGGCGAGGTGGCGGGTGCCTGTAGTCCCAGCTACTCGGGAGGCTGAGGCAGGAGAATGGCGTAAACCCGGGAGGCGGAGCTTGCAGTGAGCTGAGATCCGGCCACTGCACTCCAGCCTGGGCTACAGAGCGAGACTCCGTCTCAAAAAAAAATAAAAATAAAAATAAAAATAAATCCCCTGGGCTTAGTGCAATGCTCCACCTGGTACAGCAATGATGATCACCAGCTGATAACCCTTCTATTAAGGTGCCCAAGATCCCTGCACATCCAACTTTATAAATATCAATGATGTTACTATAGATCTATAAATACATAGGCAACTAGTTTTGAATGCCTGTTACAGCGGGGTGTGACTCGTAGTTTCCACTGTGGACCGTCGCAGTGTGGAGCTGGGGAAGGGCAGTGGAGGAAAGCTGATGTTTCTAGGTCATCACTGGGAGGAGGGTCCGGCCTCAGCAGCTTTCTCTCTAGGGGGAGCACTGTGCTATGTCAGCCATCCTAGTGTCTAGCCCCTTTGGTGAGTGATCTGCATTTTAAAAATAAACTTTATTGACATACACACACCACCCTGGCTTTGTAGGGATGCTAAGGTCAAAACAGCATGTGGTCATCCCCTCCGGTGTCCTGCTCTGCCATCAGCACCGGGTCCTCGGTGGGGGGAGGGGGGGTGAGGTGAGTGGAAACAAAGCTGCTGTCTGTGGTCACGTAAGGGTCATCAGCTGACCTTTGTCCTTGCTCTGCTAGGTGGGCAGTGACAGTACGAAGCCCCGGGGGATATAGGAAATGAGAGCAATGCAGGACAGCGAAGCCGGAGAGCTGGAGGCCTGAACCACGCCCTGCAAGCACTCCGATTCCACAGCCTGCAGAGAAGCTCCTTCGTGGGGAAGGCAGGGCTTGAGTTGGGTTAGACCGTTCGAAGAGTGAGTTTGAACTGCTGGGCACGAGGATGCGCACCCAGAATGACCGAGGGTGGTTGAGTTGGATTAATCTGGGCAGTGGAGACGCATTCGCAAGAACACAGTGCTCACCTGGAGGTGATCAGCTTAGGAAAGTTGGCAAATTAGGACAAGCTTGGCCTCCAACAACTCCGTCCAGCCTCCTCCTGGAGGATCAGCACAAAGTGGGTCCCGCTGGCCACACAGAGGAAGCAACAGTTCCATCACTGGGTTCTGAACCACTTCTAACTCCAAACAACAGGCACTGCCATCACCACCGTGCGGTGCCCAGGAAATGGAGCACACGACCTGGAACCCAGCTGGGAAGCATCAGTGAGTGGGCGGGACAGCTGAGAGGAGGGGTGGGCGGTGTGGGGGCAGGAGGCTGGGCCTGTCCAGTAGCTTCCTCCAGGACACCAGCTCTCCACGTGCTCTGCTGTCTGGGCACCGCAGGGGGAATGAAGACTGAGGGAGACCACAGGCACTGATGACTACAAAGGAGGCAAGATGCCTGCATGGGGCCCGCAGGACACGTTTGTGACCCGACTCCATCGCCTCCATCCCAGAACCACCGTGAGCCCCAGGCAAGAGCAGACACCGTTCCACCTGTGGCCGAGCCAGATACCTGTCCCCCCGTCCCCCTCTGCATGTGCCTGGGCCACCCACTGCGGTGGGGAATGGACAGTGAAGTCCAAGGATGGATGAGCGCGTCCCCCGGTGCCAAGTGAAGAGAGCTCCTCAGAAGGTCCCTGTGGATGGCGTGGAGACACAGCTGCTCTTCACGGGTGGCCCACCTGACACACACCCTCGTGTGGGCTTCACCCCCGTTCCACTCCCTCAGCCGGACTTCGGCACTCTGTTGGCACTTCCCAGGTGTGTCACCCTCAGGCCACCGCATGCTGGGCTCTGCCGCTGGGGGAGTCCAGGCCAACAGTCCCTGACATGTAGCATCCACAGTTACCCTGACCCAAGGGTCACTGGAATTTTTTTTTTGAGACAGAGTCTCACTCTGTCGCCCAGGCTGGAGTGCAATGGCGCAATCTTGGCTCACTGCAACCTCCGCCTCCCAGGTTCAAGCAATTCTCCTGCCTCAGCCTCCCAAGTAGCTGGGATGACAGGTGAGTACCGCCAAGCCCAGAGATGGGGTTTCACCACGTTGGCCAGGATGGTCTCGAACTCCTGACCTCAGATGATCTGCCCACCTCGGCCTCCTAAAGTGCTGGGATTACAAGTGTGAGCCACCGCGCCCGGCCCCCTGGAAATACTTTCTATAGTTAATGATTTTAGCCCCAGGCCTAGAAAGGACGCTAAACGGCTTAAAATCATGTAAGAAGCCCGTTAGGAAAGCCGTTTGCAAAGAACGAAGCAAGGACTAAGCAAGCGCAAGGCAATATCCACCTCTTCTTTTACTTTTATTTTTAAATTTTCATTTATTTATTTATTTTGAGACGGAGACTTGCTCTGTTGCCCAGGCTGGAGTGCAGTGATGTGACGGCACGATCTTGGCTCACTACAACCTCTGCCTCCTGGGTTCAAGTGATTCTCCTGTCTCAGCCTCCCAAGTAGCTGGGACTACAGGCATGCACCACCACTAACACTAATTTTTGTATTTTTAGTAGAAACGGGGTTTCACCATGTTGGCCAGGCTGGTCTCAAACTCCCAACCTCAAGTGATCCCTTGCCTCAGCCTCCCAAAGTGCTGGGATTTACAGGCACGAGCCACCGCGCCCAGCCTGCCTCTTCTTTTACGTTAATTGGCTGTGATGGTTGGTCACTTGCAGTGACCTGATGAAAGGGACGCTCAGAGAAGACCCTGAGACTTCTAAGACAGAACAGGACTCAGGAAAAACAACTCAGCATGTAGTGTTCTGTGTGCACATTTATTTCTTCAAAGATTGTTTGTGTTCCAGCCACATCTCCAAAGGAACCCACCCCAGCCCGTGCGCAGGCTTGGTGCAGGACTGTCTTCAGCATTTAAAGTGCTATTGAGGAATACAATCATTGTCACGTAAGTTCATCACCGCACTCCAGTGTCAGGCCAAACCCTTCCGCAGACCTGGAAAACCTGCCAATTTCTTCTCTTTTTACAATGCAGTTTTGACATAACAGTGGTAAACGACAAACCACAAGCCTCAGTGATGAATGGTGCGCACTACTGCCCAGCTGCTGAGAGAACAGGGCAGTGTACTGTGTTTCCAATGCAAATAGTCATGGACCCGAGGTAACCTGAGTTTGCTCTGCAGGATTCTGCAGGGGCCTCGCCCTGTGCAGGCTGCTTTGGTCATCGTGTCTGGGCCGGTTTGGGGCAGTGGGGAAGAGGGCCTGGCAGCAGGGTTTATGCCAGCCCCGAGGTCTGTTTTCCATCGGACAGAGATACATGTCCTGACTTCCACCGTCCACCAGTTTGTACTCTGAAGTTTCCAGATCAAGAGCCGTGAGATGATTACCCAGGAAACACCGGCCTTCGGTCGCCAGCAGTGTACATTAATCTTTCCCTCTCTGCTCAAAGCAACTTTGCAACTCTCGTCTATAGAGGTGGCCAGTAAAACCCAAGCAAAAATCTAAATGGGCACCAAGGTGCCACTGAGTGGCCCTCGGTCATAAGGGATCGGGGCTGGTTTTGAACTCAGACTTGAAACTTGATTAAAATAAATTGCTCTGTCAAAACTCTCACAGCAGGTTTTCAGCAGGAACAAGAAGATGGCTACTTTTGTTATTGCTACAATAACACACACCTGTGTGCAGACACACATACCACACACACACACTTAAAGCTCCATTTCACTCCTCCACAAAGAACAGAGGCACCTCCTTAAAGCAAACGGGGAAGGGTTGCAAGCTCATTAAAACCAACATGAGCACCCAGTTCCAGAGATACAGACACAGTTAATCTTAGTGTTCATGAGGAATCGCTTTTAAAACACCACTCGGCAAAACTTTCATCCAGACAAAAGCCAAAAACAAAAGCCCTCAACCCGCAAAAGCTCGTAGAAGAGGTGAGACGATAAAGGTGATTTACACGTCAGTATTTTTAGCATTTGGTGGATAATCTTAATTTATCTTTAACCTTCACAACATTTACTTTGTCATAAATACCCTACACCATGAAAAAAAAAACCTGTATAAAACAGCTTGGGAAAGAAACAGTCACAGTATCGGCACAGCCCATTTCTCACGGGGCTACCCTGAAGCTAGCCTACGTGTTTCCTTTCCTTTGCTTCATAAACTCCCTCCCACATTGGTGTTTTCTGTAACTTCAGAAAAGGCCATTGGATGGAGACAACATGAGTGTGTCTATAGGAAGCAGAGCCCTAGACCTAGGTATTCAACAGTAAGCAATGCTCGTGGGATTCATCTGGAAATGGAATAGTTAAAAACTTTTTTTTTTTTTTTTTAAGAGCAAGAAGGTTTAATACAAAATTCTGGGGCCGGCATGGTGGTTCATGCCTATAATCCCAGAACTTTGGGAGGCCAAGGTGGATGGATCACCTGAGGTCAGGAGTTCGAGACCAGCCTGACCAACATGGTGAAACTCCATCTCTACTAAATACCAATAAATTAGCTGGGCGTGGTGGCTGGCGCCTGTAATCCCAGCTACTTGGGAGGCTGAGGCAGGAGAAGCGCTTGAACCCAGAAGGCAGAGGTTGCAGTGAGCCGCCACTGCACTCCAGCCTGGGCAACGGAGTGAAATTCCGTCTCGAAAAAAACATTTTTTAAATAAAAAAATTTAAAAAAAACTTCTGATCTCTTCGCACTTGAATAGAGTACACCTGAATTCCAAAATCAAATAAAAAAGAACAATTAAAAACTTCTCATCAGTGTCCGAAATTCTGACACATAATATCTTCTAGGAATTCTTGTATGTCTCAGGCTCTTTTTACCACACGGCCAAGAGCAATAAAAGTTCAAGTAACACATTCAAGTGAACATCTGTCCCATCTGTCCCAAAAGACTAGCAGTGATGCCTGACTTTGGGGACAGAAACTTGGCAGTATTCACATATTTTGAAACTCCAGGTGCTTTTTTTTTTTTTACAATGATTAAAACTGGAATATAATTTTTGAAAACAAAGCAGGTTGAAAAAGTCATTTTAAAGTCACTTGATAATTCCTGGAACACCTAAGAAATTTGTAATGCGCATTTTAAAGTGAAATTCCTAATGTTGTTTTCTAATCTCTCCCCCTAAAAAAGAAGAAAAAAATCCCGTAAGTTTGGTTTTTATACAGGTTTTCACTACAAAAGAAAAAATCCTATAATTTTGGTTTTTATATAGCTTTTGACTCACCAGTGGCTCTATCACCCCCGAAATAGTTCATGTTTAAGGATTAACAAAAGAGCCTACGGAAGGAATCTCGCCCATTTCCGTCTCCATGACAGAAGTCAAGCTTTCATAACGGCCTTTTACATCTCTTTGGAGAAAAGTGAATCCTATTAAACTGTCAAAAACACTTCACCCCAGTGACGACTGTTCTTTCACCAGCATGTCTACTGGCAGTGGCACATTCAGGGCAGACCAAAGTGAAATCTGTGAATGAACTGAAACAGAAAGGCAACGGATGAGGAAAGCGACTGGAATGATACTTAGGGATATTCCAATGGTGTGCCAGGTGATCACGTTTTCCACCAAAACAAACCCAAACAAGGGCACCCCAACCTGTGTCCCAGAGGACTGTTCACAGCAAAATTCTGAAGCGCGCATAGAAGGAATTTCCTGCACGTTTGGCCCATTTGTTACTAAACTTCCATTCCAAAGACTGACACCTGAGACACAAAATAATTTCCTCCATTGCCCTAAAAGGACTTTGTTTTGGCTACTGGCAGCATTTGGCAAAATCCATGTATGTGTTTGGTTACCGTGTTGTACGAGCGGTCACGTATGGCTCCTGACTTCATCCGACAGGCCTGCTGTGCTCTTGTTTAGCAAGTATGACAGGCGGAAGAAAAAAAAAACTTGGATGTCAACTTCTCCACTAGTATTATTAGAGCTTTTAACACAATAGAGAAAAATGTAAAAACCATGTGAGAATATATATATCTTCCACTTGCAAGTAGGCTCAAAGTAAACTTAGAAAAGTGTTCTGCATACTATGCATAGGATATAGTTAGTGTTCAAGTTCTATGGCTAATATCAAAGGTAGATGACTTCCTACATCTGTCATAGCGTCTCCATTCCTATCAAAATTTCTCTGTTTATCCACATCCTGTCTATGTTCCACTTCCCTGTACTCAGGGCCAGCTGCATTTTTTATTCCAAGCAGCAGATGAGGAGAGGTGACCCACCCTTTCCATTCACAGTGACAGCACAGCGGGGCACCTCCGTTTTGTGACATGGTCCAGGCATGGACCAAAAACAACACTTGTTAGTGTAGAATAGGTAAACTGAGTCCCTCAAACCTGCCCTCCACAATCCATTAGAGTATATTATTTCACTTATAATGTTAATCTCCTTCTAATATCGAACCCTAACTCTTAGCTTTGAGCACAGCCCAAGCTTTGTGGCTGTCAAGTCTCATTTGGCATCTGGTGGCGAGTTGGGCTTTTTATCCTCTCTGGGGGAAACCTCCTGGCTGGAGACTCAGATTTTGTTTTCCCTTTAAAAGACTAGATGGTCGGAAGAAACCCAGCAAGACAAGCGGGGCATCTGGACATCTGGCGGGCACACTGGCTGCATCCTGGTGAGGGTAGTTAACGCGGGTGCACGTCTTCTGGCTGGGAGGTGATGACCTCAGGCGCTATGTGCAGGGCTCCATGGGGGCACCATTCATGGTGTTCTTGTTTCTGTGCCTGGAGAGCAGCTTCTTGTTCAGGATCCTGGTGAGGGTGACGCCTTTCCTCCGGGAACCCTCTGGCTGCTCCAGGAACACAAGGTCATTGTGTGACTGACTCATGCCCGGGTCTTTCTGTTGATGCCGCCGGCGGAAGAACAGCTTTGCCCCTTTCCTTAGAATTCCTCCTGGAAGAGGGAAGCGCAGGGGCTGGTCAAGTGGGCGGGGAAGGAGGGGCTGAATGACTGCTCCAATGGGACAAAGGGAAAAGGAGGCTCCAATGCCTCTAACAAAGGGCAGGTTTACTACTTCAGTGTGCTGTCACTATCTGCATGAGAAAAAAACAACTGGCATCTGGCTTGTACAAAACGAGATTTTTCAAGATGAAATGGAAAGGAGATTATAACAGTAGAAGCAGTAAGCCTGGACTATTGGTTGATACCCCTTTCCAAGGATGGTATTTATATTCCTGATTTTTTTGGGGGATGGAGTCTTGCTGTCTGTCACCCAGGCTGGAGTGCGGTGGTGTGTACAATCTTGGCTCACTGCAACCTCCACCTCCAGGTTCAAGCGATTCTCCTGCCTCAGCCTCCCAAATAGCTGGGATTACAGGTGCGCACCACCACACCTAGCTAATTTTTTGTATTTCTAGTAGAGACAGGGTTTCACCATGTTGGTCAGGCTGGTCTTGAACTCCTGACCTCAGGTGATTCACGACCCTCAGCCTCCCAAAGCGCTGGGAGCTAGGATTACAGGCATGAGTCATCACACCTGGCTTATATCCCTGATTTTCTATCAGATCAAATGGAGGCAGACAGCTGTTGCCTCAGTTGGGACACCAAGGACACCTGGGTCCCCTCTGTGCCACCCACTTCCCCTCATTAGGAAAGGTGTAGGTGGCAAAGCAGTACTGTGCCCCAGAAAGGATCATCACACTCATAAAACCCAATCAAGACCCTGAGAACAATGGTATTCACTTTCTTAGGAATGTTAAGTAATAGTCGCTCTTTTGGGAATAAGATTTTATTAAAAAATAATTCCAGATCCTATCATATCTATTAGGCCATGCCATCTGAAGTTTGTCACTTGGGCATATTTGGCCTACAAAACCTCAATTTTGTGTCGTTTGATCTATGTTTCCAGATAGATACAGATCTCTATATACAGATACTTATCTGGATATAGATATCCATCAAGTAGTAGAATATGGAATAGAAAAAAATTAGCAGCAGCAGCAACAATAATTTCAACAGCAATGATTCCTTAAAAATCAAGTATGAGCTAATGCAGTGGGTGCAAGAGCTCACTAATTTGCTTCTTCACAAATTAGTTTAACATCCTATTAACCAAGGCTGACAAGGTTGAGGGAGTAAGCATTTCAGTCCAGCCTGTGAAATTCATTACCACTTGCAGGTAGGTGGTAATGACTTTGAAAGAAGACAGGTCTGATCATCATGAAGAGGAGCTTTATTCTTAATGTGATAATTTATTCCCTTTGTGATAGGCATATCCAATAAACATCTCAACAGCCATGACATATGCAAATCGCCACCCATGTTGAGGAGGTTAAAGGAGGGGATGAAGAATATCAATTCCCTCTTCTAAATGAAATGCACACCAACAATTGTGGCATCTGAGGGCAGTCGGAGAAACCTGACCTAGACCTGCCTATGAATCTTTGTATAATCAAAGCCTACTACGGGGAAAGAAGCGTGTGCCCCTGAGCCTGACTTTAATCACGAACTACTGTGTCCCATCTGCTCTTCCCAGGTTACATACAGGACAGAAACTGAGAAGATGAAGGGCCGCAATGAACTGTATTCAATTTGATCAAAGCGGCCATAATTTTTTAAAAACTTGACTCTCTCAATACAACCAAATCACTTCTTATGATGTATCATTTGGACTTTTTTTTTTTACAGTGATCTAAAGTTAGGAGCCTGTGTGCAGGTTTCAGGGACTGCTGGAAAAGGAATGAAAAAGGAGGGTAAGTAGTATCAACGTGTAAATGACGTCCCTGTTGTCCGCAGGCCTAATGGTACACCTGTGGGACATCAGTGTCAGTTCCTGGAGTGATTCACGTCCCTGAAAAATGCAGCACGTCGTGAAAAACCAGCCATCAGCAGGGCATGTTCTGATGGCTGGATGACCCCCAACTGGACATGGCTTTGGAGTTTGGCCAGTGGGGCAGATGCAGTGGTGCCGATGTGGCTGACTGTTGTATCAGAGGGCACCTGCTGGGGAAATGCCCTGGGCATGGTGATAGGGGCTCCCAGGCAGAGGAACCCCCAGCTGTCAGGGGGCTCTGAGACCACCAGGTGGCCTGAGGTTGGGGGATGAGGGGGACCCTCATGGTATTTCTGATCTGTAGGCACCTGCCTTGAAGCTCTGCTTTAGGCTCACCTTGGAGGCCCTGAAGGGCCTGTAGACATGGGCTCTCAGGTGGAACAGGGGAGAGGAAAGGTGGATCCAATAGCTTCACCTGGACTGCTCCAATGTCACCCCCTTCATTTCCCAGGGGGAATGGAGGCCTAGCGGGAGGGAACAGCAACCCACCCCCCAAGTCAACCACAGACCCAAGGTCTCAGAACCCCCAGCAGTGAGAGGTTCCTTCCTGCTCCATCTCCAAAGTCCATTTCATAGGCATCCCTGTACTGAAGCTGGCCTGGGGTCTGGAGTCAGGCCTGAGGTATGAGCAGGGACACTGTTATGGGCTGAACTTGGCTCCCCCACCCCCACCCAAATTCATATGTTACAGTCCTAACCCCCAGTACTTCACAGAATGTGACCTTATTTGGAGACGGGGTCTTTGCAGAAGTCATCAAGTTAAAATTAGATCATCGGGGTGGCCCGTGATCCAATATGCCTGCTGTCCTTATCAAAAGGGGGAATTTAGAAACAGAGACAGACACACAGGGGAAGACATTGTGAAGGGTCACAGGAAGGACGCCACATGAAGATGAAAGCGGGGCACAGGGTGATGCTTCTACAAGCCAAGGAGCGCCAAAGGTTGTCAGCAGCTGTCAGGAGCTGGAGAGGCGGGAGCAGGCTTTCCCACAGGGCCTCAGAAGGGGTGGCCCTGCTAGCACCAGCAGCTCAGACTTCCAGCCTCCAGAACAGGGAGAGAATCAGTGTTCCTGGTGTTGAAAACACCGTTTGTGGTACTTTGATACAGCCCTGGGAGGAGAGGGGGTACATTTGGCTTAAGGATCCAGGAATGCCCACCATGTCTTCCTGTTCAGTCCTCAGAACCCAGGCAGACACGTGGAGGAGTGGGGGAGTGGAGAGGACAGTGGAACAGTGTCCTCAGCCCCAAGCCCTCAAATCAGCCGGCCTCTAAGGACTACAGGTGGGCAGGCCCTTCCTGGAGAATCTGGCATGATGGGGGTCTGGGGACACCGGGCATGAGCATTTTTCAAAAGATCCCAGGTATTTCAAACATGTAGCTGGGGTTGCCCACTGCTAGCCCAGGTCTGGCCAAAATACCACTAGTGCTTAGAGTACCCGGAGGCCACAGCGGACAACGCAGGGGCAGGCCAGGGCCGAGGACACGGGCACCGTACCTGCTGTCCTGTGTGCTGCTGCTCATGCTCCTTCACGCTTCACTCTGGGGGCCTGCAGACCACAGGGCTGTGTGGGGAGAAGCTGACGCAGCCCACCCGCAGGGCCCCACACCATGCCAGAGATGCGCGGTGTGCCCAGGTTAAGAGGGAAGTGGGGTGTGCAGACAGGCAAGGCACGGCTGTATTCAAAAGACCTCAGAACAGGAATAGGAGTCGGGCACGGTGGCTCAGCCCTGTAATCCCAGCACTTTGGGAGTCTGAGGTCTGGAGAATCCCCTGAGCCCAGGAATTGGAGACTAGCCTAGGTGACATAACAAGACCCCATCTCTATTTAAAAAATAAAAATTAAAAAATTAAACTTAAAAAAAAATAAAAATAAAATGGGATATGCACATTTTCAAGCAGTTACTTGAAGTTATGCAAGGGAAATCGAACTACAAGTGCCTAAACCTGGGAGGCTGAGGCAGGTGTTTTACTTGAGCACAAGAATTTGAGACTGCAATGAGCTATGATCTTGCCACTGCACTCCAGTCTGGGTGACAGAACAAGACCCTGTCTCAAAATGAAATAAAATAAAATAATAAAAATAAAAACTGCCTAAAATTCTAATTCTTGGCATATTAAGACGAAATAGCAAGGATTGCAGCCTGCATGTAAAAAGATGGTAGACAAGAAAGATTGGCACGGCATGTTTGTTTTAACCTCACTACTGGCTCCAGTCTGTTGTCTGTCCAGACCCTGAGGGACTAACTTGTTTTGGCGGCAGATCCCCACCCCAGGGAGCCCTATGCCTCTTCCATGGGCCACACCCCACCCCGAGGGGCTGGTAACAAGGTTATTCTGTTTTTCCATCTTCGCTCACGCTTTCCAGAGCATGTCTGCTGTTTTGTTAAATTTCTCTTTTTTGAGACGGAGTCTCACTCTGTTGCCCAGGCTGGAGTGCTGTGGCGTGATCTCAGCTCACTGCAACCTCCACCTCCCAAGCGCAAGTGACTCTTCTGCTTCAGCCTCCCGAGTAGCTGGGATTACAGGTGCGAGCCACCACGCCCGGCTAATTTTGTATTTTTAGTAGAGACGGCGTTTCTCCATGTTGGCCAGGCTGGTCTCAAACTCCTGACCTCATGATCCACCTGCCTTGGCCTCCCAAAGTGCTGGGATTACAGGTGTGAGCTACCGCTCCTGGCCTGTTTTGTTGAATTTCATAGTTCAACATCAATGCCAGAAACCAGATTATGGTCATATGTGCCCGTGTGCAAATCTTCCCGAAATCATTTGTGTGACTTGCACCTTCCCCTAACCTGGTAATTCGTCACAGTTTCTAGAGGGATGGCATCAACTTCTCATACAGGGGATGGTCATGTGCGGGTGGGGACTGAGGTCTGCAGTTCTGTAGACTGGACCCTCAATGATATCCCCCAGCCGCCTCTGAGGAAGGAGGCCTGATCCCTACATTTTTAGAGTTGCTTTTGGTCACTGTTTTCTTACCTATGGGATTTTAAGATAGATTCCTTAATTAGCTATTTATGTCTGCTAGACTCTGTAGGGACACATGAGGAAGCTAAGGTTTGGAGAGGTGGCTGTCTTGGGGTCGCATACTAACGGGGCGGGTGTGTAACACTGGGCTTTCTGGCTCTGCAGTTCATGTTCCCAGGCCCTGCTCTTCCGTGCTGCTAAGGATGGCGTCTGAGAAGTGGCCAGCCAGGTGTCTGGAAAAATGGGCAAGTCTGTGGCCCCTGGGGAGGAGACTCCGGAGAGTGTGGATACATCAAAGCCCTTGGGGTCTCACGGAGCCAAGCCCCCTAATCCAGCAAGGACTTGGGCGGGATTCCCAGAACGAGTTGCGTCTCCAGAGAGGCATGCAGGGGCGGGGGAGGAGAGGATTCCAGCCACACAGACTCATCTCAGGCAGACTCATTTCAGGCAGACTCATCGTCAGCCATGAAGGACCACCACACGGACGGAGGCCATTCCATTCCCTTTCTCGATAGCAATGGGAAAGCCTGTCTTGACTTGGAAGCAGATTGTTCACTGTCACCTTTTGGGTAAACGATGCAGGGAGAACATGGCCCCGGATTTGCCAGTGCACACTAAATAGCCGCCCCACGGTGGTTGTGAGGGACAGGGCTGAGACTGGAGCACGCTCTTGTCTGCTGGGCAGTAACCCCGTATGGAATGTACCAGTCTGCCCACCTAGAATGTACCAGTCTGCCCACCTCGATGAGCAAGCCTGTGAGGTGTCGCTGTGTCAACCTGGCCGCAACACCCAGAGATTCAACAGAACACGAACTGAGGTGCGGCTGGGAAGGCACTGTGTAGATGTGGTTAACAACCCCAGCCAGTGGACTTTAAGGAAAGGAGATTATCCTGGAGAATGTGGGTAGGCCTCGTCCAATCAGCTGAAGGCCCTAAGCGCAAACACTGGTTTTCCAGGGAGGAAGAAATTCTGCCTCAAGACTAAAGCATCAGCTCTTGCCGGGGTCTGTGGCCTGCCGCCTGCCCTGCAGATTTCAGACCTGTCAATCTCATGAGTCAGTTCCTTAAATATGTAACCTGTGGGTTCTGCTTCTCTGGAGGACCCTGACTGATCCAGGAACTGATGGTCTGGATCATCAGACCATCTGGATGATCTGGACCAAGCACATCATCTGCTTGACTTTGAGCCTGCAGAAACTGTTGCCTTTTGCTGATAGTGAAGTTCACGCCACGGGCAAGAATAGCCGGCGCCATGTTGATTTCAGGAAGCCTGACTACTTGACTCCAGGCTACCTTCTCTACGCCAACAGCAAGAAGCAAAATTTAGACCTCACCCACAAGCTTCAAGATTCCTGAAGATAATCTGGGGAGTGGTTATGTGAAATTTGAGGCAAGTAACCAAGATTTTAAATGGGAGACAGGGAGAAGAAAAAAGTCCTTCCCTGGTTCTAACAAAGTTTAAAAAACACATCACGAGAAGGCTGAAGTATAAACAAATACAGGAAAGAATTTAAACATCATCTAAATTATAGCTCTAATGTCATAAATATTTCCAAATATATTCCTATTTGTCTCTACAGAGTCTAACAGATATAGTTAATTGAAGGATCTGTCTTAAAACCCAGCAGATGGGAAAAACAATGACCAGAAGAAGAAAAAAATTGTCTTTGGCTTCCCAAGAACAGCATCAGATTTCAACTGGAACCACAGATGGTCCATGGATAGAAGTGACTACTTTTTAGCTCTGGAGGATGAAAAAGGGAATCAGCCTCTTCCTGTGGGTGTCACAGCGAGGTCGCCGGGTCACATCAGGTACCAGAGCGAGCGCCCTCACCCGACAGGCACTGTACAACCTCAGCCAGAGCAGTTTCAGGAGGAACACAGGGAACCAGCAACCTAGGAGGGGAAAGGCGGAGACGGGAGGGAACACGAGGCAGGCAGGTCGGCTGGCTGCTGAGCTACAGGCTGCACTCCTAGGATGGCTACGTGTAATTGAAAAAAATAAGACAAAAATAACTTACTGTGCAGGCAATTAATTCTGGTTGGCATAGTGATCCTCTTAAGTTAAAGGGAATGAGCATGAGATGAAGAGAAGTAAGAGGCAGAAAGAATTATGCAAGAGCAACATCAGAGTGGACGTGGGCAAGGGTTCTGAGCCGTCCACAGACACCACACACACACGGGACGCCGCTGTGCAGGGCATTTGGCAAGGTTTCTTCCTGTTCAAGTGGTTTTCCCAAAACCTCCCTTGAAACTTTTGTTCTTGCTTGTGGTAACACACCCATACTATACCCTCTTCACCATTTCTACCTACACAGTTCAGTGGTGCTGACTCTATCCACAACGGTGGCCAACTTCATTGATCTTTTTTTAAACTAAAAGTAAATCAAAATTTGGGGAATACATTTCCTGTGTGGGCTGGTTTCCAACCAGCAGAACCTCAGGAGGGTTCTAAATACACAGGCACTCTCAGAAACCTAATACAAACTCCTTAGCAGGACAGAAGATACAGGTGGTTCTTAAACCGAAAAAAAAAAAAAAAAAAAAACAAGCTTTAGTTTTTAAAAACAACACCCTCTATCACCAGTTTTGAAAAATGTTTGGTCAAAAAATGAAAATGACTTGGCACCCATAACACAGAATCGTCTCAGACTGTGACAACATCTCACAGAGATGCTAATTACAAGTCTCTTAAAAAACACTGGAAGGAAACATTTAAAACTGCTGCCAAATATGTCCTGTTCAAAAACCTGGGGTCAAAGCAGTAGGGCCACAGTAGTGAAACGCACGGCACGGCTGAGCCTCTCTGCTGCATTCTCAACTGCTGAGCCTCTGGGGAGCTCTGAGCCTGTGCTGTAGGTGGCCAGCACCAGCCCCCAGCACACCTGCCTGACACCCGGTCCCCAAAGGGTGGACCCCTCATCCACCTGGCCCGTGAAGGGAGAGGAGCAGGGTGGGTGACATAGCAAGGATGGAAACCCAGGGAAAGACTCTCCAGAAGGGAAACCGGACAGAGAGAAGCAGGAGGGACTGGGTGAAGGAACACAGATCTTTGCATGAACAGGGTGAGCGAGGCCTGGCATTTCTTTTTTTTTTTTTTTTTTTTTGAGACGGAGTCTCGCTCTGCCGCCCAGGCTGGAGTGCAGTGGCCGGGTCTCAGCTCACTGCAAGCTCCGCCTCCTGGGTTTACGCCATTCTCCTGCCTCAGCCTCCCGAGTAGCTGGGACTACAGGCACCCGCCATGTCGCCCGGCTAGTTTTTTTTGTATTTTTTAGTAGAGACGGGGTTTCACCGTGTTAGCCAGGATGGTCTCGATCTCCTGACCTCGTGATCCGCCCATCTCGGCCTCCCAAAGTGCTGGGATTACAGGCTTGAGCCACCGCGCCCGGCCAGAGGCCTGGCATTTCAGAAGGAATGAGGAGGGCGGACGGGGGGTTGGGTTCTGCCAGGACAAGAGGAAACGGGCCATTGAATCAGGGAAGGGAGAGGAAGAGCTACACCACCGTGCGCCCATGTTTGTCCCGCCTCACCCAGCACTCACCGTCTCCAAGACAAAGAATAGGCCACAGGTGTGTGTGTCAGGTGACCAGGTCACCTTTGACATAACCCAAGCCAAGGCCTCTTAACGGGAGCACAGGAGCGCAGAGGTCAGTGTGCAGCTTACAGCCCTCAAGAGCTCTGTGGAGGGGGATCCGTGCATAAAGCGCCCCAAGGCCAGGCAGTGGGCAAACAGATCCAAGGGGTCTGAAATCTTATCCAGGAATTTCCTCCTTCTCCCTTTCCTCTTCTAACTTTCCATTTCCCCCCAGCACCTATCCCGACTCTGCATTGGTAAGGACAGGGGCACAGGAGAGGGCGGCCACCATGCCATCGCTGAGGGACACGAAGCAAAGACAGGGAGAGAAGGGACGAGGACAGACTCAAGGACAGTCCAGCCCATGACACGCTGTCAGCTTTGGCACCAGGGACATTTGGGACCAGAGCGTGCTGCACTGTGAGGCTGCCTTGTGGGGGCGTGTCCTGTGCACCGCAGGGCGTTGAGTGGCACCCCTGGCCTCTATTCACTAGATGCCCGTTGCACCCCAGACTCCCAGCTATGACAACTACAGTGTCTCCAGACACTGCCATATTCCCTGGGGGAAAAAGTGCTGGGCTTGAGAATCACTGGTCTATGGCCTCAAGAACAGAGGACAAGAGGCAGTGACAGCAGCGCTTAACACAGCTCCCCCAAGGAGCCCCTGCAATTTCCCGACACAGACTGTCTTAGGACATCCTGAGATTTCTGCTGAAAGCTCTGGAGCCCCACACAAGAGCCAGAGCCAGGAGTTAATGCTGAGTTTCACCTGAGCTCACAGCTTGGTCTGCCTTGCCAGTCCTGTCTTCTGCAGCGAGATGTCCTGTTGTCCCCCAAATGGTGGAGTCAGGTGGGCGCAGGCAGCGGCCACGCTCCTCATCTTATGGAGGAGGATGCTGAGGCTCGGTGAGTCTCACATCTGGAACCGACCCCAAGCCCCTAGACTACATGCCCTTAGCAAATACATTCAGGTTACTCATGCCAAGGCACTGTCTCGGCAAATCTGCACATGCTTAAGGCATTTATAGTTTTAAAGCACTGAAACTCAGGGCTAATGGAAACAATCAGTACTAATGAAATGATCACCTCCTCGCCACCCACATATTAAGTTAATCAATTCATTATTCCCAGGAGCTCCTCTCCCCCTAGAACCTCCTAGGGTCAGGTGGTGAGGTCTGGTTTTGTTTGAGGTGCAGGGAGACTCTGAGAGGCATGAAGGAGCAAAGATGCCCATATTGGCAGTGGAAGGAGCCCCAGGCTCTGCCTGGCTTTGCTCTGAGTCTCTGTGGCCCATCATCATGTAGGGCTCTTGGTAACCCCTCGGGAAGCCAGGTGGAGCAAGCCTGGACTGAGGAAGGGGCCTCTATGCATGGACACACGCTGGCCCCAAATGCAGAGATGACGCTAACCCTCAAACAGAAGGACCTGCAGATGCCCCCCATGGGTTCAAACAGTCAGCACAGGGCGTTTCTGGAAAGGGCAGGGGGTGAGGTCCAGAGGGAGCTTGTAGGGGACAAAGGGAACGAAAGCAGATGACTTCAGCTTGGAAGCCAGCATGAGCACAAAGCCTCCAAGTGGGGGGCCCGGGGTTGGGGGCTTGGGAGCAGGTACCTTTATGCTTTTTGGCAGCGCCCGGCTCCGAGACACTCACGGAGCTCTCTGACAGCTCATCACCGTCGGGGTCCAGCAGGGCCTGGCTGCTCCATGCCATGGCCTGGGGCTCCTTCTCCAAGTCCCAGGAGTCTAGCTCATCCTCCTGGGGCTTGGGGGCAAGGGATGCCTGGGCTGACTCAGCTTCCTCCGGTGGGGCAGAGGCTGCGGCCACCTCCGGATGGGATGGGGCATCCTCCTGGTGGGTGCTGTCCACAGAGGCCATGTAGCCGTGCATCAGGGCAGCACCGTGGTCCTGAGATAGTGAGGTCTGTCAGGGGCGGTGGGGAAGATGACAAGGGTTACGTGAAAGGAAGAGAGGGTTCGAAAAGACCTGAAAAGCACTCTCCAAAACATTCTAACAGTTGATTTCAAAGTCTCAGAAGATGCAGTAGCAGGCCTCGGAGAAGGCGCTCATACATCACAGCTGTTGCTCATGCTTGGGCTAAAAAAGGTCTCCCTTACAGCTGGGGCTCAGGGTCCCCAGGCGGCTGCGGGGTGGCTCCGGAGGCTCAGAGGTTAACCCCCTTCCTCCCGCAGATGGGCCTAGCGGTGGGAGCATTTGTGACACGCTGCAGAAATGAGATGCAAGAGAGCCCGTCCTTCAGAGTCCACCACAGCACAAAGGAAGTGGCCGTGGGTGTTTCGGGTTTAGTTGTCTTTGTTCCTCCACATGTTTATGTTACCTGCAAGCAGAAATTCACTGGCGTAGCCTCTCAAAAATTATATTTTGTGTAAAAATATTTAAGCGCTAAATTAACCTCTGAGAGTCGGGATAGCGTTTCCTTGGAGGGCGGAAAGTTTGGGAAGGAGGGCATGGGGGCTCCCTGAGGGTCAGTCATGCTGTCCTTGGTGTGGGTGGCAGTGACACAGGCGTTTGCTTAGGGACAATGTGCTCTTCTGACTTAAGTGCTGGCCTGTGGAAGCGCCCACTGACTCAAGATTAGATAATCTCCCCGTCTCTACTAAAAAAAATACAAAAAATTAGCCAGGCGTGGTGGTGGGTCACCTGTAGTCCCAGCTACTCGGGAGGCTGGGGCAGGAGAATGGCGTGAACCTGGGAGGTGGAGCTTGCAGTGAGCTGAGATTGCACCACTGCACTCCAGTCTGGGCAACAGAGCGAGACTCTGTCTCAAATAATAATGATAATAATAATAATGAAAAGATTAGATAATCTGAGCACCAATACAAATAATCACTGCAGTGGATTCAGAACATTAAATACTAAGATCCAGGAGTTCCTCGTGATTTTTAAATACGATCTTAGAAAAAGGCCGGGTGCGGTGGCTCAAGCCTGTCATCCCAGCACTTTGGGAGGCCGAGACGGGTGGATCACGAGGTCAGGAGATCAAGACCATCCTGACTCACCCGGTGAAACCCCGTCTCTACTAAAAAATACAAAAAACTAGCCAGGCGAGGTGGCGGGCGCCTGTAGTCCCAGCTACTCGGGAGGTTGAGGCAGGAGAATGGCGTAAACCCGGGAGGCGGAGCTTGCAGTGAGCTGAGATCCAAACACTGCCCTCCAGCCTGGGCGACAGAGCAAGACTCCGTCTCAAAAAAAAAAAAAAGAAAAGAAAAAGAAAAAGTGTATGGGAGATGCCCACGGGTCTTTTCCTTATTTTGCTCATTCATTCACCCAAAACTGAAGAAAACCCAACTACCAGTCCCCGGACTTCCAGGGAGGTCATGGATCCCCTGCTGAGGGGCTCTGGAGGGGTCAGGAAGCCCCCAAAACACCACCTGCCTGCCTCTGGGACGTGGGCAAGGCCACCCTCTGGGTACAACGGCAAGACGGATGACTCCTCTCTGGCACCTCCGAGGTCCCGTTCTGGCCCGTCTTCCAGTCACTGAGGAATCCATCTTCTGCGTGCCCTCTGGCCCACCCTCCCACTCTTTTGTGCACAATTCTTCCTCATCCCCTTCCCACACCAAATCGAAATCTCCCAACTTTCCCTCAACCTGTTCACTTGGAAATGTCAAAAAAGAGTAAGGGCCAGGAGCAGTGGCTCACACCCGTAATCCCAACACTTTGGAAGGCCAAGGTAGATGGATCACTTGAGCCCAGGAGTTCAAGACCAGCCTGAGCAATGTGGTAAAACCCCGTCTCTACCAAAAATACAAAAATTAGCCAGTCTCATAACAAATTAGCTGGTCTCAAAATAAATAAATAGATAAACATTTAAAAATCAAATTAAAAAATGTAATAGAGTAAGGATCTGTAACATGGCCCTTCACCTGACGGGTTGGCCTCTCCGCAGCCTGAACCACACATCTGCCACCACCTGCCCTGAGCAGACGTCCCAGAGCAGGAGAAGGGGAAGAAAGGGAGTGCAATGTCCATGGGGGACACTACAATCTTCATTTCTCTCTGATTACAAAAGGAATAAACATTCACTGCAAAAAAGTAAAAGGCTTTGGAAACGTGTCACGTGGAAAGTGTAAGTTCCCCGTGACTGGGTGATGACGAGAGTAGAGTACCAAAGGGGAGTCTTACGTCATGTTCCTCTCTTTCAATAATTTTTCTTGAAATGATTTGCCAACTTCTGAATGTGTAAAGCGTCACTGATGAGAAACTCTCCCGTGTCCTTGGTGAATGGGATAAACTGCGTAAACACAATACCACGCATGACTCCTTTGTGGGGTGAGGAACATAATTTGACATTTGTAAATGGAACTCTCTGGACGTTAACCAAGCGCTGGGGCTAACTTCTTCAAAGGGCAGAGGAGCAGCAGGTCACCGACAGATGCAAACACCTCCCCAGCCACCACGATGGTACCTTGGAGATCCCGGATATGATAATAGTGCTTTTCTTGCGAGGCGACTTCAGTTTCAGCTTTGAAGATTCACTGAGTTGTCGAATGGCAACTTCAGCCACTGGATCCGAACCATTCAACACCAACAATTCTGCCAGAGGGAAGGCACTGTTAAGTTCATCAGCAAAAATTAAAGACTTCCATGGGAACTTCCAGGGATAATGGAAATGGTCGATAAGCAATGGTTAACAGATATTTTCTAAAAAGGGCCAAAGCGTACACTGTTTAGGCTATGTAGGTGGTCTCTGCAACAACTTCTCAATGCAGCTTTTGTAGAGTGAAACCAGCTAGAGACCACAGGTAAATAAATGAGCATGGCTGGGTTTCAGTAAAACTTTATTTACAAAAACAAGTGACGGGCCAGATTTTTCCTGTGGGTCATAGTTTGCTGTTTGCTGACCCTTGGTCTACAACTTGATTTCCTGGGTGGTTACAAGATACTCATTGAAGTGTCTGCTTAATTAAATTCACCTATTTTATTTTATTTTTTTTTTTATTTTTATTTTTTTTTGAGACGGAGTCTCGCTCTGTCACCCGGGCTGGAGTGCAGTGGCCGGATCTCAGCTCACTGCAAGCTCCGTCTCCTGGGTTCCCGCTATTCTCCTGCCTCAGCCTCCCGAGGAGCCGGGACTATAGGCGCCGCCACCTCGCCCGGCTAGTTTTTTTGTATTTTTTTAGTAGAGACGGGGTTTCACTGTGTTAGCCAGGATGGTCTCGATCTCCTGACCTCGTGATCCGCCCGTCTCGGCCTCCCAAAGTGCTGGGATTACAGGCTTGAGCCACCGCGCCCGGCCTTCACCTATTTTATTTAAGTTATACCTGAATAGAGTTAATGGAAAACGGCAAAAGCAAGCAAGCAACAAAAAAAAAACTAACCCTCTGGAAGATTTTGAACTTTGAAAGGCAAGGTAGTGACTCCTTTTCCCTCCCAAGAGTGGCTAAACACACAGAATAGTAACTAGAGCTATGAAGGGCCAGTTAATGAAAGCACTTCCTTCCCTAGGTGAATAACCACACACCAGCCAACATCAATAGAATGCTTACGGCGAACCAGGTGCTGTTCAGAGAGCTCTGTGCACATTCTCTCATTTACTCCTATTCCACACCCCATGAGCAGGTCCTTCCTTTTATCCCATTTGACCATTGAGGAGGATGGCCAGCAGCCAGGAGGCCCCAGAGCTGACATGAGTCTCTTTGACTCAGAACTGATGCTTGTAACTTACACTATCCCGCTCAGGTCAAGTCAAAATGACAAAGCTATTAAAGTAGCAGGATAGTAAAAGGAACTTCTGTCTCAGTTTTGGCCATGGCCTGAGGCTTACAGACGCTGCATTTCCAAAGGGACTCAAGGTAAGACCACAGTGGCCAAGAACCAGTGACAACAATGACCCTGGGGAATAACAGATACTTGGTCTTCCTCCCTGGTTCCTGGCACAAAGAACAATAACAACAACAAAAAACCCTTTGAATTCCAGAGCCACTGAGCTGAGGCATCTTTCTTATTCCTCATAAGCCCCTGCAGCCCACCTGAGTGAATGCTAATGAGGATGGACATTGGATGTCGGAGGCACCAACCCTGTGGTTAGAAGGTTGGAACTTTCTGCCCTCCTCTTGCCTGTGGGGAAGGGAAAGGGGCTAGAGATTGAGTTCAAATTACCAATGGCCAATAAGTGAATCAATCATGCCTACGTATCTACTTATAGAAGCACCATAAAGCCCTAAATGACAGGGCTCAGGGAGGGTCCAGGTTGTGAACCAATGCATGCAAGTACTGGGAGAGGGGCGACTCCATGGAGATCAAAGCTCCTAGGCTCAGGACCCTTCCAGACTGTGCCCTGCGCCCCTCTTCATCTGGCTGTGCATTTGTGTGATAACAAACTGGTAAACCCAAGTAAAATGTTTCCCTGAGTTCTGCGAGCCATCATAGCAAATTACGGAACCCAAAGAGGGTGTCATGGAAACCCCAATTTGTAGCCAAGTGGGACAAAAGTGTGGTAACCTGAGGACCCACTATTTGTGCCTGGCATCTAAAGTGGGAGGGTGGTTTTGTGGGGCCGAGCCTTTTACCTGTGGGAGCTGAGCTAACTCCAGGTAGTGCCAGAATTGAATTAAATTGTAGGACACCCAGTTGGTGTCTGCAGAGAAACAGAAAATTGCTTGCCATAGAAAATCTACACATTTGGTGTCAGGAGTGTTGTGAGTAGAGGAACAGATTTTTGTTTAGCCACTGAGCCACACTGAGAAGAGAGAAGTGTTGGAGAAAGGAGTTGGGGAAGACTCCTTAGGAGAAAGCTGTGCTATAATTCCCAAAGCCACCAAGGGAGAGGCGTTGGGAGCGTGTCCTCCTCACGCCAGGCCCAGTGCTTCTATTCAGTCCCCCGAGAGCCCAGTCCAGGTGCTAGATGCAGCCTGGACACCTGCTACAGCGCCTGGCTGCACCGTGGTGGGTGAGCCTGGGGGCTGGCTCCATGGCCCATGCACCAGAACCCACAGTGGGAACATCAGTCTGGGTCTTTTAAGAGGGATCCTGCCCAGGTGACAGGACCCCACAGTATGGGCAGTGGGGGCACTGCCAGGGGAAGAAACTGAGGAAGGGGCATCAGGGGCAGCGGCAAAAGTGTCAGAGGCATTAGTGCCAGAGCGGCTCCATCTCAAATAAGGGCTGGGCAAAATGAGGCTGGGACCCCCTGGGCTGGACTCCCAGGAGGTGAAGTGTCCTTACTCACAGGGTGAGCTACTAGGTTGGCACAAGGCACAGGTCACAAGGACCCTGCTGATAAAACAGGATGCGGTAAAGAAGCCGGCCAAAACCTGCCAAAACCAAGATAGCAGCGAAAGTGACCTCTGGCTGATGATAATGATGATGCATTAGCATGCTAAAAGACACTCCCACCAGCACCATGACAGTTTGCAAATGCCATGGCAATGGCAATGGCAAGAAGTTACCCTATATGGTCTGAAAAGGGGAGGGACGCTCAGTTCTGAGAAATCCCCACCCCTTTGGTAGGAAACTCGTGAATAATCCACCCCTTGTTTAGCATATGATCAAGAAATAAACAGAAAAAGAGCCAACTAGCAGCCCTACGGGTTCTCTGCCTACAGAGTAGCCATTCTTTTATTCCTTTACTTTCTTAATAACTTGCTTTCACTTTACTCTGTGGACTCGCCCCGAATTCTTTCTTGCACCAGATCCAAGAACCCTCTCTTGGGGTCTAGATCAATACCCTTTTTTGGTAACAAAAGGAGGGGCAGGGCCTGCATCCCAGAATTGCAGGTGGGGGACCCAGCACGGTAGCATCCAAAAAACCATAGAACCTCCCACGAGAGGAGGAGGCAGTTGTAACTTTCGCCAGGCTGAGAATCCAAAACCATGTTAAGACAGTGCTCCTCCAGTGAGAAATTCCCACTCCCCTGACCACCCCACCTTGTCCAGTTGTTGGCCTTGGCAAGGTCAGACACAGGACTCGGTGAATGGGGGAGAGCTAAGCAAGAAGGAAGCACCCATTGCCCCTAAGAGTAGGTCACGAGGGGGCAAAGGCAGAAAGTTAATCCCCAAATTTAGATTGTGCAGTGATTTAACAAGTCAGTAAGACATCTCTTCAAAAATGTCTATTACCTGAAAGTGACCATAAAATAATAGGAGATTTGCATTTCCTATTAGTAGTGACCATTTCCTAGTAGAAGGGAAAAAGCTACTTCTACTCAGCAGGTCTAAGCAGAAAGTGGGAAACAAAATTAAAGTGACTGTGATGATGATGTCCTGAGTCCTACTTGTTTGATGGTAACGTAGCTAGCGTGTTGTGCAAGAAAAAAAATGATCAGAAATTTTAAAACGTAAAGTCTCAGCTGGTTTTTTATTTTGTTAAAGCATTCCCTAAAATGTAAAAGGAATATGAATGCCGCTTCTGGTCTTTGATCAATTTGGAGTTCCCTTTTCTCCCTCTCCTTCACTCATCACTCAACCACAAAACCAAGCCAAATCAAACCTTTTTTTTCTTTTAAGAGATAGGGTCTCACTCTGTCACCCTGGCTGGAGTGCAGTGGTGCAATCTTGGCTCACTGCAACCTCCACCTCCCGGGTTCAAGCAAGTCTCCTGCCTAAGCCTCTCAAGTAGCTGGGATTACAGGCATGCGCCACTACGCCCAGCTAATCTTTGTATTTTTAGTAGAGATAGGGTTTCACCATGTTGGCCAGGCTGGTCTCGAATTCCTGACCTCAAGTGATCCACCCGCCTCAGCCTCCCAAAGTGCTGAGATTACAGGTGTAAGCCACCGCACCTGGCCCAAAACAACTTTTTCCAAACTCTGAAAGGAAAATACTTCATATCAGAACAGCCCAAAAGGCCCAAAGGTGCTAAGAGGGAGAGCAGTGTGGGCACGTCTCAGTTACCTGTGTCTGAAGAAGAGAGCGTTTTGCTGACAGGGGCGCTGCGGCAGGAGATGGCCTGGACAGAGATGTCCTTCTCAATCACCTTCACCTTGATGGGAGTCTTCACCGGAGCCTCTGCCAGAGGAAGATTCTGATTACAAAGGTGGCCCCATAGTTGACTGGATCAACAGTTACTGAAAAGTGAAAGGACATCCCTCACTGCAACTCTGGTGTGTGCAGTTGGTAAAGGCAAAGTTGAATGAAAGCCGCTTTGAACGGAGGAGAGGCAAGAGTGGTGTCTGGAGTCCAGGTTGAAATAAAATTTCAGAAACATTTTAACTAAGCTAGAATTTCCCATTCTATTTGGCATCCCTGAACTGTGCCAACTCATGTATTCTGGGAGGATGATGCTTTTGCACAAGTAGAGATGCACTGTGAATTGTGAGAAATAAAGCATCCACTGATACAGAAACTTCTGTCTCCAAGGCAGTGGCTGTGGAGACAGGTACAGAATTCAGCTGGATCTCAAATAACAGCCTATCAAGCCTTCTAGCAAACAATTTTTAACAGAAGAAAGTCTACAAGGCCAACTCACTTTGAATTTTTCAAGAAGAAAGTGTGTGCTGTCCCCACATACAGGTAATAGAGTTTGTGTTTTGTTGTGTTTTGTTTTGTTTTTGAGAGGGAGTTTCGCTCTTGTTGTCCAGGCTGGAGTGCAATGGCGTGATCTCGGCTCATTGCAACCTCCACCTCCTGGGTTCAAGCAATTCTCCTGCCTCAGCCTCCAGAGTAGCTGTGACTACATGCATGTGCCAACACACCCAGCTTATTTTGTATTTTTAGTAGAGATGGGGTTTCACCATGTTTGTCAGGCTGGTCTCAAACTCCTGACCTCAGGTGATCTATGCACCTCAGCCTCCCAAAGCGCTGGGATTACAGGCATGAGCCACCGCGCCCGGCCCTATAATAGAGTTCTTAATTTAACTTAGTTGGAGTTACACCTAAGTGTAACTATACTATCTAGATTTTAGCTTCAGAATACACGATGGGAATCGAACCTCGTTTCAGCTTATTGCATACGTGTTTGGCAGAAGAAAAAGAAAAGATAACTGTCGTCCAACAACAACAAAAAACTAAGCACAAGTGTGGCCAATCAGCATCCTTCCTGTGCTGTGAGATTTTCCTAACACTGAGTGCTGCAGGCTCCAGGACTCCGCACGCGGTGGGGGCAAGGTGGTTACAGGCAGGCGCCATGCACAGAGTTCCTCGACTGCGTTCCTGTTGTCTCACCGGAGCTCAGTGGGGACGCCCTCCCCACGTCGACACGAGGCTTAGTCTTCACGGCAGTGACAGTAGTGACCACAGTCCCACAAGGCATCACCATGCGGTCCTTTTCGATTTTTGCAGCAGGAACAGGGGGAGGGATGTGCCAGGATTTCAATTCCCCAGGTTCTATGTAAGAGAACTGCAGAGAAGACGTGTTACTTGTTTCTGGTTTTGTGGAAACTACACAGGCTGATCAGCCGCCTAACGCTGCCTTCTTGTGAAATAACCGTAATTCCGGCCGGGCGCGGTGGCTCAAGCCTGTAATCCCAGCACTTTGGGAGGCCGAGAAGGGTGGATCACGAGGTCAGGAGATCGAGACCATCCTGGCTAACACGGTGAAACCCCGTCTCTACTAAAAATCCAAAAAAAAAAAAAAACTAGCCGGGCGAGGTGGCGGGCGCCTGTGGTCCCAGCTACTCGGGAGGCTGAGGCAGGAGAATGGCGTGAACCCGGGAGGCGGAGCTTGCAGTGAGCTGAGATCCGGCCACTGCACTCCAGGCCGGGCGACAGAGCAAGACTCCGTCTCAAAAAAAAAAAAAAAAAAAAAAGAAATAACCGTAATTCCTTCCCTTAAGGTCACTTAGTATTTCCAGTTAACCTGGATATTCCCAGAATGAACACAGACCCCACCTTACACACAGCGGCTCAACACATAATGATGGCAGCCGAATAGAAGCTGGAGAACCAAGCAACATTTTCAAAGGCCTCTTTGGGGTAGGCCTGTAAAACGGCATCCTGAAAAGTCATCTCCTCCAGCAGGCAACTCCACTGTACAGTGGACAGAACGTGCTCTATTTGAGTGTAGTCCTGCGTATGATGAAACAGCGTCTCCTCTTAGAGGAGGTCTTATTTCACACAGAAGCAGGACTGAGACTCTGCAGACATAAGTGAAGACGCTCCTTAGGTAAGTGCCCCAAGCCGGAACCAGCCGCCATGGGAGCCTCGTCCTACCTCTGCCGTGACCGAGCCCAGCACCGAGCTGCCGCAGGCAGACCCGCTGGTCAGCGTGAAGCTCTGTGGCCCAGAAGGCTGCTTCTTAAACAAATCCAAAGGAACTATCGCCGTCGCCAGCAGACCTGAAAAGACAGGAGACAGGCAAGGGGTGCCGCTGATGTTTCCACGGGGTTCCGTGAGAACAGAAAGGCCCACAAGCCCAGCAGCCGGAGCATGCTCCTCACGTGCCTCTGGCACACTCGAAAGTGCTCACGTTTCAGCACGTTTTAAAAATGTCAGTGTCATAAAAGACAAAAGCTGTCGAAACGCTGCAGGACAGAGGATGCTAAAGCAATAGGACAGTCAGGCAATGTCCAGCCTTGTGCCGGAGTGGAAATTTCGGTCACTGCTCTGAAGGGCATCATGGGGTCGTCCAGTGACAAAAACTGGAAAATGGACATAAGTTAAGGAATTGCACCAATGTAAATTCAGGAAGCTGATAACTGTACTGTGGACACAGAAGAGAATATCTCCATTCCTAGGAAAATACACACTAAAGAATTGAGGACAAAGGGCCGAGATGCATATAATTTATCCTCGTGTGTGTGTGTGTGTGTGTGTGTGTGTGTGTGTGTAAAAAGGAAATGAGTATGGTGGGGAGAGACCAAGAGTAAGCACAAATAGTAAAGGAAACTAGGCAAATATTAAGGATACATGAGTTTGAGTAAAGGTTATGTGGCTGTTCTTTGTATTGTTTTTGTAAAGTTCGACATTTCATAGATTCCATCAGGCTGGGCTGGAATGAAATTTGAATGAGGCCAGCAGGAGTGGGGACCCAGGAACGGGGTCAGAAGTTGACCTCTCTCCAGGTGACCAGCGCCCCCACGCTGTGCGGGTCCCCGACCTGCGGAATGCCTCTCTCAGAATTGTCTCATGGACATCCCAGTTTTCTTGGGACTCCAAAATCAAGGAAGTCACCTCAGGATTCTTGCTATTACAACTAGGATATAAAACTAGTTAACTGGGAGAAATAACGAGCTTCTCACTTTAGGAGGTAACCAAATGGCTTGATTTTATTGCTGGATAAGCTGGGCAAGGGCTTCCCAATTTTGGTATGTTTATGGGGAGAGTTTTACAATCTAAGAAAATATTTATATCTTTAAAAACCTAACAAATATTGTAACTGTTGATTTGGACACACGCACACATACAGGCCCACGTTCATTTTAGTGTTTTAGTGACTTTACCTCTAATTGTTGCTGCCTTGTGTATAAATCGTTAAGTTCCATTTAAACCTCTGTAGTTTATTTTATAAGGAAAAACCCAATGAAATTGATACAGGCAGTAGAATGGGGATGAAAAAGCTCTGGAGATAGATGGGGGTGATGGTTGCACAACAACGTGAGTGTACTGACTGCCCCTGAACTATGTACTTAGAAATGGTTAAGATGATACATTTAACATTGTTTATCTTACTACAGTTAAAAGGCTTTGTTTTTGTTTTTGTTTTCCAAAAAAGGAGGTCTCTTGGGGCAAGGAGGGTTCAGAACTACTTCTCTATGCCAAGAATTGTTGCATAAACTATTTTGGATTTTTTTTTTTAAACAAACAAACAAACAAAAAATCCAGTTGAACATTTCCCCAAAATGTATGACCTTGTTAATAACTCAAATTGCCTTTCGACCAAAACGTCCCATGGGAAAACCGAAGTCATTTAGAGGAGGGGTCACCTTCCTCTGCTGGATCTCCCACCGCCCTTTCCCGAGGCCCAGGTCACGCAGCGGAGGACCTTTCCAGAGGGCAGGGCCTCTGTCCTCCTGCTCAACCCACCTTCTGAGGGTCGCCCAGCCTCTGAAATCTGCAGGTGTAACTCCTTCGACTTGGCATTCAACTCGCTTTGGAAGAGAAAAAAGTTATAAGTCCTCAAAAATGCAATGCTTTATTCTTTTTATGAAATATAGCATTTTTTCTGATTATAGAAAGGAACACAAAGATGTCAATATTTAACAAACTACCAAGACATATAACCAAAAATAGGCAAGAGTATCTGCAACCTCCCCGTTCGGAAACAGCTACCATTAATATTCAGGGACTAGCCTTCCAGAGCAGTCAACAGGATGTTCTGTGATGACAGTGACAGACCAGCTGTCAAATGCAGTAGCCACAGAGCACTGGAGAGGTGTCCAGTGCAAGCCGAGGAACTGAACGTCATTTTAAAAAATTTCCGTTAACTTAAATTCAAAGAGACACACGTGGCCAGTCGCTGCCATACTGAAAGCACAGCTATATAATGACCTAAAGACAAAACACGGAACACAATATACCTCCCTCCTTTGTAACCCATTTATTTTCTTTAAAAAGGCATTTAAAAAAAAAAAAAAGTAGAGATGAAGTCTTGCTATGTTGCCCAGGCTGATCTCAAACTCCTGAGCTCAAGCCATCCTCCCGCCTCGGCCTCCCAAAGTGCTGGGATTACAAGAGTGAGCCACTGCACCCAGCCTGTAACCTATTCTTTTAATTGAAGTTTTTGTGGATGTCTTTCTGTGTAACTACACAGCAACATCATGTTTGATGGGCCGCTAGTATTCTGCTCTTTGGCCTTAAGAGATTTTATTTGGCCAACTCTTCAATAACCAACGCTTCTTAATGTGTTGGTGGTCCCCAGTATTTCATAGCCATATACAAGCTGAGAGGCACATTCTTAGGCATATATCTTTGCACGCCGTGTGATTATTTCCTCAGGAAAACTCTAATTGCCTGTCAAATGGCATGTGCACTTGAGAGGTGTTTTTTTATTTAGGCCGACTGATGGCATCCAGAATGCTTACTCCCAGTGACACTTCCAATGCCATTATCACTCTCTTATTCTCCACCAAGCTGTGAGGTGCAAAAATGACCTCTCTCTTTTGCTGAAGTGTGCATGACTTTATGCTTATTTCTGAACATGTTTTCAGAAGTTTACGGCCATCGGTAGCTCTGGCTTTTGTATTTCCATTTCAGGAATTTTGGTCAGTTTTCTAAGGCAGCTGTCATCTTTTCCATTCATGATTTATAAAAGCTCTTTATATATATACACACATACACACACACACGGGAAATTTTCTTCCATTACTTTTTCTAATTGTTCATTTTTTAAGGATTAGATTGTGATTGATTTTAATACCTTGGTACTCAGCTAATTCATTAAATGATTATGTCTATTAGTTTTTTAAATATTCATTTCTACGTTATATCCATTATTCTTTCTAATACTTTGGGTTGATTTTCTTGCATAGTCCTGACATGCAGTCATATCATCTCCGAACAATGACCGGTCTTGCCTCTTCCTTTCTGGTATTTGTGTATGGTTTTTTTCCTTATCTAATTGCATTAACCAATACCTCTAGAACAAAACAATAGGCATCCTTCTCTTGATTTTAGTGAGTCTGCTTCTGGTATTTACCATTTATGGTGATTTTAAAAATCTTATTAAAGAACGGCCGGGCGCGGTGGCTCAAACCTGTAATCCCAGCACTTTGGGAGGCTGAGACAGGGGGATCACGAGGTCAGGAGGTCGAGACCATCCTGGCTAACATGGTGAAACCCCGTCTCTACTAAAAAATATAAAAAACTAGCCGGGCGAGGTGGCGGGCGCCTGTAGTCCCAGCTACTCCGGAGGCTGAGGCAGGAGAATGGCGTAAACCCGGGAGACGGAGCTTGCAGTGAGCTGAGATCCGGCCACTGCACTCCAACCTGGGCGACTGAGCGAGACTCCGTCTCAAAAAAAACAAAAAACAAAACAAAACAAAACCTTATTAAAGAAGTCTCCATAAATTTTGCTTGAATTGAGTTTTTAAAAATTAAGAATGGGTATTAAATGTCACTGAATGTCTTTTGGACATATGTAGAGAAAATATGTTTATTTTCTCCTTTGATCTAGTGATACGATGAACACCATTAATAGATCTCCTTATGTGAATGCACACTTATATCCTTACATTCCTGGTATGAACACAGCTGGCTTTATTTTTCATGTGCTGTTAGATTCTGTTTGATAATATTTTATTTATGATTCTTACACCATTATTTATGCATGGCCTACATTTTTCTCTATCTCTATTTTTTGGAGATGGAGTCTCACTTTGTTGCCCAGGCTGGAGTGCAGTGGTACAATCTCAGCTCCCTGCAACCTCTGAATCCCAGGCTCAAGCCATTTTCCTGCCTCGGCCTCCTGAGTAGCTGTGATTATAGGCACCTGCCACCATGCCTAATTTTTGTATTTTTAGTAGAGACAGGGTTTCATTTACCACGTTGGCCAGGTTGATCTCGAACTCCTGACCTCAAGTGATCCACCCACCTCAGCCTCCCAAAGTACTGGGATTACATGTGTGAGCTACTGTGCCTGGTCTTTTTTTTGAGACAGGGTATCTCTCTGTCACCCAGGCTGGAATGCAGTGGCACAACCACAGCTCACTGCAGCCTCGATCTTCCAGGCTCAAGCGATCCTCCTCCATCAGCCTCCCAAAGAGCTAGGAGTACCACAGGCAAGGCAAGGGCCACCATGCCTTTTAGTAGAGAAGAGGTCTTGCTATGTTGTTTAGGCTGGTCTTAAACTCCTGGGCTCAAGCAATCCTCCCGTCTGTGCCTCCCAAACAGCTGGGATTACAGGCATGAGCCTCTGCGCCCAGCCCCTTTTTCTGTTTTCTTTGTTAGGCTCTGGATTCGGTCAGAGGCTCCCTCCCTTTCCATGCTGGATGACGTGTGTGTCTCTAAGAGACCCAACAGCGGCTTCCTTTCATCCTATCAGGGCATGAGGAGAAAACTGACTCTCAGAGCTGCCTTTCAAATGAAACCCATGTTTGACCTAAAGCTACCTTTAAGAAGCTTAAGACGCCATTTGTTGTTAACCGTTTTGGTTTAGTGTTTTAGCCTAAACGGTGCTGCAGAATGATCTCAGGATTTAGCGCTCCTGAACAGACGCGACCGTGGACACGCAGGCCCCCGATAACCCGGCTGGACTCACAAGGTGAATTCCTCTTCCCACGTGAGGTCTGTAGTGTTTTTCGTCAGGGTGCTGGAGAACTTCTGTATGGGATCGTTCAGCTGCACGATGCACACTGCGTTAATGTGGCCTGTAATTAAATAGAAGGGCATCGTGTTGGCGTTTATTTTTATTTACTTTTTATTTATTTATTTTTTGAGATGGAGTCTCACTCTGTCACCCAGGCTGGAGTGCAGTGGCACAATCTCAGCTCACTGCAAGCTCCACCTCCCGGGTTCAAGGGATTCTCCTGCCTCAGCCTCCTGAGTATCTGGGATTATAGGCACGCACCTCCACGCTCAGCTAATTTTTGTATTTTTAGTAGAGACGGGGTTTCACTATGTTGGCCAGGCTGGTCTCAAACTCCTGACCTTGTGATCCACCCGCCTCGGCCTCCCAAAGTGCTGGGATTACAGGTGTGAGCCACCGCGCCTGGCATTATTTTTATTTTTTAAATTGCATGAAGACATTGTATGCATAGAAAAAAAGGCTAAATTAAATGGCTACGGTCGAGGCTTACCCACTTCAGAGACTGGGAATTCTTTCATTTTCCATTTTCAAATGCTCATAGCACCAACCTTTATTGGAGTTAAAGAATTTTTTCCCACATTTGATATCAACAGCCCTGGGCTGACCCCAAGTGCCTCGCCCCCTCCGTCAGTGCTGGCCACAGGCATGGGCTCCCAGGGGAACCCTCCACGAGAGGCAGCACCATTATATACAGAGGCATGGTCCCCACTTTTAGACAAGACTAACGGTTGCCAAAGCCTGAACATCAGTTCATGTTGACTCCTAAATTTGGAAATACACCTCACAGAGTTCCCATTTCCCAACTTACACCAGACAGATGCGGTACCTGATACTAGCCAGGGTATTTGATCCAGGTAGTAGGACATGTCCCTAGTGAACAGCTGTTTCTGCTTTGAGACAATGCTTCTCCCTGCAGCACCAAGTCCCTAATACACCATGGAATCAGTAATTGCTAGAATGTGTGGACGCTGGACCATGCCGCAGCAGGGTGAAGCAGCCTCCAGACGTTCGCTACTGAGCTTTCACAGTCACTCTTCAAGAGAAGACTCAGACCCAGACATGGGGACATCCAGCAGAGGGAGGCACAGGGCCTGGCCTCAGGGCAGGTGCATGTGGGAGCTGGGACCCCAACCTTGACCGACCGAGTCCAGCGAGCCCACTTTTAGCCACTAAGCAGTACAGGCTGAAAGAAAGGGCAACATGCAGGCACTTTTACCAAAAAAAAATCCTCGACAGCTAGCTCTGCACAGTCTCGGCTGCTAGATGTGGCCCGTTTGTGCTTTTGGAACTGGAGGAAGTCCCTCGCAAATAAAGATAAGTCACCTCTAACACACTCAGGCAATACAATTCACTCCTGTTCTTGGCAAAACGGAGTCGCGGAGTAAAGAGGTGCCCTGTCTCGAGTGACTCTGTGTCTGGGGCCTCAACAATGATTCAGAACCACCCAGAAGGGGTTATCCGTTCTGTGTTGCTTGTCTTGGCTCCAACAGCAGCCATGGTCTCCCAGCACGGGAGTCCCGAGTGTGGCCGAAGTCATCTGATGCCCATCAACTCCCTACATCCCCCTTCACCCACTTTCTAAGAAAGCAGAAGCTGCACCTTGCTCAGGGATGCTTAACACATACATACGGGTTCAACAGTTTAAAAATAAAAAAAGGAAAGAAAAGATAAAAAAGACAGGACAATTCCAGACAAATGAAAAAGACCAAATCAATTACATTCCTTTCTCCCCTCGGCCTTCACACGTGCAGAAACAGGATTGGATTTTTTACCATCTCTTGTTCCCATTACATTTTCAGGTGCTTTCTGCAACCATGGCAGTGCTCCCGCTGCATCCCCACAGGAGGATGCCACCGGAGAATCCAAGGCCCCCCCGCAGAGCCCCTGACTCTGCTCAGGGGCAGGAACAGCCCCTCCAGGCAGGCCAGGCTCCCACTGTCACCCACCTGAGGCACCGGGCTCGCTGAGCAGCAAGGCGCCGATGTTCCTCACCAGCAGCTTCAGCTCGTGAGCCCTTGGAGGTTTCGGAGGACAGGATTCCTGAGCAGTAGAGGGGGCACACTGTAAGTTCTGAAAAAATAAAAAGCATTTTATTTTTGGTCTTCGTGGGGAGACTGAGGAGCAAGGAAGTAGCCACTGGACTCCTGTTATGGGGGGTGGTGGCAGTGGGGTGTCTACAGGAAAATCTGCACGGAGAACCCGAGCTCTGGGGTCTGCTCTGGGGAGCCAATGAGCCATCGCCATCCTCCTGCCTGGGAGCATTTTCTATCTAAAATACAGCAAGCACAAGTAGCAATGCATTCATCCACAGACAGGGTTCCCAAAACTTACCACAAGGGAAGATGGAGCTCGCTTTGCCATGGGTCTAAACTATCTGACCCGGGCAGGTGCTTAAGAGTGTGAGGACCTCTCCTGCCGGCTGCAGGCACTCACGGCCTGCTAGCACACAGCAGGACACCAGCCAGATGGGAATGGCCAGGGCCGTCAGCCCACACCCATTTCCTACCTCCACACAGAGTACAACGTCCACATGAGGAACGTCTATGCATACCCTAGCACTGCACAGGTGAGAGGACAAGTGAAGGGACAGGTGAGGGGCACAGGTGAGGGGACAGGTGAGGGGACAGGTGAGGGACACAGGTGAGGGGACAGGTGAGGGGACAGGTGAGGGGACAGAGGCAGGGGCAGCTGGGACCAGCTTCCACTACCTCACATCTTCCAACAGGCACCAGGGCGTTTCCAACAGAAAGCACCCCCAAATCTGGAAAAGCCCAGCTTCAAACCAGCATTTCCCAAACCGGGTTCCACCTGTCACCCACTGACTGCCAAGAGTGTTCTTTTTTTTTTGAGGTAGAGTCTTGCTCTGTTGTCCAGGCTGGAGTGCTGCAGTGGTGCGATCTCAGTTCACTGCAACCTCCGCCTCCTGGGTGCAAGCAATTCTCCTGCCCCAGCCTCCTGAGTAGCTGGGATTATAGGTGCCTGCCACCACACCCAGCTAATTCTTTTTGTATTTCTAGTAGAGACAAGGTTTCACCATGTTGGCCAGGCTGGTCTCGAAATCTTGACCTCAGGATCCGTACGCCTCAGCCTCCCAAAGTGCTGGGATTACAGGCATGAGCCACAGCGTCTGGCCAAGAGCGTTCTTTTAAAAGAGGCTCTGTTCGTTGCAAGCACTCAGGGACCCAGACGGGCTTCTCGGAGGTGGCGCCAGCCCCTGTGCTGTGAGAACTTTTCAGGCAGAGACCTGGGTGCTGATTCGACGGAGCACTTTTTCAGGGCAACGTCCCCTAATGTCTCAAGAGACACAGGTACTCTTTCCCACCCGAAAAGCACTGTTCGGATCCAGGCACTTCCCAAACGTGAGCTGAGGGTGCTACAGCCCCAGAAGGAATTGCTGAAGTCCCTGAGATCCAAGGGCACGAGCACTGGGGACAGAGCAATCTACTTGTCTGGGACAGAGATGAAATCTTTTTTTTTTCAATGGCTGAGGGTGATGGTTAACGGCATGTGTCGACTTGACTGGGCCATGGGGTGCCCAGATATTTGGTCCGACATGATTCTGGGTGCGACTGTGAGTGCGTTTCTGGATGAGATTAACCTTTAACATGGCACACGCAGTGATCAGATTCTCCTCCCTCACGTGGGTGGGCCTCATCCAGTCAGTTGGAACAAAAAGGCTGAGTAAAAGGAAACTCCTCTTCTTCACTGCTTGAGCCAGGAAAGGGGCCTTTTCCTGCCTTCAGACTTGGACTCAAACAGTGACTCTTCATGGGTCTTGAACCCACTGGCCTTTGGACTGGAACATACACCACGGGCTCTTTTGGGTCTCAGGGCTTCAGACTCGAACTAGAATTACCCCCACAGACTCTCCTGGGGCTGCAGCTTACCAAATGCAGATCTCGGAACTTGTCAGCCTTCATAATTGTGTGAGCTGATCACACACACACACACACACACACACACACACTCCCATTGGTTCTGTTTCTCTGGAAAATCTTGACCAAAAAATATATATATATATATATGCTATTTTGATTAAATAAAATATACAAATTTATGGAAAAGCATGATTGAAGTTATGATCTTCTGGGTCCTATTATTTTTTAAATTCATGGATTCCAAAAATATACGACTGTTTTATGAAGTTGCATACATTTTGACATGAAAAGCTGATTGTCATATTCAGCACAGTCACCTCTGATGTGAAATAAGCTACTGTGACAGAATTACTGAAAGGGACAGCGCTGGGACTCTCCTCTCACCTCCCAAGAAGCACGGGCTGGTCCCCTCCATTTGGAGAGGCTGAGTGCCCCCAGGCCTCAGGCCCCTGGGAAGCCCCTCAGACATCCGCACCCCTCCTGTTCTGCCCTGCTGGCCCAGTGCCCCTTCTGCATTATTGCAGGCTTCGGGAGGGCGATGGTGCTTCCTTATACTCTTGGGACCCCCACTGCCAGGGCTTAGCACCAAACACTGCCATCAGCTGATATCTGTTCAGTAAAACAAAGTCTTCAGACTCTACTGACAGCTGGTGACGTCTGCAGACCAACGACCGACATCATATAAGAATTTATATTTTCAAACTGACTTCACCAAGAGCTAGATAATAAAGATGGACATTATAATAAAGACATATTTTATCATGCTATATAAAACCACTGCCCAAAAATATATTTTTTAAACTTCAGGGACTATAAGTGCCTGTTTTACATAGTCATGATAAAAAGATCAGCATATGACCAAGAGAACGCACCTTACACAAAGGATTATTGATGTGTTATTTAGGTCCATGAAGTTGACCAGGGCAAATGCTCTGGATAAGAATTTAACCAGAAAAGTGAGTAGCACCCTAATCAGATGGTACAGGAGGGCTCCAGCATGAGGAGGGAGGCAGGTGATACGGAAAAGGGGGTCACACAGACGAGACTAGCCTCCTTTATCGTGCACCCCAAAGGACATAGACCTCCAAGAGGCAGGAGCTGTTGCAGGCAGGACCAGGGCAGCAGACCGGCCCAGGCTAAACTATCTCTGTCTATCCCACCCACCTGGCTCTGCTTGCTTCTGGGGCAATGTTCTCAACACTGGTTGCTTTCCCAGGTACCTTGGTCCTGGAAGGATGAGGTCTAGGGCTCTGAATGGACAGGGAAATGTCAGGTTTTTGTTTTGTTTTGTTTTGTTTTGTTTGTTTTTTTGAGGTGAAGTCTTGCTCCGTTGTCCAGGCTGGAGTGCAGTGGTGCGATCTCAGCTCACTGCAACCTCCGCCTTCTGGGTGCAAGCGATTCTCCTTCCACTTTATGAAGCTTTGCAGCCCCCTGCTCCGAACCCGAGGCTTTATCCCACACCCACCATCATTATCTCCAGCAAGCACCCAAACCATCTTGGCTCTACCATGGGAGGTGGAGGAATGCTGGAAATGCACACAGATTCTCCAGGAGAGGCGGGCCATGGTGCCTGATGGGGTTCAGAGGCAGCCACAGCACCCAGATGGGTTTACCTGAGCTTCCTTTACATTCATGGGCTTAATGATCAGAACCACTGATGGAGAGGCAGAACCAACCAAATGCTTCAAGATGTCCTCGAGAGTGTCAGACATCGCACTTGTCTCAGCCAGCGGGTCCTAGTGAAAGAGGAGAAAGTTGACAAATCGACTTTGCAAGCCCACTCCCTGCTCCCAACCTCATGTCTTTGGGTGACTAAAACCATGCAAAGCAGGAGGGAAGGAAATTACCTTCAGATTTTAGCTCTGTCCTTGCAAAAACTGTGGAAAGAAGAGGCCCTGCCCTTGGAAGCAGCCTTCGGACTCAGCTCAAGTTACAAGTGCAGCGCCCTCACCACGGGAAAGAGTGCCTGATCACCAGATATGGCAGAGCATGCAGCGGGTACCTACAGTGTCATTATCCTTGGCTGCATATGCTAAAATCATCCAGCCAAGCAAACCTGCATCTGGGGTGGGGCAGGGAAGGCTTCAGGGTTTTTTTAAGTGGCCAGGTGACTCCAGGTGCAGCTCAGGGGGGAGCTCTGCATTCAATCCATCAAAGCCATCCCCCGCAGGCCCTGCCAAGCCAAAGGGACCATCCACATCCAGACAGGCCCAAGCCAGCCCCACAAGGGGTGGCTGGGGATAGGGAAGGAGGCCACCAACACCAGCCATGCACTCAGTTCCCCGCCACAGACTGTCCTAACACACATGTGTTCTCACGCCAATGGAAGAATCACAAAAACTTACGGACTGACCTCCCCCAGTGCTTTGGGCTGGATATTAACGGCCATTTCCGGCACACTGATGAAGGACCAGCTAATCTGGAGGTCCTCTCTCTTCTCTTTCATGTGGAACTCCAGCTATTAAAAAACAAGTTATTAGAGGGCTACTCTTTCCACTAAAGCCTTAATGTGCATGTGCGTGTCCATGTGTGCATGTGACTGTGTATGTGAACACGTGTGCATGTGTGTGTGCATGTATGTGAGCATGTGTGCATGTATGAGCATGTGTGTGCATGTGTGTGACTGCATGTGAGCATGTGTGTGCGCATATGTGAACATGTGCCCATGTGACATGCAAGTGTGTGCATGTGTGCATGTGAGTGTGTGTGTGCATGTGCGTGTATGAGTGTGCATGTGTGTGCATGTATGAGCGTGTGTGCGTGTGAGTGTGCATGTGTGAGTGGGCGTGTGTGGATGTGCATGTGTGTGTATGGGGGTGTGTGCATGTGTGAGTGCATGTGTGCGTGAGTGCATATATGCGCATGTGTGAGCATGTATGTGCATGTGAGTGTGTGTGTATGTGTGAGTGGGTGTGTATGCATGTGCGTGTGTGCGTGTATGGGCATGTGTGTGCATGTGTGAGTGTGTGTGAGTGTATGTGAGTGTGCGTGTGTGTGTGTATTTGAGCGTGTGTGGAAGTGTGCGTGTAAGCATGTATGCCTGTGTGTGCGTGTGTGTGCATGTGTGCGTGAGTGTGCGTGTATGTATATGCGTACCTGCTCATTTATTCACGTATTTTCATAGAAAACTGCTTAGCTTTCCATTTGGCATACTATGTGCTTTCAAAAGGGAGAGCAGGACCCCAAACTCCCTTTACTCCCTTCCCTTCCTGCCCCTTCACTGGCCTCAACCTACCCCTCAAAGAGGAACCTCAGCATTGGTTTCCAACAACTAGATGTCATCAAAGCCCTGCAGTCTATTTAACATACTTTGCTGTGCCTTGCATTTCTTCTTCTGGGAGTGTCCCCAAGGCATAAAGGAGAGAGGAGTGAGAGAAGGGCCCAGGGCACCTCATTGTAATCCTGGGCGTGGGCTCCCCTGCCCCACACTCACACAGCCCTGAAGATTGTGTGCAGCACAAAGGCATCTTTACTGTCTCTTGCCGGGAGCGCCACCGCAGCCTCTAACTGGACTCCAATCTCTAAGGATGCCTCATCCCATCCTGTCCATTTGGGAGACAGAACAGTGGCCCCCAAAGATGTCCACACCCTAATCCCTGGAACTTGTGACTGTGGGACCCTACAGGGCACAGAAGACTTGGCAGGTGCAAGAGGGGAAGGACCTCAAGATGGGGAGATGACACTGGGTCCTTCCGAAGAGCCCAGTGGAAGCACGTGAGTCCTGAAGAGTGGGGGAGCATGGGAGAAGAGGGGCCAGGGCATATGAAGTGAGGACTGTAAGCACCCCTGATGGTGTGGAAGTGCAGGAAGGAACCCTGAGCTGAAAAACGGGGTGTCTCAAGGAGCCAGAAATGGCCCTCCACTGACAGCCAACAAGAAAATGGAACTCAGTCCCGTAATCCCATGGAATGAAATTCTACCAAAAACCCCAAAAGCAACGAACAGACTCCCCTGTGACTGCCACTAAGGCAGGCAGCCCTGACAGCTTCTGGATTTGCACCTGGCCGGACACCTGGCCTCCCTTATGATGGCATCACCAGTCTGTGCTGTTTTAAACTGTTCACAGTCATTTGTTTCCACAGCCATAAGAAAGCTACTGTTGCATCCTTTATTCTTCAGCTAGATGTTCCGTCCAAAGCAAAAGTCTCACCTTTGCACATCCCCATCCCTTCCCCGCTCCTAAACAAAAGGAAAGAACAACTTTAGACTATCTGAGTACGTGGACTCTCACCTCAGCTAGAAGCAGGGTAAGAGAAAAAAGATGACTTTTACTTCATAACCGTCTCCAACCTGCCTTCCTTGTCTGGTAATTCTGGAAAAAATTAGGTAATTCTAGGGGAAAAGTGCACTTTAATTGTTTTGACACAGACAGCTGAGTCGAGGGAGACCACTCTTGCATCTCTGGTCGGAGGAACATCAGAGAAGCGGGAACGCCTCCTGCCACCAGCATCAATTACTTACCAATCTCTAGCAGCTGCCTCTGCGCTCAGAGGTAATCCACATACCGGTTTCTAACTGTGTTAACAGATCAAAGATACAACTGTGTTCCTTCTGTGTGAGCTGCTTAAAATGGCATGAATGCTTTGATATAATGAACACAATGTCAGAAATGACATTTCTTCATTTGTGTTTGTGATCCTCTCTGGACTCAGTCAGTTCCAAAACATGCATCAAATGTTGGGTAAATATGACCCAGACTTTGAAGGTTATTTTCTAATCACATCGTCCAAATCATCTGGGGGATGCAGGAGAGCACGAACACCTCACGAATCCATGGTGCCAACCTTTCATCTTTGCAGTTCTCTCAAAGGGGGTGCTGCTGGGGCGGGGCTGAGAAACTGGGAGGGTGGATTTCAGAAAAAAGCCACGTGGGCAGCCAGGAAATCTTGTGAGTGCTGGCTATTTAAAACTATGCCTTTGTAGGAAAAGCATACGAGATGTCATCTTCCCTTGCAACTGGGAATTCTGCATGACTTGAGCTCATCCCCCAAATTCGGTGCTAAGTCCAAGGACACGGGAGATGAAACAGGGCACTGAACTGGCAGTGACCCTTGAAACAAGCCCAGACAACTGCAATTTTTAAATACCAGCTAAATAGGAACTCTGGTGACTATCTGGCCGGATGTGAGAGACGCACAAGCTCTCTGATGATTTGGGCATGCAAAGTGTCACTGGGCTTACTCTAATTACTAGACATCCGTAAGTCGCTCTATGTAAAATTATAGAGCTGTGTATAATTAGACATATGTCTTTATTATTATAAGCCTATTATTAAAACATGGAATGATGGTAATACTAATGTAACCTAGAACTTAAATAAAAAATAAAAATAAAAATAAATACTTTCCCAGATTCCAAGTCAAACCTGCCAGCTTTATAAGACACCATTTTCAGGCTTGATCATAAACCAGAGAAAAGGAATGAGAACCCAGGAAGGGAAAGGTGGGATGGAAGAATGAGAAAAGTAGAGAAAGGAATGGCAGAAATGCAAGGAAGGCAAAGGAAGAGAGAAAAGAAAAAAAAGCATCCAGGATATTGACAAAACTGACGCTGGGAATTCTTTGAATGGTGATGGATGCTACAAAGTGCCTCTTTTCATTATGAAATTACTTCCTAGGAACTCATCACCAAAACAATTCAAGCTCAAGTACATATTTTCAAATAAACTATTTTTTTTTGCATCTCTCTATATATTATATATTTCTCACAACTTATCACTGCAGAATAATGTCTTATTTCTTAATTGTTTCATGTTTATTGATTTTATTTCTCCAGTGAGAATACACATTTGAGCATTTTTTTCTTATGTCCATCATAACGCCCAAAATAATACCTAATAATGAATAGTATACAGTTATCTGAGTCATTTATATCTAGTTTTGTTCACTTATTCAATTGATAAACATGTTAAGTATTTATAGTGTGCCAAGCGCTAAGGATACAGAGGTGAATATGGCAGACCAGATTTCTAAAAATAATAATAATGGGGGGGGTTCTTTTTGAATCAACCTCGTCAGAAACTGAAAAGAGGAATGGCCCACCGCCGCCGCTCTGCTGTTTCCAAGCTGCAACCAGGGCCAGATTCAGAACCAGAACCACTTTTCTCATCTCAGATGCCACCTGCCTTATCATATCCGTCAACAACACCCCGCCTTGTTCAAATGCCCGAAAGAGCGAACCCCTGAGTTTGTTATAAATGTATGTGTGCGTGTGTAGTGTGTGTGTGTCATGTGTAGTGTGTATGATCATTTCCTACATATACAATCCTGTATGGAAGCTTACAGTTTGAAAATTATGACACGAAATGATAATTAATAAAAACATGAATGTTACAGCCCCGTGACTCACACCATGCTCACTCTTCACATTTCTGAGAACTGTGACAGGTCTCATAACTTGCAAAATCTACACATCTTTACCTGTAAATGGAATGGGGAGAGCCGCACGTTGTACAGCCGGCATCCAGCATCCGACGCAGGCTTCTCGCTGACCAAGAACTGAATAGCCTGGCCCACCACCTGACAGACCACCACCTGGAGGAGGCACGGGTAAGGGAGAAAACTGTATCCAAAACAAAGGACAGTGCATACATAGGCATCTTTTTTTTTTGAGACAAGGTCTTGCTGTGTCGCCCAGGCTGGAGTGCAGTGGTGCGATCTCGGCTCATACCTCCCCAGCTCAGGCGATCTTCCCACCTCAGCCTCCTGAGTACATGGAACTACAGGGGTGTGCCCCCACACCCACTTAATTTTTGTATTTTTTTTTTTGTAAAGATGGGGTCTACCAAGGCTGGTTTCGAACTTCTGGGCTCAAGCAATCTTCCCACCTTGCCCTCCCAAAGTGCTGGGATTACAGGCATGAGCCACTGCGCTCAGATGCCATAGGCATCTTTTTCTTTTTTGTTTTGAGACAGAGTCTTACTCTGTCACCCAGGCTGAAGTGCAGTAGAGCAATCTCGGCTCACTGCAACCTCCGCCTCCCTGGTTCAAGCGATTCTTCCACCTCAGCCTCCCAAGTAGCTGGGATTACAGGTGCATACCACCATGGTCAGCTAATTTTTGTATTTTTAGTAGAGACAAAGTTTCACCATGTTGACTAGGCCGGTCTCGAACTCCTGACCTCAGCCTACCCACCTCAGCCTCCCAAAGTGCTGGGATTACAGGCGTGAGCCACCACACCCGGCCTAGGCATCTTTATATCAAAATAATCTGGACTTTATACATTAGCAAGGATACAAATTTAGAGTTTCAAAGTTGGATAAATATTCAGATTAACATCTTTTCTATAATGTAGTAATTTGAAAACTAGAACAGTATTTCAAATATTTGCTTCCTGATGACTTTCTTAGGATGTAAACTCTTGACCAAATCTAGTTATCATGCGCTTTCCACATATAATGCAGTTTTTTTCCTTTTTTTTTGAGACGGAGTTTGACTCTGTCGCCCGGGCTGGAATGCAAGGCGTAATCTCAGCTCACTGTAACCTCCCAGGTTCAAGCGATTCTCCTGCCTCAGCCTCCTGATTAGCTGGGATTACAGGTGCGTGCCACCACTCCTGGCTAATTTTTTGTATTTTTAGTAGAGACGGGGTTTCATCGTGTTAGCCAGGATGGTCTCGATCTCCTGACCTCGTGATCCACCCGCCCCAGCCTTCCAAAGTGCTGGGATTACAGGCATGAGCCACCGTGCCCGGCCAACAAAGTCTTTTTCTTTAAATATCATCTTGTTCTGTGTCTCCACAATAGCTGATTTTTAATTCCCCAAATGTTTCCACATTCATACACAGTCAAAGCCATTAGCCATCTTTTTTGGCTAAAAATGAGTCTTAAAAAGAAAGCAAGTTATAGATGTTAAAAGTAAAAAAAGTTGGCCAGGCGCGGTGGCTCAAGCCTGTAATCCCAGCACTTTGGGAGGCCAAGACAGGTGGATCACGAGGTCAGAAGATCGAGACCATCCTGGCTAACACGGTGAAACCCCGTCTCTACTAAAAAATACAAAAAACGAGCCGGGCGAGGTGGCGGGGCCTGTAGTCCCAGCTACTCGGGAGGCTGAGGCAGGAGAATGGCGTCAACCCGGGGGGCGGAGCTTGCAGTGAGCTGAGATCCGGTCACTGCACTCCAGCCCAGGCGACAGAGCAAGACTCCATCTCAAAAAAAAAAAAAAAGTAAAAAAAGTTTTCTTACATTACCCAGAACACAAGGGGTTGCTTTCACCTAAATAATTTCGACACTATCATGGTTTTCAAAAAGGTGGGAGTGATTGGAAAAACATACAAAGTATCAAACAATTATAAAATTATGCAGTCATACCAAAACTAGAATTACAAAATGAGCTCATTCAAGAACCTGTCAGAGAAAGATAATAACATCAGGAATAAACCAAACTGTGGCTTCCTGACATAAATCATAAATCATACAGTATTAAGAGGCGTGATTTTCACAGCTACCGTGGCACATAGGGAGATCCAGTTTCTGCCACAGATTCCTCTACAGAAGCCGATCTAGAATGAGAGGTCAGACCCCTCCCCGCTCCCCTCCCGGGGGCAGAGGGCCAAGCAGACACGTGTGGGATAATTACCAGGCCAGGTGCCAGGTGTACACTGGCCAGGAGGGCAGGGGAGGCTGGGGCACGCTGGGCTGGACCATAGGGCAGGCACAAGGGGGTTCCATAGGTGGCCAGTGTTTGGCCAAAAAGCAAAGCTATCAGGAGCTAAGGGTAAGTCAGACTGACCTCCTCATTCCCAAAAGAACCACTGACTCCACTGCAGGGAGTCACTGGACAGGAAGAGAAAATTCTTTAATGCTCTGGTGGATTTATCAGAATCTAAAATACCAGATGGAAAGATTATCAAAATAATTACTTGGTCGGGGCCTGCTATTCCCCCAAGTTCAGGGCTAGGACATACTTTCTCATCTGCTGGCTCCTGGCCGCAGCCAAGTCCTGGATCCAGCTCTTCCCACCACTGGCCCACTCCACTCTGGAACAAAAACGGAACCTGGGCATTGAGGCCCTGGCAGGGGTCAACATCCAGTGTCCACAACCAAATACCGCAATGCCACAGAGCTAGAAAAAGAAAATCCCGCCTTCTCTCAACATTGACAGAAAGTCACACAATTCTTTCTAGCGGTTCTTATAACGCCATGTTCAGAAGACTGATTCACATGAGTTAATTACGTATTTCCATCATCTCCAGAGTTCGCAAAGGGCCAGAACAAAAAAATGTTTGTATAAGAAATGTCGTCTCTTCACGTTAAAAATAAATGATCTATAAATAGTCCTTTTTGGAGGAACATGCTTTGTGGCCAGATGAGTTACACGCACCAATGGCATGACACTGAGAAAATTCCCTGTCCTTGGTCTCAACAGCCCACGCCTTTTACTGCTTAAAGTAAAAAATAAAAATAAATTTAAAAACCTGACACTGACTCTGAGCACTGCATGATTCCTTTGGAACCTTTTCTACTAAGCGAATCAGCTTTGTACCAAGAAAACAGACTTAGTGCTTTCCGGCGGTGACGACCTACCCACACGAGAACATGCCTCTCGCAAAGGATCTCCTTCATCCCTCCCCAGAAGAGGAGAAGAGGAAACACAAGAAGAAACGCCTGGTGCAGAGCCCCAATTCCTACTTCATGGATGTGAAATGCCCAGGATGCTATAAAACCACCACGGTCTTTAGCCATGCACAAACGGTAGTTTTGTGTGTTGGCTGCTCCACTGTCCTCTGCCAGCCTATAGGAAGGAAAAGCAAGGCTTACAGAAGGATGTTCCTTTAGGAGGAAGCAGCACTAAAGGCACTCTGAATCAAGATGAGTGGGAAACCATCTCAATAAACACATTTTGGATTAAAAAAAAAAAAAAAAGAAAACAGACTTAGCATCTCAACCCAAGCAAGAATGAATTTCATTTCCCTTCGTGTATCCAGTTCTACAGAAAGCTTCCCACCACCCATTCCCTGATACATAGAGAACCAAGCACTTGATTAAAAGCAAGCAAATAAATAAGTAAATAGATAAAAGAACTTTAAAACTTCTAGAATGCAGGACTCCAAAGCTCCTAAGAAATCACTCAAGCCCCATCACTGACGTAGTATAATCTCTACATTCTACTCCAGGACAGAATGTGTGACATCTTTTCATAGTGACACCCTGGCATGTCTTCCCCAGCCCTAGGGCTTCCCTACCCTCTCAATAAAACCTGGGGTGCAGACCAAGCCTTTCTTGGCCTCCCCTCAGAGTTCGGCTAGGAAAGTTCATTAAAGAAACAATCTGAGCTGAGTGTGGTGGCTCATGCCTGTAATCTCAGTGCTTTGGGAGGCTAAGGCAGGAAGACTGCTTGAGTCCAGGAGTTCAAGACTAGCCTGGGCAACATAGCAAGACCCTATCTCTTAAAAAAAAATTAGCCAAGCATGGTGGTGTGCACCTGTAGTCCCAGCTACTCAGAAGGGTAAAGTGAGAGGATCACTTGAGCCCAAGGGTTTGAGGCTGCAGTGAGCCGTGATTGTGCCATTGCATTCCAACAGAAAGAAACATTCTGAACCTGCCTCAAATTTGTACATGGCCAAACAAAATGCTGCCCCTGCTGCACTTGGAGGGACAACCATTAGGACCAAATCCCCTTCCAGGGCCAGCCCCTGCCTCTGTCACCCTAACAAATAATGCCCCATTTGCCAAATGGACAGGGACAAAATGGAGAGGAGATTTTTAAAACAAGTAATCTTCTTTTAGCGTATTAAGGTGTTATCCACAATGGGGATTAAATTCTCCCAACCCATGCCAACAGTGGCAAGGCCCCCAGGGGCTGAGAGGGGTTCCTCGCATCACAGCAGAAGGCAGGATCACCTGACACAGGTAAGCAGCTCCTCCTCACTAGTTAGCCTTCCTAAGTGGCCAGATGTCAAGGGTTAACATCTACCTAAATACCCACGTGTGGGTAGAGACCCTGATCTTGACCCTAGAGTCTCCGTCCCGCAATCAGCCATGGTTGTGAGAGTCTCTTCTTAACTTTCCAAGTGAGCTCTGCGGGGAATCCCAGTTCTAGGGAACTGACAGACTGGGCCCTAAGTGTTACCCTCTGCAACAGTCTGCTATTAGTACAGGATTTTACAAAGTTAAATAGAACAATTATCTAGCACGGGCGGCAGTGACAGTGAACTCCTCTGAGAACAGGAGTGAACCCCCAGCCCCAGGACAGAACTCCACGCCCAGGTCTGCATCCGCAGGAGGGAGCTCCCTTGACAACAACCAACCATCCCCCAACCTGCATTTTTTTGAGAATTTTTTTTCCCCCAAACAAGCAAAGATTATTTACATAAAGCATTTCAAAATCAAGCAACAGAAGGGTGAACTTTGTTTTCCAAATAAACAACTTCCTCTCTGCATAAGTGACAGTGTTTTTTGGAGAGGGGGCTATTGGTGTAAGTCAGGGTCTCCACGTGGAGAGGAGACTCATGGTTGGCAGGTGAGGGTTTGGGTGGGGGAGCCCTGGGCAGTAGCTGGAAGCGCCATGGGGAGAAGAAAGCAAGACTGAAGGCTGAAGAGCAGGCTGAGCAGGGAGGCCTTCACTCACCTTCTCTGCTCTCTCCAGCCTCAACACCTTGACCTCATGTAGTTACATACCTATGCAAATAGCGCTTATCTGGAAACTATTCCTTTGTTTAGACTTGGGCCCAAAACATTCCAGGCACAGTTACTCCAAATTTCGCAATTGTTCACCAACAAGAGAGCCCCTGAGTCTTCAGATCTCACTGTGCCCTTTCTTTTTTTTTTTTTTTTTTTGAGACGGAGTCTTGCTCTGCCGCCCGGGCTGGAGTGCAGTGGCCGGATCTCAGCTCACTGCAAGCTCCGCCTCCCGGGTTCACGCCATTCTCCTGCCTCAGCCTCCCGAGTAGCTGGGACTACAGGCGCCCACCACCACGCCCGGCTAGTTTTTTGTATTTTTTTAGTAGAGACGGGGTTTCACCGTGTTAGCCAGGATGGTCTCGATCTCCTGACCTCGTGATCCGCCCGTCTCGGCCTCCCAAAGTGCTGGGATTACAGGCTTGAGCCACCGCGCCCGGCCTCACTGTGCCCTTTCACTTTCCTTTTCAATTAAGTTTCTTGTACAGCTTCCTCCGCTCCTTCTCTTAGAACACTCTAGAGAACGGGAAATCAGGTAATTACTTTTGTCTCCAAAGAAACTAGCAATGCAGCTGAGAACATGTATCCAGAAGGTTTATATACTTGAATATTTTTCACTGTCATCACACTCTGTAACACCTAAGGAAAGAACTCCCAAGTAAAATGAAGGCAAAGACCCTTCATTAATAAAGGTGAGACCGCAAGCGAGTCTCGTCTCTGTAAATATTCTTTAAGACAGGATGAACTGGATATAAAACACTATTTCTACTCTGGAACTGGGACTCAATTTAAAACGTAAACTCCATTAGAGCTAAAGATTATCCCAATATCTATAACATTTAATCCTGTTTGCCCACTAATTCAAAATAAATGGCTAAAGATGTATTTTTATTTATTTATTTTTGAGATGGAGTCTCACTCTGTCCCCTAAGCTGAAGTTGCAGCGGTGCGATCTCGGCTCACCACAACCTCTGCCTCCCGGGTTCAAGCGATTCTCCTGCCTCAGCCTCCCAAGTAGCTGGGAATACGAGTGTGCCGCATCACGCCCAGCTAATTTTTGTATTTTTAGTAGAGACAGGGTTTCACCATGTTGGCCAGGCTGGTCTCAAACTCCTGACCTCAGCCTGCCTCAGGCTCCCAAAGTGCTGGGATTACAGGTGTGAACCACCACACCCGGCTTAAAAATGTATGTATGTATGTATGTATGTATGTATGTATTTTGAGACAGAATCTCACTCTGCTGCCCAGGCTGGAGTGTGCTGGCGGGATCTCATTTCACCACAACCTCTGCCTCCTGGGTTCAAGCGATTCTCCTGCCTCAGCCTCCCGAGCAGCTGGGACTACAGGTGCGCACCACCACATCCGGCTAATTTTTGTATTTTTAGTAGTGACTGAGTTTCACTATGTTGGCCAGGCTGATCTCGAACTCCTGACCTCATGATCCACCCACCTTGGCCTCCCACTTTGCTGAGATTGCAGGTGTAAGCCACCGCGCCCAGCCCAAGATGTATTTTTATAAGAAATTCTCGCAGGGAACTGAGATGAAAAGAGTTGGAAACAAGATGGCAGCCAACCCCAAGAGCTGCTGTTTATCCTCTTCTGGGGGAGCCTCGACCACATGGGGCTCCTGCTCTAACCTGACTCCAACCCCACCCCCAGCAACACCCGTTCCCTTTTCTTGTTAGATACTTTAAACAAGGAAGCCTTTCTGTAATACGGCACTACAAGGAGGTGTTGTGAATGCATCACACGGTTTAATGTGGGCATTCTACAGCAGAAAGATCTGTTTGTGAATGTGTTCTCTTTCATCAAGTGTACACTAAAAGACATAAACAAGACAGTTCCTTTAACATGAAGGGCAGAAGGGAAGTGGGTCTTCTCCAGGCTGGCAGCTAGTGCTTCCTGACAGGGCCGGGCCGCTCGACCACACCAACCTCCTACGCCCCGTGCTCTGTATTCCCATCAACCGACGAAACCTCGGAGCCACCACAGGCCTTTCACTCTGTATCCTCCAGGCCAGACTCAGGCTGCACCTGCAGGCTGGCTCGGCCCAGAATTCCATACACCATCATCCGGACGAACAGGTGGCCCTGTGGGAGTCCCATTCAGAGGTGGTATCTGCCCTGGATCTCAGAGAATGGGGTCTCCAACGAGGAACCTCCACCACCCGCCCTGGGAAAGACCCTCATTCAAAACAATTTCACAACCTGTTAGCATTTTAGCATCAATTCCAGGTTCATGGAATACCCGGGATTTCAAATCATACAAAGCAAAGCAAAAAAAAAAAAAAAGACAATTGAGCTGAGCTTCCTGTTTACAGCTAGCTAGAGTGACAAATGTGGACAAGTTTAAATCATGGTGCCCATACCAAACAAGCAGCCCCTTGAGTTATGGACAGGGCAGGAGACCGCCCCCCACCCCCCAACCCCGCAGCTCTCAAGGCATATTTCAGCATCAGGTAGAACACACGTGCACACAACACACCACACACACCCAGGGCGAGCTATGGGTTTCCCCTAGAGAGGATATGGAATAAGGTTCTGGGGGAAATTCCACACGATCGCCCAGTTCCGTCTGTAGCTTTACAGATGAAAAAGGTGATCATGCTGACCAGTTCTCCTTTCCCTATCTTCGTTGTCTTTTTTATGGTGAGGATGTGGTGGGGGCAGGAGCTTAAGTGAAATAATAAAAGTGATAATATCACACCTGTAATCCCAGCGCTTTGGGAGGCCAAGGTGAGAGGATCACTTGAGTCCATGAGTGCAAAACGAGACCGGGCAATCTAGTGAGATCCCACCTCTACAAAAAATTTAAAAAGCAAAACAGTAATAAATATGAAAAAAAAATCATACTAATAGCATGGTTTATTTTGTGCAGTGGTTGGAGCTAGATTCTGGTTCACTCCAGCCTCTGCTGCATCGTAGCTCCATACCTTGGCCAAGTGACTGCACCTCTCTGCCTCAGTTTCTCCTTCTGTACAGTGGGATGATGCTTCTGACACAAGCTTGTTGTGAGCTCTCATGAGAATGGATACAAGCTCTATACCCAGGGCCTGGTCACACCTGATACCATCACATGCCACAACATGGCAGGTGCCAGGCGGGGTACTGCGGGCCTGCCCTGCTTCCTACAGCCCTGCTAGGGAGGGGCTTCTACAGCACAGACACAGAACCTGTGGCTCAGAGAGAGAAGGAAGTGCCTCAAACAAGCCCAGATCCAATCAGGGTCTCCCTGGCTTCTGAGACGGGCTTTTCCCCAGGCTAGGTGAGTTATAACTTTTATTTAAAACTTTCAGTTCCAGCTGATCGTTATACCATCAGGAGCCTCCATTTATTTAGAAGTGAAACTGAAAACACATAACTAAAGCATGTCCAGGACCCCTGGCTCCACACCGTGCCAGGCAACATCACCCAAGTCTCCAAAGATCACAAAGTGATCAGCTCTTGCCTTCATCAGCAAGTTTTCCAAATGAATGTTAAGTCGAAAGCTACACTTACCGTACTGCAACCAATGCAGGCAGTGGCTGCTAGCAGAGTACGATGAACAAGAGCAGGTCTGGTATAAAGACAGTGACTCTGCATTCAAAGCTTAGCTTAGGGGAAGAAGAACAGGCTTCTGCCTTAAGGGTACCACTTATATTTTGGGGCAGAAAGCAGGCACTTTCAAAAAGGGGCTTGGCATGAATGTCATGAAAGGGAAGAAGCGAACAGGTGAGGGTTCACATAACTTGCTTTGGCATCTTATCTACTGAGTGTCCAAGCTGGTGACCGCTGGTGCCTTAGTGGGTAGGACTAGGTTGTAACAGTGGGAGAGAGTTTCGTCATGGGCACTCTTTGGGTTGTAAATCGACTGTTATCTCTCCAGGAAACCTCCTGGTGGGTGAGGGTTTCATTGGAACCTCCTGAGCACATGGTTAGGCGAGCTTTCCTGGTAGGCAGTGTCTGGTGAAAGGGAGGTAAGAGGCTATAATTTCATTTCTAAAGGGCTAAGTAAAAAGTGGGGAGCAGGGGGAAGTGGAGAAAAGAAAAGAAAAAAATAATAATAAACAACAATAACTCATTCTCTTTTTCTTAGAAAATGGGGGTATTCAGGGCTGGGCACAGTGGCTCACACCTGTAATCCTAGCACTTTGGGAGGCCGAGGTGGGCAGATCATGAGGTCAGGAGATCGAGACCATCCTGGCTAACACGGTGAAACTCCATCTCTATTAAAAATACAAAAAATTAGCCGGGCGTGGTGGCATGTGCCTATAGTCCCAGCTACTCAGGAGGCTGAGGCAGGAGAATCACTTGAATCTGGGAGGCGGAGGTTGCAGTGAGCCAAGAATGTGCCATTGCACTCCAGCCTGGGCGACAAGAGCAAGACTCTGTCAAAAAAAAAAAAAAAAAAGAAAGAAGAAAGAAGAAAGAAACAAAATGGGGGTATTCAGTTACAACATTTCCTAAAAGAAATGCAACTCTTTTTCAGTGAGCGACCTGTCACAGCACAATTCCTAAGCGCTGATTCACATTCATCTTTTTACCGATGTGTGGACCTCGGACCCCCAGGGAAGGGACCATGAAAAGCTTCTGAACCCCCACGTGCCAGGGAAGAGCTGCAGCTGCCCCTGCGGGGGAAGGGCTGGCTCTCAGGTGGCTTGAGATATGGAAATAAGAATTTCCTTCTTCTAGGTCAAACATTCTGGAGCAAATCTCTCCCACGACGTGAGGAAAGACAACAGAGGTAGAAACTTGCTGCTCTTGTGTAAGAATGTAATTAAAGTCTAGGAGAAATAAATGCACTCGGTGCATGTTGGGACTAGAAAAGAATGCAGAGAGAGCCCCCGGAGAAAAGTCTGAAGGCCATGCTTTGCTGCCTCCAAGCCAGCCCTCGCTGGAGCCTGCTCACAGGGGCTGCGGGCAGGAGCACGCTTCCACACCTGGTCTGAGCAGATACCCTGCAAGGCAGGCACCCAGGCATCCCTCAGGAAAATGCCACAGCCCTGCAGGGCTTGCCGCCAGTGATAAATATGTGTTTGGTCTTTGCTCCTGATGCCTGGCACAAAGCTCTTAAAACCCTTGGAATCTCCCGAGAGATGAGAGAGTCTTTTGAGAAAAGTGCCTTTTTTTTTTTTTTTTTTTTTTGAGACGGAGTCTTGCTCACTCGCCAGGCTGGAGTGCAGTGGCACAATCTCGGCTTACTGCAACCTCTGCTTCCCAGATTCAAGCAATTCCCCTGCCTCAGCCTCCCAAGTAGCTGGGACTACAGGCGCCTGTCACCACGCCCAGCTAATTTTTTGTATTTTAGTAGAGATGGGGTTTCACCATGTTGGCCAGGATGGTCTTGATCACCTGACCTCGTGATCCACCTGCCTCAGTCTCCCAAAGTGCTGGGATTACAGGTGTGAGCCACCTCGCCTGGCCAAGTGTCTTTTATATGCTAACAAGAGGGCTGTTGGGGGGACCCTAGATAGCATCAGGATGGGGGCTGGTCACTTGAGAAACTTTGAGCCCCACCTCCAGCATCCCACCACCTCATCTCCGGCATCCCAGCACCCCACCTCCAGAATCCCAGCACTCCACCTCCAGCACCCCACCACGCCACCTCCAGCACTGCACCCCACCACCCCATCTCCAGCACCCCATCACCCCACCTCCAGCATTCCACCTCCCCACCTCCAGCACCCCACCACCCCACCTCCAGGGAGGGCAGAGGGGCTAGAGACTGCGTTCAATCACCTATGGCCGATGATGTAATCAATCACGCCTAGGGAATGAAGCCTCCATAAAAACCCTGAAAGGACAGGTTCGGGGAGCTTCCAAGGTGGTGAACACATCAAGGTGCCGGACGGGTGGTTCGCCCAGGCAGGGCATGAAGCTGCTGGAGTCCCTGCCCTCCCTCTCCACCCACCTAAGCATCCCTTCGACGTGGCCAATCCTGAGTCATATCCTTCCTAATAAACTAGTAATAGTAAGAAAACTGTTTTCCTGAGTTACGTGCTGTGAGCCGCTCTAGTAAGACATGTGAACCTCCGGGGGTAGGTTGGGGAAATCTCCGATCTACAGACACTCAGAAGAACGGAGGCAACCTAGAGCTTATGCCTGGTGTCTGAAGTGGGGGCAGTCTTGTGGGACCCGGCCCTGGGCCTGTGGGATCTGTGTGAAGTCTCAGTAATGTCAGAATGGAGTTGAAGTGTAGGACACCCGGCTGGCACCAAAGTTGAAGAACTGATAGTCGGTGTGAGAAAAACCCGCACACATTTGGTGTCCAAAGTGTTGTGACCGCTCCTCGTCGCAGCCGCGGCTGGGCCGGGTGTGGACTCCACAATTCTCCATCGTTGGTCCTGCGGGATGACCCAAGTTGCTTCAAGCTCTGGAAGACCTCACTCTGTGTAGACTATGCAGAGAGGGTTTAGCAGATGAACCAGATATTTGCAAAGGTGATGACTTGGACACACAGAGGTCTTCAGGGGTGGCAAGAGGAAGTCCAAGAAAAGGGCATCATGTAGGCAGGGCAGCTGGTTCCACTGGGAGCGCAACCCACAGGGAGACTCCAGATGGAACGCCAGTCAGGCGTTTGTCAACGGAGAGGAGGTGGGGACTTCAGGCCAGCCAGTCCTCAGCCTTATCCCACTGATCAGAGATGGCATTAGATAACAGACAGGCTGGGTTCCGGCGGCCTTGTCCCTGTCTTGGCTCAAATGCCAACCACATGTCCCTTGTCAAGGCTGAGTAAAAAGATGAGGAAGATGCAACCTGACACCACGGCATGAGCTTTGAAAGGGAGGGGCAATGCCCTGGAAGGATAACTCCCTATTTCTTTTCTATCTCTTATTTGTCACAGGTCCTCAAGTTCTGTTACAGTTTTTTTTCCTTCTCAAGAATTATGCCCAGCTGAGGGAACACGAGGCGGTGCTGACATGGAATTCAGTGCAAATTTGGAGACCACGGGGGTGTGTGGCTCAGATACCAGAGAAGAACACCATTGTGAACCCGGTGCCCTACACGGCAGTTCTAGAGCTGAACTCACAGAACAGTATTAACAAAAAGAGGCCTTGCTGTCTTATCATTTTCATTTAACGCATGAACTAAGCAGTGTCTCACCCTGGACATTTTACAAGAGATTAAGCTGGCTGGATGCCTTTGCAAAAACAGTGCCCTAAAAATGTGTCATGTTTGGCCAAGATGCTCGTCCAAGAATGGAAAATGCCATGTACAGAATCCAAGCACCCGAGGGTGTTCTGCTCCTGACTGACCCTTCCCAGGAGCCCGGGCAGATCCCAACAGGACTTCCTCCTTGTGGTGTGCACAGGATCCAGGCTGGCAAGAGCGACCGGGCTCCTCCTCCCACACTCACAGCCCTGTGAAAGGGGAGGGGAGGGGAGGGGAGGGGACCCGTCTACCCAACCGGTGGGCTCACTCCACCTCAAAGGACAGCACGAGCCACAGCCAGGACAAGGCAGTGGCAAGGGCTCCTTTCCTCATTTGGCCACAAAAACATAAAAGTCAAGAGCTATGCGGAACATCGTTGCAAAAGAAAACAAGAGTCTGCTGTGTGCTTTTTCTCTGGCAGGAAAAAGCTTCCAAGAACATGGTCAACAGCAGCCCCATCCCAGCAGGCGGCAGCAGGAGGTCGATAGTTAAATAATAATAATAATCAAAGTTGGGACATTTTTATTTTTACCTTTTTAATGAGCATGAACTATTTCTGTAATTGTATCAAAACAAATGCAATGTAATCATCCACTTTCAGCGGGTGAGGTGGCTCACACCTATAATCTCAGCACTTTGGGAGGCAGAAGACAACGGATTACTTGAGCCCAGGGGTTCAAGACCAACCTGGGCTACAAAGTGAGACACCATCTCTACAGAAAAAATAAAAAACTAGCCGGGCATGGTGGTGCGTGTCTGTAGTCCCAGCTACTCGGGAGGCTGAGGCAGGAGGACTGTTGAGCCCAGGAGGTCAAGGCTGCAGTGAGCAGTGTCTGTGCCAGTACACTCCAGCCTAGGTGACAGAGTGAAACTCTGTCTCAAAAAATAAAAAGTAGTCCACTTCCTAAGGTTGCTTTTCTGACAATATGTATTAAGATCCTTAAAAATGCACATACTCTTTCTCAAGTACCTCTACTCTTCTACGTCTAGGAACAGTGAAGAAATAAACACATGAGCAAAAATAACAATAGAGGTAGGCGAAAATATTGAGCCCAGCACAGACTTGGCACTGCTCCATGTGCTGTACCTACAGTAACTCACTCCATCCTCACAGCCTGTCTAGGGGGTGGATAGTATCCTCTACCTTTACAGGTAAGAAGCCGAGCCACACAAGGAAGTAAAAGAACAGAGCATGGAACCCTGCTCCTAACCAGGACAACACGGCTGCTGCTTCACATCCTTGACTCGTGTTTTGTTTTGTTTTGTTTGTTTTTTCTGAGTGGAGTCTAGCTCTGTCGCCCGGGCTGAAGTGCAATGGCACGATCTCGGCTCACTGCAACCTCCGCCTCCCAGGTTCAAGCAATTCTCCTGCCTCAGTCTCCCCAGTATCTGGGATTACAGGCGTGCACCACCACGCCCAGCTAATTTTTGTATTTTTAGTAGAGACGGGGTTTCACCATATTGGCTAGGCTGGTCTCAAACTCCTGACCTCGTGATCCACCTGCCTTGGCCTCCCAAAATGCTGGGATTACAGGTATGACCCAACATGCCCGGCTAGCCTTGACTCTTATGCGTTCATTCATTAGAATTTTTGACGAATGTTAGTGACATGGGGGAAAGAATATAAATGGAATATAGTGTAAATTGTAGCAAAAAATAAATGCAGAAGAAAAAGACTGGCAATGCACACCAACACAGGAACAGAGCTAATCACCAGTTCACGCAACTACCATGTGTTTTTATTAAATATTCTTCTGTGTTTTTCAAGTTTTCATCAATGAACTTGTATTGATTTTATGATGATAGCAGAATTCCTATGTTTGAGACAGAACGGACCCATGACAGCCTGAGGTCTGAACTTGCCAGAGCCTGTAAGTATCTGCAAACTGCAGCATGCGCGTCTGTGCTTGCTGAAGCCTGACCTCCACAGCTAGACAAGTCCTGACACCGAGGCCGGGCGCAGTAGCTCACGCCTGTAATCCCAGCACTTTGGGAGGCCGAGGCGGGCGGATCATGTGGATCAGCCTGGCCAACATGGTGAAACCCCATCTCTACTAAAAACACAAAAATTCGCCGGGTGTGGTGGTGCGCACCTGCAATCCCAGCTACTCAGAAGGCTGAGGCAGGAGAATCGCTTGAACCCAGGAGGCGGAGGTTGCAGTACGTCGAGGTTGCGCCACTGCACTTCAGCCTGGGTGACAGAGCAAGACAGCAAGACTCTGTCTCAAAAAAAAAAAAAAAAAAGTCCTGACTCCTTGAATGGTGTTGGGAAAGCTGGCTACCCACATGCAGAAGAATGAAATTAGACCCTTATCTCACACATATACAAAAATCAACTCAAAATGCATGAAGAACTTAAATGTGAGACCAGAAACTATAAAACTACTAGAAAAAACACAGAAGGAAAGCTTTAAGACATTGGATTGGGCAATGATTTTTTTTTTTTTTTTGGTATGATCCCCAAAACACAGGCAACAAAAACAAAAACAGACAAATGGGATTGCATCAAACTAAAAACTCTGCACAGCCAAGGAACCATCAACGGAGTGAAGAGACAGTCTATGGAATGGAATCACATATTTCCAAAGCGTATGTTTGATAAGGGGTTAATATCCAAAATAAATAAACAACTCAAATAGCTCAACAGCAAGAAAACAAATAACCCAATTAAAAAATAGGCAAAGGACCTGAATAGATGTTTCTCAAAAGGAGACATACAGATGGCCAACAGGTCTCTGAAAAAGTGCTCAACATCACTAATCATCAGGGAAAGGCAAATCAGAGCCACACGGAGATATCACGTCACACCTGTGAGAATAGCTATTAGCAAAAATATGAGCGATAACAAGTGCTGGTAAGGACATGGAGAAAAGGGAACCCTTGTGTGCTGTTGGTGACACTGTAAATTATTACGGCCATTACAGAAAACAATATGGAAGCGCCTTTAAAAACTAAACAGAGAACTACCATACGATCTAGCAATTCCACTACTGGGTATACTACTGACCCTTGAACAACACGGGTTTCAACTGCACAGGTCCACTAATACGTGGATTTTCTCCCACTTCTGCCACCCCTGCTACAGCATGACCAACCCCTCCTCTCCCTCCTCCTCAGCCTACTGAACATGAAGACGATAAGGATGAAGACCTTTATGATGATTCACTTCCACTTAATGAATGGTAAATAGATTTTTTCTTCCATATGATTTTCTTTTCTTTTTTCTTTTTTTGAGATGGCATCTCGCTCTGTTACCCAGGCTAGAGTGCAGCAGCGCGATTTCAGTTCACTGCAACCTCTTCCTCCCGGGTTCAAGCAATTCTCTGCCTCAGCCTCCTGAGTAGCTGGGATTACAGGCACCTGCCACTACGCCCGGCTAATTTTTTTGTATTTTTAGTAGAGACAGGGTTTCACCAAGTTGGCCAGGCTGGTCTTGAACTCCTGACCTCATGATCCACCCGCCTCAGCCCCAAAGTGCTGGGATTACAGGTGCGAGCCACCGTGTCCGGCCCACATGATTTTCTTAGTAACATTTTTCTCTAGCTTACTTCATTGTAAGAATAGAGTAATACAGATAACATACAAAATAAATGTCAATTGACGTTATCAGTAAGGCTTCTGGTCAACAGTAGGCTATTAGTTAAGTTTCTGTGGAATCAAATGTTATATGTGGATTTTTTTTTTTTTTTTTTTTTTTTTTTTTGAGATGGAGTCTTGCTCTGTTACCCAGGCTGGAGTGCAGTGGCGCGATCTCAGCTCACTGCACGCTCCACCTCCTGGGTTCATGCCATTCTCCTGCCTCAGCCTCCTGAGTAGCTGGGACTACAGGTGCCCGCCACCATGCCTGGCTAATTTTTTGTATTTTTAGTAGAGACGGGGTTTCACCGTGTTAGCCAGGATAGTCTCGATCTCCTGACCTTGTGATCTGCCCGCCTCGGCCTCCCAAAGTGCGGGGATTACAAGCGTAAGCCACCGTGCCCGCCTATATGTGGATTTCTGATGGCAAAAGGGATCAGCCAAGAGGTGGAATCAACCTGAGTGTCCATCAACAGATGAATGGATAAAGAAAATGTGGCAGATATACACAACAGAATATTAGCCTTAACAAGGAAGAAAATCCTGTCATTTGCAACAACATGGATAAACCTGGAGGACCTTATGTTAAGTGAAATAAGTCAGGCACAGAAAGACAAATTCCACGTGATCTCACTTATAAGTAGAATCTTAAAAAGTTAAACGCAAAGAAACCAAGAGCAGAATGGTGGTTACCAGGAGCTAGGGAGGTGGGGACACTGGGGAGGTATTGGTTAAAGGATACCAAATTTCAGTTCGAAGGAATAAGGTCAAGAGATCTATTGGATACCATGGTGACTAAAGCTAATAACAATACATTATATACCTGAAAATTGCTAAAAGAGTAGATTTTAAATTTCTAACCACACAAAATGGTAAGTATATGACATCATCCACAAGTTAGATTTAGCCACTCCACATGTATATATATATATCAAAACATCAAGATGCATACCACAAGTATGTACAATTTTTGTCAATTAAAAAATAAATTTTGAAAAGAAAATAAAGTCATTGACACCTGACAAGGACTGACAAATCATAGCTCAGGTAGAGGAAGGGCACACAAATTAAACAAAGCTTGCTATGTGAAATAATGAAACCTTAAGAAATCTCTATACCCTTCCATATCTTTTATTATTGTGGTAAAATACACATAACATAAAATTGACCGTTTTAGCCATTTTCGAGTGCACAGTTCAGTGGCATTGAGTCCATTCACTTTGTTGCATCAACCATCATCACCATCCACTTCCAGAAGCTGCACCTTCCCAAACTGAAACTCTGTCCTCACTAAGCACTAAGTCCCCACTTTCCTCCCCCAAGCACCTGGCGCGCACCATTCCACTTTCTGTCTCTCTGAGTCAGGCTACTCTAGGGACCGCTAAGAAGTGGACTCATACAGCATTTGTCCCCTCACATCTGGCTTATTTCACTGAGCATAATGTCCTCAAGGTTCATCCATGTTATAGCCTATATCAGAATGTCCTTCCTTTCTTTTTTTTTTTCTTTTGTGAGATGGAGTCTTGCTTTGTCACCCAAGCTGGAGTGTAGTGGCATAATCTCAGCTCACTGCAACCTCCGCCTCCCGGGTTCAAGCGATGCTCCTGCCTCAGCCTCCTAAGTAGCTGAGATTACAGGCGCACACCAACACATCCAGCTAACTTTTTGTGTATTTTTAGTAGAGATGCGGTTTCATTATGTTGGCCAGGCTGGTCTCGAACTCCTGACCTCGTGATCTGCCCACCTCGGCCTCAAAGTGCTGGGATTACAGGCTTGAGCCACGGTGGCCGGCGTAGAATGCCCTTCCTTTCTATGGCTGAACTCTATTCCATTTCCTCATCCATTCGCCTATCAATGAGCCCGTGGGTGGCTTCCACATTTCAACCGTTATTAAAAATGTTACTATGGTCATGGCTGTACAAATACAATGCTGTTTGTAACTTTTAATTTACATGTACGATTTTTGTCATGTCCATTTCTGGAATTGTATTTATTAAAGGGATTACAATTGAATCACCTACTGTCTCAGGCCACTTTTCTGGCAATATGATGTTTTTTTAAAGATAGAGTCTTGCTATTTCCACAGCTCCGCTTCCTCCACTCTCTGTCCAACAGCCCACTCCTCTCTTAACTGGGAAAGCACCAGAAAACACCATACAGAAACCACCCAGCCACAAAGGGATTCAGTCCCTATCTGCCACAAATAGAGAGGGTGCTCACCGTCCAGGAAGGCACTTCCAAAGCAGCGGGCTCCAGGAGGGCAGGCCCACGGCTCTCTGCACCTCAGCTCCCCAGGTGTAAAATGGGCACTGGACCACCTGCCGCAGGGCCCACCAAGCTCTCCAGACTGTGCCAGGCTCAGCATCCTGCACTGCTGCCATGGGCTCCCTCCTGCAACCCCAGTATTTTCCAGTAACTTCCTCACATTCATTGCAAGGATTATGTAACACTGTGGCTCCAGTGCTGACAAGGGTATGCGGGAAGGAGAGCTCTCCTATGCTGCTGGGGCAAAGAAAACCGGAACAGCACTTTGGTGACTAACTCAGGAATACTTGGCCAAGCTGAAGTGTGCACACCAGCGGCCCACCAGGCTCATGCCTTCTCTTGCGATCCTCCGGTGCTTGTCTGAGGAGCTGGGAGGCAATGGACAGACACAATCGCTGCAGCACTGTCTGTGAGGACTGAGCATCCCAAATCCAATACTCTCAAATCTGAAATGCTCCAAAATCTGAAACTTTGTGAGTGCCGATGTGATGCTCAAAGGAAATGCTCACTGGAGTATTTTGGATTTGGGATGCTTGACTAGTAAAAAATAATGCAAATATTCAAAAATCCAAAAAAAGATCTGATACCCAAAATACTCCTGAGCCCAAGAATTTCAGATAAGGGATACTCAAGCTGTACTTTCGAAAAAGAGAAAACCATTTAATTACCCAGTAATAGGAGATGGGTAAGTGAGCTCGGGTTCATCTGGAATCCTGAATTATAGCTGAAGCAAAATGAACTACAAAGAAAAGAACTACAAAAACTAACCTGGAGAAGTCTCAAAATTACAGTGATCTACACAGAGAAAGCTTGTTGCAAAAGTGTACATAAAAAATGATAAAAATGTTAAACACACAAATACTCCAGCTGTCACAGGGATACATGAGAGGTGGGGTGGAGGGGCCGGCAACACTCTCCTCCATCGGGGGCCACACAGGCGTCCCCTCCTTGCTGTCTGCTAAATGGTACCCACACACCTAACTTGATAATAAAATGCAGACAGAGGCCGGGCGCGGTGGCTCAAGCCTGTAATCCCAGCACTTTGGGAGGCCGAGACAGGCGGATCACGAGGTCAGGAGATCGAGACCATCCTGGCTAACACGGTGAAACCCTGTCTCTACTAAAAAAATACAAAAAACTAGCCGGGCGAGGTGGTGGGCGCCTGTGGTCAAAGCTACTTGGGAGGCTGAGGCAGGAGAATGGCGTAAACCCGGGAGGCAGAGCTTGCAGTGAGCTGAGATCCGGCCACTGCACTCCAGCCTGGGTGACAGAGCGAGACTCTGTCTCAAAAAAAAAAAACGCAGACAGAGCCATAAACATCATACAGCAACACAGGTAACATATAAACACAGGCTGAAAATGAAGAAAGAGCAGACCAACTTTAGAAGAACAGTCATCAGTGTAGGTAGGAAGAGGAGGAAGAGAGGACGGAACTTCATTATAGATGATGCTTTCAAAAACAGATTCTTTATATACACATATGGGAAATATACATGTGAGTTATGGGGAAGGGGGGAGCACTGATTCCTTCTTTTCCCTCCTAAAGTAAGACCATACCCTCATGTCTAACTGCCACTCTAGACTGTAAATTACAAATCAGTGCATTCAGCAGCCAACAAGAACATTCATTGTATTTCTCCACATGGAGCTGGTCTTTGGATTTGCTAGTTATGCCAAACATAACTGGCAAATAAACCGTTTTTATTAATGGGGAAAATTCAGAGCCCAAGAGTAAGAAACATAATAATAATAATCACAACAACAATAATATAATGAGTACAAGGGTAAGACTTGTATTAAAGACAAAATTTCAGCTGGTCATGGAGAATCACATCTATAATCCCAGCACTTGCTCCCAAAGGCTGAGGTGGGAGGATCACTTGAAACTAACAGTTCAGAACCAGCCTAGGTAACACAGCAAGACCCCATCTCTGCAAAAAAAGAAATAAAAAAAATTAGCCAGGCACGGTGACACGCGCCTGTAGTCCCAGCTACTCAGGAGGCTGAGGCAAGAGGATCATTTGGGCCCAGAAGTTTAAGGGTACAGTAAGCTGATGCCCCTGCACTCCAACCTGGGCAACAGAGTGAGATCCCATCCCTAAAACAATACAAAACAAAACCAAAAAAGACAGAGAGAAAATGTCTTAGGACTTATTTCAGAAGCTTTTATGCTTTATGGTATCTGATGAGTCTAGTAAGTTGAGTATATAAACTGTGAGCAACAGGAAAATGAATTCTACATAACATCTACATAGTTCATATATATGTAAACATATGTATATAAATCTAGATATATCATAATATATAAAGTCTACAACAGGATGTACATATTTGAGCAACAGATATCAGATGCCCTGAGATACGATTCACCTGTTGAAGCTGTACAAATCAATGGTTTTTAATATATTCACAGAGTTCTACAACTAACACCACCATCAATTCTAGGACATTTCATCACCCCAACATGAACCCTTCAGCCCATCAGCAGTCACTCTCCATTTTCCCCCAAGAGTCCCTCACCCAGGCCCTGGCAACACGAACCTCCTTTGTGTCTCTGCAGGTTTATCTACTCTGGATAGTTCATATAAATGGAATCATACAACAGGAGGCTTTTTGCGTCCAGCTTTTTCCACTTGACACCTAATTTTCAGGGTCCATCCGCACTGGAGCGAGTGTCAGAATCTCGCTCCTTTTCAAGGCGGAATAACGTCCCGTTATGTGGACGGATCACACTTTCTTCATCTACCCATCAGTTGATGGGCCAGATGGTTGTTTTGATTTGTTTTCCTACTGTAAGGGTTCTGCATTTTCGATGATTCTAAACAAAGCAAACTGCCCATCCCCAGCATCAAGTTCACTTCCTCCTGCAGGGAAAGGGGCTGCCGGGCTCACCTTCTCCTCGGCCGACCTGAGCACACTGGAAACCTCCTGCACTGCCAGCTCCAGGGGCTGCTGCCGCGGGTCCTCCTCAAAGGACAGGAAAGGCGGGCCCTGGAACAGAGGGGCAGCATGAGGAGGGGCATGCACAGGAGGTGCTGCATCTTTTACATTACATATCTGTTTAAAATTCTGAAAAATTAAGAAAATGTACTAACACGTCTTTCTGTTAACCCTGTGCTTCTAAATAGCAGCAACGGCTAAATATCAGTAGGTTTGCACATCCAAGGAGCAGCTGCTGATGGCTTGTGCTCAGTGGGCAGGATTCCGTTATAGGAGAAGGCTGGGAAAGGACAGGAACCCAGGAGCGGAGCTGAAGATGCTGCAGGAAGCCTGTGAAGGGTATTCGGAATCTTTCTGCTGACAGCATAAGGAAAGAAACAGACTCTTGGGGCAGGGCCGCTTCGTGCACATTAGAGGATCTGTGGGTCTAGCGGTCACCTTGGCCGGCACAGGGGGCTCCGGCTGTGTCCTCCCTGATTGCTAGGGCCAGTCCTCTACTCTGGTCTAGGAGAGGCACCTCTCCCTGTTGCGTGTGGTTGCTGTGGCACGGTTACTTAGGGTGTCCCCCATTCTCCTCTCCTACCCCCCAGGGCTGGTCTCTGCCTGGGATCTGAGAGGGTGGCCAAGATTCCTTGGCTGGAAATGAGCCCACCTGGTGGCTGCCCACAGAGTAGACTCCTTGGCCCCTACTTCACAGCCCTCTGGAGCCACCTGGCCCCAAGGTTCGCCTTTGCCCATGGCTCTGCATGTTGCCCCAGCATCCTTTCAGGAAACTCGTCAGCTCATGTCTGCTCTGGTTCTTCCAATTAAAAATCTCCAAGCAAGGCCAGGCATGGTGGCTCACACCCGTAATCCCAGTACTTTGGGAGGCCAAGGCGGGCAGATCACTCAAGGCCAGCAGTTCGAGACCAGCCTGACCACACGGCAAAACCCTGTCTCTACCAAAAATACAAAAATTAACTGGGTGTGGTGGTACACATGGGTAATCCCAGCTACTCAGGAAGCTGAGGCACAAGAATCACTCGCACCCAGGAGGCGAAGGTTGCATTTAGCTGGATCACACTCCAGCCTGGGCGACAGAGCAAGGCCCTGTCTCAAAGAGAAAAAATTAAATCTCCAAACAAGAGATGCACAATTAAATAAACAGGACCACAAGGCAACAAGACCAACGTTTTATAACAAAGAAACCAGGGTTTATGTGGCCAGCCAAGTCTTGCCCTTTCAAAACTAAGCTCTCGAAAGGCCAAATGTGTATGCCAACAACACAACCCCACATTGAAACTCTCCTTGAACTCTGTTCCTGACATGGTGTAGAAAGCACATCAGGTTTAAGTAAGCTCCGACTGGGTGGTTAAAAAACACGCAGCCCCACAGGCTCCCATTGTATCTCATCTCCACCGCAGTGAGCTAGGTCCAGCTACGAGGCATGACCGAGCGTGGGAGACGGGAAGTGGTGTAAAACCGTGCCATGACGATTCCAGCAAGCATGGTGCAAGTGAGCAAGCAATGAGGTTATGCTGTGGCTATTTCTTAAGAATTCCCAATGACCCGAGTAAACCTAAAAGCGACAGAACATTTTGATTTATACACTTCTAACCTCACCCTGTTCTTGCACTATCTACCTCATCCCCAAAAAATCAGCAAAGAATTAAATGCACTGCTCAAGAGGGATGAAATCAGTTTCGGGGCTGCTCTGCTGGCATTCTCTGTGGTGGGAGCTTGTTTGGGTGGGACCTGCTGGCCAGGGCCACGCTGTGAGCTTGGTGGTGAGACAGTTCTGTGCACCAGGCTCTCTGGCCTGAGAGAACAGAACCCAGCACAGAGAACAGTGCCAGGCAGAGAACCATGAGCAGGCAACATGCCAGCAGCTGGGAGGATGCAGTGGAGAAACAATGTACCTTCTGTAGTAGTCTAAAGATACGACGTTGCCCTACACCAGCCTAGGTGCAGACTCATGCTCCCCCGGGGCAGCAGATGCAGTGTTTACCCTCTTCCCTTGCTACCTTCTGAATTCAAACCTTGAAAAGAGTTTGCAGCCTGGCATGGTGGCTCACGCCTGTAATCCCAGCACTTTGGGAGGCCAAGGCGGGCGGATCACAAGGTCAGGAGATCGAGACCATCCTGGCTAACATGGTGAAACCCCATCTCTACTAAAAATACAAAAAAATTAGCCAGGCTTGGTGGCAGGCACCTGTAATCCCAGCTACTCGGAAGGCTGAGGCAGGAGAATGGCGTGAACCTGGGAGGCGGAGCTTGCAATGAGCCGAGATCACACCACTGCACTCCAGCCTGGGCAACAGAGCGAGACTCCGTCTCAAAAGACAAAAAAAAAAAAAAAAAAAAAAAAAGAGTTTGCCAGGAAACTTAAGGTCAGGGGTGGTCTCACAAAGAACATGAGTTATTAAGAGAGATTGCTTTTCCTTTTCTGATCTGCCAAGTCCTTGAGTTTCAGGAGCAGGGTGTGCCTGCCTGCCACACACAACCACAAATTCAGGTATCTCTGCATCTCTGCTGCTGTGTCAATGCTGAGAGAACCCTCATTCCAGACCCCATTCCACTTAGACTAAAGGAAGACTTTGTGTCCACATGGAAAAAGAAACACACAAGAATTGCCAGGAAAACACTGAAAAAGGAAGACAAGGGTAACTAGCTCCACCAAATATTAAAACAGACTATAGAAACCCCATAAATAAAACTGTGTGGCTCTGGTGCACCAACAAACACATGCACTACAAATGAACAATATAACCACCCTGAAGGGGATGGGAAAAATACAGATATAACCTAAGAAGCTTGGAAAACTACATCTCGACTGCACATAAATGCTGTAATCCAGTAAATGTGTTTCATAGGTTGGGAACTCAGAAACTACTTTATACATATACTAGAACTGAACATATAAGTAGTAAGTAAATAAGACAGCAGATGTTCAATGTCTTACTCTTGGAGAAGCGAGTTAAGAATAAGAAAGGGAAAAAACTAAAATGAACTCTGTTGGACTAGAACCCAAGGTACAGGACAGAATCATGATTTTTAAGATAAATGCAGAGAGAAATACACAGAAATACAGACACGTGCACACATGTTGGTATACACATATATGTTTGCTATTGCTGAACACTGAAGCACTGAAGGGGAGCAATGAGAACCAAGCGGTAATGAACACACCCAATGCCTAGGTCTTGGTTTCTAAACACTTCGCCAATAAAAGGAATCAGGGCTGCGTGAAGAAGTGGCTGAATCCAGGGCCTGTGGGGAGCCAAAAACAAACATTTTGTGGAAACATGAAGGAAATGGAAAAAAAAAAAAAAAGTGGGCTTGATGGAAGAACACAAGAGGCTACTCTCAAAGGAGTACCCGGATGGCCCAAAGGAGAAAAACTTAAGCAACTGATTTGGTTTGGCTCTGTTTGTAATCCCCACGTGGCAAGGGAGGGCCCTGTAATCCCCATCTGTAGAGGGAGGGAGGTGACTGGATCATGGGGCGGTCTCTCCCATGCTGTCCTCATGATAGTGAGTTCTCATAAGATCTGATGCTTTCATACGTGTTTGGAAGTTCCTCCTTCCTTCTTCCCTCTCCTGCCACCTTGTGAAGAAGGTGCCTGCTTCCCCTACCACCATGATTGTAAGTTTCCTGAGGCTTCCCCAGCCATGTGGAACTGTGAGTCATTAAATGTCTTTTCTTTATCAGTTACCCACTCTCAGGGAAGTCCAAAGCAGTGTGAAAACGAACTGATACAACAATATAATAAATAGTGATAGTATGGGATTACAACCCACAGAATAAAATAAATACCCATGGAGTCCATATTGAGCTAAACAATCAGATAAATATCTCACTGGAGGAGAAATGATAGATCTCTCCTGCAGTAGAGTTCCAAATAATAAAGAGAGCAAGGAAGAGGAAACAAAGTCGCCATCAAGCGAACTGCACCTGCGTCATCACCGCACACAAGTTACACCAATGGTTGCGAAATCAGTGAGGAAAAGTTTGAGGAGCGACAGGATCTGCACAGGCTCCAAGTATGTCCCCACACTACCTGTTAACTACAGCAGGAAAGATACAAGGAGGTGACAGGATGTGGATCTGTATCCCTGCCCAAATCTCCTCTTGAATTGTAATCTCCAGTGTTGCCACAGGGGCCTGGTGGGAGGTGACCGGATCATGGTGGGGGGAGTTCTCATGAATGGTTTAGCACCATCCCCACGTGGTACTGTACATTGAGTGAGTTCTCATGAGATCTGGTTGTTTAAAAGTGTGTAGCACCTCCTGCCTCTTTCTCTCCCTCCTGCTCCGGGTCATAGAAGATGAGCCTGCTCCCCTTCACCTTCCACTATGATTGTAAGTTTCCTGAGGCCTCCCCAGAAACAGAATCTGCCATGCTTCCTGGACAGCAGAACCATCAGTCAATTAAACCTCTTTTCTTATAAACTACCAGTCTCGGGCATTTCTTTCTGGCAATGCAAGAATGGACTAATACAGGAGGAGACATAAAATACAAGAGGATGACCCCAGCACAACTCACCTTAACCAAGGCACCAAGCTCAGCTTCCACTGCAACAAGATACACTGACGTCACAAGCCCCAGACACAGTGCACACCACTTCTGTGGTTTGTATAACCTCACTCCAACTATATGAAAATGCCAGGCAAATGGAAAGACAGTCAGCAAAATAATGATCAATAGTCTTCAGTTATCAAGGTCATAAAAAACAAAGGAAGACTGAGAAACCCTGACAGACTGCAGGTGATGAAGAAGTCACAACTCAACGCCACAATCGTTAATGGGAACCTAGAACAACACAAGGAGACAGGTGGAAAACTGGTGAAATTCAAAGAAGGCCTTCGCTTTAGTCATTAGGCGTTGTGACAATGTTACTTTTTCTTTTTCTTTCTTTCTTTCTTTCTTTCTTTCCTTTCTTCCTCTCTCTCTCTCTCTCTCTCTCTCTCTCTCTCTCTCTCTCTCTCTCTCTCTCTCTCTCTCTTTTGTGAGATGGAGTTTCACTCTTGTTGCCCAGGCTGGAGTACAATGGCACAATCTTGGCTCACTGCAATCTCTGCCTCCCGGGTTCAAGCGATTCTCCTGCCTCAGCCTCCCGAGTAGCTGGGATTACAGGCACCCGCCACCGCACCCAGCTAATTTTGTATTTTTAGTAGAGATGGGGTTTCTCCATGTTGGTCAGGCTGGTCTTGAACTCTTGACCTCAGGTGATCCGCCCGCCTCAGTCTCCCAAAGTGCTGGGATTACAAGCATGAGCCACCGCGCCTGGCCTAAATTTCTTGAATTATTACATTACATTAATCTCATTGTGTTACGAATCATAGTAACATGGCACCACTGTTAATTTCTTGGTTCTGATCATTGAGCTGTGGTTATGCAAGGCTGAGGGAGGAATATATGGAAGCTGAATTATTTTCAAGTTTTCTGTGAAAACAGTTCAAAATAAAAAGTTTAAAAAATAAGACTTTAAAGAGAGCAGCCTACCTTTATTGTCTCACTATGTACCAGGCATTTTGCTAAATGCCTCACACAGATCTGATCTCACCGCTAGGAGAGTGGATTTTGTTTTCTGGATTGAACCCAAAGTTTTCCCTCCTGTAGATGATGCACAGAGACTCTCCCAGGATCGCACAGCTGGGAAGGCAGAGCTGGAGCATCAAGCAAACCCACACCCAGCTCCAGAGCTTCCCCACAGGCTCTTCCACGAGCTGAAGAAGTGCCTTCCCTCCTCAGCAACCTACCAGGGGCCCGCGGGAATGGAAGTTAGCGTTGGGGGAATTTTAGTTGATGTGAACACTACACCCACACTTTCCTGAATTCCTGTCTTGTTGGGAGAATGGGTGAGTGCAGAGAACAAACTGAACTGGCGCCTATTCCTGGGTTTTGCATTGATGACTTGCAAAGTCATCAGAGCCTCCTTTAATGTTGATGCTTTAGAAGTGAAAAACAAAGCACATTAAACAGCTTGTTTTGCCCAGGCCTGGCCGGCTCCCAAGACAGAAGGCCTGAGTCCAGATGGAGGAATGGGCATCACCACTGTTTCTCCTCCTCCAGAGGCCCATCATTCACCCCGCTGAGACCACAGCCTGCCGCGAGCCGGCTTTGTGCTGGGCACTGGGACTGGCTCTGCCTGGACGGCCCCTGGCTCTGCCCCAGCTCACAATGCCGGGAGCTGACCAGGGCATAAGTGACTCCAGGGAGTCGGGAGAAGGGCAGGGTGGGGAGCATCCTGGCTGAAGGGGAGGATCAGGGACCTCTGAGCCAAGACCCAAAAGATTTAGAGAAGTTAAATAAGCAGGAAAAAAAGATAAGAATTCCAAACAAAAGGAATGACCTGTGGGAAGGCCCCATACAGGAAAGGTCCCTGGACACTGGAGCAACAGAAGGGGTCACGGTGGAGAGTGCAGGGTTCACAGCCCCAAAAAGGCCCAAGTTCCTTCTACTGGAGGAGGGAAGGGCAGCTCCATGGTCCTTCCCCACAGTGGCTGCCACAGTTCTACCAACTGGCTTCCTACACCACAGTCACTGTCATTGGTCAAGGAGTTTGGACTTTGTGAGCACAAATGGAAGGTCATTATATACTGCAAAGACTCTGAAGTCTGGTGGCCACTTTGTTTACTTTGTAAAGGCAGAAACTTCTATTCAAGTCAGTGCTATTAATAACATGTTCCAAGTCCACACAGCATCTTTCTTTCTTTTTTTTTTCCAAAGACCACAAATTGTTTGATAGTTATAGTCTTGATCATTTGCATTTGGAACATTCCTTTAAAGAAACCCTGGGCTGAAGGACTAAATAAACAAACAGCACTGGGGATCCTCCTCGTCCGGGGCCTCATCCCACTCAGGTGGGCCGTTACTAGACAAGCCCAGAGCGCAGGCCACAGAACACAGGCCTCACTTCGGGACAGGTGCTGCCCACACGTGGTCCAGAGAACATCAGCCTTGGGAGGAGTGCTACGCAGCCCACGGGCAGGGGCCATCGGCGGCAAGCACGCTGGATCCCAGAGTCAAGGAGACTGTGGGACAGCAGTCCCGGAGACTCCCAAGGGGGTGTCGAGGGTATAACTGATGATCATGAACCTCTTCGTAAATACTGATGTAATCACAGGGGAGCAAAAGGAAAATCTCAACTGGTGCTTTTGGGTACCATAATATCAGTTCTCAGTCTAAGGAGCCTGACCTGAGACTGAGCCAGTTCTGGGATCTTCTGTTCTCTATGACCAAAGAGTGATCACATCGATGGGAATTAGGTGTCTGCAACACCACACCAAGTGGAGAGGCAAGAGTCAAAGCTCAAACAACTGCTTTTAGGTGGTGCTGGATGAAAGAGGAACTCTATTTACCCTGTTGGTGGGAGTGTAAACTAGTTCAACCATTGTGGAAGACAGTGTGGCGATTCCTCAAGGCTCTAGAACTAGAAATACCATTTGACCCAGCGATCCCATGACTGGGTATATACTCAAAGGACTATAAATCATGCTACTATAAAGACACATGCACATGGATGTTTACTGCAGCATTATTCACAATAGCAAAGACTTGGAACCAACCCAAATACCTATCAACGATAGACTGGATTAAGAAAATGTGGCACATATATACCATGGAATACTATGCAGCCATAAAAAAGGATGAGTTCATGTCCTTTGCAGGGACATGGATGTAGCTGGAAACCAGCATTCTCAGCAAACTATCACAAGGACAGAAAACCAAACACCGTATGTTCTCACTCATAGGTGGGAGTTGAACAACGAGAACACATGGACACAGGGCGGGGAACATCACACACCAGTGCCTGTCGGGGGATGGGGGACTGGGGGAGGAATAGCATTCAGACAAATACCTAATGTAAACGATGAGTTGATGGGTGCAGCACACCAACATGGCACATGTATACCTATGTAACAAACCTGCATGTTGCACACATGTACCCTAGAACTTAAAGTATAACAATAAAAAAAAAGAAAGAGTAACTCTGATGGATGGCAGATGTGTTCTAGCAGCTTCTCACCAGTGATTCTCAACCATGGGACACCCTCACAGTGTGCTCCCCAAGCCTACTGAGGCGGATGTAGGGGGCAGGCATGTGTGTCACTAAGCTCTCTGGGCAGGACTCCTGTGATCTCTGCATACCTGGCGTCCACCTGGCCAGTCGGCAGATCAGCAACGGTTTCCTCTGAGGTCAGTGCAAATCACTGTCACAGAAAATGTAGAACCCTTTCTGGAGTGAGGGTGGGAATCCAAGGTCCCCTGCGATATGGGGAGTCTGCGCTGCTGCAGTGGTCATCAGAGAGCACGAGGACTCCTCCGGTGCTGCCCAGTCCTTGGATTCTGGGAGGTGCGAGCCCCACTGTTTGGGATAACACATTAACAACTCTACTCTCTGAGCCATTCTCGCTGGCTCTCATTTAAAGGAAACATTCAGGTCTCCAAGTTGAAACTGCTTCCCACAAGGGAACAGGCTGCAGCCACTGACGGGCAGACCTCAGCAAATTCCTCCAGCTCATGGGCCTCAGTCTCCTCTTCTGGAGAAGGAAGGGGCTTGGCTAGAAGAGTTTAGGGTTTCTTTCCATCTTAAAATACAAAGGTGGGGTAAAACTTGGAATAGGAGGAGTTAGTGTCTCCGTTGTATAAAAAACTCCACTTTTCAGACAGAATGCTGGATGTGATTAAGTTATTACCAGGTCTTCTCAATCCCTAAGTGACAGGCCAAGAACTGGTCTCCTCCCTGGGTAGGACAGAGTGACATCAGGACAAGGCAGAGGCAGGAGGGGGAGCACTAAGCTGTGGCTCTCCGGGCGAGAGCGGGCTCGGAGTGTCAGCCCTAATCCGGGATTAGTGGGAATTGAGGTGGGGGAGGGCAGCGAGAAACTCCTGCCAGAGTCAGGGCAGCCACGAATGGACGTAGCAGCCCCTGCTCTCCCACACGGCCATCACTGTCACAACAGAGATGGCCCAGGATGCTCGGATGTGTGTGACAATCACCAGACTCAGGGCAGCCAGGAATGCAAACACCACCACCTGCTCACCCACAATGCCATCACTGACACAGCAGCGATGGCTCAGGATGCGGGGAGGGTGTGTGACCATCACTCACAGGGAGCCCAGTCACCCAGATCCTATCTGCCTGCAAAACGTTCCATTTGAATGGCAATGAACGGACATTCCCAGGCATCAGGGCTGTGTTCCCCCACCCCAGTCCCCAGGAAAGTAAGCAATACCAAAGACGGACATCACAGAACTAATGGACTATGTCCATGCAAATATGGCAGAGATGGTCCTGGGTTGCTTTGAGCATGAATCCAGGACACTGTTGCCTCTTCCACACAGGAAGTCAGGAGAGACAGGGGTCTGAGACTGCAGTGTGTGGCCAACAGCAGAGAGAGAACAGAAAAGGTGCACACAAGCTGAGACCCTCTCTCCTCTCCCTGAATGCAAACCCTCCCTGATCCCACACAAAGACTCAGGTAAAAAGTTTTTATTCAAAACTGTAAAATATTTCCTTCAGTGTTCTCAGATTGACTTGACCAGCCCAAGACAGATGCCAGGGCAGGGACGTCCTCTTCTCTGCCTCTCCACACTTCAGGCAGATGGGAATATGGAAGGATCATATCCAAGGGGATCATATTTTCGGAAGCCAATCCATACATGTCAGGAAACAAACCATCCCAAATATACAGAAGGTAGGGTCACTGCCTCTGGGCCTGAAACTCCAGAGTTAGAAGCGGAACTCACAGGTCATTCACCCAACACTCGCCTGCCTCCTACAAAGGGCACGGATGAGACTGGTGCCCAATCGCGCCACCGGCCTGGAGGGGACTCAGCCTCAGAAGCCTTGATACCAGGTCAATCAGGGGTCAGTGACGGCAGCTTCCCAGGGAAATACCTGCCTTTGCTCCTGGATGTGAGGCCAACAGGAGTGGAGGGCTCCCACAAGAGACCACTGGTTTCCCTGAGAAACTCTTCAGCTCTGGACAGCTCAGGCACAGATTCTGGGCACCAGGACAAAAGTCAGTCGACTGACCCTGAAGCCTTTTCTCCTCCAAAAAGTACAGTCATTTATGTTCTTTTTCAAGAGTTCAGAACAAGGTCTCTTGATTTGCTGGATGTCTGCTAACTGATAGTCAAAGCTTTTTTGTTTTTTAATTCCATGGCCATGTCTTCCAAGGCCATGGCGCAAGGACCAGGCACAGGGCCTGCCGTGGAATAGTTTGAAGGTTGATGGGGCCGGACATTCAAAATTAGCAATTCTGCTATTTCCACAGCGAATGACCACTGAGCTTTACATGTAGGTGCAGGAAACTGTGGCCTGGAAGGGCGGAGCAGCGGCCAAGACTAGGGGCGCCTCCCCAAACTCACCCAGGCTCCAACTCCTCCTGTGAAATGCCTAAGAACAGTACATGCCAGGAACTTGTCATTAAACTAAGATGTCTTAAAAGCAAAAATAAGTCAAGGAGCAATCAGCGACTACAGAAACGCCCACAGGACTGGGAGGCAGCAGAGGTAAGACACCAGGCCCTTAGCTTGCAGGCCAGGGCAGCTGGGCTCACATGCCAGCTCTGCCGCCCACGAGCTGTGTGGCACTGGGCAGGCTGCCTGCCGTCTCTGGGCCTCGGTTTCCTCATCTGTAAAACATTGATAACACCTATGTCCCAGGAGTTGTGAGGATTCAGAGATGGCAGACGCACCGAAGGCCTCGGTAGGTTGTCTGCCCAGCGGCTGGCCCTCAGCAAACGGTCGCTGTTTTTATATGCCAAGGAATGCAAGTCTCTGGAGATAAATTCTTGGTGAAATTCAGCTCTATGAGAAGTGGAAGCACATTGGGGTCACAGCTATTCATATATCATGTGCAAGCTCAGTGAGTGTCCGATCCGGCACAGGAATTCGCGCCGGGACTCCAGGCAGGGGAGGTACCGACTGGCGCGGATGAGCGCTACTGACAGTCCCTCCAACCGCCAGCCTGTCCCTCGGGGAGCCCAGGGCCCGGCGCACCCGCCGTTTGGAGAATAAAATGAATCACTTTGTCTCGTCTCCCAGTCAAGGGTCCTCGCTCCTCCGTCTCTCTCCTAACTCTCGAGGATGCTCTGCGCTGGGGGGAGGACTCAACACCTTCGCCTGGGTCAGGGGCTGCGGCGACGCCTCCAGGAAAGAGCTCGGCCCGGACAGACCGCCCCGGCATCGGCCGCCCCCCGGCCCGCAGTCCCGGAAACTCACCCCTTTCCTCTCGGCCTCCTCGTTCAGGGCAGTCACCCAGGCCGCCTGCCACTGGCTCCTCCAGCTGCCCAGCGTCAGGATCCAGGAGAGCAGCGCGTCGGACCCCGGGCGCTGCACCTCTCCATGCTCCACCGCCCGCCGCTGGGGCTGGGGTCGCGCTCTGGCCAGCGCCCACTGCGCCAGGTACAGGCCTACCGTGGCCAGCGCCGCGACGAAGAGCGACACTAGCGCGAGCCACTGCGCCTCCCCAAGCCACGAGCCCAGCCGGGCCATAGCCATGGCGCATCCCCGGCCCACCTCGCCCCAACTTCCCCGGCAGCCCCGGGCCGGAGCGGCGGACTCAGGACACGAGCTGGCGGCGGCCGCGGCGCGCGGGGGGCGTGGAGGGGGCGCGGCGGGGTCGGAGCCCGGCGAGGAGCGCGGCCCGGGGCCTCCGGGCGGGGCGAGCGGGGAGGAAATGCGCGGCGGCCGCGGCTGGGGCTAGGCGAAAGCCCCGCACACCTGCGGAACAGGGGCGCGAGCGGACGCCGCGGCCGGCGCTCCGGACTCGGCGTCAGGGAAGTTCCTGGGTCGCGGCCGGGCGCGCTTCCTCCTGCGCGCGCCGCCCCGGGCGTCCCGCCCGCGGCCCAGCAGTGGCCGGAGGAGGCTCGGGCCGCGGGGCGGGGCGAGGCGGGGCGGGCGGGGGCGGTGCCCGAGGGAGGGGGCGCGGCTGGGCCTGCGGGGGCCGCCGTTCTCCCCCTTGCTACCAACGCGGCCCGCCTCCGCCCCCTTAAAGGCCCAGCCGCCGGGGCCCAGCCACGTGCGCGCGCCGCCAGCCCCTCCGGCGCCTGCCCGCGGGCCGCGAGGTGACCCGGGCCTCCGGATTCATCAGCCCGACCCTGGCGGCTGCTGTGCGGCTGCCTGGCTTGGCTCGTGTGCGCGCTTGCACAAGTGCGTGTGTGTGCACACGTATGAGTGTGCGGGTGCACAGCGCGCAGTCAGGGTGATCTCGAGGACTGCCATTTGCTCGCCAGCAAGACAGGCTCCAGGCTCTGTCCTCGGAAAGTCCCTGGAAATCCGTGACAGCCCCTGGAGCCGTGGGCTGGGCCTGCCTTAGGCGGTGTGCTGCTCAGAGGCAAGGAAGGACTCAGTACCCGGCCCAGGCCCTGCCCTCTGTGTGGCTGTGTTACTCATTTCAGTGTGTGTGGGGGCCGGGGGTGCATGTGGTGTGTCGTGTGTGGTGCATGTGCTGTGACGTGAGTGTGGTGCCTGTGGTGCGATGTGTTGTGAGTGTGGTGTGTGTGGTGCACAGGGTGGTGTGTGTATGTGTGGTGCATGGGTGTGGTGTGTGTGTATGTGTGATGTGTAAGCATGGTACATGTGTGTGTGGTGTGTCAGTGTGGTGCATGGATGTGTGTGTATGTGTGATATGTAAGTGCACTGCATGTGTGTGTGGTGCATGTGGTGTGTGTGGTGCATGTGGTGTGTGTGGGGTGCACAGAGTGGTGCGAGTGTGTATGGGTGGTGCATGGGTGTGTGTATATGTGTGAAGTGTAAGTGCAGTGCATGTGGTGTGTGTGTGCTGTGTCAGTGTGGTGCATATGGTGTGTGGTGTGGTGTGTCAGTGTAATGCATGTGTGTGGTGTGTCCGATGTGTCAGTGTGGTGTATGTGGTGTGTGTGGGGGGCTGTCAGTGGTACATGTGTGTGTTTGGTGCACAGGGTGGTGTGAGTGTGTATGGGTGGTACATGGGTGTGGTGTGTGTGTACGTGTGATGTGTGGTGTATGTGGTGTGTCAGTGTGGCGCGTATGTGTGGTGCACAGGGTGATGTGTGTGTGTGCTGCATGGGTGTGGTGTGCTATGTGTATATGTATTGTGTAAGTGCAGTGCATGTGGTGTGGTTGTGTGTGTGTGTGTGTGGTGCATGGATGTGGAGTGTGTGTGTGTGTGATGTGTAAGTGTGGTGCCTGTGGTGTGTGTATGTGTGATGTGTAGGTGTGGCATGGTATGTGTGTGGTGTGTCATGTGGCGCATGTGTATGGTGTGTGTGTGGGGGCTGTCAGTGGTACATGTGTGTGTTTGGTGCACAGGGTGGTGTGAGTGTGTATGGGTGGTACATGGGTGTGGTGTGTGTGTACGTGTGATGTGTGGTGTATGTGGTGTGTCAGTGTGGCGCGTATGTGTGGTGCACAGGGTGATGTGTGTGTGTGCTGCATGGGTGTGGTGTGCTATGTGTATATGTATTGTGTAAGTGCAGTGCATGTGGTGTGGTTGTGTGTGTGTGTGTGGTGCATGGATGTGGAGTGTGTGTGTGTGTGATGTGTAAGTGTGGTGCCTGTGGTGTGTGTATGTGTGATGTGTAGGTGTGGCATGGTATGTGTGTGGTGTGTCAGTGTGGCGCATGTGGTATGGTGTGTGTGTGGTGTGGTGTGTGGGACGTGCCCCTGTGCCCTCCTCTTGCAGAGTGGACGCGGTCCTTAGGGAGTGCCATAGAAACATACTAGCCTGAGATTCTTCAGGGCCTAACACAGGCCTAAACCATGAGAAAGTGATTCACCTGTTATTTTCTGCACCTGTATTAAGGGGACTTGACCTGGAAAGGAATTAGATAGACTGAGCATTTGATCTTCTCTCCCCTAGCCAGGAGTCTGCTGCCGGGCCAGTAGTTGGTACATCAGAGGGGATTCTGGCCCTGAATCCGTGGGCTCGGATTTTCTTCAGGAAAGAGGAAGGAATCGCACAGCAGCTGGACAGGGAGCCTTTGTGGGGAACAGGACAGAAAGCTGGCAGGGAGGTGAAATTAGATGGGGATTGCCCAGGTGAGCTGGGGATGGGCCCTGGCGAGCCAGGTCTGTTATCAGAAAGTGGAAATAAGAATAAGACTATCTATCCTGGCTAACATGGTGAAACCTCGTCTCTACTAAAAACACACACACAAAAAACAGCCGGGTGTGGTGGCGGGTGCATGTAGTCCCAGCTACTCGGGAGGCTGAGGCAGGAGAATGGCTTGAACCCGGGAGGCGGAGCTTGCCGTGAGCTGATGATCGCGCCACTGCACTCCAGCCGGGCGACAGAGAGACACTCTGTCTCAAAAAAAAAAAAAAAAAAAAAAAAAGAACGAGACTATCAACTTCCTGCAAGTGACCCATCTGTTACACACGAGCACTCCAGTCTGCCGCAGCCTCTTAAGGGTGGGGGGAACGGCTCTTCTTTTCTTCTATTCTGTGTTACTTTAGGCAGAAACAAATGAAATCCCTTCTTATTTGGCAGAAAAGTCTAATTATTTCCTGACCTGTAGCTAGACCTATGCAGTCGGATAATTAGAGTCCTGCTGGTCCCCTTGCCAGAATAACCGGGGTGACGAAACCGAGGGCCCGGTGTCCCCCGTGCCATGTGTGCACACAGGCTGCCTGCAGCCGTGTGGGCAGTGACAAGAGCCTGTCCTGTGTGACCGGTGGAACCCGTCACATTCCTTCAGGTCTCAGGTGTGCTGGCCCATCCCACTTGGCTTAGAGACTTCTAACAAACTGTAAACTAACCACCACCCCTACTTTGGAATTTGTCACACTTCCATAAGTGTTTTCTTTTTCTTTTCTTTTCTTTTCTTTTCTTTCTCTCCTTCTTTCTTTCTGAGGCAGAGTCTCACTCTGTCACCTAGGCTGGAGTGCAGTGGCGCAATCTCGGCCCACTGCAAACTCTGCCTTCCAGGTTCAAGTGATTCTCTTGCCTCAGCCTCCCAAGTAACTGGGATTACAAGAGTGTGCCACCACGCCCGGCTAATTTCCTTTTTGTTTTGTTTGGTTTTGTTTGGTTTTGAGACAGAGTCTCGCTCCATCACCCAGGCTGGAGTGCAGTGGCACGATCTCAGCTCACCGCAGCCTCTACCTCCTGGGTTCAAGCAATTCTCCTGCCTCAGCCTCCCGAGTAGCTGGGACTATAGGCGCCTGCCACCATGCCAGCTAATTTTTGTATTTTTAGTAAAGATGGAGTTTCACCATGTTGGCTAGGCTGGTCTTGAACTCCTGACCTCAGGTGATCTGCCCACCTCAGCCTCCCAAAGTCCTGGGATGACAGGTGTGAGCCACTGTGCCCGGTCCCCTTAAGTGTTTTCAAAGAGAATGTCAACATGTAGATATTGGATTACTTATGTGTAGAAGCAGATTGAGGGAAAATAAGGAATGATGCAGGCTTGCAGGACAATGCAGTTGGCTAAAACACGAAATTGGAACAGAAACAGCTTATAAATCTATGAAAAAGAGCAGGCTCCCTTTACGTAAGCTTCCAGCCCCACACATCCACCAGCTCCCAGTCACCTTCTCCCACCGCAGAAGACACTGGAGGGCTGGGTTCTCCGAGAGCACAGCATTCTTCACCCCCGCAGTGACATTTCCTGCTCCCGGCACCTCTCTCTCCACCCCATCTGCCTTCGACCCAAGGAGTAAGACAGCAGCTCTGCCCAGGTAGGGCTTCTGTCCCCACCAAAACCTTGAAATGGGTGTCTGTCACTCTGCAGTGGTTGTCTGCTATTTTTAGCTGCTCATAAAGGAAAACACTGTGGCTGTGGCTCCTCCTGCATGCTCACCTTGAGCTCCCAGCTCCCAGCTGTTTAGGTCAAGCTAAGCCCGCTTCCCATCAACCTGCTGGGTCCACCAGAAACCTTGGACCAGGGCTTCCTTTGCTAGCATGGCAGGCCTCTGGGCGTGAAGGAGGAAGCCAGGTTTCTGAATTCTTCTTCATAATGCTGGGTTTGAGGCCAGAGTCAAGATCCACGGCTCTATTTTTCATTTTAAAACATTTCTAAAATGCTCATGGTGGAGATGAGAATTGTCTGTTGGATGATCTCTGCTGAGTCGCCCAGTCTTGGGTGCAGTGCCTCATCCCGGCATCAAAGCTGGGAGTCTTTGAACATCTTCCTCTACCAAGCCCAGAAGGTTCTGGGATGAGGTGAGATTTTTAGAAATGAATAGGTATATCTAGTGTCATGAATCTCATGTCTGTAAGCAGTTATACTTTGTTATACTTTTGGGTTTTAAAAAACACTTTTAGAAAAATATGGGACTTTTGTTAAGTTTTCAATATAATTCTTAAATTTCTAGAAGCGGGGAAAAGAAGAGGGTCCGAAACATTTATAGTTTGTCACTGAGTGAAAAGTTTCCCCTTCACCCTGAAGCAGTTCATATTATTAGTATTGCTTCAATTATCAAGTTGGGCCTCAATATTCTGAGAGGCCAGCACCTTAGGGGGCCCGGGGGGCTGTGATGGTCACTTCACAGGCCCTACGAAGGACCTCTAGCAAGTGGAAATACACAGCTTCCCCCCAGCAGCCCTTAGGGGCAGACATTTCGAGAATTCCCTCTGAGCAAAATGCTTTTAAGACTTGGCTCAGTGCTCTCGGCAGCTGCTATGGGAAGCGAGATTTCTGGAGACCAGAGAGGCTGTGGAGACATTTGACCCAATCTCCTTGGCTCCATCTCACTGGCTTAGTCATTTCCACCACCTGGAGGCTGGAATGTGCTTCCAGCCTGTTTCCTGTCCTGCTCACACGGTCAATACCGGAGCCAGCAGACCCAACCAAAGGTCACCGGTGGCCAGAGCCTGGCCCTGCACCAGACAGGGCTTTCCCCTCCAGGAGAAGCCGTGAGTTCTTCTTGTAATCATTTACATGACTTACCGAGACACCGCTCATGATGTCTTCCCCAGGAGGAAAGTAGCAATGTTGAGTGGCTGCACTAACTCTCCAGCTGAGCCTCAGATGGCCGCGTGACAGTCTCTGAGAGTGAAGACCAGACTGCATTCCTGCGGTCCCTCCCAGGAGAGACTGATGGAAATGGTAGTGCCATCGGCTGAGCCCCTGCCTCCTTCTAGCTTCCACCCGGGTCCCCACAGATGCACCAGGCACTCTTATGCACCTGGTGGGTGTTCAGAAAATCACAGCTGTGTGTACTGAGCATCTCCCACCATCAGACACCATCTGGGTACTCGACTTCATGGACTCACTTCATTTTCACAGCAACATGTGAAGGAGGGCATCGCCCCATTTTAGAAATAAGGAAACTGAGTTCAGAGAAGCTAAGTAACTTGTCCAAGGCCACCGAGCAAGAAAGTGGCTGAGCCAGGGTTTGACCCCAGGGGCCATGTTCTTTCCATCTCTTTTCATAAAGGTTAAGGCAAACAAATTCTCCAAAAACAGAGAAAAATGTTAAAAGCTGGAAATAGAGACCCCATTGCTCATGTTCATGTGCAAAGATCTGCCTAAAGAATTGTCTTTTGTGTTCTGAAGTCCGGGAGACATGGCCGCTCAAACCCAGAGGGGAACTTCACTCACGGAGCTTCTGTGAATTCAGTCCCATGTCCTTTCTGGGAAAGACGTGAGATGAATCCAGCCCTAGCATTTGCCGTGACCAGTGTCTCTGCACAGGTGCCAACCTAGGAGAGCCTCCCAGGATGTCCACCACCCACCCTAACAATGAACAGCACATACGCTGCTCCTTCAAATCCCACCCTGGTGACAGCCTGTCAGGGAGCCTGAGTCACGCCATGATGCTGGGAGGCGGCCGGGCAGCATCTGAGGCAGGGCCTGCCAGCCCACTGCGGGCCAGCCAGGCCTGCCAAGAGTCTGCCCCAGGCAACCCCAGTGATGCATCCTGTGAGTCTGTGCCCACGCTGGGCAGACAAAAGAATGTGGCTCAGATGGCTGCCCTGCCTCTGCCAGGTGGCTCGGTTAAGCGTCCCTTGGGAATGCCCAGGAGCAAGGTGACTTGACATTTTTGCCTATACCCAAGGCTGGGACCAACTTTATGAATGAAAATATTTAATCTCAATTCTTTTTTGTAGAGGCAGGGTCTCACTGTGTTGCCCAGGCTGGTCTTGAACTCCTGGGCTCAAGAGATCCTCCAGCCCCCAATTTTTTTTTTTTTTTTTTTTGAGACAGAGTCTCGCTCTGTCACCCAGGCTGGAGTGCAGTGACCGGATCTCAGCTCACTACAAGCTCCACCTCCCGGGTTTATGCCATTCTCCTGCCTCAGCCTCCCAAGTAGCTGGGACTACAGGCACCAGCCACCTCGCCCGGCTAGCTTTTTGTATTTTTTTAGTAGAGACGGGGTTTCACCGTGTTAGCCAGGATGGTCTCAAACTCCTGACCTCGTGATCCGCCCGTCTCGGCCTCCCAAAGTGCTGGGATTACAGGCTTGAGCCACCGCGCCCGACCTTTTTTTTTTTTCTTGAGATAGAGTCTCACTCTGTCACCAGGCTGGAATGCAGTGGTGCCATCTTGGCTCACTGCAATCTCCACCTCGTAGGTTCAAGCGATTTTCCCTGCCTCAGCCTCCCGAGTAGCTGCAACTACAGGCGCCCGCCACCACGCCAGGCTAATTTTTTGTATTTTAGTAGAGATGGGGTTTCACCATGTTGACCAGGATGGTCTTGATCTCCTGATCTTGTGGTTCACTCACCCCGGCCTCCCAAAGTGCTAGCATTACAGGCATGAGCCACAGTGCCCGGTCTCCGCCCCCAATTTTTAAATATATTTCCAAGGAGGCAGTTAACTGAATTGTGTATTTTCTCCAACTCCAAAGAATGCTGGTCCCACACCTATGCACTGATAATCAAAATCACACTGTTGGAGGAATTAACCTGGAGGAATTGACCTCATGATGTGTTCCTGGGCCGGGCCCCTGTAATCCCAGCACTTTGGAATGAGGCCGAGGCAGGAGGATAGCTTGAGCTCAGGCGTTTAAGACCAGCCTGGATAACAAAGTGAGACTCCTTATCTATTAAAAAAAAATTAAAAATTAGCCAGGCGTGATGGCTTACACCTGCGGTCCCAGCTACATAGAAGGCTGAGGCAGGAGAATCATTTGAGCCCAAGAGGTTGAGGCTGCAGTAAACCACATTTGTACCATTGCACTCCAGCCTGGGCAACAGAACAAAGACCTTGTCTTGAAAAAAACAAAACAGATGTGTTCATCATGTAGTAGCTGAGTTTGTACAGATGTGTCAGGTGGCAGCGGGAGTGCACTGAGGAAGAGAGAGATGACTCTGCTGGAGTGAGATGACCCCTCCCCATGCTGAGACTCTTGATGAATGCCATGCACAGGCTCCAGCTAGGGGTGGCCACAGTGGGGCCTTGCTTGCTGGGGACAGCCCCTAGACTGCAGGACGGGAGCTGCTCCTAGCTTCTCAGAACCTGTGGGCTCTGCTTCTGCAGCTCCAGCCATCTGGCCATTCCCAGCACTGACTCTGGAATAACACTTGATCTATGGGCAGCTCCTCTAGAAAAGAGCCCAGCCCCGCAGGCCAGAGGGGTCTCCCCTTACCCAACACAGGAGTCAGGAAAGCTGCCCCTGTTCCCTGCAGGGCAAGGCACATTCCTTGTAATTAGTGCTTTGCTTGTCTTCTGGGCTACAGTTTTCCTTTCTGCTATTGTTTTTATTGAGCACAGTGAGTAGAATCAACTAAATATCTGGAGGGATAGTCTCTTTAAGAGTTAAAGGAAATCCCATTAAAGGGCTTTTAAAAACAATCCAGGAGCATGCATGTATCTACCCATAACTCAGTATTACACATAATTATTATCTATTCCAGTGGTTACCCCAAATAGTGCAATAAAGATGAAGGGAATAATTTTGCTGCTCCAGGAAATACTCATGCTTCTGTTTCCCCAGCACATTGTAAGAAATCCTATAACAAGTAAGAGGCAGGAATTGTCCCCCCCCACCATGGGAATGAGGGGTGGAAGCTTAGAGATGCTGAGCGACTCACCAGGGACAACAACGTGGTTAGGGTTAGGGTTGGAGGCGGAGCTAGACCTGGGCTCCAGGTGTTTGCTCTGTGATCTCCCATGCCGCACCAAGCAGCCAGTCTATAGGACACCCCCATGGAATGAGAGAAGAGCAGCTCATTGACACAGATTTATTGCAATGCGTCATCTCCCCGGATTTTGATGGGCCATCATCTCCTGTAGCTACTCAGAGCAGGGAGCTGGGACTGCACTATAGTATGCAAAGTCATTGTGTGTATTCTCTTGGTGTGTCATTCCCCGTGGAGTCACCTTCCAGAAGCTCTGCCAGCTCCCGCTCACGGGGCCCGGGGAAGGGATGGGCCCTGCAGAGTGGGCGGTCACCACACTCGGGGCATCCATGCTGCCTGCCAGTCCAGCCCCTTCCCCAGCTTGTTCTCCCGTCCAGTCGGCTAAAGGGGCAACAAAGAGGAAGCCAGGGACCCTCAGGAAGGAAGCAGCCCCAGCTCCTCCTCCGGGCTCTCCTTTCATTAGTATGATGGCAAAAACCGCAATTACATTTGCACCAACCTAATGGTGCAGGGAGAGGGGCACTGGTGGCGCCCAGTGGGAGAGAAAACAGCCTCGCAAGCCCTTCTCTTTCAGTCTGTGAAGCGCATCGCGGCCTTCCTCACAGGTGGGTGAGGTGCGGCTGTCCACATGATCCTCACAACTATTGTTTGAACTGGTACCTCTGTGTCCAGCGAGGGGGTGGAGACTGTCCTCCCCCCGTCTCAGGGCGCTGCATGGAATCCCAAAAGCAGTCTTCCAAATGCATGGCTGGGCTTGATTTTAAAAGGAGTCTCAAGTCTCTCCCCGAAAAAAAACAGGAAAAGGGTGGCCAGGTTAAGCCCGCTGGGTTCCTGGTGTTCTGAAGCAGGGCAGGCGTGGTGGCCTTCTGTCACTGAGGAGCAGGGGGTCTATAGAAAGGAAAAGCGCAAAAAAAGAAAACTGTAGGCCAGAACACAGGCTGTTGCTGAGCTGCTGGACACGAGCCCCACACATTGAACAGAGCCCTTCGAAAGGGAACTGGAGAAAGAATATTCCAGGACTAACAGGTGAAGTCAGGGAAGCTGCACGACCTCAGAAATCCATGCAGACATTCCTTAAAAAAGAAGGTGTCTTAGCTCAGCCACTAGAACAAAATACCATCCTGGGTGGTTTGTAAACAACATTTATTTCTCACCGTCCTGGAGCCTGGAAGTGTGAGATCAGGGTGCCAGAGGGTCGGGCTCTGGTGAGGGGTTGCTGCCGGCCGCATTCTGGTTTCTTCACACGGTGGGAAGAAAGGGAGGGCGGTCTCTGGGGTCTCTTTTGCAAGGGCACTAATCCCATTCACAGGGGTTCAACCTTATGACCTCAGTGTCACCTTCCAAAGGCTCCATCTCCTAATACCATCACCTTGGAGGTAAGGACTTCAACATGTGAATTTTGGGGGAACACGAAGGGTCCTTCCTCTGCAGGGGATGTCAGGGTGGGAAAGCTCAGAGCACCTGGCAGAGGACCGTCTGTGGGGCGAGATCTTTAGTCGGTGCCCAGAGACCCCTCGGCTAGGCTGCTCCAAGGAATGCAGATTCCAGGGCAAGTCCACAGAAATAGCGAGGAGCCAGGTTAAAGCACCCAGAATCTCAGCCAATGCGATGGATCCTGGGCTGTCCAATAAATGATTGACCAAAGACCCTTTAAAGGGAATTGAAAAGATGAAAAAGAAATTAGATACTGGTACATTTTTATTTTAGCCCTCATAAACATGCCGAGGCGGGCGGATCACAAGGTCAGGAGTTCGCGACCAGCCTGGCCAACATGGTGAAACCCCATCTCTACTAAAAACACAAAAATTAGCCAGGTGTGGTGGCACGTGCCTGTAATCCCAGCTACTCAGGAGGCTGAGGCAGGAGAATTGCTTGAACCTAGGAGGCAGAGGTTGCAGTGAGCTGAGTTCACCCCACTGCACTCCAGCCTGGGCAACAGAGCGAGACTCCATCTCAAACAAACAAACAAAAAAAGCTATGAGGTGGATGAAACAGATGTTATTATCACTGTCCTGCAGGTGAGGAATCCAAAGTCCTCATCAAGGACACTTCATATTACGAATTCAGCTGGGGCTGAAGCGGTGTGTCCACAGCTTGGACGCCAAACAGGCAACCCCTTTACTAGCTGAGAATACACCTCTGTGAAGACAAGTGACTGCAAAGCAGCGAAGTCTCAGTCCTGAGGGCATTTTTCTAAGACATCAGTTCCATCAGATATGTCTTTGGGAATCATTTCATATTCAGCCAAGTGTTAGAAAGGGCTGGTTGGCATTATTTGCTCCAATAATAAATCCATGCATGCTCATGTTCGTCAATGCTTCTCTGCAGTGAGAAGTCAGAGCATCCACGCCAGGCCTCCATGGGGCGGCCCGAGATGACTGAAGGGTTTGTGCATAAGCATTTGTTCAGATGCAAGAATCCACTACTCTTGGAAAGAAAATGATCCTTTTTAAAAAAATTTTTTTGTCTTTTTAAAAAATTGATCTAACAAATTACGCAGAATTCAAGGAGCAACTGAAGCAAAGTTCTCTTGTTGATAGAGGTGTGTCCAGTGTGCAAATTCGTCCTTTGGAGACCGGGTCAACATGTGGCCATGGCACTGTGCCTGCTCCAGTCCCTGCACCCTTTGGCTTTGGGCCAGCCCTCCGTCTGTCAATGACAGCACGCAAGGTCCTGCTAGACAGAGAGTATCCAGTATTATGGACACTGTGGACACAAAAAATGTGTGGGCAGAAAGCAGGTGAGTGGTTACCAGGGGATAGGGGTGGGCCGACAGGAGATGACTGCTTCCTTTCTGTCTAAATCTCCCCAGAGGGTTCCCTAGTGAGGACAGAGGTAGGTGATCCAGATAGCCATCTCCTCACCAGAGCTTCTCCTCCCCGCTCAAACGATGGAGAGAAAACATGGAGATGCTTCTTGCCTGCAGGTTTATAAGATTCAAAGCTTCTGGTGAGAAGCAGAGACAAGGGAGTATCCTTCTGTGTTGGGAAGAGCTGGACTGGCCACTGCTGATGCTGTAGATGAGAGTCTCTTGCAGGAGCTATCCCAGGAGGCCACAGGAGGAGTTGTCCTGGTGCACGCTGACGGTGCTGGTGCACACTGATGGTGCTGGTGCACGCTGACGGTGGCAGAGCTGCTACTCCTGCTGGTCCGTCCCTGGTGTTTAATGAGCCTGTCCTGAGATGAAGGAGGGAAAGGAGGGGCAGGCAAAAGAGAGAATGTCCATTATGCCAGGAGGCATCCCTGCCTTCCTCCTGTAGCTCTGGGACCAGCTACAAGAAGGCAAAGTGTCATACCAGCCTTTTGAGATGGGAGGCTCAGAAGTCCATCAGCAGATGAATGAGCAGACAGAATGCGGTCTCTCCATGTGATGGAACATTATTCAACTGTAAAAAGGAATGAAGCACTGACCCAGGCTACAACACGGTGAACCGTGAAAACGCAATGCTGCGTGAAAGAAGTCACGCACAAACGCCCCACATTGCATGACCCAAATGCCACACATTGCGTGATCCAAACGCCACACACTGCATGATCCAAACGCCACACACTGCATGATTCAAACGCCACACACTGCATGATTCAGATGCCACACACTGCATGATTCAAACGCCACACACTGCATGATTCAAATGCCACACATTGCATGATTCCATTTACATGAAATGCCCAGAATAGGTGAGCGATAGGGGCAGAAAGCAGATGAGTGGTTACCAGGGGATGGGGGCAGGCAGACAGGGAGTGACTGCTGATGTGCACAGGGTTTCTGTTGGGGGAGATGAAAACATTCTGGAAGACTAGATAGGGGTGACGGATGCACAGCATTTTGAGTGTGCTGAATACCATCAAAAGATACACTTTAAAATGGTGGTAATGGTACATTTAATATTATGTGTATTTTACCACCGTTTAAAACAGAGCTTGGGCCGGGCGCGGTGGCTCAAGCCTGTAATCCCAGCACTTTGGGAGGCCGAGACGGGTGGATCACGAGGTCAGGAGATCGAGACCATCCTGGCTAACACGGTGAAACCCCGTCTCTACTAAAAAAATTCAAAAAACTAGCCGGGCGAGGTGCCGGGCGCCTGTAGTCCCAGCTACTCGGAGGCTGAGGCAGGAGAATGGCGTAAACCCGGGAGGCGGAGCTTGCAGTGAGCTGAGATCCGGCCACTGCACTCCAGCCCGGGCGACAGAGCGAGACTCTGCCTCAAAAAAAAAAAAAAAAAAAAAACAGAGCTTGACTGGTTAGTTTAACAAATATTATGAGTGGCTTTTGTTATGGGCCGGGTGTGGTGGTTTGTTCACTTTTTTGTTCACTGATTTGGCAAATATTTGTTGAACAGCTGCTGTGTGTCAGGGGCTGGGCTAGATGCTGGGGGGTTAGTGATGAGCTAAATCAATTATCATGGGACCTGAACGCCGCAGAGAGAGAGGGACCACAAGTAACTGTGTAAACTGCATGGGTGGCAGGTCAGCCGTGCAGCTAGGAGTAGTGGCCAAGAGGAGTCTGAGGAAAGCCCTGCGATGCCACTGGAGGGTGGGTAAGGGGCTCAGGCAGGACTGCGATGAGCCTGTGGGTTTTGTTCCTATAGCAAAAGAAAGGAGTGGCTGAGTTGGCAGAGAAAAGATGAAATCATATTTGCATTTGACCAAGATGGAGACAGTAGGGGGAGGAGGTGGGTGACCTAGAGGCTCAGCTGGGATGGTGAGCCAGGCCCCTCCAATGCACTTGGAGGGGGTGGCAGGTGGGAGTGGGTTATAGAGGGTGCCAGGTAGGGGTCTCCCTTAGGCAGCATAGTGGGTGTGTGGGGCAGGGCTTGTGAGGAGAGGCCACTCCAGCAAGGATAAAGCAATGCCTGCCCACGGGAGTATCGCGTTGGTCTGAGATGCAAGAAGATAGAAATGAAGGAGAGGACCATGGAAGGGGCTGAGACATTCTAAAAGCAAGAAACAGGGAAGAGAAAGGATTCCACGGGGGGGTGGCAGAGACCAAGTGCTGAGCCAATGCCAGGCGCCCGCCCTGTGGGCACGTGTTATAAAGCAGCACCTTGAAATGAAATGGCGAGGCTCCCAAACACAACAGACTCTAGAAACTGATGCCTGGGAGTGAATGTCACAAACCACTGGGAAAGGACGTAATTAGTAAGTCTTGGGATGAATTATCAAATGGGAAGAGACCAGTGAGGTCAACCAGAGGGGCCCACCGGGCAACTGTCCGGGTGAGGAGGGGAGGTTGGGTGCCTTCCCTGGCATTCGGGTTGCCTCTATCCTGCCTCCAGGGCTCAGGGCTCTGAGAGGACATGGGTGCAGCATGAAGGGCATGGGCTTTGCCTCCTCCACTGTAGGTGGGAGCCAGTCCTGCTGCAAAGAGCCGCTATGGGGCTGGAGGTAACGCATGCACACAGACACGGCGCCTGGCCCACAGCGGGCACTCGGTACAGCACAATAATGACTGTTGTTACACAGAGCCAAGAACAGGGAAGAATTCATTTAGCTCTAAGTGCACCCTTCACGCCAAGTGTATTTAACTTCAGATGAATAAGCAGCAAAAACAAACTTTGGGTTTTGTTCCTACAGCAAAAGAAAGGAGTGGCTGACTTGGCAGAGAAGAGATGAGATCATATTTGCACTTGACCAAGATGGCCCCAGGAGATAGGAGGAGGAAGGGGGTGACCCTGGAGGCTGATCTGGGTTGGTGAGCTGGCCCCCTCCATTGTTTAATGTTTAAAAAACATTAAAAATGAGTCAAAAGGAGAACAGAGGAATCCACTCCTGGCTGGTGATGCTTGTTTTTGTTAAATACAAGTGAGGAGAGTCTAGAGAGTCTTTCATTCATTCATTCATGCAGTTCATCTGGACTGAGCACCCACTGTGTTGGAGAGACCACGTATAAATACCATTTTAAATGTTTATTCAGCAACAAAGATATTCCTGCCTCTGACTTCTCCATCCAGGTCTCGGAATCACCACCTCTCACACATACACACCCAGGAATCATCTCTATACCAGCCTCCTTTTCTCTAACCTCGATCCCATCCCATCCGACCGATCAGAAACCAAATCCCGCCAGCCCTCTCTCTGTGATTGAACTGCAGCTTCTTTCTTCTTCCCTGCTGGGTCCATCTGCTGGCTCTCCAGCGGGAACCTTCTCCTTCACACCATCCCGCACCCACCTGCCGGCCCAGCTGCCGGGACTTGGGAACAGACCTGGCTGTGGATCCCCCCAGGGGGCTTCCAAGCTGTGTGACCTTGGAGGTGTTATCTCCCCTTCCTAATGTTCATCTTCCCCATCCGTAAAACAGGCATGAGGCTGCCTAGCTCACTGGGCCATGGAAAGGATGAAAGACCACAGCAGGATGCACAAAGCTCCTGCATAGTGCCCAACACAGGAGAGAGGGCAGGTAAGGATCCTGGGACCTACCTCACGCAAGTGTCGCCCACGGCTACTTAGGAATACTTCCTGGCAATGGGGCTCCCCTATGTTCCCTCACCTTCCATTCCCCATTCGCCAGACCTGTCCCCTGGATCCTCGGCCAGTGCTCTTTGCCACAGTTTCCCTTCCCCTGGGCTTCATCCTGCTGAAGACACTGCTGACCAGCTACCTGCAGTGACCTGCATGCCTGCACCTACTGCTTCCTGAACTCTCCTTAGGTGCTGTCCAGGGACACCTCCTCTATCCTGTGGAATGTCATGGGGACCTGGATTGCTATTTCACGTTTCGTGTGTGTGCCTATCGCCCCGGCTGGACTCAGTTTCTTCAGGACTGGGACCAGGCCTTATGGTCCTTTGAATTCCTCCTCAAAAACCTGCAGGTTTTCTAGAAACATCTCTTGATTTCAATTAGAGGTTTGTAGATCTAGCACCAAAGTTAAGTTGGGTCTAGGGCTGCTCTTTGCAAGACATACTTACTAATCCAGGTGTGCACAGGCCCTGCAGCAGCCAGGCCCTCCAGTGCTGGGCTGGGGCTGCCCTGCCCCTTCCCCTCTCAGGATCAGTCCTCCCATGGAGACCGGGTGTCTTTCTGGGGTGCAGAAGCGACCACTCGCTCCTTGGCTTTGACCACAGGGAAGCGCTCAAGCCCTTCAGCCTGGAACACAATGCCAGGCTTCCCTTCTCGGATAATCCCTCCAATCCCTGCACCCCTGACCCTCCACAGGCACATCCAGCCTCCTGCAGGGCCTCCTCAGACCCCAGCCTGCCCAGCGGTTGGCATCACTGCTACCATTTTCTGCCTGCAGATCCCCCTTCCTCCTCACCTGAAAATCTCTCTTCTGCCTCCAAGAATCAGATCACAGTTACCCCTTAGCAGTGTGAGAAACGAACTCACCCGTCCAAGCCCAAAGAACAGACTCAGAGACCTGGAGAACAGCGAGAGTGAGACTTTTTTTTTAATTGATACAGAGTCTTGCTCTGTCGCCTAGGCCGGAGTGCAGTGGCATGATCTCGGCTCACCACAACCTCTGCCGCCCCAGTTCAAGTGATTCTTACGCCTCAGCCTCCCAAGAAGCTGGGATTATAGGCACGAGTCACCACGCCCAGCTAATTTTTTTTGTATTTTTAGTACAAACAGGTTTCAACATGTTCGCCAGGCTGGTCTCAAACTCCTGACCTCAAGTGATCTGCGCGCCTCAGCCTCCCAAAATTCTGGGATTACAGGCACGAGCCACTGAGCCTGTGCCACTGGGCCTGAGAATGAGACTCTTAATGATGGTCTTGCAAAATCAAGTGTCTGATGGGCAGGCACACCCAGCATGGTTTTAACAAGCAATTTATCCCCTGATGTGCAGGTCCCTCCCCTGGTTCTTCATTGCTGCTAGTCACTAACACACCGGGGGTCACAATCTTCCCTGATGTCACCTCTTGGTTGTTGGGCAGGGACTTTAGGTGTTTGTTTTTTTTTGTAGGATAGTCCTGCTGCATTTTGTTGCAGGCACAATGCATTGCAATCCTAGTTAGCTCAGGGGCTCTTCAAGTATTTATGACCTAAGTAGCCGGGCAGGCTGATAAGAACAGACAAAGTGAGCTATTTTGAAGGCTAGTAAACTTTCATCTTAGACTAAACTTCTTTGGTTCAGGTGACGGCAACTGAGGGCAGGGGCAGCGGACAAGCAGGTGTTGACGATCCAAGCAGGGGCCCAGTGTATCCTGTTTCTTCTGTAGTTTGCTGACCTAAGCCGATTCAAGGCACTTTGTCTTGGAAATGGACCACCATAGACATGATCTCCTTCAGCAGGAAGTGTCACGTATGGATTAAGACCCCTGACTCCAGGTCCGACTGTTTGGGGTCAAATTCTGGCTGCTGTGATTTTAGGTACATCATTTCACCTCACTGCCCCTCAGTTTCCTCATCTGTAACATAGGGGGAATGAGAGCACCCATTTCTTACAGTCTCTGTGAGGACCAGGTAACTAATAAGCATATGTGCAAGCGTAGGACCTGGCACAGGGTCACTTCCATCGGCTCCGGGTGTACAGCAGACAGTCACCCAGTGATCAGGTCTGTCTCCTTCTCTCACTGTCTTGTTCCGCTTTGTATCCCAGCGTGGGATGGGGAACTGGTCAGATGGAGTAGCCTCAACAGATGGTTGTTAGATAATTGAATGAATGGGTGAATGAATGAGTGAGTGAATGCAAGCGACAAAAGCCAACAAGAAGGTTTTCTTTCTATTTTCATTTTTTTGAGACGGAGTCTCACTCTGTCGCCCAGGCTGGAGTGCAGTGGCATGATCTCAGCTCACTGCAAGCTCCGCCTCCTGGGTTCACGCCATTCTCCTGCCTCAGCCTTCTAAGTAGGTGGGACCACAGGCGCCTGCCACCATGTCCAGTAATTTTTTTGTATTTTTGTCCGGAGCCGTGTAGCCCGGATATTGCTGTGGCCTCTGTTGCTTAAGCTCCACATTGCGGAGACAAGATGGCGCACTTCCTGGTTCTTCATCATCAAACCTTCCCGCGCGCGCGAACTTTTCCCGCCGGCGGGTAAATTACCTCCCGCGCCCGGGAGAGACTAAGCCTACCGAGCATGCGCCCGGTGACGTCTTTCATTCCCGCCTGCTCTAGCCCTTCCCCCTATTGTCAGCCTATATAAGGCGTTGCTTTTCCACCATTAAACGAGACTTGATCAGAGCACTGTCTTGTCTCATTTCTTGTGTCTCTTGTCTCTTTCCATTCCACCCCCTCCTCCAGGGTCTGCGTTGTTCATCCCGCGGGTCGGGACATATTTTTAGTAGAGACGGGGTTTCACCATGTTAGCCAGGATGGTCTCGATCTCCTGACCTTGTGATCCTCCCGCCTCGGCCTCCCAAAGTGCTGGGATTACAGGCATGAACCACTACGCCTGGCTGGGTTTTCAAGTGCAATTTTGTTTGGAGTCCCAGAATTTAGTCACCCTGTTGGTGCAAAATATAAACTTCCTCCTGCATCTTACTCAGGGCAGGGGGTTAGTGGGACAAAAGCTGCTTTCAGTCTCCTGGCCAGTGCCTCTGAGTAACAGCCGTTTTGTGAAGGGCAGAAAGGAGAGTGTGCAGTTGTCAGGAATATTCAAGCAGAACCAAAGCTGAGATCATGCATGTAAACATGCATGCATGCCCACAGCTACCCTGGTATTGGCTGACTCCAGCCTGTGAGCACACCCCCCCTCCCCACACACACACAGCTGGTTGTCCCTCACTGCTGCTGCTAGTCACTAGCACACCGAGGGGGCCCAGGATCAACATCCTCATGACCATTCCTTGTGGCTTCCACAGAGCGGGGACACAACAGCAAATCAGTCCTGGCGAGAGGTTTGCAGAGCAGAATTCCTCCACTCCCTGGAGCTGGGATGTTAGAATGTGTTCCCCAATTCAATATGCTTCTATTTAAAATAAATACAATCTTGGCTTCAAAATCATGGGTCATGGCACTGCTGTGTCTGGAGGTAGGAAACCTCTTCATCCAGGCTGTTTCAGGCCGTTCATCTTGCTAGAGTGTGGATAACACACATCAAAAGCAAAGTTCCACATATTACATTTATTTTAAATCTATAAAGATAGAAAATGATTAGAATAAAGGTGCAAGCCTATAGTTAGCCGTTTCTAGATATTCTTTTGTCCTTGGCTTAGATGTACCACAGTAGGAATTGTTCTTTCTTCTTGCTCCCATTTCTTTTCTTGGAGTTAGGAGCTGTAGGTCTCCCACTCCTGACACCTGCTTCATGCCTTTTTGCACTGCACAGAGGTGGCAGTAGTGGCCTTGGAGGCTGCAGTCTCTTAGCTCTCATGACTGCTACCACATTTGTGTTCAGTCACTCAGGCCTCTCACTGCACAAGGGCACCTGGCAGAAGGAGCAGTGGGGCCAGTGTACCTCCTGGTGGAAGGCTGCGTCTGCCTGGAGGAAGGGGTGTCTTTCTAATGCAGAAGAGGGCCTGTCCAGCTGGTGGCAGCCCTGGCTCCCTCGTCCTCCCAGGAGTACCATGGCACTGCACTCAGGGGCTTGTGAGGCTGCTGTGCTGGATATGAAGTCTGAGACCCCCAGTGATGCACGAGAAACTGGGGCTGGGTGGTCTGTCAACTTTGGGGAAGCTGTGTTCAGGAGAGAGGGGCTTGGGAAAGCTGTGCTCTCTTCCATGCTGGGTAAAAGGAGCAGAGATAACCCAGTCAGGGTCACAGATGGAGGCCATGGAGACAAGGCAGAGGAGATGAGCTGGAGCTGCCTCCAGTTGGAAACGCCCTGCAGAAGCACCCAGGCCAAAGGAGCCTCTGTTCTCACAAAATCTCCCCAAGGCCCTGCAAGGAGGAGCAAGAGCCAGTGCTCCCCAATCCCTGCTGGGAGGAAGTGCCTGCCACTACCCAGGCAGGGGAGGGGCTTGCTGGCATTTTCCCGTGAGCAAATGCAGCACAGAACGGGGTTCCGTAGGCCCCAGTCAATGAATTCCACCAGGAATGCAGTGAGACCTCAGGGGCAGAGGCCCACGGAGGACATCTGGCATCCAAGAGACGCACACATGGGGGACAAGGGCATTTCCAGGGCCTACGATGACATTATGCAAGCAGAGTCCTGATACACTTGCAGGTGGGTGAAGCCTCATGCAGGAGGCGTTCAGCTCCGCACTTCCTGGCCCCCTAAAGAACCAGCCTCAAGAATGGGGCTGGGGACCACGTCCTTCTCAGTCAACTCTCTTCATTTTTCCCATGCCTCATCCAACGCCAGCATCTGTTTCTTGACAAAGACTTACATGACGTTAGATGATGAGGAGAAAAACCCAAACCTTATTTCAGTGCCGCATGGGAAGAATTTCCCTGAGCTGATATGAATGATATACCTTCTGCTTTTAATAAGGTCCAGTATAAAGATGATTTGTGTGAAGAATATTTTGGTATTAAGACTTTGTTATTTTACCAAGGCCTCTTTGGTTTAAAATGTAATAGCCTCTTCCTTTAATATTAGTTGGAGTTTGTCCCCCCAGTTTAACCTTAGAGGTCACTGTGATTGGGTGACCATGAGGCAGTTTTCCCAGATACCTCTTGATCAACAGCTGTTCTGTTTCAAGGGCCTGCTCCTGATTGGTTTTGATCAGCTCTTGGATTTTTATTTTTATTTTTATTTTTATTCATTATTTTGAAACAGGGTCTCGATCTGTTGCCTAGGCTGGAGTACAGTGGTGCCATCTTGGCTCGCTGCAACCTCTGCCTCTGGAATTCAAGTGATTCTCCTGCCTCAGCCTCCTGAGTAGCTGGGATCTCAGGTGTGTGCCCCCATGCCCAGCTAATTTTTGTATTTTTAGTAGAGACAGGGTTTCACCATGTTGGACAGGCTGCTCTCGAGCTCCTGGCCTCAAGTGATCCCCCGGCTCAGCCTCCCAAAGTGTAGGGATTACAGATGTGCGTTCCTGCGCCCAGTCGGTTCTTGGATTTTTAGTTGTTCGGGTTTATATCTGGTTGACTTTGATAAGGCTCCTTATAGAAGGATACGACCTGTAAACCAAAGCATCTGGATTATTACAGAAAATAAAATTCAGGTAAGAGCCAGATGTTGGCTGATAAAGGGAGTGCCAGGAACCCTCCAGCTCTAGAGATTGTGCCAGAGCCTCAGGGATCACCGGCCAAGCTGGGACTGCATCCTGCTGCTCAGTCTTCTCTTGTCGCCCTGGGAGAGGTAGATGGTGGGACTGGGCAGGGGGCCGGGGGTTAGGGGACAGCGCCACAACAATGCTCTTCAAAATCAAACCTGCGAGAAAGCAATGTTTACTTTTGTTTTTCATTCCGTGTATTCATGTTTCCATCTTTCGCTTTTGGTCCACGTTTGCTCTCCTTTCTGTACTTGTCATGGGCATCTGGTCCCTCCTGGCCTACTGCATTCCTACTCTTTCTCGTCCCAGTTCAAGCGTGTTCCCCAACCAGCCTGCCCCTTGCATCTCTGCCAAGACGTTGTTTCTCACGCACCTGGGAAGGTGTTTCACATGCCTGAGCACGCTAAGGGTCAGATGGACTCCAGGGTCTCAGCCAGCCAACCCTAACTTCCCAGGCTGCATGTAAAGCCATGGTGTAGAGTCTTTTCTGAAAGTAGAGCCTCTTCTCCACTAACTTATTTTTTTCTTTTTAACTTAGGCCTTGCTCATGAGATACTTGGTATTCTTCCAGCTTTTATTTTATCTGCCCAAAGTATCAACTTTGATCAGCATCAGCATGACTTCAAAGTCTTTGTCAAGAAACAGACGCTGGCATTGGATGAGGCATGGGAAAGATGAAGAGAGTTGGCTGAGAAGGACGTGGTCCCCAGCCGCGTTCTTAAGGCTGGTTCTTTAGGGGGCCAGGAGGTGCGGAGCTGAACGCCTCCTGCATGAGGCTTCACCCACCCGCAAGTGCATCAGGACTCTGCTTGCAAAACGACGATCATTTCCTGGGTTATCAGTCTGGAAGCTGCATCCACAAAGAACAGGAGGCTGTTTGTTTTTGCTCGTGCATTCATTCCTTCGTTCCTTCGGCATTCCTGGGAGTGCAGCCAGCAGCCGTGGGGCGCAGATGCAGTCTGTTCTGGGCCACACCTGAGAAGAGCTGCAATCCTTACCTCTTGCTGGAGGCTTTAGGCCCCACCTCGTGTCCTCCTGACCCACCTTTCTGCCTCAGCCCTGCTCTGTCACCCGGCGGTGCACAGGAAGGACCTGGCAGCCCTGTGCCTATGCTCTTGCCTTGGGTTTCCCTACTGCCCCTGCATGGGTCTGGCGTCACCATTCTGGGGTACAGGTAGATCTTGAAATGATGAAACATTAATTCCCTGGGGCCAACCTTGACCAGTGAGTGACAAGAGATGGAGGACGAAGGACAAACACTTGCCGCTTGTATCTCCCTTCTCAGAGGCTTCTCTGTGGGTCTCCAGGGTCCCCAGCAGGAGGCAGCGAATCCCCACTGCCCACAGCCTAGTAATCCAGTGCGGGTTCCCTTCTTCCCTGTTCTCCTCCTCCCAGCCTGGACCTGTTCCTGGAATCACTTCCCAGAACTCACCACTAGGCCACAAGCTCTTGTTATTGGAGGAAAGTAGCTAAGGCAGCCACAGGAAGCTCACAGTGTAAGGAGATGGAGTCAGGCACCCAGGAATCATCTCAACCCACGTGGGGAGGGCCATGAGGCATTTCCCAGAGTCTGTGGCAAGGAAGAAAGCCAGCCCGGTCCCCTGGGGCAGGTCAGGGGAAGGTTGAATTGAATCTTGAAGAGGAAGTGGGGAAGGGCGGGACAAAGACTCTAGACTGCAGGAGCAGTGAGTTCCAAGGCCAGGAACCGTGAGGAGGCCGCGCTCCGGGGAGACTGGGCCCTGTGCTTCTGGTAGATCTGCCAGATATCCAGCGTGTTTGATTGGACCTGGTTGAGATGAGTTTGGAACTGAAGGCATTTCCTGGTCAAAGTGCAAAGTGACCTTGGAGAGAACTCAGTTTTACTCAGAGCGGATGAGGAACCCCCACCCTGGGATCAAGTGAGGAAGAACTGCCATCAAGTTTGTGTGTCCCCTACAGCCTCGCTATTCCAGTGTGTGGGCCAGGACAGCAGCTTCCACACCACCTGGGAGCTGTTGGAAATGCAGAGTGTCAGGCTCTGCCCTGGATCTGTGGAACCAAACCCTGCATTCTCGTTAAGAGCCCAGGGTGTTTGAATGCACATTAAAATTTGGGAAGTCCTGTCCTAGGGCACTTTGCAGAGGATGCTTTTGACTGGGCTTGGGGCAGGGCAGCAGAGTTCTGTAAGGGAAAGGGTCTTTGGCGAGAGAGGAGAGGAAGGACTCACAGCATCTGCTGGGAACTGGGGAGGGTAAGGCAGGGGGAGGAGCCAGGAGACACTGCCAGTTCTCATCCATGGGTGGGGGGTGATGTGCTTCGTGGAAATGCGGAGGGGGGGAAGGGGAGGGGGCGATGGGCTCTGCCTGGGGCTGCCCCACCTGAAGTGTCCATGGAGATAGGAAACCAGAGACGTTCACCGGGAGTGATGATAGTGAATCCTTGCTCCCTTCAGTCTTCACTATTTTCCAAATCTTTACAAACCATCTGCTTAATGATTAGGTCTAGAATGTTCTTAGGGATCACTGTCATCATTACCAGACTGAAATTTCTGGAGTCATCTTGTAGACAATTGGGATATTTATGCTTTCCCCTTTCATTTGCAACTCATATTAAGGTCCCTGCATGGGGTCCCAGTAAATAACACCCCTCTTCCTCACCTGGGTGCTGGAGATGTTAGATATTAGATAAGTTGAATAAGCTGAGTGAAGTCATGAGTACCCAGGGAGCGAACAGTCACTATTTGTCCTGTGAAGGTAAGTTGAGGATGCGGCCTGAGATCTCCTGGTAAAGTTGGGTTGTGAATTGGGTAGATCTAGAAACTCAAGCACTGGCCAGGCTGATGGGGCCGATGAGTTTTCTGCAGGCAGCAGATTCCTAACCATGCCCATCAAATATTCTTCCAGAACTTGCCAACCCAAGAGCCACACCCGTTCCCCAGGAGCTGGGTAGCCCAGGGTCACTGGACGCCAGGAGATGGGTGATTAGAGCCCCTGTCCCGAGGAGACGTGGGGGTGGGGGATACTTTTCCACAACTCACCTGACCTCTAGGGGAAGGTCGGGTGTGTGGTGGGAAAGCTTGCCACACCTGCAAGCTCTGGCAGCATTTCCTGCAGGTCCACCTGGGCCCAAAGGCCTGGCCCTAGCAGTGTCTGAAGGCACCCCGGTTCTCTAGTCTCTGCCTCGCTCTGGTCCCTGCAGACTGATTTTACCTTGTGCACCTCTGTCTTTAGTGAGGAGATTAGGAGCAAAGTCAGAATAGAGGATGGAAGCCTGAGCTCTGAGGATGGCTGCCTCCTGACCCTGAGGAGACACACGTGCTGTGTGCTGGGCACGGGACAGTCCTGGTCGTCTCCGGCTGCTCCTAGGATCTTGGACAAGTCTCCATCATCCTGGAGCCCTGTGGGGCCCTCCTGAGGCAATGGGGGCCCAGCTGCCCTTGGGACTGCTCCAGCCGCCGCTCTCCAGGATCCTGTCTTCTGCTTCTCTCAGGCCGGCGTGGGCACAGCCTGCCAAGCCCTGTGGCTCTCGGCCACCTCCCAGCTAGGAACATGTGCTTGGGCCTCCACCTGTTGATTTAAAAAAAAAAAATTATTATTATTATTTTCTTTTTCTTTCTTTCTTTTTTTTTTTTGAGACGGAGTCTCGCTCTGTCGCAGTGGCATGGTCTCAGCTCACTGCAACCTCCGCCTCCTGGGTTCACGCCATTCTCCTGCCTCAGCCTCCCGAGTAGCTGGGACTACAGGCGCCTGCCACAACACCCAGCTAATTTTTTGTATTTTCAGTACAGACCGGGTTTCACCGTGTTAGCCAGGATGGTCTCGATCTCCTGACCTCGTGATCTGCCTGCCTCAGCCTCCCAAAGTGCTGGGATTACAGGCCTGAGCCACCGTGCCCAGATGTAAAATTATTATTTTTTTAAAGCAGTTTCTGAAATCCTTGAAAAGCCAACTTTCTCATGTGAAGAAACACAGTGAATGTTATGGAACTCCTCACCATCTGATGAGGCCATTTGTAACTTGATCAGTGTTTTTCAAATTTGCCTAAGAATAACCAAGGTGTTGGTTAAAAATGGAGAGCAGTTCCCAGGCTCTCCTTGCGGGGACAATGAATCATTTAACACGGCTGCTCAGAGTGGGCCTGCTTCCAGCAGCCTGGGCTTGGCCTGGGCACTTGTTAGAAATGCAGACTCCTGCCCTGCAGCAAGCTCCCCGGGGGTTCCAGTCACTTGGAAGTTTAGGAACAGGCCTTGATGGATCAGCGGTTCTCAATCTTGGCTGTATATTAAAATTTACTGGAAACATCCAAAGAGTTAACAAAATTTTCTCATGCCTGGGGCTCACCTTGAGAAATTCTGGTTGGTCTGCAATGAGGCTGGGCACACAAATATCCTATATTTACTTTTAAAGTATTTTATTTAAGTATAATATACGTAAAGAAATGGGCACATATCATGTGTTCAGCTCAGTGAGTTTCCCCCAGTGGGTCAAACCTGTGTAGCCAGATCAGGAATGGGAAGGTGACCAGCATCCAGGACCCCTATACTGCCTCCAGTCGAGACCCCTAGCCCCCACCAAAGATAACCAGGCATTGACTCCTTATGGCATATGTGTTTTTGATTGTTTTTTTTCTTTACACAACAGAATCACGCAGTAAACAGTCTTCTGTGTCTGTCTTTTGCTCACTGGGTGTGGGATACAGCATGTGACTGCAGCTTATCCACCCTCCCTGCCGAGCAGAAGTCATTGTGTGAATACACCTCTCTATCCCTCTGTACTGCTGTTGATGGGCACTGGATGGCTGGGGCTATTACGAATATGGCAACTTGTGTCTCAACAGCTCCCCTAGTGACTTTATGTAGAGCCAGGTTTGCCACAGGATGCCACCACACCTGCTGGACACAACCTTTACCTTTGTGGTGACCTGGGGCCCTTTCCCGTCAGCTCCACGTTCAGAGACCACCGAGTCACTGTGGCAGCTACTGCTTTATCTTTGTGTCCTGCCATCCAAGAATGACAAATGGCCACATCCAGAAGCCCCTGCATTCTTCCAGGACAGCGGGAGCTGTGGGGTATTGAAAGTTCTGCCTCACTTTCTTTCAGTCACACTCAAGAGATCTGAAGAACACTGCCTAATGCGCTGGCCCAAGAGTCGCCAGGCCTCTGGCCAGGGAATGGGCTGCGGTGGGATACCCTGCCCAGGCTCCCTGCTTCCAGGAGGCTGATGTTTCCAAACAGAGATGGGTGAGGGGAGTGAGGTACCTGTCTGGGTGTAAAATGGAAGAGGATGCCAGAAACTCAGTAATCAAGATAAATATTTTAATGTAATATTAGAAAAAATCAAAATTAATGCAAAACATCCATTATGAACAAAAAAACCCCATCATTTTAACTAAAGACTAGTGCTGAGCTGAGCCACATTGGATCACAGGCAAAAGGAAAGATGTGCACCCCTATATGTATGTTTTATATTTTGAGTGGTTTTGTTTTTTTCTAGAACATTAAAGAAGTTGAGAAATCTTGAAAAATGGAAAAGTAGGTAACATTGTCATAAAATTGTTTCAAGTGTAAATATTTTACTAACACTATAAACAAATTTATTATAATTTTGCTTTTCTGGCTTTAAGGGAAACAAACTCATCAATGGCATTTTCAACACCTACTTCTTTGTGTATTTCATCTTCTTTTTTGAGACGGAGTCTCGCTCTGTCGCCCAGGCTGGAGTGCAGTGGCCGGATCTCAGCTCACTGCAAGCTCCGCCTCCCGGGTTCCCGCCATTCTCCTGCCTCAGCCTCCCGAGTAGCTGGGACTACAGGCACCCGTCACCTCGCCCGGCTAGTTTTTTGTATTTTTTAGTAGAGACGGGGTTTCACAGTGTTAGCCAGGATGGTCTCGATTTCCTGACCTCGTGATCCGCCCGTCTCGGCCTCCCAAAGTGCTGGGATTACAGGCTTGAGCCACCGCGCCTGGCCTCTCATCTTCTTTTCTTTCTTTTTCTTTTTTCTTTTTTTCTTTTCTTTTCTTTTTTTTTTTTTTTTTGAGATGAGGCCTCATTCTGTCACTCAGACTGGAGTCCAATGGTGTGATCTTGGCTCACAGCAACCTCTGCCTCCTGGGTTCAAGCGATTCTTCTGCCTCAGCCTCCTGAGTAGCTGGGATTAAAGATGTGTGCCACCACACCAGACTAATTTTTGTATTTTTAGTAGAGACAGGGTTTCACCATATTGGCCAGGCAGGTGTTGAACTCCTGACTTCAGGTGATCTACCTGCCTTGGCCTCCCAAAGTGCTGGGATTACAGGCGTGAAATAAACCCAGCCACACTTACCTCATTTTCAATTCAGAGAGCTGCTATATTTGATAACTTCTCTTGACCAAGTGATGATCTCAAATCCTTTTAAGTTCATATATTATTTTCAATATTAATAATATTTAATATGGAGTATTTTAATAGCATTAAAAATTGAAGTGTCACTTAAGAGATATTACAAGTGGCTATCTCATTACCATTAAATATTATCAAATATTAATATTAAATAATACTAAATATTTACAGTTTTACTAACATTAAAATGATTTAACACTGGGAGGCTGGGGCAAGAGGGTCACTTGAGCCCAAGAGTTCCAGGCTGAAATGCAGTAAGACTGCACCAGTGACTAGCCATTGCACTCCAGCTCAGGTGACATGGCAAGACCCTGTCTCCAAAAATAAATAAATAAATAAATAAATAAAATAATTTAAAATTTGTCACTTCATTGCCTGGGGTCCTATTGCCTGGAGAACTATTGGTTTATATATTTTATCTGCTGTTTTAATTGTTTTAGGTAGGAAGGCATATGCGGTCTTTGTTACTCTATCTTAGTCACAGCAGAAATCCCCCGTAACTCCCGACTTTTCCTTCACATTTTCAATCCTGTCTCAGCTTCTTCTGTGTAATTTTTTTCCTGATAGATCTGCTTCTTCATTAGTTCTCTGCAGTCATATGCAATCTATTCTTTAACTCATTCATTGAGATTTTTTACTTAAAACCTCTTTTCTTTTTTAGAAATTCCATTTGTTCCTTTCTCGATTCTGCCTGTTCAGTACTGATAATGTCCAATTACTTGTCGTCTTATTGTCTCACGTTTCATTTATTTAAACATTTCATAAGCATATGCTGTGTACCCGGCACATGCCAGCAGTCTCTGGTGGTCTAGTTCTGTTGCTGGTTGTTTCTGCTGACTCTCACTCAAGGGGTTGCTTGCCTGCTCATGTGTTGAGTGTGAGCCGTTGGCTTGATCTGCTGGAATCATGAAAGTCTAAATTTGTGGTGCTTTCACAAATACAATTGTTGTTGAATTCACTGCAAGCCACTGGTGTCATGGACTTGAAACCGTGAGTTGGGGAACCCCAAGACCAACCCTGGGTTCATGGATTGGCTAGGAGGACTCACAGGACTTGGTAGAGAGTTGCACTGACGGGTGTGACTGATTTCAGTGAAAGGACACAAGGCAAAATCAGCAAAGGAAAAGAAAGCCATGAAATCTGAAAGAAACCAGGAGTAAGCTTCCAAGAGCCCTCTCCTAATGAAGTGACACAGGATGCATTTAATTGCATTTAATTCCTTCAGGAACTGTTTGTGGCAACATGAATGAGACGTTGCCCCCAGGGAAGCTCATGAGAGACTTGGTGCCAGGGTCGTTACTGGGGGCTAGTCATGTAGGTGTCTCCTGCCCAGGATGCATCAACATTCCAGACCCTTGGAAGGAAAGTGGCTGTTGAGCATGAAGTGTATGGTTTGCACACGTTTAGGTGCAGTAAGCCACTGGGTTTATCAGGGACGGTGAGAACCTCCCAAAATCCAAGTTCCTAGATGCCAGGCCAGACTTAACCTTGCCTCCTTTCCCCGGAGAGTTGTGGTTACTCTCTTCTGTACACATTGTCAGCCCCCACCCACCCTGCAGGGTCCCGATTCAGGGTGGGAGTCACAGGCTCAACTCCCCTACTTTGTTAGTGTGTCTGGACAGAGACAGTAGGAGTGTCCACCATTAGGTCACTGAGCTCTGCCTAGCTCATGAGTTTTGTTGGCTTCTTGGAGGTAAGTTGAGGAAGGGCTTGGAAAACTCCCTACAAAGTCTGGCATTCATCAAAAAGTGTGTCTTATCAAGAATCTAAGCACTCCTCAGAGCACCTAATTCATCCTGGGTCAGCTATAAAAGCCCCCTTTTTTTTAGAGGATTAAAAAGGTGTCAATAAGAATTCATAGTCACAGTTATCCAGGCTAAAAAATAAACATGAATGTTGGGAGGTTGTCATCCACTGGACAACTTTTCCAACAGAAACATTAGAACCCCAAGTTTCCATTTATCTGTATTCGAATCTGTTTCTCCCTGCTTGGCTGCATGCCTGCTTCATTTCTTCCTTTAATCAGGGCCAACTTATTCATTAGGCACAGTAGACAAAGTGCTTAGAGCCCCTAGTACTTTTAGGGAAACATAAATTTTTTTTAATGGACCACAACAATGTTTGAGTTTATTTTAGAATCAGAAGGAAAAAAATGAGTTGTTAGGATTGAAGAAACGTTTCTTTTTAATAGAGCCTGAATTATATTTGCCCTTATATCAATGTAGTTGCAAAATATAATTTTGTGTATATTTTGTGGAGGAAATGTGTCCCCAAAGTGTCTAGGGCCCACAAAAGTTATGCTGCGATCCTGCCTTCAAGGTATTAAAAAAAAAAACAAAACGAAAACCACTTACTGGGGACATAATATGCTCCTAGGCTTGTGTCCTAGCATTGGCAATGGAAATATGGTTATTCCAAATAACAGAATTTCCAAATTGTATAAATTTTAATATTTTTCCTGAGCTCTGGTAACTCTTCAACTATAACTCTTTGGATCATCAAATAAATTTCCAGCGAAAGAGCTTTAGCTCCTCAATTGTTGGTAGCCTTTTCTTAGTGACAGGCTAGAGATTTTTCCAAACTATTCACTCTGACAAATCAGGAAAAGCTCCCACTCAAGGTTTCTAAAATAATATGGCTGTGTAGGGGCTGGACATGAAGGCTAACACTTCTTAGAGGCCCAACAGCAGTTGATGTAAATCATTTTATTTAAAGGGCTCGTAGGTTATTTTGTACTTAATGCTTTTACCTAACAAAAACTCAGACAGACATGCTATTTTTATAACACCAAACTTATACATTATTCAGTAATCTATCTTTGGTCTTTGGTTTTGTGAACAGAAACTGGCTCTTTTGTTCCATGAACTCCACCTGGAAACCCAACTTTCAGGCCCGTGAAAACCTACTTTTAAATAATAATGAGGACCCTCAGAACAAAATCTCTGCTTCCTTACACACCAATTTCTGTTTCAAGTGGTAGAAATTAAGATTGCATCCTGACTTCCTGATGTCTTTATCACAAGAGAAAAGATCTAGTGTTTCTGCCATTTTAACTACGTATCATCTGTCACCAAAAACACTGAGAACCCAAAGCAATGGGTCTTCCTCCAGCCAGCAAGCTGGACACCACCCCAGCCTGGTTTTGCAGAGTCCATCCTTGCCACCCAGGTCATCTGAAGACCTGGCCAAGGGAAAGGGCTGTCTAATGGCAGATTGTGACTCATTATCAGCTTATAAAAGCCACATACTGGATTGTGACCAAGGTTTTTCACTGTGAATGAATAAAATAGGCAGATTTACTGTGAAGCTGCAGCTCCAGGTGCCTCAGTTGTCAGGACATTTCCAGGTCATACATATCTCATTAGTTTATAATTTGTAATATTTTATGGCTTTGTAAAACTGTGACCATGCATATACCAGACAGGAGAGAGATGCCTGTCTCTTTCCATCCTGACCTTCTCTCCCATAATTCCTTTCATGATAGTTGCTGCTGAAGTGACCACAGGCTTTTTCAGACCTGACTAAAGGCTCCGGAGCTGAGGAGGAGATAAAGTTAGTCTGAATTTAGTGAGACGTGTGTCATTTTTTTGTTAAGTTTGAGAAAATCTCTACTGAGTTCTTTCGTAAATGAGCTGCTTAGAATTTGGGAGAATTTTCCACTGGCAGACTTTGGGCATAGCATCCCCAGACATACAGGGCTAGGTGCTTTAGACCGTATTTGCTAACTTATCCACAACAAAGTAATAAGTTCAGTTCCACTTCTGGGCAAGATGAAATCATAGAGACTTGATTTTTCCATCTTGCATGAAATGACTAAATTCCAGACAAAGCATATGAAAGAGTGATTTTCAAAACATTGAACATAAGGCAACAAAGAACAGCGATCACTGGGAGATGAGAAAGAGATGAGATAAACCAGTGGTGTTCCTGAGTTGAGGAGATGGAGCTGGGAGCCCAGGGAGGGAAAGGCCGCTTGGGCTCCAAGCACAGTGCGCTGGAGAAGAGAAAGCCTGAGAACGAGCGAGGGAGCGAGCGCACGAATGAATAAGAACTAACTCTGGAGGTCTGCAGAGAGGTCCCTTGACTGTTCAACATGTAAGGAAACTTCTTGAAGCTGGTTAAAGAAAAAAAAAGCAAACAAAAAAACTCAACAAAACACATAAGCATTAGAAGGAACAATCCCTGGAGTTCATACAAGGGCACTGAGTACCGGGGGTGTACTTGCTTCAGTCATGGAACAAAATTAGCCCTCATCTAAATTCTGCTCGGATCCCATTTAATACCATTTAAAAGCAAAACCTGGATAAAATGGTTTCCAAGTAAGTTCATTACATCCCCCCAATAAAGCTCCAGAATATTTATAGAAATACAAAAATAACCAGCACCATGGGGTAAAGTTCACAATGTTTGCAATTCAACAAAACATTACCAGACATGCCAAGGGGAAACAAAAAGGTACCCAGAATGAGGAGAAAAATACATCAATTTAAAACAAACCCAGAAATGGAGTAGATGATCGAATTAGTAGACAAGGACATTATAAAGGTGTTCTACCTGTATCTCATATGTTAAAGAAGCCAGAGGAAAGATGGAATGTGTTAAGTAGAGACATAGAATATATACAAAAGATTCAAATCAAACTTCTAGAGATGAAAACTACACGTCTGAAATGAAAAATACACCAGATGGGGTTAGTGGCAGATTAGACATTGCAGAAGGTTAGTGAACTAGAAGACATAACAATAGAAACTATCCAGAATGAAACATAGAGAGAAAAAAAGAGAACAATGCAACAGAACAATAGTGATTTCTGAGACAATTTCAAATGGCCTAATATAAGATTATGCATCACAATCAAATTGCAATAAAACTGGTAATAAAGAGAACTTTAAAAAGCAGCCAGAGTAAAAAAGACACACTGTATACAGAGGAACAAAGGTAAGGACAGTAGGATTTCTCACTGGAAATAAAGCTAGAAACAGCGAGTAATGCATTTTAAGCACCACAAGAAAAAAAAAAAGCTATCTAGAATTCCATGCCCATCAAAAATAGCTTTCAAGGTTGGCAAAATAAATATTTTTTAGATATACACGAGCTGAAAGAATTCAACATCAGTAGACCTACAATGAAAGAAATGTTAATGTCTTTTGAGCAGAAGTAAAATGGTATCATAGGAAACTTGAATCTGCAGGCCAAAGAATGAGTATCAGACATGGAGACTTAAATAGGTAACTATAAAGATTTTTTAAAATTAATTAAATATCCTTAAAAGACAATTAACTATTTAAAGCAAAAATAACAACGCAAAAATAATAAAAAAATAATTTATATATATATAAAACATAAAAAAATAATTTTGGAGCTTATTACATATACAAAAATAAAATGGCTGGTTTCAGGGCTCTGGCAGGGAAAGAGGGAGATGAGTCTGGAACATCTTGTTGTAGCAGCAATTAAGAAAAAAACTCAAGCTCTTTGAGTTTTTCTTAGTTTGCCGAGAGGACGTGTCAAACTTTGCCAAGAGGACATGTCAAAGCTTGCAGCAGCCTGGTTTGAAATTCCTACTACTAAATTTAGGAAAATTTGAACATCAAAAAAATTAAAAAGGTGGGAACTGATTAGAAACCAATGAACAGAGTAGGAATCTATGAATCCACAACACGTACACATGTAAATGAGTAAGTTAATGGGACTTACAGAATTTTTTTTTTCTTGCAGTAGAAAGCCCACAAATAAATTAAGAGGGAATGATGGTACGAGAAAACCTCCATTTGGCAACAACTGTAAAAATAAATTAATTCAGGCAAGGAACATCAAGAGATGCTAAAGTTAGTGGGTAGAATTGAGATGAGGAGAACTTTACATAGTCTCAAAATATCTCCCCACGAAATACCTATTAACTACAAATGGGGGCAAACATAGTGAAGTTGACAGAAGTCAACCTTAGTCAAAGGATTAAAATGAATGCCATCAGCAACAGGGCATACAGGCATCAGATGCCATCCATAGGTTGAAATGAAGAGAATACAGATTCTGCATATTTTGACCGCAAAATGCATAGTGATGGTTCAGCCACGAGAAAGCGTGGGACAAACTCCAATTAAGCAACACTCTACAAAATGACTCGTTCACAGTCTTCCAAATGATCAAGGCCATAGAAGCCAGAGAGAGAATAAGGAATATTCCAGACTGCAGGAGACTGGGATACCTGAGAATGGGGAATTGGAGTAAAAAGTTAAGAAAAACAAGTCTGTTAATGGTTTACAAATACCACCACACGCCTGTACGGTGCTTCACACACAATAAGCACTCAGAATTAGTTACTATTCCTTTTCTTAGGTTTACTGATGAGTTTATTAGGCAACTGTCCACACTCAGGTGTCGTAAGGGGGACCTTGGCAGTGCCAGTGATGCACATGGATTGTCACACATCCAAAACAATCATGGCAGCACAGAGCGCCTGGGATTCATAAAGTTCCAGGAACTTGTCAATCTAACACCAGCCATTCAAACATTTTCATTCTCCCTTGAGCATACTGAGAAGCATACGAAAATTAAAATACACTATGGGTCTCTTACTGTGTAGGTGAATCAAACTCTGGAGACTATTTGCAGAGATCTTCACTAACTTTCCCGTATCAGCTAAAAACAAATTGGTTGACTGTTGCCTTGGACAAAATTTCTTTGCTGTATTTGTTTCTCAAATACTTAATAGGCACCTTCCCTTTGCCAGGTCCTGGAAACGCAAGGAATAGCCCCTATCCTTGGGTACCTCCTAGTCTAGCAGGATAAACCACACGCGGATGAAATAGAAAGTAGCAAGTCGAATGACAGGCCGATATCAGGGTGTTATGGGCAACACTCAGGAGGGGCAACTGCTGTGGGCTGGGGTGAAGAGCACCTGGAAAGGGGCCAGGAAGTATTTTCTGGAGGAAATGATGCCAACCACAAGGGGGATTTAAGGCACTGCACAAAAGGCAGACTTGCATTATCATGAGGTGGATGAACTGACCAAGGACTCTCCTGTGGAGGACAGGGGCTGATGGTCAATAGCATGATACCCAAATTAAAGCTGCAGCAGGGTTTCCCCGTGCTGCATTTGTAAAGTGCCTCTATGACAATATGGCAAATCTTCACACATACACCTGCCACTCAACTTTCCAAGTTCATAGAGCTCACGTTTGTAAGAACTGAGCCAAGATCTTGCCTCTGGCTGGGGAAAATATTAAACACTGGGGACATGATTTTGCCACCACACTATTTGCTGTCTTGAGTATATGCCAAAGATTGAGAGGATGCAAAGGAGTGCAGCAATCCCAAACCTCATAAAGCCTGTTATTGCTAAAAAAACAAAAAACAAAAAAGGTTAAAGCAGAAGATTAACATATATGTGTGTATATATATGTGTGTGTGTGTATATATATAATTTGTTCCTGGTACAGTGTGTTCAAGACACTTTGGGCAGAGGCTCCCGAGAAAGGCTAGTTTAGGATATCAGCAAAGGAAAACAGAACTGTCAGAAGCCAAGAAGTGCGAGTCCAAGCAGGTGAGAATCAGCACTGACCAACCCACTGTGGGTCTCTGTACCTTCTCTCTAATTCCTTATTTTCCAGTCAGCTTGGTGGCATTAATTTGATTATCTACAGTTCAGCTGTTCACGTTACAGGGAGAGCTAATAAAATTTAAAAAATGATATACCCCAGTTTTACAGAAAAGCCTCATTAGAATGGAAAAAAGCTATGACATTAAATTCTTTAGATTATCAAATAAAACTGGTTTATCAATTGCTATGCAGAAATATTAATGCAGGGTACTTAAAAATGTTCTTTTTCTGCATTTACCCCCCTGCCCCATCACCTTAAAAACTACTAGTGTGAATAGTAAAGGAAATGGCAGATGAGCAAAGATGGTTCCCTATCTGGTTTTAATCATCATATATTTGTGGTGCCCAAATAACTAAAGTTTTAATACAACCTTAATTCGATAAGCAACCTGGAATGGGAGAAAATTAAATCTCTCACAACTCATAAGTGGCTATTCACATTACCCAAATAAGATTTTAACTTTACTTTCATAAATGTAAATGCTACACATGGTTACTATCAAAGTACAGAGCATACCATTGAGACTGACTCAAAGCAAAATACAGTACAAATTTATTGACTCCAATCATTCTCAACATTTAAGCAAAGTAAACAGACAAAATAATTGAATACAAATAAGCAATGGATTAACATTAGATAGAAATCCTATTTTACCATGAATTTTCAGTTCGAAAAAGCTTATTCCTAAGTAAAACTGAAAAATGACTTACTCTGCTAAGGCATATGACAAAATATACAGAATTATAAAACCATTCATGTGTTTTTCTTTTAACCATAAGCATATATTCAACGGAAAACTTGAAATAGCCTTGGACTAATGTTCTGAAAATTAGTATTAACTGAGTATAACTGTGTGAAAAATCTGGACAGCACTAACAAATGATGAAAGAGCACTGAATTCTGTTATTTTAAAGATTTACAGTAAAATGCTTTGGTTCCCAAAAGACTGTCTCTAAAAGGAATTTTTAAAAACACCTGACATTGTAACTCATTTTTTTCTCCTCCAGAATCTAAACACCGACTTTGTCTTCCCCCGAGTCACATGGGAATGCCATAAGCTGGAGTACCTGCTGAGATGCACTGAAAGAGCATATTAATAATTACAAAAATTAAACTTCTTAAAGTGCTAAAACCACAAAAAGCCATAAATGAAAACCTATTTTTTAAAACTTAAAGTTTAGTAGTCAGTGTTAAAGAACACTTTCAAAGAGTATGTGTTAGCATTATTTAAATCAATAATGCATTTCACAATTATTGCAGAAACATCACTGAGACATTGTAAGTTGACAAACTGACTTGTAATCCAGTTAGATAAAATTTATACAGAAATCTATTTGGAATTATACCTAATTACTTTTTACTAAGAAATTTCAAATAATTTTACTTCTTAAAGTTCCAGATTACAGTTGTATACACGCACGCATGCACGTGTGTACAAACCCAATTTGAGGCAACAAAGGCCAACTTTAGATCTGTTAATTCTCGTATCTCTCCCTCACCTTGATCAGACAGTTGGCTTTGTAGATGCAGCCACACTGCACCTCCGTGAACAGACACATTTTATTCCTGTTTCACAGCAGCTACTCTCATTAGCACCAATGGGACTACATATGGATTCAAACGGTCACTAATTAAGTGCTGGGGCATATTTTTACTGGCAAGGCTATAAACATTCCATTCCAAACCAGGATACCAAGAACATCACACATCTCCCCACAAATGTAAAGAACATCACTGTTGAATTGTTAGTTGTATATTCTGGTAAAATTATAAATGCATACTAACTAGTTTTAAAGGTGAATATTCTACAAATCTTCAAATATTACTGTTAAAATGCACAATATTTGTTACCTCCATTGCTTACTTTGAGTGATAAAAACACGTTTTATGTTACTCCCTCCTTCTCCCACATAAAGAAAATGATTCAATATGAAGTTCTCAGATTAACAAAGAATATATTAAAACATTTTACATTCTTTCCACAACTGCATAAAAAAGCAGGCATCCTGCATACTTACATGGAATAAAGAGCTTTCTACATTTTCAAAATTAATTACAATCCTAAAAGATATTTACATGAATATCTTCACTAGCTAATGAGTTGCAACAATTTAAGACCAACTTGTTTTACACCAAGTATTTGCCTACTGGCTGAGATAAACATTCTTAAAAAACTTTACTGAATAAAGTAATTAACATATCTTTCATTATTTTACTTCTTAACATTTAAAATAGTTACATGAGTGGAAGCATTTTTTTGACCACCAAAATAAACTCTTTCAGCCTAATGCTTTTTAAGTACAGTATAAAAAGTAATAGAAAAACCAGAACGGCATTATAAATGTTTTTGGTTCAAAATTTTATTTGAAATCTTATATTCCTTGCTTAGACAAAAATGTGAAGACAAAACACCAGTCATTTTTAAAATCTAACAGATATGCAGAACCTATGTTTAGATCAAAAATATTTTTTTTTTTTTTTTACTGATTAACAATATTATTCTTTAAAAATCTTCAAAAATGTAGCATAAAGGTTCAAGTCCTGGGATACTGAATTTATAATGCCAAGATACTCTGTATCATGGAATTATTACCAATAGATACTCTACTGGCCATGTAGGTGATGATCACTCAGGGAAACTGTCTTCTTCTGAAGTGACAGCTACTAAGATGGTCAGAGTAAGAAATACCACATTATACGGGGAATGAATTCAATGTACAATAATCCATCCTGATGTTTCATGTAAAGCCATATGCTTTAGCTTTATCCTTAAAATGCATAGATTTCTTTAGGAAAACAAAGATGGCAAGAATCAATAGCTGCAATTTATTTTCCCTTCTCCATCAAATTTAAGAAAGAATAGAAAGTAACTACTAAAATGTGGAATTTTGGAGTTTTTTCAAGTGAAAGAATACAAGGCAAAATTTCATATATAATATCTATAATGTACAAAGTCAATCAGTATTTTATAAAAATGTCTGGTTCAATAAAAAAATGAGAATTCTCTTTCCTCCCAGTGGGATGGAATGTTGGCAATAAGACGGATGGGTACAGAGTTATTTTCTACTAGAGCACACATTTAAAGTTATTTCTTAATGACAGTAGTTGACTTTTAAAAGAATTTTGAAAGAATACCTTGTAACACAAACTAGAGTCTAAATTGGTATTACTTTCTTAAAAGGATTTTGTCGTTTCATTTTTCTAAGTACATCTAATCCCCACCCCTACAAGTAAAAATTTTCCCTTTGGAAACACCATATTGAACTTTGGATATCCTACTGAAAGGCTTGCAATTACAAATTATACAGAGTATTCTCTGAAAAGCCCAAAACCCACGGACCAAAATAAGTAGCGAAAACTAATTTTGGACCACTGATAGTGCTTTCATACCTATTTCTGAAATATTAAGCAATGATGTAGAGAATGGCCTTGCTGATTTTAACCACCAGACCACCAAAAAATTCTAAGAGAAACTGTCACAAAAGAGAGGCAGGAAAATGTATATGTTGTATATATTGTTCTTGAAAAGCATGTTGAAACTGCAGCGAGATGTTTCTCCTCTGCTCTGAATTATCTGGAAGTAAACGGTAATTTAGAATTTTAGATCAGCTGTGCTAACTCTTGAGTATCTGGGATCTATTTAAATATATGTCCTGACCTTATTTTTTATACTCATGTTAAAATCAAAATTAGTGCCATATGGTTAGCTTTGTTTTTGGTCCTAACTACACTCAGATTTTCAATTTGTGACAGCATACATCAGAGGAAATGAAACATTTGCAGTCCTTCAAATGCTGGTCTGAATTTAGACTGTGGTGCAGTGTACATGTAACTATGGTACAAGTTTTTATCACAATGTCTATCACTACTGAAACCTTTATAAACTGACTGTAGGGGACTTCCATAAATTGCATTCATTTCCCAGGTCTTCCTTAGAGTTTATCGTTTATTATATTGACTGAGAACAAGTTTTTGTTAGTTTATAAAGATCTAAGTGTTACTATTGCTGATTTAAATTTCTCACAATTGTCATACAAAAAGAAGTTCTACATGACCACAAAATACCAAATATTTATTTTTATCAAGTGTCAGGATAACTTATCAAAGTTGAGATGTATCTTTTATTGCTAAAGTAGTCTAAGATACAAATCAATACAGAAAACTACTCCACTTCTTCCTATTTTGGATTTAAGAACATGGTTAAGATTTAACTAGAACTCAAGTGTGTAAAATAATCAAAAGAAGGAATACTTCGACAGTATTCCACTAATTACAAATCAGTAAAAAACCAAAAACCTCAATTAAATGATTATACCGACACCATGGAATGAGGAACCATGCACACAATCAAGACTAATCCAATTTCAACATTAACGAAATCAAACCATCTTGTTCTTGTAAGGTCCAGAATCACAATATTTTAAAAGGTGTATTTCTAAAGTTGATTAAGGACTTTACTAAGTAATTATCAATTTGTCTCAAACTTAATTTCAAGCGTAACAATCTCCAACCTTTATTATTCTTGTTTAAAAAATATTTTGTTTCTTATGACACATTTCACAATTCCGGTTGAAATCTGGGGACTGCCTCCCATAGGTAAAAAGTGTTGGTCTTTCAATTGTGTGTTTGCTCGTGACTCCAAAGACTAAATGCAGTCTTGAATGTCCTGTGGCAAAGTTTACACATAAACTGTCTTTTAAATGTGATTGCTGAAAGGGGTGGGGCATGGTAAAAAAGGGTGTCTGATTCTTGGGGCACAAACAGTTTTTCTGTGGCTGGAGTTGGGTTTTCGGACAGGCCTGTGGGGCTGTCAGGCTCCAGAGGCTGGATCTTGGGCAGTGGCGGTGGCGGTGGCAGAGGTGGTGGAGAGGGAGAGTTTGTGGGAACAGGGCACACCTCCGATTCCTTATGTGCCGATTCCTCTGAAGCCTGAGACATGTGCGACTGGAAGTGACTCCAGAGTCGAAAATTAGTGCGAAAAGCTTTGTTGCACACGTGACAAATAAATGGTTTCACAGAGCACAGAAGCTCCTGGTGACGCTCCAGCTGCTTGTGCACTGTGAACATCTTCCCACACTTCTCGCAGGGCCACAGGCTGGCTTCTTTGCTAGGACCCGCTTCTTTGGGGGCTGTGCTGGCCTCGGGTGCCTCTTCCTCAGCCTCCTCCACAGGCTCCTCTTTGACTTGGATTTTCAGTTGCTTGGAAAGACTAAGATCTTCAGGGAGACAAGAGGAATCTTCCGAGTCGAAGTTAACTTGCTCTGAAGAATCACTAAACACGTTATCATCTTTTGTGGTGACGATGTGGTTTACTTTATTGGGCTCAGGGTGGGACTGGGGCCTTGAAGAACCAGTTACATCACCATTGTGGTCCAAAACGGGCAAAGAAAAGTTTTCGGTGGGTGCCATGTTGTTCTGATTATGGACTTCAACCTGGTGCCGCCAGATGCTGAAAGAGGACTTGAAGGTGCGCATGCACTCGAGGCAGGTCAGCTTCTTATACTCACACTTGCTCTCGTGTTCTTGCTTCAGCTCGGGCGAGAAAAACCTGAGGCTGCAGTAAGGGCAGACGGCCGCGTTCCGGCACAGCCGCTCGTGGCTTCCTTGCTCTAGGAGAGAAGAGAGCTTAGCATTACAGAGACGGCACTGGTAAACCTCCTTGTTTTCTACTGGACTTGCAAGAGGAGCATGCTCTTTTGGTTTAGCAACTTTATTTACTCCAAGGGGTTTTTCTCCTGGATGCATTTTTATGTGCTGCTTAAATTGAGAGAGAAAGCGGTACGCTTTTCCGCAGTAAGTACAAATGTAAGCTCCTTTGGCTCGAGATCTCAAGTTCCTCTTGATGACTTGCTGCGCTTGGGAGCTACTCTGTCCCTGAAAACCAGGCTTGCCGCGCCTTAACTTAATGATCAGGGCCTTCTTAATTTCTCTCTCTCTCACTATGTCAATCAGCTTTCTTTGGAATTTTTCATCCAAAACAGCATGTGAACTAGAGGCTGGTGATGGGTTCTTCACTATGCCATGTTGGGTCTGACAGTGTGTCCACACTTTGAAGTTGGTGTGAAACCTCTTGTGACAGATGTCACAAGCGTAGGGCTTTTCTGGGTTATGGTACATGTTAACATGACGGTGAAGACCTGCTGTTGATCTAAAGATCTTAAGGCAATGTTTGCATTTAAATTTTTTGTTTGGTCTCGTCCCCTCCAACTCACCAAATTCGTCTTTATTCAAATCAGAATCTGGAAAATCTGCATCAAGGATAGTAGGGCTTGAGCCTTCCTCAAAATTATCTTCTGACACAGGAGACCCATGCTCATTCACCTTTAACTTCTTAAACGGCAATCTTCGGTCCGCTTGGAACCTCCTTTTTGCTGGGAGTCTGCTCATGTCTTTTTGGTCATCTTCTGTTTTCAGAGACAGGTCTCTCGTGACCGACGACGATGAGGCAGCTGCTGTTGCTGCCGCATCTCCCACAGTGACGCGGATGATGTCCGAGGGGTCCGACAGCGGGCTGCTGGGCTCGGTCTTTATGCGCACCTCAGTCACAGGGGAGGCTCCCTCCCTGTCTGTTGACTGAGAAGCACTAAAGGACCTGAGGCGATGCGGTTGTAGCACTTGAGGCCTGTCATCTAGGGCTGTTTTTTCACTACAATCTTTTAAAGATGACTTTTGAGATAAAGCACACAACACATTCCCTGGTGCATCACTGGACACCGAAGATGATCCCTGGGAAGATTTCAAATCTATGGAAGGTGAATAGACAGGAACCTGGCTATCCATCGACAAAGACCGTCTCAGGAGACTCTTAACAAGTGGGCCACTCCTGTCAATGCTTTGGTTTCCAGAAGCAGACCCACTGGATGGGATCACTAAGCCTAACTTTGAATAATACAACAAGTTTCTATCTTCACCTTGACCATTTCCTTTGTTAGTTTCTTTGAATACATAGGGAGTCTCTGATGAGCTACAAAGAGACAAAACAGGTGGCCGTGGTCTCTTCAAAGCCAGCTCTAGAGCTTTTCCTTTTGGAAGCTGACCACTCACACCTGGTTTATCATCCATAGCTTCTCTGTCTTGCAGAGGCTTTGAAGGCAATACTGCATTTCTTTTCACCAAACTGATTCTATTAGGATCATCCAAAGATCCAGAATGCTCAAGAGACTTTGCATATCCCACAGAACTATCTTTCGGCCAACTCTTTTCAGTTAATGACAAACTATGAAGTGGTTCAATTGGTTTTGGGACATGTGGCTTATTGGCATTAGCCTTGACTGCAATGCTAGGAGAGGGCCGGGAAGTATGGCTTACATCAGGTTGATTTTGACTAACAGTTTTTCCTTGTGCTTCGTTTCTACTTTGACAAACAATGACACTTCTCTTTTGAGAACTGTTTTCATCATCTTCTACAAACACTTTTTTTCTATTAGGACACGTTGGAAAGGGGGCTTGAGGTGTTTTAGAAACGATGTTTGTCAGAAAGGAAATCCCAAGACTATAGCCAAGTTCTTGCACAGCAGCAAGGCTGCTCTTCTCAACAAATAGAGAGGAAGAATAAATGTAGTTTAAAACATTATCAAAAGCATCTGGCTCACAGAAGTCAAGCTGAAATACAGCTTGTGACTCATTTTCCTTATTTGTGAATAAACTCTGAAAGTATTCGCTGCTGGCAGCCAAGACGTTTTTATGAGCTCGGAACTTTTGGTCTCCAACAATCAGCAGCACATCGCACAGCTGTCCTTTGAGACGCTCCTCATTCAGGGCACTTAGGAGAGAAATGGCGTGTGCGGGGTTGATGTAATGCAGTAATCCCTCCATGGCTTGAGTTTATCTAAAAGACAAAATGTAAAATTACTATCGATATTGCAGTGAAAAGTTCTCTTGGAATGAAGGGCTCCTCAAGAGCAGGGAACATCAACTGTCTTTGCAAAGGTACCAATATTTAGCAGATCGTAGGCTGACAGAAGCTTTATGAATGAACAATCTTATTTAAATAATGGTGAAAATGTAAAATAAGTCTTGTGGTTTAAGTAGGTCCTCATTAAAAGAGAAGAACTGCAGAAACTATAACATAGGCATTTGCATACCATCAAAAAGGCTGCCAGAACTTGGCAGGTGGATATGGAAGCAATATTTGAAAATAAAGGTTTATTATTTAGGGTCCTTATCCATCTGATGCTTGGCACTATTCCTTATCAATTCAGAAAACAAGTATGAATTATCAAAACCCCTGAAGTCTATAATTCTGAAAGAAAATCAGCTTTATTACTACATATACTTAAACATAATGTGAACTGTTAACAACTGGTTGCAAAGCAGGTCTTGTGAGACCCTTATTTTTTATTTTGAGACAGGGTATCTCTATGTCACCCAGGCTGGAGTGCAGTGGCACCATGATGGCTCACTGCAGCCTCAACCTCCTGGGCTCAAGCAATCCTCCCACTCAGCCTCCTGAGTAGCTGGGACCACAAGCATATGCCACCTTGCCAGGTGATACGGTTTCGTGGTGTCCCCACCCAAATCTCCTTTTGAATTGTAACTCCCACAATTCCCACAAGTCGTGGGAGGGACCCAGTGGGAGGTAACTGAATCATGGGGGTGGGTCTTTCTCGTGCTCTTCTCATGATAGCACAAGTTCTCTCTTCCCTGCTGCCATGTGAGATGTGACTTGCTCCTCCTTGCCTTCCACCATGATTATAAGGCCTCCCCAACCATGTGGAACTGAGTCCACTGAACCTCTTTTTCTTGTAAGTTACCCAGTCTTGGGTATGTCTTTATTAGAAGTGTGAAAATGGACTAATACAGTAAATTGATACCAATAGACTGGGGCACTGCTGAAAAGATACCCAAAAATGTGGAAGCAACTTTGGAACCAGGTAACAGGCAGAGGCTGGAGCAGTTTAGAGGACTCAGAAGAAGACAGGAAAATGAGGGAAAGTCTGGAACTCCCTAGAGACTTGCTGAATGGCTTTGACCATAATGCTGGTAATGATATGGACAATGAAATTCAGGCTGAGGTGGTCTCAGATGGAGATGGGGAATTTGTTGGGAACTGAAGCAAAGGTGACTCTTGTTATGTTTCAGCAAAGAGACTGGTGGCATTTTGCCCCTGCCCTAAAGATCTATGGAATTTTTAACTTGAGAGAGATTATTCAGTGTATCTGGCAGAATGAATTTCTAAGCAGCAAAGCATTCAAGAGGTGACTCAGGTGCTGTTAGAGGCATTCAGTTTTATAAGGGAAGTAGAGAATAAAAGGTTGGAGAAGTTGCCGCCTAACAGTAAAAAGAAAAGAAAATCCCATTTTCTGAGGAGAAATTCAAACTGGCTGCAGGATTTGCCTAAGTAACGAGGAGCCGAATGTTAATCACCAAGACGATGGGGAAAATGTCTCCAGGACATGCCAGAGACCTTTGCAGCAGCCCCTCCCATCACAGGCCCAGAGGTCTAGGAGGAAAAAATGGTTTTGTGGGCTAGGCCTAGGGACCCCTTTCTGTGTGCAGCCTAGGAACTTGGTGCCCTGTGTCCCAGGTGCTCTAGCCGTGGCTGAAAGGGGCCAAGGTACAGCTTGGGCCATGGTTTCAGATGGTGCAAGCTCCAAGCATTGACAGTTTCCATGTGGACACCTGTATGTCCAGGAAGAAGTTTGCTGCAGGGCTGTGTCCCTTCCATGAGGGACAGGGCCCTCATGGAGAAACTTCTGCTAGGGCAATGCAGAAGGGAAATGTGGGGTTGAAGCCCCCATATAGAGTCCCCACTGGGGCACTGCCTAGTGGAGCTGCGAGAAGAGGGCCACCATCCTCCAGAACCCAGAAGGGTAGATACACCAACAGCTGGCACTGTGTGCCTGCAAAACCCACAGACACTCAATGCCAGCCCATAAAAGCAGCCAGGAGCGGGGGCTATACCCTGCAAAGTCACAGGGGCGGAGCTGCCCAAGACCATGGGAGCTCACCTCTTACATCAGCTTGACCTGGATGTGAGACACAGAGTCCAAGATCATTTTGGGGCTTTGAAACTTGACTGCCCTGCTGGATTTTGGCCTTGCATGGGGCCTGTAAGCCTCTTTGTTTTGGCCAATTTCTCCCATTTGGAACGGCTGTAGTTACCCAATGCCTGTACCCCTACTGTATCTCGGAAGTAACTAACTTGTTTCTGACTTTGCAGGCTCATAGGTGGAAAGGACTTGCTTTGTCTCAGATGAGACTTTGGTCTGTGGACTTTTGAGTTAATGCTGAAATTAGTTAAGACTTTGGGGGACTGTTGGGAATGCATGATTGGTTTTGAAAGGTGAAGACATGAGATTCGGGAGGGGCCGGGATGGAATGATATATTTTGGCTGTGTCCCCAGCAAAATCTCATCTTGAATTGTAGCTCCCACAATTCCTCACATCTGGGAGGGACCCAGTGGGAAGCAACTGAATCATGGGGGCTGGTCTTTCTTATGCTGTTCTTGAGATAATGAATAAATCTCAGGAGAGCTGATGGTTTTATAAAGAAGAGTTCCCCTGCACAAGTTCTCTCTTCCCTGCCACCATGTGAGATGTGCCCGGCACTCACCTTCTGCCATGATTACACGGCCTCCCCAGTCACATGGAACTGTGAGTTCACTGAACCTCTTTTTGTTAGTTACCCAGCCTCAGGTATGTCTTTATTAGCATTATGAAAATGGACTAATTACACCTGGGTAATTTTTTTTAAATTTTATTTAGAAATGGGGCCTCACAAAGTTGCTCAGGCTGGTCTCCAACTTGTGGGCTCAAGAGATCCTCCTGCTTCAGCCTCCCCAAGTGTTGGGATTATAGGCATGAGCCACTGAGCTTGGCCAAGAGACCTTTAAAAATAGATAAGAATTTGGAGAGAGAAAAATTATTTGCTAATTACCAACGAAAGTATTTATGCCGGGCACGGTGGCTCACACTTGTAATCCCAGTACTTTGGGAGGCCAAAGCGGGCAGGTCACTTGAGGTCAGGAGTTTGAAACAAGCCTGGCCAACATGGTGAAACCCCATCTCTACTAAAAATACAAAAATTAGCCAGGGATGGAGGCATGCGCCTGTAATCCCAGCTACTCAGGAGACTGAAGCATGAGAATCACTTAAGCCTGGGAGGTGGAGGTTGTAGTGAGCCAAGATTGCGCCACTGCACTCCAGCCTGGGTGACAGAGCAGGACGCTGTCTCAAAAAAAAAAAAAAAAAAGATTATAAGTGTTAAAGAATAAACGAAGTTTGTTTTCTTTCTTATGTTATTTGCCTTGCAATCTCATGAATACTATTTTCTTACCAAATCACATTTTCAACAATAGCACAAAGGAAACTTTAGCCCAGTTCTAAATTTAATTAAAGAGTTTAACCTGAGATTTCACTGAAATGCTCTTCAAATCTAAACATGAAAAGAAGAGGCCAAGTGGTAGAGTGCAAGCTCTGGTGCCAGATACTCGGGCTGAGATGACAGCTCCTTGCAGGCTGGCTGATAGTCCTTGGGTGTTTCTGTTAGCCTCTCGGTGTGGCAGGTCCCTCACGTGAGATGGGAATGACAACTGTGCCTTCCTCTTGCAGGGTTGTTGCAAAGAGTTCATCTAAAGAAAACTCAACAAATGTGCACTTAACTTTCAGAAACTGCAGGATTGATAGGCATCTAATTTGTTATCAAAGAAACAGGGCAGATTAACCCCATCATATTCTCGATGCAGACAAAGCCATTTCACGCAGAGACAATGCCTGACTCTGTGTATCTGACCCTTTATTTAGGCTTCTGTTCCTCTAACACCTCATCCTTTTCATTTTTTCTTTTAGACGGGGTATCGCTCTGTTGCCCAGGCTGGAGTGCAATGGCTCAAACTTGGCTCACTGTAACCTCTGCCTCCTGGGTTCAAGTGATTCTCCTGCCTCAGCCTCCTGAGTAGCTGGGATTACAGGCGTGCACCACCACGCCCAGCTAATTTTTGTATTTTTAGTATAGATGGGGTTTCACCATATTGGGTAGACTGGTCCCGAACTCCTGACCTCAGGTGATCTGCCTGCCTCAGCCTTCCAAAGTGCTAGGATTACAGGCGTGAGCCAATGCACCTGGCTCATCCCTTTCATTTTATAATGCCGTATTTTCTTTCAAATATTGTTAAGACATTTATTTTTAAGATTAAATGTATCCCAAGTAACTAAAAATATTTGTGACGGTTTTATCTTTCTCTAGAGGGCAAATTGTAGATGAACCAAACTTGACCCCAGCACATTTGTATGTTCTCTTCTGGCCTTTGCTGGTTACCCCAGCCACCAGGCTCTTCAGAAGAGCCCAGAGTCTCCCAGGCTATCAACCTGGGAGTGGCCACATGCAGTATACAACTCCTTCTGACTCCCTGATAAGATGCGACTCAATTTAACCGACTGAGACACAGGACTTTGCTTCTACAGATGATGCCTTTAGCCTGTCCACAAACAACTGCTTTGGTCAGACTGTACCAAGTTTCTGTCCATTCCCGCCTACCATCCTTTCAAAGTAAATGGTAAATTTTAATTCCTCTATTTTTAAAAATTATTCTATTTGTGACTACTTGATAGAGATAATTTCCCTTCCTTTTTCTTCTGTTAGTCATACAAATTTTCTTTATTCCTACCAGACGTTCTTTACATCTATCTATATAAAGAAACCCTTATCATCTTTTACAGAGGTCAGCAGAAAAAGACATAAGCTTATAATGCTACATGTATTACTCAGCTGGGTACTGAGGAGTTTTTAGCACTAATAATTTTTGACAAAGCTAGTTCAGATGTTGCCACAGGGAAAAGCTGTAACACAGAATTAACGATACAGAATTAAAGGCTTGGATAGTCTCTGTCAAAAGGGGTTCTTAAACTCAATTTGGTGGTTTAAAATTAGCAATTAAAAAATAAATGACTAGGACAGAGCAGAAAATATCAGAATGCATCAAATGTCATAAGGTTAATTACGAGCTTGAGAAACTTTTGTTTCTATTATATATATGTACATATTCACATAAGCAAGCATGGACTGGATTGAGATATAAAATGTATTCCTTCCTGTGGGTCAGTCAAAATATTTTGAGAGCCAGTGTTCTAGGCTAACCAACCTCTTTGAGCCTCAGTTTACCTTGCTATAAAATAAGGATAATGCAGCTACTACATAATGCTATTGTGGGAATTAAATAAGATAATAGTCGCTACCATTTATACAGCACCTAACTATACAGGAATCTACACTACAAAAATGTACCAGGAACTTCTCATGTCATTCACTCAAAAAAATGGGATCAGAGAAGGTATGAAGGAGGCGAGGGATGAGCCATGGAGATAAATGGAGGAAGAACACCACAACAAAAGGAGAAGTTAAGGCAACAGAAGGGCTGGAGCAGTGTGTGCTGGGAACCATGTAAGATGACATCTGAGAGGCAAGAAGAAGAAAGACCGTCAAGGGCTGGGAGACCTTCAGAAGAACTTTATTTTTTACTATGGATGAAATGGACAGCCACTGAAGATTCTGAGCAGAGGAATGACAAAGACCTGAATTACGTTTCCAAAGGACTGCTCTGGCTCTGTTGTTGAGAGTAGACAACAGAGGGTAGGTTAGGATGGAAGCTGCGGGCCGGCTTGCAGTCCACTGTAATGACCCAGATGAGACAGGATGGTGGCTGGGACTAGGGTGGTAGCAATGGAGGTAAAGGCAGAGTCATTAGAATTTCTAGTGGACAGACTGCAGGAGAAAACAGAAGGTGTGGAGTTAAGCATTCTGCCAAAATAACTGGAAGGGCATCCTTAGGAGAGATGAGGTTTGACAGAAAAAACAGGAGTTCTGATTTTTTTAAGAATTCAGTTTTGATATCCTACATGTGAGCAGCAACCTGTTCATCAGTGTACCCTTTATGAGCCTCTATCTCTGCCTTACTGTCCCTACTTCCTTTCTTGTGCTTCCTGGGATCACTTCTCAAATAAACATCTACATCTGAATTTTTATCTTAGGGTCTACTTTTGGGGGAATCCAAACTAAGACACAAACAGAACTTGAAACACAGGTAAAGGCTAACCACTTCAAACCTCCCTTCCAAGGGCTTGTCCTGGCCCTTTAGTGTGAAGACTAAACCAAGGGGAGTTTTCTACATCCCTGGACCTGAAGCAAATGATATTCCACAGACCGTATGCATCCTGTTGCCAAAAAAGCAGTATTTGTGTCCCTTTGTTTAGAAAGGTTTCCTTCTTTATGCATTATTCAAAGTATCATGATCCCTATTTCTGCTCTAAGTCACTGCTTCAAATTTCTTGGATCACAGACTTCTATCTTCTTTGAATGAAAACATCTATGAACTAGGGGACAATAACAAAGTCACTCAGAGTTAAGTTGTAAGAGAAATACTCGCTGTCCCTGAAAATTATTGGGGACTTAAAACTTAACTTCCCTATAACCTCCATTTAGAGCCATCACACCAGCCTGAAAAGTGCCTTGGGATGTCCAAATTCCTGATACACAAGTGCAGGACAACTTTACAGAGTATTTACTTTCCATTCCATTCAGTAGAACAGTAACTAGGTACTTAGCAACAGCTAAAATTTGGTGTTTATGCTGTCACATACACAAAAGTAAACATTTTTTATGCACTAACTCCGTATTTACATCAACCACAGGAGGTAGGTACTATTATCCCCATTTTACAATGAGAAAACGAAGGCACAGAAGGTCAAGTAACATGCTCAACGTCATAGAGATAATAAGTAGCAGAGCAGGATTCGCATCAGCTGGCTTGGCTCCAGAGGCTAAGCTCTTAACCCCTACATGACACTGCCTCTAGTTTCCTCTTCCAATTCTGGTATCATCTTCTGAACTACACAGTGTCATCAATTCTTTTCACAAATGAGAAAACGGAGGCATTGGGAGGTCAAGTCATTTGCCTAAGGTCATCCAGACAGTTACAGACTTAGGGCTAGCATCTGTCTAGTGTGTGCTAGAACCCTTCTAGACATGGAAGATACCAATTTAACAAGTACGGCCCTGGCTTATGGAGCTTAAGGTCTTGCGCAGGAAGAGGACAGGTCAATTCATCAGCCTAGTCCAGTATGCTAAGCAGCAGATAGGATGTTTGTAGAGGCAGAGACACAGTATGGATGACAGGCATTAGAGCCAGGTGAAATGGAGACCAGGAAGGGCGTTCTACGAAGAAAGTTTTATAGGGAATGCCGGGAAGAGATAGGCAGGAAGGATGAAGGGCATTTCAAGGGATAAGTATTTATTTTTCATTCCCTTCAGAAGAACAGCAACTAGGTACTTAATAACAGCTATAATTTGGGTGCTTATTCTGCCACATACACAAAAGTAAACACTTTTAATGCATCAACTCAATATTGACATCAACCCTAGGAATTAGGTACTATTATTATCTCCATTCTACAGATGAGAAAACTGAGGCACAGAAGGTTAAGTAACATGCTCAATGTCAGACAGATAATAAGTAGCAGGGCAGGATTCATATCAGCTGGCTGGGCTGCAGTACATGCAACACCACAGAGACAAGACAGAGCAGGAGGCTTTGTCTGGTGAAAGGTAAAGGTACACATGGGGGAGGAAACGCCCATGAGGCTGGAGGAAGATGGAGGCATTAGTGCCTTGGGGGCTAAAGTAGGTTATCTGAGGATTCTGCACAGGAAAGCAACATTGTTCATTCTCCCCAGCACCCCAGGATCTAGAGACTCTAGATGTGTAGGTAGGAGAGAGGGGTAGCCAGGAGATGCAGATCCTTCACCCTTATATTAAGGCCCTTGCTTTTTTTACATTTTAATTCAATTAAGCTTTGAAAATAATGTACCCTTTCCTACTCTAACTGCAAACAGACAACATATGGAATTTTTGTGTTTTAATGACAATATATTTGAGTTTAACAATTACCTAAAAATATAAAATGCTCCATCAAGAATGTAAGTAAAAGGGGGAAAATCACAACTGCTGAGGATCACGAGATAATCCAGCAAGCCTGTTTGTGGCTGGTGGCTGTGTAGACCGAATCCTCAAAAACTTTTGATTTCTCTGCTCTTCTGCTGTCAGATAAGGCAAACTTTGTTGCTGGGTGTGCTTTCTCCTCAGTGTATTTTTCAGATCTAGACCGGTAAGTTTGCTGGCACATCACTCCAAATTTCCATGCAGGTTTTCATTATGAGTAATCAGGGCCTCCGACTTACAGAAGCAGTGCATCTTACATATAAACACGCACTGCTGCCACCACCATCTACGCCCCTCCTTTCCACGGCTCATCTCCACCTGACTCATCACGGCAGAAGTTCTGCCACTTCAGTCATGGCGGAAAAACCTTGGAGCTCTTAAAAGACAAGTGGGTGAAATTTGGAAGAAAAGGTCTATTTATGAGCAACAGAAAAAGCTAAAAGGAAAACCCCCCAGGAAAACCAGTTTCTGAAATAGGGCTGGCTTGCTTACCACTTTGATCCTCGCACACAAATAGGTTCCCAAAGCCTGCCTGGATTGTTTCTACTTCATGTCTTCTGAAATTTCAAAATGAGAGAATCTTTATGGTTAACAATTCACGGAGGACCTTACAGTTCCACGGAAAAGCCTTTCCAATCAGTCTATTTGTCTCAAATCCCGGCTCTGCCACCTACTAGGCATGTAACCTTCTAAAGATGACTCAACCTTTCTGACTAGTTTCCTTACCTGTTAAACATGGCTAACACTACCCACTACATAGGATTTTTATGAAAGACAGAAGAGGCAACATGTTCAAAAGCCCCAGTATGTTCAGCACTTCCCATGTGCACATGCACATCTTCCTTCCTTCTCCTCTTCCCCTCGCAGATGCTTGTGTGGGCCTGCTACCCACCATGTATCACAACAGGTGCTGGTGATGGGGAGATGAGTAACTGGCCTGCTTCTTGTTCTCCTGTAGTTCACATTTCCATGGTAGGACAGACAACAATTAATGAAGAATGTGAAGAATGCTATGGGGATACCGATTCCAGGAAGCAATTAATTTGGCCAGGGGGTAGGATGGTGGATGAGTGAATAGTGGGAACTACTCACTATTAACTATGAGTGAATAGTCCTAAGGAAGGCTTGGGACTCATCACTCCTTTGACAATTATAATACAAGCTGAATATCTCTAGTCCAAAAACCCAAAACTACTTTCTCAGCAATGACATGATGCACAAAGGGAAGGCTCATTAGAGCATTTTGGGTTTTTGGATTAGGGATGCTCAATCACCGGGTGTAATGCGAATACTTCAAAATCCCAATCTGAAATCTGAAACACCTCTGGTCCCAAGCATTTCAGATAAGGAATAGTCAACCTGTAATACTAAAGGTTCCATTCTTTACATTTCTACCATAGACACTTTTCAGAAATGCTCATCGGGCCTTGCTGGGGCTTAAAAGCTTGCAAGGGCTTGCCCTGGCCTCAACTTCCAATTCCCTGGAATGGCTACAAAACCCTTCAGAACTGGATTCCAGAAGATTATTTCATATCATCACTTCAAATTCCTCAGGTAATAAATGCTAAGGGGGTGGGGGACTCATATCTCACATCTTTTTTTTTTTTTTTTTTTTTGAGATGGAGTCTCACTCTGTCACCCAGGCTGGAGTGCAGTGGCACGATCTTGGCTCACTGCAACCTCTGCCTCCTGGGTTCAAGTAATTCTCCTGTCTCAGCCTCCTGAGTAGCTGGGACCCCAGCCACCAGGCCTGGCTAATTTTTGTATTTTTAGTAGAGACGGGGTTTCACTATATTGGTCAGGCTGGTCTCGAACTCCTGACCTCAGGTGATCCGCCCATCTCGGTCTCCCACAGTGCTGGGATTACAGGTGTGAGCCACTGCGCCCAGCCTCATGTCTTAACATAAATTAATTCAATGCAAATACTTTCCTTTATAGAGTGTTAAATCAGTTGTATGGAAAAGATTTTTGAGGGAGAGGGAAGGTAGGCAATTTTGAATATAGAGCATTCTAGTGATAGAAGCAGAAGAAAGCAAAGCATGAGCTGGCACTTAGAAGGGTACCGGGGGGGAGTGAGGGGTTGAGAAAGAGATGGAAAGGGATCAAAATAGTCTCACCTACTTGGACTAGTGTCATAGCTAAAGGTACATTATAAATTAAGTTGGCTCCCAGACTAGCCACAAAACTGCTACTACCAGTTCTACAGGAAAATGTCTCTTTACATCCAGCATCAACCTAGAATTCAACTCTGGGAACATGGGTCCTTTGGAATATTGGGGATTACTTCTATAGTCCTAACCATGATACTAGAAAAGAGAAGGAATGCATGTAACACAAGGCAAACACCTAGTTAAAAATACAAAGCATCTACGTTTGACTCTGGAATATAAACACACACACACAGACTGCTTATCCCCAAACCCTAATCTCAGGATTTAGCCATAACACCTACCAATGGATTTTACTATTCGATGGTGATAGGAAGCTGCCTCTGAGTTTCGGTCTTATCATCACTCACTTGGTGACAGTGCAAATATCCTCAGATTTCAAACCTAGACTAGCTTATTCAATCCTTCAAGAGAAGTTATGTTACTATCATATTCCATTTCACCACACTTTCAGTCTCTACCAAGGGGGTTTGATTTTGGTTTGATGGTTTGTTCTCTGCCACATTCAGCAGAATGATCCTACTCTAACATAGTTCAAGCTCCTCTGCACCTTAACAGACTCTGGTCACAGCCTTGGCTGTTTTCTTCCAGCCACTACACAGCCATTCCACCCCCTGTTAACAGCCCCATGATTTTGCTATAGAAGAACTGCTCTTGTCCCACTGTGTGCTACAGCCTGATGTGCTACACAGCCTGATGTCCTCCTCTCCCCTAGCTCTGGGCTAACCATACAACCAAAGCCAAACCAATCAGAAACTTTGTCCTTGGAATATGAATCCTGAGAAGAATGACAAAGGCAATAAATAAACGAAGCTGATTTATCTCAGTGGAGGCCTGAAAATGCAACCTTGCTAGTGCCTGCTACATAGATTCCTGGAGTTAGCTTGGTTTTTTTCCTTCTTCCTGGCCCAGTTTTTTAGCTCTTAAGTCCTGTATCTTTACAATAAACTACTTTTTCCATTCAAGCCAGCCATTTTCTGTTCTTGTTATTAAAGAACCCTAATATATTTCCACGTGGTATTCACTGCTCCTGTCATGCCTTCCAAACCCATCCTAATACAGCTGCTAGCCTGAGCTTCTTAGAACAAAGCTTTGATCGTTCACCCAACATACACATTAAATATTCCTATTATTAATTCAACTTATTTACTGAATTCCAATTCTGTACAAGGCATGGTTAGATTTATCTGAAATATAGGGGTGCAATAAACAGACAAGACCCCCACTTTCTAGTGAGATAAATCAGATGCTAAATAAGGAAACAAATAAAAAGATAACCTCAGATTCTGCTAAGCGTTATGGTGGAAATAAATAAGGTGCTATCGCTGGATGCAGTGCCTAGAGAAGATGGTCAGAAAATACCTTGATGGAACATTTCATCTGAGATCTAAGATCTGAATGAAGAGAACCAGCTTTGATCCTATTTAAAAATAAAAAAATAAAAACAATTGTTCTTCATTAGGCTAAAATATTTTTAAAAATGACTACAGGGCTCTATAAAATCTGGTTTCAAATGACTTTTAAAATTTTCTTAGCCAGGCACAGTGACTCATGCCTGTAATCCCAGCACTTTGGGAAGCCAAGGTGGGTGGATCACCTGAGATCAAGAGTTCGAGACCAGCCTGGCCAACATGGTAAAACCCGTCTCTACCAAAAATACGAAAATTAGCTGGGTGTGGTGACGGGTGCCTGTAATCCCAGCTACTAGAGAGGCTGAGGCAGGAGAATTCGCTTGAACCTGGGAGGTGAAGGATGCAGTGAGCCAGGATCGTGCCACTGCACTCTAGTCACCACTGGGTGATGGCTGAGCCTGAGTGAAATTCCATCTAAAAAAAAAAAAAAAAATTTTTTTTTCTTTCCCTTAGTTATTCCCTAGTGATACCTTCCTGCTCCAGATACTCTGTCTCTGAGACCTAACCTGCACATCTGACTTCTTCCATTCCCCAATCTGGAAAATCCTAGAACTCACCTAAACCCCTCCTCAGCACACTACTCAGAACATGAATCACCTTTCAAAGCTCAGGTCAAGTCCCAGCTCCTCCATAAAATCCTCCATTATGGGTTGAATTGTGTCCCCACTCTTCCCCCCCAAATTTATATGATAAAGACTTACTCTCCAGCACCTGGAGAATGTAACTGTACTTGGAGACCTGGTCTCTAAGAGGTAATTAAGTTAAAATGAGGGCTTTAGGGTGACCCCTAAACTGATGTAACTGGTGTTCTTACAGGAGAGGAAGATTAGCACAAAGACACGAACAGAGGAAGGACCAAGTAGGGACAAGAAGATGCAATCTATAAGCCAAAGAGAAGCCTCAGAAGCAGCCAACCCTGCTGACACCTTGATCTTGGACTTCTAGCTTCCAGAACTGTGAGAAAAGAAATCTGTTAAGTCATCCAGTCTGCAGTACTTTGTTATAGCAGCCCAGGCAAACTAATATACCTTTTTTGACTACTTCAGTTTATAATGGGCAAATACCTCCTTTCAACTTCTGCACCATTTACATGTTTATTCACTGCCTTTATTGTTAGTCATTTGTGTCTCCCCAAGAGGACTGAAAGCTATTTAAAGACTGATAATCTATTTAATATCTTTTGGCATTCTTATCAACGCTCAACATGTTATCTTCCACAACAATAAAGATTTGATTTTTCTGTATTCTTGACTCCAATTAAATGCAGGAGTGAAAATTATGGCTGTTAGTCGTTTTGCTGAAGTAAAGCACATTACATCACTGCCCTGCTTTGGAGTACTGTACTGATTTTTCTATTTCTACAGAAAATCCAAACTATAGACTGGCATACAAGACTTTTCATACTTTGGTTACAATTCATCTCTCCACCCTTATTGGACACTCCTTACCATCTACTCTACAGACTTGCATATCCAGCTTCTGCCACCCAATATCTCTCTTCCCTCTCCTTTACTTGGTTAACTTCTACCGGAAGATCCAGTTGAAATGTCACCGACTCTACAAAGCTTTTGTAGTTGCCCCTAGCCAGTAGCTCAGTCATCTAAACCACAATACTTCATCTCTCTGTAATACCACCACAACTTCTTCAATTGATCTGCTTTTACATGTGTCTCCCTCAAGGAACTCCCTAAAGAAAGAACCCTTGCTTGCATGCCTGTATCCCTGATGCCCAGCACAAGGCCTAGCAAGCTAGGTATTGGGCAAAGAGAGAAATCATCAAACTTGAGGCTCAAGACCTGGACTGGCTCACCTTTATTTCTCCAGCATCCGTTACTGAGCCCCAACACGGGGCAGTATTCTTTGCTTTTTCTATCAGACCTTGTGACTTTAATCGCTACTGGACGATGACTCCCAAATCTGTATCTCTGCTTAGACTCTTGAGGCTCCAGCCTCTCAGGTACCTACTGAACAGTTCCATCACAGTAGATCCTCAGGTCCAGCATGGTACTTAAACTCCACACCTCCCATCCCTGCTCCCGCATCTGCTCGTCCTCACATATTCCCGATTTACTTTGGTGTGTTGTCACCCCCTAAGTTTCCAAAACCAGAAATCTCTTCTCTTTCCCTTATAGCCTATCACTGCGACCTGGTCAAACTTAGCTCTTAAATAGCTTATGATCTGCTCTCTCTACTTTCATTGGCTTTGGGGACAACTAAAATTGTCCCTTCGGCTGGGTGCAGTGGCTCATGCCTGTAATCCCAGCACTTTGGGAGGCCAACGGGTGTGGATCACGAAGTCAGGAGATCTCAAGATCATCCTGGCCAACAGGGTCAAACCCCGTCTCTACTGGAAAAAAAAAAAAAAAAATTAGCTGGGTGTGGTGGTGGGCGCCTGTAATCCCAGCTACTCGGGAGACTGAGGCAGGAGAATCGCTTGAACCCAGAAGGCGGAGGTTGCAGGGAGCCGAGATCATCCCATTGTACTCCAGCCTGGAGCAACAAGAGTGAAACTCCGTCAAAATTAAAAAAAAAAAAAAAAGGAAAAGAAAAAATTGTCCCTTTAATCATCTCATTTCTATCGAGAGACCTTCTTAATAACCCCAATTTTGTTATTTACAATTTTTCCTTACCAGTGTACACATCTAATATTCCCTCCTAAATAGTGTAAGTTACTGGAGGGCAGGGGTTATATCTTCAATTTCTAGTTCAACAGAATGAAGCACATTATGCTTTCAATAGTGTTAAAAAGGAAAAATAAACAAAAAGTTACTTTTAAGTAAACCAACACTTCAAATTTCGACTTTCTTTTCAACATCGATATTTAGGGGTGCTTAAATTTAAACTTAATGACTACCAGTCCTTAGAGATCATGATTTACTCCTTCAAGTGCACGAGGAAAGCTTTAAAAGATAATTTTCCATGAGAAATCTTTCTAAAATGGATTAACCCACTTTCTTGTCTTCTTAAACAAGGTATGAGGACCATCATTTAGTAAGCTGCTTAATTGAGCGCTCTGGGTCATCCTGTGAACAATCGCTGGACTATGCTGTAATACACGCGTGCCCTCGGCGGCTCGGTGCCAGGGCTGCGAGTGCTTGCACGAAAGGAAACACCCCAGGCCGTGTGAAGTCTGACTTTCCCCCTCCTCTCGCTCAGGCAATCCCACCGGGATACCTGTCGAAACACACCCCGCCTCCGAACGCGCTCTCCTGCGGAATTCTCCGGCACCGCAGAGCCCTCGTGGCTGGAAGCGCATAGCAACCGGGGCAGAGCGCGCGCCCCCAGGGGTGTGCTAGGATGGAAAGGCAGGAGCCTCTGAGGACGGACTACCGGGAGTGTTCCCGAAAAGCCGAGAAGCGATGTGGCGGGGCTGCCGTGGGGTCTCTAAGGCCGGCACCGGCTGCGTCTTGACTCCCTGCCCCTACAGCCGCAGACCTCGGCCGGGGGAAGGGGCTCCTCCAGCGGGGAGACGGTCGCCGGCCGAGCAGCAGAGCTCCTGGCCAGCGGAGGGTGCTGTGCTCTGCGAGACCGCCGGGAAGTCCCAGACAAGGTCTGCAGCGGGTCTGGACGGAAAGAAACGCGCTGCGAGGTCCGGGCGTCCGCGGGAGGGGCCGGGGAGGCGGGCCGGGGGCGGGGAGCGAGCGTCCGGCGGGCACCGAGCGGTCACGCTCCGGCCACGACGCCGAGGACGGGGCGGCGGGGCTGGGTCCCGGACCGTGAAGGGAGAGGCGGGTCGCGGCAGGTGCGGGGTCCCCAAGGCCACGTGCCAGCTTCCGCGTGCACCTCGCGGCCCGGACCGCCGGTCCCCAACCCCTGCCCAGAACCGGAGAACGCGCCCTTCTCCACCAGGCATTTCAGCCGCTCCGCGCGACGGGCGCGCGCCTGGGCCAAGCGAGTCCCCTACCCCGGGGCAGCTGGCTAGGGTGACGAGAGAAGCCCGTGAGGGAATGGGGCATGCGCATTCGCGAGGGCGAGGCCAAGTGCTGGCAGGGAGTATGCGCAGTGTGAGGGTACAATCGGCTACGTGGGAACCCGGGGCATGCTCGGTGAGCGCCCAGGCCCCGCGCACGCGCAGAAGCGCTCGGAGCCCGCAACCCGCTGGTGGAGAAAAAAGAGGAGAGAAATCACCTCAGAGTTACGTCAGGCAAGGCCGCGTTTTGCGGGGAGGCTGTAGCCTCCCAGGGGGCCCCGCAGTTCTCCTAGAGCGAGGGGCGTGACAGTTACTCACCGGTCTTCAGCCCCGAGGCAGACGCCGGGCCCCTTTCCGCTCACACTCGGCTCGCGCGCGCCGCAGCCGCCGCTGCCGCTGTGATTCCATCCATCTTGAATTTGACGTCATCCCACACCAGGGATGAGGTCATCGCAGGCAGCGCTCGTCACGTGCGCGGCACTCTGATTGGGCGCTGGGCGCCGGAGGGCGGGGCGGGAGGGGTCGCGGCGCTGGGGGCCGGGGAGGGAGGGCCTGCCGGCAGCCGCTCGCTGAACGGACGCCGCCGCGCTGCAAGCCTGCGCCCTCGTTCCCTGAGGGGAGGCTGCGGCGGCCCTGAGGGGAGGCGGCCGGGCTGGTGGCCACGGCTAGGAGACCGAGCGCCCCGGCCAGGTGGAGTCCGTCGCGGCGAGGAGCGCGCCGATTCTCAGGGAATTCTGCCGCCTGCCGGAGGCGCCCTTGTCGCGGGGTCGCCCCGGGTCATTCCGCCGCGGTCCTGCCAGGCTGGGCCGCCCCTAGTCCCCGCTTCCGGCGCGGCGGGATGCGTGGCGCGGCCGCTTAGTTCCTCGGAGGGGAGGATGCGCTCCAGTGCACCGGTGGACGGTGGGCGACGCCCCGAGCCGACTACCCTGACAGCGACGGGAGCGACGCGCGGCTTCCTGACGGGCGCGGGCGGCGAGCGGGGCCCTGCGGTCCTCGGGTCGGCGGCAGAGGGTCCCTGCCCGCGAGGGAAGGCCGCGTGGGGAGGCGCCGGCCGATAGTCGCTCAGAGCTCTTCCATTTTCTTCTCCCGACGCGACCTGGCCACCTGGCCCCTGGGCGGGGACCCGGCGGCCGCGGCCGGGGCGTCCGGGCTCCTTCGCCGCTCAGATGGTGGTCGGTCCGAGGGTGACTCCTGTTGGCCGGCCCTGATCCCCGTCGGGGCATCCACAGCGACCGGCAGGCAGCCCGAGACTTTCCATAGTGCCCCGCTCATCAGTGTCTCGGAGGGCTGTGGTCAGTTTTTTTGCAGAAATATTACAACTCCACTGATGAGAAAACTCAGTTCGCTTTCAGTCAAAAGCAGAAATTAGTTAACAGAAATGCCACACTGTCAACACCGACCGGGAGGAAAGCCTCGCTGGCGGAGACCGCGCATCAAAGCCCTCCGTGCGTTCTCCCAGCCCGGGTCGCAGGTGGAGGGGGAGTGCCTCCTGCAGGGACGGTTCTCCCGCAGACACTCAAACTCCGGGATGTAAAACCCCGTTCATAATTGTCAAGGGTCTGTTACTTTCCAAATACAGTTTTTGAAAGTTGTATACACTAGGTAAAAGAATTGATGTAATGTTTGGAAGTATGTGAAAGAGCATTAGATTGATACAAAAACTTGTTCCCAAATTAACAGCTGTGTTGTCCATTGTTATTAGTTTGACTAATTTTAAGAGGACTGTTAGTCTTCCATAAAGGATCTTGCACCTAAAAATTTTCTCCTACAACCTTAAAAAACTTTAAAAAGTCTTTTATTTTTTTGAGACAGAGTCTCTGTCACCCCCAGGCTGGTGTGCAGTGGCATGATCTCAGCTCACTGCAGCCTCCACTCCCTGGCTCAAGCCATCCTCCCATCTCAGCCTCCGCAGTAGCTGGGACTATGGATGCATCCACCACACCTAGCTAATTTTTGTATTTTTGATAGAGATGGGCTTTCACCGTGTTGCTCAGGCTAGTTTCAAACTCCTGGTCTCAAGCAATCCACCCGCCTCCGCCTCCCAGTGTGCGGGGCTTACAGGCGTGAGCCACCGTGCCCAGCCTAAAGAGTGTCTATATTTTGAACTGTATGGTGGAAAAGCACAGAGTGGCTCTTTTCTGAAAGTAGAAGGCAACAGTGATTATAAATCTTCAAAGAACCTCAAAGAACCTTGAGTTTTAGGATCCTCTGTGATTAGGCTGGGGGAGTGTGTGCTGCTATCCTAGTTTCATAGGTGAGAAAACTAGTACTCGCTTTACCACATGCTGGAAGCAGCCTCCCTTGAGCGATCCCTTTCTAGCCACTTGTTTTTTTGTTTTGTTTTTTGTTTTTTCAGCCTTCCTCAGGATGATACACACTGGTGTTTCTGCTTTGAGCTATATGATCAGGCTTTCGGCCTCACCATTTCACTGGAATTGACCTAACTGCCAAATCTGGCAGAAAGCGTTGCATCTTTCAGTTGCTCTCTTTGATTTGTTACACGCTTCCAGTTGCTTCAGCACTGATTGCTTCAGTTACGCCTTATTCCCTGGATTTCCCACCTCTTGGCTGACTGCTCCTCCTGGGCCCGCTGTGTTGGCCCTTCTGCCCCTGCCCATGCTTGCACTGGGTTTCTTGGCACACACACCGTATGCAGTCTCATCCATGCCTGGAACGTATGCCCAGTTGCTGGAGCCAGGAATGTGGGCACCATAGTGGGCTCCTCCCTCATTTCCAGTATTGGGTCTATCCCCAAGTCCTGTCTGTCCGACCTCCTGAATGTTTCTCTGGGAATGTAACCACTTCTTCCCCGCCTGAATGGCTTCCTAACTGTTCTCCCAGCCTCCAGGTTTCCCCCTTTAATCCACCCTCACATTGCCGCCAAAGTGATTTTTCTAAACAGCAAAAGGGATCATGCCACTCCCTTGCTTAGGGTTTAATGATTCTCCATTGCCTAGGTGAGAGTTCAAACCACAATGCCCAAGTGCCTGAGGACTTGGCCCAGCCTCCGCCATCTCTCCCCCACCTCCGCTCTGACAGGCATGCCTCTAGTCTTGCTCCGTCTCTTGCCTCTGGGTTTCTGGGCTTCAAGTGTGTTGTCCCCTCTGCCTGAGCTATCGCCCCTACTACTAACACCCTATTTTAACGGGATAATTTCATCTTGATTGGTGCTTCTTCCTCCAGGATTCCACCACCTCCCCACCCCACCTGACTGGCACCTTCTCAGCTGCATCTAGGGTTGGTGCTCCCTCCTCTGTGTTCCCATAGCACCTGGTGTAGGTTTTGTTGACACTACTCGTGTAGGTGATACTGGATTTGCCAGCCAGGACCCTCTCATCCCCCCCAACAGGTTTCTTGTTTGCCTATGCCTGCCCAATGCCTGCCCAATGCCTGGCTTTCAGTCTTAAATTCCTTGCCCCTTTCAGCTTCTGGTTGTTGCCAGCATTTCTGAGCTTGTGGCTGTATCACTCCAATCTCTGCCTCTGTGTTCACATGGCCTTCTTCTGTCAAATCTCCCTCTACTTCTTTCCTTTTGCCTGGACTATAGGAGGAGCTCCACACATTTTTATTGGTGTTATCCATCCACTGAAGCACCCCAAACAGGATCTCTCACACCATAGACACATATGTGCTTTTATACAAAATGCACATTGTTTATGCAGCCACCTCTTTAGACACCCTGCGGACAACCCACAGCTGTGCACACCGCAGGCTCACAGTTGGACTTCCTATCGACTTTCTATCTGCCCTTGAATCATTTTTTCCATCTTTGACCGTGTCCTGCTGAGTTAAAGATGCTGCTGTCTGCCTTGCTACCCAAGCCAGAAACTTGATGGTTATTTCTTAATGTCGCTAAGTCCTATCAATCTGCCTCTTAAATGCCACTTAAACCTGTCCTTACCACCCTTACTTCAGCTGTTTCTGGCCTGGAGCATCTCTGTGCAATCTGTAGCCATTGCAACCAAGTTCCTCCTCAGTTTTGCTTCCTTCTCTTCCCAGTCTAGTCCATTTTCAGTCAAACTCATCTTTCCAAATGCAAATCGGGTTAACTTGCTCTGGTGCTGTATACCCACCCACCCTTCCATGTGGCTTGCAGATGCCTGCGGCCTCAGTGCTGGGCATGGCCTGTTCAGTGCTGCCAAGGTGGCTTTGTTTTCTGCTTGCCTTGCCTTTGCCAACCACTCTAGCCATGTAGCCTGGCACAGGCACTTCCTAGGATGGCCTTTTCCTATTCGATTTGCAGGCAAATCCAATTTCAAGTGTCAGACCGAGGCTGCCTCCCTCTGTGCTTCAGTGACTCCACTGTACCATCTATTTCACCTATTGCCATCTGCTCAAAGGCTGGTTTCTCCACTAGTTTGTACGCCCCTTGGCACAGAGACCATGTCTGTTAACTTGTGTATGCCTGGAACTTTGGGTCTGTTGCTAGGGCTGTGTCCTGGGCCATCTGTTCCCGATGGCTAGAGTTTTGTCTCTGAAACTTACAGTGGTAGCCGATTCTCCAGGGTTAATGCTATGACTCAGTTGGTTTGCATTTCTTATAACAAACACACACAGCCCTTTCATAATTTGGGGGAGGGAAGTCTATGTGGGGTTTAACATATCTGCTTCTGCATATTTGGAAGTGGGAAGTTTTAATCAGCTGCGATTCTCTTAACCATCACTTCATTGGAATGGATACCTGGCAGTCCAAATTTACCCAATCTATGGGTTGGGTGGTATCTCTTTTAAAAATTCATTAGTTTCCTGTGGCTGCTGTAATAACTTTCTATAAACTTAGTGGGTTAAAACAATAAAAACTTATTCTTTTACAGTTCTGGAGGCCAGAAGTCCGAAATTTGTCTTATGGGGTGGAAATCCAGGTGTGAGCAAGGCCACATTTCCTCTGAAGGATATAGAGAAAGTGCCTTGCTTTCAGTCTCTGGTGGCTGCCAGCATTCCTGGGCTTGTGGCTGCATCACTCTGATCTCTGCCTTTGTGTTCACGTGGCCTCTTTTCTGTCTGTCAAATCTCCCTCTACCTGTTTCTTTCTTTGTTTTGTATTGTTTTGTTTTTGTTTTTGTTTTTGTTTTAGACACCTAGTCTTGCTCTGTTGCCTAGGCTGGGGTTATAGTGGTACACTCTTAGCTCATTCATGTAACCTTGAACTTCTGTGCTTAAGTGATCCTCCAGCCTCAGCCTCCCTTGTAGCTAGGTCTACAGGTGTGCGCTACCACACCTGGCCTTCTCTGCCTCTTTCATAAAGGGACACTTGGGAAGGCATTTAGCGCCTACCTGGAGAATCCAGGATGGTCTCCCCATCTCAAGATATTTTAATTTAATTAGCATCTGCAAGACCCTTTTATCATATAAGGTAACATTGGAGGTTTCAGAGATCAGGACTTGATATCTTTAAGGGTCATTATTCAGCCTACTGCAGATAGGAACAGTATTCCTGTGTGCATGTAGCAGCATGGGAAGGCCTTTGAAAGGTATGTGAAACAGAAAAAGAGAAAAGAGAAGAGAGTGGGAAGTGGGGAAAGTAAGGAAGGTAGGAACACATTAGGTTGCTGTGTAAATGGTTTCCAACAACCACCTTCACAGTGAATATCACTCCGCATACTCAGAACTGGAGTGTCCCAAGTCATAGTGCCTCTTCAGCATGGTTGAAGTTGGGTGGGATTGAGTGTTGATCACACTGGGTTCTCATAATTGAGAAGCCCTGTCTGTAAACATTAGCATAAAAGAAAAGTGGTACTAAGCTTAAGGATCTCCCAGCCAGAAGCATTAGTGCTGGTTTTCTCCAAAGGGCCTAATTGCCTCTTCCTCTCTCTTCTAGTCACCCCATCCTTGTTCTTAAAGGGCAGATGCCTGAAGGATATCCCTCCAGTTCAGCATACAAACACCACACATATTACTTGTATTGCATTAGATCCACACTAGTTTCTAAGAAACCCTTTTGTCTTAAGATTGGGAGAGGTCTCTCTCTCTCTCTCTCTCTCTCTCTCTGTATAATAGTAGTAATTCCATATGATTATAAACTTTGTATGAATTAAGAAAATTCTTATGTGCTATTCCTTAAGTTGCTATCATGAAAGGTAAGGAAGACCGTTGCATTCAGATCTGCACCATGGGCGTCCTTTGGTAAATAAAGATGGATTCCACATCCCCAAAACTGTGAAGTGGGGTGAAGAGTGACTGTTTCTGTTGTTACAAGTATCTGCTGTGTGTCCTCAACTGGGATCTCATTTGCACTGGGATCCTGCTTTTTAGGAATAACACCAGGAAAGGGGGCCTCATAAAAGCTTGGAAGTGGAGGAAGGGAAGTTGGAACTATTTGACATCAGTGTCCCTGACCTTCCAAATATAGCCAGCTGCTCTGAAAGCATTTCAGATGTGTATGGTAGAGTTTGTTAACTGGTCAGCCCTTTATCTTATTTTTTCCTAAATGGGAAGTGGTGAACATGGAGCACAGTGCTTTGGTTAGATCACACGGGAAGGTGAAAGGTTTGTGCAGCTGGGAAGAGGCTGGAAGGAGGCTGGAAGCAGAGGGCTGCATACACCAAGTTCTGTGTCTGATCAGTGAATTTGTTTACGTGTTATTTATTCCATAAAGAGTGAGGTATGTGGGAGGTGGACCACGCCTACCTTTTTACCATCTTTGTCTTGCTCCTCCTGTCTTCATCATTGTTATTCATGTGTGTCATGGCCCCAGGCTTTGGGACTGTGAAGGTGACTACCAGATGATCTCTACCCTCAAGGAAATGGCACCAGCTCTGCCTCCTGGAAGTAGACACGACAGGAACTATCGATACAAGTGGTAAATGCTTGGAGACATGTGTGCGCTCAAGGTTATGAGGCACAGAGGAGGGGAGACTATTCTGCCTCTCCCAGGGACCCAGATCCAGCTGGCCTGAGCCTGGAGATGGTGGTGCCAGGCTTTGGTCCTGTCAGTGCATTGAGCTCCCTCGGCCAGTGCCTGACGAGGACAAACGCTGGAGTCCATCAGTTACCCCCTTCCATGCAATGGCCACAAAGAAAGCGGAGGCAGCTTTGCCCCAGACAAAGGCTTTGCTGATTCCTGGACAGGCCTGAGCAGGCTGACAGTGGCTGTTCTGGATTCACAGGCTAGGACATCAGACTGTGGGCAAGAATGGTGAACTCACCAGAAGGCATTAGTCTAGGTGGCCTTTGCCAAACGGCAGCATGCATGGTGCATCTGCAAGGCAAATGGCGGTGTTTCCTTCCCACAGTGTTCAGGGCAGCCAAGGCCGTTTGTTCAATTTGGACATCAAGCTTCATGGGCCCCTGCACACGTAATGCATCAGTGGTGAAAAGTGCTCACTAAATCGTCTGATCCGAAAGCTATTAAAACAACAACAACAACAACAACAAATGGCTGGTTTTTGTTTGTTTTTGTTTTTAAATCTTGGAGATTTTAGAGCTTTACTCCTTTTGTTAAGAGTCAGCCTTGTTGACTGATGAATCACCTTATTGAGAAAGACATGAATGTGTGTTTAAATTTGATTTAAAAAGCATTTATTGTACTTTTTAATTTCCAAAATCTATTATTTATATTTGGCATGCTTATATTATACCTTTGATACGTTTAAATATCTTAATAAATATATACCCTCAAATTGGAATTAAAACATCCACTTTAGAACTAGATTTAATAAAACATTATAGAACTTATACTTGGTTTGCTTATAAAACCCTCTCACAAAAACTGGGTCAAATGATTTAATCTGTTTTCTCCATTATAGGGGAGACTTTCTCCCCATCCCCCAACCCCTCCTTTTCAATGTGACTCAACTGATTTGGTACACTGTCTGCTTCTCTGATATCTGTGAAATTACTACGTCTGAAAATAGAAACTCAGTTCTCTTTATGCTTTCTTTCTGAGGTAGGCCGATTGTTGATGTTGCAACACTTTAAAAATTGTTAGCTGGTGATCAAGAACCACAGTGATGTCTTCTGAGGTTTCACAAAGTTTGCATATTTAATTTGTTGTACATGTGGTTGACTATAATAGCTCTAGAATTTTCTGCTCTTTTTTTTTTCCCCAGACAGGGTCTTAATCTGTCACCCAGGCTGGAGGGCAGTGGTGCAAACATGGCTCACTGCAGCCTCCAACTCCTGGGTCAAACAATCCTCCTGCCTCAGTTTCCCAAGTATCTGGGACCCCAGGCGTGCACCACCATGCCTGGCTAATGTTTGCATTTTTTGTAGAGACAGGGTTTTGTCATGTTGCCCAGGCTGTTCTTGAATTCCTGAGTCCAAGTGATCCTCCCGCCTTGGCCTCCCAAAGTGCTGGGATTACAGGCATCAGCAACCCCGCTCAGCCTAAGTCTGGAATTTTCAAATGATTCTTGGAAATATTCCCCCAAATTGTGCTTTATAAAAATCAACTAAGTTTGAAAAATGAGATGACTAGGGCATGTGATAAGGGCGGTAAGGGAGAACAACGTCTGAACATCTCTATGAAATCTGACTTCCTTTTTAACTTTAGTTTTTTCCTTGCAATCCGTGGACTGGAGTGCTTATTTGATTTCATTATGGTGGCATAGTTATCAAGGTAGTATTCTTACTAGACTATATTATCAGCAATGGAATACTTATTCTAAAGTTAAGCCCTGTGTTCTTTCTCCTGGGCTTGAAGTTAATTCAGCAGAATTCTCTGTTAAAACTAAAATCTCCATTTCTGCATTCACTGTCTTTTACTGGCCAGTACAGTGAGTGGCCTATGCTCGATTCAGGTACCAAAAACAACCACCACCAAAGAAACAACTAGGTGACCACCATGACAATAAAGCTACGGTAAGAAAAACACCAATTGTTTTATCAGGTGTATGTTATTTATCAGAATAACATTGCTCAGATGTTCTGAATAGGACCAAATATGTGCAAAAATGTCAAAAGACTATCAACAAGCAAAAATTGCATCAAATATATTATAAAAGACAAAATATCACAGAGCAAAGTTGAACTACTGCAAAGCACTTTGAAATTGAAATGCCTTCAGGCCCGAGAATTGATATTAATTGTATTGGAAGTGAAGAAGCTTCACTTGACGCGTCGCAGGATCTGAACGGGAGGTTTCCAGTGTCATCCCCACTGTAGAGCTGCTCTGTGTTGTCACTGTAGCCCCTTGGAGCACAGGCCCAGCAGCACGTGACTGAAGGCAATCAGCAATACTGAGACGAATCGCTACTCCGAGGCTTCACTGAGTTAACCCCAATGATGCTCGCTCAGTTAACAATCTCAAAATCATTTTTGGTCGTGGAAATCATTACTGAATTATAGTGAGACTCTAAATCTTGACCATTGGGTTGTAATAATGGAGGGGGGATGTAGATTCTTTGATAATCAGGAAATTCTAAATTATCTTTCAGAGTTTTCTAATATGTTAATGACTCAGAAGGTTTTACATGCAAAATCTAGAACTCTGTGGAAGGATTTTACAGTGCAGAAGATAGACATTACTGTTGCCCTTCTCTGATCTTCCAATCGGGCAAGGCAGTTACCACTAGGCAATACTAGAAGACAGTAACACGCTACAGGTCTAGCATTGTCCTATCTCCAGGGCAGGTGGGCTGGAGAACTGCAGCCCATCCTTCTGGACCACAGGCGAGTGTTACTGCCTTGTAGTTCCCTCTCTTATCCCTTCAACTGGAGCAGCACCCACCAACACCTGGGGACCCAGGACACACCTCTGTTAAAGCACTGGGCTGGAATGTTGGCTTATTAGCTGTCTCTACTTCTAGACCGTGAACTTCTAGGCCAGTGTGCACCTGGCCCCAACTGAGGTCTCCTGTGGTATTTGTGGGTGGAATGGGATTTGCTTTCGAGGAGAGCAGCAGAGACTTTCTGTGCTTCTCTCTGGGTCATCTCCCTCCCCACGGGGCAGTCATGATAGTGACATGACCAGCCTCCTGCCCTTAGGTAGGTTGTGTGACCAGTGGTGGCTGGTGGATTCTGAGAAGTGACATTGGTCAGCTCCTGATTGCTCATCAACGTGATATCTGCATTTGATGAATATTCTCTGAGCATGTGCCAAGTGGTGGCTGCACGCTATGCTGACTGGCAGGGTGCAGAGAGGCATGGGACTCAGGCCCCAACCCAAAGGAGCACACCAGCTAAGGGGCATGCAGACACTTTAAACACAGTGTGCTGAGTTCCCTTCAAGGCCTATGTGTCCCTGTCTCCATCTCACCTCCCAAGTGCCAATCAGTCTTCTGGAGTCTCCACGATTTGTCAGGGTCACCAGTAGCCTCTGTGTGACCAAATCTGGAGTCACGTATTTGTCTTCATTCATTCAATCACTCATGGTTCTACACCCCCTACACACACTGAATGCATGGTTCTGTCCCTTAGGATACTTCAGTAAGCAGAACAGATTCCTGCCCTCATGGAGTCTCCGTGCTTGTGGACATCCACAGGTGTTGAGCCCCAGAGCAAGCCCTCATTTACCTCCTGCAGGAAGCACCCAGCCCCAGACCATGCCTGTTGTCCCTTTCACCACCTCTAGCTGCACTGTTCTCTGCCTTCCCTCCTGTTCAGGGGCCTTGTGTGGGCTCTTTTCTCCACCTGGGACATCCTTCCTCTTTGTTCTTGTGTCTCCTTCTTTCAGTCAGTTCTTCCCATCCTGATCCTGAATTACTCATTGTAGCTCTTACCAATATCTGCTGCGTTCTTGTGTCTTTGTTTACCGTCAGTTACCCCACCCAAATTTCAGTTCCGTGGTATATCCTTGGCACCTAGGATAGGTCCTGGACATGGCAGGTGCTCAGTGAATACTTGAAAGAATGGGCATCGGGAAGGGAGTTCTAGATGGAAGGCCTGGCATGGGGCTTAGAGGACACTCTGGACCTGAGAGTTTGGGGCCCAGCTGGAGCCCTGGTGTGAGGGCTGAGGATGGACAGATAGGGGCCTCTGTGCACATGTGCCCAGGTCTGGACTCCCCTTGGGTAACAAGAACACTGGGTGGAGTTTCACAATCAGGAGACACATGTTCAGGTTTTGAGGCTTCCACAAGCCTTCTCCTTGTGGAAGATCAAAGGAGAGGAAGAGATTAGAAGCGGGGTTGGAGGTGGTGGCCTTCTGCAATGCTTTCAAGGAGGAATTAAAGAGCCTGAACAAGACAGTGGTGATGGTATGGATACCAGCATCCAGGGCAGGCCTGTGGCTCATTGGACTTGGGAGGAGCCTGCGACAATGCTGGTTTGAGGCTGGGGGACCAGGTGTAACCAGAGTCCTACCCTCAGAGAGCTGCTGCTTCACCCCCCACCCACTTTCCTTCTTTATGCCTTGTGCCTGCCCTGGAGCTCTACGCAGAATCTTGCCCCCAGCCCCACCAAGCTTGCTGTTGAACCCCTGCCACAGCTGCATTAATCAATCCTGGGTGTTTATCCAAATTATTGGAATCAGGCTCTCCAGGAGATGTCTGCACTCCCATGTTCATTCCCAACAGCTAAGATGTGGAGTCAGCCTGAATGTCCATCCACACGTGAACGAATACAGAAAGCATGGTGCATACAGCCAGTGAAATACTATTCACCCTTACCAAAGACAATTCTGCAAACCATGACAACACGGATGAGTGACACAGGCCAGTCATAGTGGGACAAATCCTGCAGGATTCCACTTATACGAGCTGGCTAAAGCAGTGAAACTCATAGAACCAAAGAGTGGGAAGGTGGCTGCTAGGGGCTCAGGGAGGGGAAATGAGAGGTTGCTGCTCAACAGGCATTAAGTTTTAATTAAGCCAAATGAATGAGCTCTAGAGATCCGCTGCAGAACATCACACCCGTAGTTATGATGCTGCAGTGGACACTTAGCATTTTAAGAGGCTAGATCTCATGTGTCCTTACCAGAAGAGAAGAGAAGAGAAGAGAAGAGAAAAGAGAATCCTGGAATTAACACCACCAAACAGGCATGATGGGATTTGATTATATTGCAACGTATGCTAAGACGGAGTTATTCGTCTGGTGACAGTGGCACACATCCTGCCATGGTCTCCAGCAGCTGCCCAGAGCACATAGCAGTCCGGGAGATATGCTTTAAATGCTGTACCCAGCACTGCATGGGAAATGTGACTTTTTAAAATGGAGGGTGAATACATGAATTCACAAGTGTTCCTGGAAATCAGGGATGTGTAGTTGTTCCCATGTCACTACTGGGGAGGGCACTGTGTCTGGGGAGGGCCTTTGTTTGAGAAAAGACGTAGACTGAGGACAAGAGAGGCAAGCCAAGTCCTGCAAAAGGAGAACAACAGGGCAGGGACCGGGTGACCAGGCGGCAATGGAACGTAGAACCCGGACTTTGCGGTGCAGTGCGTAACGGGCAGGAGTCAGGCTCTGGAAGCCTGGCGTTCCAAGCTCCTCCAGGGTCTTTAGTCCCTGGGAGGAAGGGGACAGGGCACAGAACTGTGGGAAGGCCCACACTGGCATGCACCTCAGGCTGATGACAGTGGCAGTGCAGGGGCACTGCAGGAGGCCGGGGAAGACGAGGTCACAATAGGCACAATAGGGAGTCGTTGCCAGGCAACCTCTCTAGGCTTCTGTTGTGATTCTGCTTTAGTTGGGTCTTAGGGGTCTCTCTGGAGAGTGACTATAAATGCTAGCCTTTGTGCTGGGCAGCAAAGCAAATGATCGGGAATAACCCAGGAGCCTCGCAGGGAAACCACTGCACTGTGGAGAGGACGCTTCCAGATACAGAGGACAAATCAAGTGAAGGGATGGAGCAGGTCACACTCAGAGCGGCACAGAGGTGTGCAAGCTGTTCCCATGGTCATCAGAGTCTCTGTTCCAGCTGTCCTCCCGCTGGGCTGTCTTGGGTCCCCAGTGCATGGGCTGGAGTGTGGTCGCTGGTGGAGCCCTGGAGGCCGGCTCTGCTTCCTGCACCCTTCCAGCCTGGAGCAGCCCAAGGGCACATCATTCCTGGGGCAGGCCTGAGCCCTGTAGTGGGTTGAGTTGAGTCCCCAGAAAGGTAGATCGAAGCCCGAACTCTCTGTATGTGTGAACATTACCCTATTTGGAAAAATAGTCTTTGCAGATGTATTCAGGTTCAGATGCGGTCATCTTGGATTAGGGTGGGTCCTAAATCCAATGGCTGTGACCTTATAAGTGGGAGATGCACAGGGAAAGGCGGCGTGAAGATGGAGACCAAGACTAGGGCGATGCTGCTTCAAGCCAAGGAGCACCAAGGACTGAAGTCGCCCGCGAGGTGCTGGGCAAGGCGCCTTCCTGGGGGCTTCAGAGGAGGGTGGTCCTGCCACAGCTCACTTTTGGACTTCTACTCTCTGGAACTTTGAAAGACCACATTTCTGTGGTTTCAGCCACCTGGTTTGGGCATTTGTTGTGGCAGCCCCAGAAAATGAATACAGGCAGCATCGCTTAGTGCTTAAGAAAAAGCTTGTGCCCGGGTGCTGATGCTCACGCCTAGAATCCAGCACTTTGGGAGACCGAGACAGGAGGATCGCTTGAGCCCAGGAATTTGAGACCAGCCTGGGCAACAAAGTAAGTTCCTGTCTCTACAAAAAATAAAAACATTAGCACACCTGTGTTTCCAGCTAGATGAGAGATGGAGACAGGAGGATCGCTTGAGCCCAGGAAGTTAAGGCTGCAATGAGCCATGTTGGCACCACTGCACTCCAGCCTGGGTGACAGAGCGAGACCCTGAAAAAAAAAAGCAAAAAAAAAAAGCTCGTGGACCCAGATCTCACATCCTGACCCTGCCAGCGATCAGCTGTGTGACCTTGAGTGAGTTACTTAAACTCTCTGTGCCTCGGTCTCCCCATGGTTTGTGGAAGAGTTGAGTTAATGAGTGTAAAGTACAAGACAAGAGTATAAAGCAGACAAGAGCCGGCTGCCCAGCATGATGTAAGCACCACAAGAGCACTGGGTGTTGTGAAAGGTGCCATGTTTAAGCATTGGAGTTTCCCAATGGGTTCAGTATTAGTACCTGTTCTTTAAGGCACAGACTTGTTCTGTGCCATTTTACCTGTGTCCATTTCAACCAGACTTAAATCTTTTCGAAGGAAGGCCTGAGAAAATCTCAATTCTCAACTGGAGTGATGATTCAACCCCTTGTTCCATTCCTTTTCTTTGGGGTCTCTGTTAGTTTCCTGTGGCCGATGTAATTAATTACTGCGATGTAATTAATTACCACAAGCTTAAACATCAGTATGCATTCTTTCACAATCTGGAGACCAGAAATCCAGGTGCAGAATTTTACAGGGCCACGCTGTCTCTGAAGGCACCAGGGTCGGGTCCCTCCTCACCTCTCCCAGTTTGCTGGCATGCTGGCAAGGCTCAGCGCTCGTTGGCTGGTACCAGCCGTGCTCCAATCACTGCCTGTCTTTGCGTGGTCTTCTTCTTGTGTTTCTCTGTATCTCTCCTCGTATAAGGTCCTCAGTCATTGGATTCAGGACCCACCTTACTCCAGCATGACCTCATCGTCACCTAATTACATCTGCAAGATCTCTATTTCCAAAAATGGTGACATTCTTAGGCACTGGGGGTGAGTATCATATCTTTTTGGCGGAATGCAATTCAACCCACAATACTACCTCTCACAAAAATAGCTAAAAATGGTTGGGGAGGCATTTTCAAGAACTTTCACTACCACATTTTAGAGAATGGATTTTACTGTAAACCTTGGGCAGCCTCTCAAGAATGTGTTGGAACAGGTGCTAAGTGTCAGCCACTGCTGGGTGATGTTTCCTTAATGGCTGGAAGAGTGAAGGAGTTAGGGCTGAACATGTATGTGCAAAAACTTCTTCTGTTTTGACTGTATGGGCTTCTTCCAGTCATTTGTTCATTTAGTAAACACATATTGCCTTCTTTTGTCTCCCTTGATCTCTGAAAGATAAAATGTAGTGTGAGGACATGGCCCAATGCCACCATCGTCTTCCTGGACTCCCTAGGTGGTACCATGCTGTGGGTGCTGCCCTCCTCTGTGTCCCAAACGACTTTGCGCCTCACTTTGTTGGGTTGTGGCTGTGACGCAAAGCCTCACTGAGCTCCCTTTTCCTCTGTCTCCCATTCTCCTCTCCAGGCCAGGGTGGCTTCCCCAGCCCTCCTCCCTGGGTCCTACCTGTGCGGAGCCTTCTTCCCAGGAGGGAGGTGATAGTGACTTGAGATCTTATGGGTGTTTTGTTTGTGACTGGGCCTGACCGACCCTCTCTCCATGGCCTTAGATGGCACTCTGGGTGGACAGGACAGCCATTCTCAACACTGAGTCTCTTTGGAACATACCCACTGATGGTGGTTCACAAGCTACCCACGCCCACAGGCTGACCCAGATCTCCGTGAAATTAAAACATACTGTGAAAGGAAAAAGAGCCAATGTCATGTGGATAATGAAGTGTCAGCCACTGAAAAATCTAAAAATAATAAACATGGCATGTTTGTCGGGGTTCTCTAGAGAAACAGAAGCAACGTGTGTGTGTGTGTGCGTGTGTGTGTGCGTGTGTGTGTGTGTGTGCACAGAGAAAGAAGGAGGGAGGAAAACTTATTCTAAGGAATCAGCTCATGCAATTGTGCAGCCTGGCATGTCCACAGTCTGTAGGATGGGCCGGCATGCTGGAGACCCAGGAAAGAGCTGCAGTTTGAGTAGGAAGGCCGTGGGCGGGAAAGTTCCTTCCTGTTCAGGGGACCTCAGTCTTTCTCTTGAAGACCTTTGGCTGACTGGATAAGGCTCACCCACACTATGGATGCAAATCAGCTTTACTCAGAGTCTACTGATTTAAACGTTAATCTCATCTACAAAAAGTACCTTCACAAAAACATCTAGAACAATGTTTGACCAAATATCTGGGTACTGTGGCTTAGCCGGGTTGATACATAAAATTAACCATTACCTTATGCTTAATATACTTTTTAATTTGCTTTTACTTTTTAAACAAGTTTTTGTAAGCCTCTAAGTTAAGATTAATGACGTGAGAAAGAGACTCCATAAACTTTCCTGTTGAAAAAATAGCAGATGGATTTTTTCAGGAGGTGGGGACCACACAGGGCTGGCCTGCTATGACATGGCAGCTGCAGAAGGGTGGCACCAGCAGCAGACAGTCTCATGTTCTCAGCCCTGCCGACGTCCAGATCACTGTGGGGTGTAGCTATTACTCATGCCTTCTTCTTTGATCTTTGCCTTTTTCCTTATTATTTTTTTCCTTGCTGAAGATAAAAATAAAATGGAAGTAATGATAAAACCACAGTTTATAACCTAAAGTGCCACAAGGATTAATGACAAATTGATGCCCTGGATATGTTCGTCACACAGCCAATGTCCCCGGTCCTCCTGCTTGCCCTTTAAGTCCCTGCTGTGGGTGACACTTGGTTCTGCCGCTCCCTGTCTACCCTCACCCCCACAGGCTTAGTGCCATGTGTGCCCTGAGGAAAGCTGGGCCCCACCATGGAGGACGTCAGTCAGGAAGTGCCTAGAACAGGGGTTCCAACCTCAGCACTCTTCACACCCTATCAACACCAGGGATAGATATGCCCTGGTTGGGGGGGGCAGGGCAGTCCCGTGCACTGTAGGGTGTTGAGCAGCATCCTTGGCCTTGACCTACAAGATGCTAGCTAGTATCATCTGCTTCTAGTCACAACAACCCGAGATATCTCCAGGCATCGGGGAGGAGGGGAAGCCGGCCCCAGCTGGGAAGCACTGGCCTGGCCCATCTGACTGTGGGCAGCAGCAGCCAGGGTGCAAGGAGGTGCGGAGGAGCTGGGGTCATGCTGAGCTCACGTTAGGAGGCTGCACAAACTGTGCAGGAAAAGACCAAGAACCTGGCAGAGGGCAGCACAGGGCGCCTGTGGACAGGAGCCCCGGAGTGGTACCACATGCAGCTGTCATGGAAGGGCCTTGGTGGGAGGCTCCAAGGCTGCTGCAGTCCACGTGGGGTCCAGGCCTGCTCTTCCCATCCACTGCCCATGAGTGGACTTGCTGACAAGGTCCCTGTTGCCTTCACAGCCAGAAGAACTGTGTTAAGACCTGTCAAATCTGGTCACCTCTCTGGGCCCAGCGTCAGGTAGGCCATAGGTTCTGCATGATTCTAAATGTGCCGGCTGTGCGGTCACCACGCTGTCTCTCCTGCTCAGAAAAGCATGCGTGGATACATCATGAGAGTCACTGGACTACGTCCTCCCCATAACCTCAATGAGAAGGGCATTTATGAACCTCACAGCTGATCAGCACAGAGTGCTAGGAGCTTTCACCCCGAGAGGCCTTTGTAGGATGGCTGTGGTCAAACGGTGTCCTCCAGGGCATCATTAGAGGGCACAGGAAGGAAAGCCACAGTAACAGACACGTTGGGATGCCTCCCACATAGGTCCCGCCCCCACCACTCATCAGCACCGGGTATGAGAATGCGTTTAAAGGTTGGGCTCCACAGATATGTCACCAAAGAAGAGATCAAACAGCACAGAAGAACATGAAAAGGCACTCAGCACCGCTGGTCATTAGGGAAACACAAATTCAAATGATAATGAGATACCACGATTAGAATGGCTACATTAAAAATACAAGATCAAATGTCAGCAAAAATGGAGAGCAACTGGAACTCACATACATTGTTGGTGAGAATGTGAAATGATACAGCCACTTTGGACCAGAGTTAAACCTACTGTACAGGAAACTGCCACGACCCAACACTTTCACTCCCAGGTAATTACCCAAGAGAAAAGAAAACAGCAGCTTCATCACCCACATTGGAAGCAACCCAAAGGGCCCTCCGCTGGTGCTTGGATAGCAGTGTGATATCCAGCCACTAGAATGCTACTCAGCCATAAACAACTGAGTACTGCTCAGCCATAAACAATTGCTGACACAAGAACAGGGATGATCTCAAACGCATTATGCGAAGTGCAAGAAGCCAGATGCTGAAATCTACATTTGGTACAACTGTATTTGTACACCTTTCTGGAAAAGGCAAAACTATAGGGACATAAATCAAGGTTGCTGAGGATGGGGGGAGGTGATTGATGGCCAGGGGAAGGGGAGCTTAGGGGTGATGGGAATGATTTATATCTTGATTGTGGTGGTGGTCACATGACTGGCTACATTTGTCGACACCTATGGCGTGTACACCTGAAAAGGATGAATTAAACCGTACATGCATAATGTACCTCAATCAATCTGTCTTAGAGACAAAAATAGAATGCAAAACCTCCAAAAAGTTTGAAAGCTCAACTCACGTGGCCCTGCAGCCCTCTGCAATCTTACCATGCTCCCCAGAGAAGTTCAGAGATAACAAGCTCAGAGCCATCCCCCCCAAATCTTTGTTTCTGGGTTTTCAGTTTTGGGCATAACCCACAACATCTCTTTAGAAATAAGAAGGAATAAAACTTGCAGGGACTCTGTGGCAGCTTCCTTCATGCAGGCATCAACCCTCTGCTCTTTGCTGAGCCTTTGGTCCAGATGCTTCATTTTTCTATAAACAAGGGTATTAAGAAACAATATTTTTGGCAAGCATTGCTTTCAGAGACTTGTTTTCTTTGGAATATTTCTACAAGCAGAAATGTGAAATCAGTCCCTAGTTCGGTATTTTTGAAGTGAAAAGTCAAAACTTTGATCGTGATATTTATATGCCCTGCAGTAAAATGTTGGTTTGAACACTATATCCATTAGAGAACTCATGTTGAACACGGAGATCTCAGAACAGGGAAAAGGCAAGGTGATTGTGGTTGGGCAGGGCTGGGTGGGCGGCAGGCCCTCGGCCTCCTGAGTCTTCCCCTTGGTCTTTGTCTTGTGCCAAGGTCTCCCTGTTTCTGCCCCAGGCCTGGCCACCATGGGAAGAATGGTCACTTTGGTGGGTCCCAGGCATAGTTTGCCAGAGGGCAGGCTACCTGGCCCTGATGGTCAGCGCAGGAACCTTGAGCCTGATTCTGGCAGGGAACTCACATTGCCTGGGCCCAGAACCATCTCTTGCTACCTTCTGGATATTTCCTTGGGAGGCAGAGCCAGGCTATGACCTTAGTCAGGTCAGAAGATGCTGTACTGGGCCTTACCCATCTCCCCTTCCCTACAGATGCTCTTGAACAAGCTGAGTTGGGGTCTGGAAGGAAGTGGGGGGCTCAGGTCAGCCGCCAGGCCTCAATCATGGCCTCCAAACCAGCTTTTGCCAGAGTATCCTGTGTTGGGGACAGACGCTGAGAGCCCCTTTCCCAGGCGTGAATACTGCAGCACACTGGCTGCCCCTCTCCAATTTGCGTCTTGTTGCTTGCACATGGCTTCCTCCTGAGGGGGCATTCTGGGTCCTGTCCCTCATAGCACCTCCCTCCATGTGTCCCACCCCATGGGGCACAGGCTGTGGTGAAGTCTGAGATGGGAGCTCCTCAGAGAGTGCCTGAGCCTCCAGCGAAACTGTTCTGCTGTTGCAGCAGGAAAAGCCCTGGGCATTGGGAGAACAGGATGGCTGGGCCACTGTCCCTCTGGAGGGTGCCTGGGCCACTGTCCCTCTGGAGGTCCATGAGGGTGGCTCTGCAGGGTGTTACCCTGGTGCCATCCAGGCTGAGCTTTTTTGTTTTTAGAGAGAGCATCTTAGGTGGAAATTATCTCAAACTGCCAGCAAAAGTTGCAAGCACAGGACGAGTACAGAGAACCCACTCTCTTCACCCCAGCCCACCTGCCGTCCGACTGTGCCCGCTGCCTTAGCCCTTGCTATCCCTGTCTCTCTAGGCACCCCATATACACAGAGCAGGATAATTTCAGAGCCAGTTGCGTACATCAGGACCCTGACCCCTGCCTACTTCGGTGTGTATGTCTTCAGCATCAGAATATGCTCTCACATAAGCACTGGGGCCGATTCTTGGCAATGAGACACTGGTAGAAAGCTCACTTGTTAGAAGAGGTGCTCCTCTCCTTCTCCTTCCAATTATTTCCTCCATGAGCCATGTCGTGTTGCTGCCTGCCTCTTCTGAGGTCGACTCTGGTTCCTTGTTCTATGTCTCTAGCCTCTCATCATTGGATGACCCTCCTTGACCTGTAACCCTGCAGAACTGCCCTGTACTGTTGAGCAGTCTGTGCACTGCATAAAGGCTCCAGGTGAAGGGGCCGCTCTTGCTCTCCTCATGGGTTAGGTCTCACAGAGCTGCATTTGCCCAGAGCAGAGGCTTTTCCTAATCCCTGCAAAGACATCCTGGAAGCCTGGCGTGGCCGGTAAACAAAGGTGTCTTAGGAGGTGGGAGCGATCATGGTGTTCAATGCGGCAGAGTTCAGAAAGAGGCAGACTGAGAAGTGAGTGCTGCACTTATCACAGGCTGTCCTGGGTGACTTTGAGATTTGTTTTGGTGGAGTGGTGGAGGTGACAGCCTGATTAGGGTTGTTTCAAGAATTTGAGGAAGCAGGACATCAAGTATGTGTGTGTCTTTCTGTGTGTGTGTATGTGGGTGTGTAGTGAATAATTTTATGTTGTGCCAGATCCATTTTGAATGTAAGCTGGACTTTCACCCCAACAGAGTTTCCAGTCTTCTTCCTCCCAGGTTCTCAAGGTGGCCGGTCCGGACATCTGCCTTGCACCACTGCCTCCTGGTGACCCCTCCCCATGGTACAGTTGGACACAACCTGCCCGACTCGCCTTCAGACCCCACACCTCACATGGACTCTGAGACCTATGCCCCAGTGACCCTTCAGTCACAGTGGGACCCCACAGAGCTCTGGCCTGCTTGCTCCAGACCCACGGATTAGAACTCCCATGGGAAACCTTCCTGACTAACTCCTTGGTCCCCATAAAGGCGTTGGCCCCTGGTCTCTCTGTCTTTCCCCCTGCCCGGTGGTTGAGTGTGCATGTCCCCAACGGCTCCCCACTCCTGTCAGCCCTGCGAGGTGGGCTGCCCTCTCCTCGTGCGGCCCTGGGAGACCAGCTGCTTCTGAGCTCATGAACTCTGCAGCACCGCCTCGTGTGTCTCAGTCCAACTCGCTCCTGGTCAGGGCTAGAATTTACAGCCACTCTCAAGAGAGACCTCAGTCCAAATTAGAAAAAAATTAATATTTACAAAACTCTGTGTGTGTATGTGTGGGTGTGGGTGTGTGTGGAGGGCTGTGTGGTGTGTATATGTATACATGTGTATGTGTGTGGGGTGTAGGGTGTGTGGGGTGTGTGTATGTGTGTTGTGTGTGTGTGTCTATGTGTTTGTGTGGGATGTGAGTGTGGGTGGTGTAGGGTGTGTGTGTGGGGTGTGTGTGTATGGTGTGTGTGGGGTGGTGTATGTGTGTATAGGTATGTATGTGTGGTGTGTGTATGTGGTGTGTGGTGGGTGTGTGGTGTGGGGTGTGTGTGTGGTGTGTGTGTAGGGTGTGTGTGTGGTGTGTGTGCATGTGTATGTGTGGTGTGGTGCATGTGTGGTGTGTGTGCAGGGTGTGTGTGTGTTGTACGATGGGTGTGTAGGGTGTGTATGTGTGATGTGGGGTGTGTGGGGGTGTATGTGTGTGTATGTGTGGGGGGGTGTGTGGGGGTGTATGTGGTATGTGGGGGGGTGTATGTGGTGTGTAGTGCGTTCATGTGTATGTGTGGTGCATGTGTGTGTGGTGTGGTGTGTGTGTGGGGTGTGTGTGTGGTGTGTGTGTAGGGTGTGTGTTGTGTGGGGTGTGTGTGTGGCATGTGCGTGGTTTTGTGTGTGTGTGGTGTATGTAGGGTGTGTGTGTTGTGTGGGGTGTGTTGTGTGGGGTGTGTGCATGTGTGGCTTGTGTGTGGTTTTGTGTGTGTGATGTGTGGTGTGTACGTGTGTGTGTGGTGTGGTGTTGCGTGTGTTGTGTGTTGTGTGTGGTGTGTGTGGGGTGTGTCACACATATATTGGAATCTGAACCAGGTGCTGTTTTATCACCCGGCCTCTGGTACTTCACTGAAGCAGCCCACATGGATGAAGGGGCCCTTCCCAGTGCTGCAGAGTCTTGAGCTAAGAGTTCACAAAGTCCAAGACAAAGCGTATGGGACATGGGACTTCCTCCCCCGCGCTCCTCCTGTCCTCCACCTCCTTGGTGAGCTGGCCGTGTGGGGAGACCCCAGACCTGGCACATGATGGCTGGTTTTGCTCTGCGCCTACACAGACTGGAGATGCCCTTGATGACACTGTCTGTTCCTCCCATGCTTTCAGACACGGTGGGCGCGCTGTACCCAAGTGTGTATCACGCAGGGGTGCTGGGGTCACTTTCGTCTCTATTCCCCATTAAACATCTTTTACCATTTTAACATGCGGCATTTAGAAACTCCTTTTTCATATAATAATTGTCTGAGCTCAGAAAATCCAGCAGTGTTACTCACTGTCACCAAAGTCCAGATGGTATTTTTATTCTGCACTCAAATTGGCTTCCTCGTTTCTTTCCAGGCCCTGTAAGCAGCTTAAAATTTCCATTTTCCAGGTCAAGCTGTTCTTTAATCAACCAGAAAGCGTAGGACACACATATTTCTTAGTTTCTTCCAAACTGAGATAGAGAAAGGAGGATTTTTTTAAGTACGTATAAATTCGTATTCTCTTTATGAAAAGGGAAGGAAAGGCTGACTCCGCCAGTGCCCCATTACAGCCCATACACCCTGCAGGTGGCTGGGGCATGCAGAAGCGTTGGGTTGCCTCTGGGTGACAGGAGGCCTAGAGCCCTTGCATCTTGGCTATGACTGTGGCCTTGGATCGAGCACAGTGGGTGAGGGCCTTCTAAATAAGAAGGGCACTGCCACGCCCTATGAGGCTGATGAGCAAGTCAGTTCTTCTAACACAAACTCTGTGTTTCTTGTGGCTCCCCAGAAAAGTTAGAGGACTTGGGAGATGGAAAGGAACCAGGAGGTCTTGTAGTCCAACTTGCTCCCTTTTCAGATGAAGAGTTCAGTTCACCGAGGCCAGGGCAGCATCAGGATCAGAACTCAGATCCTTTGACCCCAGGGCTCTTTGCCCCCAGCATAGGGAGGCTGGAGAGAGCCCTCTGCCTGTCCCCAGTCTTGGGAAAGTCCTCCTCTGTGCGGCGTTGAAACACTCAAAGAGAGGTGAAGGCGGGGCCTCTCTGGGAAGGTGAGCTGGGGTAAGGAGCCTGGGTTGCAAGTTTCCGGGAGTTAGCGGGACCCCGCTGTGCCCTCGGTTTTCCTCTGTGGCCCTTCTTCAGCTCAGGAGCTCTTCACTATGCTGTTCCTGGTGCCACCTGTCCCAGAGGTTGTGAGCTGGTACCGTGTTCTCCTCTGCCCTCGAATATGACTTCCATCTGTTTCCTCCTCAGTATTTACAATGCAGACAGAGATTGCCTGATTCCGTGTTGCCGCCCTTCCCATCCAGGCTGCCTGGGTCAGCTGCGCGCCTGTTTCTGTAGATTCGGAGCGGCCTCATCTGGGCTGGCTTTGAGTAATGAGAACAAACAAGAGCTGTCCAAACTGCCGTGGAAACAACTTGCCTTGCCTTGAGAAGAAGCTGGAATTCAAGGTGCTGCGTGAACTTATTCCCAGACAGGTGGTCCTAAATGGGAACTCTTGCATGGATCTCAGAAAATGACAGTCCCTAAAATAAGTCCATTTGTTTTTCCAAAATCACCAAAAACCTGGGAGTGGAACGCAGTCACCTTTGAGGCACAGCTTGCCTGTGACTGTGGCCTTCGATCGAGCACAGTGAGTGAAGGACTTTTGAATAAGAAGGACACCACCACGGCTTACAAGGCTGATGAGCAAGTCAGTTCCTCTAAGGCAAACTCTCCTTGTGGCTCCAAAAAAGTCAGAGGACTTTGGAGATGGAAAGGAACCAGGAGGTCTTCTAGTTCCATTTGCTCACTTTTCAGATGCAGAGCTCAGCTCACCAAGGCTGGGGCAGCATCAGGATCAGAACTCAGACCCTTTGATCCCAGACAGGTAGTCCTAAGATTAATAGAAGCTCAGTTTATTACAACTTCTGGGAACCAATCATTTGAAGCAGAAGGTAATGTTTCCTGCTCTGGTGAAATGAAGACTAGTTGAAGAAACAGTTTGCAGAAATATTGAAGCATAGCTCTATTCAGCTCTGTCTTAAATAGAGCTTGTGGCAGCAGTCAGGCCTTGAGGGGCGTTAAGGGCTGAATTGCATCCACCCCAAACTCGTATGTTAAAGCCCTAACCCCCAATACCTCCCAATGTGACTCTATTTGGAGGTAGAATCTTTAAATAAGTGAATAAATCAGTCACTAGTGTGGGCACTAATTCAATCTGACTGTGTCCTTATCGAAAGAGGAGATGAGGACACAGATACTCACAGAGGGACGGCCACGTAAGGACACGGAGAAGACACCATCTGCAGGCCAAGGAGGGAGGCCTCCCGGGAACCAGCCCTGCCGGTGCCTTGATCTCGGGCTTCCAGCCCCCAGAACTGCTAGAACATGAATGTCTGTCATTTTGAGCCACCCAGTCTGTGGTACCTTGTTATGGAAGCCCTTGTAAATTGATACAAGGGACAAGGCAGTCAGAAGTGGCATTTGACTTCCAATTAGAAGTCTTACAAATGCTGTAGGCTCCAAGCCCAGGGTCAAGGTTGGAGGCTGCATGCACTCGGGAAGTGATAAACAAATGGCTGGTCACTACTGATTGGTCCACACATGGGGCCATGGGTGCAGAAACTGCTGTTGTTTTTAGCAACACCCTCATAGACCTAGGAAACAATGCTATCATCACCAACTACAACTCTGCCTCTCTTCACATGTTAACTTTGTTAATAAAGGGAGATAACTTTGATAATGATTGCCTATAAGGACTTTCTCTTGAACAGGATAAGTCTCTGTGGCAGAGATCGCTGATTCCCACCCCCACATCCACCCTCCACCTCCCCTTCCTTCTTAGCAACAGAACTCCGTTTTATTTGGAGTGTTTAACGTGCCCAGCTAAAAGACCACCTTTCCCAGCCTCTTGTTCCTTTTGGCCCTCATAAGATGTTCTGCCAAAAAGATGTCCATGGAAACGTGCTGTGGGGATTCTGGGAAGTCTTTGTCAAGGGGAGGGGACACTTCTCTTGGATCCCTCTGCTTCTTTCTTTCTGTTGCCTGGAATATGTATGCCATAGCTGGTGCACTAGCAGCCATATTGTTCCATGAGTTGCCTCTGAGAAGAGAAGCCATATGTGGTAGAACACAAAACCAGAAGCAGCCTGGGAGTCTGGTGGCTTCCATATTTTCCCCGGAACACCTGCTTTCACACTTGTTTTATGTATGACAATGAAAACTTTCTGTGTTTAAGCCACCACAGTAAGAGCTTTGCTACGTCCAGCTGAGCATCATCCTCACATTGTCCGTGTTTCAAGGTGAATGAAGGCATCTTAGTCCAAAGAGTTTTTAAAAAGTACCTGAGTGTACATTTGGTGACTAGAAGCACCTCCCTCTTTTCTGGCCTGAAGGGGTGTGAGAACCTCTGGGTTACATGAATCTGGTGCACTCAGATACGTGGGGTGTCCTTCTTGTTCCCCGATTGACGACTCGGCTTTCTCTTGGTCCATGATGGAGGAGGAAGCCTGAACGCATGCCTCTATCAGCAATGCTGCAGCCCCACACTTGCCACTTGAAGAAAGTGCTTTGAAAACCCGGACAGCCGCATACCATTGGAAACAGCTAAGAGGGCTGCAGCTGGCAAAGGCGACGCATAGCTTTTTCCTTTCTTTTCACTTGTGTTTTCTTTTCTTGGCTTTAGCTTGATCTTAATCCATGTTAGCATTTCCATGTGTTTTCTCAGTAAAAGGAGTGACTTTGGAGCTTTGCAGATTGGAAAAATAAGTGGGGTGAAGGGAGGGTGAGACCTGGGTGAGCCCAGACCCGGTGGTCCAGGATCCAGGCCCTCAGCATGGACTGCCCTTCCCCCAGGCAGGTACAAGCCCAGGGTTGGGGACCGGGTTCGTGGAAGAGACCCCAAAGACACCCTGGAGAGGCAGCCGTGTGGTTCCTGGCAGCCACAGTGCAGAGACTCACTGTAGGAAACGATGGGGCACCTGGCCCAGTTACAAATGGGATCCGTGGGCACAAACAAGGGCAGAGCCCAGCGAGGAGCCAGCGAGCGCTCTGGAAATAGCGTTGTTGGCTGATTGAAGGTGTTTGTGGTTGAACCAGGTGGCCTATTTCAAAATAGCAACCTGACCAGGCTCAACTGGGCTCTCCTTCTCTCCTTACAGATGTTGTGAGGACCTAGAGGCTGGGCCAATCCAGTCACTTCCAGAGGCTGCTCTGGTCCATGCCCCAAGGGCAGGAGTTTAAGAGGTGGTCCCATGAGGCAGTCCTTGGTCTCAGTCTTGCCTGTGGGGGTCCCTGCACTGGCTGAGGCTCAACACTGCAGGGGAAGGCTGACTCCATCTCCAGCCATCCTGGAATTTCCCTTCATAGGCAGCCAATAGCAAGCTGGACCCCACAACTCTCTGGAGTGCTGACCCACGTGGGAGGTGCCCCGCCGTCCTCAGAGGGGCTCAGACAGAGGAACCTACCTTTGAGGGAAGCAGGTGCAAGTCCACCTCATCGCAGCCTCTTCTCTGCTCCTGTGTTTTTACCTATATTGCTCAAGACTTGGCCTTTGAAAGCTCATGTTGAAAGATAGAGTTCCATGAATCATGAGATGTCACTGGTTGCAGAGGTTTTTTTGGTTTTTTTTTTTTTTTAGATGGAGTTTCCCTCTTGTTGCCCAGGCTAGAATGCAGTGGTGCAATCTTGGCTCACTGCAACCTCCACCTCCCAGGTTCAAGTGATTCTTGTGCCTCAGCCTCCCGACTAGCTGGGATTACAGGCATGTGCCACCACGCCTGGCTAATTTTTGTATTTTTAGTAGAGACGGGGTTTCACCATGTTGGCCAGGCTAGTCTCGAACTCCTAACTTCAGGTGATCTGCCCATCTTGGCCTCCCAAAGTGCTGGGATTACAGGTGTGAGCCACCGTGCCTGACCAGGTTGCAGAGTTTTAAAATTTTTTTAAATTATATGCCCAGGTTATTATTGGTCCACTGGGCATTCTCTTGAATAAGAATGAAGCTCAGAAGCCCCTCTGCCCTGCAGAAGGCCCCCTCTGGCCCAAGTTCTGTCTCATCTTGGCTTTTGATCAGGCTTCCCCTGGGAGCTTTCCAAAAGTCCGATGCCAGGCTGCACCCCAGGCCACTCGGGTGCGGTCTCCTGGGGAGGGTGTGGGTGCTCCCTGCCATCCCAGCATGTGCCGGGGCTGAGGGTTATTGCCAGATGTGGACACAGGGCCCAGCCAGGGGCAGGTGGGTGCTGGAGCAAGGCTCTGCTGTCAGCTCAGGGAGCCTGACCTTTCGAGGGGCCCAGCCTTGCCGATGGCAAGTGAGCTTCAACCTCCGAAACTCAGGTTGCTGTGGCCTGGGCTACAGTTAGAGACCTAGGCAAGGACGGGTCTTCACTGATTAGCGGACTTCGGCACATCCTTGCCCTGAGCTGTAGGGCCCTCCTGTGTACCCAGGGATGAAAGCAGCCCCTTGCAGGCTCACTGTGAAGGTGGAGGCGAGAGCAGTGGGGGCCTTGCACAGTACTGGACCCACACTGCTCCAAGTCTCTTCCACTTGAACAGTGTTCTGAGAACACTCAGATCTGGGTGCTCCCTGGGCTGGCCTCCTCCTTTATCTGCTGATCTTCTGACAGACGTTCCTAGCTCCTGAAGCATGTTTTCTCCTTCAAGAGATTTTCGGCCGGGTGCGGTGCCTTGCTCCTGTAATCCCAGTACTTTGGGAGGCCGAGGCGGACAGATCACCTGAGGTCAGGAGTTTGAGACCAACCTGACCAACATGGCGAAACCCTGTCTTTACTAAAAATACAAAAATTAGCTGGGCGTGGTGGCAGGTGCCTGTAATGGCAGTTACTCAGGAGGCTGAGGCAGGAGAGTCGCTTGAATCCAGGAAGTGGAGGATGCAGTGAGCCGAGATTGCACCACCACACTCCAGCCTGGGCAACAGAGTGAGACTCCATCTCAAAATAAAATAAAATAAAAATAAAAATAAAAAAAGAGATTTTCACTATTTTCTCTGTCCAGTTCCTTTGGGAGCTGTTCGCCTGTTGGGGGAGGTCACTGCCTTTCCCCATGCACTGGTTTGCTCGTATTGGAGACCAGCAGGTGCCTATGGGTTTTTCCTTCTCTGCTTTATTTCCCCTTCCACTGACATTTCACATTTCCTCAGCTTGGCCTTTCTGCTTTCTTTAGGGCCTTTCCCCACTCTATGCTCTGTCCGGGTGAAGTTGTGGGTTAATTATAATAATAACCCTCTGTTTTGTGGCTATTTCCTCCCAGCGTGTTCTCTAATCAGCAGAACTTTTCTTCTGCTGGTTCTACACCTCGGGCTAATCTGACCATGGTTTTCTGAGCAGTTTGGTCTGTGTGGCCATGAAATCCCCGCTTGCTTGGCTGGGTCAGTTCACTGAGTACCCTGCCCATGGTTCCTTCTTGTCCTCCTAACCCCAGGAGGTCTTTGACGGCCCAGGCAGACAAGCCAATGCTGCGTGTGCTGGTGTGTGCATGTATGTGTGATGCGTGTGCACGTGCAGGCATCATAGTCTGTCATTGACACACAGTGAGTTGCTTCTCCCTTCCCCGGGTCGCTGTTTCCTTTGTTCCCTTGGGCCTGATGTTGCACAGTTACTTGGCAGAATTCCCGCTCATTTCCCAGCGAGAGAGCAGAAGAAGTAATCAATTCATCTCCGAGGGATTTGGTCTAAGTGAAGAAAGCACGAGTGAGAATTTTACATCACCCTGTGGGGAAAGGTTTTGGTCCAAGAATTTTCTTTTTTTTTTTTTGGTTCTCAAGTTTTATTCAATAACTCATACAAAATATTCCAGATAAATGAAATTTAATCTCATCTTCCTCCTCTTCTTCGTCCTGGTTAATCTGGAAGTAACGTAATTCGTAACTCTATTTGCTGTTAGCAACTACGCGCAACCAGTCACGTAGATTATTCTTCTTCAAATATTTTTTGGTGAGATATTTCAAATACCTTTTGGAGAAAGGCACCTCAGATGTCACAGTGATCTTGCTCTTGCTCCTTTCGATGGTCACCACCCCTCCACCAAGGTTCCCAGCTTTTCCGTTCACTTTGATCCTTTCTTGCAAAAACTGCTCAAAATTGGCAGCATCCATGATTCCATCTTCTACAGGGTGGGTGCAATCAAGAGTGAACTTCAGAACCTGCTTCTTTTTTTTGCCCCCCTTCGCCACAAGTTTTTTCACTGGAGCCATGGCCGCAGCGGAATTAGAAAGGCGGTCCAAGAATTTTCTAATGACAGTGTTTGGGTGTGGACATCATGCCCAGCAACATGAAAACATGATGTTTTGATGAGGGGTTATGAAAACTGATTCTTGGATGTATAGACACTAGCATTCACGAATTGCCAGATTCCATGGTATGGTGACAGGAGGGCCTTACCATCTTGGTGTAAGTGAAACACAGTGTATTAGTTCATTTTCACATTGTTGATAAAGACATACCCGAGGCTGAGCAATTTACAAAAGAAAGGGGTTTCGTTAAGACTGACAGTTCCACGTGGCTGGGGAGGCCTCACAATCATGGCAGAAGGCAAGGAGGAGCAAGTCACGTCTTACATGGTTGGTGGCAGCAAAGAGAGAGCTTGTGCAGAGAAACTCCCATTTTTTTAAAACTATCATGGCTGGGGGCAGTGGCTCACACCTGTAATCCTAGCACTTTGGGAGGCCGAGGTGGGTGGATTGCCTGAGCTCAGGAGTTCAAGACCAGCCTGGGCAATATGGTGAAACCCCATCTCTACTAAAAAATACCAAAAATTATCCGGGCATGCTGGCACACGCTTATAATCCCAACCACTGGGGAGGCTGAGGCACAAGAATCACTTGGACCTGGGAGGCAGAGGTTGGAGTGAGCCAAGATAGCGCCACTTCACTCCAGCCTGGGCAACAGAGTGAGGTTCTGTCTAAATAAAATAAAATAAAATAAAACCATCAGATCTTGTGAGACTCATTTACTATCAGGAGAACAGCACAGGAAAGACCCACCCCCATGATTTAATCGTCTCCCAACGGGTTGCTCCCACAACGCATGGGAGTTATGGGAGCTACAGGATGAGATTTGGGTGGGGACACAGAGCCAAATCATATCACATAGTCATGGGGCTGTGGAGACCCAGGGCGGCTGCCTTCATCCCCACCAGGGCTGCTAGACACCCTCCTCCAGGATTTGAACTGATGCACAGCACAGTCAGGGGCAGGACCTGGGTGCAGCTTCCCCCACTTTCGTGCATGTCCTTAGATGGTACTTAAAGCAAGGTGCTAGCCCCAGGCTCCAAGAGATAAGAGCGCTGGGGTGCCTCATCAGGAACTGTGGTGCCCCTGCAGCTCCTCTCTAGGAAGGCAGAGAAGGCACCCATGTCAGCACCTTTCAGCTGGTGCCGGGTCAGACAAAGGCACTGTCTCCACTGCAAACAAACACAATTTTTTTTTGATGAACCAGAAGTCAAGAAACCAGGGCTGCAACACAGTAGTGAAGAGGTAGAAACAACCCAAAGTCCAACAACAGCTGCACGGTTAGGCAAAATGCAGGACGTCCATATGGTGGAATAGTATTCAGCCATGAAAAGGAATGGAGTACAGGTACATGCTACAGCAAGGGTGAATCTTGGAAAAGTTGTGCTAACAGCAAAAGAAACTATCATCAGAGTGAACAGGCAACCTACAGAATGGAAGAAAATTTTTGCAAGCTACCCATCTGACAAAAGTCAAATATCCAGAATCTACAAGGAACTTAAATTTACAAGAAAAAAACAAATACTCCCATCAAAAAGTGGGCAAAGGATATGAACAGACACTTCTTCAAAGAAGACATTTATGTGGCAAACAAACATATGAAAAACAGCTCATCATCACTGGTCATTAGAGAAATGCAAATTGAAGCCACAATGAGATACCATCTCGTGCCAGTTAGAATGGCAATCATTAAAAAGTCAGGAAACAACAGATGCTGGAGAGGGTGTGGAGAAATAGGAACACTTTTACACTGTTGGTGGGAGTGTAAATTAGTTCAACCATTATGGAAGACAGTGTGACAATTCCTCAAGGATCTAGAGCCAGAAATGTCATTTGACCCAGCAATCCCATTACTGGTTATATACCCAAAGGGTTGTAAATCATTCTACTATAAAGACACAGGCACGCATATTTATTGCAGCACTATTTACAATAGCAAAGACTTGGAACCAACCCACGTGCTCATTAATGATAGACTGAACAAAGAAAATGTGGCACATATACACCATGGAATACTATGTAGCCATAAAAAAGAATGAGTTCATGTCCTTTGCAGGGACATGGATGAAGGTGGAAGCCATCTTTCTCAGCAAATTAACACAGGAACAGAAAACCAAACACTGCATATTCTCACTCATAAGTGGGAGTTGAACAATGAGAACATGTGGACACAAGTAGGGGAACATCACACACCGGGGCCTGTTGGAGGGTGAGGGCAAGGGGAGGGAGAACATTAGGATGAATACCTAATGCATGTGGGGCTTGAAACCTAGATGACGGGTTGATGGGTGCAGCAAACCACCATGGCACATGTATACCTATGTAACAAACGTGCATGCTCTGCACATGTATCCTGGAACTTAAAGTAAAATTAAAAAAAAAAAATTAAAAAAGAAAAGAAAATATTGGGTTAAGTAAAAGAAACAGATACAAAAGACCCAAAATTGTATGGCTCAATTTATATGACATGTCCAGAATATGTAAATTCATGGAGACAGAAAGCAGACGAGTGGTTGCTTAGGGCTGAGGGTGACAAGGAGATTGGGAGGATTGAAGAAGTAACAGCTAAAGGGGCTTCTTTTTGGGGGTGATGAACATGTTCTAAAATGGACGGCGGGGATGGTCACACAACTCCATGCTAAAAAGTGAATTTTACACTTTAAATGGGTGAATTGAATAGCATGTGCAGTATAGCCCAATAAAGCTGCTACCACAGAAAGAATCAAGAAACAAACAAAAGTGGCAGGGTTGGGAGGACGGCTCTGGAGGTAGCAGGGAGGGTCACAGTCCCCAGGGCCCACCTGGGAGCTCTCCCAGTCCCCGGAAGACATGCTGCCACGGCCCCTCCCACCAGTTGTCACTTAATCTCCGGAAGAGTCACCACAAATGCTCTGTTGCAATGGCTCTTCCCAGCAGAAGGGGAGAAAAAAGGGGCCCGAGTCCCTGGGAACTGATCAAAGGTCTGAGCTGTGCTGGCAGTGACCATTGTGCAACTGAACAAACACGTGGCAGGAATATAAACAGACTCCACCTTTCAGCATCGAGGTTGGTTAGGAACGTGGCTTGGCAGCCAGCTTTGTCTTCCTAAGCTGATGTGAAACTCCATCCATCGCTTTCATTCTTTGCATGAATCTTGTTCTTTCCATTTGGAGCCATGTACTCTGGGTCTTAGAGAATGGAAACAGGCCCGAAAGCCTATCAGACGCACTTAGGATAAATGAGAAGTCATTCCGTTCGTCATGGCGTTAGGAAGATGACGGTGACCCTGCAGGTAGAGATGGCCTTCCAGAGCACATTGCCTGAATCCTGCCTATATCCAAGCTGGTGAACTCTGGCTGCCTGCCAGCTGAATGATGGGGTGGTTTTCAATTCCACCCAGCTCCTAGCTTGCTGTTCTTTTCCTTCCCACTGGCCTGTAGCTCTCCCTTCCTTGGGTCCCTGGCCCCTGCCCTCAGCCCCACAATCCTGGAGCTGCATTCAAGTCCCCCACAGCCTTCTACACTCTGTGAAGACAAGCACACCAACCACTGTTCATTCTGTGGTAGACTGAATAATGGCCCCCCAAGATGTCTGCATGCTAATCCCCAGATATGTGACCCTACAAGGCAAAGGCACTTGGGAGAGGAGACTAAGTGAAGGATCTTGAGCTGGAGAGATTTTCCTGGATATCCAGGTGGGCCCCAAATGTCATCGCAAGGGTCTATGCAGGGAAAGAGGGAGGGGCAGGAGGAAGGAAGTAGAGATCAACAAAGGAAGTAGAGATCAGAGCTGGAGAGAAGTTTGAAGAGGCTGCCCTCTGGCCTTGAAGATGGAGGAGGGGCCACAAGCCAGGGGATGCAGGCAGCATCTAGGAGCTGAAAAGGCAGGAAATAGATTCTCCCCTGAAACGCCAAAAGGAACACGGAGCTGCTGACACCTTGATTTTAGACTTCTGACATTGGGACCTGCAGGGTAACGTGTTATTCTGCCTGGGCTGCTGTAACAAAACACCATAGACTGGGTGGTTTATAAACAACAGATGTTTATTTGTCACAGTTCCAGAGGCTGGGAAGTCCGAGATCAAGGCACTGGCAGATTTAATGTCTGGCGAGGGCCGCTTCCGGTTTATAGCTGGCATCTTCTCACTGTGTCCCCACATGGTGGAAGGGGTGAAAGGTGTCTGTCTAGGGTACCTTTTATAAGGGCATTAATGCCATTCACGAGAGCCTCATCCCTGTGAACTAATCACTTCCCAAAGGCTCCACCTCCTAATACCAGCACCATGGTGGTTAAGATTTCAACATGTGAATTTGGGTGGGACATACTCTCAGTCTGTGGCAGGTAATAAGCATGTGTCCTCCAAGCCCTTGAGCTTGTGTGCTTTGTTACAGCATTGACGGGAAACTGACACATGGGTTTTACGCTTGGCAAAGGCAGGGAAACAGGCAAGGTTTCACAAGAAAGGAAGCTGTAAGATCCCAAAAGTCACTAGTTCTGGAGGACACTGTCCTTCACCCAGTATCAACAGGCCCAGGTCTGTTTTCCACAGTTCTTCTCTGATTCTCTGGTTGAAACTTATCCAGGGAGTTTCCCAATTCTTGTGTGTTGTGGGGGTCATCTTGCCCAACCCTGACCAGGTTGGAGCTTGGGCCGGGTGCCCTGGGCTGGCTGCAGGGCGGCTGCTGGGGGTGGCCTGGCCACTAGTTCTGATGGAGCTCCAGCCTCTCTCCTCCCTCACCTGTCATGAGCATGCTTGCCTCTCCCCATCCTGAGATGCTGGATGGCCACGTTTTCTTTTTGCCGCCATTTCAGAGTCTGCTGGGGAGGAGGGTGAACGCTTTGGCCCCCCACTCCCCGTTAGGTGGCCCTGCTTATCTCTGCAAGTTGTCTCTGGATGCCTCACAGGAGTCTTTGTGATTCCAGGCCCTGGAGGTTGGCCTGGCCCTTGAAACTGCCCCAGCAGCCCTGGGGCCTCGTGGCTGGGCTTCAGCCCTGGGGCCTCGTTGCTGGATTTCAGCCTGCCCCACTGTTCCCTGGGGCTCTGGGCTCCTCCCTCCCTGGGGCTCAGTTTGCCTGCAGTCTGTTCAGCAGCTGGAAGGGGAGGCGGTGCTTCCTCACTGAGGCTCTCTGCCTCCGGTACTTTGCTGTCTATGTTCTGAGCTGATGTCTTAACAAAGACTCTCTCCTTGGTCGTGAGTGACAGAGCAGGGGCCAAGCTCCCTGTGTCTGGTGACCTTGAGCCCCTTCTGCCATGCCCACTGGGCTTCTGTCCCTTTTGCTTCCAAGTCCCTATTTTCCACTTTATGGTAGCTTTGAGCTCTCTACTCCCTTGAACCCCGACCCTAACGATGCCGGAGGGAGCCCTGCATGCTCAGAGGACCAGCTGCAGTCATCTCTGCAAATTCCTTTTGACTCATTCTCGCGTCATCACTAGATGCATGGTTGAGTCCTTGCTTGGTAGCAGGGGCTAGGGATTCTGTGGTTATTCCGGCCCTCTAGGAGTTTACAGTGTCATGGAGACTACCAAATACAGAACTATACAAACATCTAATTCCATTGTGATGAGGGGTGTGATGAGAAAGTTCAGGGCAGTGCGGCGGGGCCCATATGATTTCAGGACCAGTGAGGCCATCCATGAGTGTGATGTTTAGGCTGAGAGTGGACACTCGAGCAGCAGGGAAAGGACTGCATCTGTGTGTGTGCAGACGTGTATGTACATTTGCTTACCACAGGGCAGGACGCGGCATTCCAGATACGTTCAAAAGGACGTCCGACTGCTCGTTCGCTTATCTGTCTGGGAACTGCTCGTGGAGCACCACGATGCCAGGCCCCAGGCTGGCGCATGAAGCAGTGTGGACTCAAATGGGGAGTGGACACCAGTGAGTGGTCACTCCCTTCTCTCTGGAGGGAAGGAAGGTAGCAGCTTGGGCAAGAGCGATGGCCAGGAGAGTAGGGAGGCTGCACGGAGAAAGAATGGACAATGGTCAGAAGGTCCTGGGTGCCCCAGGGCCAGAGGCTGATTGAAAGTGCAGGACAAGGCGCAGAGCAGGCCCCAGGGACCTCTAGTCTCCAGCATGAACAACTGGGGGACCTTGGGGTCCCTTGAGGGAGAGGGGCAGGCACAGAGAAGCGAGTTGTGGGGGCAAGGGGCTGTGAGCTCCTATTCCCACTTCTCCTGGGGTGAGTGATGGTGGGGAAGCAGGGAGTGCAGCAGAGAGAAGGGGGCGCCTCAGAGAACCCCATGCAACTGTTCTGTGGCCCTGATGTGACTGTTCTGCAGCTTTGATGTGACGGTTCTATGGCTCTGATGTGACTGTTCTGTGGCCCTGAGGTGACGTTCTGTGGCACGGGCATTCTTCAGAGCCACACTCAGATGGAAGCTTTGCCATGTGCAGGAGATGACACCAACTGTCATTCATCCTTCTGGAACGTCTTTCCTAAAGACGTCTTTCCTAAAGGCGTTCTCTCTCTGGCCCTGTTCACAGGGCAGGCTGAAGGACAAAGGACAGGAGGGTAAGGTCCCAGGAGTGACCCCCAGCTGTGGAGGATGAGAGTTGGTGGATAAATGTCCCAGCTCCCTTCTCCCTCCATGGGGCAGTTCTGGGGCATGTTCTGCTCAGACCTCAATGCAGTCCCAGGGGGATGAACCAAAGTTCCCTCCAGCAGGGACCCTCTCTCTAGGGTACCTGCCCTCCTGCCTTCACTGTGCTTCCTGGGATCACCCCCAAAATCAACTGCTTGCCCCCAAATCTTTGTCTGAGGGTTTTCAAGGGAGGGAAGTGAAGCAAAGACACTCATGAAAGTTCTTCATATATACTATGATCAGCTCTGTCAGTTTAATGGAAAAGTTGGTAATGGTACGTCATTATTATTATTATTTTGAGACAGGGTCTTACTATGTCACCCAAGCTGGAGTGCAGTGGTGCAGTCTCAGCTCACTGCAACCTCAACCTCCCGGGCCCAAGCAATCCTCCCATCTCAGCCTCCCGAGTAGCTGGGACTACAGGCACATGCCACCATACCCGGCTAATTTTTTTGTACAGACGAGATTTTGCCATGTTGCCCAGGCTGGTCTCAAACTCCTTAGCTCAAGTGATCCACCTGCTCTGGCTTCCCAAAGTGTTGGGATTACAGGGGTGAGCCACTCCATCGGCTGCATAATTTTTTAAAATGAGAAAATATCTTAGGAATAGTGCTCGGTGAAACATCTTATTGAGTCATAAAGATTCCAATTTACTTATTTGGAGCTAGATTTTTCTGACATTTAAAAACTTGTGTCTCAATTAATTTGCCCTGTAAAAACAACACGTGGCTGCACACTGCCGTTCCACCCAGGTTAGGTATGAGGAGGAGGAGGGGAGCAATCCCACAGGCACAGATTTGGAGGCGGGGTGACCTTCCTAACATGTTTTAAATTACACCGTGGAGGCACCTTCAGCTATGCCTGCATCTGAGGTCAGTTCCAATCCCCATGTCCACCCCCCTACACACACCTCTTCGCTCCGTTCCATCCCGCTCGTCTCTCCTGCAGGGTGAGATCCGAAATAAACAGAAATACTGTGGATGTCAGAAAGCAGGTGTCTAAAGCACCCTGTACTCTTGAGCCTGTGGTTGTTGCAGGTTTTTAAATTGATAGCAGGGGTGAATCAAGAAGGCAGATGCTTTACTGTGGCCCTGCCCAGAGCCAAGGACAAGCGGAGGTTCTGCTCACAGTCACCCTTCCTTCTAAGGCTCCAGGTCTGCGATGTAATTACCACCAAAAGCAGAATCAAGCCAAGTTGTCCAATATGATGTAATTCATTATATTTCACCTGTAACAGTTACTCACTGGTCCATACTTTGGGTCAGCTCTGGTGGATGGCAGGTCAGTCTCTGCTGGCCCCTTGATGCTTATCTGTGCTGCCTGAGGATGTGGCAGAAGCCCATATTTTGGAGCATCTGGAACGGTTGTCCCATCCCCCGATTCTCCCAGAGATCCCTCACCTCAGTGCTTGGAACGTGCTTGGCTTAAGAAGTCAGAACAGGAGGGCTGTGATAATCACACGCTGAATATTGTGATGCACGAGGGTCAGTGGTCTCTGCCGGAAGGGTGGAGAGGGGAATGTGTGAGCCACAGAGCGCCCACCAACACTGAGGGACGAGGTACAGGGAATTCTAACCTCCCAGCAATGGGTGGTCAGCACGGGATCTACTTTAATACCATGAATAGTGTTTCCAATGACACTACAGTGACAACAGCATCTAAAAGCACGCTCCATTTTACAAAGTGTCTCACATCCATGGTCTCATTTGATCCTGACGATAGCTTGTGAGCGAGGTTTTCTTTAGCCTCATCTCACCTAGGAGGAAACTGGAGCTCAGAGAAGCTAAGTGCGACCCACCAGCTAGTAAAGGATAGTGCCGGGGTCCATGGGACCTTCCAAGCCTCATGACTGGGCTCTAGCTGGGTTTGGTGACAATGGCTCTTCTCTGGACAATGGTGGATGCACAGGAAAGTGGCCCCGTGGGCCGCCTGGCTGCAGCAGCTCCATCTGTGAGTTCCGGTCCAGTCCCCAAGAGCCAAAGGCATCACTTGTCAGACGACCGACCGACCGACATGAAAACTTGGGCCTTCGTTTTTGTCCCTTTAGAGGCTTGAAGATAGCCTGCGTGTCTCACTCTTCTTGGCCTGAGGCTGCCAGCCCACCTCATGTATCCCATTCCACGCTCCTCACCACCCAGCCTCCCCCAGCTTGGTGTCTTCTGGGCTCTTCATTCCAGCCTTAGGGCACCTCTCTGCATCCTCATGCCTGCCTCCTGTTGGCTGTGGCTTTGAGCCCCTGGAATGTGTTTCTTTGGGAGCTGGTGGTCTCCAGCATTGGAGGTAATCCTATGGAAGCTGGACGCCCAACTTCCATCATCACATGGATTCCACGTAGCTGTTTATATCTTCAGCCTGGCAGCCTCAGCGTGGGTTTGGTTGAAGGGAGAAGAGAGAAATTGATTTCAAAATTTGTATAATTTTCTTATTTTTCTCTTTCTAAGTTTAAGAGGATCTTCTTGGTCACAAACCCTGGACTATTTTATTTTACTTTATTTTTGAGGCAGAGTCTCACTCTGTCGCCTAGGCTGGAGTACAGCGGTGCGATCTCGGCTCACTGCAAGCTCCGCCTCCTGAGTTCTAGCGATTCTCATGCCTCAGCCTCCTCAGTAGCTGGGATTACAGGTGCCCGCCACCACGCCCGGCTAATTTTTTGTATTTTTGGTAGAGATGGCATTTCACCATGTTGGCCAGGCTTGTCTCGAATTCCTGACCTCAACTGATCCACCTGCCTTCGCTTCCCAAAGTTCTGGGATGACAGGTGTGAACCACGTCCTGGACTTTACATGGACACTAAGCCCAACACTCCTCTGGCCCAGTCGCCAGCTTTCACTTGTCTTCATGGGCCATCTCCCGCACCTCAGCCACACCCGACCTGCTCCTCTGGTTCTGTTTAGTCTTGTCCGGGCCTCTGTCAGCCAGTGGCCACCAGAGGAGGTGAAGTCTGGGTCACACAGACTCCCTCCTCCCCATTGTCCCTGAGCCTTTCAGTGAGACCTGTTTTAGGGTTTAGGGGTGTGGAAGTCTCCCTCGGGGCTGGCTAGGATGAGCCCAGGCAGGTGGCTGGAGATGGAGTGAAGGATGTACCCTTTAGAAGCAGACCCTCAGTCCTGACCATGCCCTCCTCCAGGACCCTGAACGGCTGGGCCAGACACATGCCAGCTCCTTCCGCTCTTCCTGCCTCTTGTCTCCAGAGGGAGATGGCTCCTAAGGGCTGTGTGGGTGGAGGTGGATGGGGCATATGGGGCATTAGTACACATTTTCCCACCTTCAGACTTTCAAGAGCCATGAGTCCCATGTTTGTTTGTTTTTTGAGACAGATTCTTGCTCTGTCACCCAGGCAGGAGTGCCATGGTGCAATTTTTTTTCTATTTTTCTTTTTAGTAGAGATGGGGTTTCACTATGTTGGCCAGGCTGGTCTGGAATTCCTGATCTCAGGTGATCCACCCACCTTGGCCTCCCAAAGTACTGGGATTACAGGTGTGAGCCACCACAGCCCTCCAAAACTCATGTTTTTACTGCCTTTCTCTTCCCAGATCACTGGAAGCCCATCTTGGGAAAGTTCCCTTCCCTTCCTGTCCTACTTAGAACAGCTACATTCCAGTGGTCCCTTGTAGTTGGCTGTGTGTTCTAGTGTCTGTCAGGGCACAGAATGCAGCTGAGGCACCTTGAGTCTGAAAAGGTGGAAGGATGCAGAATTCAAAATCGGCTTTGTTTTGAGTTGAAAATGAAATTCAGATACAGTCACCTCTTCTTGAGTGTTGGAATTAGTGGTAGAGGGTATACTGGAGATACAATAACGATGTGTATTGGAATGTCACCCCTCCACTCCATCTCAGGGGTTCTGCACGTCTAACTCTATCTGACTTAAGCTCATATGACCCCTATTATCCTCCCCAGACACCCCCCAAGAGGGAGGCTTGCATGGGCAAGGGGAGGTTGGGGCGGGGGTGCTGGCTGCTCAAGGGTAACATGGAGGACCAAGGCCGCACAAGCTCATTTGGAAGGAGATGGGGACAGTTACCTCTAACAGCTTCATGACTGAATGACAGTACAACCACTGGTGTCCTTGGCAATCAGAAATCCCTTTCCCCAAGGGAGTGGGGAAGCTGCTATGTGAGCTAGCTACACAGTATCAAGTAGAATTAGAGGCGCACTTGCTTTCCATGTTGAACTTAATCATAGTTAGTTATTATTTCCCATCCCTGCCTGGCTTAGTTTGTTAATTGTGCCGCTATAAAGGAGTGCTGAGGTGCTGAGACTGGGTAATTTATTTATATATATATTTATATATATATATACACACACAAATTTATATATATATAATATAATACATAATATATTATATATATAAAAATTACCCAGCCTCAGCACCTCAATAAACTATACATATATATACACATATATATATATACACACATATATATATGTATAGTTTGTTTGGCTCATGATTCCAGATGGCTGGAAAAGTCCATGGTTGGGCATCTGTCTGCATCTGGGAAGGGCCTCAGGCTGCTTCCACTTTATGGGGGAGGGCAAAGGGGAGCTGGGTGTGCAGAGACCCAGGGCAAGAGGGACCCAGCGGGAAGAAAGGGAAGTGCCAGGTTCTTTTCAGCAACTCGCTTTCTTGGGAACTAATAGAGTGAGAACCACTCACCCTCAGGGAGTGGCATTAGTCCATTTACGAGGAATCTCCCCTCCTTATCCAAACGCTTCCCATGAAGCTCCACCTCCAACACTGAGACCATATTTTTTTTCCCTCAAATTTCTTTTTTCACTGCAGCCTCAACCTCCCAGGCTCAGGTGATCCTCCCACCTCAGCCTCCCTGACAGGTGGAACTACAGGTGTACTCCATCATGCCTGGCTAATTTCTGTATTTTTTTGTAGAGGGGGGTCTTGCTATGTAGCCCAGTCGAACTCCTGGGCTCAAGCAATCCACTCACCTTGGCCCCCTAAAGTGCTGGGATTATAGGCGTGAGCCACCACACCCGGCCTAGGAGACCAAATTTTAACATGAGTTTGGAGGGGACAAATATACAAACCATAGCCCTTGTTTCTTACAGGACCTGGACCTGGCAGGTGACCTGGCAGGTGACTTTAGGTCACTATGGGAATCCTTTTACTTTTACACAACTGCAATCTCCATGCTCACCTCTGCTTAAACCACATGGAGACCGGCTGCCCAGCAAGTTTGAGAGCAGCACCTTGTGAGTTTTTCACTGATCATTCCCCTAAAGCTAAGTACAGCGATCTAAGGTAGTTATTCAAAACCTCTGCTCAGTGCCCACCTGGCTTCCTATGCCCAAGATGACTTGCTCAGGAAGAAACACCTGCTTCTCCAGCGGCAGCATTGTTGCAGGGTGAGGAGCAGCATCCACTACTCTTGTCCTTTCTCTGTGTCTCTAAATGCAAAGACAAAAGATGGGACATTTCAACAGATTCAAGCCAAGCAGAAGGTGGGAGAATCATAGTCTTTAAAATTTGTTTTGGCCAGGTGCGGTGGCTCAGGCCTGTAATCCCAGCACTTTGGGAGGCCGAGGAAGGCGGGTCACGAGGTCAAGAGTTCGAGACCAGCCTGGCCAACATAATGAAACGCTGTCTGTACTAAAAATACAAAAATTAGCTGGGTGTGGTGGCACACACCTGTAGTCCCAGCTACTCGGGAGGCTGAGGCAGGAGAATCGCTTGAACCCGGGAGGCAGAGGTTGCAGTGAGCCGAGACGGCACCATTGCACAGAGTAAGACTGTCTCAAAAAAAAAAAATGTTTTTAAAACAATAAGGCAGGATTTAGACATTGGTAACTGACTATCCCATGTTTATTTGAAGTACCATGGAATCTTTAGTGGCAGTATTTATTCAAAACCTGTCTCAGTGAGAAAAAAATATTTGGTTTCCCAGAGACTGCGCTGGGGGAGGAAGGATTCCGGGAAGCCACAATTGGGCTTAAGCATCTCTAGTCCAAACAGTTGGGGAGCCATCGGTTTCCATGTCTGTCGGGTAATTGAATGACATCATTGGGCTGAATCCGGGGGCACTGTGCAGCAGGGGGCTTTCCGCTTTAAGGGAGAGAGTCTCAGTCTCACCATTTCTTACCTATAGGAAAGATACCCATTGCGCATCTGAGAATTTAGAGGGTAAGTAGTGCCCAACACCAAGCTAGAATATTAGGCCTTGGGGAAATTTATTTTGGCTGAATGGGATTTATTTTAAGATTTTGAAGTCATTACCACTGCACTTTATTTTCTGAGTAATGTGCCTGTCTTGTAGACTCTCGGGAGGAAATGCTTCACTCCAGCTTTATTTGGGTCATTACCACAAGGCCAAAGTGGAGACCACGTGTGAGGTCACTTGGCTAGCTGCTGCCAAGGGCAGGCTTATGACCATGTAGTGGATGCCTTCCCGGCAGCCCCGCCACCAAGCTGGCTGATGCACGTGCCCAGCTCCCGCACGATGCTTTTTAGCCTCCAAGGTGCTGGGCTGTTAAGGGGTGGAGGTTTGGGGAACAGGAGCTATGCCAACGCACAGGTAGACAGGGGCTGGGGAGCTGTTAAGGGGCGGAGGTTCGGGGAACAGGAGCTATGCCAACGCACAGGTAGATAGGGTCTGGGGGCTGCTAAGGGGCGGAGGTTTGGGGAACAGGAGCTATGCCAACGCACAGGTAGATAGGGGCTGGGGGCTGCTAAGGGGCGGAGGTTCGGGGAACAGGAGCTGTGCCAACGCACAGGTAGATAGGGGCTGGGGGCTGCTAAGGGGCGGAGGTTCGGGGAACAGGAGCTGTGCCAACGCACAGGTAGATAGGGGCTGGGGGCTGCTAAGGGGCGGAGGTTTGGGGAACAGGAGCTATGCCAACGCACAGGTAGATAGGGGCTGGTCTGCTTCCTGTGAGGCTTCAGGAAAACATTTGAATGTTTCTTTCCCAGTAACAATGAGCAGGTTGCTCTGACCACTTACCGGGGGCATCTAAGCGACCTCTTCTACGACAGGGATATTAGCTGCTTGTCACAGGTCAGGGACAGATGGAGTGGACGGTAGTAGGAATCTGTATTGAGAATCTGTGTCCGAACTTCCCCTATTGCTTCCTGGGCTTAACAACCTTGATTAAAAAGTTCGTCTCCTGGCTGGGCGCAGTAACTCTTTCCTATAATCCTAGCATTTTGGGAGACTGAGGCAGGAGGATTGCTGGAGCCCAGGAGTTCGAGACCAGCCTGGGCAACGAGGCAGAACCCCTATCTCTATAAAAATAAAAATAAATTAGCCAGGTGTGGTGGCTTACGTCTGTAGCCCAGTTCCTTGGGAGCCTGAGACAGGAAGATCACTTGATCCTCCCACCTGTTTAAGCCCAACCAGGAGGTTGAGGCTGCAATGAGCTATGATCACACAACTGCACTCCAGCCTAGGTGACAGAGCAAGACTCTGTCTCAAAAAAACAAAAACCAAAAAAAGGCTTATTTTTTTTCCTCATAAAAGGCATATCCTACACCAATTTTTCCTCAAACATAAATAGGCCCAAGAATCACCTGTAGATCTTGTAGAGCTGCAGATTCTGATTCAGTAAGTCTGGGGCAGGGCATAGGAGTCTTGCAAGCTCCTAGGTGACACTGATGTTGCTGGTCTGGCCACCTCTACTGAGATTAGGCAGTGTGTTTGCATAATGATTCACACATTAGCCATTGTGATATATAATTTTAGCTTTAGAAAAAAGTTGTAAGAATAGTACAAAGAAATGTTTGTACATTTCAATAAATTCATTAATTGTGAGCATTTTGTCTCATTTGCTTAACATCCTCTCCCTCTAGTATAATCTCTGTATCTTTTCTTATGTATATATAGTATCATCTCTGTCCATATGTATCTTTTCATATATATGTGTGTATATATGTGCATATACATAGGTGTGTATGCAAATATGTGTGTATGTGTATATATGTGTGTGTATGTAAATATGTGTGTATGTATGTGCGTCTATATGTGCATATACACATGTGTGTATATATGTGTGTTTATATGTGCATATACATATGTGTGCATGTAATATATGTATGTATATGTGTGTTTGTATATATGTACACACACACATAGATTTTAGGGCAAGAACTATTTAAAGAGATTGCGGACATCAGGTTTCTTCCCCCAAGTGCTTTGGTGTGTATTGCCAAGGATATTCATTCTCTTACATCACTGACATTGCTATATCCTACCCATGAACCCATCATCCTTATTCAAATATAATGCCCTTTGCAACCACTTTTTTTTCCAGTTTTGTATCTTTTCTCAAATCTATGCTACATTTGGCCTCATGATCATGACGATACTGAGGGAAGGATTATTTTCATTTTCTTCAGTAAAGAAAGTGCAAAACTGGAACCAACAACATCAAAGTTGCTCTTATTGAAAGGCTTGGAATCCACAAATCCTTCCCAATCGATCAGCAAAATCCAAAAACCTATCCACTGGGTGGATCTCCACCCGTGCCTGACCTCCGAGGAGCAGGTAGGTGCAGTGGCCTCTTTTCAGGTTTGCAGGGTATGAGGCGATGCCATCCAGATACTGGCCTCCTCCGAGTCTGTGTGACTGAGAAGGCAGCCCCTGGTTCTCCAGTCTTGACTCTGGTTTCAGATACTGCTCTTGGGTTAAAAAGCAGATTTCTGGTCATGTTGTTTGATCACAAATTTAATTACAAAATTTGCTCTAACCCCAAAGGAATGAAAACTTACCAGCTAAATGAAAGCTGCAAGTTGCTAGATTTTGACTTGATCAGCCTGTTTTTCTATAACCAAATAATCATTCTTTGTCCTGATGCAATGTTGGTCACCCTCAACCTCAAAGCCCTTTTGTGGGGCACTTTTATCTCTCTGACGGCTTGTGTGATGCAGATAAGGGGAGTGAGAGGCAATGATGTGATTGCTCTTGGCCCTACTCTTAGATCCCGAGCCAGCTGTGGGACTTAGACTGTAGCATCCTGACTTGACTTTCAGGCTCTGCTTCCAGCGGGTGAGCTTCACCAGCAGGCTGAGGACACATGCAAAGTTAAGATACATTTCCAGGCTGACTTTTATGTTAAAAACCCCAACTTAAAACAATTTTTTTCCACACGTTATTGGTGGGCAGGTGGTATTTGGTTACACAAGTAAGTTATTTAGCAGTGCTTTGTAAGATTTTGGTGCACCCATCACCCGGCAGTATACGCTGCCCCATATTTGTAATCTTTTATCCCTCGCCCCCTCCCACTCTTCCCCCCACGTCCCCAAAGACCATTGTATCATTCTTATGCCTCTGCATCCTCATAGGTTAGCTCCCACATATCAGTGAGAACGTACGGTGTTTGGTTTTCCATTCCTGAGTTACATTACATAGATTAATAGTCTCCAATCTCATCCAGGCTAGGTCACTGCAAATGCTGTTAATTCATTTCTTTTTATGGCCGCGTAGTATTTCATCATATCTATATCTGTATCTATCTATATCTATCTATCTCACAGTTTCTTTATCTACTCATTGATTGATGGGCATTTGGATTGGTTCCACGATTTTGCAATTGTGACTTGCGCTGCTATAAACATGCGTGTGCAAGTATCTTTTTTGTGTAATGACTTCTTTTCCTATGGGTAGATACTCAGTAGTGGGATTGCTGGATCAATGATAGTTTTTTTTTTTTTTTTTTTTTTTTGAGATGGAGTCTGGCTCTGCCGCCCAGGCTGGAGTGCAGTGGCCAGCTCTCAGCTCACTGCAAGCTCCGCCTCCCGGGTTCACGCCATTCTCCTGTCTCAGCCTCCCCAGTAGCTGGGACTACAGGCGCCCGCCTCGTCGCCCGGCTAGTTTTTTGTATATTTTAGTAGAGCCGGGGTTTCACCGTATTAGCCAGGATGGTCTCGCTCTCCTGACCTCGTGATCCGCCCGTCTCGGCCTCCCAAAGTGCTGGGATTACAGGCTTGAGCCACCGCACCCGGCCTCAAATGATAGTTCTACTTTTAGTTCTTTAAGGGATCTCCACACTGTTTTCCATGGTGGCTGTACCAGTTTACATTCCTACCAGCAGTGTAGAAGTGTTCCTTGATGACCACATCCACGCCAACATCTACTGTTTTTTGATTTTTTGGTTATGGCCATTCTCGAAGGAGTGAGGTGGTATCGCATTGTGGTTTTGATTTGCATTTCCCTGATCATTAGTGATGCTGAGCACTTTTTCATATGCTTGTTGGCCATTTGTGTGTCTTCTTTTGAGACTGTCTATTCATGTCCTTAGCCCACTTTTTGATGGGTTTGTTTGTTTTTTTCTTACTGATTTGTTCAAGTTTATTGTAGATTCTGGATATTAGTCCTTTGTCAGATCTATCAATTGTGAAGATTTTCTCCCACTCTGTGGGTTATCTGTTTACTCTGCTGACTGTTCCTTTTGCTGTGCAAAAACCCTTTAGTTTAATTAGGTCCCACCTAGGTTATCTTTGTTTTCTATTGCGTTTGCTTTTGGGTTCTTGGTCATGAAATTCTCACCTAAGCCATTGTCTAGAAGGGTTTTTCCAATGTTATCTTCTAGAATTTTCATAGTTTCAGGTCTTGGGTTTAAGTCTTTAATCCATCTTGAGTTGGTTTTTGCGTAAGGTGAGAGATGAGAATCCAGTTTCATTCTCTTACACGTGACTAGTCAATTATCCCAGCAGCATTTGTTGAAAAGGGTATCCTTTCGCCACTTTATATTTTTGTTTGCTTTGTCGAAGATCAGTTGGCTGTAAGTATTTGAAAAACCCCAACTTTTAAATGTTTTTTACACATTTTACCTAACAGCAAAATATCCAGAATGCTTTATGGATAAATAGGAGATACTTAAAAATGAACTAAACCTGGTTTGAGTCACACACTAGATTTTTCCACATGGGACTTTGGACTGGTCTTGCCTTTCTAAATGTGCTTGGATGGTGATGATAGAAACAAACGTTTCTAGAACACTTGTTCTTATTTGCAGGAGAGGAGGATGAGGTGCAGCGTATGTAGGAAGCTTGCTCAAGGTGATCCAGCCAGTAAAGGGCAGAGCTAGGCTGTTCCAGAAGCTGCCCCAGAGGTCACGTCCCAGAGTTTACCAGCTCAGAGGTTGCCATGCTACGGTGAGGTGGGTGGGGGGGTGCTGGAGTACTCCAGTGAGTGGGGAATCCATTCCCAGGCACCCCCTGTGTCCATAGTTCTATATAAAGCACCCAGGTCCTTGTAGAGGCAGGGTGGGGAGCAGGAACCGATGATCTTTGTTCACAGCCTCATTTTCTACCAGGAAACGAGTGCATTAACAGCCGGCCCTCTCAATTCAGGGGGCTGTTTTAAGGATTCATGAGGCCATGCATATAAAAGCACCGAGCACATGGCTTGGATCTTAGAAGGTACCCAGGGAGTGATGAAGCAGCATGTGGGGAGGACATAGGAAGCCCTGTGAGATGTAGAGTGCTCTCCCTGCTAAGGGCTCCTTGCCCTTGATCAGGGAACACAGGTGCTTCCCAGGAGCAAAATGTTATTTCAAACATTGTATTATGAAAAATTTCAAACACACAGAAAAGTGAAAACAATTGTAAAGTAGACACTCTAGGTTCTACAGTGAGTATTTGCGGTACTTTGTCATGCATCTACCCACCCATTTATCTCTCATCCATCAACTCTTGGCATCTTGTGTTTAATGCATTTCAAAGTAACTTGCAGACCTCCATTTGTTTCCCTAAATATTTCATCTGGCATATCATTAATTAGAGCTTCGTAGTTGTTTACAGTCCTTTTTTTGAGGTAAAATTTAGATACAGTGTAATGTGCAAATGCTAAGTAAACATTCATTGAGTTCTGACATGTGCATAAGCTTCTTTCAAGGCTTAGAACATCCCCAGAACTCTAGAAGTTTCTCTAATGCCCTTTCCAAGCAATACCCCCTTCACGCTTCAGAAGCAAACACTGTTCTTATTTTTTCTTCACCATAGATTTGTTTTGCCTGTTCTAGAACTTTCTAGAAATGAAGTCATATCGTATGTAGTCAGTTCTATCTGGCTCCTTCTATTCGGTGTGTTTTGTGCAATATTCATGTCATTTGTGATGTGCTGAGGATTCATTTCTTTTTGTTAGTGAGTAGTATTCCGTTTTAAAAAGAGATCATAATTTGTTTTGACATTCTCCTCTTAATGGGCTGTTTCTGGGTTTTGGCTATTGTTCATAAAACTGGTGTGAACAAATATTTTTGTGGACATAAATTTTCCTTTATCTTGAGTAAATACATTGGATTGAAATGGTTGGGTCTGGGGTAGGTGTATTTTTGGTTTTATAAGAGACTTCCAGGCCCTTTTCCAGATGGTTGCACCACTTTATATCCACCAGCAATGCTTGTGCGTTCCAGTGGCCCCACAGCAGCACTGCTAAAACCTTTTTAAAATGTTAGCCATTCCCGAGCGCAGCATGGACAACCTTCCCAAAAATTCAACATCATTTTCTGCTGTGTTTCCATCCATCTGAAGCCTGTTAAAATTTATCCAAATCCAAATCAGTAAACCCAGAGTCAGTTCTCCAAAAACTGTGTGGAAAATCTAAAATTTATCTTTACTACTGCTGGCTGCCCCTTGTTGGCACCTCTCTGCTCTCAGGCACTAGGAATTTGGTAACTTGGTTTCTCATCTCTCCCCTTGTTTTGTTTTGTTGGAGATAGGGTCTCACTCTGTCTCCCAGGCTGGAGTGCCGTGGTGCCATCATAGCTCACTGCAGCCTCAACCTCCTGGGCTCAGGTGATCCGCCCACCTCAGCTTCTCAAGTAGCTGGGACTTCAGGTGCACGCCACCACACTCAGCTAATATTTTTGTTTTTTTTTTCTACAGACAAGGTTTTGTCATGTTGCCCAGGCTGGTCTCGTACTCCTGAGTTCAAGCAATCCACCTGCCTTGGTGACCCAAAGTGCTGGGATTACAGGTGTGAGCTACTTCGTCCAACCGTCTTCCCTCATTTTCAGGGAAGGATCGGGATCAGCTGTTCACATCTTGGTACGAATGAGTTTGTCATTGGATCACCTCTCTTGGGAGGAAGTCTTGCCCTGGGGATGTAGGAACAAGAACTAACATGCTCAGTGCCTCCTAACAGCCCCACTTTACCTGGTGTGTCAATTCCCCACAGACAGATAAATGGAGGCCCAGCTAGCATCATTGCCTGAGGTTGCAGAGTTGATAAGCAAAGGTCTCAGTCCCCTTGAACTCAGATCCTGGGCTTCTCCCCTGGGACCCTGTAGCCCCATGGGCAGTTATTCCAGCTTCCTCAGCTGTTGGAGGCTTGTACGGAAATTCCTTGCCTCTGTCTCTCACTCAGCCCTTAGAAAACTTCCAAGAGATGGCCACTCCTGCCTGTGGTGCAGAGAACGCCCAGGCAGAAGACCCTTGGAGGCTCAGACAGAGAACTCACTGCACTTTTAGTCATCCTGGGCTGGCTCCCCGACCCCTCCCACATTCTTTATGGCTTTGGCCCAAAGTCTTCTAGATGGATGGAGAGTATACCCCTGCTGCCCCAGCAAGGCCTTCACAATGATCCAAGCCCGGCCTGTTGCTCCAGCTCCTGGAACCTCCCATGGCCTTCGGTCTACTCGAATGCTCCTGAGGCCAGGTAGCTCATCACTGCCGGAGGACCTGTTGCCACTCACGTCTAGCCATGAGAAACTTCTTCCTGTCCTGAGCAAAACCCACCTTGGAGGAACTTCTTCTTTACTCCCTTGGTTAATTTTTGGCTCTTCCAAATAAACATAAATTCCTTCCCTATGACAGACCTCCAAACACTTTCCTCTGCCTGTGTGATGTTAATCAGTGGTGTAGCTGAATCCAGGGGGAGGAGGACCTGCGTTTTAGCTGGTGTTAGCCAGAGTGGAGGGAGGATTAGGAGTGGCCTTCGGGTGGACAGGAGGCATGACAGGCTGCAGATGGCGGACCAAGCCTTGCTGTGCCCCAGACCCAGCTCCACATGCACACGTGGGTGGTTCTGGCTCCCTGGGTGGAAAGAATGGTGGAGTGGGTGGACATTGTGAGCCTGGCAACCAGACTCCATGGAATAGCAGGGAGGAGGAGGAAGGAGGACCCCCTCCAAGAAACGGTGGAGTGAAACCTTAGTGCCTACTTCACAGCCCATCTGCGGTCTCTCCCTGTTTGCTTCTGGGCAGAGGGTGTTCATTATACCACAAGCACAACCCCTAAATGTGCTGGAGCAGGAAGTTGAGCAGGGCCTCGGTCCCCGGGACTTTCTATACACGAGGAATGCAGGGCTGAGCAGGCCAGATGCGGCAGTGGGAGGCATGCCTCCTGCTGCCCTCTCCTGAGTCACTGGGGTTTTGGGCTGCAGGCGGTCAGAAGGTCTCATTTTGGAGGGTTCTCAGCAATAGCTGGAGATACAGTAGGAGGGCAAAGTCACAGAAATTCTCTGCTGGAAATCCAAGACACAGGGGCTGGGAGCCGTCTGCAGGGCCAAGACCCAGACTTGGACCAGGATTAAAGGGTAGGGGATGTGGGGTGCCGAATGTGAGGAAGAGAATGGAAGTGGAGGAAGACGGCCCACCCTCCAGGAGACACCATCACTCTCGGTATTTCCCTCCCTGTGTTTCTTTCTTCCAAGAAAGGGTTTTTCCAAGAGGACGGATTGGATGACCAAAAGGCCATTTTATTTCTACTTTATAAAAATAGATGAAAGGAGATTTGAAATTATTTTGCCTCTTACATCACTGGGTTTGGGTTCTGGAAGGCCCTGGAGGGTGCACCTGTAGCCCAGCCTTGACAGGTAGACGTGGAGGTCATGCAGGACACATGGCTGGTTGACACCTGTGAAGCTATGATGGCCAAGCAGAACTTTGCCAGGTACCTCTGGTTCTATTCCTCCCCTACTCCCCGGGTGATCTACCTCTTTCCTGGAACTAATTGATTAAGTGCTGTCCCTCCATTTTGTATAACAGATCGTGGGAACGATAGGCCACACAAGAAGAACCTACTTCAACTTACAAGTTAAGCCAGGGTTTCAGAACACCTGAGCTCCAACCTCTGTCCTCACCACCAGCTAGCCCGACAGTGTCCTCATCTGATTTTCCCAAAATAGTTTGGGCGATCTTGAGGGCAAATCCCATTAAATATCTGTACCCAGTCTAGCATCCAGAGTTGTCAGCGTTCGTGAGCAAACAGATCTCAGAGGCGTCAGCGTTCGTGAGCAAACAGATCTCAGAGGCGTCAGCGTTCATAAGCAAACAGATCTCAGAGGCATCAGCGTTCGTGAGCAAACAGATCTTATGCTTAGAATGCTTCTCCCCTGGAAGCTCTTGGGGAGACGCCCTCCTTGCATCTTCCAGTTGCCGGTGTTACCGGCAAACCATGGTGCGCCTTGGCTCACAGCCACATCTCTCCAACCTCTGCCTCCTCGGAGTCTTTTTCTGTCGCTTAGAAGGACGCTCTCCCTGGATTCGGGGCAATGCTAGGCCAGGATGATCTCATCTCTGTCCTTACATCTGCAACGGCCCTTTCCAAACAAGGTCCCATCCTAAGATTCTGGGTGGACATGAATTTTGGGGAGACATTATTTGAACATATCTTTGTTACCTCTTCCTTCTCAGGGTGTGTCCCACCCCTCACAGCTTATTCTTTTTCCCTTCAAACACTCTGTGGAGACCCTTACATGAGGTGGTGTCCCCAGACACCACATAGATCATTCCTCCCTAACGAGTTCTGCAGGTTCCCTGGAAGTCTCGCTGGAAATGCTCTCTCTTTTTCCTTCTGGGATGGAAAAACGCTCCCCATGGCTCCACCAGTCAGTCAGTGAGACGTTCCAAGCCGGTCTTTCCACTTGGGCTTCCTCATCTGTCTATCTTTTATTTATATAAGCCTCGAACCACTGAACACTGCTTGGTAAACATTCTCTCATTTACTATGCAAATGCTAGCACGAGGGCCCACGCCCGCCCTTCCCCGGGAAAGCCACGCCACTGCTGAATGCAGACGGACTTTCTTCACATTCTTTGGGGTTTTCGGAAAGGGTAGGTTTTTCCTAACGTCACTTCAAATGTATTTCTTAACAAAAACCTCTTAACCTTTGGAAAATGGAAAAGAAGTTACTCATCTGGAAGGAAACTCCAAGTTTCTAGGACCTGTAACCAAACGGTCACCTCGCCTGCCAGCATGCTAAGAAGGCATTGTCTTGCCGCAGGGCTGGGTTTCTGGCAGCGGTTTCTGCGCATGTTATGTCTGGGTTATGCGTTTGAATTCCTGGCCAGGATTTTCCAGTGGGTCTCCCGACCTGCCGTGAAAAGCCCCCCGCGCCGTGCCAGCCCTGCATCGTGGTTCTCGCGACCCACGCCTGAGCATTCTGCACGCCTGGAAAGGCGGAGCAGCCGGGAGGATGAAGGGCCGTCAGCTTCTGAGTCCCTTCTCATCTTTACGGCTCAATATTGAGAGTCTTTTTCTAGGCCAGTGGTTTGTAAAATGGCCAGCTTTAGAGGGAACCACCGCCCTTCTAAGAATTGTAACTATATAATCACACGGCATTTAAATATATTACCAAGACCAAGGGCATCCGTTTCTCAGCTGGGAGTGACTTCCTCTCACTCCTGGATTCTCTTGGCAGGAGGTAGATGAAGAGAGCTGCTGAAAAAGTGAGTTTCCTGGTTTGTGATCTCCACGGGAAAGAACATGCGACCCGTCTGAGCCTTGAATGTCGGAATGAAGTGTTTTCCTGCTGGTCAGGGCTATTCTGAGAAGCATGGCTGTCGGTCTGTGAGACCATGGAAGAGGTGCTTAAAATAAGATGCATGCCCGGGAGGTGGGAGCGATGAGTGGCGATGGGGAACCCTCTTCTGCCTGCTGCTTCCTGGTCCTCCCCTAATGTGTATGTGGGCTGACCCCAGGCCATTCAACAAGTACTTATTGAGTACCTACTGTATGCCAGACATGGGCTGGGCCCCGGGAGGAAGTAGTCTTAGGTCCTGATTCCTCCTTTTGCTTTTGTTTTCGAGTTAGGGCCTTGTTCTGCTGCCCAGGCTGGAGTGCAGTGGCCTGAACATGGCTTATTGTAGCCTAGACCTCCTGGGCTCTAGCGATCCTCCTGCCTCAGCCTCCTGCATAGCTGGGTCTACAGGCACACACGACCACACCTGGCAAATTTTTTCTTTTGTATTGTTTTGTAGAGACAGGTGTCTCACTATGTTGTCCAGGCTGATCTCAAGCTTTCTTGGTGTGAAGTGATCCTCCTGCCTCAGCCTCCTAAAGTGCTGGGATTACAGGCGTGAGTCACCGCACCAGGCCCTGACTCCTCCCTTTGTGGTGCCCTCACCTATCAGGACAGGGGAGACCTTCACTCACATTGTCACAGAATAAAGGGACCAGTGACCTCAGAGAGGTGACAGCGAAGTGCTGTTTCAGGTGTCGGGAAGTGGGATGGTGGTGGGCCGAGAACCAAAGGGCAGCAGGGAGGAATGAGAATTTGAATTGGTGCTGAGTGGGATGAGTGTTTGAAATGGCACTGATTGGAATGAGTATTTGGATTGGCACTGACTGGGTTAATATCAGTTCTCCCCTTTTGGGTTGATGCTGATTTGTGGCCCTAGTGGCCCGCTAGGCAGTGCCCTGATTGTGCAGATTGAACGTGGCCTCTGACCCCAGGCTGACGTGGGCCCTGGATTTAGTTGCTGCCGCTTGGCTCTGCCTCTGTTGCGTTCTGGTTCTGGTCATCTGCTCAGTGGCTCACCCTCTCTGGGGATGGCTCTTGCCATGTTTTGTCCCAGTGTTAGGAGTTTCTGGGTCTGGAGTCAGCCCTGCCACTTCCTGGAAGACCTTCCCGAGGCCAGCTGCCTAGTCCCCAGCCCCGATCCCCTGTCTGTGGCCTTATGTCTTTGTGATCCACACTGTCCTGCCCACCACACTGTCACCTGCTTGCCTCAACCCTGGCCGGCAACTGCTGAACACCCTTGGAAGCCCTGACCTGGCCCAGGCTGAGTGTCCCGTCCCCTGACCATTTGTGGGGACACCTCCTGCAGCACCAGCCGGCTCTCGTCGGGGTCTATTGGGGGCCACTTCTAGGCTAGGCCCTCACTGCCTGCCTGTCCCTAGAGACCACCAATGGCAAGGAGTCCATCTGGCCAGTGGTTCCCTGGACAGTGGACCGTGAACAGTGACAGCAGATTGGACAGTGACTGCGGTGGACATGACGCAGCCCTTTCTAGCAGGGAAGGTTGATTTCAGGGTCACTGTTGCACTTGCTCTTCCTGAGGAGGAAGCAGGGAAGCCTGGCTCTCCGAAGTGCCAGTTGCATCCTGAGGTCTCTGTGCAAGCTGGCTCAGTTGCCACCTTTAGGCATGTACTATTCTTCCATTTGCCAATTCGATACCAGGCCAAGTGTCTTCCAAAGGCCACCTAGAAAACAAACGTCAGTGGATCTGGGTTTAGACCTGGCTCTGCAAGGCAAAGGCCACGGCAGCCCTCTTCCTCCTCGTCTTCCTCAGCGGTCAGCAGCTCCTGATGTCTCTGTTTCTCAGGCGCTGCATCTTGTGCCTCAGAACTGAGATTCTTATCTGCCCTCCACTGACGCCGCCCACTCGGGAAGGAGCCTCTCTTGCTCACTCTTGCTCACTCAGGTATGGAGGCTGGAAGGCCCCGTTGGGGACAGACAGTGGGTAGGGGAGGGCTGCCTGCCTGGCAGATTCACTCAGTGCCAGCATTTCTCATCACAGCGCCGCAGACAAGACAGGCTAGGGCTTAACAGCCCTCATTATCTGACCTGAATTCCTGCTGAAATTGAATTGGCCTCTTCTGATTCTGCCCCAAGTGACCTGGAGGCCTCGGTCACCAGACGCCTGTGAGGGGTCGCACCCTGCTCATGGGAACTGATGGTGACCGGGGCCACTTTCACGGATGCCCTGCCTTGATGCCCACTTCTAGAGAGGCAGACCTCTCAGCACCTACATTGTCCTCGGTGCCGGGCAGGCCAGGGCCTGGCGTGTGGCTGGAAGGGTGGAGTGATGGGGTGGTAGAAATGCATCTTGTGTCCTGTGCTCTGGGGTCCCTGCCCTCTGCATAGGTTCCTGGGTGAGGCCAGCTCCCGGCCCCAGCCTCTCTGGAGAGTCCAACTGACTCTTCTCCCTTCAGGCTTCAGTGTTGGTACCACGGACCCTGTTGTCTGGGCATAATTGGGCATGGGATTGTGTCTAACCTACAGGTGCACACCTGTAGTCCCAGCTACTCAGGAGGCTGAGGTGGGAGGATCGGTGCCCAGGAGGTGGAGGCTGCAGTGAGTCTAGATACTGTTATGCACTCCAGCCTTGGTGACAGAGAGAGACCCTGTCTCAAGAAAACGAAACAAAACAAAAACAAAAACAAACAAACAAAAGCAGCCAATTACCAAACAAGCAAAAAAGGAGTGAGGGTTGGACATGGTGGCTCATGCCTGTAATCCCAGCACTTTGGGAGACTGAGGCGGGGGGATTATGTTTAACCTGTTTAACCTCTTCCCCATTAGACTCTGTGTGAGTCGGCTTGGGCTAGGAACAAAGCAGTGCCAACTGGGGGCTTAAACAACCAGTGTTGATTCCCTCACAGCTCTGGAGGCTGGAAGGTCAAGATCCAGGTATCTGGGCAGAGCCCTTCTGGCCTGTGCTGGTGCGGGCAGGGGCGGGTGGTCCCTGGTGTGCCCTGGCTGCAGCTGCCTTGCTGCCCCTCCACCTCTGTTGTCTCATGGTACTCCCTCCTGCATTCATCTGCATCCAAATGTCTCTCTTTTTATAACAACGTATTAGATTTAGGGCCTACCCTACTCCAGTTTGACCTCAACTTAACTACACCTGCAAAAACTCTGTTCCCAAATACAATCACATTCACTAGTTCGGAGGGTTAGGACTTCAGCGTATCTTTTTGGGGGACACAATTTAGCCCACAAGAGACTTGAAGGCTTTTGGAGGCCGTGAGCAGGTCCCACTGAGGCCCTGGGGTGGCCTGCAGCAGGCAGGGTGGTGAATGTGTGTAGATGGAGTGGGGACAGGGCAGAGGCTGGCTCTCAGACAGGCAGCTGAAGAAAAGCTCAGCATATCCACGGGGAGTTCGTGCTGGTATCTTCTCTCTCTGTTTCCCTCTCCTTTCTTGTACGTTGGGTTCTTCTTACATGTGAATTTTCTGTATCAGCATCCCTCCCGCTTGCCCACACCTTCCTCCCATCACCCAAGTCTCACTTCCTGTTTTCTGCCTTTCGCCTGAACTGCTTCAGAAGTTGAAACCCCACAGGCCTCGGCCTGCCTCTGCGAGGCGTGTTTTTTTTTTTTTTTTGGAAGGAGGAAGTGGCGACGGGTTGTAGGCTGGAGGCTGTCCCTGTACTCAGATCCCACACATGTCCCCAGCAAGCCCCAGCACCTGCCCTGCAGGAAGCGGGATCTTGAACACTGCCCCATGGGGGCGATGTGGCTTCTGGGCTCTCTCAGCGGCAGGAAAGGCAGCGTCTTCTTGCACCCTCATTTCCCTCCACTTGTCTCCAGGGCAAAATTCTACATAGTGGCACCCAGTGGCCGGCCCTGACTTTGATCTTGGGAGCTTTCCTCTCTACCCGAGAGGCTCTGAGGTCATCTCTGTATCAGAAAATCAGCAAGATCAGCAGCGGGGCAGTGGGGACTGACGGCCTCTGTCATTAGTATCACGGTGAGCACTTGAGCTGTGGTTTCCTCAGGATGAATCGGCCTTCCCCACACGAACTCGTGGCAGGCAGAGAATCTGGGTTGGGACCCTGGACTGCACCCTGTGCTGGGCTCCTGGCCTTTTCTGTCTCTGCCCTGCTAAGGCCGCTGTGCCGAGCCCTGGGATCATCCAACAGAGAGAAAGTCCTTGGGACAAAAATGACACATTCTCAACATCACCCACTGTTGAGGTCACAATAAGCAGAGAATATGAGAACGTTTCCAAATGAAAGTGGGGGAAGGATCGCAAAGAAGCAAGTTGGTTAGGGCTGTACCCAGCCAGCACCAGAGCCAACGCCGAGCCGTCTCTGCAAGGGAAACTGAAGCAGATGTGGTGAGATAATACATCCAACCCTGAGTACTACCCTAACCTGCCAGAGGCAGAGGGTTCTCAGTGAGATGCGTTAGATCTAAGGGAGGGGCCTACGGAGGCTCAGCTGGCAGAGAAACCAGGGAGGGGCTGAACTGTCAGTCGCAACTACCAGGGATCTGAGTCAGTTCACCAGCAGCCTTTGGGACATTCACCTTGGGCTCCACAACCTGTCAGAAATGCTCCCAAGCCCAGAGGCGTTGAGGGAATGGCCAGGTTATTTCAGATTGACACACATCCTAATGTAAAAGTCAGCCCACACACCTCACGTGCACTGAGGATCTCTTGTTATTCACCCCAAATAAACTCTGCTGGAACTGGGGCGGGACTCGCAGGGGTGGAGAAGAGGGGAGATAGGTAGAGGTCAAAAGTGGGTGGTAAGAGCCGACGGAGGGGTCCCACGACAGCGACGAGACTGCACCCCTAACCAACGTCCTAGGGGTACTGTACAAAAAAGAACCACAGGCTGGGAGGCTGAACAACAGACCTGCACTCTCGCAGCTCAGAGGCTGCAGGTCTGAAATCAAGGGGCTGGCAGTGCTGGTTTCCTCTGGAGGCTGCGAGGGAGAAACCATCCCCTGCCTCTCCCAGGCTCTTCCTGGCGTCCCGGGCTCGTTGTTGATGGATCACTCCAATCTCCATGGCTTCTCAGGGCTTCCCTCCATGCACCTCAAGTCTCCCTCTCCTTCCTCTTGTAAGGATGCCAGTCATTGGATTTAGGTTCACCTTAAATCCAGGATGATCTCATCTAAATTACATCTGCAAAAAGACCCTATTTCCAAATAAGTTGACATTCACAGGTACCTGGGGTTAGGACTTGGACGTATCTTTGGCAGGGGGGGCCGGGGGCTGCCATTCAGCCCACTGCACAGGGTGACCTTGTGCCATTCAGCCCACTGCACAGGGTGACCTTGGCCAAGAGCCCTTTGCTTTCACTTCCTCATTGGTAAGCTGCCCTGTGTTTGGACTGTGTTGAGGTTGTCAACCTTGCTGCCCCTTGGAGTCGCCCCAGGTGTCCCCCAAAGAGATTCTAAACTGCTTTCCTGGGGCTGGAGGCCAGGCATTGGGATTTTTTAGAGAGCTTCCCAGCAGGTGAGCAGCCCATCCTCGGTATCAGAAGACTTTCCTGGCAAAGCTAGTGAAGGTCCTTCTTCCTGAGCGATGCCTTAGACCCAGGAACCCAGGGAGGCTGCTCACCGGATCGTTAGGGCAGGAGTAGTGGAAACCTCTGGCCTCAGTCCCCCTGGAGGAATCCCTCCCTCTAAGACTCTGGGGCTGGTGCATGCTAGGAGCCATCATGAACAGTGCTCCCAACTGGTCACTTGCTTGTCCCCCAGCTCCCCTTGGCCCTAGTGGTGGCTTTGCCTGAATTAGAGGGTGTGAGAGCCACCTGTGTCTCAGCACTGCAGTTAAAGCAGGAAGCCCTTTCGGAAGCAGCCGTGTGCACCAGCCTCCCATGGGTGGAGCACAGCAAACCACCCACTTCTGCCCTCTGCCCTTCTTCCCTCTTCTCCACACCCTGTGGCCCCCCAGTTTCAGCAGAGTTTATTTGGGGTAAACAACAAGAGACGCTCAATGCCCGTGGGATGTGTGGGCTGACTTGTACATTAGGACATCGTCAACCTGAAATAACCTAGCCATTTTATGGATGCCTTTGGGCTTGGGGGGTTTCTGGCAGTTTGTGGAGCCCAAGGTGAATGTCCCCAAGGCTGCTGGTGAATCAGATCCCTGGTGTTCTCAGTTGACAGTCCAGCCCCACAGTTTCTCTGCTGGCCATGCCTCTGCAGGTCCCTCCTGTGATGTGACTGGATTAATATTTGAATCAATAGACTGAGTCAAGCAGAATGTGGGCCTCGTGCAATCAGCCGAAGGTCTGAAAAGAGCAAAAGGGCTGCCCCCGCCCCCGAGGAGCAGAGTACGCCTCCTGCTGGATGGCCTTCCAACTGGAACATCAGCTTTTTGCTGCCTTTGGACTTGAACTGAAACGTTGCCTCTCCCTGGGTCTTGAGTCTGCCTGCGTGGGCACAGGAACTACACGTGGGCTCTCCTGGGCCCCAGCTTGCTGACTCACCCTGCAGGTGGTGTTGGACTTGTCAACTCCATAACTGTGTGAGCCAATTTCTTATAATCACAAATTTCTTTCTTTTCTGTTTTTTTTTTTTTTTTTTTCCTTTTGAGACAAAGTTTCGCTTTTTTGCCTGGGCTGGAGCGCAAAGGCGCAATCTCGGCTCACTGCAACCCCTGCCTCCAGGTTCAAGCGATTCCCCTGCCTAAACTTCCTGAGTAGCTGGGACTACAGGCGCCCGCCACCCTACACCTGGCTAATTTTTGTATTTTTAGTGGAGATGGGTTTTTGCCATGTTGGTTGGACTGATCTCTAACTCCTGACCTCAGGTGATCTGCCTGCCTCGGCCTCCCAAAGTGCTGGGATTACAGGTGTGCGCCAACACGCCCAGCCCACAAATTTCTTTCTTTTCTTTTCTTCTCTTCTCTTTTCTTTCTTTTTTTTTTTAAATCAGTTTTCTGTTTCTCTGGAGAATCCTGACAAAGAGTGCATATCTGATCATTTAAAAATCATTTATTGGAGCTATTGAATCTATTGTATTCTGTTTATACTTTTGAAAATCCTTGGGGCTGGGGGAATGTACACCTTCTCTCTTTTCCTCTTAAAAATTAAAGGCTGATTCAAGGTAGAGGCAACTCACTGTTGTGATGTCCTTTTATCCCAACCTCAGCCCCGGCGGAAAGTCTCTGCACCTTGGGACACTGGTGTTTTCCAGGAGTGACTCTCCTGGAGCAGCTGCCTGTTGCGATGAGGACTGGCGGGGAATGGTCCCCTCTGAGTCTGGAGTCACTTATTTGGAATCCTCCAGCAGAAAGCTTTCTAAGATGTCACACTATAAACTCATTCATGTAATTATTGCATTTCAGTTCAGATTCTATTGCTCTTGCTTCATTATTTCAAAGCGGTGTGATGATATCCATTACTGGGTGCAGAGTGGCCCTGAAGGATCTAGAGGCACCATGGTCTGACCCATCCTGAGAAATGATCCAGTCATGAAATGCTGGTGCAGATATGGATCGAGCCAGTTATCTTCACCATCTGGAATCAAGACCCTGAAATCCAGGTGGCCAAGGACTGCATCAACTCTTTTTTTTTTTTTTTTTTTTGAGACGGAGTCTTGCTCTGTCACCCTGACTGGAGTACAGTGGCAAGATCTCAGCTCACTGCAACCTCCAACTCACTGGTTCAAGTGATTCTCCTGCCTCAGCCTCCTGAGTAGCTGGGATTACAGGCATGCACCACCATGCCCAGCTAATTTTTGTATTTTTAGTAGAGATGGGGTTTCACCATGTTGGCCAGGAGGGCCTCGATCTCCTGACCTCATGATCTGGCCGCCTCAGCCTCCCAAAGTGTTGGGATTACAGGCGTGAGCCGCTGTGTTCAGACTGCACCAACCCTTACAGACAAGCCAGAGTCCTGGCTAGAAGTCGGGAGACCAGGCCTGGCTGGCACTCTGTTCTCCAGACCACACTGCCCTCCGCAGCCAGGTCCCAGGACCAAGACATGGGTGGATTTTTGTTTCTGACTTGCATTCGCTCCTTTACGTGAAATGTGAATTCTTCGTCCTGATGTTACTTGTTAGCACTGACAGCGTTCCTGATCGTGGTACTTAAGCTGTTATCAATAAGCTCCAAAGCTTATCCTTGATGCTAATGATCTCAGAGTTGGAAGAGGCCCTGGCATGTACCGAGGCCAACCTTGTCTAGTAAGTGCCCTATGCCCTTGAGACCACCTCATGGCCTTCAAGGACAGAGACAAATTAAAAATAGAGGCTTAATTCTCCTGATTGAAAAGAAGGGAAGAGATTTTTCTCTCCTTTTTCTCTGAGCATGACTCTTTTTTCTTTTTGAGATGGAGTCTCGCTCTGTCACTCAGGCTGGAGTGCAGTGGCGCCATCTCGGTTCACCACAACCTCCACCTCCTGGATTCAAGCGATTCTCCTGCCTCAGTCTCCTGAGTAGCTGGGATTACAGGTGTATGCTACTGTGCCTGGCTAATTTTTTTGTATTTTCAGTAGAGGCAGGGTTTCTCCATGTTGGCTAGGCTGGTCTTGAACTCCTGACCTCAGGTGATCTGCCCAGCTCAGTCTCCCAAACTGTCTCCTGGCCTCTCTGGTTTCCGAGGGAGGCCAAGAGCCTAACTTAGTCCATCTTGCTCCAAGCTGCAAAACTACCTCCTGTCATGAAGATAGGAGTTTATTCTTCTTCTAGATACAGGCAATTAACAAACACAGATGGTAACCCCAATGACCAGGTGGCTCTGGGGTCAATGGTGTGTGACAAATGGCACTGTCAGGGCCTCTTTCTTAAGGACTAGTTATTGTTTATGTTGAAAACACTCATGCAGTGAGTTGTATCTGTTTGGGTCTTTAAAAGGATAAGATCCTTTCTTTGCAATCTCTTAGCCATTGCTTCTGATGCATATCACCTTCTGGCTTAATGGCTATTCAATAACGAAACTTTTCTCTTCCACCTTTGTGGAGAGGTTTTCTGGATTGGGAGCACCCTTTTTTTTTTCTATTTTTAGATGGAGTCTCACTCTGTCCTCCAGGCTGGAGTTCAGTGGCACGATCTTGGCTCACTGCAACCTCCACCTCCCGGGTTCAAGCAGTTCCCTGCCTCAGCCTCCCAAGTAGCTGAGATTACAGGCATGTGCCATCATGCCTGGCTAATTTTTGTATTTTAATAGAGATGGGGTTTCACCATCTTGGCCAGGCTGCTCTTGAACCCCTGATCTCATGATCCACCTGTCTTGGCCTCCCAAAGTGCTGGGATTACAGGCGTGAGCTATTGTGCCTGGCCAGCACATTTTATTTTTAATTCTATTTCCCCAGTAATGGCCTTACCTACATTTAATGACAATAAATGATGGATACTTAAAATACTCTCTAGTTCTGGAAGGCATTCCCATACATTAATTAATTTGGTTTTCATAAAATCAGGAGGCATTAAAACACCACTAAATTAGAAGGCATCACTATTCCCTTTTGGTAATTTCCCATTTAGGAAACCGAGGCGCTGAGAGGATCAATGCCACCCAGGGGACCCTGTCCAGCTGTTGGCAGAATGAGGACTGGACCAAGGGTATTTGGCTCCTAATCCAGGGCTTTCCCCAGGTTCCACTGTGAGGCACACGGGGTTTGAAAACACGGTGGCATGTGCGTGTCCACTGCCCCCTGGTCTTAGATACGCCTTTGTTGTGTTACAGAAGCACCTCTGAGGCCCCAGGCACCTCTTCTGGGAGTTTCTTGTGTCTCTTCGCCTTCCGCTCTGCTCTGGCTTCACCAGGAGAAAGCGGCATGCCCACACTGCTCCTCGGGGCCTGGAGACAATGTCCCAACCCCAGGCCACACCCTCACTTTCCATCCAACCCCACAACTGTTGCCCATGGAGGGCCGCAGTCTCCGAAGTGGAATGTGAAAAAGGAAAAGTCATTTGGGCTGTGATACGAAAGCTGAGCTTCTGCAAAGGCAAACAGAAACAGAAATGAACAGAGACAAAGAGGAGGGCACGTGTCTGCGTGAGTGAGGGAGAGAGAGATGGGGGAGGGGAGCAAAACAGAGGTGGCCCGGAGAACTCTCCAGAAGGGTCCGCAGGCTGCCACATGGAGGAGTGGCACTCACTGTCCAGTGTGAGGGTGGACCAGGCTCCTCGGGTGTGGTCGTTCCGGCAGGAAGGCCGACCGTGATTCTACATCGGGAGGAATTTTCTGGCAGAGCCATCTGTCCACAGAAGGGTCCATCCCACTGGATTCCTGGCCTGGTGTTCAGGAGGACGTTGTCCCGTCCTCAAGGTCGTGTGAGCACCGAGTCACCGGGATGCCGGGGGCCCATGCTCCAGTGCCTGAGTGAGCGACGGGCGAGGCTGGGAGCCTGCATTTTCTATAGGTCCCCTCCCCATGCAGGTGGTCTCCAGCCACACCCCGAGAAACAGGGTGTTATGTCACGGCCACTGTCAGAGAGCCACCTGGATGGGCTGGATGCTGGGCTGGATGACTCAAGGTCTCCTCCAAGTCCAAAACATTTTTCGATTGCATGACTCTCCTCCCTAGCTCCTACTCACATTCTCCAACACAACCAGCTTTCCCTGAAAATAAACCCACCTGGCCACCCCTTGGAGACGAGGGCTTCTCCCGCCCTGCCTCTTTCTGCCATGCACCTGCCTGGCAGCTGTTGCCATGGCTGCCTGTCATGGGGATACAAAGAGGAGGCTGTGAACATTTTGGTCGTAGGGTAATGACAGACGTGTGATTTTGCAGTATGATTTGTTGAGCCTCTGTGAGCTTGCACACGTAGGGTCCTAGAAGTCTGACCTGAGATGAGAAAGGCCCCCTGGAGGCCATTGAGTTCAAATTGTTCCTTCTAGAGATGGAGAAAACAGGGCAGCTGCTGGCCCAGGCGCCTACACTCAAGACAGGAGGTGTAGCACACGCCCAGGGAGACGCTGCATCCCGGGATGGGAAGCACTTCCTTGGTTCCTGCATTGTGCATGTGAGAGTGGGCAGCTGTGTGTGTGCAAGTACATGAGTGTGAATGTGTGTGATTGTATGAGCATGTGTGTGGGTGTGCAGATTCAAGGGTGAATGTGAGTGTGCGTGAGTGGAGGGGGAGAATGTGTGTGTGTGAATGCCCATATGCTTTTGGGTGTGAATATGTGCACATGTGTGAGTATGGGCATGTGTGAGTGTGGGCATGTGTGAGTGTGGGCATGTGTGTGCGCATGTGTGTGTGTGCATGTGTGAGTGAGCATGCATGAGTGAGTGATGTGGCATATGAGTTTGTGTTTGTAAGCGTAAGTGTGAATGTGTGTCAGTATGTGTGTGGACTTGTGTGAGTGTGTCTGTATGTGTTGGTGCACATGTGAGTGTGGATGTGTCTGTGTTTACGCCCAGTGTGAGTGCATGTATGTGAGTGTCAGAGGGTGTGAATGCCTGGCATGTGTGCCCTGAAAGCCAGCATGGCACACCAGTGGCCTCCATTGGCTCTCCAGCCCTTGGATGCTGTGTGGGGGATGCTGGCCTTTCCGCACAGAGGCCCTGAGCGAATTTGGGGCTCTCTGCTGGATGGACTGTGGAAGACACACCCGGCAGTGTCAGACCTCTAGTGCTCGAGAATACTGTCCCTGTTGGGTTACAGTATGGGGTTGTTTTTCTCCTCAGAGTGTTTACATGGACAGTGCAAACATGGAAAATCCCTCTGGCCATCACGCAGAAAAATATGCATAAAGGATAACTGGAGAAAAATTCCTTCTGTGGACAAAACGCAGACAGAAACACACACACACACACACACACACACACTGCAGAGGTATCTTTCTTTGTGCCTCAATGAAAGGGAGGTTGAAGGAGAGACCAAGCTAGAAACAGACTGTTAATTTTGAGACTTTTTTCTTTAATCATTTAACATAAAGAGACAGCATGTTACAATGACATTTTATGGACGATTGTAAATTATTATGAAGTCCTCAATTGGTAAAACATCTTGACTTTTTTCCCCTGTCTTGGGGTCTGTGGTTAAATCATGACAGACCAGCAGTGGAGTGGAGTGTGAAGAACTGCAGCTTGAGGCTTGGACAAGTCTGGGTTTAATCTCTTGTTTACTGACTGTGTGGCCTTTCTGAACCTGTTTTCTCACCTATTTAATAGGGACAAATGACCTATTTCATAGAGTAATCGTGAAGATGAGAGACAATGGTGCACCAAATTGGGTTTTAACCTGTAACATTATCCCTGATTAACCTTGGTATTTTATAGAAACATTCATACATTATAGTAGCAAACATTGAGATGGTATATACAATATAATACACATTCGTCTTGCATTTTAAAGTGTTCAGATTTACTTAAATTATAATACTTTTAATTTATTCTTTTAGTGTTAATCAAATTTGACTGTTTTGAGTATTGTACAATAGCTTTAACATTTATTCTTTTCCTATGAAACTTTTTTTTTTTTTTTTTTGAGACGGAGTCTCACTCTGTCACCCAGGCTGGAGTGCAGTGGCGCATTCTGGGCTCACTGCAAGCTCCGCCTCCTGGGTTCACGCCATTCTCCTGTCTCAGCCTCCCGAGTAGCTGGGACTACAGGCACCGCCACCACACCCGGCTGTTTTTGTATTTTTAGTAGAGACGGAGTTTCACCTTGTTAGCCAGGATGGTCTTGATCTCCTGACCTTGTGATCTACCCGCCTCGGCCTCCCAAAGTGCTGGGATTACAGGCGAGAGCCACTGCACCCGGCCGAAAACTTTTTGTAATGAGCCAATTCTGCGTGAAGCTTTTGGTTTTCTATAAAAGCTGCTGTGTTCCAAGGACACCCGTGGTATGCAGTCCCTTGCTGTGTGATCATTTCCAGACTCCTTTTTGTATTCTTGTCATAGCATCTGACTTTTAGTCATTAGCCAAGCAAATGCAGCAGTTCATCATCTCAGAGATTAATGTACGGAGAATAAAAGAGGTAGCGTCGTTGGTGCGGGAGTCAGGCGAGAAGTTCCCTTCTGGAGGGATTGTTTTGTATCTAGAACACCAAGGAATTATGCTCCTGAAACATACAGCCAGGATGAATCTTTGTTAACTCATCGGAATGTTTCCTCAGTAAAATCCACAAGATCTTCTTCATCCAGTGTTAAAAATTGGGCGGCTGAGGCAGGAGAATGGCATTAACCCAGGAGGCGGCAGAGCTTGTAGTGAGCGGAGATCGCGCCACTGCACTCCAGTCTGGGCGACAGAGCCAGACTCCATCTCAAAAAAAAAAAAAAAAAATTGGGCTTCAGCAGTCAACACCAAGCAATAAGAGGCAGTCAACAGTGCAATATGAAAACATCATGAGCTTGAAAGAACTTAACATGAAATTTAGAAATCTATGTCACGTATACCGTAATGGTTACTGAAATAAAATATCAATCACCCATATTCTTATCACTCCTCAAAATGTTTTCTTCCCGTCCCATGGCCCTTTCTGGAGTTTTCTCCATGCTTATATAACTGTACAGAGTTGTCACTTTCATGGAGATGAAATTGCGTGCGTTGCTGTTTTGGCTTCACGTTGTTGAGTATTTTTTTATGCTACTAAAACTTCATGGTGAGCATTTCAACACCCGTGTAATGCTGCATCCAGATGCTCTGTAAGAATTACTCTCCCGTTCTCCTGTGGCTGTTCAATTACGTAATTTTCCACTTTAAGTCATAATAAGTAATGCACATCCCCGTGACCACAGCTTCGTGCTCTCAGCCCAAGCTCCAGGAGGAGAGGACTGGGTCAAAGCACCTGGACATTTTTGTGACTTTTGAACTGCATTGTGGAACCGTGTGAAGGACACTTTTCTCAATGTGATGTACCACTTTGATTTGACGCTATTTTCTCCTGCCAGTTCAGAATGATAGGGTAAGAGAATACTCTGTGTTGATGGAGAGACTCAGATTTGGGTCTCCAATGTGTTTTCTGCGTAACAACGAGATGGGATCCAGTGATGCAGTCTGGGCTGTTGGGTACTCACTTTTCCTAAAAGATGCCATCTGCTTGGAGCAGAATAGGCTGTGACACGCAGGAGCCCCCGGGGAAACGGCGACGGCAGTGGTGGGTGTTAACGAGCAGGCATAAGGGACTGCTCCCAGCGGTGCTTCCTCTGAAGCCATTGCCACCTGCAGCAGCACAGGAGACAGAAAGGCGCTTTCTCCGGGTCCAGGTGGCTCAGGCCCCTACGTGCCCTGGTGTAGGAGAGACCCAGGCTTCTTGGTAGAGGCCCAGAGCCCTGCGCTGCCACCACTGCTGGATGATGCTCAGGACCTCGGGGCTGGCCCTGCTGGCTCTGGTCTGTGCTGTGGGCTCAAGCCAGGCCAGCGGCTTCACAGGTGAGGGGTCTGGGCTTGGCATGGGCAGTTCTCGAGGAGGGAGGCTCCCTGGCATGAGTCTCATGAGGACAGCCCCCTGCTGAGACCTAGGTGGGTAAGGATGCCTCTGCTTGAAGAGGCAACATCTGTTCCTTGGTGGACGAGCTTTTCCGCAAGCGCACATGGTAGCAGCTGTGGAGGTGGGGCAGGAGTGCCAGGTATGGTTTTGGGAAGAGGACTCCCTAGTGGGAACCTGTTGCTGAATCACTGGGGCGTTTGTAGGGGTAAAATGCAGATTCTTAGCCAGCAGGTCTGGGGTGCAAGGCCTGGAACTCTGCATGTCTGTGGGTGATGCAGATGCTGTGGGTCCTCAGATCCCACTGAGAACAGTGAGCTCCTACAAACGCAGAAGAAAGGTCTCCTGAACCTTGGTGCATTCAAGTCCTCACTTAGAGATAAAAAAAAAAAAAAGGAGACCTCGTCTCTACCAAAAAAAAAAAAAAAAAAATCCAGGCATGGTGGTGCACACTTGTGGTCCCAGCTACACAGGAGGCCGGGATGGGAGGATCGCTTAAGCTTGGGAGGTCGAGGCTGCGGTAAGCTGAGACTGCTCCACTGCACTCCAGCCTGGGCAGCAGAACAAAACCCCCCTGATAAACAAAGAAAAGCCACAATACAAAAACAAAAAAAAGGGAGACCCAGAATGGATCAGGGACTCGCCCAGGCCACACAGCTCACAGTGCAGAGTCACCACAGGAGCCAGCGGCTGCACCAGGGCTCTGTCTGGAGTCTTCAGGCATGCGGAGAGCAGAGCAGCTGCTAAAAAATACATAGGGGTTCTGAAACCCCAGAATCCAGGGAAATGGGACTGCAGAATTTTAAAATAGTTTTCCTCTTAAAATCTGTCTTATTCAGTTACAAATTTAAAGGAATCCATTCTGTTTCTAAAATCCACTATGTTTTTGTACTACCTTAAAGTTTTTCACCCAGAAGCAGGATTTTGCTTTGTGATTTGTGAAATGGATATTCCCATCGGAACAGGTGATGTGTAGACCCCACAGTTCAGATACATAATGGGTCGGAATCCTGGGAAGCTGGAGAAGGTCTTAGGAGGTGTTTCCAGAACCCCTCATTGTAGATGAGGACACGGGGCAGAACCTCAGCAACCCCACATGTGCCCATCCCGAATCTTCCCCGGGTGCCAGCACTGCCTTCACGGGCATGGCCCCACTTCAGCCTTCTGCTGCCTCAGGGCATGGATGTTATTTCACAGATGACAAGAGGGGGGCACTGGGGGGGCATGACACAGGTGCAATCACACAGCAGGGTGTGAGCGCAGGTCCATCTGACCCCAGGACTCTTCTCGGCCCCAGAGCATTAGGCTTTCCCACGTCTGAGACTGGAATCCAAGACCCCGCGCTCCTGCTCTGATGGCCCTTGCAGGGCTTTGCAGAATGGCAGAATCTGCTAAACGTTTTCTTCTCTGGGCTCTGCCAAGAAGCCAGGCTTGGGATGGCACATGGCCTCAGATAAATGTGAAAAACAAAACAGGACAACTCCTGGGTTCCACAGGAGACGAGTGTGTGTGTGTGTGCGCGCGCGCGCATGCACATGCAGGTGTGCGTGTGTGTGCAGGAGGGCTCTGCTGTGGACCAGCTGAGTCCATGTAATGATCAGGTGGGGCCCTGGCAGCTCTCTAGAGACCAGGAGCTGCAAGTGTCCTTAATGTGGTTGGCATCTCTGCTCAGGTTACGATGAAAAACACAAGCTAGATCCACCCTGCTAAATTCTTGGTACAGGAAGTCCTTAGCCTTTGCCTTGCTCAGCGTGGTCACTGAGTAGGTGAGTGCGTTCCTTCTGGCCATACTCCACCGTTCCTCATGCAAGTCACCTCTAGGCTCTCAGCCCAGCTGTCCTGGCCCGGGAAGCTGATGTGTCCTGTTCCACCCCGTACGACAAGGACCTCCTGTTCCTTTGCAGAGCTCACGGTAACTACCCCACTGGTGATGGCAAACAGCAGGTGGTCCCCATCCCTAGAGGCCCTGCTGAGCCCGCAGGGTGGTTTGGGGTTCAGCCCCCAGAGGAGGTTGCAGCTCCAGTCCCTGTTGCTTGTGCAGTGGGGTCGCTCTGCGCAAGCGTGTGGTCCAGCACCTGTGTTCCGCCCAGAGCAAAGCTGCAGCCTCTTCCCTCACCTGGTTTGAGGGCCAGCTCTGCCCTGTTTCTTCCTGGGGTGAGTAACAAGCCCCCGGAGTCCCGCCTTCTGCACACTTATAGGTTGCTGTGAGGTTCAAGGAGGGAATCTTCAGAGATGCTGCCCCAGTGGAAGGAATAAGGACAGCATTGGTTTTGTGATCCTTTCTGCTCCCATCTCTGTGTTCCTCCCCAGAAATCAATCCAGCTACTCATTGAGGGAAATAAACTGTAATACTGAGCCCCCAGCTCTTGGCTGTACAGTCTAGTAAAGCTTAGAGCTCAGGGGTTGAGTGTCTGAAATGCAAGCACTGTATGTCAAATCCTCCGTTCATTAGGCACTGAGAGTCCGTATACTCAGAGTCCCCTGCTAGGTGCCACGGGAGCTGGAGAGGACTCTTCACCATCCCTGTGTTCACTGGTTAGGGCTGCTGGAACAAAGAAACAGCCTGGTGCAGCTTAAACAGCGGAAATGGATTCAGTCACAGTTCTGGAGGCCAGAAGTCTAAGTTGAAATTGCGGGCAGGGCAGGCTCCTCCCAAGCCGCTGCAGGAGTCTCTGCTCCGGGCCTCCAGCTTCTGGGGCAATTTTTGGTGTTCCTTGGCAGTAGAAGCACCACCCCAGTCTCTACTTTCTTCTCCCTGTGTGCCTGTCTGTCTCCATATTTCCCTTTAGCATAAGGGCCAGTCATATTGCATTAGTGCCCAGCCTAATGTCTCCACTTTAACTTGATAACCTCCAGAAGACATTGCTACAGGTAAGGTCACATTCTGAGTTACTGGGGTTTAGGACTTTAATATACGAATTTTTAGAGGAACACAATGTATTCAAATTAGGCAATAGGGTTCTCCCGGGGAGATGGGAAGCCCAGGCACACGTCAGGGGATGTCCATGACAAAGAGTCTCGTGGTGAATGTCATGGGGCCAGGGGTCTCGAGAACAGAGTAATCACGTTGATGGAGGGGTGATGGGCCTTGTGTACAGGAACCAGGCTCTGGTGAGAGATGCATGGGGCCCGATATGGTAAATCTGATGCTTGTCCTGCAGCGGGGGTGACTGTGCCTCCTCCTGATCACAATGGTAACAGCTGAACAGTTGAATTGGTCTTTTTTTTTGAGACGGAGTCTTGCTCTGTCGCCCAGGCTGGAGTGAAGTGACGTGATCTAGGCTCACTGCAACCTCTGCCTCCTGGGTTCAAGCAATTCTTCTGTCTCAACCTCCCAACTAGCTTGGATTACAGGTGCGCCCCACCACACCTGGCTAATTTTTTTTTTTTTTTTTTTTGAGAGGGAGTCTCCCTCTGTCACCCAGGGCGGAGTGCAGTGGCACAATCTCGGCTCACTGCAACCTTAACCTCCCGGGTTCACGCCATATTCCTGCCTCAACCTCCCGAGAAGCTGGGACTACAGCTCCCCACCACCATGCCTGGCTAATTTTTTGTATTTTCAGTAGAGATGGGGTTTCACCGTGTTAGTCAGGATGGTCTCGATCTCCTGACCTCAGGTGACTCGCCCACTTCAGCCTCCCAAAGTGCTGGGATTGTAGGCGTGAGCCACCACGTCCGGCCTGAGCTGGTCTTTTATCATCAACAAACTTCTCACACGTGCTTTAAGTACCTGCTTACTTATCTTCCACCTCACTGAAAAGAAAGCCGTCTTTGTCATGTCCCGGCCGCAGTATCCTTCAGTTTCCACTGTGGCGGGGACTGCTGCTCGTTCACTTCCCATGTGGCAACCTTGAGGCTCAGGGGGACGAAGAGATAGACGTGCACGAGATTCTACGGCCTGTGGAATCAGCCCACGTGGAGCAGAACAAAGGGACATGATCTCTAAGCCTTGATTCCAGTGCTGTGCTCTTTCCTTCGTATATTGGTTGTGAGACCTTGTGCTTCAGGAAGCGTGTGTGGGGCCCAGGTGGCATCTCCTCCTCGGTCACAGCGGCTTTCTTAGCAGGCCAGGCTATGTTGATGCTTTATTCTTCTGTGCTCACTCATGCAACAGCCTTCCTGGTGCACTAGCAGGCAAAGGCCGGTGGAGAGGGCTGGTGGGCAGCTTCCGAGAGGCCTGCCCGAGTGTGGGAGGTGTGGTCTCGCTTGCTGTTGCAGAGGGACGCCTTGCGGATAACTGCTCGCATGGATCTGATCCTGGTGTTCTCAGTTGCCTCCTTGCTTGCCTCTTTTAGAAAAAGGCCTCTCCCTGTTGGGCTACCAGCTGTGCAGCTACCATGTGACCCACACTGTGCAGAAGGTGGAGGCTGTGCAGACGTCCTACACAACCTATGCGTCCTGCGGTGGCTGGATCCCCTGGAGGCGGTGCCCCAAGACTGTTTACCAGACCCAGTACCTGGTAGTGGAGGTTCCCGAGTCCAGGAATGTGACCGACTGCTGTAAGGGCTATGAGCAGCTCGGCCTCTACTGTGTCTTGCGTGAGTCCAGGGCTGCCGGGCTGGGGCGGGGCCACCCTTGCCGTCGAGACTCCTGATGGGACAGTCACCGTTGACACCCATCGGCCCGGAACTTGCTAGATCTTCCAGGAGCACGGTTCCCAGCCTTGACCAAGCAGCAGGGTTATCGGCAGGGCTTGCCCCTGGCCCCACTCTCAGGTTTCTGAGTCCGTGGGTGGAGCTGAAGTACAAGAATTTACCCTCCTGACAAGTTCCTGGGTGACACTGATGCTGCTGGCCCAGGAACCCCACTTTGAGAACCTCTGTTATTCTCAGAGGGCCCCAAGTCCTCCCGCTTCTCAGTGCAGTTTGAAAGCTGCTGTCCTGTAGGATGCCTGGGGTCAGTTACCAGGGTGACCAGTGTGGTCAGGCCAGGCCAGGGTCTGAGCCGTTGGGAGGGGGCGGGGACTCAGGGCTCAGCCTACTGAGACGCAGGTGATCTCTTTCAGGGGAGGGGTGTGTGTGTATGTGTGTGTTTAGTGGTTGCTAATTTTGAGTCAATACCAGATCTGCAATGAGTTTCTGTATAGTCAGAAGGTCCTGCCTCACACCCCCACTGTGGAAGGACATGGGGGTGTGTGGCTCCAGCTTGGTGTTGGCCAGGGTCACTGAGACACAAGGGCTGTGGCCTCCAGAGTGCAGAAGCCACCAGCTCCTGGGTGCCCCAAGGGGGCTCCTACAGGACCCATCCTTGTGGCCTGAGACCAGGACACCAGCAGAATGGAGTGCAGACTCCCCACACCAGGGTGCCTGCCTCCTCCAGAAACCAAGGGCCCCAGGTTGTAGTCTGGGGTCTGCATAGACCTGCATGCTGGGCCATCCTGAGTGGGCCCTCCCTCAGCCCCCGGTGCGATTTCACAGATGACAGGGAGAGTTGACGCTTTTCTGCTGCCCTGTTCAGAGGCCCAGGCCCAGAGAGGGCCTGATGGTTTCGGGTGTGCTGTTAACAGGCACACTCCTCTTTGAGGAGTGTTAAAACAATACCACCATGACCAATACCTCCATCACCAATAGAAACCAGGTGGGGCCAGCTGACCCCAGAGCAATGGCCTTCTGTACTCCCATTGCTTCCCTAGAGGGCCACCGGCAGGACAAGGCTATGCCTTGGCCATGCTGCTCAGGTGCTGGTCTAAGGAGACCCTTCCTGTCCTGATGCCTGGCCCCATTTCCACTTTCCCTTTCTCTGAGGGCCACACACACAGAGGGGCCTGCTGAGCCACAGTTGCTGCTGTCCCTGCCCTGCAAGCAGCCTCCACTCCTAGTGGATGGCGGGGGCCATTAGGACACAGGTGCTGATGCCACGGCACCTTGGTGTAGAGCATGTGGACTTTGCATCCAGGACATGCCCTGTCCTGTCCTGTCCTGTCTTACCTGTGGAGGCCACACCTCTTCCTACCTGTTGGCGTTGTCAGGACTAGTGAGGGGAGGAGGCCCTGGGGGAGGCCGATCAGCAGCCCCTTCCTGCCCCCTGCTTGGCAGGGCCACACCAGTCCCACCCATGCCCACCATCACCTTCTGTAAGAGACCCTGGCCTGCTGCAACAAACAAGTTAATTCCCTCCCAGAAGACAGGGAGGCCCCTCCCCACCACCTGCCCTTCATCCTCCTCCACAGAACAGCCTCCAGGAACTGCCTCTTGTGGGAATCAACCGCACTGTTAGAGTGTTAGCACCTTTAATTAGGGGCTCACCAGGGCGATGCTTTTGCAGTCAGGGAGTCCCGTGGGTGAGAGTGGGCTGCTATGGGGAGCTGCAGGGAGTGGAGGGTCAGGCCACAGGGAGGGACGTGGGGCATGAGAGGAAGTGGGCTCACTCTGCGGGCCCTGAGCCCCTCAGTACATGGCCCCTCAGGTTCTAGAAGGCTCACTCTGGCACAGTGAAGAGAGGGCAGACCTAGGAGGATGGAAGAGAAGAGGGAGGGGAACAGGCGTTGCCTGAGTGCATTCTTTCTAAGAGGACAGGGCAGGAAACCCTCCAATCCCTCAGGCACCAAAAGAATAGGCATCCCGGGCTCTGCAGGCGGAGATCCAGGCTAGGGTAGCCCCGTGCCTCCACCACCATGGCGCATTTCTGGGAAGCCTGGCTCGGGACATGGACCCGGGGCTCTCTGACCCCCAGGCAGATTTTTGGGGGTTTACCGAGCTGCACTTTAGTGTAGAGGAGTTTGTGGCATTTGAATGCTGTGGCTGTGGCGATTGTGGGAGGAGGAACATTTCAGGGCACTGAGGACATGGAGTTCTTTCTCAGAAAGGTCCCTGCCTGTGCCGGGACCTGGTGAAGGGCATAGCCCATGAGGCGTCTGCAGCTCCTGCTGCTGGAGGGCCTGTATCCCGTGGGCCTCCATCTCTTCCCAGCCCCAAGGTCAGAGACATCACGCTGGTAGTGTGAAGGTGCCTGTGGTGGGCAGATTTACACCCCGGATTTTGGCAGCACAACCTTCTCTATGCTTGCACAGCTCTTTTGATCCAAGCCGCTTTTTCTGGGATGCCGCACGGTAGGTTGACCCCTTGGAGCTGGACGTGAGATGGTCCCAGTAAGTGGCCTGTTGAGCACTGCAACTCTGATTTGTACAGAATGAAGCAGGTCTGAAGCTGGACCTGGCAGATGTTGGGGGCACCTGGAAATACTGGGAGGTGTGAAGGGCAGGAGATGCTCCTTCCTCTGCAGCGGGGCCTCCAGGTCGCCGGAGTGTGGGTGACTCACACCTCAGCCGCCCGGGAGTCTGCGCCTCGGAGTCCCATCCCCCAGACAGTGGTAAAATGCCACACGTTTCCTCCTTTCTCCTCCCACTCAATCATGACTTATGCAAAAAAGCGAAGGGAAGCATCCACACACACGTGATATGATTTTCAGTGACTTTTTCAACTTTTTCATTCCAGCATTTGGAACGCAATGACACCTGGTGCATTATTTTAAGTTTTAAAAAATATAATTACAGAAAGGAATACATGAGCCATGCAGAAAATTTAGAAACACAGAAAACAGGAGGAGGAAACGATCCCAAGCCTGCTGCTCACGAATAACCACCTTTCACATGTTCTTTATCCGGGGCAGACATTTCACAAGAGGATGGCCACTGTATCCAAGACGTTTGTAGCATGATTTTACCACTCAGCAATGTATCCACAGCAGCTTTCATATCCATAAACATGACTCCACTGCATGCTTTTACGGCCACATGGCATTACCTCATACGCACATCAGCATTCACTGAGCAAGTTCTTGCCACTTAACATTCAGTTGTTTCTAATTACTCATTAGCATACATAATGCTGTGATGAACAGTATACGGTACAAACGCGGCTGTGCACAAGTTGGATTATGTGGTCAGGATGAATTCTGAGAAGTGGAACTCAGCATCTTAGCTGTGCTCCCTAACTACAGTGACACCCCAATTCTGCACAGGATCAACCTCCTGGCAAACTCAGCCTTGTTAGGCAAATCCAGGACCCCACGGGACCAGGAGACTCCCCAAAACTTCTTGTCCTCGCAGGCTGATGACCAGGGGCCCTTTGGTGAGAACCTCTTGTCCTGACCAGGCGAAGAGGCGCTGAGGAAGGAGGAGGGAGACAGGAGCAACTCCTCCCCAGCTCATCCAGTCCTCAGCCCTTGGAGCCTGGGGTTTTACTGCTCAAACAGAAAGCTCCCCTGTTGCCTCACTGGACCATGACTAACAGTGTTGCCAGGAGCTGAGCAGTTCTTTTATTGTTTGCATTGAGTTAGGGAAGAAGGAGATTTTTGACTTTCTACCAAGTTGGACTTGTTCAGCTTTCTTAGGGCGCTCAGTCAGCTGGCCAGCTCCAAGGGATGGAGGGGCTTCCCGGCAGTACCCAGTTAAGATGCAAACCTTTCACTCAAAAACATGCCTCTGGTGATTAGGCAACTATTTTTGGAAGCCAATTTTGGGGGGATTGTTTCTATTTAAATAGCCTTTTAGTTTAGAAGAGTTTTAGATTTGCGGGGAAGTCTTTATCTTTCTGCAAAGATAATGCAGAAAGGTCTTGTACCCCCCAACCCAGCTTCCCCTAACATTAGCATCTTACAGCTCTCGGGACAACTTGTCATAAGGAACCGGCACTGGGCGTTGCCAAGAAACTCCATACTTTATTTGGATTTCCCTGCTTTCCCCAGAATGTCTTTTTCTGTCCCAGGAGCCCACCTTCCATTTAGTCCACACATCTGCTTAACCCTTAGGCCTTTGCTTTTTGCACTGGGAGACAAAGCAGAGACCTTCAGATGCTCGGCAAGCCTCCACCAGGCTCCTGATATTGCCCTCCTCGAGCTGCACCCAACGTTCATTTCTCATGCACGGCCATTGGTAGAGCTGCCTGGATGATGAGGAGAAGAAGACTGAGTCAGGGACAACGCAAGAAAGAGTGTGGCTGAGAGGAATGCCCACAGCAAGGCCAGGCACCAGGCAGACAGGGCTGTGTGAGAAGAGTGGGGATGCAGTCTGTCCGCATATTCCGCGACTCTGGCTCCCCCTGCTCTGGCCAGCTGAGCAGTGTCCTTGGTGATGCGGTCCCAACAGAAACCAGGGCTGCCACTTTCTTTCTTGGTTGCGGAGTGCTCTGCAGAGACCCTGGGGGACCCAAGAGGCCGGTCCCTGGGGTTGCAGCCTGTTGAGGCTGCCCTTCCACTTGGCCAATCCCACAAGTTTTCCCCACCCTCGCGGGGGTGAGTCTCAGACCCAGTTACCAGCTGGCCTCCTCTAGTCTTCTGGGCTCTGAGAGGTCTCAAGCTGTGCTTCTAAACATCCCTGGGCCATAGACACACAAAGCTTGCCATGCATCTGGGCATGAATTGGACAGCTCTGAGTAAAGCCCCAGGGGGAGCACGGCACTCACCATCAGGATGGCTGACTATGGAGGCCACAGAGCGGGGCAAGCCTTCTCTGGGGCCCTGAACGGGGGTCCCTCCTCCCTCTGTGTCCTCCTCATGGCTGCCCTCTGCCTTGTGGAGCTCCCGTCTTCTCAGCTTCCTTCCGTCCTGGGAGATGGGGTCGTCTCCTGCCCTGGGCCCACCTCTGCTGTCTCGGCAAAGGCACACTGCAGGCTCTGCGGCATCGGGCACAGGCTCCGCTGTCTCCTGTCCCCTGGGGTTCTGTTTCTTCTCCTTGCCCTCCTCTTGTGCTTCTCGGAGCCCTGAGCGTCAGCCCCCGGACTCCTGACAGCTTCCCTTTGGGTGGATTCTCAGACTCCTGCAGCGCTTTCTGAGAGCTCTACAAGCCCCTTTTCTGGAAAGCCCACCATGACCTCTCTCTGCAGCCCTGACTGAGGTCTGGTCCCCAGGACCAGTGTACCTCCCATGGGGACCCCACCGGGCTGGCCTCTTGCCCTCCTCATCTTTGCCTCCTGCAGAGGCTCGCTGTGTTTCTGTGTCTGGAGCTGCATCTGAGCTGCATTCACACTGCGAGGGGAGCTGGGCAGCCAACAGCCGGCAGGCTGGCCTCAGTGGCCACCTCCAGTGCCACTCTGCCATGCGTCTCCACGTGGGCAAACAGTGAATGTGTCCAACTTCACATTTGTACTGCCACACCTGGTCTACCCCAGGCCGTTCTTCCCACAGCTTTCCCCAGCTCAGGAATGGAGCCCCAGGGATGCCATCCCCGAAACCTGGGAGCCTTCCTGAAGCTTATTCTTCTCTTACACTCCATCCCGTCTGTCAGCACATCCTGTGGACGCCCCCACCTGATCTCCCCAGGGTCCCATGCTGCACTCGTCTGCACTGTCACCTGGGCCAGCCTCCACCACACCCCACACCAGGCCTGTATCTCACCTCGTGGGCGCCAGGGCTGATGTCTGCAGGGCTGCTCCGAACTCCCCTCTGCCCAGCCCAGGCATGAGCCCCTCTCTAGAGCGGCCTTCCCAGACCTCCATCCCCTACACTGCTTCATCCCCCGAGGCTCTCACCCTGTCTGAATGTCTGTAGATCGCCTTGCACTGTTATTCCCCCACGGGAATATAAGTTCCCTGAAGGCTGGGCCCTGGGCACCCGGGATTGTGCCTGGCACATAGTAGGTGCTCAACAAATATCGAATGAATGAATGAATGAATGAATGAGCTATCAGGACTGGAAGCAGCAAGGGGCCCTCTAAGGGGTGGTGGAGCCTCTTGGACCTGGACTCCTGAGGCCTGGAAGAAACAGAGACACCTAGGACCTCAACTGAAGCTGCCCTGGCAGGACAGATGGGCAGAAGTTATGAAAGCCAAAGCCAGCGGCCCGCCAATGGGGTGGGTCTGCCCAGGCATGGGGATGGGCCCTGAACGGGCCACAGACCCACAGACAGACTTCAGCACCAGGAAGCGCCGACGTGAGGCCCGTGTGAAGCAAATGAGGTTCGTCTTTGATCGCCAGCATCACTAACTGTACCATTTTCTCCCAGCTCTGAATCAGTCCAGAGAGTTCACATCAAGACCCGGGGTCTGCCCTGCAGAGGGGCCTGAACCATCCACCTCCCCCTGCAGCTTGGACACCGACTGTCCTGGACTTCAGAAGTGCTGCCCCTGGTCAGGGGGGCGCTGCTGCATGGCCCCTGCACCCCAAGGTAGGCTGCTGCAGGCCGTGCTCACGGATAGGCAGCAAAGGAGGGTCTCGGTGAGGCTGGTCTGTGGGAAGGTGCAGGGAGGAGTATGTTTCTAGGAGCAGCGACCGATTTCACCAGGAGCCCCCACTGTGTGCACAGGCAGCGCCTGCTCTTAGATAATTTCTTAGTCAAAATCTGGCCCCTGAACTCTCAGGGGAGAAAAGCTCACGGCGCTCTCAGGGGCCCTGAAATGGGAAGACATGTCTGGTGGAGCAGAGACCCGGATTTCCCAGTTTGCCTGGAGAGGCCAGGGGCTCCAGGCAGATTTGTCACAGGTGCGGAGCTGGCTGTGCCTGCAGTGCCACAGGGGCCTGATGAGCACTACGACGCTGTAGGCAGACCCTGCCGCCTCAAATGCACGCCTGCCGGTCTGGAAAGTTCTCTTTCGATTGGGGTCTGCATCCAGGAGAATGGGATGGTCTATATACATACATTATATATATATACATACACACACATATAATTTAATATTTATACATATTATTTAATATGTATTTATACGTATTATTTAATATGTATTTGTACGTATTATTTAATATGTATTTGTACGTATTATTTAATATGTATTTGTACGTATTATTTAATATGTATTTATACATATTATTTAATATGTAAAATATAGCATTAGTATGGTATGCAGTAATAAAGCAATAGTATACATAATATCAAATATGTGATAATATATCATTATACCACATGCTATTCTATAGTGCATACCATATTACATATTATTATACTATCCAATATTTGTAGTGTCAATAAAATAATGGCACAGTATACAGTAATTTTCTATATCAACATACTATGACAGTATAATGAGGCTGATAGGCTCTAGTTACCTCCTAAGCAGATGTCTTCAAGGCAAGGCCCGCTGCTGTGGGTCCCAGGCCCAGCTCGCCTCTGAGCAGGGGTCAGTGGTCTTCAGGGACCTTAGGATGGAGAGGAGCGAGGGGCAGGCAGTGGGGACATCCTCCCGTCTCCTGTGGTAGATGTCTTTTTGCAGGGAAGTAAATGCAGACCAGGGCCTCTCATGGCCTCTGGTTCCCTCTCCTGCTCCCTCTCCCACCCCAGCAGCTCTTGTGACTTCAACCTGTCCTGGGTCCATAATCATCCGTGTTTGCCCTCGTGCAGCTCCAGAGAGGGGCCCTGTGGGCTCCTGGTACAACGTCACCATACTGGTGAAAATGGACTTCAAGGAACTCCAGCAAGTGGACCCCAGGCTCCTGAACCACATGCGCCTTCTGCATTCCTTGGTGGGTGAGAAAGACAGGCTCCCTGCAGGCTCCTTTCAGCAGCTGCTCAGGCAGACGCAGGTGTGGGGCCGTGGAAGGGACCTGGGGGTGGGGAGGGTGACGTTCCACAAGTGGCCCCAAATGACTGACTGTGAACCAAATTCTAATTCTTAAACAAAACAGCTTCAAAGAGGTATGATTTACATGCAACAACATGCACACAACTGAAGCGTGTATTTGGCTGAGTTGTGATGTGTGTACCTTTGTAGGCCCACCTGTTGTGGTGGAGAACGCAGATCCCTAAGCTTGCAGGCGTCTGGAGTCCCAGCAAAGACAGCCTAAGCCCCAAGCTCTTCCCTCACCACCCTCACTCCCAACTTTCTCAAGTTCTGGCTCCTGCTTCATGGAAGCCGGCACCGTCCTGGGAGTGCTGAGATGGGAACTGTAGCCTGGGGCTGGAGAGCACCCTGGGGTCCCAGGTTAGCAGTGCCCCTGGCCTCTCCACACAAGTCAGAAGCACACCCCAGGGTGACATGCAAAACACTGTCTCCAGAGGTCACCCATTGTCCCCTCGGGATAAAAACAAACACCCTTGCTGACCCCTGCTGATGACACAGCTCACACTTTCTGGCCCATCAGCAGTGAGTGCCAACCAGGATGTCTTCTCCAGCTGAGGCCACCATCAGTCTCGGGAATCCCAGCATGGACAGGGCACTGCGTGCCCCCAAGGCGACCCTCCGTGGGAGATGGTCTGACTTTAGGGCCGGCTGCTGACAGGGGCCTGCGCTCAGAGGGTTCAGCTTGGTCTAAAGTGCTGCCGTTGCCTCTGGAAATGCCGAACACTTTTCAGACGAAGGGCCCCGCATTTTCCTTCGGCATCTGTGTAGCTCTTCTGTGCTTCAGATCTTTTGTGTGTCCCACGTGTGTCTGGGTGTCTTGGTGTTAGACCCAGGGTTGGGGCACTCTTTGGCCTTTAGACTAAGCTGGCTGGGAGCCCAGATCAGATGGTGCACACCTCCCGTTGTTCTGGGCTGCTGGCCAGTGAGCTGCTAGACAGGTAGTCTGCAGCCTCGGTCTTAACAACCTGGCCTAGGACTGATTCCTGTCTCCTCTTAGCTTGTTGAGGGGCTGTCCAACTGGACAGTTAGAAGCTAGCTCTGAAGCCACACTGCCTGGCCCAAGTGTTGCCACTTATCAGCTGTGTGACCTTGGGCAAGTCACTTAACCTCTCTGTGCCTGAGATACCTCCTCCATTAAATATAAATAATCGGCCAGGAGTGGTGGCTCATGCCTGTAATCCCGGCACTTTGGGAGGCCGAGGCGAGCAGATCACTTGAGGTCAGGAGTTCAAGACCAGCCTGGCCAACATGGCGAAACCCCGTGTCTACTAGAAATCCAATAATTAGCCAGGTATGGTGGCACGTGCCTGTAATCCCAGCTACTGGGGAGGCTGAGGCAGGAGAATTGCTTGAACCCGGGAGGTGGAGGTTGCAGTGAGCCGAGATCGTGCCAGTGCACTCCAATCTGGGCTACAAGCGAGACTCTGTCTCTAAATAAATAAATAAATAAATAGGTAAGTAAGTAAATAGAAATAATCATAACCCTGCCTGAGACAGGGCCTATGAGTTTAAATCATACATGTAAAGAGCTCAAGATGGTTCCTGAGCTTCCTGATGTGTGTAGGGCCAGAGATGTTGTGGTTGTTGTGTTTTCACTATTGCTGTGTGCCACCTGCTGTCTCCTTGTGTATGCAGCTTTCGTGTCTCCAACCAGCCCATTACTCCCTGCAGAAACGCCTGCCTTGCCCAGGGGTCAGACAGCAGCAGGGGCTGGGCTCTGAGGCCTGTTTCTGCTGCTGAGTAAGGGGTTCCAACGAGGATGGGGCTGGTTCCCATTTCTGTATTCTAAATTACGAGTTGCATCTCCTCCCAGGAAGAGGCTTCAAGTGTGTATCAGAGGACCCCAGCTCTCCCCAAACCTCCTTCGGTGCTCCCAGTGGAGACTCGGGGTTCGCTGACAAAGTTTGTTTTGGTGACCGCTGGTCTGGCTGTGCAGCTGCCGGTTTGCCTGGCTTCCCGAGGGTTGAGATTCAAGATATTAAACTGAAATAAAAACAATGCATTGAAATGAGGAAAGTGATCATTAAACCTCAAAAAAGTAATTGGATGTTTGGATGTACACAACAGGAGACTGTGGCTTGTGATCTCAAATTGTCTAATTCTAGTTCTAATTCTCTGTCGTCAGCTGCAAGAGACCTGCAGTCTTGGCAAGGGTGGGAGACTGAGGGTCCTGGGGCTGGCTGCTATATTAGTGTCCTGGGGCCACTGTTACCAAGGACCACAGACTGGGGGCTTCAAACAACAGAAACTTCCTCTCTCACAGTTCTGGGGACTGGAGAGTCCAAAATCAAGGTGTCGGCAGGGCTGGTTCATCCTGAGGCCTCCAGGCCTCTCTCCCTGGCCTGCAGGCAGCTGTCTTCTCCGTCTCTTCATACTGTCTTCCCCCATTCGTATCTGTTTCTGTGTCCACATTTCCCCTTTTTATGAGGGCACCAGCCATATTGGATTGGAACCTACCTTCACTAATTATATCTGCAGTGACCCTATTTCCAAATAAGGTCACATTCTGAGGTGCTGGAGCTTAGGACTTCAACATATAGATTTTAGGGGACAGAATTCAGCTCATCGCAACTGGTGCTGAAAGGTATTGATAGTTCTGGTTTGTAGGACTTTTATTAGGCTAGTGACGGATATATAAGTACTGTAGAGGTTCTTTGCTGAGGAGCAGAATGGTGTGTGTGTGTGGACAGTTCATTTCAACTCTGCGGGCCTCAATCTCCTTGTCTGTCTGACAGGGTGTGCTTCTGCTGTGTGATGCTCTGATTCTGGCTTCACAGGTCACCAGCGCCCTACAACCAATGGCCTCCACCATCCACCACCTGCACTCGGCCCCTGGGGACGCCTCCACCACGGTGTCATGGCTGCTGCTGGGCCTGCTGCAGCCACTGCCTGTGGCCGATGTCTCTGCCCTGCTGGGTGATATTGCGAAGCGTGTCTATGAAGTGATCAGCGTCCAGGTGCAAGGTTGGGCTTCCCTCGATCCTCCCTCTGGGGAGGCTGCAGGGTGGGGCCTGAACAGCCAAAATGCAAGGTGGATGCTGAAGCCAGACCAGTCCTTTGTCTTTTAAAGGAGGTTTAAGTTCAGGAGTGAACGAATAACTGGTTCAAGTGTGTTCATCCCACAGGGGTGGGATCTGCCTTCAGGTCACCCTGTAAACTCCAAGTCCCCAAGTACAGACCTCTAGAACTTATTTTGCCCCCCATTTCTGGCCCCTCTCCCCTTCCCTCCATCTCTCCTCAGATCCCTCTGGACTCCTTCCCCCTCGGCAGGCTTCTCCTTCCAACCTAGTGGACACTGGAGGGCAAATCCCAGAGCCACACACAAAGAACTTGTTTCTTCAGTTCTTTGGTTTCCTAAATTTCCCTCTTGCCTCTTTCCCACCCTTGCCAAGGACATCCTTGTACTCCAAAGGCTCCTTCAGCAGAATTTGTCTAAAGTTGACAAATACACTGACAAATACACTGGCAAAGCACATAGACGTGCCCTTGTTTCTGGAAGAAATTACCTGTTCTTTATTGTTGTTGTCCTATGTCAGGAATTGGCAAACCTTATCTAAAAGGGACCAGATGGTAAATATTTTTGGCTTTGTGGGCCCACGTGATCTCTGTCTCAATGACTCAGCCCTGCTGTGGTAGCAGCCACAGACAGTCCGCAATCAAACCACCGGGCTCCTGAACGGCTTCCTGTACCCAAGCAGGAGGCAGCCAGGCTAGTCTGCTGCTCCCACGGCTTTGCGGGAGGGTAGCCGCCTTGGCGAAGCCTCTTCTATGACACTGAGGAGGCACGTGACAATGCCAGGGCTCAAAGCCATGTGAAAGCTCTAGCGATTGCAGTGATCTCCCTTCAGATCCACACATGTTCTTCAAAACCAAGCTGCATTGCTCTAGTGCCATTAAGCAAAGTGTTCGTTCTATCATCTGCTCTGTCAATGACGTTCGGCCAGAGGTTGCAGGAGCACACCTGTGGGTGGACCAGTTGAGTTTCTTATTCGAGGCAGCAAGGGAGAACCCATACCATGGAAAACCATGAGGCCTCTCAGTAAGAGATAGTTAGAAAGAAACTGTTACAGGATGTGAGTTGTGATCGGGTGGTTTGGGGAGGGTCTAGGGAAGTGTGATTTTGTTCTGAATTGAATGCTGTCAGGAAATGGAGGCAACTCCATGATTGGGAATCTCAGTACATCTAAGCAAATGAGACGGGCACAATTGCATAAAGATAAGCTATAATTTGTGAAGAACTAAGAATCACTCATTTGGGCCAAGAGAGGGGCGTTCGTATTTTGTGGATGACACATGAGCTTATCACTGTCTGTGCTTAGACAGCATTATGAAGAGGCTGGTCGCTGTGAGATGGTTCTGTCTGGGAGGCCTGGGCCAGCCTCAGAATGTCAAGGGTAGCTCTGGGTTTCCTTGTTGGCACAGAAAACACCCATCGATTTGCTTTACCCTTGGGGTGGGATGTTTTGGCCCCGTCTTTTCATGACCACCCAGACTCAGTCCAGCCCAGAGTGATTTGCTCATGTGAGGCTGCCCAGTGAGCTAGCCGCGAGCCCTGCCTGAACATGGGCCACTGCTTGGATGAAGATGGCCAGCAGCCGCACGGGGCCCTCTAAGATGAGGCTTCTATAGTCCCTCTTGGGCCCAGTGCCCAAGGCACCCCTCAACCGACGTGGCACAAATCCACGGCACGAGTCCACAGAGGCCGTGCGTGTGCAGGTAGATGAGGACGGCAAGGTGGCGGCAACTGCTGAGTGTGGGTCCTGCTGTCCATCCCTGTAGATGTCAATGAGTGTTCCTACGAGGAGCTCAACGCCTGTTCTGGAAGGGAACTGTGCGCAAACCTGGAGGGCTCGTACCAGTGCATCTGTCACCAGGGAGCTCCAGCCACGCCTCCGCGGAAGCTCAACCTGGAGTGGGAAGGTAACGGCCAGGCTCTCTCAAATGGTGTGGGAATGGCTTAATTCCCGTTTGCCCCCAGAATCACCAGCAGTGCTTGCAGCTGCAGCATTTACCCCGAGATAACTTTGCCATGAAATATCTTGCTTTTATTATTATTTTCGCATCACTCTGGTATGTCGACTTTGGAAACAAAAGACACAATTCTCCTTATAGCATTCTGTTTTTAGTAGTGGTGTTTCCATTTACAAAATATAGTGATTCTTGATAGCTGGAAATGTCAAATCCTAGAAAACAGCATTCCTACGTGTGTTGTTAACATGGTTCTCAGACAAGTTGTTGGCCGACGATGCATTTGCTGAACCTGTTTTTCTGAAATAGATGATTCTGATGATTCAGACAATTCTGAGGTTAGTTCTGTTTAGAAATAACTCCAAGAACAGTTTTTATATTTTATTTTCATATTGAAAATCAGATTTGTTTTAGCCCCAAAGGGTGTGTTTATGTAAAATTAAATGAGTGTTGGCAGTGAGCTGCCCTTTTTGTCTTCGAAACGGGAAAAGGGTGAAGGCATTTTTCAAAGGCTGGATAGTCTTTAGACCACAGAGACTCTTCTTGCTGAGAGGGAACGGCTGGCTCACAGGCACAGAATACACTTAGTTCTCTCAACCATCATTGGTCTCCTAGTGGGCCACTCTTGCCTCCATTCTTTGGCTTAGGAAATGTTGATTTAGGTGCTATTCACTGTGCTAGGTACTGGTAATGGAAGCATGAAGAAGCAGGTCCTAATCTCTGTCTGTCTAGTGAGTTGTGGAAATGGAGACATTTTGGCGCATGAAAGGGCATGACTGATGTCTGCATTGGAACCACGGGGATAAGCTGGGACTATCCCTAGCATCGCGGGGTCAGCCTGGGGAGCAGAAGAGCCGGCTGGGCGTAGGGGGAAGCACGTAGAAAAACATGCCCAGGTCTGTCCCTGTTGGGAGTGGGGAGGGATGTACCAACCAGGACTGGCACACGGGATTGGCTCTGCCAGCAAGCAGCTTGGAATAAGAAGTAACTGTGTAATCTGAAATGTAGGAAGGCGCTATAAAGATGATACACTGCATGCAGGAGTCTAGGGTGTAGAAGGTGGTGGAGAAAGGGATTCAGGCAACATTTTAGAGGTAGAACCTCTGGAACGTACTGATTAATTCAGTGAAGAAGAGGATAAAGGAAAGGAGACGGAATCCAGATATCTTGATTGAACCATGGAGTAGAGGGTGTTTGCACTGGAGTGGATGGGGAAGATGTGAGCTGTTGTTATTATTGTCAGTAATAGTTACAGCTGAGATGGAGTGAGTGGAGGTGCCAGGATGCTGACTGAGTTGGACACGTGGTGCTAGAGCACAGAGGCGGGGCTGGGCTGCATATGTGAGTCCAGGGTCACTCGCCTCCAGGTGACACTTAAACCATGGCATGGCTGAGAGAAGGGAAGAGGCCTGGGGCCTGCGGCCAGAGAACCCCAACAGTGCCAGGTCAGTGCAGGAGGAGAGGCTGCAGAGGACAGGGGTAAGGCAGGAAAACAGCTGGACGGGCGTGTGCAGTCAGGTCAGCAGGGAAGGCTCAGTAAGCCCCAGGCGAGCAAGCGGTAAGCTGGACGGCAAGCAGGGAGGGCGTATGCGTGGGTAACAGCGGGGCAGGAAATGCCCGTGGGAACTGCAGGGATCTGGTGCCGGCTTCAGGAGAGCAGAAGGGAAGCAGCCAGCAGCCCAGGTTAGGAAGACAGCTGGAGGAGAAAAAGAAGAGAGAACAACTGAGAATCCTGCAGGGAATCTTGACTATGAAGAGGCTAAGGGAAGGAAAGCCTGGTGTGGAGGAGGCTGTGGACTCCCAGGGGGTCTCTCAGGCAACGCTGATCCCATCTCTTTCTATTTCCTGTTCCTTTCCAGGTTTTGACTTTATTGAATACAAGTTTTTTTTTTTTTTAATCTTATTTAAATCCTGCTATATGTGTAATTTTATAAGCTGCTTTCTTCAGTTCCTATAGTGTGTACAAAGTTTCCAAGAAGAAGCCTGGTTTTCACCATGATGATTATTGGTAGTTGAAAACTAACAGCTTTCTAAAGCAATCATATAATATTCTTTCCCCTCACAGGAGCACTTTTGTTGCTTCCAGGAGTCTGGAACTGTAACATCGTGACAAGGGTTACAGAGAATCTCTTTATACCCAATTTGAATTCGCTAATCATTTAATTTGCATGTTCTTTTTCCTTAAAAGGACTCAACAGTGAGGACCATCCCTTTGTTCACAGTAACAGCACAGCTGGCAGTTGCCGGTACTTCACATACACTGGGCTCTGCTCTCAGCACTCTGTGGGTATTGCTTCGTTTAGATTCTTAGAATAACCTCAAGAGGCAACTACTCTTCTTACGCTCATTTTTTCAGAAGAGAAAATTGAGGGAGACGAAGGCGATGTTCTTGCATAAAACCCCAAGGCTGGTTCTCTGCAGACGCACATGAACCAGCTGTTCATGACTCCCTGCCACCCTCGTCATCCCGAGGCCATCTTCCCTAGCAGCCCTCTGGAGGGGACCTGCCTGAGAGTGTGATGGCCTCTTCCGCATCCTTGGGAGCTGTCCTTTGTCCTGGTGCACGCAGGGAAACCACCATGCCCTTCCCACCTTCATGAGTGCTTAGGACCAAGAGTCAGTAGAGGTCCAGAAGACTTGAATTATTTTCTTTGGTGTTCCAGAGCTGAACTAGGAAAAGGAGTCTAAGGTTGTGGTTTATTTATTTAATTAATTTTATTTTTTATTTTTTGTAGAGACAGGGTCTTACTCTGTCGCCCAGGCTGGAGTGCAGTGGCGTGATCACCGGTCACTGCAGCCTCCAGCTCCCAGGCTCCAACCTCAGCCTCTGGAGTAGCTGGGACCACAGACGTGCACCACCACAGCTGGGTCATTTTAAAATTTTTTGTAGAGATGAAGTCTCACTGAGTAGCCCAGGCTGGTCTCAAGCTCCCAGCCTCAAGAGATCCTCCCTCCTTGGCCTCATAAAGTGCTGGAATTGCAGGCAGGAGCCCCCATGCTCAGCCTAAGGTTCTGATTGGCTCTTCTCGTTGTCCTGTGGGCGAGGGGTGGAGGGAGTGGACCAGTCCCCAGAGCCAGCTGTGGATGTGGTGGGCTCCAGGGTCAGACGTTCCCCCTACCACCAGGAATGTTCTCCTCCTATCAAAATGAGGTTGTGTGGGGAGAGTGGCCTTGCCTTCCACCCTGGCAGATGAATCCCTGGTGCCCCGCAAAGAGCAGGCACTCCACAAACGTTTCCTGGATCAGTCACAGAAAGAGAAGTTTCCACAGTGGTCATCCCAAGGGTCTCCAGGTATTAAAAATTTCCAGCCCAGCTCTGGCAGCAAAACACTGAGAACACTCCTGTACCCCAAGCACGTGGCCTTGAGATCCACTTAGAACTTCGCACCCCATGCACACCCCATGGCACCCCACTAAGCTCTGCAGAGAACCGCCTGTAGATTCCTGCTCTGTGGCTTCCAGGGTGAGAATCCTGTCCCTTTCGTGAGCGCAGAAGGTTGGAAAACAGGTATTTTCCGAATAGTTATTTTTACCCTGGTCAGTCATCTGGAAAAATATTAGATTCTATTTACGGTTAGGTCTGTTGGCAGTCGCACTCTGCCGTGTTGCTTGGCGCAGTGAGCTGCCAGATTACGTCAGCATACACGGCCGCTCGAGCGACCGCCAAACACAAACAGGGGAGGCTGCGCGGTCCTGGCTTCACTTCTAATAGGGCAGGACACACTAATCCAGTGTTTCCAGTTCAGCAGTTTAGAGTGAATTCCAATTGCACATTGCTAAGGAAACAGCATCCCTGGCACCTTCCCTGCTGAACCAGAGATGAGTCACGGCTGCCCGGAAGAAACAAGGGCCAGACTGTCAGACTTGGAGAACCCAGGGTGCTTTACCCAGCTAGAGGCAAAGTTCTGAACTTGTGTTCCTAGCTGTGGATGGGGAGGGCTGTGGAGCAGGGGCTCTGGGGCCTGAAGTTTAGATTAACCACATTGCTGTGGCCTTGGGTCATGCAAACACAGAGTCAAGAGAATCATTTTCTAGGCCACATTTAAGGGGGACACTGAAAAGGGTCCCCATTTAAGGGTGACCAAAAGAGGGTGTTCTGGCTAATGAAAACCAAAAATCAAGTTATAGGGGCCTACCCTGGAAGAGAGGAGTCAGGGGTAGAAGGAAGATTTCTAGTTTTAAAATACCACAAGATCTGTCCAACAAAAGAGAGATTGGCCTTAGCATGTTAGAAGTTGGTTGGTTGGTTTTACAACACAAAGAAAACTCTCCAAGCTGTGCTGTCCAGCCACGGGAACAGCTGCAGTGAAATTTCGTTAAAGAAGGATTGGGAGATATGTAAGTTTCCTGGGTTTCCCTAACAAAGACCCATGAACTGGGTGGCTTCAAACAAGAGAAATGTATCCTGTCACAGTTCTGAAGACCAGAAATTTGAAATAGTTACCACTGGGCCCAAATCAGGATGCCAGCAGGGCTGTGCCCTCCAGAGGCTCTGGGAGAATCCATTCCTTGCCTCTCTGCCCTCTGGTGGCTGCCGGCATTTCTTGGCTTGTGGCCGCATCCCTCCTTCTTCTGTTTTTGTTTTGTTTTGTTTTGTTTTGTTTTTTTGACAGGGTCTTGCTCTGTCACTCAGGCTGAAGTGCAGTGGCACAATCTCGGCTCACTGCAGCCTCCACCTCCAGGGTTCAATTGATCCTCCTAGCTCAGCCCCCCACGTAGCTGGGACTATAGGCACACATCACCACGTATGGCTAATGTTTGTGTTTTTCTGTAAAGATGGGGGTCTTGCTATATTGCCCAAGCTGGTTTCAAACTCCTGGGCTCAAGCCATATGCCCACTTTGGTCCCCCAAAGTGCTGGGATTACAGATGTGAGCCACGACGCCTAGCCCTACTCCATCTTCAAGGTGAACATCTTTGTTCTTTCTCTATTCCAGCTTCATACCACCTTCTCCTTTGTGTGTGTGTGTGTGTGTGTGTGCATGTGTGTGTGTCTGTGTCTGTGTGCAAATCTCCCCTGATTCTCTCTTATAAGGACACTTGTGATTGCATTTAGGGTGGACCTGGGAAATCCAGGATTATCTTTCCATCTGAAGATACGTCACTGAACCACATCTGCAAAGATTCCTTTTCCAAATAAGGTCACAGTCATAGGTTGCAGGGATTAGGACTTGATATCTTTGAAGGTTGTTATTCAGCCTACTACTGGTGATAGGAAAGCTTAGTCGTAAGGCAAATGAACTTTGCTATTTCTTATTGTTCAGCTTTGCCATATACTACCTACTTGAACTTTCTAGGCTTCAGTTTTGTCCTCTGTAAAATGGGGATCCTAGAAGAACCTATTACTTGGGATTGCTGTAAGGACTAAATAGGATAACATGCCTGGTACACACGGCACCCAGGAAACATCACCTGTAACTGTGTCACTAATAGCATGGCTGGTTTGTGACATGGATGTCGTGGGAGGGAGTACTGTGGGGGGCTCAGACCAGGGAGTTAATTTATAGCTCCCTGCAAGTTCCTACTGCTGCTATAATGCATACTGCGCAGCTTGGACCCTGTGGACATTAACTCATCCTTGTTCCCTCAGTGTTTATGGTGATGCTGGGTGCACAGTAGATGCTCAATAAAAAAAAAATTGAGCTGTAAGAAATTGGTGCCCTTGTTGGACAAACGTGGTCAAATATGGACAATTCCAAATGCTTCAAGGTAACAGACTGGAAAAGGGCCACACAGATACTGGATGGGAACGTTGTCCTCAGGGATAATGCATTTCTTTGGATTAGATGAGATTCTCTTTCCCCAAATGCTCACAATCTCTCTTAGTTGCAGAAATCACTGATGGCAGCTTCTGCAGATGCCTCCGAGGGTTTTCACAGCATTTGAAATGCCAGATTTGCAGGTCCCCATCCAGTGATCCAAAAACCCACTGGCATCTTAATTTAAAGAGTAAACATTGTTATTAAGAGAGATAAAGCATGCATTGTCAGCTCTGCACCCTTTGAGACTTCTTTCCAAACACCATTCCTCTGCGTTCTTTTCAAATACATACGGGTGGGTGTCCTTTTAATTTTAACTCTGCTCTGCTGAGAAGCACCCCTTATAGAATGTGCTTTTAAATGGCCATCTGTTGTCCCACCCATGTGCTCTCTCACTCTGCGTCAAGTTTGATATCTGAATGGCAACAAGGAGGCAAGGTTGGAGCCCTGGGTGTGGACTGGGAGCTGCTGTTCAAGCCGCTGGGCTTGCTCGTGGCCGCCCTACTTTCCTGTCTGCAGGGCATTTTGCTGTCACACCATCCTCCACGGACATGGATAAAAAAATGCTTGGGGCTGTGTCCTGACTGTACAAAAATAGAACAGTCAGTGCTTTTAGCAGACTTTTTGGAAAAGAAATTGTAGCCCTTCCTTCCTTTTTCAGTGAGACATATGTTCCCAAGGAACAGACTTTAAAAAGCCGGGTGGTTGTTAGAAGGCCAGGCAGTGGGGGGTCTTTTTGATTCCTGGGTTCTGGTGACCCTGGAGATGGGGGGTGCCACCCACAATCTCAGGTCCCAAGCTTTGGGCCACCCTCAGTTGAAGCATTTCTGCTTTTCTTGCCACTCAAGAAAATATCATAAAGAATGAATCCATGTCGGTGTCTCTGATCAATATGCCAAAAATCACTGGATAATCCTGTAAAAAGTATAGATGTGTCTTAAAAAATACATTCTACCCCACATCCTAGAATTGTTATTAGGACACATCAGAATTTGGGTGGATGTCACTGATCCCGTCCGAGTGAAGCCTGTCCAGATTCCCGTAACAGATGCTCATCTACTGGGAGGCGGAGTGGCAGGGTTGGGGAGCTCACCTACACAGGGCCCAAGATTCAAAAGAGGCAGCTCAGTCTTGGATTGGAAGGAAGAAACAGCAGGGCTATGTCGCGTGGTGGTGACTGGGCACTAAATTGGATTCTGAGCCTCTTGGCAGCCAAGGCGAAAAGGGAAATGAGTTGGATAGTGTTGGTTTTTTTTCAATTTGTTATTGAGAGAAAGCAGGCACATGTGTCTAAAAACAGAATTTTTTTCATGATACTAGAAAGTATATATCCTACCAATCCTTACATAAAAGGCTTTGGGAAGCCACACATTATAAAATTATTATTTTCTTTACCATGGTTTTGCAACATATATATTTTTTAAAATTCTTCATTGCTTGTTTTTATAGAATTTAAACTCTCATGTGAAAATTTTGGTGACTAGACTGGGGGCCATCTACTTTTTATATAATTCCTGCTGCCCAGATACTTGCTGTACAGCCAGAATTTTTTTTTAACCAAAAAAGAGCTTCAATGCTATTTGAGCACTGGCATATATATAGGTTGGTACATCAGAGCTTTGCTCCCTGAGGCATGGATTTCAATAGGAAAGCATAAAAAAGGCAATAAAGGAAGCTCAGCCTGGTTTCTGAGTCCTGCTTCCTGACGAGGCCATCGTTTACGGCGTGATGAGTCAGCCCAGTGCAGACGTTCTTGTGCAAATGACCAAATGCTTGTCATGAATCAGAGCAGCCCAGGGCCCTGGAGAAGCTGGTAAGGCAGCGTTTGTAGACGTGGCACAGAAACCTTACACTGTCGTGGCCATTGCTACCAATGTTTTCTGTACAACGACTGCCAACGGGTCCCCAGAGTCTTCTGACTTTCTAGTAACCACCGATTCTGGATCCCAAGGAGCCCCACAACTCAATGCTATTCATTGTGTAGACAGAGGCACACTTGGATGACTCCAACCCTCTAACTTGGCTCAGTGATAGAGAGGCTGAGATTTCAACTTGAGACCTCTTGCTTCTCCATTTCATCTCAGATATCCCCATCACTGAATGCAGTCCTGAGCTACCTTCCAAAATTACTCAGAAGCCTGGAGAGAGAGAAGATTGATACTCTGTTTTGAATGAATGGGTTTCATTTATAATTGGAAAAGCAAACAAACAAACAAACAAAAAGAACAGCGAGTGGGCCAAGCGTGGTGGCTCACACCTGTAATCCCAGCACGTTGGGAGGCTGAGGCAGATGGATCACGAGGTCAGGAGATCAAGATCATCCTGGCTAACGTGGTGAAACCCCATCTCTACTAAAAATACAAAAAAATTAGTAGGGCATGGGGGCGAGCACCTGTAATCCCAGCTACTCGGGAGGCTGAGGCAGAGAGTTGTTTGAACTGGGGAGGCGGAGGTTGCAGTGAGCCGAGATCGCACCACTGCCCTCCAGCCTGGGTGACAGAGTGAGACTCTGCCTCAAAACAAAAAAAAGAAAACAGCGAGTGCTGTCCTGCATGGATCAACTTGATCAATAAATCAGTGAGAACCAAGCTGAGACGAGGCTGTGTTACCTGCTTCAGAAGATAAAGCCGCCCTCGCTGACCCTTTGCTCGTCTTCTCTTCCTGTGCTTTCATAGATTGTCCTCCACTCAGTGACTACGTGGTCCTCAACATCACCAGTAGCAGTTTTCAAGTATCCTGGCGTTTAAATTCTACGCAGAACCACACTTTCCATGTCTGGGTTTACCGGGGTACGGAGTTGCTCAGGAGCACCAGGACACAGGGCCAGGCACTGGCGGTGGCTGGGCTGGAGGCTGGAGTGCTGTACAGGGTGAAGACCAGCTACCAGGGGTGTGGGGCCGACGTCTCCACCATGCTGACTGTCAAAACCGGTAAGGCCCCCAGTCAGAGACCCACGTTAGCTTGTGCGCTTGTCTTTCTATACCAGTTCCATGGCCCTAGCACGTCGCATTGTTCTTCCTATAACCAGGGCCCCAGAAGTCACTGACCGCCCCACACTTCCTACCTCTCCTCCCAGTCATCCCACTGCCTGCCCGGCATTGCACCAGCCCGCTGGCACCTTCACGTGCTCCCTCCCTTCCCTGCATCTCATCCTGTTCCGGGTTCACTCTGCCGTGTGAGGGGACAACATGTGGAATCAGAAGAACCAATAAGGCATCAGCTAGAGTGAAGCAAAGGAATAAAATAATAATAAAGCAGAAGGCGGCAGCTCCTGGCAGGCAGATCAGGACCCTGCCTGCTTATCCCACCGCACTGAGGCTGTCTTAAGTTCCCTCTCTGAGAGGGGAGAATCGCTGACGTTTTCATGCCTCGCTTCCCTCGTGGTGCATGTTAAGCGAATGCTGTGCCCACCACATTTGTGCTGGGACAAAATGTTTTTTCTTTTTGAGACGGACTCGCTCTGTCACCCAGGCTGGAGTGCAGTGGTGCGATCACAGCTCGCTGCAGTCTTGACTCCCTGGACTCAAGTGATCCTGCCACCTCAGCCTCCCTAGTAGCTGGGACCATGGGCACATAGCACCATACCCGGCTAAATTTTTTTATTTTTTGTAAGGATGGAATCTTGCCATGTTGCTCAGGCTGGTGCCAAATTCCTGGGCTCGAGTGATCCCAAGAGGAAACTTTTGTCCCCAAAACACACGAGGCACACATGAACTCAGCACTTTGTCGGGAAGGAGCCGGTGTGGCCCATCTGGGTCTGTCCCATGTGGCTCACTTGGCTCTGCCCGTGACTTGCTCCCCACTTGCCTGGTGCCCAGTGGTGCCTAGACTTGGTCAGGTGAGGCCTGGCTGGTGGAAGTTCTCCCCAAGGCTGGCCTCTGTGGCTGTGGGATGTGAATGTGGGCCTGCTGGGGCTCCATTCTGGTCCTGGGTTCTCGACGTGTGTGTCCCTGATGTAGAGCCGGTGGGAGTCCTCGGCTGTGGGCTTTGGGCTTCATGTCTCAGCAGAGAGTGCAGAGCATAGAAATTGCTGCATACAGACCATACTGTGGCCTTTCTCACTCACAGAGGTTAATGCTAGTGACAGTGAGTGGTGGCGGAGAATGAATGGCGGAATGTGGCTCAGCCCTACATCCTTTTCAAACTGATTTGGGGTGAACCTCAAGCTAAGTCCTCATAGCAGCCAGCATGGGCATCCAGAAAGCCCCGAAGCACCCCGGCCACTCTCGACACAAGCTCTCCACTGTGCACGCAGCTTCCCATTCCAAGCTGACTCCACCTCATCTTCTCATTTCATTTCCAAAGTATGCCGGGCTAAGGGGAGGAGGGACTCTTTTCCCTCTTTGGAAACGGAGGTCTGAGAGGCAGTTCCATTATAGCGCCATCCTCCAGGGTGCATAATTGATCTCTATGGGAAACGCAATAGGAACTTGCAGCTCCCTGCCAACCCCACCAACCCTATGCCCTCACCCTCCCCACCCCGCCAACCCCGTGCCCTCACCCTCCCCACCCCGCCAACCCCGTGCCCTCCCCTCCCCACCACGCCAACCCCGTGCCCTCACCCTCCCCACCAACTCCGTGCCCTCACCCTCCCCACCCCACCAACCCCGTGCCCTCACCCTCCCCACCCCACCACCCCGTGCCCTCACCCTCCCCACCTCGCCAACCCCGTGCCCTCACCCTCCCCACCAACTCCGTGCCCTCACCCTCCCCACCCCACCAACCCCGTGCCCTCACCCTCCCCACCCCACCACCCCGTGCCCTCACCCTCCCCACCCCACCAACCCTGTGCCCTCACCCTCCCCACCCCACCAACCCATGTCCTCACCCTCCCCACCCCACCAACCCCGTGCCCTCACCCTCCCCACCACGCCAACCCCGTGCCCTCACCCTCCCCACCCCACCAACCCTGTGCCCTCACCCTCCCTACCCCCACCAACCCCATGCCCTCCTCACCCTCCCCAACCCACCAACCCCGTGCCCTCACTCTCCCCACCACCAACCCCGTGCCCTCACTCTCCCCACCCACCAACCCCGTGCCCTCACTCTCCCCACCTCGCCAACCCCGTGCCCTCACCCTCCCCACCCCACCAACCCCGTGCCCTCACTCTCCCCACCCACCAACCCCGTGCCCTCACTCTCCCCACCTCGCCAACCCCGTGCCCTCACCCTCCCCACCCCACCAACCCCGTGCCCTCACTCTCCCCACCCACCAACCCCGTGCCCTCACTCTCCCCACCCACCAACCCCTGCCCTCACTCTCCCCACACCACCAACCCCATGCCCTCAGGAAAAAATACCTACATTCCAATGTCAGGCACAGATAATTTGGAAGGGTCTAGAAGACTCCTGAATTACCAGCCTATTCCAATTCCCAGCCTTGATTTTCTCTCCTTTTCCGGATTATAAAAATGTCCTTCTTTTGTAGAGCCCTTTTTGAAGGAGCCCAATTTCCTTTAAAGGCCTTGTCTAATTCCACCTTGTCATGAGCCTGTGACGCCGGGAGGCAGCAGGGCGGGTGTTACAGTGGCACCTGATGCCCAGAGCCTCCAGGGAGTCCAATTCCCAGGGTCCTGGAGGAGGCCGCTGGTCCATGAGGCTCTGCGATATGTCGGGGCCTGAGAATCGGAGACCACAAGGGGTGCTCCTCCCTCTTGCTAAGAAGGGAGATTCACAGGAGCCCCAACTGGGAAATACACAATATACAACATTGGTGGCATTTCTACAGCCTTAAGTGTGGCGTGCATAGGTGACACACTCTCTGATGGCCCGTAGTTTGCCAGCTGGGAGAGAGCCAGGGTGGGGCACAGCTGCGGGTGGCTGTTAGATAACCAGAGAAAGGTGCAGAATTGTGGCCGACCTGCTCCTGTGCCTGCCGACGCTTGGGTTTTGCATGCTGAGTTTCTTCTCGTAATGAGAGACGAATATTCCCGTGTCCCATCTTGAGCCTTTTTTCCATCTTTGCTTATGTCCAAAAATAATGCAACCTCCTTTGTAAGTGAGCAACCCTACCAGTTTGACTGGCAGAGTACGTTCTTGAGAGATGGGACTTTCAGAGCTAAATTCTGGAACGTCCCAGGCAGGTTGGAACCCTTTGGTCACCCTGAGGTTGGGGGCCTGAGTAAGGGCCCTGTGTGAGTACCCGCTGGGCCCTGTGGTTGTGAATAGGGCAAAGGAAAGCAGCAGCCATGCCATGGGAAAGGACCCTCCATGCACTGGTTGAGTCCCAGTTCCTGTGGGTACGGGCTGTGTGTGACGTTTGCACCTCCTTCCTGGGATGTCTCTGCCCTGGACATAAAAGTGGTTGTTTATTCTTTTGTTTCTTACATTTATTTCCCCCAATTAGGATACCTCAATCTAAGATTCATGCCCCAACCTATTAAAAAAAGTTCTCCGCCAAAGAGTAGGCTTCACGGAAAACATTAACAGACAAGTGTGTGACTTTTGACCACAGGGTAATTTGTTTCACTGTCTGTCTCAGATGCCCAGGTATTTGAAGTCACAATAAAGATTGTAAACCACAACCTGACAGAGAGGTTACTCAACCACAGCAGCATGGAGTTCCAGGACTTTTCTAGACAACTGCTTCACGAGGTAAAGCCACAGTGCAGACACAGAAATCTTTTCTTGGGTGTTCTGAGTGAGAACATCAAACACAAGCCAATTCCTGCCCAGCTCTTCCTCTGGGATTGTGGCAAAAATACATGTTACTGCAGCTTCAGGGGAGGCCAAACCCAAATCGCACAGTGATTACTCAGAAGCTTCCCCCCTGCTTTTATGGGGTGCTTAATCCAGATACGGGGCCGATCCATCTTTAAAATATGTACCTTTATTCAAATGGTCTACACCATTTAATCCTACTGCTGGATTTTCTGTGGAACCTTCTGTCTGAGGGCTCTGTCTTCCAGCTCTGGGGTAGCTTCATTAGCAAAGCATTTACCAGCAATCACAGCATCCATTCCTCCCTTGTGACTAAAGGGGGACATCAGCAGACAGCTAGGGAGAAGCAAGCCAGTGGGAAGCACATCTATCCACAGATGGTGCATTGGAGGGAAAAGTGACTTCCTAATCTGCCAAGAATCACATAAGGTCTGAGTTTTTACCCTCCCTGCAAACTAACAAGTGAGTCTACCACAGTGTCATGCATGCTGGCAGAAGATACGAGACTCCTGGGCCAGAGACAGAAGACTGTATTACTCACAGCACAGCAGGCAGCATGCGTGTGCGGTTGTGCCAGTTCCCCTTCCTGCACCCGAGTCCCACAGAGGTGATGCAGAGGGCCCCGGGGCACGAAGCACATAAAGTGAGTCTGCACCTGAGCTGAGGAACCCCACCCCTAGGGAACCTGAATCTTTTATAATGGGTGCAAGCACTTGCTCCAGAAGGAGACATTATCTGTTACATCAGACAGTAACAAACCTGCCCTTTGCTTTGGAGGGAGCCGTTATCTCTCCCTCCCAAGGCTGTTTACTATGCAAACATCCTTGGAAAGATATTCTGGAACAAAAGGGCAGTTAGTGCTTCTATTTGCAAGATGTGTAGAAATGCCAGACCCGGCCGGGTGCGGTGGCTCAAGCCTGTCATCCCAGCACTTTGGGAGGCCGAGACGGGCGGATCACGAGGTCAGGAGATCGAGACCATCCTGGCTAACACGGTGAAACCCCGTCTCTACTAAAAATATACAAAAAATTAGCCGGGCGAGGTGGCGGGCGCCTGTAGTCCCAGCTACTCGGGAGGCTGAGGCGAGAGAATGGCGTAAACCCGGGAGGCGGAGCTTGCAGTGAGCTGAGATCCGGCCACTGCACTCCAGCCTGGGCGACAGAGCGAGACTCCGTCTCAAAAAAAAAAGAAATGCCAGACCCACAGAGTGTTGCTTCCCAACATTCGCCTGCAGGGGGAATCCAGTTTTCATTGTTTTCAGAGAACTCCCTCCCTTTTTTAATGTTAACTCGCTTGTGTGTGCAAGTATGGGTGGGCAGAAAGGCGGGGAATCAGGCTGGTGTCTCCCTTGCTTGGGCGTGGGTGACCCTAAGCACCTGGCTCTGTGTGCATGTTTTCTGCGGGATACAGCCTAGTAAGTGGGGGGACAGCTCCAAAGAGCCGTAGGCATTGTTCCTTGATGGGGCCTCTCCATCTATCAATCCATTTATCAATCAATCCAATAGTCTTTCTCACACACTCACACAAATAACTTTCACACCAGTTTTCAGGACACTCAGAGGGGATTGTCCATCTGATGCTCCATGACTGGGAGCTTGATTGCAGTGGTCACTGTGAGTCCCCAGCGCACACCAGGCCAGGCCTGGCCGTCCCAGGGAAAGCTCAGCTAAGGTGCTGTGAATGGACCTCTCTGCTTGCTCTGAGAGGTCGGTCGCTGGGTGCCTCCTCTTGATTACAGAGGAGGGAAATGGCTCCATGAACCATCCATTGATCACACCTGGAACCCTGCTTAACGGTCGTGAAGACGTTGATGGATGTCTGCTATCTGAGTAGCTGTTGCCTCTTCTTGGCTAGGTCGAGAGCTCCTTCCCGCCGGCGGTATCTGACTTGTACCGAAGTGGGAAACTGAGAATGCAGATAGTGTCTCTCCAGGCGGGAAGCGTGGTTGTGAGGCTCAAGCTCACCGTGCAGGACTCTGGGGTTCCCGTGAGTGTCTCCACGCTGGCCCCCATGCTCCAGCCCCTGTTGGCAAGCACAGTGTTCCAGATTGACCGGCAGGGGACACGTGTGCAAGGTACAGCCCAGCCACCGGCCCTGCTGCCTGGTGCCCTCCAGCTCAGAAATCCTCTTGGTGACTTTGAGTCAGTCTTTCCTTTATTTAAAAGAGTAAAGAAATGCAAATCCTATTCTACCTTCCTCCACCAGAACCGGGGGCCAGGGCAGTAGCCCTCAACAGCCAGCCCACCTGTGTCTCATCCATCAGCCCAGGACCCTGAGTGAAATGGGGCTGGAAGGTCCTCTCGGGGGAAAGGGACAGAAGTTCACTGTGTCTGTGGTCAGGGCCCCCCAGCACTTCCAGGACACTGGACAACTGCCCACATGTGGGTCTATTTCTTTCCTTTTTTTTTTTTTGTTGGGACAGAGTTTTGCTCTTGTTGCCCAGGCTGGAGTGCAACGGCACAATCTCGGCTCACTGCAACTTCTGCCTCCCAGGTTCAAGTGATTCTCCTGCCTGCTCTGCGCCCTTGCCTGGCCAGCCCGGGAGGGTGCAAAGGCTTGCTGGCAGCTCTGTCTGCTCCCACACCTGCCTCTTCCTCTGAACTGGAGGGCCGGCAAGCCTCCAGGCATAATGCAAGACTAAATACAGCTGCCAGCACCTTCCTCTGAGCTCACGTGGGAGCTGTCTGGGGGGACGGAGGAGTGAAGACTAGGTGAATCACCACACACCAAAATAGACACGAGGGGCTTGGTGGTTTGAGCCAGCGGCTTGCTTGGTGCCTCTGCTGTCCTCCATGGACTGCAACCCAGCCAGCCTAGGCTCCAAACCCAACCCGGAGCACCCCTAGGAGAGTTACTGGTAAGCTGGAGGTTGAGTAGCACCCCAGGAAGAGGTGTGGGTTAGCACCAGCAGTGTTCTGATGGCAAGGCAGCCCCCAGGCCGTGCCAGGGTGGTGGCGTAGCTGTTGTGGCCGCTGACGAGCTTGCTGTTCTCCAGGGAAGCTGCTTCTGTGGAGACCACAGGAAGCACAACAGAAAAAAGCCACGAAACGAGACTCTGAGCACTCAGCGGCAGGGTTTTCTTTGCACAGAACTGAACTGGTCCCACATCATGGCTTAAATTCCAACTGAATTGGAACTTCTGTGGCATGCTGGGCGTGAGTTCGTTCCTGAGTACCTCCACTGGCAGCTCTACAGAACCACACAAGGCCCTGTCACCACCCAGCGGGGCCTGGCCCCTGATGAGCTCAGCCACCCCCCTGGAACTACATTGTCCTTGCCCTCCCCATTTCTCCCCAAGGCGGGCCCCCCAGTGACATCACGTCACATGTCTTTGAGGCACAGGAGGAGGAGCACACCTGTAGAGACACCTGGGTGCTCTAGAATGGCATGGGAAGCTCATGTTATACTCAGCTGGACCCCACCTCCGGCGTGGGAAGCTCATGTTATACTCAGCTGGACCCCACCCCCGGCTCAGTTACTTTTCTATGTCTTGGTTGAGACACTAAGTATTGGAGAATGTTGGCACATCAAAGACAGAGGAGAAAGCATTTCAACTTTTGGGGTGTGGAAACAGAGAATAAAGAAGAAAGGGTTAGATGCACACCTGTGGGTACTAATATCATCCAAAGGAACCAACATTTCCTAATCTTTGCCCCCAAATAAGCCAACCGATGTGAAGGTGGGCACGGGCAGGCCATAAGCTTATCATGAGAGTGTTGGACAAACGCCCCACCTCTGCCCCAAAAGTGCCCCTGCTCCCGGCCGTTCACTGCAAAGATGGCTAGGAAGGACTCCTTCCAGCATGGGTCTGTCTTCTGATCACCCTCTGGCCATTTTCTCATGGGTTTTGTCTTGTGTCTACCCCTGGCAGACTGGGACGAGTGTGTGGACAGCGCAGAGCACGATTGCTCGCCGGCTGCCTGGTGCATCAACCTGGAGGGCTCCTACACCTGCCAGTGCCGCACCACCAGGGATGCCACCCCTTCCCGTGCAGGCCGGGCCTGTGAGGGTACGTGTCGACCCCCCTGCCCGAGAATCTGGGGGTGGGGCAAGGTCCAATTCTCCATTGGCACAGCACTGAGGACCTATGGTAATGTTAGGGACCTACAGAAATGTTTTCATTTCAATTTCTTTTAAAATCACAAGAAAGAAACTAATAGAAGGATAGTAAATATGCATAAAACAATGAATCTAGCCTGGATTACACTCGTTGCCATCCAGATGTCGTTATAAAATGTAAGTTTTGATAGATTTTTAAGTGGAGGGATACAGGGGTCCATGAAGGCCAAGTTCCTTAGGTCCACAGAAGTCAGGATGCAGCCCGGGGCAAAGGATTCCTCCCTAGGTGGCCTGGAGTCCAAGAAGGGGTGGAAGCCCAGAGAAGCTGGAGAGGGGCTCGATGGGGGCCGCTGAGCTCTAGTCCTGCTGTATCAGCCCCCAGTCTTTACTGTGGGCCAGTTCTGATGAGAGGGTTGGGGATACCTGGGGTGCTGAGCTGAGCAGCAGGAGGAGGCCACGTGGGGACCTAAAAGGCAGTGACTGATGAGCCATGTTGGCCTGGATGCAGGCATGGCAGAGGTGCCCAGCCACTGGCTTGCCAGCCCCCACTGAGGCCTTTCTAGCTGGAAGGAGCAGCCGATACCTGTTCTCTGGGGAGAATGTTCCTCAGACACTGCGAGGGCTGCTCTGCTTCCTAACACCCACAGCCTGTCTTCTCCTGTTTTTCTTATTTGCCTAATGTCCTGCAAGTCAATGACAGCATCCAGCACCAAGTCCCACACTGAGCGCAAATCTGGGGGAAGTTGTCCCATTTTCCCAGAGTCCTGCTGGATTAATCCGAGGCCTGTGAGAACCAAGCCCTGCATTCAAGTCCGGGTTTTGTAGCCCCTCGGGTGGATCCCTCACCCTCAGCTTCAGTCTCTTCATTTATCCAGTAGAGAGGCGTGACTTGCCTTTGGAGATTCCCGGGGAGCCTGCAAACATGAGCCCATTAAACTCTCCCGAATGCTGGCTGAAGCCACCTGCGTCCCTGGCCAGGTCCACGCGGGGATGCAGAGCAGTCCTGCTGGACGGCTGTGCTGCCCTCCTGGGAGGGCTCTTAGTCATGGGTGGGATCCAGCAGGCTCTGACAGTGGATGTTTCTTGGCAGGTGACCTGGTGAGCCCCACAGACAATGGGCTGTCTGCGGCGACAGGGGTAACGGCTCCAGCTCTTGGCATGGGAACAGCAGCCCTCGGCCTAGAGAACTTGTCACCCAGCCCTGGGCACCCTCAGGGCACCCCGGCAGCAGGCCAGGACTGGGTCCCAGGGCCCCCGTCCAGGAGAGGGGGCAGCAGTGTGGTCGGGTATGACAGGAACAGCACAGGAAAAGGCGAGGAGCAGGAGGCGCCCAGCACTGCTCTGGGTCTGGGGATGGACCAAGGGAACCCCAGCGAGGTGAACCCCAGCCAGGGGAGCCTCAGACAGGCGAGCCCCAGCCAGGAGAGCACCAGCCAGGGTAACCCCAGCCAGGGGAGCATCAGCCAGGCGAGCACCAGCCAGGCGAGCACCAGCCAGGGGAGCCCCAGCCAGGTGAGCCCCGGTCATAGGAACACTATTGGGGTGATAGGCACCACCTCCTCCCTGAAGGCTCCTGGGTCAACCCACAGCTTCCCTCCTGGGGCCACAGATGGCCCACTGGCCCTCCCTGGACAGCTACTGGGAAACTCCACCATGGAGCCACCCTCCTGGCCTTCCCCCACTGAGGACCCCACCGGCCACGTCATGTGGCATGCCACCGGTTCCACATGGGAAACACTTCTGAATCCCACGTGGGTGCAAAATGAGGACAGTGGACCCTCCGGTTCTGCAGACCTGCCATCGACCCCCACCCTCACACCTCTGAAGACCCCCGCCTGTGGTGAGTTCCTCGGATGGTGCATGGGGACTAGGACTAATAGGACCCATAGCCTGTGTGAGCCTCTGGTGGCAAAGCTCCCGCAGCCGTGGTTGCAGGCTGCTAGCAATGCTCAGGCAGCATCCTCATCTTGTGTGTGAGGAAACGGAGGCGCCCAGCAGCTGGTTTCTGGTTGAGTTAGGAAGACAGCTTGGTCCCCTTGCCTGTCCCAGCCCTCTCTTCCCCACGTCTTAGGGCTCCCTGTCTGCAGCCGCTGGGGCAGAGGTCTGCCTTCAGGAGCAGGCACTGGGGCTTACTTGTCGCATTAGGTACTGGAGCCATCCCCTGAGGCATTGACCACCCCCGCTGTCCTGCCTCCTAGCAGAGCTGTGCCCCCGCCTGCCCCAGCACCAATCAGTGTGATGACACCCCCACAACAACTCTACACCCCCCCAGTAATGCTGCCTTCCCATAGCTGTTCTGCACCCCTCCATTGTTCCGTCATCCTGCCAAGCATTCTGCAGCCCTGCAGCTGCTCTGCACACCAAGGTGTGCTGCACCCCAGCTTTTCTGCACCCCCGGCTCTTCTGTACTCCCAGCTGTTCTACACTTCCTCAGTGGTTCTGTCTCCCCAGCTGTTCTGTATCTGCCCAGCTGTTCTATACACCCCAGAGATTCTGCATCTCCCCAGCTGTTCTGTATCTGCCCAGCTGTTCTATGTGCCTCAGATTCTGCATCTCCCCGGCTGTTCTGTATCTGCCCAGCTGTTCTATATGTCTCAGAGATTCTGCATCTCCCCAGCTGTTCTGTATGTTCCCTGCTGTTCTGCATCTGCCCAGTTGTTGTATACGCCCCAGAGATTCTGCATCTCCCTAGCTATTCTGTGTCTCCCCAGCTGCTCTGTATCTGCCCAGCTGTTCTATATGCCCCAGAGATTCTACATCTCCCCAACTCTTCTGTATCTCCCCAGCTGTTTTGCACCTCCATAGGTGTTCTGCACTTTCCCAGCTGCTTTGTGCTCCCTCAGCTGTTCTACACCCATGGTTCTGTACTTCCCCAGCTGCTCTTCACCCCAGATGTTGAACCTCCACAGATGCTCTCCATTGTCAGCTGTTCTACAACCCCAGTTGTTTTTTTACCCCCTAAGTGTTCTGTACCCCCATCTGCTCTACACATCCAGGGTTCCTGTACCCCTCAGCTGTTCTGCACCTCTAGTCATACCGTAACCCCAGCAGTTCCATGTTACCTGTGGAAGATTGAGCCATCACCAAGCCCCCAGGTGACATCTCAGGAGAGTCACAACAGCTCTGTGCAGGAATTGGGTGTCGGCCATGACAGCCCTGTGAGCTTGCAGAGCTAGTCTGCCTCTGGATTTCATGCTAATGAACTGTTAAATGTGATCTTCCTCAGTGCGTTTCCTCTGCTAAGCAGGCTCTAAGACTAAACTCTTAAGCCCACGTAAGTCAGTATTACCGAGGGACGTGAGGTCTTCCTGTAAGAATGGTTCTCTAGCCAGCATTGTCACCACTATCGACCCCAAGTTGGATCCTGGGTAAATCCACCCAGGGGTCAAGAGTAGACGGTCCATCTGAGGCGCCACTAAGAACCTGCTCAAGAGGCCTTCATTTTGGGGAGTCCAGGGGCCTCAGGGATGTATATGAGCCATTTGCTGAAACCAAACCAAACCAGAAGCCATTTGCTATCATCCTGAGGAGGGGCAAGGATGCAGGCCCAGGAAGCCCGGGCTTGGGAGGTTTGTACAGGATCCTCCTCACCCATCACCTTGGCGGCCATCACCTGCAAATCGCTCATGTCCCCATGGTGATGAATTTGATTTTTGGCATTGGGCGAGGCTTCTTTTCTCCTAGAAATGGCTTGATTTTTAATTTTGGTGTTTCTATTCCACTTCCCAGTTCCCGTCTCCATTGGGAGGATCATGGTCTCCAATGTGACCAGCACAAGCTTCCACCTGGCATGGGAGGCAGGTCTTGCTTTGAACTCCGCCTTCCAGCTCACTCTGACTTCCGCACAGAGCCCCACCGTGGTCCTAGAGACCTGGAACATGAGTGTGACACTGTCGGGGCTGGAGCCTGGGGTCTTGCACCTGGTTGAGATCGTGGCCAAAGCATGTTGGAAAGAAGGTGCCAGAGCTCATCTGAAAGTGAGGACAGGTAATGGGCTTCCATTTGGTTTTTTGTGTTGTTTTGTTTTTTGGTTTTTGGTTTTTTTTGAGACGGAGTCTCGCTCTGTTGCCCAGGCTGGAGTGCAGTGGTGCAATCTCAGCTCACTGTAGGCTCTGCCTTCCGGGTTCACGCCATTCTCCTGCCTCAGCCTCCCGAGTAGCTGGGACTACATGCGCCCGCCACCACGCCCGGCTAATTTTTTTGTATTTTTAGTAGAGATGGGGTTTCACCGTGTTAGCTGGGATGGTCTCGATCTCCTGACCTCATGATCCACCCGCCTCGGCCTCCCATTTGTTTTCAAAGAGAGGAATAAAAAGTATGAAAAAGACTTTCCATGGGTTAAGGCTTAAGAGAGCTGGATTAGTTTGTGGGCTGCTAGGTGTCATTGTTCCTCTCAGCTTAGGGACATCTGGCTGGCTTCAGCAGGCATGCAACGATGGCCAGGCAGGAGGCGCCTTATTCAGGAAAAGGCATTAGGCAACCCGCAGGCTCTGAGGCGGTGGCAGAGTGCTGCAGACTGTGCCTGGGAGGTGGCGGGTGTGGCTCCCCTGTGTCCTCTTGGGGAAGCAACTCATCTGTTGAGCTGCATCCACTCCCTCTGATCTCAACAGTCTCAGAGGACTTGGCTTTCAGGAAGGATATCAACTGAAAATCGGCAGTCGCACGGATGATCTGTGAGCAGCCCGCCGGAGCCCGGGGCCACAAACTAAAGAATTAAGCAATAATGAATCAAACATAGACTCCACTGCGTTCAAGCTGGGTGGTGACAACACTACATATATTTGGATGAAATTCCTCTTTTCTTTTCGTTAGCGTCGCCACCTGGGTATTTTCTTATGTGTACCTTACCTGGATAGTCAAGGGCACGTCTGATGTTGCAGGCTGGTTTTCACACCGTGGCAGTTTCCCAGGTGTTAGTAGCAGTGGTCTGCACAGTAGGGTGCGCACCCCTTCAGGGAGGTGTAAGATGGTTTTCACACCATGGGCAGCATTGATAGCAGTGGTCTGCAAGGTGGGGCGCACACCCCTTGAGGGAGGCATAAGATGGCCTATTGGGATGCAGTGATAGAAGTTGAGAACTTCTATGTCTGTGCTTTAAAGTACTAATCAGCCATGGCCTGAGAAATTAGAGAACAGAGGGAGTGCATGACGTGAACTGTGCAAGTTCATGAGCAGCTGGAGAAGAGGGAGATCAGTGCTGGCTGGACGGTCAGGCAGGGTGGCCCTGGGGTCTGAGAACCAGAGTTGGGCCACTGAAGGTCTCAGCTGCTCTGGACGGGACATGGGGGACCCGAACCTGTGGGCAGGCTTATACGTGCTCTCACCTGTGCACCTGTTCTGCTACTGATGGCTTTCAGACTGGGTTGCCCATGCCAACCATAGAGACTGAACCAGAGGCCCTCAGAGGCAGCCACAAAAATGATCTCAAGGATGGAGAGTTTGGGGTTCCCCCAGGAATGCATAGCAGAATGGCTCTGTGGTTTGTCTTAAGCCTGAGTGAGAAGCTCTGAGGAGATGGACTCTAAGCCCCCTGAGGGGAGAGCTGTGTCTGTCTCCTTCACTGTCTAGAATGCCTCTGGCACATGGCAGCTGCTTCATAAATATTTGGTGAGGGACTGACTGAACACTGGGGTGGTTGCCATGCCAGGGCCAGGATGGGGTGGTGACCTTCCTGGACCACATTTGTGTGCCACATACTCCTAGAAGCCCTCCACGGAGGGAAAAGATTCAGATGGGACAGATGATGCCAAAACAGGGACTGCCCATAGACAAGGGGAGGTGGGGCTGCTGGGGGAGGAAGAAGGGCTGGCTGTAAACAAGACCCCTGGGCACCCTGTGGCCCTGTGGACTCTGAGTAGAGGCCTGGCCAGGGCTCTAAGTCCTGGTATACCTGGGACAGCCCAGTTTGTACCTGTGGCCTGGCAAAGTTATTTAACGGTGCCTCCACATGCTTCAAGTCATGCCAGCTTGCTGGTAAATTGAACGCCCCAGCATGGGTAACGGCAGTAAGGAAGGAAGGGTGTGTGTGTTGAGGACACAGTTGCAGGGGCCGAGCTGGCTGCGTCCTCTGAAAGGTTCTCCCACTGTGTCCTGTGTCCTCTGGCATCTGATGGACTGTGTCACTGAGCCCTGGCACTATTCCTTCTTCCTAGAACACAGGGCGGCCTTGGTGTGATGCTCTTCACGGACATGAAAATACGCTTATTAATATTGAAATGTTACTTTGTTATCTAATACATTCCAAATGTGTTTATCCTCCATCCTGCAGCGGCCCGGAAGCTCATTGGAAAGGTCAGAATTGCAAATGTCAGGTACTCAGAATCCTTTCGCAACGGAAGCAGCCAGGAGTATCGAGATTTCCTAGAACTGTTCTTCAGGACGGTGAGTTGGTGATATCAGCCCTTAATTCCTTTCAGGAGGGAAAGGGTGGAAGGCTGATAGAATTCTAGGTTAGGTGCAGTGGCTCACACCTATAATCCTAGCACTTTGGGAGGCAGAGGCGGGCAGATTGCCCAAGCTCAGGAGTTTGAGACCAGCCTGGGCAACATGGCAAAACCTCATCTCCACCAAAAAAATACAAAAAATTAGTCTGTCACGGGGGCTCATATTTGTGATCTCAGCTACTCAGGAGGCTAAGGCAGGAAAATCTCTTGAACCCAGGAGGCAGAGGTTGCAGTAAGCTGAGATCATGCCACTGCACTCCAGTCTGGACAACAGAGTGAGACCCTGTGGGAAAAAAAAAATTTCTAGTCTCATCCAACTAGGAATTTGACTTGTAGGTCCTATGAGCTCTTCATTTCTGAAGGAAGCCAGGACTATAAGCTCTGGCTTGGCTCCCTGAGCGTCTCTGGATCTGCCCTGGCAAAGACACGGTCAGCAGACAGGAGGCACAGCTCTTCCTCTGCTGCATCATTATTTCACATGCTTTTCTGTCCAGTGAAATCTGTTTCTCAATTGTGGAACCTATGAAGCAGAAAGTCCCTCCATGTTTTTTTTTTTAACCTATAAGAAATGAGATTTATTTCATAGACCATAAAATCTACACTTTTAAACTGTACAATTCAGTGGTTTAGACTATTTTGCAAAATTGTGCAACCATCACCACTAATTCCAGAACACTTTCATCACCCAAAAAGAAACTTCATTAGAAGCCACTCCCAGCTGGGCATGGTGGCTCACGCCTGTAATCCCAGCACTTTGGGAGGCTGAGGCGGGTGGATCACCTGAGGTCAGGAGTTTGAGACCAGCCTGGTCAACATGGCGAAACCCCGTCTCTACTAAAAATACAAAAATTAGCCAGGCGTGGTGGTGGGTTCCTGTAATCCCAGGTACTCAGGAGGCTGAGGCAGGAGAATTGCTTGAAACCAGGAGGCAGAGGTTGCAGTGAGCTGAGATCGTGCCACTGCACTCCAGCCTAGGCAACAGAGCAAGACCCCATCTCAAAAAAAAAAAAGGAAGTCATTCTCTCTCACCACTTCCTCCCGCTCCTGGTAATCACTAAGCTGCTTTTTATCTCTATGGATTTGCCCATTGTGGACATTTTACAGAAATAGAATTGTGACTTTTTGTGTCTGGCTTCTTTCAGTTAAAATGAGGTTTTCGGATTTCATCCACGTGGCAGCATGTGTCAGCACTGCATTCCTTGTTATGGCTGGGACATAACCCATGCAGGCTCATCCATTCATTCACTGAGGGCACTGGGCGGCTCCCGCTTCTGTCTGTTATAAATAGTGCTACAATGCCCCTGCCTCAGAGAAAGTTCTTTTCCTGCTCTTTCCTGCATTCCTCCCTGCCATCCCCTCAGCATTCTCTGGGACGCTATCTGTTACCATTTAGTGACGTGCCTTCTTGTGGACTTTTTGAGGTAGAGGGAGTGCCCTTGTCATAATCTAGTGATTTTGTTGGCGTGGAATCTCACATTGCAGATTTCTTGAATCTGGGAGTTTAAGGCTCAGCACAGAGAGGTATGACATTGCCGCCTAGTGGCCTGTCGTGCTAATATTGTAGCAGGACTGCAAACCCCAGCGCTTCACCCACAGATGAGAAGAGCTGCCTTTAGGACCGGCCTCAGTGGCTTAGCTCGTTCCCAGCTCCTGGTTTGTGCATTCAAGAATTGTTGATGGTTTGATTAATAATATGGTTTGATTAATAATGTGATTTCATTGATAAGGTTAAATAGTAGTTACAATATTAAACAACAAACACCGAATCCTTCCACCTGGCTCTAGTGGTCAAACGAGGCAGCTCCATTTCCTTCCCAAGTTTCTTGATTAATCTTTCCTCTTTGAACCATTTCTTCCCTTGCCCATTTTTGGGGATGTTGTTTTTCTGTTTGCCTAGAATTTCAGGACAGCAAATAATGACACAACTTAATCACAGAAGTAGGATGTTAAGAGAAATTTCGGGGGTTTCACTTGCTGATAATCGCAAACATGGATGTCCAGGAGGTGTCCGCTGCGTGCCTCGGTCCCTGGCTCTTCACCACTTCCTAGCAAGGGGCCTGGAACTTTGCTTAGAGGTTGGTTTGAAATGCAGCTAAAGGTCACATTAATCCAAGACTATGACAGATTCCTCTGAGAGAAAGAGAGAGGGAATATCTGATTGTGAAGATGGTCACGACAACAGTCATCTACTGAGCCAACCCAGGGCAGCTGCATTCTCCCTGGGGTCCACAGACTCTGAGAGGGACAATGGATCTGTTCACCTTGGCGGCCCAGAAGCCGGGGAGTAAGTCCATGACCCGGGCCCTGAGCTACCGCACCTGTGAGGACAAACGCTGGAGGTGCCCTTTCCATAGGAGGTTTGCATTGAGGGTGACTGAAGCTCATTATAAGATTGTTTGCCTTTCTGGGTGCTTTTTGTTTTTGTTTTGTTTTGTTTTGAGACGGAGTCTCACTCTGTCGCCCAGGCTGGAGTGCAGTGGAGCGATCTCTGCTCACTGTAAACTCCGCCTCCTGGGTTCACGCCGTTCTCCTGCCTCAGGTGTTTTGACCATGATGGGTTAGTGTGGAATCATATAGTGTGTGATGTGTGACTGTGTCCAAAGAGACAGAGTAGAAAGTGGGGCATTTGGGGGTAGGAACCCCCTGTCCTAATGGGGATGTTGGAAATGCTCACAGGAAGAGTCTGGGGACAGGCAGGGAGGGAGAATGAAAGGGGATATGCTCTGCAGCGTCAGCAGCAAAATGGCTGTTCCAGAGAAGGCATTGGGGAGTGGTGTCCCTCCCCATGACCCCACACTCAGCCTCCTGCCCTCGGTGGCTGCAAACCAGGAGTATGAAGTTCTAGAAGCCCTTGTGAGCCCCCAGCAAATTTTAAGCCCCGTGAGGTAGGGTCTCTGCCTGTGCCCCAAGCCCCATACTTACCCCACAGGCATCTTTCTGAAGCTGATTGCTGGTTGGGGGGGAAACAGGGCTGTTCTCATATCACAGACACTCCCAGGCATTTGTGCTGGGCTTGAAAACATGGCAGACAGGAAAGGAGCCCAGAACCAACGTGTGGCTTTTACCTCTGTGCTATGGGCCAGCCCTGCTGCTGGGCAGACTGGCAGGAGGAACCGCCTCGAGACGGGCATCTGTTTCCTCTCAGCGTGGGGACCTCCTCACATGGCCTCTTTCCTCACAGGTGCGGGGCTCCCTGCCAGCCACCCTGCATCAGCACATGGACGCCGGCGGGGTCAGGATGGAAGTCGTCGGCGTCACCAATGGCAGCGTCATGGTGGAGTTTCAGTTGCTGATAATCGCAGATGTGGCTGTCCAGGAGGTGTCAGCTGCATTCCTCACCGCCTTCCAGACCACGCCTCTGCTGGAGGTGATCAGAGGCGACACCTTCATACAGGGTATGAGAGGCTGGGCCTGAGCTTCTCCCGTGTTCGGGAACCAGAGGCAGCCAGAGCGCAGCCACTACCTTTCGCTTTTGAAAGATGTTGTGTTGTGCCCATATAGTCCTCCTTCCCCCGGAATTAGATGAAGATGTGAAACAGACAGGACCCTCTCTGTCCCTCTTATTGTGATGATAATTTTGTAAAGGTTGAAGTGTTGAAAACATCTTCAGGTAAACCTGCAGGTGCCCAGGGGTGCTGCTTTCTTTTGGGGTCTACTGCTTCCCTGCTGCTTGTTTCCATGGGCTGAGGGCAGACGCATCCCTTTCTGCAGCCAGACCCTCTCCCAAGCACAGTTCCCAAGGAGATCCCAGTAAAAATAATTAACGAGAAAAGCAGGGAGAAAAAGACAATTTAGATTCTTTTCTCCTATCACACTTGAAAATAGATGATGAATGGCTTATAGTCACATGTATCAGAAACCAAAGACCTTTTAAAAATTGAAGATTAATGTTAGTTTTTTGAATTTTAGAATAAGAAGGACTTCTCAAAGAAAATATGATTTTCAGAGGAAAAGGATGAGATACTGACTACATGCAGAGATAAATCAAAATAAAGGCACCATTTTAAAGCAAAGTTAAAAAAAAATTCAATAATTTGATGAAGTGTTAGTATCCCAAATATATAGAGAGATCATACAAATAGATGATAAATATTAAGAACCTGATGGATAAATGCACAAAAGATGTACACAGACAAGGTATAAAAAAAGAAATATGAATGATTAACAAAGATGTGGTGACCCAAGACATCCCCATTAAAACGCGTTGCACTTTTTGCCCATCAAATTGCAAAAAAAGGTCTTTTTCCTGCTGACATGAATACTGGTGAAAGTGTAGCGAGGCAGGTGTTTGCACAGATTGCTGGTGGCAGAAGGATTTGCTCACGCTTCCTGGAAACCAGTTTGGTGATATAAATCAAGCGCTTTCAAAGTGGCCATCCACCTTGATTCTGAAATATCAGATTCTAAAATATCCCAATTTGATCTCAGTTTGGACCATAGTTTACATACAAAGATGTTCATCTTCAGTGTTACTTTAAAAGCAAAAGAGTTGGAAGTCCCAATCATCCAGTTACAGAGAAGGTGCTAAGTTACCAGGTGTCCCTGCCCTGGGCTGTTGTGCAATGATGAGAATCGAGGTTTGTGTATTTGCATGGAGCTAGGTGGTGGCAGAAGCAAGCTATGCTCTCAGAGCATGCCTGCATTTTATTTTTTATTTTTTATTTTATTTTTTTATTTTTATTTTTTTTTTGAGACGGAGTCTTGCTCTGCCGCCCAGGCTGGAGTGCAGTGGCCGGCTCTCAGCTCACTGCAAGCTCCGCCTCCCGGGTTCACGCCATTCTCCTGTCTCAGCCTCCCGAGTAGCTGGGACTACAGGCGCCCGCCTCGTCGCCCGGCTAGTTTTTTGTATTTTTTAGTAGAGCCGGGGTTTCACCGTATTAGCCAGGATGGTCTCGATCTCCTGACCTCGTGATCCGCCCGTCTCGGCCTCCCAAAGTGCTGGGATTACAGGCTTGAGCCACCGCGCCCGGCCCGCATGCCTGCATTTTAAAAGGCCGGAAGGAAATATGTCCACATGCCAACATGCCCCTGGTCATACTTTTCTGGTACTTGTCCATGCTCTGCAGTAAACCTGTTTTGCTGTCAATAATCAACCGAGTGTCGTGGTGAAAGGCAAATGGCCTGAGGGCCTTCTGCCCAGGGTTGGGCCTGTGGCCTGGGTCCCTTGGGCTGGACCGAGGTGGGTCTGAGGGCCTGTGCATCTCCTGGTCACTCCTGGGAACGGAAGGGTTGGCCCTCCTCTGCCCAGATCTCCATCCCAGCTCTGGGCCAGACTCCTCTTTCCAGAACAGCCCCTGCAGACGTCCCTAGCCATTCCCAGCCCCACCGGCAGGAAGCCTCCTGTAGTCTCCAGAACTGGCCAGCTCCACCGCAGTCTGCTGTGGCTGGAGTTTCCAGCATTGTCTGTGAGATGCCCTCTGCCCTGAGGCTTCTGTGACCCGCCAGCCCCCAGGGATGTTCTTCTGTTTTGTCTTCTAAATATTGGCAGATTACGACGAGTGTGAAAGGAAGGAGGACGACTGTGTGCCCGGGACATCCTGTCGAAACACGCTCGGGTCTTTCACTTGTAGCTGTGAGAGAGGAGCCCCCGATTTCCCTGTGGAATATTCTGGGAGACCCTGCGAAGGTAATGATATCAGAGGTTCTTTTTCTGGAATACTAGCTCATAATCAGTTTTGTTTTTTTTTTTTTTTTTTGAGATGGAGTCTCGCTCTGTCGCCCAGGCTGGAGTGCAGTGGCCGGATCTCAGCTCACTGCAAGCTCCGCCTCCCGGGTTCCCGCCATTCTCCTGCCTCAGCCTCCCAAGTAGCTGGGACTACAGGCGCCCGCCAATGCGCCCGGCTAGTTTTTTGTATTTTTTTAGTAGAGACGGGGTTTCACCGTATTAACCAGGATGGTCTCGATCTCCTGACCTCGTGATCCGCCTGTCTCGGCCTCCCAAAGTGCTGGGATTACAGGCTTGAGCCACCGTGCCCGGCCCATAATCAGTTTTTTTAAAGGACATTCACGTGCAAAGGGCTTCTTGTCCCTATGAGGTCATATTTCTGTGTCCTGGGGAAGTTTCCTGTGTGTGATGTGGGTGCACGTGTGTGTGTGTGATGTATGTGTCTGTGTGTGTACATGCGTATGCATGTTCCTTCCCATTCTTTCATACGTGTCCAGGCTTCTGGGCAGTGCCTTATCTCTCCGAGAGCTAGCTCTGATATCCATGAAGAGAAAATACACACACACGAGGTGTGAACATGCAGATGCTGAGCGACCGTCTTGTGAAACACGCAGCCGTGGGACACACGACACAAGGGGAAGGTTTCCTCTCGGCCACTCTTTCTATCCAGCTCTTTCCCTGTAAAACAGGGTCTTAGTGGATTTAGCGCTGACCCCAAGATCACCACTGTTATCCAGGAATCTGCGTCAAGTAAAGGGAGGTGGACGTTTATACTAGTGAGGGCAGTATCCGGGGGGCTGTAGAACGTGTCCTGCTTGAAGTAGAATCAGGAAGCACAGAGGAGGCTAAGCTGCTTCAGTCCAGTGAGTGTGGCCGGGGAGGACTTCCTGGAAGTGGTGTCTTGAAGCTGGTCTTAACGGATAGCTAAGACGGCACCCAGCAGGGAGGGCAGGGCATGGTGGGTGGGTGCCGTGATGAGAACAGAGCTGCTGACGGGCATGATCTCACAAGCAGGTACCTGCAGGAGATGGGTGGTAGAGAGCAGGAAGCAGGCTGCCCAGGGAGGCGGGTGAGGCAGCAGCCAACTGAAGGCCTCAGCCATGGTTTGGATTACAGCCTGGAGACAGGAGTGAGCTGGGTAGAGCTGCAGGGTGCTGGGGCTGGGCGAGCCCCACTCTGAGATAAAAGAAGGCACAAACCAGGCCCACAGATGATAGAGCCACTGCTGAAGGAGGGTGCAGGGCACGTGCGGAGCTGTGTCTGGGGTCTGCTTCCATATAGACCAGGGAGGGAGCACCCCGAGAACGGGTGGGTGGATCGGAAACCTTTCTGGGCCCCCTTGTTCTCCTAGTCATTGAAACTGAACCTGCTCTGGGGGCAAGAAGGGAGCTGGAGTGGGAAATTTGGGCACAAGGGCCTCAAGAGGAGGCATCATTACCCCATCTTAGAGAACAGACTCAGGGCTCTGAGAGCAGATGACTCACCCTGTGTCCACTGGCTTGGCACATCCCTGGCATCAGGTCCCTCGGTCCTTGGCCCTCGGGGGCCCATGGTGAGCCTGGCTCCCTGAGCTGATGGAGATATGCAACACGTGCATGTGTGTGCATGTGTGTGTGTGTGTGTCTGTGCATGTGTGCACATATGTGTGTACGTGCATGTGTGTGCATGCGTGAGCATGTGTGTGGGCGTGTGTGTGTGCATTGCGTGCACGTGTGTGCATGTGTGTGCGTGTGTGTGCGCACACGTGTAGTTGTGGCTGGAACATGCGGTTCCCAGGTGTGGCTGCTGCAGAGTGCAGGGCAGCTCCAGTCTGCTCCTTACCCCTGCCCCTCCATGCCAACCCCAAACACAGAGCCACTCTTTGCCTTTTCCTCCTTGTGCCTTGCAGGTGACTCTCATGGCAACGAAACCTGGGCCACCAGCCCAGAGAGGCCTCTCACCACAGCAGGGACCAAGGCTGCCTTTGTTCAAGACACCAGCCCCACCCCACAAGGCCTGCCCCGGCGGCTGAACCTGACTGGAGCAGTCAGGGTGCTCTGTGAGATCGAGAAGGTGGTTGTCGCCATCCAGAAGCGCTTCCTGCAGCAGGAATCCATCCCCGAGTCCTCGCTGTACCTGAGCCACCCCTCCTGCAACGTGAGCCACAGCAATGGCACACACGTGCTCCTGGAGGCCGGCTGGAGCGAGTGCGGGACCGTCATGCAGAGCGTAAGGCCAGGAGAGCCAGGCTCAGGATGCACGCCAGGGTGCAGGGGGCTTTAGGTCACATGGGCCTCTATAGGGGAGGGCCAGGCAAGACTCTACACCCCGAGGGGAACCCAGCAAGGGGGATCAGGACAGGGTTGAGTTCTCAACCAGGGACCAGCCTGCACCCCAGAATCGGAAGGGAGCTGTGAGTCCACCCAGGAGGGACTCGGGTGCCAAGTGCTGGGGCAGGCTCCAGAGTCGGGGCTTAAAACTCCTCCCTGCACAGACAGGGTGGAGAGGCAGTGGGATAGGAAGAGGCAGGAAAGCCAAGGAGTTGTGTGTGGATATGAGACTGTGTGTGTGAAAGTGTGTGTGTGCGAGTATACATCTGTGCATGTCTGCATGTGTCTGAATATGTCTGTGTATGTGGGGGTGTGCATGTATGTGAATGTGTGTACACGTGTGAATCTCTGTGTGCGAATGTGTATGCATGGCTGTGCTTGTAAATGTACGTGCGTGTGTGCGCGCATGTGTATCGCATGCTTATGTGCATGTGGCTGTGCATGCATGGATGAATGTGTGAGTGTGTGAATGTGAGAATGTGTGTATGTGCATGTGTGCATGAGTTGAGCATGTGTGGATGTGTTTGTCCATGTGTGTGAGTGTGTATGTATGGGTGTGTGTTTGGGGGGCATTGGGTGGCATTAGTCAGAACTCCTCTGTTGGAGGGACTGTGTTCCTAGCCAACACTGTCTATTTCAGGGTCCTGGACGGGCTGCAGGGCTCCCAGGACAGAGGGAGCCCAGGTAGGGAAAGCAGTTTTTCTTGGCCTGAGACCTTCGCACCTCCATGTGCATAGATGAGCTCTGGCATCTCCCCTTGCAGGTGACTCTGGGCCAGTGGGTCCTGGGTCTACTCTGAGCCTCTAGTGTGTGGCACCCATGAGGCAGCCGACCTGGCTTCAGGTCCCGCTTCTTCCCAGGGTGCCTCTGTGTCACGGCAAATGCTCCCACGCGTGCCCTCGTTCATCCCCAACCCCACTTGGCCACACGGGACACAAAGGCTTCATATTCAGGGCCCTGCTGGGGGGACAAAAGGAGGGGAGAGCCAGCACCTTCCATCAGCTCAGCCCAGTACTGGGCACAGGGGCCTGGGCTGCATGGGCCTGGGCGTGCAGGGTTGATCAGGGAAGCTGCATGGAAGGGCCGGCGGCTTCAGAGGGAGCCCGTGCCGGCTCTGGGTTGGGGAAGTGGCCTTCTGGGAAGGGGCTCGACCTAGAAAGAAGGCCAGCGTCGTTCCAAGGGTGAGTGAGAGAGCCGTGAGCGTATCCAAGGGCCATGGGTGAGACAGCCGTGAGTGTATCCAAGGGCCATGCCAGGATAGCCAGATGAGGGAGGCTGGAAACCATGGCAGAGTTAAGAGTCTGCCCGAGTGGTTCTGGCCAGGTGGGCAGGGATGGAAGGGTGGACTCGTGGGCAGGGTGGGGTATGAGGCCTGGTGTGAAAGTTGAGGCTGTGGATGGGGCTGAGCAGGGAGCAGTGTCTGGCTGGCCCAGGAGCTAGGGCCAGAAGGCTCTCCTAACGGAGACATTGTCCTCATTGAGAGCTAGGCAGGAATGGTGGTTCCTGGTCGTTGGCAGGAACTCTGGGCCCTGGGCTTCTGTCCCTCAGGGCCTTTGAACAGTCCAAGGCATTGCATTCTGAAAAAAAAAAAAGGGATTGGGAGGTGTGGTGCCCTGAAACTGCCGTGGACCTGCTTGACTGGGAGTTCTACGTGCATGACGACATTTAGTCCCTTAGCGAACCCCTGGGTCAGGCATCATCACCCACAATCTGTGGCTGAGCCCTGGGTGCTCAGCAGGGTCCATGGGAGTTCAGAGTCAAAGTCGCCCTGCACTGAGAAGCAGCCCCATCCCTGTGGCTCTGCCTCTTGAGAAACCTTGAGGGGATGCTGCTTCTGGTTGGGGCTCTGGACACACTCCCTAGTGGGGACACGGTGGCCTCTGGCCCTGGGTGGGGTAAAGCTGGCAGATGAAACCCAGAGTCCTGGCATGGGGTGTAAATCTCTGGGAGTCAACAAGGTGGGAACCAGGTGAACATCCTGAGCCGGAGGCTGGGACGTGGACCTCGGGGCTGAGTAAGGAGCTAGCCCTGGGGAGCAGAGGCCAGAAAGCCCCAGAGGCTGAGGGATGAGGTGGGGAGGTGGGGACATAAGGTGTTTCCATGGTGTGGAGCCTGCTTGGAGCCTGGAGCAGGGATTGAGGGTGGCCAGGAAGCTGAGGGATTCACATGGACGTGTATGAGGACATTACAGAGCACAAGCTTGCCTGAGAGGCACAGCTCACTCTGCTGAGCTCACTCCGCTCCCTCGGGAGCTCTTCGGACCCTCCCTGGGCTGAAGGAGTGATCTGCACTGTTTCAACAGCTACAAAACCTTCCTCATCCGTCAACCCCTCAAACTGCACGACTTAAGGAGAACTGCCCAGAATTAGTTTACTCCCTCAGAGATTCTTAGACAGTCACCTGGAGGCCAGGTGATGGCAGCAGGGGGGATGTCTGCAAGGGGGATGGGCAGTGATCAGTGGCTTCCGGCAGCTTCCGTGGTGAGGGAGGTCTGGGGTGAGAGGTGCACATGAGCGGGCCACTGTGGCATCCTCGAGCCTATGCGGGGCTCTTGCAGGGCTGTGGGGCCAAGTGGAAGGGCTGAGGGTGCAGGACACCCTGCCTGGTGCTCAGAGCACCACCCACACACCAGCAGCTCTAGTGGGGAGGCAGCGCCTCCCAGGGCTGGGGCCCCGGGCAGAGCCTGCAGTCGGCAGCTCCCTCTGTGTTTTTCTGAGCTAGACTAATGCTTGGCTTGATTATTAATGCAGCAGGGTTTGGGGCACGTAGAAAGAAAAGGGAAATTTGTCTCTGATGAGTCACCCAGGCCCTGGAATCCACAGGAGCTCTTGACGGTTTTTGACACTTGTCAAAAACTAAGTTTCCCAGAAAGACTTATTTGTGCAACGGCCACGGAATCTACACAGGTTCAGGTTCTGCCTCCTCTGGTCCACAGGGAATGGGTAGAGGCTGAGCCCTTAGGCTCTCTTGGGTGATTTATGGTTGGGAGAATCGCCAGAGTCTCGATGCTCCTGGGGAGAAGCTCTAGAGAAGAATCCTCATCCCCGGTCCCCCCAGCACCTAGAGCCGTGGCTGACAGCAGGGCATGGGGGGCCGGCTGGGGCCTGGGAGCTCCTCACACCCCACCTTATGCTCAGAACGTGACGAACACCGTGGTGAGGACCACGCTGAGGAGCGACCTGTCCCCGGAGGGCATCATCCACCACCTGAAGATCCTGAGCCCCATCTACTGTGCCTTCCAGAATGATCTGCTGACGTCCTCTGGCTTCACCCCGGAGTGGGGGTGAGGGAGAAATGCCCCCGCTGCCCCACAGCCCCGTGCCTCTAGAGCACCTGCGCTTTCAGGGTTCTTTAGGGTTGCAACCACTTAAGGACCCTTCCTTGAGATGGAATATACAAATGGGTGTGGCTGGGCTGCTCCCCAACCTTTGTTCCCACTTCCCACTCAGGGCCAGCCAGACGAGGCCAAATACGTCCCCTGGCCAACCCCATGGGATGGCCCCACTTCCAGTGAGCCACCGGCAGGCCACCCCCCACGGCCTCCACCAGACACCACTATTCCTATGCTAGGTGGCCCCTGCACCTGCCACTGAGTCTCCACCAACACAAGTGAGGGAGACAACCCCTGGACCAGCCAGTCCTGAACAAATGGCCTCCGTGTGCTCTCATTGGCAGTGGGGGGGTCTTCTCGTTCATTTGCACTCTCCTCTGGAGCTGTGTTTTGGGGGAGAAGTGGGAACGAGAGGGGCCACAATAATGCACCTCCTGAAACCCACCTCCTGCAAGCTGCTTCCTCTTGCAGGGTTTACACCATCATTGAGGACCTCCATGGCGCTGGAAATTTTGTTACCGAAATGCAGTTGTTCATTGGGGACTCTCCCATACCTCAGAATTATAGCGTGTCTGCCAGTGACGACGTCAAGATCGAAGTGGGGCTCTACAGGCAGAAAAGCAACCTCAAGGTGGTCCTGACGGAGTGCTGGGCAACCCCGTCCAGCAATGCCCGGGACCCGGTCACCTTCAGCTTCATTAACAACAGGTAGGGCTCAGGAGTGCAAGCACCCCCATCCAGCAATACCCGGGGCTTCATTAAGAACGCATAGGGCTCAAGCAGGCACTGCCGTTGCCTGGCCTAGCTGTGTGGCCGGCTCTGGACGCTGCAGGATTTTCAGGCAAGTGCTGTCATGGACCTAGGTTTTGGGGAATAAATGAGGTGGCCAGTCCTAGACTCCCATGGAGCCTGTGGGGTCTGTGAGCGTTGTCAGATGTAGTTGTGAGTAACCTTATCTGAGAACAAGGACAGCGGGGCTCACTGACAAGCAAGGAGTCCCTTTTCCTCTCTTCTCAGCTGCCCGTTGCCCAACACATACACCAACGTGATTGAGAATGGCAACTCCAGCAAGGCTCAGTTCAAGCTGAGGATCTTTTCCTTTATCAACAACTCCATTGTCTACCTGCACTGCAAACTCCGCATCTGCATGGAATCCCCCGGGGCCACGTGCAAAATCGTAAGTGTGTTTTTGGTTTTCTAAACGTTTGGTTGGATTCACATTGCTTATTGTTTCAATGCAAGGCTCTGTTGATAGAAGCCTGGGGCTCGAGTGGCTCGGGGCCGACCTCTGGGAAGAGTCGCTGTGCCTGTCCTGCAGACCCGGAGTGTGAAATGGTATTTCCACAGCAGGCAGCCTTTGCACGGCGGACTCATGTGAACTGGTGGGCATTTCCTGTTTCTCAGTGGCTGAGCTAAGTTCCTTCTTGAGGCCATAATGTTCCACTGGCTGTCACACTGGCACTGCCTTGCCATGATACCTAGTGCTTCTAAGGTGATTTTTAGGTGTAAAAATGTTTTTTAAATATTATTTTTAACCACATTGATGGAACATACTAAATATCAGCCACTCTGTTATTTAATAAAGTTTTTTTCCCCTTTCCTTTCTTCAACATTCAGGCAGGGCTAATTTTACATTCCGGTTTCCTTAGACTTTCGAATTTGAAATAGGCTTTGTAATCCTGAGGTCAGAAAGCTGTGCTTTATATCACAGACAAGTACATGCGGTTCCCACGTGTTGGTCACCTGTCGTCCGAGGCAGTGGACGTCTTAGGGTGCACACTGCTTTTTGCTCAGTGACCGAATGCTTCTCTCTCCTCGGAGGGAGTGCTTGTTCCTGCGCTCATCTGAGTATGCGTCGCAGAACGCGGCTGTTTTCCTGGGTGACCAAGCTCTGAGCCTCTGTGGGACGTGGATAGAGAAGCAACACAAGGAAGGCTGATTCTGTTCATGTCCCTTTTGCTCAGATGGTAGATCTTCCTGAGCAATGGGACAGAAGGAACCTCAGGTCCTAATGACAGCAGGCTGAGGGCCACACACGAGGAGCCTGTCCCTGGTTCCATCAGAGCCTCAGAGATGACTGGTGCACGGACGGCCACTGCCAGGCTTGGTCTCTGCAGGGAGCAGCTGGCTCTCAAGTTCTTTACAAGAGGATTCCTTACAAGAGGAGTGGCACACTGTTTTTTCAAGCTCCTTTAGGATGGATAGGGTATGAGCTTTCCAGGTTGCTATAGGAACGTACCACAAACTGAGTGGTTTAAACAGTGGAAACATGTTGTCTTGTTTCTGGAAGCAGGATGTCCAAGATGGAGGTGTCAGCTGGCTGGTTCCCTCTGAGAGTTCTAAAGAAAGGATCTGTCCCAGGCTTCTCTCCCAGCTTCTGGTGGCCTCAGGCATTCCTTAGCTGGTAGACGGCATTTGCTGTCTCTTTGCATCACCTTCCCTCAGTACACATCTGTGTCTGTGTCCAAATTTCCCCTTTACATAGGGACACCAGCCATAGTGGATTAGGGCCCACCCTGATGACCTCAGCTTGATTATCTGTTTCCAGATAAGGTCACATGCACATGTGTTGGGATTTAGGACTTCCATACCTTTTTGGAGGACATGTTGCAGCCCATCTCAGGCATCTAGTGAGCAGATCCTACCATGTCACTGAGCCAGGCAGTCTTTTTTGTAAGGCAAAGGTGTAGAGGGGAGCAAATGGCTGCAGCGGCCTTTGGAGAACACAGAGGGACTCCTAGGGCTGTGACCAAGACATAGTCCTCAAGGGACCCAAGGAAGTAGCTCTAGGAACCAAAAGCAGCTCAAGGGGTCTCCTCCAGCCTGCTGCTCTTGCAGACCTCACCTCCTTCCCCGCTGACACCTGGGCCTGCCTCTTATTGCACCAGGACCCACCACCCTGGTCTCACCAGGTCTCCCACTCCTCTGTCTAAACTTAGCCCCCTTGCCTTGCAACTTCTAGCAGGATAAAATCGCATGTATCACATTAGCATCCTTGATAGTAGCTCCTTTCTCATAAGTGTTATTCAATTAATTTGATGTTTCTCTCCCTGGAAAAAACCAGAATTGCAATAACTTTCGGTTGCTGCAAAATAGTGAAACCTCTGCCACACACCAGATGTCCTGGGGACCCCTCGTCAGGTCTGAAGGTGAGTTGATGACTTGGTCTAGACAACAAAAGAAAAGATGCAACCAATTCCTTTTCACCAGCATGTGAACAAAAAAGCAACTGTTTTGAAATGCAGAACTCTTGAGAGACTTCTAAGGAGGCTTATAATAATAGAAATACTAATAGTTACTATTCACTGAGAGCTGCTATGTGTCAGCCTGGCGCTAAGTTCTTCACATGCAGAATGTAATATGATCCTCTCAGCAACCCTAGGAGCACAAGCTATTACTGTACCCATGCTACAGATGGAAAGACTGAGACTTCAAGAGGCCAGGCACAAAGTTACATAATGAAATGTTTTGAGCTGCATAATATCAAGCTGGTGAAGTTTTCTGACACTGGGTAAATGATACATCCAGTGGGTTGTTTTTTTTTTTTGTTTTTTTTTTTTGTTGTTTTTTTTTTTTGAGACGGAGTCTTGCTCTGCCGCCCAGGCTGGAGTGCAGTGGCCGGCTCTCAGCTCACTGCAAGCTCCGCCTCCCGGGTTCACGCCATTCTCCTGTCTCAGCCTCCCGAGTAGCTGGGACTACAGGCGCCCGCCTCGTCGCCCGGCTAGTTTTTTGTATTTTTTAGTAGAGCTGGGGTTTCACTGTATTAGCCAGGATGGTCTCGATCTCCTGACCTCGTGATCCGCCCGTCTCGGCCTCCCAAAGTGCTGGGATTACAGGCTTGAGCCACCGCGCCCGGCCCAGTGGGTTGTTAAGAGATAAGAACGCAAGCTATAATCAGACCGTGTCAACGTGTGTGTGTGCGCGCGTGCGCACAAATGCATGCACAACAAAAAGCTGTTTTATTCAAAAGATGCAAAAAATGACATGTCTGTTCCCCCTCAGTTTAAAACCTCCATCAGCCAATTACATTGCATGTATTTTCAAAACTCCACATCAATTTTCCAGAAAAACATTTTATTTTCTGTATGGTCCATCATCTTATTTTGAAAAAAACACATTGGTTTGGGGGAAATTGTGTGCTTTGGGTATTAAGAGAGAAACCACTAGTTGTCCCATAGTATCTGTTCTCCTCCCCTTTCATAGGAATGGCAACCCCAGCTTTTGCTGGTACATGGCTGCTAGGAATAAAAACTGTAATTCCAACCTCCTGGCAGCTAAGTGCGGCCATGTGAATAAGTTCTGGCCAATGAGATCTAAGTGGGAAACTCATGTGACAACTTTTAGCGGTGCACCCTCCTTAAAAGACGTCTGTGCCTATCCTCTGCCTCTTTCTTCTTTAGGGCCATGGGGCCCAGTCCTTGGAGGAATCCGGCTTCCCCAGGACACTGTGGGCAAGTGGCCAAGGCAGGCCTGGGTTCTGACCCCCCATTTTTTTTTTTCTGAGACAGAGTTTCGCTTTGTCACCCAAGCTGGAGTGCAGTGGCACAATCTCAGCTCACTGCAAGCTCTGCCTCCTGGGTTCACGCCATTCTCCTGCCTCAGACTCTCAAGTAGCAGGGACTACGGGCACCCACCACCACGCCCGGCTAATTTTTTGTATCTTTAGTAGAGACGGGGTTTCACCGTGTTAGCCGGGATGGTCTCGATCTCTTGACCTCGTGATCTGCCCACCTCTGCCTCCCAAAGTGCTGGGATTACAGGTGTGAGTCACTGTGCCCGGCCTGGCCCCATTTTTATTACAGAAAGAAAGAAACTTCCACGTGCTTTAAGCCACTGCTATTTTGATTTTTTCTCTTTCTTGCTGCTTAGCCTAATCCTAGTTGGTTTTCCTTTTTTGTTGTTTTTTCCCCTAATCTTGATGACCCTCTCCCTTCTCTCCCTGTATGAGAACTTCTGAGGTTTGGATGCAGGGTGTGAACCGGAATCTGAATGCTGCTCAGGTCTTGGCCATGAAGCTGGGGAACAGGAGGAGGGAAGTCTTGGCCAGTGACTCAACTGCTGGTTCTCATTCAAAGCATTTGGGAAACTGAAAAAGTAGACACAGGTCCCAGGCCACACCCCAGGCCTACACTCTCAGAATCTCTAGAGTTGTGTCCCAGGCCCCTGAGCTGGTCATCAGGTGACTGTTGGTCAAGGTGCTAAGACAACATGCTTTTCCTCACTCTTCATTTTCTTAAATTGCTGGGAAGAATGGGTCAACCTATTTCTTTAACCCTATAAGAAATAGCATATGTGTGAAATGCATTCTTATTAATAGATAATGTGTTATTTCATGAATAGAAATTAAACTTCCTCCTTCATTCATTGATATTGTAGGGAATGTCGTAACTAGGGAAGACAAGCACTACACTTGGAGTTGGGACACCTGAGTTTGATTATAGGCTCTGACACTTATGAGCTATGTGGTTCATCCATCATCCACTCATACATCTATCTGCTCATCTTTCCATTTATCATTTATCCATCCATCCATCCATCCATCCATCCATCCATGCATGTACCCATTCATTCATCTATCCATCTACCGTCCATTCATCTATCATGCATTCATCTATCATCCATCCATCCATCCATCCATTCATCCATCCATTCATCTATCATCCATCCATCCATCGATCCATTAGTCATCCATCCATCCACCCATTCATTCATCTATCATCCATCCATCCACTCAGCTATCATCCATCCATCAATTGATCTATCCATTGATCATCCATCCATCCACTCATTCATTAATCCACCCATCTATCATCCATCCATCATCCGTCCATCCATCCATCCATTCATCCATCCATCCATTCATCTATCATCCATCCATCCATTCATTCAACTATCATCCATCTATCCATCTGTCATCCATCTATCTATCATCATCCATTCATCCATCTATCATCTACCCTTCTATCATCCCTTCATTCATCCATCCATCCATTTATCCATCCTCCATCATCCATCCATCTGTCTATTAATCCATCCACTCACTCATCCATCCATCTACTTATTCATGAATTCATTCATCTACTATGTTTCAGACACTCTGATTTTTCTTTGCAACATGCCCTGCCTACCTCATAAGGTTGTTGTGAGTGTCTAACAGTAACTAAGAATCCTTTGTGAGTCTAAGATTTGTGAGGTTGAAACTAGACTCCCTGGATTCAGAAACTAGACTCCCTGGATTCACAACTTGGCTCTGACACTTAACAATTTTGTGGCTTTGTGCATGCTGCATGTGAATTGTGCCTTATTTTCCTCATCTGTGAAAAGGGAATAATAATAATTCCTACTTCATAAAGAGCCTGGCCCATAGAAGTTATTGATTAAGTGCTACTTTTCACTTGTAACCAGTAGAGCACTACACTGGCATAACCAAGGCAGGAAGTACCGAATGTAATAGGGGTGTAATTGCTCAGGTTCAAGAACAAGGACTGTAGATATTCATGTTGTTCAACATTCTTTCTCATTGTGTTAGTAGCTTTTGCTTGATCTATGATTATCATACAAATATACAGCAGAATCATTTAGACACATGGAATCTCCCAGTTGGTGGGGACTTCGCTACATTTTAATAGTGTATATTAACAGAAACACTGTTGGAGACTGCAGAGGTGAGAGGAGGCTGGCAGACAGGTTCCTGAGGACCTCACCACTATCTACGGCCTCTGAGCTTCCCATGCTCTGTCCCTGCCATCACCATCACCTCCACTTCAGGGAAGAAATGAGAAGAACTCAGAGGTTTTAGGGAATGTGCCTAAGCTCCCACAGTTGGTGCCCACATGAGCTGGGCCTGCGAGTGCAGATCCAGGCTATTCATAACCTGCTATCCTCTCTCTGTCCCCTGGGGACTGGGCTGGCTGCATTTTGAGGTTTCCCTCCACCCCAGCCCTCACATCACTCTCACAATGTCCTGGCACCACCATAACAAAGTCCCGCAGCCTGGGTGGCTTAAACAACAGAAATCTGTTCTCTCCCAGTTCTGGAGGCCAGACGTCCAAAATCAAGGTGCTGGCAAAGCCCCAGTCCCTCGGAACACTGTAAGGCCGAGTCCTCCCTTGCCCCTACCTCATTTCTGCTGGATGTGCCCAATCTTTGGTGGACCTTGGCTTGCAGCTGCCTCCCTGCAGTCTCTGCCTCCGTCTGCACGTGGCCTTCTTTTTGTGAAGACGCCAGTCATGTTGGATGAGGGGCCTTTCTACCTCAGTGTGGCTTTGTCTTAACTACTTGAATCTGCAACAATTCCATTTCCAAATAAGGCCATGGCCCACAGTACTAGGGGTTAGGATTTCAACATATATGTTTTTTGTTTTGTCTTTTTTTTTTTTCTTTGAGACAGAGTCTCGCTCTGTCATCAGGCTGGAGTGCAGTGGCGTGATCTTGGCTCACTGCAACCTCTGCCTCCCGGGTTTAAGCGATTCTCCTGCCTCAGCCTCCAGACTAGCTGGGGCTACAGGTGTGGGCCACCACGCCAAGCTAATTTTTGTATTTTCAGTAGAGATGGGGTTTCACCATGTTGGCCAGGATGGTCTCAATCTCTTGACCTCATGATCCACCTGCCTCGGCCTCCCAAAGTGTCAACATATCTGTTTTTGCAGGGGGTGAGGGGTTCACAATTCAACACACAGACAACCCTGTGTATTGACAATTTAAGAAAGAATCCCTTTGGGCATCTTCCCTGAATGTCTACTACCAACAAATAGTATATCAGCATCATAATTTTTGCATATTCAGTGTTTGGAAACCTTCCATGGCCTTTCCTAGCTGGCCTAGTTATTTCATATTCATGAGCGGGTCCCTGTGCTAAAAGGCCAAGAAAGCTCGAGGATAGTGTCCAGGGAGTACTCAGTGTCCCAGCAGGAAGGGCCTGGGGCAATTACTGAGGCCACTCAGTAGTGAGGAGATTGAGGACCCCAGCCGGTGGCTGAGCTGGGACTCAAACCCCTGGAAGGGCCCTGTTTCCTCTGCACCCAGGTTCTTTTTTAATTTTTAAAATTAATTATTTATTTTTGAGACAGAATCTCGCTCTGTTGCCCAGGCTGGAGTGCAGTGGCGCGATCTCGGCTCACTGCAGCCTCTGCCTCCCGGGTTCAAGCAATTCTCCTGCCTCAGCCTCCTGAGTAGCTGGGACTACAGGCATGCGCCACCACATCTGACTAATTTTTTTGTTTGTTTCTATTTTTTTAGTAGAGATGGGGGTTTTACCATGTTGGCCAGGATAGTCTCAATCTCCTGACTTTATGATCCACCTGCCTCGGCCTCCCAAAGTTCTGGGATTATAGGCATGAGCCACCGCGCCTGGCAATTTTTTATTTTTTAAGTTCTGGGGTACATGTGCAGAACGTGCAGGTTGTTACATAGGTATACATGTGCCACGGTGGTTTGCTGCACCCATCAAACCATCATCTAGGTTTTAAGCCCCACATGCCATCTTCCCTTTCCCTCACTGGGCTACATCCCCCTTTACAAAAGCAGCCATTGCTGAGTCTCCGCCATCATTTACATCTCCCTGCATCATGGACTGGCGTGTGGTCCAGCGGTTATGACACATATGCAACTCACGCCACATGCCTGGAGCCTCCCTGAACAGCGAGATGCCCTGTTTGGCCAGATGCCTTGCCAGTGACTGTGGGAAATTACCATCCACAGTTCTCAGGGCTTGCTTTCCACTTCTAGCTAATCTGGCCATGGGGAGTAACCATTCCTGGACTTTGGTGTCAGTCAGTGGGCAGCACTGGCCTGGGGACCTCCTGTGGCCAGCCCTTAGCTAGTGGTTCAGTTCGGAGCATGCAGCTGCAGGTCACAGAAACCTAGCTGGAGAGGCGGAGAATGAACAGGGATGGGTCTTTCCTGGGGCTGAGAGTCTGGGGCCATTCCAGGCTGCAAGTGGCCAGGAGAAGTGGGTCTCCTTGGTCTTTCTCTACAGCATCCTCAGGGTGGCACCCCCCACTCCTTGTACTGGCAAGGTGGCCCGTCTCTGGAGGCACAGGAGGAAGGTCCACTATAGAGCCCCTGGGGGCTGGATTTAGTGGCCATCGTGATTTAGGAGTTGTCTGGAGAAGTGGCGGGCCAGGATCTGGGGGCCTCAGTTGCGTGGGGAGGTTGGAGTCACTTTGGCTGGAGCGGGGGAGGTGTTCCCTGTCCCTCTCTCTGGAAGAGGAGGGGTGTGGTTCTAGCTGGCTTATGTTCAGCACCCCAGGGATCCCCCAGTGCCATTGTTGGACAGCTTTGCTGATCGTGACACCCCCATGCAGTTCCCTGGGGGACCCACAGCAGCGTCCACTCTGGGCAGACTGCCCGGAAATCAGTACAGGGAATGAAAACGGGATCTCAAATGCTCCTGGTTGCATTGAAAGGCTCTTTCCAAAGCAGACCTTCCTGATACGTGGGGATGAACACCCCGAGACGGAGGGGACTGCGTGGTGCAGGATGTAGCTGTGACCTGGCTATAGATGCCCTTGACAACAAGTTACACCCACACACGGTGGGCAGAGGGTCACGTCTGCCCCTGGGCTGATGGGGGCCGGCCAGAGAGCCAGCAGGCAGCTGGCATCGTTCTCAGGCAGCACAGTTTTTAAAAAATTAAACTGAGATGACATTCACATAACCTCAAGCTAACTGTGTTAAAGTAAACCACTCAATGATATTTAGTGCATTGACAGGGTTGTATAGCCATCAACTCCTTGTCGTTTCTAAACATTTTCCTCACCCTAAACGCAACTTCATACTCAAGAGTCCCTCCCCATCCGCCTTCTGCCCGTCCCCGAAAGTCACTCATTTGCTTTCTCTCTGGTTCTGGGTAGTTCCTATGAACAGGGTCATGTTATAGGTACCTCTGGGGCCTGACTTCTTTCACTCAGCGTGACGTCTTCAAGGTTCATTTATGTTGCCGCGGGTCAGCGCTTTATTCCTTTCACGGCTGGGTCACGTTCCATTGCACTGTGGGGCCACAGTGTGTTGATTCATTCACCAGCTGGCGGACACTTGGGTTGTTGCCACCCTTGGGCTGGTGCTGTGAACATGGGTGTGCAAGTAGCTGTTTGAATCCCTGTTTTCATGTCTTTTAGGGTCCACATTCTCTCTCTCTCTCTCTTTCTTTCTTCTTTCTTTCTTCTTTCTTCTTCTCTCTCTCTCTCTCTTCTTTTCTTCTTTCTTCTTTCTCTCTCTCTCTCTCTCTTTCTTTTCTTTTCTTTCTTTCTTTCTTTTTGTTTTAGACGGAGTTTCACTCTGTCGCAAGGCTGGAGTGAAGTGGCATGATCTCAGCTCACTATAACCTCCGCCTCCCGGGTTCAAGCTATTCTTCAGCCTCAGCCTCCCGAGTAGCTGGGATTACAGGCTTGCGCCACCACGCCCAGCTAATTTTTGTATTTTTAGTAGAGACGGGTTTCACCATGTTGGCCAGGATGGTCTCAATCTCTTGACTTTGTGATCTGCTCACCTGGGCTTCTCAAAGTGCTGAGATTACAGGCGTCAGCCACCATGCCCAGAAAACACTCTCTATCTTTTAATTGTTCCCCTGGGTCTGGGGACGGCTCACTCCTCTGTGCTGTGGAGCCTGTGTAGGCCCAGCCTGTGTCTCCATGCAGGGAATCTGACTGGGCTCGCCCCTTCCCACCAGGAGGACCTGCTGGTCCTGCGCAGTCGCACCCTTGTGGCCCAGGCCTCACCAGGCTGCGCTGTCCTTACTGCAATGCTATCCTGGGCTTGGACACCTGCCTCGCCTTTGGTAACCCACAGGCACACAGGTGCACACGTGGGCCTTGCACTCCCCGTGCTTCAGATCCATCAGCCCCAGATCCGGGTAGAGGGCTTACTCCATCGCCTTCCTCCTGTTTGGGCAGATCTCTCACCTGTGCCTGCCTCCTCCCCCAGGTGAGCCTCCACGTGCAGAAGCAGGCCTGGACGCGGGTTATGTGGTCCTCGCTGTGGTGGCCATCTTTGCGCTGGTAGCGGGGGCAGCCACCCTTCTGATCATGCACTACCGGAGAATGAATGGGAGATACAACTTTAAAATCCAGTCCGACAACTTCAGCTACCAGGGGTTCTACGAATAGGAGGCGCAGGCTGACAGGAAGGTGGGTGCAGAGTGGGGGCATCTGATATGCGTGTCCTGCCTCGGCCACCCACGGTGATGGGGACGGCAGAGCAGGATTCGGCCAAGGGTAGATTTGTGTATGTGTCTGTGTTTTGTGGCCCTTTACGGGGCATGCAGCCTCCCTTCTGAGAAAGCAACCACGAGCAGGCACAGAGGGGAAACTACAGGCAGACTGGAGAAGGTTCAGTCACTTCACACACCCACTGGACTGGCTCCGTGATACCGGTGGCAGTGCTATGTGGGTGACCGCAGGACCCGGGGGCCTACCACAAATCCCGTCTCTGCCACCTAGTCTCTGGGCCGCCTAAGCAAGGTCCTGAGCCTCTCGGTGCCTCGGTTTCATCATTTGTAAAAGAAATCATGGTAACAGTCCCGGCCGCGTAGAGGGTGTGACATTCAAATGGGAAGATGCCCAAGAGACCCCGCTATGGGGTCCGACACCCTCGATCACTGATGGATCCTAAGGATCGTCCTCAGCCGAGTGTCCCTGAAACCTGGCACTCGCAGGGATTGTCACATGTGGTGTGGATGCCACAGTGGATCCCCCACACCTTGCTACTCAGGCCCACAGCCCCAACTTATATATGTCCTTTGGAGGCTAAAGATGCTTCTCTGATCTGCTCCTGTGGATTTCTGTTTCTCCTGGGCTTGCACATAGTTCACCACAAATGAGTGACAAGCATTATGGAGGGCAGTATCATTGGTATAAACCTTCAGTGGGAAATGCCAAGACTGTGACTTCTGTAAAGATTTTCAGATTTTATTTATTTTTTGAGATGGAGTTTTGCTCTTGTTGCCCAGGCTGGAGTGCAGTGGCGTGATCTCAGCTCACCGCAACCTCCGCCTCCCGGGTTAAAGCGATTCTGCTGCCTCAGCCTCCCGAGTAGCTGGAATTATAGGCATGCGCCACCACGCCCGGCTAATTGTGTATTTTTAGTAGAGACAGGGTTTCTCCATGTTGGTCAGGCTGGTCTTGAACTCCCGACCTCGGCTATCCACCTGCCTCGGCCTCCCAAAGTGCTGGGATTACAGGCATAAGCCACCGTACCAGGCCAAATTTTGAGATTTTTCTAAAAAAAGAACATGGCTGTAATCCTAGCACTTTGGGAGGCCAAGGCAGGAGGATCGCTTAAGCCTAGGAGTTTGAGACCAGCCTTGGTAAGACAGAAAGACTCCACCTCTACAAAAAAATGCAAAAATAAGCTGGGTGTGGTGGCACATGCCTGAGGTCCCAGCTACTCAGAGGCTGAGCTAGGAGGATCGCTAGAGCTCAAGAGGTGGAGGTTACAGTGAGCTGAGACTGCCCCACTGCACTCCAGAGGGCGACCCTGCCTCAAAAATAAATAAATAATAATAAAAGAAGAAGAGAAGCACTTACGAGGCTTATCTGGCAGCGTGTGAGACTGCTGACTACAAATGCTGTACAGCGAGCATGGCGGCATCGGCTTCCTGGGAGGCCTCAGGAAACTTACAATCATGGCGGAAGGCCAGGGGGAAGCAGGCACCTCTCCCATGGCTGGAGCAGGAGGAAGGGTCAGGGCAGGTGCTACAGACGTTTAATCAACCAGATCTTATGCGAACTCTATCATGAGACAGCACCAAGGGGATGGTGCTAAACCATTTTTGAAGGATCCATCCCATGATCCAACCACCTCCTATCAGGCCCCACCTTCAACAGGGGGATCACATTCAACATGAAATTTGGGTGGGGACACAGATCCACACCATATCAACTGCCCGCCATCTAAGCCAACAGGAGAACAAGGAAAGACGAGAGGTCAATTTTCCCTTGAATGTTTTAATTTCCAGGAGGGGACATTCAGCATGTCCTTGGCACCAACCCACCAGATTTCCTTAGAAAGCCAGCAGGACAAGTGTTGGCTTCGTTGCTGGGATTCACATCTTAAATATTAAGTAAAAGGCACTGACATTTCCTCGTAACTCTATCTAGAGAGGTGACTGGCCTCTGGCACTGGCCTCATCTATGCTATAAGGGCTCTGAGACCCCAGAATAATGCGCACATTAGTTACCAGGAGTCCTGGCAGGAGAGAGGAGTAAGACAAAGCTAACACAAGCATCCCCCTTGCCTGGGCAGAATCACATCCACAAGCGGGTGGCGTTTTCTCTGAGGAAGTTGCCCAGCAAACGCAGCATGGAGGTTGCCTTTTGGAAATGTGTGCTGTAGTCTGGGCTTTGCTGTGTGACCTGGCAGGATTTGCTTGAGTTTTCTGGGCCCATTTCCTCATTTTAAGATTGGAGCCAGTGTCTACTACACTTTGCTGTGTTGTTTCCAAAATCTGTTTAAGGGGCTGGGTACGGTGGCTCACGCCTGTAATCCCAGCACTTTGGGAGGCTGAGGCAGGTGGATCACGAGGTCAGGAGATCAAGACCATCCTGGCTAACACGGTGAAACCCCGTCTCTACTAAAAAATACAAAAAATTAGCCAGGCATGGTGGCAGGTGCCTGTAGTCCCAGCCACTCGGGAGGCTGAGGCAGGAGAATGACGTGAACCCGGGAGGTGGAGCTTGCAGTGAGCCGAGATTGTGCCACTGCACTCCAGCCTGGGCGACAGAGCGAGACTCCATCTCAAGAAAAAAAAAGAAAGAAAATAAGGGCCTGAGCACAGGAAGACGGGCTTGGCTGGAGAAGCTGCCTGCCCAACGAAGAAGGTGCAGTGTGGTACTGACAATGTCTGTTGTCTCCCAACATCCCTGTGAGGTTGTGCTGTTATTAGCATCCTGTGTTATAGTTAGAAACCCAGGGCAGGAAGGGATAGATGTCCCAGGTCGTGTGGCTGGGAGGTGGTGGAGCTGGGCTGCATGGGATTTCCGTTTGGCTCCAGGGTCAGCTCTCTTAGCTGCCAAGCTTAGAGCCTCTCTTAGGCTAGTGTTCACATGACTGATGGACCCTTAGAACAATGCCCCTTGCCTTTCTGCTTTATCAGTGACCTGGAGAACTTGTATTTTAGCAGCTGTGCAAGGGAATCCATAATTCTTAATTCTTGCAGTAGAGGCACCAGGTGTCCCAGTTAGAGGCAGAAACTGTTGTGGTTACAGGGAAGGAACCTTCCAGGGAGCCAGGCGCTGCTGCTCAGCTGTGGTCTGGGTCCTCAGCCACCTCTGAGGATCCCAGAGGGGCAGGGAACAGCAGTGAAGTTTCAGTTCAACTTTACACTCTAATAGTGAAAAATAAGTAAGCTTCCTCAGCATGGTAGCTTTTGGCCTTTGGTTTGGGGTCCATGGGGTTTGGGCCATGAAGACCCCCTCCTCACCAAGCCCATTGCCTCCCATCCTGGGCAGGGGACACTGTCAGTACCAGCCTGCTCCCTTTTTGTCAGGCTGACAGTTTCCCCAGGCAAGCCCGTCTTCCCTGTGCTCAGGTCCTTATTTTCTTGAGGTAACAGATTTTTGAAGCAACTCAGCAAAGTGTAGTAGACACTGGCTCCAATCTTAAAATGAGGAAATAGGGCCCAGAGAACTCAAGCAAATCCTCCCGGGTCACACAGCAAAGCCCAGACTACAGCACACATTTCCAAAAGGCAACCTCCATGCTGCGTTCGCTGGGCAACTTCCTCAGAGAAAACGCCACCCGCTTGTGGATGTGATTCTGCCCAGGCAAGGGGGAAGCTTGTGTTAGCTTTGTCTTACTCCTCTCTCCTGCCAGGACTCCCGGTAACTAACGTGCGCATTATTCTGTAACCCTTACCGCATAGATGAGGCCAGTGCTAGAGGCCAGTCACCTCCCTAGATAGAGTTACGAGGAAATGTCAGTGCCTTTTACTTAATATTTAAGATGTGAATCCCGGCGACGAAGCCAACACTTGTCCTGCTGGGTTTCTAAGGAAATCTGGTGGGTTGGTGCCAAGGTCGTGCTGAATGTTCCCCTCCTCGAAATTAAAACATCCAAGGGAAAATTGGCCTCTCGTCTTCCTTTGTTTTCCTGGAGCTCCTGTCTCTTGAAGTGAGAACTGTCTCACTAGTTCTAAAGTTCCTGCAGACATCTGCTCTTTGAAAACCATCAGCCAACCCGCCCACCCCCACCAGGTTGACCCTTAGGCAGCCCCACTCAGAGATGTTCCCAGTGTCCTAGTGGGTTCTCCATGGATGGTGCAAAGGTGCAGGGGCCCCAGGTGTGCTCGTCCGGTTCAGGTATCTGCACCAGCCACCCCCACCAGTCGGCGTGGTGGGAGCATCACTCACCCGAGAGCAGGCACAGCCCCACGGCCGCTGTTCCACTGGGCACTCTGGGAGTGGCTGCCTTTTCATGTGGGGCTTGATGTGTCCCTCTCCAGTAAACATAGATGCCATGTCCTCGGGTTGGTGGTTCCTCCACTGCCCATCCTCCTGGGGTTTTCTGTATTAACTTTACCTTTCCTGCATGCAAGCTGACCCAGGGGACCTCTTTCTCCACACAGGTTGCGGTGAGTCAACCTGCCTCCAGAACCTCGGAGCTTCCCTGGCGGGCTCCCCTGGGATCCCCAGTGTCTCTCTGCACCTCCACCCATCCCTCTGTTCTTAACTCTTCAAGCCTTAACAGGGGTCTGCTCTGATGGATGTGCTCTGCCAGCGCCTGGGTGAACCCAGAGGGGATGATAGCAGCCACCACCTGCCCCCAAGAGGCAGGCCATCCTGTAGGTCCTAGAGGAGCCACAGCCCACAGGCAGATGAAGGGGCTATGGGAGACGGGGGCAGTGCTGGGGGTGCTCTGGCTCCACCACCACCCATGCAACCCCCACAGCCCGGACCCCCAGACCTGCGACCCTCCACACCAGTCCACCGAACCCTCCCAGGCTTGCTCTTGCTTGGCGTCCATCACCCCTTTGGCAAATATAGAATATTTACATTCTCAGAGAGACCCGACAGTGCTCGTGACGCTCCTTTAAAAATAGGTCAGTCTTAGAAATATACTGCCAATGTTATTTTTAGTGGATGTTTAGGCTCTTTGACTTTTCTCCTGTGTACCAAGGTATTGCTTTTATTTACACAACAGTGGCTCAAAAGGCACTCTATTAATGTGACAACCTTTTTAATAAGTAGAAATAACATATGCACATATCACTCTTCACATTTTTCTAAGCATTTTCACAGCCGTTTTTTCATATAATCCAACCCCAGTGGGAGGTGTGATTTACCCGTGACACAATGCGAAACCAGAGGAGCTGATGAGTTACTTAATTGAGGTCACAGAATGAATTAGCAAGAAAATGGTTCTAAAAATCTCAGTATTTCAGTCTAGACTTTTCTCCATTATATCATCCTAAGAGATAATGCTCTGTACTATATTTGAAATAAATTGGAGTTGTATTAGATAGCTCACGCCTGAAAGTAGAGTGTTTTTCCTCCATGAACTTAGAATTATAACATGGCCTTAGCTTCCAATCCACAAGACTAATTTTGTTGAATATAATTGTCATCCATACAGAACTTTTGGGGAAAGGAGTATTTTGATTTACTGGATATTCTCAGAGTCAGTAAAGAATGACAGTGGCTAATACGTGTGGATCACAGATTCCGATCAAGTAGAATCAATCACACAAGACACTGAAATGTGGCTGCTTGTGCTGGATGCTCCATTTGGGATGGTCCATCACAGGCTCACTGAGCATCCACCGAGGACCAGTGCTATGCTGGGCACTCTGGGGAGGCCAGGAACGCATCTCTGGTTCTTCCCAAGTCATATCCACTAGTCGGCGTGGTGGGAGTGTCGCTTGCCCGAGAGTAGGCACAGCCCCACGGCCACCGTTCCACTGGGCACTCTGGGAGTGGCTGCCTTTTCATGTGGGGCTTGATCTGTCCCTCTCCAGTAAACATAGACACCACGTCCTCGGGTTGGTGGTTCCTCCACTACCCATCCTCCTGGGTTTTTAATATAACCTGTTATAAGCTATTCTGAAGTCAGCTGAGGAGCTTTCACTTGCCTTTCTTGGAAGAGCATGACATACTCAGTAAAACCAGCTGCTGAGCCCCATGACTGTGTGGCTCTTTGGATTTCAGATAAAGTCGTTGACATATATTTAAAAACCCTGTCTTTCAAACTTCATCTATAGTTTTCATGTAATTTTTTTTTTTTTTTTTGAGACAAAGTCTTGCTCTTGTTGCCAAGGCTGGAGTGCAATGCCATGATCTTGGCTCACTACAACCTCTGCCTGCCAAGTTCAAACGCTTCTTCTGCCTCAGCCTCCCGAGTAGTTGGGATTACAGGCTTCTGCCACCACACCTGGCTAATTTTTGTATTTTTAGTAGAGACTGGGTTTCACCATGTTGGCCAGGCTGGTCTCGAACTCCTGACCTCAGGTGATTCTCCTGCCTCAGCCTCCCAAAGTGCTGGGGTTATAGCCTTGAGCCGCTGTGCCTGGCCTCATGTAATCTTAATACATAGACCATGTCTGTTCATTTGTGTTTTCTGAAATAATGAAAACTTGGTTTACTCTCATCCTACTTCTCCCATCCAAGTCTATTCTCCAACAAACACTTTCTGAGCACTCACAGTGCTCCAGGCCCTGAGCTTAGTGCTCTGGGCAAAGTGGTGAGAGAGGCAGACCAAGCCCTGCCCTCACAGAGCGCAAGGCCTTGTTGGGGAGGGAGATGCTGAAATCAGATGATGAGAGACATGGTAAGTACTGAAAGTGATGACTGCATGTGTGCTGTGAGATGCCTCTCACCTGGTCCCTTCATCCACCCAGCTAGCCATCTAACCATCTGCCCATCCATTCACCCACCCATCTACCCATCTGTCCACCTCTCCACACATCTGCTCGTCTGTCCATCCATCCATCCATCCATCCACCCATTCACCCATCCATCCACCTGTTCATCCATCCAACCATCCATTCATCTATTCAACTATCCATTCATCTATTCAACCATCCATCCATTCAACCATTCATTGATCCATTCATCCAACCACTCACCCATGCATCCACCCACTCATTCACCTCTCCATCCATCCACCTCCATCCACCCACCCACTCATCCATCCACCCAACCATCTGACATACCATCCACTCAACCATCTATCCATCCATCCATCCATCCATCCATCCATCCATCCATCCAAACAAGGAATGTGTATTGAGTCCCAGTTTATATACTGACAAGAGGAAGACAAGAAGAATGAGGCAGAGTTTTTGCCCTCAAGTATTCACAATCCATATGAGGAAAAACCCCTGTGGATACTATAATACATGCAGTAAGTCCAGGGAGGCCTCTGGAGGAAGGAAGAGAGAGAAACGGAAAAATGCAAGTCAATGCATATGGACTTGTGCACCTGTTCCCATTACTTCATTGGAAGGGCTCTGGGGTGCTGCCATGTCAGGACTGCTATTTGAGAATATTCTCAGCATGCATATTGCTTGTAGTTTAAACCCTCCAATCCCAGGCTGTTCCCACTGGCATGGCTTAAGGGATTAAATCCAAAGTGTATGGAAACAGAAGGAGGAAGGGAGAGCCCCAGGGTGGCCCTTAGATGTCTGTGGAAGTTGTTCACTGCTCTCCAGGGCAGATGTCACCCCAGGGTTGTGCAGTGCACAACCTGTGAGGCCAGACTTCAGGGCTTTGGAGACTCCCCAGAAGATCTCCTAACAGACTGAGTGGGCAACTCAAGTCCTCCTGTCTGTGGAAGTGGGGAGACTGACATAGACATATTCTATACAAGCTGCATTATAAGCCCTCCACAAATGATTGTTCTCACTTCACAGTTGAGGAAATGGAGACAGTTTGCAACTTTTCTGAAGCCAAACAGCTGGCCGGTGAAGGAGCTGCAATTTAAACCAAGCCCATTGGGTGCAATGTAAACCATGCCACCCTCTGCTTTCTGTGGGGGATGGGAAGGAGGGCCTTTGCAGATTTTAGAACTCAGAGTACCTCTGAGTTGTGGAAAGAGGGCTTAGGGGTTCCCCAAGGCCAGTGGGCTTTTGGTTCTTGGGGTTTGGGTCCCTGGAGGTTCTCATGTTCAGACACTATTGGGACCTCAATCTTCCTGGCCCAGAATCCCAAGCTGTGAATCACTGGAAAGTGGAAGATATGATGGAAGTGCAGGGTCTGATGGGAGAGAATCTGATGGAGGAGAGGCTGATGGAGGTGAAGGCTCTGATGGAGGAGGGTCTGATGGAGGTAGAGAATGACTAGGGCTTTCCATGGGCCCTCTGGCCCAGGTTGCGTCTCTCCATGCTGGCCACTAGATGGCGACATTAGCCATAGTCCACACTGGAAACCGAGGGTCCCCTGGTTTCCGCTGCAACCACAGTCCTGGGTTCTCTTGTTTGTTCTCTTTCACTGGATTTGAGCCTCTTGCGTGTCTGAAATTGTTCTGCAGACCTGCAGGGTCCAGGCCCGACACATGTGTGCAAAGGTGGTGCCCTGGAGGCTCTGTAAATAGCTCAGAAAGTGAGGCTAGTCTTCTTCAGAGCACTGAGTGATGGCCAAGTGCAGGACAAATGAGGCTATGTGGGGACCACAGCACGGACGTCCAGTCTCGCGTCTGGATTTCCCAAGAATGGGAGACGTCTTTTCCCTCCCTTCCCATTTCTGGGAGGAAAGGGGCAGACAGATAGGTGACTAAGACTGGTGGCAGAGAGCCAGCAGCCGCAGGAGCTGGTGCTGGGGAGGCCCAGGTGAGATACCTGTGGCTCGGGAGAGGACCTGTGCATGTGGAAGGGATGCCTGCAATGCCCAGTGACACCTCTGTCTTTTGTGGAGGGTGACAGAATCCACTAAGTTAGCCACATATGCACCTAAACCAGAAGTGAGTATCCAGAACAGCCATGCATGCCATAAGCCATCAGATAAGAGGGGCTGGACAGGGGCTCCCCAAGCCTGTCCTCGGCTGTGATAGGGTAGTTAGCAACCCTCTTTAGTTTGAGCACCTGCTTTGTCCCAGAGAGGGAGTGTTAAATATCTGCTGTTCACCCCCCACGCCCTGTCTCTGTCACTCCTGGGGAGGAGGACTGTAGATCCTCACTTGCGACACCCAGAACACCAAAGTGGTTCTGTTACCGGACAAAAGGTCTTGACTGTGTGTCATCCAGGCTCTTTGTGCTGAACAAAAAATTGAACAAAACACACAAACAAAGCAAAAAAGAAGGAAGCAACGAAAGACAAAGCAACAAAAGAACAGTAACGAAAGTGCAGGTACATTGAAGCTAAAGTACACTCCACAGAGTGGGAGCAGGCTGGAGCAGGTGGCTCAGGAGCCCCCATTACAATGTTCTTTAAGGTTTTTATAAAGCTCAAAGACTCTGGTAACACCCCTAGGTGCCCTTTGGAAGCCTCCAATTAGTCAGACCCTATGAAGGACTGGCCTGTGACCAATCAGAAGCTGAAGTGGAAACTTCTGTCTTGCTATCACGGGAGTGAGGTTGTGGCCTGTGTGCTGCCTAATCTTGCCTGGAACTGGCTGCACCTGCTGTTCTTTTGCTTCTGCCTTAACCCTTGGTCACCCTAATCCCTATTCTCCTGCCTCAGTTCTGATGGAAAGAAAGTGACAGACGACCTGGAGGTTCCTAACCCAGGGAATAGTTAGAGTTTGTATCCCACAAGCTAGTGTGAGATTGTAGGAGGCCAAGGGCGTGGGCTTTACAGTTGTGAGAGTTTGGAGGTTGAATCTCAGCCTTCTATGTGGGGCATGTTACCCAATCGCTCTGAGTCCCTGTTTCCTCACATTTACCCCACCTGTGAAGTGAAGGTGTTGCTAGCATTGGTTAGGGAACTTTGGCAAGAAGTAATGGAAATGTCAACTCCAACAGGCTTTTTTTTTTTTTTTTTTTTTTTTGAGACGGAGTCTGGCTCTGTTACCCGGGCTGGAGTGCAGTGGCCGGATCTCAGCTCACTGTAAGCTCCGCCTCCTGGGTTCCAGCCATTCTCTTGCCTCAGCCTCCGGAGTAGCTGGGACTACAGGCGCCCGCCACCTCGCCCGGCTAGTTTTTTGTATTTTTTTTTTAGTAGAGACGGGGTTTCACCGTGTTAGCCAGGATGGTTTCGATCTCCTGACCTCGTGATCCGCCCGTCTCGGCCTCCCAAAGTGCTGGGATTACAGGCTTGAGCCACCGCGCCCGGCCAACTCCAACAGGCTTTAAGGATAAAGCCAACTTATGACCCCTTGCAAGTGAGAAGTCCAGGCCAGGGTGGACCGCAGGTGTGGCTTGCTCCTGCAGCTCTCTATGGCTCAGATTTTGTCTGCCTTTTGCTCTACGTTCCATGGTGTGTGTTTAACCCAAAGCTCCCTCTTAGCTCCCAAGCAGTAATCAGGACCAATTGCTCATTTGTGTGTGTCCAGCTGAAGACAAAACAGGTCTTCCCCCAACTGCTGATTAAAAGGCTGGGTTAGGCCAGGTGCGGTGGCTCATTCCTGTAATCCCAGCACTTTGGGAGGCTGAGGCGGTCAGATCACGAGGTCAGGAGTTCCAGACCGGCCTGGCCAATTGGTGAAACCCCGTCTCTACTAATAATACAAAAATCAGCTGGGTGTGGTGGCACGTACCTATAATCGCAGCTACTCTGGAGGCTGACGCAGGAGAATCACCTGAACCCGGGAGGCGGCAATTGCAGTGAGCTGAGATCGTGCCATTGCACTCCAGCCTGGGCAACAGAGTGAGATGAGACTCAGTCTCAAAAAAAAAAAAAATGCTGGGGTTATGTCTTGATTGAAATGTCCTACGTGATGTCCCCAACTCCAGGCCTATCGCTCTGGCCAGGAGGATGTTGGGTGCTGCTGATGGGCTGAGGCCTGGGCCGTTTGCAATATCAAGGCAAAAGGCCTCATGCTGTTGGTTCATTAGTGAGAAGCCACGGGAAGGTGACACAGCAGGGAAAGAGACCAGCTTCTGTGTTTTGGGTTCACAGCACCCAAGCCTGCACCCAAACATGGAGAAGGGGACTTGAGTGTCTTTTGAACGTGTCTGCATTGATATTTGCTTCTCTGACCTTGCTCCAGCTCTGGCTCAGCTCCAGGTTCTGAAGGCTTCATCTCCTAGGACATTTTCTGGGAGCTAGGGAAGACAGGATAGCAGAGCCTGGTCACATAGTTCTTTGATAATGCTCTCGGGGGAGAAGCAGTGCCTTCTTACTGGGTTGTTCCTGTGAGAAGCGTTCTGATTCCGACTCAGAAGCCCTGAAGGTGAGAGCCCCTGATGGTGGCAGAGGGGGGTGTGTCCAGGGTCTGGGGGCACCTCGGATCATCTACTTGAGTCCCCTTTGAACCCTGCGTTTGGCAGCAGAGCGATGCCAAGGAAGTCCCTTCTCCTCGGCGTCAAGCACCCGTGCTCATCCTCAAAGCGGTCAGTGATGCTTACGCCACACGCCCCAGGGCCCGGAGCTGCTGAGCTGCACACATGTGCGTTTCTCCATGAGGCCATCTTGGGGGACAAGTGCTGGCACCCCCACATGGTAGGACAAAGACAGAGGCCCTGAGACATTAGTAACCTGCCTCAGATCACACAGCTGAGGCCAGACCAGAGCCCAGGCTGCCCATGGTCGTGTCCTAGGCACCATTTCCCATGGGCATCATTGAGTGGGAGTCTGGGCTAAACAAGACCACACTGGTTTTGATGACGGATTTTCTGCCCCTGTACCACATGGTAGGCCAGGGCCTCCCTCCCACCTGGCTATGCTGCACCTCCACCTTCACTCTTAGTTTCTGTAAAGAGATGTTTTGAGTGCTCGGGGCAGTGACTGAGAATATTAAAGACGTAACACAGGCGTGCACGATGTGGGGCCCCAGTGGGCTTGATGCAGGTTGGCTCCATGCCTGCCCTGGCTCCAGGACCCTCCTCCCCAGGGTAGAGCCAGGACAGGTGGGGGGGGGGTCACTACCTGGCATGATCTGCCAGGGGCTGGGGCAGAGGAATGGAGCCTTCCTGGCAACAGCCATGATCAGCCAGGGGATGGGCAGAGGGACAGAGCCTGGCAACAGTTCCAGGGGCTGTCCTTGGTGGGACTTTCCCTTCCCAGGACCACCAGTTCCCGGCCACAGCGGGAGTCCTGCTCAGGGAGGCTGGCGACCTAGGGGGAAGCCAGCGCTGGAGCTCTGGCTGAGGATGGAGCAGGCGCTCTCTGTTCAACCCTCCAGGCAGCCAGCATCACCAGGTGGCTGGGGTGGCTTCTGGCCTCCACTGTCTGCACCCTGTGCCATGGAGCTGCCTTGGGAAGGTTGTGGCTCCTGCGGCTCCCCCACGCCCACGCAGGCACTGGTCTCATTCGGAGCAGGTCCGCTCTTCCCCAGTGGCAGCCCCACTTTATCGGAGTCACAATGATCTGACTTCCTCCTATTGACCACGCACAGCATTTCCTGGGACTGAGTCTATGTGACCCATCAAGCCCCTCCTGGGCAATCCTCTTCCTTCCTGGAAGGTACATTAAACTCTGAGGTTTCACAAGGGCTGGCTGCATCCCCATGCAGGCAGACAGGACCCCACATACCCAGGCGAGCCCTCCTCAGTAGCCTGTTCGTCTGCAGGGATTCCTCTGGTTCCCGCTCTGGGCAGCCCCACGACCCAGATGCCTCGGCTTCCCAGCCACAGGTCCCTCATTGTCCTCCCCTCCTTGCTGGGGAAAGGCAGGCGCTGGGCTGTCCATGGGGCATGAAAGTGACAGCTACACCCTCCAAGCTCGCTGGGTCCCTCTGCCGGGCACCTCCCGTACCTGCCCCTCTGCAGTCGGGCAGGAGAGATCTGCTAGGGGAGGAGGTGGCACCGGGATCCCCGTCACCGTCCCAGCCTCCCCGCTGCCCTGCACTGGCTCCTGGGCTTCTCCTCGGCCCTCAGTTCCGTGTCTTCATGGCTCCGGCCTCCTGCCTGGGGCAGCCCAGGGCCGCCAAGGGCTTGGTTGTTCCAGGAGGCTGTTGTACACAGAAAACATCTTCATGGCTGCTTGAACATTTAATATATAATTTATTGAGGCTAATTTTTAAAAAAACAATTAGTTTTCCTTAAGTAAACTCAATTCATGAATCTTATTTGTTTTATATTCATCTGGGAGCTTTTGGCAATCTCTTTCAGAGGGACTTTTGATTAATGTTTGACCAACTCAGTTGAAAAAACCTCATAGTCAATTCTGTTAATTAAATTCCCTCAGACATTTACACAGAACTTATACATTTATTTGATTTTCTTTTTAAGACACTTCAGCTGCCTGACCCAAGTACTTCAGAGGACTCTGAGAAAACCACTGACACCTTTGTAAACAGGCGGCTCCCAGACTCCAGGAAACATTCCAATTCTACTGATATATCTAGTTTGTTTTGCTCACACCTTTCAACTTAGAATCACTAGTCTGTAGAGAATCGCACATTTTAAACTAGAATCAGCTATTCTGGGGAATAAACTGGAAAGTGTGTGCTGTGGGAGCCTCTAGTATGCCTCATTCTCTTACACACTGTAAACACTTTCAAACACATACATGGACTGTTTTAGGACACAGCAGGAAAGTATTAATATGATAGGCTTAATTTGCTTCATCATCTGCAAATGATGGTAAACCTTTCTGGGGTTGAAGAGCTTTCTTCACTATGGAAGCAATTTCCTATAGCAAGAATGGGATTACTTTCTCAAAGTGTGCGTGATTTCAGTCTGGACTTGAGACCTGGGATCACAGGCCTTCCAGATAATTCTGTGATGCCACTGATGAGAACTTTGAAAGCTGCCCTGACATAGACCTCCACATCCTCCTGAAGGGCCAGTCTCCCAGGTGTGTCCTGATTCAGATAAATCATTCCCTGATCCTTCCATCAGATTAGTCTGTGCCCATCACCTGGTGACTTCACCGACTAGATTCAACATTTCTGCTTATTCTCGAGTTATTTTCAAGCTCTTCTGAATTGGAGGAGTACAACTGATTAGATTCAACTTCTCTACTTCTCCTTCAAGTTATTTTCAAGCTCTTCTGAACTGCAGGGATACGACTCTCACAGGCCGAGTCTCCATGTCTTTTGTGCTCTGCCCAGCTAGGTAGTTCCTGTGCTGTGAAGCTGCCTGGTGCTCTGGGCTGCCCCTTGATCTGCTTCCGATTTAGCATCTGGCTCCAGCTCCTCCACTGTGGCCCTGGCCCTACCTGTGCTCCTGGAAGGAGCGTTTGGCCTATTCAAAACTAAACCCTACCACCCAGTCTGTCCACATGTGCTTAGAGAGTGTAGTACAATTGGTTGACTGTATAGGACTGTGGGCTTTAGAGACCTTCATGCACGTTTGATCATCGATCCTCACAAAGGCTGTGCAGTTGGGGAATATCCTCCCAGGTTCATAGGTGAGGAATTGATGCCAAGGCATGTTAAGGGGCCTCATGAAGCTGCATAACCAGTGCCCTTAGAACCTCGATAGCAAGAGCAGATACTGATTGGTTACGTTCTTAGGGCTAGATGCTGTGCTAAGAAGTTTACACACATGATCTAATGACACCTCCCAAGAATACCACGGGTTGGGAACTGCTACCACCCCCATCTCACAGGTGGGCACTCAGGAGCTCACAGAGGATGAGCAACTCGGTGAGGCTGAGATTCCAGCCCAGGCACCCTGACCCCAGAGCTTGAGCTTAGCGTCTGCAGCGCTGCCTTTCCCCTGACGTCAGCCCAGGCGTCGCCGGCTGCAGTGGCTTTGGACACAGTTATAGGTGTCCTGCTTAACTGCATCTGGAGGAGGCAGGGTGGGTGAGCTATATCAGGACAAATCCTGGGGGTGGCCCCAGCTGCAGGCAGGACTCGGTCCTTAGCAGAGTGGCCACTGTACAGAAAGCCACACCAAGTCAGAGGGCGTAGGGTGGCACTGCAAGGAAGGAACGTGTCCAACACTCAGCACCCAGGCTGCACCTGGATCGGGGCAGCAGCGCAGCTTTCCGGGCAGGCAGGCAGCTGGGGACACCCATCCAGGGGCAGTGCTGTCCACTGCCAGGCTGGCTGATTGGGACGCAGGAGTGAGACTCTATTCCTTGGCTTGGGCAGAGGCAAGGTTTCTAATGCCAATGTTTGTTGAACGTTTATTATGTGCTGGGCAGTGATGCACTTCACAGAGATGATGCCCTTGAGTGTGCTCTTGGCAGCAGGAAGCGTTTTCCTTATTCTTCAGACAGAGAAACTGAATGCAGAGAGAAGGGAGCTTGACCAAGGTCATCCATGAGCAGTGTCAGGCCTGATCTAGCACAACACACCTGGGCAGGTCACCAAGGTTCTGTGCTTCAGAAGCCGGGCTGGGGAGCCCCGGCCCACTGGCAGGAGCAGCACCAGGCTGTGTGAGACTGAGCCCTGGAATACGGGACAGGAGAGCTAACACCCTGATTCTCTATAGCCTGAGCCCTGGGACCCGAGCTGGGCCGAGTGTGCATGGCCCTCTCTCAGGTCTCAGTGGCAGGGGAAGGAGGTCATGGGGACTGGGGACCAGTGTGCCCTTTTACTCATCACCCCATAGCTACCTCCTCCCAACGCTTGTTGTGATACAAGGTGTCAAATCTCAGCAAATCCTTCTCTCATAAGGGGGCAGGATCATCTCCATCCTGTTCCAACAGAGGCTCTAGTCAAGGGCAGTTTATGGGGGAAGAAGGATGTGCTGGGGCCCCCCAGGACCATGCTTAGGCTTGATGCTTCTATGGAAAGACTCACCACAGAAGTCACAGTAACTTATAGCAAAAGGAGGCAGATTAAAATCAGCAAATGAGAAAGGCACAGAGTGGGGCCCAGGAGGGACCGGGCACAAACTTTCAGCTCCTCCCCCAGTGGGGTCACCAGTCAGCACTCGTTCCCTCAGCGTCCATGTGTGACAACACAGTTCCTTGCCACCACCCTAGGAGCCCTGAGCCTTGGTGTCCACATTTTTATGGGGGGTCAGCCATGAAAGCATGGAGCACCCACATGACTGCCCGTGGCTTCTCAGCCCCCAGCCCCCAAGAGGTCAAAACTGATACAGTGTGGCCCAGGGCCCTGGAAGACCAAGCCAAACCTTTACCCTAAATCCCCTGGTTAGGGTAAACCGTCCAGCAGGGCCCCAGGTCCTAGGTCTATAAAGACACGCTTGTCGGGCAGGATATTCCAAGGGCTTAGAGGTCTTCCCCAGGCCCAGCAGGAGCCAGTCCTGTGGAATGTGCAGGGTCTGGATGCCCAGCCCCACTGAGTGAGCGCCTCCCAGCACAGAGGACAGGTGGTCTGGAAGGGAGGGGCACTAGTGTCTGAGGATGCCTATGTCCATGGAGCCGCCCTCTGAGCACTGACATCTCATAAAAGCGTGTCCCAGCTGTTGGGGGTCAGCACCTCCTGTGTCTGGCTCTGATTTCCTTGCAGGGTGGGGAAATTGCCCCACCCCAGGCACCCAGGCGCAGCTGGAGTAAAGGTCAAGGGGGGGCATTAGCTCAAGCTCAGAGCTCCTTGACTTCAGCTGTGCAGAAACGATGAGCACGTGCTGGAGGGACAACTGGTGTGTGCAGCTGATGGCGCACAGCTGAGAGGAGACGCCTTTCGTTTTTGGCTGCATCGTATTTTACACATCCCTGAAGGTGTTTATAATTTTTTTTTCGAGTAGCAGAAATCGCCATCGACCCAGCAAAAATAAACATATCGGTAACCATGGTGACTTCAGCCTTCCAGCACTGGGTAGAAATGACCTCAGGCAGACAGAGAGGCACAGGCATGGATCTAAAGGCTGGATTCAATTGAAGGTGGACTAGACCTGATTGAAACCCTTCACAGCCCCTGGTGGTTGGAATTCCAAGCTCCCTGCAGGTGTCTGCCCTTGTTTTGTGACCTGGGAGGCCTCAACAGTGACAGGGGCTGTAGCTGCTGGTGCCCGGGCTGGTCTCCTGAGGCCACGACTAGCTTCCTGGGGAGGGGCTTTACCCAACTAGGACCCAGGGCCGGAGACCTGGGCACCGCTCAGCCAGGCTTCCTTCCTCGGGCCTGGACCCACGGTCTGCCTGGGCTTTCGTTGCAGAGCAACGATGCCGAGAAGCTCACATATTCCAAAGTTCACCGGTGCACGCCAGCCTTCTCTCTGTGGATTTTGGGAGAGCAAGAGCGAGAGAGAAACAACAGCAACAAAACTCTAAGGAACTAACAGTGTGAGAAAACAAATTAACATGCAGAATCTTCTATGGAAAATTGATCGATGCCGCCAGGTTAGAGCCTTGAGAGTGTCAGTTAAGAGTGGGGTGTGAGGGCATGGGAGTCCCCCCTCTGTTAGGACAAAGATGTTGAGGCTTGAACCTTCCCTACCCTGTAACAGGAGATGACTGGGGTGGTGTGTTAAGCAGCAGTGGGGTAGATAAGCCACAGGACAGGGCCTTCCACAGAGATGACAGGGAAGGGGACTTCCTGCCAGGCGGGTGGCCAGAGACCCTGAGTCTTCCAGCAGAGGGGCCCCCAGGCATGGCCTGCTGCTGGCGGGAATGCGTGAGCTGGGGTCTGTGCGTGTTCATATAGTCTCCGGGGTCTTAGCTGGGGTTGTGACTGGTAGTAAGAGAATAAATGTTTTGTGGAAGCTATTTTAGAATTCTTAGACAAGCCAAGCCGCAAGCACTCGAGGTTCCCTTCCTGCGGGTTTGCGGTTCCCATTAAATGGAGTCCAGAAAGTTCTCTGGTCCCAGTGAACGGATGAAGGAAGAGGCACGAGGCTGGGTGTTGGGAGGCCTGCGCCCATGGGGCTGAGCCGAGAGGGGTCAGCCTGCTGGAGCTCCCGGGGTGCACAGCCCAGGCACCACCTTCATAGACCCCTGGGGGTTGCTGGGGGCTGAGAAAGAGGCTGGGCCTGGGGAAGGCCCAGAGGAGACAACCTGGTGACAGTCCAAGGGGGCCAGTGTCCCTTCCACTGTCCACGTGACATGCTTACATCATCACGGAGAATGAGGCCGTAAATTTAACCTCGAAAAGCTCAGCTTGACTGGAGGCCGTGGCTGGAGGAAGCCCTTCCCGGTTCTGTAGCGGGGACATGCAGGCCGTGCTGGACTCGGCCCTTTCTCCAGCGGCAGGTGGCCGGCCCAGGCTTGCCCATCTGTGGGGTCAGAATAATTAAAATGTGTGATACCACAGGGGCCACGTCACACACTTGATCCCAAAAGCAGGGGCCGGGCCTGTCCTGGGGGCCTGGCCTGGGGGCCCAGCCCTGCAAATGACCCCTCTGCTTGCGCCTAGAGACATCCCGCATGCACTTGGGGCATTTTGAGAAATGGCAATTGGAGAGTTCCTCTCCTGGCTGCCTGGTCACTGGAATCCCGCAGTGCACTGTGGCTGCCTTCTTTGTGGGCAGCAGAGCAAGGAGGCATTTCTCCCTTGTCCGCAGTGAACGTCTGGACTCCCTGCAATACCGCAGAAATGAGAGGCTGTGGGTCTCCCTGCAATTCTGGGTCGTGGACAATGTGCGTGGGAATCTGTGAACACACTCAAACCTCGTCCCAAAACTTCAGACAAGCCAGCAACACAGGCACTCACTACCCAGGCCGCAGCTCTCCAGGACTGATTTCAGGTAGGAGCCGTCTACATGACCTCCCCAGGCAAAGCTTTCACCTTCTTCCTAAGGCCCAGCCTCCTCCTAGGGAAAAGGTCATTCCCCGACCTGCTGGCGAGGGAGAGGTGGCCCCGATTCTCACACTCAGGGTCACGGAGCTTGTCCTCCCTCCCAAATCCCGTCTGCCTGGACACTGATTAGACTGGAGAGAGGAACAGATCAGAGACATAAGACCAGGGTGGGCAAAGGAGGGGCCAGGAGGCAGAGGCTAAAAGGGGAGCCTGCCAGGTGCGGTGGTTCATGCCTGTAATCCCAGCACTTTGGGACGCCGAGGTGGGCGGATCACTTGAGATCAGGAATTCGAGACCAGCCAAGCCAGCATGGCAAAACTCGTCTCTACTAAAAATACAAAAATTAACTGTGTGTGGTGGCAGTCTCCTGTAATCCCAGCTACTTGGGAGGCTGAGGCAGGAGAATCACTTGAACCTGAAAGAAATCAGGCACATTCCTCAGTCCTGGGCCCAGTACAAACACAGGCACATTCCTCAGTCCTGGGCCCAGTACAAACAACATATATCTCTCATACGTCTCAAGTTCCTGAGCCCAGTACAAACACGTCCCACCATATATCTCAACTTTAGAAAAACACCACCTGGAAAAATCCCTGATAACGACACAGCTGTTTGTAGTTTTACTGAAAGCACGGGAACCAACAGATCACTGCTAAATGTGTAACTTAAAATGTTAACCAATTGTAATGCTGTAACCCAAAGAATTCCCTTGTTCCTCTGTAACCTTACAAGTCCTATTTACATCGGGCTATAAAAAGCGAGCGCACACATTGTTTGGGGCCCTCTTGTATGTTGTGGAACGGAGGGACCAAGTTCGAACTTGCAGTAAAGATCCTTGCCGCTTGGCTTTGACTCTGGACTCTGGTGGTCTTCTTCGGGGAATAAACGGTCTGGGCATAACAAACCCGGGAGGTGGAGGTTGCAGTGAGCCAAGATCTCACCATTGTACTCCAGGCTAGGGGACAGAACAAGACTCCATCTCAAAACACAAACAAACAAAAGGGGAACCTGAGACCCCCAGCTCCTGCTGCCCTCAGTCTACCCTGCTAGCAGCAAGTCCAGTCCATGGTTTTTTCAGACTTTGAGGCCCAAACCTTTGATCTGGAAGGATCCGGGATTGCCAAATTGGCAGGGACTAGAAGGTAAAGGGTAGAGTCTGTCGTGGTGGGGTGTGGGGTGCCCTGGACACAGAAGACTGGATTTTGGGTCTTTACCCCTCATTGTCTCCGCAGATGCTTTTGTGAAGATGAGGTCTGCTCTCCAGGTGCTCACCTCTGCCCCTGGGTCCTGAGGGCACCGGCCCTGCCTCCCCAACCTTCTCCCAGGTGAGAATGCAAGTCAGGCTGGAGCAGACACCTGCAGATCCTCCTAGAATGCAGGCTGCTGGGGACTCCAGATGTGGGAGTCCTGATACCCACAGTCCAGCTGTGGCCGAGAAAAGGGGCATTTTCCACTTTGCTGATCTGTTTGAAGGGAATAACACCCAAAGATGCCTTTCTCCTAAGTCATGGACAGACAAAGGCAAACACGAAAACACCATCAGCCTGGCTGGCCCCGGGCCATGACGCCTGCGGGGCTGAGCGGACTTCTGCTGCATCTGTTGGGAAACAATGCACAGTGGCCCTTGTCCCGAGGACGCAGGCTGCCTTTCAATCACTGCTGTTTCTGGAAAAAGAGGGCCCAGTCTTGCCAGAGAAGCGGGTTTAATAAGGACACAACCCTTCTGTACTCACGATAATCACAGCTCACAGCCGCGGAGAGCTTCATAGTGCCCCGTCCTGTACTGAGCCCTGCGCATTTATAATCTCATTTAATCCTCACAGCAATCGGGCAAGGTCAATACCACTGTCACTGCTCCCCTTCAGGAAGCTGAGGAACTGCCTAGGGCCCCAGGATCGGTCAGCCCGAGCCCCCCAGCTGTTAGCCCCCAGAGCCTGGGGTCACAGTGGTGAAAGAAGGGGACATACAAATGCAGAGGGCTCCTGTGCTAGGGGCTTCTGTGTGCTGTCACAGAGGACCACGTAACTGGTAATTTAAAACAATGCACATTTATTCTCTTAAAGATCTAGAGATTGAAGTCCAACACAGTGATTTGTTTTTCTAAGACCACCAGAGGGGGCACAAAAGAACCAGCGAGTAGGCAAGTGCAGGAGCAAAACTGCAAGTTTATTTTGGTCACCTAAGGTGTGGGGAAGAGGTCTGTCCGCCTCCGGCAAAGGCCGACAGAGCCCCCCAGTGGGGCTCTCGGACGGAGTTCCTGCAGTCCTGACACCCGACAGGAGTGGAGGACTGAGGAAGGCTGCGCATGGCGTCCCTCCGGAGCGGCTTTTCTAGGAGTGGGAGGGCAATAGGCGGGGCACGGGCGTGTCGGGGGGCGTTCGGCAGGTGCGACCAGGTAAATCTTGGTCTCTTCGGATTGACGTCACCTGGCGCATGCCCAGTTGGTCTGCACCGTCCTGGGCGCCGGCTGCATTTTCGCCCACGGGGGAAAAGTTGGGGGGGGCGGGGGATGAAGAACCCGGAAGTGCACCATCTTGCCTCCGTTCGTCCAAACACACAGGTCTCCCTGAGCTAAAATCAAGGTATGCAGAGCTGGTTCCTCCCAGAGGCTCGGCTTAGGGAAAATCCACTTCCTGCCTTTCCCGGCTTCTAGAGCTGCCCTCTAGGCCTTGGCCCTCGGCCCGTCCTCCCTCTTCAAAGGCAGCGCTGGCGTGGAGGCCTTCTCACATCTCATCCCCCTGAGCTCCTCTTCCACCTGTTCTTTCACATTTAAGGATCTTGGTGATCACTTTGGGCCCAACAGGATAATCCAAAATAAACTCCTGATTTATTTTGTCAGTAGATTAGCAATTTTCATTCCCCCATGCCTTAATTCACTTTGCCAGGTAAGGCAACTGAGTCACAGGTTCCAGGATTAGGAGGCGGAAAGGGCTTCAGTCGGGTTAATGCATTCAGATCTGTGCTCTCTATGGCCTTTCTGTGCCTTGGCCTGGCAGTCCTGCTGGGGTCTTGTCCCTGCTGGCAGGGACAGGTGCTGGAGTCAGCTCACACCAGCTTGTGAGAGCCCAGTGGGGAATAGCTGAAATGTACAATTAATAAATTGTATTAAAACAAAAGTAACATGAGTTTTGATCATTTGTTACCTTTGTTTTAATACAATTTGTTAATTGTACATGTTATGGTATTATTATGATGTAATTGTATGATAATCATGCTGTGGCAGTCATTACCTCTCTTGCATCTGTATGGCAGAAATCCTGGTAACAGGAGGTTTGCTAGGGCACACTGGTCTCTGCATTGAGCTTCGTCGTGTCCACTGCTTGGAACATACCATCGCAAGAGCATTTACGTTGCAAAAATCAGCATGTGCTACAAATCAGGGCTTGATTTTATTGTCTTATTGATTATCTAGACTTAAAATGAGGATAAAAATATTCAATTAATGCAGATTAATTTACAAGTGTGCTATGCTTGTAACTGTTACATTGTAAATATCACAAAAAGTTGTCAAATCGTAGTTGAATTGCAGCTATAGGTTGGCTACAAATATGAGAGTTTGGCCAAAACCAACAAAAGCATCCATGTGGACCAATTGGCTCTATGGAATTTATTGTAAAAAATCCTGTATATTTATTGTTTGCAAATTGCGTGCTTCCTTTTTATCAATAAAATTTAGAATGGACGGATGTACAGATGTTTACACACACATCTTTTTTGCAGAGAGCTGGTTGTTAAACATTTACCAGCACACCACCACCTCCCTCCCAACTCCCACCCCGCCAGCCTCACCTTCCCAGCCCCACACTCTGTGCTCACGTCCTCTGAGCCACGAACACTTTCCAGAGCCCTCCTGCTGTACCGATGCCCTCTGTGCAGCATGGGATGACCCACCCCAACCACCCTGTCTCCTTGCCTGGCCCATCCTACTGGTCTCCTCAGCTGTTCTCTTCAGGAGGCTGTCCTGGCTACGGGGTTGGGTCAGTGCCCTTCTGTGTTCTGGGGGTCCCAGGCTTTCCCCCACTGCACCCTGCGGGAATTGTGCTTGCTTCTCTGTCTTTAGGACTGGCCCCTGGCTGCCTCGTTGGTGGGGCCGTACAACTCTCCTTTTGTGCCCCAGAATCTAGCACATTTCCTACATAGTAGATGCTCAATAAACACTCACTCAATAGAACAAACAGAATATTCACTTAAGGAGCTGCATTCTTGACTGAATGCAGAGTTAGGTCTCCTCCCGGACACAGAAGGAAACAGACAAGGGAAGGTAAAGCGCTGATGGATACGTGGTTCTGAAGGGGCCCTGGGTCCTGGCACATGAAGACTCTTGGGCACAAGGGTGGGGAACACTGGGGAATGCCACGTCTCAGCTTCTATGTCTGGAGGGCCCTTTGGACCCCTTTTGGCTTCAACAGAGCAGGCACCTGACATCCTTGACAGAGTTCATGCAGTGTTTCTTTCTGCTCCTGGCTTATTTCACTTGACATCATGTCCTGCAATTCCATGATGAGTTTCTTGACAGAGGCATTTCTTTCTGCAGATGCACGAGGGGTGTGGAACCCAGGACTCAGAGCGGGCAGAGTAGAGTTCCCCCCAGGGACCCTGGGAGCCACGATCCTGCAGCCAGGGGTGCTCAGAGGATAAACAGGTGAGGCAGTTAATTGGGAGGCAGTCCTCTGGGAGCCCCAGCGCAGTTGGCCAGGCATGGAGGCCGTCTGTGTGGGCTTCCGTTATGGTGGGGCACTGGGGGCCACATGGGGTTCCTTCGCTTCACGTTGTGGGTGCAGCTCATCATGGGATGACGGTGGGAGGTTGGAGGGGAGACCTGAAGGGTCCCAGAGATGCCAAGTGAAGTCATTGTGATGATGGCAGTGCTGGCTGGTGGCCTCCAAAGCCAGGCAGGGGCAGCCCCTTTCCCTGTGTCCAAGTCCACATGGACACTCTCAGGGCTATGCCCATTTGACACATGAGCAGGGAGACTGAAGTCTGCACGCCCGGTGAATGTTGGCACCAGGACAGCCATTCCATCGAGGCCCTGAAACCACCACAGAATACTCCATATCATGATCGTAAAACACTCAGTGCCACCTGCAAGCTCCTCTGATGGAGGCTGTGGTTCCCACAGAGCCCAGGCGCCTGTGGCACCTTCTGCCCTCCCTCTCCATCCGGAGCCCTGGTGGCTGTGAGGCGGGGGCTCCTCTCTTGTCCTTGCCACCCCCACCAGGTGGTGCCCCCCATCCTGGGAGGCCCTCGCCTCCTCTGCCTCTTCCTCTACGTGGAGTGTGAAATCAGTGGACGTGCGCTGGGACAGAGTGTGGCGCTAACCCCTGTGCTTGCTCACTCTGCAGGTGCCGCAGGCAGGGGCTGGGTGGGGGGCTGCTGAGCCAGCGTGAGGGCCCTCCCCACACCTTCACCTCGGAAGGAAATGCCCTCCCTGGAGCTGTGGGGCAGTACTGAGGCAGCACAGGTGTTGAGTGCATGTCTGGTGCCAGGCCAGGGGGGCAGCCCGTGTTGGGGACATGGTGGACGCCTCTCTGAGTCCTGGAGCCTGAGTGGCTCTAGCCCCCAGATGTTCTCCAGGAAGCTTTACTGGCCTGAGGGTCGCTCGGGAGGAGAGATGGGCCCTTCCCACTCGGCCTCCAGCAGCTGGGCCCAGCATCTGCCCCCTGCCAACCCCCCTTTTCAGCTCTCTTTTTGGAGACAACAAGGTCACTGTGGCACGAGGACCCACAGTTCCTTATAGTCCAGAGAAATTTAGGGTGGTGGACGGTAAGCTGGGGCAAGAACTGTTCTTGGGTAGCCCCAGCTGGAAACATCACAGATTTGTCAATGAGTTTGCAAACATGATTGAGACACCTCCGCTCAGCAGTCCTGGGCTTCAGGTGACAATGACTCACTGGCAAGGGCTACCAAGTGTGTGTATTTGACCTCAGCGTGTTACACATGCACAACACACAGACACACAAAGACAGAGACACAGACACACAGACACACACAGAGAAATACACACAGGCTGGGCACGGTGGCTCAGGCCTATAATCTCAGCACTTTGGGAGGCCGAGGCGGGCAGATCACTTGAGGTCAGGAGTTTGAGACCAGACTGCCCAGCATAGTGAAACCCCATCTCTACTAAATATACAAAATTAGCTGAGTGTGGTGGCACATGCCTGTATTCCCAGCTACTCGGGACGCTGAGGCAGGAGAATTGCTTGAACCTGGGAGGGAGACGTTGCAGTGAGCCAAGATCACACCACTGCACTCCAGCCCCAGCAACAGAGCGAGACTCCATCTCAAAAAAAAAAAAAAAAGGAACACAGAGAGAGACAAACCCAAACATATACACAGACACACACACACAAATACACACAGACACACACAGAGAGATACACGCAAACACATACACTGACACACAGACACATACAGAGATGCACATAGATACACGCAGACACAGACAGAGAAACACATACAGACGCACACAAACACACACATACAGACATATGCACAGAGAATCACACACAGAAGATATACACACACACACACACAGACATGCACAGAGAATCACACACAGAAGATATACACACACACAGACACACATACAGACATATGCACAGAGAATCACACACAGAAGATATACACACACACAGACACACATACAGACATGCACAGAGAATCACACACAGAAGATACACACACACAGACACACATACAGACATATGCACAGAGAATCACACACAGAAGATACACACACACAGACACACATACAGACATATGCACAGAGAATCACACACAGAAGATATACACACACACACAGAACACACATACAGACATATGCACAGAGAATCACACACAGAAGATATACACACACACAGACACACATACAGACATATGCACAGAGAATCACACACAGAAGATACACACACACAGACACACATACAGACATATGCACAGAGAATCACACACAGAAGATATACACACACACAGACACACATACAGACATATGCACAGAGAATCACACACAGAAGATACACACACACAGACACACATACAGACATATGCACAGAGAATCACACACAGAAGATACACCACACACAGACACACATACAGACATATGCACAGAGAATCACACACAGAAGATATACACACACACAGACACACATACAGACATATGCACAGAGAATCACACACAGAAGATACACACACACAGACACACATACAGACATATGCACAGAGAATCACACACAGAAGATATACACACACACAGACACACATACAGACATATGCACAGAGAATCACACACAGAAGATACACACACACAGACACACATACAGACATATGCACAGAGAATCAACACAGAAGAATACACACACACAGACACACATACAGACATATGCACAGAGAATCACACACAGAAGAATACACACCACAGACACACATACAGACATATGCACAGAGAATCACACACAGAAGATACACACACACAGACACACATACAGACATATGCACAGAGAATCACACACAGAAGATACACACACACAGACACACATACAGACATATGCACAGAGAATCACACACAGAAGATATACACACAACAGACACACATACAGACATATGCACAGAGAATCACACACAGAAGATACACACACACAGACACACATACAGACATATGCACAGAGAATCACACACAGAAGATACACACACACAGACACACATACAGACATATGCACAGAGAATCACACACAGAAGATATACACACACACAGACACACATACAGACATATGCACAGAGAATCACACACAGAAGATACACACACACAGACACACATACAGACATATGCACAGAGAATCACACACAGAAGATACACACACACAGACACACATACAGACATATGCACAGAGAATCACACACAGAAGATATACACACACACAGACACACATACAGACATATGCACAGAGAATCACACACAGAAGATACACACACACACACATACAGACATATGCACAGAGAATCACACACAGAAGATATACACACACAGACACACACAGCCACATACAGACACACAAAGCCTCACACACAGGCACACATGCCACCCTGAGGCCACACAGGCCACACTTCGTACGCAGCACCCACCTTCCACCGGCCTCTCTGTTTGTACAGACACCGCCAAACACATCCCCTTCATCAGCCCGTTTGAGTTTTCAAAATCGTTACGACATCCTCCCTCCAACGATGTCTGGAGGAGGCTGCCTTTCCCCAGTTTATTTTTTAGACAAAGGAACAAGGAGTCCAGGAGGCGCCTGGGAGAAGATGAAGGAAGTGGCAGAGCGGGGGCGGGGAGGGCAGCATCCGGAAGCCCAGAGAAGGGGAGCAGGGGAGGGGGACCTGGTGGAAGGCACAGAGTCACCCATGAGGTGGAGGACCAGCACAGCCACGGATTCTGCAGGTGGACTTGTCAGGACAGAGTGGAGTGAGGGTGAGTGAGGGGCAGATTCAGATGGCTGTTCAGGGGCAAGTAGGGGGAGACTCCTGTGACTGTGCAGGGGTGAGTGGGGGGAGACTCGCGTGGCTGGGCAGGGGTGAGTTAGGGAAGACTCCCATGGCTGTGCAGGGGTGAGTTGGGGGAGACTCATGTGGCTGTGCAGGGGTGAATGGGAGAGACTCACGTGGCTGTGCAGGGGTGAGTGGGGGAGACTCGCGTGGCTGTGCAGGGGTGAGTGGGGGGAGACTCGCGTGGCTGTGCGGGGATAAGTGAGGAGGAGACTCATGTCTGGGCAGGAGTGAGTGAGGGGTAACTCACATGGCTGGGCAGGGATGTGTGAGAGAGCGAGACTCATGTGGCTGGGCAGGGGTGAGTGAGGAGGAGACTCACATGTCTGTGCAGGGGTTAGTAGGGGGTGACTGCTATGACTGGGCAGAGGTGAGTGGAGAGAGACTCCCATGGCTGGGCAGGGATGAGTGAGGGGAGACTCACATGGCTGTGCAGGGGTGAGTGAGAGAGGGAGACTCACATGGCTGCACAGGGGTGAGTTGGGGGAGACTCACATGGCTGGGTAGGGGTAAGTAGGGGGAGACTCCTATGGCTGGGCAGGGGTGAGTGAGAGGAGACTCAGAGGGCTGTGCAGGGGTGTGTGAGAGAGGGAGACTCACATGGCTTGGCAGGAGCTAGTGAGGGTGAGACTGCATGACTGCGCAGGGGTGGATGAGGCATGAAGAATGGAGGCAAAGAGCAGATTGCTCCTTAGGGACCTGGGCCGCTAATGCTAAGAGGCAGCCAGCTGCTGAGGAGGCGCCTGGTTGCAGGGAAGGGTTTGTTTTCGCCTTGTGCAAGATGGGCAGGTTTGTGGACTGGAGGGCAGGAGGTGAAGACACAGCCTGGATGAGGGGGAGGAGGAGGGGCTTGGAGAGCAGCTGCTGGAGACATGGGGAATGGGTCGCTGTGAGCAGAGGGCTCTGCCAGCTTCGGATGGAGAGCCAGTGGTGAAGGAGGGAACGTGAGTGGACATGGAGATATTAGGGCTCAGTGCGGGGTGCGGGGTCCAGGGTCGGGCCCGCTGGTGGAGTGGAAGTTGGTTATGGGGGATGTGCCAGGTGCCCAGTCCTCAGTGCAGCCAGAGCTGAGACCCAGGTCAGAGTGCATGGCCTGGGGAGTGTGGTGAGTAGTTAATGGGTACCAGCCTGTTGACTTCTGCCATTAAAATATTTTTATTTTGAGACAATTGTTGTAAGAAGAGTAAATAAGATACACTGCACTCCCGCCTGGGTGACAGAGCGAGACTCTGTCTCAAAAAACAAAAAAGCAAACAAACAAAAAAAGAAGAGTAGATAAGATAGTAGTTATCAAAAATAATACAGAGATCTCATGTGCCCGCCTCCCATTGCCTGTGATAGCATCCTGCCTGACAGGACTCTCTGCCCTGTGCTCTGGCCCCCAGGCTCTCCTCATGGTGGCCATGCCCCTGACTTTCCTGCCCTGGATTTCTAAGCCATCTTTGACCTAATTAGAAAGCCTGGTCTACCAACCTGCAGACCACCTGGGAGAACCCTTAGCCCTGACCCAGTGTCTGGCGTGGGCCTCTGGGTTTTAGAATGAGGCTAGTGATCAGAGGAGTTATTCAAGGTCTTTGGTTGCAAGCCACAGAATATGGATCTGGCTGAGAATCCAAGAGGCCAGGGTATGTGGGAACTCAGAATTGGGGGAACAGCTAAAGAACCAACCAAGAAAGAGCAGTTTCCAGGTAGCTCTGGGGATCCAGGTAGTTGAGTCTGCAGGTCACTGCCCTGGGAGGAATTGCTTTTGACAGTTTCACCCCCATCCCTCCATCACCCTGATCAGGGTTCCAAACTAGAGTCTCCTTGGCCTGGTTTGTGTCCCAACCCCACACTTGGCCAGGAGGTGGAGCTGCTTGATTGACAACCTCTAAGCCTGCACACAGCATCAAAGGCAGCTGTCCAAAGTCAGGCAACTGTGGCTAGAGGAAGGAGAAAGAAACAGACTAATCTGACCCCCAGATCTTGGTTCGATGTTGGGTAAAATTATGGCTGGCACCAGAGCCCAGAAGTTGCAAGGACACTCAAGTGAGAACGTTTGGGTGCGGAGGTGCAAGACGAGTGCATCTGAGAGTTCGAGTCCCAGTGTGGACGTGTCTGACATCGTGTAGATAGGCAGACTGTGCTGAAATGCGTGCAGATCAGTTGCAGAGAACAAAAAGACCTTTAGTTATCTGGGAAATTGTACTTAAAACTAGTTATGCATCTTGCCATCATGAAACAGAGTCACTTATTGCAAGTAACTTCCCTATGAGAGTCTACTCAAACTCAGATGGTTTATTGTATATAACTTTAACCTGGAGACTATGATGTTCGTTTTACTTACTTGTGTGGAGAAATTATATTTACTTATATTTACTCATGCTTTGTGCCTTTATAGGAAATTGGGCTTACCTACCAACCATATTACATTAACCTATGGACTAATTCGTTTTAATAACACAAGCAGCAACATAAAAGAATGGCTTTAGATTCTCTTTGAATACAGAAAACATCTGTTTTTCTTCTTAAATAGAAAAAAATCCAGTAAGACTATTAACGATGATTAAAGCTGATTTAAAATACACTGCAAGACTTTCAGTTTAAAAACAGTGTTCTAGGTCAGGTGTGGTAGCTCACACCTGTAATCCCAGCACTGTGGGAGGCTGACAGGGGCCGACAGGGGCAGATCCCTAAGGTCAGGAGTTCGAGACCAGCCTGGCCAATATGGCGAAAATTAGCTGGTTATGGTGGCACATGCCTGTAATCCCACCTACTTGGGAGGCTGAGGTAGGAGAATCGCTTGAACCTGGGAGGTGGAGGTTGCAGTGAGCCTAGATCCCGCCCACTGCGCTCCAGCATGGGAGACAGAGCAAGATATCATCTCAAAAAAAAACAAACAAAAACAGTCGTCTAAAGGCGTAATTTCCCCCTTAACATCTAGGAAGACCCGCACACAACAAGAGGAGTAAGAAACATGAACTCTATCTGTAATAAAATCAGGGTGTACGTGAGACCTCAAGCCACAGAGGTGGAAGAGATTTCAAAAGCGGTAGCTGGCCAGGCCCGGTGGCTTACGCCTGTAATCCCAGCACTTTGGGAGACCGAGGTGGGTGGATCACCTGAGGTCAGGAGTTCAAGACCAGCCTGCCCAACATGGTAAAACCCCGTCTCTACTAAAAATACAAAAATTAGCTGGGCGTGGTGACAGGCCCCTGTAATCCCAGCTACTTGGGAGACTGAGGCATGAGAATCTCTTGAACCCAGGAGTCAGAGGTTGCAGTGAGCTGAGATCACGCCACCGCACTCCAGCCTGGGCAGAGCAAGGGTGCAGGAAGAAATGGAGACAGAAACTTGCAGCTGCACATTTCAGAAAAGGCCATGAAGGATCGCATCACGAAGGCGAAAGCCGGTATGTAGCAGGGAGATGAGGTCCGTGCGCAGGCAGAGGGGCACCTGCACCTGTGTTGGTTCTGCGAAGTGGAAGATGTGGGGCTGAATGAAGAATTACCCAGCAAACCATACAAAGAGGAAGCTGTGTGTTGATGTTGTACCTTTTTATTATAAAAAGAGAAAGCCTCCCGTGTACAAGTATGAGAGAATCAAGATCAAACATGTCAGGTCATTTAATATACATGAGATAAACAGAAGACTCAAAAACTCAATCCCGTGCCGGTCCAGGAGACAGTTCTAAAGCTCTGTGACCGAGAAAGCTGGTAAAATGAAAGGATGGTGAAGAAGGAATGGACAGCCCCAAACAGAAAGGAAGCTGGATTTGTATCCTTAAAGTCAGGTAAGGCTGAGTTCAGGGAGAAACGTACCAAGGAAGACCAGAATGGGCTCTTTAGAATCATAAAGAATGCAGTTGACAACAGATATGTCCCAACTACAAATATTTATGTACCAAAAAGGTGCTTCAACATGCATAGGGTGAAAATCGTGGGGGATACAGTGAGATACATGTGGGGCCACAATGCTAATAGGACACTGTAAAGAAAATAACGGTTGTAATGTATTTAATTACTTTTTGTATTTTCCCCAATATTTGACTATGAAAATGTTTTAAATACACAGAAAAGTTGAAAGAATTGTACAAGAAACAACCACATGCCCTCCTCCTATGTCATGGGTCAGCAAGTTATAGCCCATGGTCTAAAGTTCACCCACTACCTGTTATTGTATGGGCTGCAAGATAGCAATGGTTATTCTGTTCTTAAATGGTTAAAAAGTCAAAAGAAAAAATATATTGGGACACATACAAATTACATGAAATTCAACTTTCAACATCTATAAATGAAGTTGCATTTATTTTACAACAGAACCCAGGCGCACTCATCATATGCATAGTGACTATGGCTGGTTTCTTGCAACAACAGAAGAAGAGTCAAGCCATCGTGACTGAGATTGTCTGGTCCATAAAATCTGCAATATGCATTTGGCCCTTTATAGAAAAGTGTACCAAACTCTTCCTAGATTCTAAAGTGAACATTTTTCTATTATTGCTTTATCACACATTTGTCAATTCCTCTACCTGTTGACAAATCCACTGGTTTTTCGGATGCATTTTAAAGTAAGTTGTAGACACCAATACGCTTCACTTTGCAAACGCTTAAGCATTCACATCATTCATTAGAGTTCATTATGAGTTTATAGTTCTTTTTTTAAATAAAATTTACAAACAGCAATGTGCATAACTTCTAAGTCTCATCCAAACCTCTCTCACAATACTGACCCTTCCCAGGCACTATGGAACCACTGAGGCAACCACAGTGCTGAATCTTCTTCCCTGGGGATGAGTTTTGCTGGCTCTAGACCTTCCTATAAATGGAGTTGCACAGTCTGTACTCTTTTGTGTAAGATTTCTCTCACATGGCGTGGTGTTCTGAGAATCACACTGTTGCACTCAATGGTAGGCCAAGCCTTGGATGCATGAGTATTGCTCCACGGCATGAATGCACCGTGGCTTGTCAATTCGCTCTCCTGGTGACGGACACACAAGTTGAGTCCAGGATTTGCTTTGACTTGTCTTGGGTAAATATCTAAGAGTGGGAGGTTAACTCATGGCTGGTACATGTTTAGTTTTGTAAGATCCTGCTGAACATTTTTCCAAAGTGGCTGTGCCATTTTGCCTCCCAATGTGTGAGAGTTCTCGTCATACCACATCTTTACCAATTGGTGTTGCCTTTCTTTCTCATTTTAGCCATTTTGTTGTGATCTCTTTGTGGCTTATGGGTATTTTCCTGATGCTGATGATTTTTGCATGCGCTTTTTGGACATCATGTATCTTCTTTTGTAAAGTAAAAAGTTAGATGAGCTCACGCCTGTAATCCCAGCACTTTGGGAGGCTGAGGCGGGTGGATCACCTGAGGTCAGGAGTTCGAGACCAGCCTGGACAACATGGTGAAACCCCACCTCTACTAAAACTACAAAAATTAGCCAGCCATGATGGCACACACCTCTGATCCCAGCTACTCAGGAGGCTGAGGCAGGAGAATCTCTTGAACCTGGGGGGTGGAGGTTGCAGTAAGCTGAGATCGCACTACTGCCTAAGTGACAGAGCAAGACTCCGTCTCAAAAAAAAAAAAAAGATTAGATCGATTCTTGTCATCTAAATGCTCTTGTGAACACTTGTGTATCAATATTTCTGTACTTGCCCACTGTGAACATTTGTGTATGTGCTTACAGATGAGTAAGACTAAGAATAATAGTCTTGAAACATTCATCTGTGAGGAAATTCACGAACAACACTGGAATAATCAGCGAATTGGTTAAAAATAAACAGCCCTTTTTGAAAAATTAACTTTATTGAGATGTAATTTGCACATTCAACAATGCATCCATTGTAAATATACAGTTCTATGCCTATGACCTGAGGGAAGGTTTGAGGTTCCTTTTTCTTGTTCTCATATGGACCCCCTATTGTTCCAGTACCATTTGTTGGAAAGACTATCCCTTCCCCCATTTGATTGCCTTAGCGTTTTTGTCAACAATTAATTGAGGGTACACTTCTGCACTCTCTGTCCTGTCCCATGGATCTTTACGTCTATGTTTATACCCATACTACAATGTCCTGATCACTGTGGCTTTATAAGCTTTAAAAGTATGTAGTGGAAGTCTTCTAACTTATTCATTTTCAAAAAAACTTTTGGCTGTTCTAGGTCCTCTGCATTTCCATATTAAATTTTTGAATCAGCTTATCAACTTCTACAAAAAAAGAATGCTAAGCTTTTTAAAGAGTTTTACAGAATTCATGTTACTTCTTCCTAAAGTGTTTAGTAGAATTCACCAATGAAGCCATCTGGGGCTAGAGTTTTCTTTGAGGAAAGCTTTTAACTACAAATTCAATTTCTTTAATAGATAGAGGAACATTCAGGTTATTGATTTTTTTTCTTGAGTGAGCTGTGGTAGTTTGTGTTTTTCAAGAAATGTTTTCAAGTAACTTGTCAAATTTATTGGCATAAAGTTATTCATAATATTCCTTTATTAATCACTCTTTAAAATTTATAGTATTTATAGTAATGTCCTCTTTATAATTCCTGGTATTGGTGACTTCTGTTTTTCTTCTTTTTTAAAATTTTTTTGTTTTCCTGTCTAGAGATGTATTAATTGTGTTGATCTTGTCAAATAACTTGGTTTTATTTTCATTGATTTTCCTATTCCTTTTTTATCTCCTGTTTCATTGATTTCCACTCTTAGGTTTACCATTTTCTGTCTTCCTTAATTTGAGTTTAATTTGCTTGTCTCTTCCTTCTTGTAGATAATTGATTTGAGTCCTTTGTTTTTTTTTTTTTTTTTTACATAAACACTTAATGCTATCAATTTCCCTTTAAGTGCTACTTTAGCTGCATTTCACAAATTTTGATATGGTGTGATTTTATTTTCATTCAATTCAAAATATTTTCTAATTTCCTTTGTAATTTCTTCTTTAGCCTATGGGCTATTTAAATTTGTGTTATAATTTCCAAATACTTGAAAGATTTTCCACATATTTTTCTCTTATTGATTCCTAGTTTAATTATCTTATGGTTAAAAAACAAATATTACATAATTTGAACCACTTTACCTTTATTATGATTTGTTTAGTGGCCTGGGATATGGTCTATCTTGGTAAGCATGCTACATGTACTTGGAAAGATTGTGTATTTATTTGTCAGTAGTTGGGTGGAGTGTCAGTAATTGTGAATTGGGCAAGCAGGTTGATAGTGGCTAATACTTTGTTCCTGAGTAAGAAACATATTCTTGCTAACTTCCTGTGTACTTGTTCTATCAGTTACTGAGAATTGCCAACTCTAATTGTTGATTTGTCTGTTTCTTCTTTGAGATTTGTCAGCTTTTCCTTTATGTGTTTTTGAAGTTACTATAATTAGGTACATTCACATTTAGAATTGTTATATCCTCGTAATACATTTCTTCCTTTATCATTCTGAAATGTCCCTCTCTATCCCTGGCAATATTCCTTGTTCTAAAGTCTACTTTGCCTGATGTTAACATAGCTACGCCAGCTAATATCATGCCTAGTATACGCATGGTATATTTTTTCCCATTTTTTTAACCTTTAATCTATCTGTGTCATTATGTGGATTTAAAGTCAGTTTCTTGTAGACAGCATAAATTTGGGCCCTGCTTTCTTGTACAATTTGACAATCTTTGTCTTTTAATTGCAGTGCTTAGCCCGTTTATATGTGAGATAAGTTGGATGTGGTTGAGTTTAAGTCTACTATCTTGTAATTTGCTTCATTTGTCCCATAATTTACCTGTTTCTTTTTCCTTTTTTCTTCCCCTATTTTGATCAATTGAATATTCAGTATCTTTTTTAATCATGGTAAAATATTCATAACCTAAAAGTTAAATTGAGTGGTTTTTAGCATTTCATTTTATCTCCACAACTGGCTTGTTGGTTGTACTTTTTTTGTTATTTAGTGGTTGCTCTGTTGCTTTTTAGTATTAGGCTCTAGGCCATCTTCAGTTTTGTCACAGGCCACCTCCAAATCACAGGACACCTCTTCCGCATGTAGTATAAGAACCTTACAACTATAACTGTGTCCTTTCATTTCCCCACCCTCCCTTTGTATTATTGTTTTCATACATTTTACTTTTACACATGTAGGATACACATGAATCCTACAATACATTCCACATCATTTTTTAGCACTTCTTTTACAATCACAACTTAATGGAAAAATAATTTTTAAATACAAATATTAACATAAGACATCAAAATGACACAGCAACTACATGGCCTTCTTCCTCTTGCTTCTAGAATGTATTGTTTGTACTTCAGTTGCAGCATTTTTATGCTGTTATTATTTATTTGTCTTTCTCTTGCATTAGACAATAAGGCCCTTGAGAGTAGAAACAATATCTATTCATCTCGTAACCTTAGCACAATGCTTGGCGCTCAGCAGGAGGTCAACAAATGTTGTACCATCACTGATTTTCTGACTGTCCAAGTGACTGACTGAATGAATGAAGGAATGATAAGCCTACGGAAGCACACGTACCACACGCAGGTTGGGGCAGGCTCTAGCACACACAACCGGATAAGCACCCTCCCCCTTGATAACTTTTATGTGCGCCTCCTCCCCTCTGTCCTCACCTCTCAATGCTCAGCTTCTCATTTAAAATTTGGCAAGAGGAAAGAGGAAATCATGGACCATTGAAGAGTGCCTTAAAGAGAATGGACTTTTAAACGTCACAAATAGGACTCAGGTGGACCCTAAGTTTGGCTGCCTGCCAGGAGCTGCTGAACGTGGCCCTGTTCCGTGCGTCATTGTGTTTGGAGGCCTTGGATGTGTCTGTGTTGTGAACACATGTGACTGTGGGTGGGGTCTGGAAACAGAGTGGGTCTCTCTGGATCGGTGTCCTAGCTGGGCCTGGAAAGTGTCCCAGAGCCCATGCTTGCTCCTGATCTCATTGGGGAAACTGAGACATCTTAGCAGCAGCATCAACTGCAAATAATTCTCTGCAACTAAAGTGGAGCATTGAATACTTAATAATGTGGGTGTTAGTTGTTTGGGATATAAAAATTTCATGCCTAGAGCTTTAAAATTATACACCCCAAATGCTTTCTAAAGCGGTTGTGTGCCACAGGAATAGTTAAAGCTGCCTCACAGTGTACAACAGTGTTCTCAGTTCTAAAAATGAGGATGTGGAAGTATTTCTCTTCTAGCATTTTGAGTTCAGAACAATGATAGCATTATGTTATACTTCACTCTGCTTTACTGACCTTTCTCTAATTTTTTAATCCTTGAATGTTGGAATGATTAGAAAAATGTTCACAATGTGCTTTAATAAAAGTTTCTACATAAATAAACAAAAAACCAAAAACAATAAAATAATACTCTTGCCCTCCCTGGCTAGTTTTTTTTTTTTTTTTTTTTTTTGAGACAGAGTCTCGCTCTGTTGCCCAGGCTGGAGTGCAGTGGCACGATCTCGGCTCACTGCAACCTCTGTCTCCCGGGTTCAAGCGATTCTCCTGCCTCAGCCTCCCATGTAGCTGGGACTATAGGCGCCTGCCACCACGTCTGGCTAATTTTTGCATTTTTAATAGAGATGGGGTTTCACCGTGTTAGCCAGGATGCCCTCGATCTCCTGACCTCAGGCGATCCACCTGCCTCGGCCTCCCAAAGTGCTGGGATTATAGGTGCCAGCCACTGTGCCCGGCCCCCAGCTGGTTTCAACTTTCTATTATAGAAGAGGACTTATTTCATAGAGGGATGTTTAAGGCATCTATAGCATTATTTAAAACACTAAAGAATTTTCTTTCAAATGTAAAATTAAAATTAAGTTCAACAGCCTTCCTGTTTCCTGTTTCATTTATTGAGCACGGATTTCTTTTGCATTTTGGATGGGGAGAGGTGGGTTCTGTCATCCGTGACTCTGATGGAAGACCCACGGGGTGACTCGCTTGAAGGGAGGCAGGAAGGTCTCTGTCCAGTGCTCAGCATTTGCTCCCGGCGTGCTTCTGTGTTTCCCACACATGTATGGATCGTAGAAATGCCTCTTACCACTGCATCACGGAACCGGCAAGCCCTCGAAGGTCACGCGCCATGGTGGTTCAGGCATTCTTCTGTAGCCCAGGGGCCTGCTGCTCAGTGATCCAAGTGGAAGTGGAGCCGCAGGTCGCAGTGGGGCAGGGCTCATGGCTCTGCCTCTCACCACCTCCCCATTGCTCTCCCCAGACTTGCGCAGTGGGCGGTAGAGAACCACTGACCTCGGCTACTGCCTTCACTTAAACATGGGGAAAATGCAGCTCGGTGAGTTTCTGTGACCTGCCAAGGTCCCCTGCACCCCTTCCTCAATCCTTGCCGCGACAGAGCTGGCCTCGATAGGGGTCTTCTGACTCCTGGGCCTGTGTGGTTTCCCTTGTACCCGCATTCTCGGAGAGGGCAGCAGTGGCGGTGTGGAAGAGAGGGCATGCCTTGAGAAGCACCAGCACCGCTGAGCATGTGAGTGAGGTCCTGACCAGCTGAGCAGTGGTGACCAGCTGAATTAGTGTCCAGGGCTCCCAGCATCCAGGGAGTCTTGGAACCCAGAACCTCTCTGAGTTTGAAGGCTAAGGCTAGGATCCCGTGAGAAAGCCTGTTCTCGGTCCATTTGGGCCCTGGCCAGTGTGGAAACCTGCCAGGTGTGGTGGCATGGGAGAGGGGACCTCTCGTTTAGAGGTTGCCCAGAGAATGGCAGGGAATGGCAGAGAGACCAGGAGATCCTCCAAGGGGAATCGGGACAGGATTTTTTCCGCGGGAAATACCCTATGTGGTTCATCAAAGAGGAGAGGCAACCCATCTGTTCCAGAACATTCCAGATCATCATTTAAGACCTCCAATGACTCTGTCACAGAAGATAGGGTCAGTATCTCCTTTGCCTTTAAAGAGGCCATTATCCCTAGAGCTTAGAGTTTTCTAGAAGTGTTTAGCCTGATTCAACCAATTCAAAAACTGCTCTAAGAAAGCGAGCCAGGTATTGTTTTAGAAGTTCCATGAACTCATTCCAAAATGATCAACTATCATTTAGTTAATGACTACTCTGGAGTATTTAATGACATTCTAGCACCTGAGAACATTGGTTTCATCTCATAACACTCTCTAAAATGCATGTGGGTGGGAGAGAGAAGGAGAGAGACACAGAGTTACTTTAGAGAAATAATGTATAAACGCAAAGGTTTCTCTACAACTCTAAAATGCAGCTCATTCCTCTCTCGGTGGCCTGAATTAACGGCTAGTTCTGTTTCTATTTTGGGGAATTATTAGCTGGAGTTTCTTTAAAAGGTCGTTTATCACCCCATTATGATTAAAGACTGTATTAGTCTGAGCAGCAGCCATCTCAAACCAGCCCAGACAAAACAGGGAGCCCCTTGGCTTACACAAATGGAAAGTCCAGGTGCACCCAAGTGGCCCTTGGCCAGGCTCTAATGATGTCATTAGTCTCCCCCAGCCCCTTCCGATCCTCTTACCTTTCAAAGTCGCTTTCTGGGCCAGGCTGGAGAGGAGGCACATAGACCCTTGGGTTTCACATTCCTCTTGGTGCAACACATCTATGAAGGGAGAGAGCTTTTCCCATTGGTTCCAGTGCTGGCCAGGAGAGAGTCTGATTGGCCCAGCCTGAGTCACGTGAGTGGGTTTAAACCAATACCATAGCCAGGAGTTGGGGTGCTCTGATTGGTCAGGTCTGGACCATATGGTTGGCAAGATGTCAGTCCCGTCTGGGCCAGGTGGAAAGGATCCCTCTTGGGAAAAGGAGTTGGTTAACATCAGTAAGACACGAAAGGGTACTATACACACAAAAGTCACCAGACCCTGTTTTTCTGGCCCTTAGTTCATGTCTTAAATGACTTTAATCTTGACAGTCCTACGAATGGTGTGGATGATACCCTCCTAATCCTTCCTGGAATAAGGCTGGGTCTCAATACATAAATGTATAACTATACACTGTTTTATTTTAAAACCTCGTTGCCTGCTGTCTCTGTTGTTACTGCCTTGATTGTGTTTAGCTTTTAGTCTGGCTTTATTTCTTCATATATAGGTCATTTGTTCTAGCGATATACACTTCAAACTCGATTTAGAGTTTTGAGAGGCCGGGCACAGTGGCTTACGTCTGTAATCCCAGCACTTTGGGAGGCTGAGGTGGATGTTTCACCCAAGGTCAGGAGTTCAAGACCAGCCTCGCCAACATAGTGAAATCCTATCTCTACTAAAAATACAAAAATTAGCTGGGCGTGGTGTCAAGTGTTTGTAATCGCAGCTACTTGAGAGTCTGAGGCAAGAGAATTGCTTGAACCCAGGAGGTGGAATTTGCAGTGAGCCGAGATCACACCATTGCACTCCAGCCTGGGTGACAGAGCGAGACTCTGTCAAAAAAGAGAGGAAGGAACGAAGGAAGGCAGGAAAGAAGGGAGGGAGGGAGGGAAGGAGGGAGGGAGGGAAAAGAGTTCCGAGAGATTTAGCAAAGTCATCCCTCAATGCCTCTAAGTAGTGAGTTTTTTAACACTGAAACATCCTGGCAATTTCTACTGTTCTACATACTGTCCTTGGTTATTTGAATTCCTTAACAGACTGACCTTCAACCTGCCAGGAATGCCTCCTGCAGAGGAGCTCCATGGATGTCCTTACTCTTCCTAGCCATGGCCTTAAAAATGTAAATCCATTTCCCCAGTGGCCTGCAAGCACTTGTCTGCACCCCTTCACCCAAGCCACTTGCCTGTGCAGAAGCCTTGCAATCTCTCCAACTTCCCCTCGAAGCTTCTCAGCTTCTTGGCTCCACATGCTTTCTCTTGGCTACCATGTGGATTTTTAAAATCTGATTATTTGAGTAAGAAAAGACCTCAAACCACAGTTTTGAAGCTGGCTTTATGAAGCACTAACAAACCGCTTTAGATCTTTAGTCAGGGAACCTAACCTTGCTCCTTTGCTCACTTGGCCATCCGCTGAGTGGCTTCTTCCCTGCATACAGTGGGTGTATGATGCTTGTGGATTTAACCCCAATATAGACATGACACTCTTCCCTCTTCCATCTAGAAGGGATCCTGCTCCATCTCACAGCAAGTGCTGTCTCCTTTGGGCTTCTGCAAACCATGGACATTTGATCAAATGCTGCTTAAATGTTTGCCGTGTTTTGGATGCTCGAGTGGGCGTGCACATTCATGTGTCTGAACGTGTGTGTGCACGTGCACAAAACTTAGCTCCATTACTTAGCCTGCCAACTTAAGGTTGGGTACCAAGTGTTCCAGAACTTTGGATTCTGCACAGTGCCTTCCTAGCCAGCACTCAATAAACACTTTTAAATGAACTCAAGACCTACTTCAAGATTTACAAAGGTGTTTTCCTTCTGTTCTACTCCCGTGTCTGCACCTTGCCCTCGCAGATCTGAAGCCACAGTACCCCCACCACCAGCCTGCTCTTACACCTGCTCAGCTGCCAGAGCCTTCTGGGGGTTTTTAATGGCCACACAGTCACAGCGGGAGACAGTGCAGCTGCTTCGGTATTTCTTTCTGGAACCTCAAAATGGTGCATGCTTTAAGATTCAAGATCTGAACATGCAAAACCCAACACTGAGGTATCAGTGCATTCCCTAGAAGAGCTGAGGCTCACTGGAGCCTTCCTGCCAGGCTGCCAATGCGCTTCCCAGAGCTGAGAAGGATCACAAGGTGACTGGGGAGACACAAAGCCTAACCTCAGACTCACAGTGAAATAGGGGAAAAGACAGAGGATTTTCCTTATCCGGAGAAAGGGGCTGGGCATGAGGATTCCCATGTTCCTTCTTTTTTTTTTTTTTTTTTGAGACGGAGTCTCTCTTGTCTGGGATTACAGGCACCTGACACCATGCCCAGCTAATTTTTGTACTTTTAGTAGAGACAGGGTTTCACCATGTTGGCCAGGCTGGTCTCGAACTCCTGACCTCAGGTGATATGCCCACCTTGGCCTCCCAAAGTGTTGGGATTATAGGCGTGAGCCACTGCACCTGGCCCCCACATTCCTTCAGCTAAAAATCTTAGGGACACAAACACGTGTGCAGGATTGGTGGGGAATCATTTAGAAGCAGCCCCTTACATGATTCAGCCCTTATAGGATGGAGCAATCCACTTTGACTTCGTAGAAGCATGGATTTCCTCCAGCAAAATACATTTGGTTTCTTTTTAGAAAACAGGCCATTTTTAAGTGGTTGAAATGTTCTTGGAAACATTCTCACATGATTGCACTGAATACTTTGTGTTAACATTAAAGCTCAAAATACACCCACCGTTTTTTTTTTTCTTCTCCTCTTGTAATATTGACATCCCTTGTATTGACACACTCACGGAGCTAACATTTGATGATTAGATTTTCCATTTGGATTAAACACTTTTGGAGTTTCTTTTTTATAAGTTATGAGAAAACAAACCATGCGATCATGAGAGTGAACAAAACATGGACTTTTAAAAATGTCCAAATGCCATTAGAGATTGATCATCTCACATGATTAATCTTGTTTTGAGAGGCGGGGTGCCTCATGGGCAGGGCAGAGCCCTGGATGGAGCGGAGCACTGCCATGCACTGATTTTGTAATCTTGACCACCTGTGTCCTTTCCTTTACCCTTAAAAGGACTGGGTTATAGAGGATACGCATCCTCAAATTCACCAAATGTCATGAACCTACCCTCCAAGGTGGTTGTACCATGTTGTTCTCCACTGAGAATGTGCTAGAAATCCTGTTATCCGCATGCTTGGGTACACTTGTTGTTGACAGGCTCAATATGTCTAAGCATGTGAACAAGTGTGACATGGTCTGTCATTGTTTTAAGTTACAGCTCCATGTTTACTGACAAATTTGAACATCTTTTTATGTGTTTGGTAGATATCTGAGTTTCTTCTGTGAATTTTCTGTTCATATCCATTGCATGTTTCCAATATCAGTTTTCTGTTTTGTTTTGTTTTGAGACAGGGTCTCTGTTGCTTATGCTGGAGTGCCGTGGTGCAAACTTGGCTCACTACAGCCTCAACCTCCTGGGCTTCAGCAATCCTCCCACCCCAGCCTCCAGGGTAGCAGGGACTACAGGTGCAAGCCACCTCACCCAGGTAATTTTTGTATTTTTTGTAGAGACTTGGTCTCACTTTATTGCCCAGGATGGTCTTGAATTCCTAGGCTCAAGCAATCCTCCAGCCTTGGCCTCCCAAAGTGCTGGGATTACAGGCGTAAACCACCATGCCTGGCCTGAATTTCTTATATAGATGTTAAATCTTTTTGGTCGAATTGTACATGTATATTCCCTTCAACTTACACTAGCATCTTAAAAGCGTTGCTATGAAGAATAGTGTTCTACCAATACTCTTCGAATTTGATTTCAGGGATTCTGAAGGATTTAACATTTTTATAAATGCTAATGTGTGTATGTATAGCACAATTTGTGGATGATAAAGATACTCTATTTCTTGAGGATTTGATAAAAACTCATCTGAAATTCTGTCTAAGATCTCTAGAAGGGTGGGAGAGTTTTGATTATCAAATCAATGTGTGTTAACGGTTATAGGTTTTTCCAGGAGTTTGATTTCTTCTTGATTCGGTTTTGGTGATGTTTACTTTTCTGAAGATTATCCATTCCATTGCTGCTTTCAGGTTCATTGGACAAAGTAATTCATAGTATCTCAGAGATGTGCTTTAAGTCATAATTTGTTCTCTTTACTCCCTCTTCTTCTCCCTCTGTCTTCTCTGTCCCCTCCCTCCCTTTCTATGTCATTCTGGCTGGATGCTTGTCTATTTTATTAGTTTTTACAGAGAACCCACTTTTGAGTTTGTTGATTTTTTTAATTGCTTCGAGGGCTAATATTCATCTATGACAATATGACGTGTTCTTGCCATCCATCCATTCAGGTGGAGCTGGCATCTCCTAACCCAAATGATTCTTGGGTTAGAAATTGCCATTTCCTAACCCCAGAGTCATTTAAGAGGACATTTTATTTTCTTTCTTTTTTTTTATTGAGATGGAGCCAGGCTGGAGTGCAATGGCGCGATCTTGGCTCACCACATCCTCCGCCTCCCGGGTTCAAGCGGCTCTCCTGCCTCAGTCTCCCGAGTAGCTGGGATTACAGGCATGTGCCACCACGCCTGGCTAATTTTGTATTTTTAGTAGAGATGGGGTTTCTCCATATTGGTCAGGCTGGTCTCAAACTCCTGACCTCAGGTGATCCACCCACCTTGGCCTCCCAAAGTGCTAGGATTACAGGCGTGAGCCACTGCACCTGGCCCTTAATTTCTAAACATACTTTTGAAGTGCTTGTATAGTTGATTTCTAACTTAATTGCACTGAGGTTTGAGAAAGTGCTCTGAATGGTGGTAATTTTAAAAATTTGCTGAAACTTTTTTTTTTTTAACTTCATTTACAGTTATTTAACCTGGTTCCATGTGCTTGAAATAATTATTTTATTTCTTGGATGCTAAAATGTTGGCCACTGCTGTGAGCAATTGTTGAATTTTTTTTTTCTTGACGCTGCTGGGACCTGCTGAGGAGGGCATGGAATTCCCTCAGACTTCTTTGTCCAGGTAACAAGAGAGGCCGTCAGCTGGCAGAGAATGGAGCCCCCATGCAGCTGTTGGCTGAGGCCACAGCTGGAACGAGACAGAAACTGCATAGATCTGAGATGTGCACAGGGGCCTGGTGCAGTTTGCTTTCTGATTTATCAATGTCGATTTGGTATTTATTATTTTCTTCCTTGTGATATTTTTGTGCTTATTTGCTTGGTCTTTTTCTAATTTCTTACACTGGAAGCTTAATTCTTTTTTTTTGTTTTTTGGCCTCTCCTATTTTCTAATGTAAGCTTTTAGGGTTCTAAATATCACTTTAAGAAACATTTAATCTGCACTCTTTAAGATTTAAGATCATTTATTATGGCTAAACTATTCTTTTCTGGTTTCTTTTTTAAAAATTTTACTCTAAGTTCTGGGATACATGTGCAGAATGTGCAGGTTTGTTACGTAGGTATACATGTGACATAGTGGTTTATTGCATCTATCAACTCGTCATTTAGGTTTTAAGCCCTGCATGCTTAGATATTTGTCCTAATGTTCTCCCTCCCATTGCCCCCCATGCCCTGACAGGCCCTGGTGAGTGATGTTCCCCTCCCTGTATCCATGTGTTCTCATTGTTCAACTCCTACTTATGAGTGAGAACGTGCAGTGTTTGGTTTTCTGTTCCTGTGTTAGTTTGCTGAGAATGATGGCTTCCAGCTTCATCCATGTCCCTGCAAAGGACATGAACTCATTTTTTTTTTGTGGCTGCATAGTATTCCATGGTATATATGTGCCACATTTTCTTTATCTAGTCTATCATTGATGGGCATTTGGGTTGGTTCCAAGTCTTTGCTATTATAAATAGTGCCGAAATAAACATACATGTGCATATGTCTTTATACTAGAATGATTTATAATCCTTTGAGTATATACCCAGTAATGGGATCGCTGGGTCAAATGGTATTTCTGGTTCTAGATCCTTGAGGAATCGCCACACTGTCTTCCACAATGGTTGAACTAATTTACACTCCCACCAACAGTGTAAAAGCGTTCCTATTTCTCCACAACCTCGCCAGCGTCTATCGTTTCCTGACTTTTTAATAATTGCCATTCTGACTGGTGTGAGATGGTATCTTATTGTGATTTTGATTTGCTTTTCTCCAATGACCAGTGATGATCTTTTTTTGCATATGTTCGTTGGCTGCGCAAATGTCTTCTTTTGAGAAGTGTCTGTTCATATTCTTTGCCCACTTTTTGATGGGGTTGTTTGTTTTTTTCTTGTAAATTTGTTTAAGTTATTTGTAGATTTTGGATATTAGCCCTTTTTCTGATGGGTAGATTGTAAAAATTTTCTCCCATTCTGTAGGTTGCCTGTTCACTCTGTTGGTAGTTTCTTTTGCTGTGCAGAAGCTCTTTAGTTTAATTAGATTCCATTTGTCAATTTTGGCTTTTGTTGCCATTGCTTTTGTTGTTTTAGTCATGAAGTCTTTGCCCATGCCTATGTCCTGAATGGTATTGACTAGGTTTTCTTCTAGGGTTTTTATAGTTTTAGGTTTTACATTTAAGTCTTTAATCCATCTTGAGGTAATTTTTGTATTATTTTCTAATTTCAACATAGTTTCTTTTTTGACCCATAAGTGAGTTAGTGTGTTTGTTAATTCCTAAATATGTGCTTCCTATCCCCAGTTATCTTTTGTGTTTAATTATTAATTGTGGATAAATAATAAGATGTTAATGAAACCAAACTTTTAACATTTTTTGAGTTTTGCTCTGTGTCCTGGAATTAGGTAAATTTTTGTAAATGTTCTGCTTGTGCCTGAAACATGCCTGTGTTCTCTCATGTCACAGATGTGGCTGGTGTCACCTATATCTCTGGGGCCCTGTCATTTTGGGATGTTCTGTATTACTTCTAACTAGCAATGCCTGCATCTCTGTGTCAGAGGGCTTTTCTGGAGCTACAGAAGGCAGGGCAGGGCAGGCCAGAAGTGCTTGGGAATTGACACTCCTAAGAAAACCCAAGAGACAGTGAGGATGAGAGCTGGGGAAAGGCCCCCTCCTGTCTACAGACATATTTGTTTTATTGTCCTGGTGAACTGAAGCTTTGTCATTGAATGCTGATACTCTATTTATTGCTCATGGTTTTGCCTTACATTTATTTTTCTGCTACTCACATGTAGTCTTTGGTTACTGTTTTTTTTTGCTATTTCTCTTCTCTCTTTTTAGTTTTTTATATAAAAATGTCTAAACATAAAAGTAGAGAGAATCATGTAACAGACTACAATGATGCAGCTTTAAGAATGAGCAGAAAACCAACTTTTGTATTTTAAACCTGTTTTTAAAGAACTAAGTTGACTTTCTAATTTTCTCTCCTGGAGATGTTTTTCAAAGAACCAGACCATTCGTTCATTCTACCTATGTCTGATTTCTAACTCAGTAACTTCTACTTTTATCTATATTAATTCCTTCTTTTTACTTTTTTGCCAGGTGTAAGGTTTTTTTTTTAAATTTCAATTATTCTGCTCTTCATTTTCAAAATTTTTAAAGTGATTCTCTTTTTATATCTTTTTTCTTTGTTTAATAATTTCTTCTGCTTCTCTTACATTGAATGATTTCTTCAGTACTTCTCACTATCATGAGAACAACATGGGAAAGACCTGCCCCCATGATTCAACTACCCCCCACTGGGTCCCTCCCACAACACGTGGGAATTCAAGATGAGATTTGGGTGGGGACACAGCCCAACCGTATCACACCCCAAGCAGACCAAAACAACATCCTTCCATAACTTTCCCTTTAGTCATAGCACATCAGTAATTGTGACTGTGTGTGTGTGTGTGTGTGTGATTTTTGTGAGGTAGTTTTTCTTTTAAATCACTATGGAATTGTACTAGCCATGTTACCTTTTCCATATCACAAAAGCATTCCATGGCCCTATGTGCAGATCCCACCCATGATTTTATTAGCCACATCATCTTTCATTGAATTGTAAGTGCCACAATTTATTCAGCTATTCTCTGATGTAGGAACATGAAATTTGCTGCCTTTTTTTTTTCTGCTAATACTGTTACTGGCGTAATTTTCCTGCTAATACTAATACTGGCAACTCTAGCTTTTTCTTTTGTGTGCATGTTCTAGAAATGGTCAATAATATGTTCTTCTCTATTAGTCATGGTTTTCCCTTAACTAGTAGTTTGCTTTTAAGAAATGGACAATTTTACAGTATTTTTTCCTCTTATATTTGAAACAACTTGGGCTTATTTGTCTTTGAATGACCATGTTGTTTATCCCCGGCTGACCTAAGATATTGAGATACTCACATCTTTTATTATTATTATTATTATTATTATTTTGAGATGGAGTTTCACTGTGTCGCCCAGGCTGGAGTGCAATGGTGCCATCTCGGCTTACTGCAAGCTTCACCTCCTGGGTTCACGCCCTTCTCCTGCCTCAGCAGGAGGCAGCATTCCTACTTAAAGCAGGGCAGGGGTCAGGCCAGCCCTGCTGTCGAAAGTGACTGAGAAAAAACTGCTGCTGCTGCTGCTGGCTGGGCTGGGCTAGGCTCCTCAGCTGAGGCCACTGTGGGCAAGGGAGGTGATGCGTGTCATAGATGGGGATGGGTGTCACAGTGTTGAGAACTCTGCTAGACAAGCCCTAGCCCCTGGGGAGAAGGAGCCTGGCCCAGGTGAGCCTTGGGATGGGAGGGAGCTGGCAGAGATGGGGCCCAGAGCTGCTCCTTGGTCGGGGGACAAAAAAACAGAAATCCAAGTTCTCATGCAACATAAGCTTGCAAACCACAATTCTAAAACACATGGAGACATCTAACAATCCACTGGCTTTGAATACCTTACTAAGTCATTTCATAATAGTTTATATAAGTTTTTACAGTTGTCTGCCTAATTTGTGATGCTTTCGAAGCCACCCCTGGCGGTTTTTTTTTTTTTTTTTTTTTTTTGAGATGGAGTCACTCTGTCACCCAGCTTGGAGTGCAGTGGAGCAATCTCAGCTCATTGCAACCTCCACCTCCTGGGTCCAAGCCATTCTCCTGCCTCAGCATTCTGAGTAGCTGGGATTACAGGTGTGCGTCACCACGCCCAGCTAATTTTTTGTATTTTTAGTAGAGACGGGATTTCGCCGTGTTAGCCAGGCTGGTCTCAAACTCCTGAAATTCCCACTTTCCAGGATCTCCTCTCCCCTCCTTCCCAGTCCTGGCAAAGCCACCCTAAATAATCCCCAAAGTGCTAGGCTGTCCTGAGCGTAAAGTGCTGAGCACGGGGCAGGCACTTGGTAACAGGTAGTTACTGCTTTCATAATAATGGAAGCAGTTTACAGACATCTGCTTGGGAAAAAGTATGAAACATTAAAATCTGGTTTACAGAAGAGATCAGTGATGATAAAGAAGCCAATCTAAGTGGCTGGTCGGAAGTTCATGTTTTTGTTTTACTTAACTAGGTAAGGCCAGTGCTGGCCAAAAGGCACACTCCTTCCCCATAACCAAGCCCCCTCTAAGTCTAATTCACACATAGCAGCTGTTCTTCAGGAAGGCCATGTGAGGTGGAGACAGTGCTCCAGGAGGGCAAACCGTCCACCACCCACAGTCTGGAACCGCTAGGCTTTTAGAGTTTGTGGAGGCCTCGCCGACTGTCTCCTTCTCTTCTGCAGTTAGAGAAGGGCTGTAGGAGTGTTAGCAACAACTCAGCCAGAAAGAGAAACCAGTGTATTTCCTGTGATCAAGTCACACAGCCTAGGCTGCAACAGCGAGACAGTTAAGAAGTTGGCTCTAAGGCTGAGCAACCAGGAAGAGCTTTGGCTGCGGGCTAAGATGGAAACCAAGAGCGGAAGTCAGACATAGCCCAGGGAGAAGGGGGCTGTGCAAGGCATTTACTCATTCAGAAATCTATCATCTCTCTCTCTCTCTGCCTACCTGTCTATGTATCTATCATCTATCTATCTCTTTATCGATCTGTTCCTCATTGATTCATTCCTTCCTTCATTCAAAAACAGGTCCTACATATGGTTGCTTCATATTGGTTGAGCTCAATTATGTTGCTAAAAAGATTTTTTTTTTTTTTTAATTTAAGAGGCATGAACATTGTGCAGTGGATTTCACTGGAAAGCTGATGTTTGTGGGGTCAGAAGCCAGTCCTTCCCACATGAGCCCCAGGCTCAACACCTGCATCCACTGGGAAGCAGGTCGCAAGCCCTGTGAACGCTTCTGGGTCAACAGTTCCCTGTCTCAGCTCTGAGCTGAGCTGTGCCATGGTGCACACTCTTGCAATGGGACGGCATGAATATTGCAGTCAGCCAAGGATCCTCTGCTATCCTAGAATTCCCAGGAAACTCCCCTTGAGAACTTTAATCATTTGTTTGTCCTTCAATAGCTGCTTATGGAGAAGTTCCCAGACTCACTGACACCTAACATCTTAGAGGACAGTTATAGATGAAAAACACTTCAAATTGACAATGATTGGACCGGGCGCAGTGGCTCATGCCTTTAATCCCAGTACTTTGGGAGGCCGAGGCGGGCGGATCACCTGAGGTTAGAAGTTCGAGACCAGCCTGGCCAACATGGCGGAACCCCATCTCTACTAAAAACACAAAAAATCAGCCGGGCGTGGCAGTGCACGCCTGTAGTCCCAGCTCTTGGGAGGCTGAGGCAGGAGAATTGCTTGAACTCAGGAGGCAGAGGCTGCAGTGAGCCGAGATTGTGCCACTGCACTCCAGTCTGGGCGACAGGAGTGAAACTCCGTCTCCAAAACAAACAAACAAACAAAAAGGTTGAATTATAACATTTCAGTTATAACACATCTTTTAAATTATGTTGTAAATCAGTTGACAATGTATTATTTAATGTCCCAAAATATATTAGTGTCTATACAACTTTGAAGAGATATGAAGTATGGCAACATAAAATTACAGTAACAACTCAGGTGCAGTACACAGTGGCTATAAACATACTTTGTAGCTCAGTTTTTCCGGACATGGAAGTGGGACATGTTCAACTTTTCAAAACTCGTGATTTCAGCTCTCTAGACTACACTTAATTTTGTGTAGAGAAAACAGAACCTTTTCCCCAGAACGTGACTGCCTGCTTTTTCCCTGACATTGCATAGATGCCATTTGGCATAGAACGTTTTTAGATTTATGTGCCCAGTTGTAGAATCCTTGACGAATAATGCTTCTAGTATGGACTTCTGAAAATGACTCAGTGTCAGCTTGCATTTAAGAACACATTTTTCCATGGGGAATTCTAAAAGTATGGCAGGTACTGACTTTCCCAGTGAAGATGTGGCCAGGGTTGGCAAATTCCCAGCAGTGTCCCTGCCCCGTTCCGTGGCAGACATCACTAATCAATCAGAGCCTGGGGCCCTGCTGAGTATGGACTTGGCTCCACAGGAATTAAGGCAGTGACAGCCTTACCAATGGATCTGATTGGGCATGTGAGATGAACCTGAATGGCCTGCTCCCAGGTGAGATCCTTTGTGCTGACGGGAGCTCTGTCAGTGTTCGCTTCATCAGCCCTTGCTGCACAGTTTAGAAGCCATCAGAACTCTCAAGTCTCAACCTTCAGAAATGACAGTGTTAACCAATATCCTGTCATCTCCATCTCACCTCCTTGGCCCTGTGGTTGCCCCCCTGGCCAAGAACCACCCTGTAGGCAATGCTGGGCCACACTTGCCCCTACACAAAACCCCGCCTGGCCCCAGTGGACTCCTCAGCACCTGTGTGGCTGTGGTGTGTGGGCTGCTGGAGATCTTGTGTGAAGGGAAGACCAAGCCTATAGCCCTGGAGGCCAGGGGCCGAATTTGGAATATTTTTCCAACACCCACAGTGTTGCAGAGCTCTCTATACTGAGTCCTACAGTTTGGTACCATGAGGAATTACAGTGAGGCAATCTATTTACAAATGAAACAAAAACAGGCTTTTATGGACTGGCCTGGGAACTTCACCCTTGCACAGATGGGAAAATGCATTCTAACTTCTGAACAATAAGCCCACGAAAGCACTGGCTGGCCTGGGACTGCCAACACGGGATGGCCTGCACTGCCCACAGACCAGAGGAGTGGACAGTGGCGCCTGCTGCAAGCCGCTGGGGCCTCTGCTGCAGAGCTGGGGCTGAGGAGGAGGTGGGCTTTCAGCCCCAGCAACTTTAAAGATCCTGTGTCCAGTGCTCCATCAGGTTTTGCTAAGAGATCCGAATATTCGAAGTTCTTAAGTTAAGATTTCAATGGTTTCTAAAGACAAAACCTTTGTTATCAGGGCACATTTGTACACAGGGCCCCCAGTCTGACTTTTAAAGAGCGCAGCCAGGAGCTGGGAAGGCTGAAACGGAATCACACTATTAGTCCCTGGCTGCCTCTGGCTCTGCTCTGCTGGAAGGGCCCTGCCCATTGCTCTGAGCAGCTCAGGATCTCATGGGTTCCAGGCAGCAGGTGAGCTTTCTGTGGCCCCAAACATCAGGTGTTCCATGCTACCTTGTGCAGCCCACTCCACTCAGCTCCACTTTCTATCCCCGGACCCCTTGCCATCCGCTGGAGACCTGAAGGTAGGGAACAGCCATCCACATCCAGCGGTGACCGTGGGAGGTTCACAGCACATTAAGCAGGAGCATTCATCTAGACCCCAAGCTGCCTGACTTACTGCCTTCAAAACCCTCTGGGCCCTGGGGAGGCACTGACTGGGTTTGTTTTTCTGTCCTCTCGGCTCCCATGATGCACAAATGACCTTTTGGTTTTCCTGCAGCCGCTGGGACTGTTCCAACCATGTGGGCAGCACCTGGACTGTCTTGGTGAGCAGATTTGAGATTTGGTCAAAAACAGTCTGTGATTTATATCAAATGGCAGCCTACTACACACATATGTCTTTCAACCCCAGCTACATGAGATATTTTTACGTGGTTTTCCATTTTCCACATCCTACAATTATTTAATAGGTGCTGTGGCTGTAAGATTCCGCTGCTGTCAGTTGGGAACCTCTTAGGAACCCTCTTCCCGTGTTGGGGAGCTTAATGCTCCGTCCCAACATGACTTTCTACGTTTGGCTTTGATGGCAGGATTTCATTTTCTGTCCCAGCTCATGCTTACCTGACCTGCTCTGGACAGTCCTCATCCTGGCAGCTGCTTCTCTATAGAAAGCACACAATAAACATCCCGCTGCCAACAGCAGCGTACATCCCAGAACTCATCGGCCACCGGAGCCCGAGACATTTGTTAACATCCCAGGACAGGGCCAACAGCAGTGCAGAAAGTGAAAATCTTTGAGAAAGCAGGTGTGGCCAGTCTGCACTTGCCTCAAGCCCTCCTAGGCTTACAAATGAAATCATGAAGGAGCCCAGTTCTCTCCAAGTCGAAGCTCCTGGGAGCGGGGTTCCCACTAGAGGCTATATCTAAAATGGTCATTGTGGTTGCAGACAAATGTGTCCGCAGTGTCCAGTCAAACGGAGGGGCCTACATTCCAGGCGTGCCTTCACACTCACTGTGGTTCGTAGCCACGTGTCAGTCTGGTTCGTAGCCACGCTCGCTCACTAAATCACACTGCCTGGGCAGGTTCTCCAAAGATCAGAATATGGAAAGGCAGGGCAGCCGGCCTCAGGGCAAAGCAGTGAAGCCACTGGGCCCTGTGTTTGCTGTCTTTGGACCTGGCTGTCCCCTCCTTCCCTCGCTTACCCACCCCCTCCCTAAACCTATTGTACAGAAACCACTACGTGTGACAATTTGTGACCAGACTTCCCTGTTCCCACACCACCCCCTCTGCCTCCTTGCAGTCAAATCCATTTCCCCTGGCCTCCTTCTTCGTGTTCCTATTCCCAAACCCTTCTCTCTCTTTTTTTTTTTCACACCTTTCCAGTTTCTCTTTCTGGAAGTGGGCCAGAGTCAGCGATCAGGGCAGCTCTTTCTGTGAATCAAAAAGGACAGGTGCGTCAAGCTGGCATAGATTCGCTAGACTCCCCACGGGGCCCTTCTTCAATCCTCTCCTTATTTTTATTAAGAAGAAAAATATTCCACATCTCAAGCTCTCTCTTTCCCAGCTGTAGCCTCCCCTGCCCACCAAAGGCATTTGCAGTTACCCTGCTCTCTTCTGGGTTTCCTCCCAGGATCCTGCCCAGAATATTCTAGAATATAGACTCCAGGAGGACTACAGAAAACAACTCAGTGGTTTGAAAATGACTGCTTTAGAGAAAGACATCTTTTTAATGCTGAAAACACTGATTGTCATTAACTTCATAATCTTCATTATTCTTTATTAATCAAGCTATTTACATGGAAAGGACCATGTTTGCTCCAGGACTTGTACCTGACACCACCCCCCCCCCCCCCATTAGACAGCTTCCTCCACTGCTGCCAGAATGGCTTTAAATGGCAGAACTCAGTTCCACAACACGCAGCACAGCTTGAATGCAAGTACCCCTGAGAGGAGCAAGGGCCAAACAGCTGGTCTCAGATGCCAAGAGCAGGTTCTGAAAGTTAAGGAGAGGATGACTGACCTCAAGGACACCAGAGATGCAGAGGGGTGGTGACCAGAGGAGGTCCCCGCAGGAGGCTCCGGGGGGGCCCTCAGAGACACAGCCCCTGCCCTTCCCAGTGTGGCTTACGGTGCTCCAGCAGTGTGAAGCCCCCGCAGGTGAGCCGCTCCCCTGCCTGTCATCATCCCAGCCAGCCACCACACCACAGTCTCCACGCCACAGTTTCCTTGCTTGTTTTGTGGTTCTTCTCAGACCTGTTGAGCCTTTAGCAGAGCAAGAAAATAGTCTGTGATGTATTTTTCAAAGAGTGAATCATTTCTTATCCTGTGGTTCATCAGGAAAAAACAAAGCAAAACCCTCATCCTCATGTCCTCGTGGCCTGACCTCATACACAAATCCCGCCTGCAGTGACCTCAGACTGCACCAGCAGGTGAGGCCGGCGGCGAGGGCAGCCCGACGGGCTTAGACCAACAGACCAGGTTAGGAAAGCAGATGGCCACTTGCAGCAGGGGTGTAAAGCCGCTGAGGTATGCGTGCAGGGGGACTGGCAAAGTATTGTGAAAGAGATGGGGGACAATGACCATCAGCGATGCCACCTCCAGTGGCTCAGGACTGGCCTGAGGCATGGCCCTCAACCCTGGTTGCTCACTGGAGTCCCTGTTCCTGGATCCCATACCCTGAGCTCTTGCCTTATGGCTCAGGGTGACCGTCACTCCCCAGGTGATTCCACAGGGTAGCCTGGCTTCAGAACTGTGATGGCATCACACTCAGTCACTGTGCAAGGGGCAGGGAGGCCTGGCTAGTCTGAGTGGGGCTGGAGCGTTAGGTGTTCATGACAGACAGGGAAGGAGTTGGCACGCTCTGCCAGGGACGACATTACGCTGATACCATTTTCAAGAAGGAATACAGAAGTGCTGTGGGCACTTATACCCAAGGAGCTGGTTCAAAGTGTGCAGCCTCAGCTGGGTGCAGTGGCTCACGCCTGTAATCCCAGCACTTTGGGAGGATGAGGCAGGCTGATCATGAGGTCAGGAGATTGAGACCATCCTGGTTAACACAATGAAACTCCATCTGTACTAAAAATACAAAAAATTAGCCGGATGTAGTGGCGGGCACCTGTGGTCCCAGCTGCTGGGGAGGCTGAGGCAGGAGAATGGTGTGAACCTGGGAGGTGGAGGTTGCAGTGAGTCGAGATCGCGCCACTGCACTCCAGCCTGGGCAACAGAGCAAGGCTCCATCTCAAAAAAATAATAAGAAAGAAAGAAAGAGAGAGAGAGAGAGGAGAGAGAGAGAGAGAGAAAGGAGAAAGAAAGAAAGAAAGAGGGAGAGAGAGAGAGAAAGAGAAACAAAGAAAAGAAAGAAAGAAGAAAGAAAGAAAGAAAGAAAGAAAGAAAGAAAGAAAGAAAGAAAGAAAGAGAAAGAAATGTGCAGTCTCAGACCCACCAAGTCAGAATGTGGCCAGTGCATTGGGCAAGCTCCGGGCGATTCTTGCACACATTCAGCTTCAGGTGTTCACTGCCTGGGAGGAGGACTCGAATCACCTGGGGAGATGCCCAGTCTCACCATCAGAATCTCTGAGGGATCCCAGGCTGTGGGCCTTGCCATATGCAGGAGGTGGGGCATGGAGTTAGGTCATTGGGAAAGGGCTGGGGGGAGGGACTCAGGGAGCTGGAGACCCCCTGGGCCAGGTCCCTGCAGGGGGACAGGAGTTGGGTTTGAGAAGAAGGACACTGCATACCCAGGGATGGAGAGGCACGTGCCATCATCCCGATGCCTGAGGCGATGGAGCAAAGGGAAGGAAGGGACATCTCTCTGTTCCCCACATCTCTGATGCTGTGGCTGGGCTCACAGATGCTGGGAATGCCCCTTCATCACACTCGGCTGCCACACAGGAAAGGACAGTGGCTTGAACAGAGAACAGAGAGGGACCTTCAGTGTTTGACCCTCCACCTCTCGGGAGTGAATCAAGCACACATAAAGCGAGTTAATGTGGCTGGAGGCGCAGGTCAGCGCCGGGCAGCCCCACACTCAGGCCTTTCCCACTCGAGATGCTCCTTAGAGGTGCTGGCACCCACAGCTGCCCCGGCTGGAGAAGCCACAGGAGCCGGCCAAGGGCAGGTGCTGCAGGAGCATGGGCGGACGACACATGATGGGCTTCATGGAGACGCCTGCGGACAATGCCAGCAGCTAAGGAAGCTGCACTGATCTCAGGCTACAGGAAAGGTGCTGTCTCAAAAGTGGGTCCTGCTCTCCTCTGGGGCGCTCAGGCCCCTCAGGCGAGCTGGGGGTGGGGGAGTCACAACTTCCTATGGGGGGAGCTGAGGAATCCAAATGCACCCAAAGCTAGGTGGCCAGAGAGCAGAGGCTGAAGGGTGTGTCCTGCTGGATGTGGATGGGCTGATTCAAGAAAATGGTGAAAACAATTTTTATGTATAGACCTGGTGTTGCCCAAGACAGGTTCCCAAGTCGTTTGTGGAAAAGGAAAGACAACCCCTGGCTGTCAATCACAGGCCGGTGACCTCACCGCAGTCTGGGTGATTGCACTGCTGTTATTATAGACGAGTTGCAACATTCAGCTCCTGGCCTGGTTCCTGGAAATGGAATGCTGGGGACTCTAAGAAATGATGCACACGTGGGAAGACAAAGCTGACCCCAGCAGCAGCAGGCTGTGGGTGAGAGGCAGCGCAGCTGTGGGAGGCCAGCCTCACCTCCTCCCCTCTGGAAACGGCTGTGTGTTCAAGGGTCATGCTCTAGAGAAGGAAGTGAGCAGCCAAAGACTGAAAAGTAATGCTTGTAAATGTGCTAAAAACAGAGGAAAAGATGGACATCATGTGCAAAGGTGCAAAGAGAGAGCATCCCAGTGGAGAACTGGAATCTGCAAAAGTCACCAGTGAACATTCCAGAAGCACAAATAAATATTTGACATGGGTATTGCAGATGGCCGTAACAGCAGGCTGCATTTAGCAGAACACAAGATTAATATGCTTCAAGACGGATCAATAGAAAATATCCAAAACAAATCATGGAGAGAAAAAAATGGTAAAAACAGAACAATATGTTGATATAGTCAACACCAACACAGGTGTGACTGGAGTCCTAGAGAAAGGGAGAGAGTGGGGAGGGAGAGGGAGAGAGAGAGACAGGGAGATGCAGGATTTGAAGAAATAATAACTATTTTCTAAATCTTATGAAAGGCAGCACCTAAACTGAGAACAAACCTAATGTCCACCAATAGGAGAATGAAAAGCTACTCTGTGATGTAAAAGAGTAAACTATGGATACAAGCACCAACATGCACGAATCACAGAAACATATGAATGAAAGAAGCCAGACACAAAGTAGTACTACTATATTCCAATTATATAAAGATCGAGAATAAGCAAAACTAATCTATGGTAATTGAAGCCAGAATAACGTTTACCTCTAGAGATAGTAATTGGTTAGGAAATGGAACAGGAACATTTTTACACAATGCAAATGGTCTATATCAGGATGGGGATGGTGAATATACAGGTGTATAGGCATGTAATATTCATCAGACTTTACAGAAAGATTTATGCCCTTTACTTAAAAGGAAAGTAAGGCCCTGTAGGAAGGAAAAAAAGGGCAGCATCTGGAGCCACACCCACCTGTTTTGACTCTGGAATTGGGTACTTTCTTGCTGTGATCTTGGGCAAGTAAAATCATTGGTGCCTTACTTCCCCATTGTGAATAATAACAGCGTCTGGCTCGTGGAGCTGTGATGGGTTAAGTGAGTTAATGGATAGAGGTCTCAGCACAGAGCACCTAATACAGCCTCCATCCCATTCATCCTTGCTTCCAGGTTTCCGCTAAACTCCCTTCCAGGGCTGAGATCTCAGCGGCTTCACCAGCTCACTTTCCTCCACGTTGCTGCAATAATCGTTGGCTAGAGGTATTGTGATATGTCATTAAAGTTAATCTAGACAAAAATTTGATTTACCTATAACTATTACACTGTAGACCCAGAGGAATTTCAATTTTTGCCATAATTGTTTTCAATGTGTGTTATAAAAAATAAATTCCACTATGTTCACAAATGTAAAACGTATGATCTGACCAAAAGTGAGAGATGGGTAGACTTTCCTACTTGGGTCCTTCTGTAGACAGGTACTAGGTGCTGTTTTACGCCCAGTAACTTGGGAGGAAACAGAACTGCCCTTTAGTAACCCCGCTCACTTCCTGTTTTCTGCAGTAACAATTACATTAGGCAATATTATTACACATGGAATTGCATCATGGTGATTTTAAAACAATCCTCCCTGTAGCATTACACAGACACTGAATCATTTGTAGTTTGGGGTTTTTACATGCCTGCAGTGGTGAAAACTGAAATTTTGTCCCACTTAGGGGAGTTTCTTCTTCCCTTTATTAATTGCAAAATAAATATATGTCCCTTCAGAGGGCAGCAGCAGAACTACCTATGTTTGTGGGTGAGCCACTGACAAAATGCTTTCTAGTAAGAAAATATTTTTAAATATAAATGTATGGAAAAAGTGTAATTAACTAGATTTCGATTAAGAAAAATGTAAGCCACGTCTCCTAGTTCAGGCAGCAATCATTTGTGACTTAAACTGTGATGTAAAGTATCTGTGACCTAACCAGTCAGACAGCAAATATTGGTGAACTGCCTGGATTTGGGAGATGCAGTGAGAATGAGTCAGAGTCCAGGACATGAGAGGGAGAAAGGGGGACCCTGAGGACTTGGGCTCTGGTGTGAGGATCCTGCACTCGGTGTCTGTGAGGGTGGGTGCAGAGGAGTCACAAGTTCAGGTGAGCCTGCGGCAGGGCTGCCCATGGTCCCTGGTGAGCGTTTGCAGCCAGCCAGGCCATCGGGGTGAGGCTGGCTTGGTGGCTTGGATTGCCTCCTCCTCTGCAGGGTCCCAGCAGGTTTCTATATCCCTCCAGAGAAGCCTCTGGGTACATCCCATGGCTTCCCAGCCTCCCCCTCTCAGCCAGTGGAGAAGAATTCGGATCAAGCATTGGGCATGAATACAGTCTTCCTGGGAAGTGTGGGGCTTCAATTTTCAACCGTTTTACCTGCAGTCTTCGTAGATCAATGACCCCCAAACTTTTTGGCACCGAGGACTGGTTTCATGGAAGACAATTTTTCCATGGTTTGGGGGGTGGGGTGGAGGGATACTTTCGGGATGATTCAAGTGCAATACTTTTATGTTGCCCCTTTTTTTTTTTTTTAAAGACAGAGTCTCCCTCTGTCACACTGGAGTGCAGTGGCGTGATCTCAGCTCACTGCAACCTCCGCCTTCTGGGTTCAAGTGATTCTCCTTCCTCAGCCTCCTGAGTAGCTGGGACTACAGGCATGCACCACGGTGCCTAGCTATCTTTGGTAGTTTTAGTAGAGGTGGGGCTTCACCATGTTGGCCAGGCTGGTCTCAAACTCCTGACTTCAAGTGATCCACCTGTCTCGACCTCCCAAAGTGCTAGGATTACAGGCATGAGCCACCACGCCCTGCCTATGGTGCTTATTGTATTTTGTTTTATTTCTATTTTATCGTTTTTCATTTTTCTTAAGTCCCGAGGTACATGTGCAGGATATGCAGGTTTGTTACATAGGTAAACGTGTGCCATGGTGGTTTGCTGCATCTATCAATCCACCACCTAGGCATTAAGCCCAGCATATTGTGCTTTTTTTTTTCAACTCACTTGCTACTATAAAGCCTGCCACCAGATGCAGCTTAACTGTCACTTGCCACTCCTGTGCTAGGAGCTGTTCTTGATGCTGGCAACGCAGGGGTGGACAAAACAGAGAGAGCCCTGCCCTCAAGTGTGGTCAGAAGAGACATGGAAGGATTTGGAAGCTAAAGCTCAGATCTAGGCTGGGCTTGTTTCAACTCGTTCCGTGGGCCTGATGTAGTCTAGAGATGTTTCTTGACATGGGCTGCGGGAGCTCCTGCTGTGTAGTCTGGGGAAGGGCCAGCCCGAGGCAAATAGGGGACCCGCGTCTCCAGCCTTCAGCACGTCTGCCCTTCAGGGTCATCCCTCCAGGCACCCCACCCTGGGGACTTGAACTCTGCCCTTGTCCCCCAAACCACTTCATCCTGATGCTGTGGTTCTCCTGGTCCATGCATGGCGCGGAGTCCTGCTGAGTGTGCCGGTGCCTGTCCCTGCCCTCTGCGATGTCAGCTCCACGCGGCAGCAGCGTTTACCCACAGATGGATCCCCACCCCCGGACCGTGCCTGGGATCAGGTTTTGTTCGGGTTGGTCCATTACTGAGTATAGGGGCCAGGGTTCTGCTCCAGGCTCCTCTGACTCCCTCACCAGGCTGTTCCCAGAGACTTGTAAGGGAAGTTGACAATCAATATGTAAATTCAGATGGGTTTCATGTTAGTGAAAACCTGAATATTGAAATATTACAAACCTAGGGTTGAAGATCTCAGGCTGGTGGGAGTGCCTTTGTGCATGCATCCACCTGCTTTTCCTTGCAGAACTTTCTACACAACAGTTCAGCACAGGAAGCATGGAGGAGTAAAGCCATCTGGGGAAAGATGAGCAGTGAAAACTGGGGCCGGCAGGTTAGAGGAGGGGTGTGATCTTAGGGTGCAACGCTGCTGAATGCATGCACGCCTCCCTCCCCCGATCCCTCTCTTGGCAGCTCCCAGGTAACTTAGCCACCCACATCTTAATTTCACTCAACAGCCACAACAGTCTCTCTCCCTTATTTTTTTCGTTTGAGACAAGGTCTCGCTCTGTCATCCAGGCTGAAGTGCAGTGGTGCGATCACAGCTCACTGCAACCTCTGCCTCCCAGGCTCAAGCGATCCTCCCACCTCAGCCACCTGAGTGGTTGAGACTACAGGTGCGCACCACCATGCCTGGCTAATCTTTAAAATTTTTTATAGAAATGAGGTTGCACCCTGTTGCTCAGGCTGGTCTTGAACTCCTGGGCTCAAGCGATCCTCCGGCCTCAGCCTACCAAAGTGCTGGGATTACAGGTGTAAGCCACAGTGCCCAGACTTCAACAGTCACAGCTATCTCTTGGCATAGACTGTTTGCTATTGGCAAAAGGACAGACACAAAGGCCAATGACACAGGATAGAAAACCCAGAATCACACCCACTCAAAGGTACAAGGCAAATCAGTGGAGGATGGACAGCTTTTCCAGCAAGCGCTGCTGACGCATTTGGGTATCCATGTGCAGAAAAAAAGAACCTGGACTTAAATTTTCTTGTACCAAAGTTAAAAATGCATCATAAATGTAGAATATTTGGGAATTTTGAGAGTTCTTCAGGCATTATGAATCCTAATCCTTTGTTGGACATGAGATTTGCAAATATTTTCTCCTGGTCTATTATTAATACTTATCTTTTCATCTTCTTAACAGGATCTTTCTCAGAGTCAACACTTTTCATTTTGATGTAGTCCCATTTATCAATTTTTCATTTTATGGATCATGCTTTTGGAACTCTTTGGCTCTGGATCCTAAAGATATCCTCCTAATATTTTTTTTCCTGAAAGGTTATTTCACATCTATGATGCACTTTGAGTTAACTTTTATGTAAGAAAATTTAAGTCCAGGTTCATTTTTTCTGCCCATGGATACCCAAATGCGTCAGCAGCTCTTGCTGGAAAAGCTGTCCATCCTCCACTGATTTGCTTTGTACTTTTGAGTGGGTGTAATTCTGGGTTTTCCATTCTGTTCCATTGCTCTTTGTGTCTGTCCTTTTCCCAATAACAAACAGTCTGGATTATTGTAGCTATAAAATAAGTCTTGACATCAGGTAGACTGATTTCTCCTCCTTTATTCTTCTTTTTCAAAATCGTTTTAACTCTTCTAATTCCTTGGCCTTTTCCTTAAATTTTAGACTACTCTTGTTTATATCTACAGAAAATTTTGCTGAGATTTTAATAACAATTACCTTAAACATGCACATTTTGGTGATCATTGATATATTTATGATGTTAAATCTTCCAGTCTATAAACAGTATTTCCCTCCTTTTTTCTTTAGTTCTTTTTTTACTTCTTTTATCAGGGTTTTGTAGGTTTTAGCATACAAGTCCTATACCTGTTTTGTTAGGTTTACACCTAAGTACTGAATTTTGTTTGAGCAGTTGTGAATGGTATCATGTTTTTAATTCTAGTATCCATATGTGCATTGACAGAGCATAGAAAAAAAATTTATTTATGTATGTTTATCTTGTATCCTGCAACCTTGCTTGAACTCACTTATTGTTTCAGGAGTGCTTTTGTAGACAGATTGGGATTTCTTAGGTAGACAATCACGTCATTTGAAAATAGAAACAGTTTTGCTTTTTTTTCCCTTTCCAACCTGTCTGCCATTTATTTCCTTTTCTTGCTTTACCACACTGGCTAGAAATTCCAGCACCATGTTGAATAAGAGTGGTGAAAGCAAACATCCTTGCATTATGTTTGATATTAAGGAGCAAGCATTCAGTTTTTCACCATTAATTATATTATTAACTGTAGATTTCTTGTTAATGCTGTTTATCAAGTGGAACTTCTCTATTCCTATTTTTCTGAGTGTTTTAACGATGAATGGGTATAGAATTTTGTCAGGTGCTTTTTCTGTATCAATTGGCGTGATCATGTGACTTTTTCCTCTTTAGTCTGTTAATATGGTGTATTACATTGATTGACTTTCAAATATTGAACCAGCCTTAACGTCTCTGGAATAAACCCCACTTGAATGCGGTATATAGTTTTAAAAATATATTTCTGAACTCTATCTACTAGCATTTTGTTTGGGTTTTCTGTGTTTATATTCATGAGGGCCATTGATCTGCAGTGCAGTAGTCTTGCTGTGTTGCCCAGGCTGGAGTGCAGTGGCTGTTTACAGGCACGAAAATGGTGCACTAAGGCCTCCAACTCCTCTTGCCTCAGCCTGTGATCAACTATAGTATTTTTAAAAAATATTATATTTGTCTGATTTTGATATCAGGGTATACTAACTAAATAAATGAATTGAGAAGTGTTTCTTTCTCCTCTGTTTTCTGGAGGAGATTGTCTAGAATTGGTGTTAGTTTTTTTAAATGTTTGCTAGAATTATCCAGTGATATCGTCTGGGCCTGGAGAATTAGGTGTTTTTTGTTTTGTTTTGTTTTGTTTTGTTTTGAGTTTTCAAAACTAAATTCAATGTTCTTAATAGTTATGAGACTATTAAAATAGTCTGTTTATATCCAGTGAGTTGTAGTGTGTGTCATGTGAGGAACTGGTTCATTTCTTCTAAGTTGTCAAATGCATGATTGCAGAGTTGTTTGTAGTGTTCCCTCATTGTCCTTTGGATGCCTGTGGGATCTGTAGTGATGTCCCTTGCTCCATCCCTAATATCAGTAATTTGTATCTTCTCTGTTTTTCCTTTGCTCATCTTGCTAGAGGTTTGTCAATTTGATTTATTGTGGCCAGGCAAGGTGGCTCACGCCTGTAATCCCAGCACTTTGGGAGGCCGAGGTAGGCAGATTACCTCAGGTCAGGAGTTTGAGACCAGCCTGGCCAACATGGTAAAATCCCGTCTCTACTAAAAATACAAAAATGGGCTGGGTGTGGTGGTGGGCACCTATCATCCCAGTGACTTGGGAAGCTGAAGCAGGAGAATTGCTTGAACCTGGGAGGTGGAGGTTGCAGTGAACCGAGATCGTGACACTGCACTCCACCCTGGGAGACAGAGCAAGACTCCATCTCAGAAAAGAAAAAGAAAGAAAGAAAGAAATGTATTGATTGCTTCGAGAACCAGCTTTGTGTTTCATTGATTTTCTCTACTGGCTTTCTCTTTTCAGTTTCACTGATTTCTGTGATTATCTTTACTATTCATTTTCTTTTCTGACTTTTCTCTCTTTTTTCTACATTCTTGAGGTAAGAGTTTCAGTTATCACTTTGAGAGTTTTCCTCATTTCCAACGTATATGAATTCAGTGCTATAAATTTCCCTCTCCTTACTGTTTTAGTTGTGTCCCACAAATTTTGATATTTTTATTTTCATGTATTTTTATTTTCATTTTCATTCAGGTAAATGTATTTTTATTGCCCTTCAGACACCCTCTTTGCCTCATAAATTATTTTAAAGTATATTGTTTGGATTCTAACTGTTCAGAAGTTTTTCTTATATCTTCCTGTTATTGATTTCTAATTTGATTCCACTTTGATCAGAAAGCACAGTCTGGTGCCAGGCATGGTGGCTCATGCATGTAATCCCAGCACTTTGGGAGGCTGAGGTGGGAGGATCACTTGAGGCCAGGAGTTAGAGACCAACATGACAAAACCCCATCTCTATTAAAAGTGCAAGAATTAGCCAGACATGATGGCACAACACCTGTAATCCCAGCTACTCAGGAGGCTGAGACATGAGAATCACTTGAGCCCAGGAGGTTGAGGTTGCAGTGAGCTGAGATCATGCCCCTGCACTCCAGCCTGGGTGACAGAGGGAGACTCTGTCTCAAAAATAAATAAATAAATAAATAAATAAATAAATAAATAAATGCAATCTGTACAATTTGAGTTTGTTGAGGTTTGCTTTGTGGCCCAGAATATGGTCTAACTTGGTATCTGTTTTATGGATACTTGAATGTGCATTCTTCTGTTGTCAGGTGGAGTGTTTTATATATATATATATAGATATAGATATATATTGATTATATATATTGATTATATATTGATATATATTGATTATATTTATTATATATATATTGATTATGATCCTATTGATTAATAGTATCACTGAGTTCTTCTATATCCTGGTGCTACAGGCATGTGCCACCACATCTGGATAATTTTTAAATTTTTTGCAGACATGGGACCTCACTATGTTGCCCAGGCTGATCTCAAACTCCTGTGCTGAAGCAATTGTCCTGCCTCAACCTCTCAAAGTGCTGTCCTTCTTGATGTTCAAAGCTTCATTCTTTTACCATTTTATTTATGTTTAAATAACTTCATTTCATCATTCTTTTAGGTTATGTCTACTAGTGACACATTTTCTTAGTTTTTCTTTATCTGAGAATATCTTGATTTCTGGGTGGCCAGTGTTGGTTTTTGTTTTGTTTTGTTTTTTTCTTTCAGGAAATAAAAAATGTTTTGCGAATTCTGTCTTCTTCTATGTTTTCATTGAGAAATATGCTGTCATTTGAATTGCTTTTTCCCCTATAGGTAAGGTATTGTTTCTCTTTCATTCCCCTTACGATCTCTTCTTTGTCTTCAGTTTTCAGAAATTTGACTGTAATGTCTTGGTATAGTTTCATTTGCGTTTATTCTGTTTGGAGTTTGCTAAGGTTCTTGAATCTGTAGGTTTATGTCTTTTGCTAGGTTTGAGAAGTTTTTAGCTGTTATTTCTTTGATTATTTTTTAACCCCTCAGCCCCACTTCTGGGTTTCTGTTAGATCTTTATATACAGTTCTACAGGCCCCTTAAGCTGTATTCATTTTTTTGTTCAGCTTGTTTTTCTCTGTTGTTCAGATTCGATGATTTCTGTTGTTCCATTTTCCAGTTTATTGATTCTTTCCTCTGTCCCCTCCATTCTGCTATTAAGCCTGTCTGCTGAGTTTTTAATTTTGGTGGTTTAATTTTTCAATTCTCAACTTTCTATTTTGTTCTTTTTACCTTCTATTTGTTTGGTAAGACTTTCTACTTTCTATTTTATTTTTTCAAATCTGCTCGTAATTGCTCACTGAAGCATTTTTATGATGCCTGTTTGTCAACACTTGTTGGATAATTCTAACACTGCTGTCATCTTTGCGTTGGCATGCATTGATTGGCATCCATCCATTAATTGGCTTATCTGACATCACTCTGGCAGGGGAAGGGGGCACAGCACTGCCACCTTACTACCAGGCAAGGGTACAAGTCCAGGTTCCCTGCTCAGCCTTTGTTGACACCCTAAAGAGGGGTTCCTCATTACTACTGGATGAGTGTTGAAGTTCTGGCTTCCCATTTGGCCTCTACTGATACCTCCCTAGCTGGGGGAGGTAGGAGACCTTACTTCTGTTCCCTACATGGTCTTCATGACATCACAGGGTGATGAGTATCCTTGTTACCCTGGGTGGCGGCGAAAGTCCTGACTCTACTGGGTCTCCTATCGCCACCCCAGCAAGGTGGGCGAGGAGCTTCTCATTATTGCCCAGTGGGAGCAGAAGTCCCGACTTCCTAATTGGCCTTCTCTGACACATATATTATGGCTAGAGAAGTAGGAGTTGGTTTATGTGCCTAATTACAGCCTGAGGAGGGTGGAAATCTAAGCTCCCCACTCTTTCTTTGCTGGCATGGGTGGACATTTGACCACAGTTTATTCTGGAATGTTTGGTTGAAGCAGAGAAGTTATTGTCTAAAAATTTTCTGTCCTCTAGGTTGCCCCTTTCCTGTTCTTTTGGGTAGAGAAAGCAGCCTTTTGTTGGGACTTTTTTTTTTTTTTTTTTTTGGTGCTCATTTGCATTTCCAGGTTCTCAGCTTCTTCAACTCAAAATCTGGGATATATGATGCAAAACAAAAATCCAGGGACCTTACCACAGTGTGTCTCCTTGGGTCCCAAGATCCCTGGATGGTTTGCCTTCCTTTCCCCATCTTCTAGAGTCTCCTTATGTTTGTTTTGTGTAATATCCAAGGTTTTTAATTGTAATTAGAGGGAGGACTAGGGAAAAACATGTCTATTCCATCTTCCCACAAGCCTGTCTTATGACTTTCAACAGATTGAACTTGGGCTTCTTGTAGAAATCTGCCCGTTTGAAATAGGTTTTCCCTCTTCACCCAGTAAATACTTGACAGTAGTGGACACGTGGAAAGATACTTAGCCAGGTGCCAGGAGACCTGGGTCCTTGTCCGGGCTTTATGGCCCTAAGCAGGTTACAAACCTCATGGAGCCTCCATTTTCTTGTTTTCATGTGGCAGAATAATTTACCGAGACAATTTATTAATTTTCCCTGCTCTAGCAATTTTCCCCTCCCTTTAAAAAGTAGTCATGTCTTTTTTTCTTTTTTCTTTTTTTTTAAAGGAGTTGTTTTTCTCCTAAAGCCTTTAGAGAGTTGCAGAACCTGAGGCATAAGTTTCCAGGCATGCAGAAGATAATCTCTCTAATCAAGCCTTTGCTTTTGAAAGCTTAGGCTCCACAAGGTGACTGCCCCAGGCCCTCCTGGAAGAGAGGAATGCAGAGCTGGGGTTCTGGGGGAGGGAGGCAGAGGGGTCAGGAGAAATGTCTCAGAGCGTGGAAAGGGGCGCTATGGAGTCTGCAGCCACCAGGAGAGCTCAGAGGTCTCAGGGAGGCAAGAGGATTTCTGCTCAGGTGATCAGGGGGCTGAGTCCACTGAACACTTGAGCTGTGGCCTTTGGAGCCATGGAGAGTTGATCTGGGCCTGACCTAGGCATGGCATGGAGAAGCTGCTTCTGAGAGACCAGGCACAGATCATCTGACTGACAGAAATAACAAAATGTGGGCTGCCTGGTGACTGGTGTGAAAGTGTAAAACCCATAGGGTCCAGCAATGGCATCTGCCCTCCTACCCCACAGGGCATTCTGAAGCAAAATGCAATCATGCACATGACAACATTTTCTAAAGCATTCGAGGTTGTCCAAACATAACTCATGGTTCTTATTAAGCACCTATTCCAGCTAGGCTCCATGCGGCGAATGATGTTGGAGCAAAGTAATATTAGTGAGATGCTGGAATTGATCATCTCTTTGGGGAGATAATGCATGTACTGGGTGATGAAGAAGCTAAGGGTCAGAGGGTCGATCTAGAAACTACTTGTAAGGATTTTCTCATAGAGTGGCTTTGGGCCTCTGACTTTTAACTTCCTTGTCAAACTGATGATCATAACCAAGACTTTTTAGTTGCAAGTGACTGACATCTAATTCATACTAGTTCGGGGTCAGAAGGGAGAGGAGAAGATCCCGTGACAAAGAATAAGAATAAAGAGCACCAGCCTTTATAAGATGCACACTGTGTGCCGGCCATGGCTGTCAAATGCTGACTCCTCTAATCCTTGAAACAGTCTTCTGAGGCCCAACAGGATTGATCATCAGCCCACTTAATAGCTGAGGTCACAGGGGCACTGAGAAGAACGAGCTTGTTTAAAGAGCCGCCATCTGGCTCTGGGGCCCAGCACTTATCAAAAGTTAAAAGTGGTTGCCCAGCCGCTTGGGAAGGGCCAACTCTGGACAATGGGCGTGAACTCAGGAGGGCAGGATGTAGAGGTTCCAGCGATGAAAAGGCTGCTTAAAGGGCTTTGTCACTCCCTCCATCTCGGCTCTACTTCCCTGGGGGTGTTTACTTAATTCCTAGCCAGACAAACACTCTCCTTATGACTTGTCAATGCCAACAGGGAGCAGGGAAAGAAACCCTCTCCCTCTTAGGGTCTCTGATGACCCCGCTGGGTTTGTGTGTCTTTTCCAGAACATCAGTAGTGGCCAGAGGGATGGAATGTTCTGGGTGGCTCCGGGGGGCGGGGGAGGGGGGTTGCGTTCTACGGTTGACTACATGGAGTCAGGGATGGGAGGTTCCCTGGAGGAAACGTGGGGTACACAGTGGTTCCAGTTACTTCCTAGAAGGGATCTGTTATGGGAGTGATGGAAAGCTTTAAATTACTTGTGGGAAGGAGGCCTCTAGTAATATTCCGGTGTCTGTCTCTGAGACTTCTGTCCTAATCTTCAACTTTGAAGGTCATCCTGTGGCCAGATGTTATTTACTCTTTCTTCGTTTGAAGAAATGGTTTCCTAGGTCTTTACCAGCCGCTCTTGGTTCCACGCTAATGGAAGAAAACAAAAGGAATCTATCTGTAATACTTAACTTGTCTTGTCTTAACTAAATCTATGAAATATCTACTTGCAGTTTTTCCCCTGAAACCATCTCTCATCATGTGTCTTGCCACCGTAGCTTCCAGACGTCTGCTGCCCCCACTCCCTCCACCCTGCACCTCCCTCACCTCTTTGGCTTCCCTCATCTCATGGCCCCTCCTTTGCACTGACCTCCCACAGGCTGTGTGCGCTTGGTAAAGAAGGGGTCCTCTCTGGAGCTGGGCTGGCTCACCAGAGGAAGCGAAGGGACGTATCTGGACACTGGAGACAGAACACCACTGAAGTCAAGAGCACCAGCAAAATAGGAAACCAACAGTGGAGATTAAGCATTCTCATTTCTTTTTTAAAAAATTTATTTTATTATTATGATTTTTTTGAGACGAAGTCTCCCCCTGTTGCCCAGACTGGAGTGCAGTGTTGCAATCTTGGCTCACTGCAAACTCCGCCTCCCAGGTTCAAGCGATTCTCCTGCCTCAGCCTCTGGAGTAGCTGGGACTACAGGCGCGTGCCACCAGACCTAGCTAATTTTTGTATTTTTAGTAGAGACGGGGTTTCACCGTGTTGGCCAGGATGGTCTCAATCTCTTGACCTTGTGATCCGCCCGCTTCGGCCTCCCAAAGTGCTGGCATTACAGGCGTGAGCCACCACGACCGGCCTCAGCATTCCCATTTCTTTCAAATGAACCAACACACAAAGTTCCTATTTGGTGTATCCAACCAGCCTTACATCACTGCCCTCCCTGATGACATGGTCTCTGTGTCTGACCCACTTTCCCAGGCTTCCCCTTGAAGGTCTAAGACGTGGTTTTCCTCTGCACCTGTTCTTCCTCCTTTCTCCACTCACCTTTCCCTTCCTCCTTCCTTCCTCTCTCTGTCTCTACCTCTCTTCTTTCCTTCCTTTCATTCTCCCTGCTATGACCCAAATATTGGTATCCTCCCCAAATTCATATGTTAGAACCTAATACCCATCATGACAGCATTAAGAGATGCAGTCCTGGGCCCGGCGCGGTAGCTCACATCTGTAATCCCAGCACTTTGGGAGGCCAAGGCGGGTGGATCACCTGAGGTCAGTAGTCCAAGACCAGACTGGCCAAGATGGCAAAGCCCCGTCTCTATGAAAAATACAAAAAAAAAATTAACTGGGCATGGTGGCATGCACATGTAATCCCAGCTACCCAGGAGGCTGAGGCAGGAGAATTGCTGGAACCTGACCAACAGAAGCTGCAGTGAGCCGAGATTGTGCCACTGCACTCCAGCCTGGGTGACAGAGCAAGACTGTTAAAAAAAATAAGTAAATGAAAACCAACAAAAAAAGAGAGATGTGGTCCTTGGGAAGTGATTAGGCCATGAGGAATGGGATTGACGAATTTATTAAATGGTTTGAAACAGGTTGAAAGGAGCCCCTTTCCTTTCTACCATGGGAGGACACAGAAGGCACATCTGTGAGGAACAGGCCTCCAGACACTGAATTTTCTGGAATCTTGAATTTGGACTTCCCAGCCTCTAGAACTGCGAATATGTTTTTGTTGTTTTTAAGTTACCTAGTCTAAGGTATTTTGTTATAGGAGTCCAGATGGACTGAGACAGAAATTGGTACCAAGAAGCAGAGTGCTGCAGAAACAAAGACCTGCAGATGTGGAAGAGGCTCTGGAACTGGGTAACGGGCAGAGGCTGGAAGAGTTTGGAGGAGCAGGCTCAAAAGGCCTGGGCTGCCAAGAGTGAACATAAAGGGTGATCCTGGTGAGGTCTCAGAAGAAGAGGACACAGAGCCTCCGAGATTATGTAAGTGGCTATGATCAGAATGCTGATAGAAGTATGGATGGTAAAGGCCACTCTGTTGAGGTGTCAGACAGAAATGAGGAATGTGTTACTGGAAACGGGAGGAAAGGCCATCCTTGTGACAGATGGCAAAGGACTTGGCTGAACTGTTTGTGTCCTCGTGTTCTGTGAAAGTCAGAGTGGTAGGGGATGAACTTGAATATTTGGTGGAAGAAACACTCTAAACCATGTCTTGAGGACACTGCATAGCTTCTCTCCACTGCTTATGGTAAAATGTGAGAAGGCAAGAAATCAATTAAAGACAGAATTTATAGCCAAAAGGGGAGGCAGAACTTACAGAATATTCTCAGCCTGGCCATCCTGTAAAGAAAAAAAAAGTATGCCTGAAATCGAGGCTATAGCCAAACTAGTGTTTCAGGCAGAGATTAGCATAGAGAGGCAGAAGCCAGGTGCTGTGCATGAAGATAGTGACGGCATAACGCTGAAGGCGTTTCAGAGGTTACCAGTGCTGCCCTCCCATCACAGGCCCAGAGTGCCGAGGTCTGGGGGAAAGAACTATGCCCACAGAGGCGCCTGGAGTGCCTGCAGAACCTTGGCACCTGCTGCAGTGTGTTCCCCTCAGAGGGCAAAATCAATAAACCTTGGGCATCTGTGCAGGGCCATCTCCATGGGTGTGTAGAGGGTAGGAGCTATGGAGGCATGGCTAACTCCATCTGGATTTCAGAGAACGCTTTGGAGAGCCTTGGGGTCCAGGCAGAGAACTGCCACAGGGACGGAGCCACTGCAAAGAGCCCCCACCAGGACAATGCCCAGTGGAGCTGTGGGGGCAGGGCCACCTGAAGACCTCAGACTAGCAGAGCCACTGATGTGCACCTCCAGCCTGAGAGAGCCACAGGCAGGGGACTCCATCCCATGAGAGCTGCAGTGCGGGCTGTGCTCAACAAAGCCATGTAGGAGGTGCCACCCAGAGCCCTGGGGGCCCAAGTCCCTCCTTAGAGTGTTCAGAAGATGGCACCGTGGAGTCAAAGAAGATATGATGCTTTTTGCCCTGTTGGGTTTGGGACTTACCTGAGACCCGTTATCCTTTTCTTCTTTCCTATTTTTCTCTTTTTGGATGGAAATGTCTGTCCTGTGCCTGCCCCATCCTTGCATTTTGAAAGCACATAACTTGTTTGCCTTCACAAGTTCACCGCTGAAAGAATTTTCCCCAAGAGGATGTTTACCTTGAGTCCCACTCACATCTGATTTAAATGATGTGTAGCTGGGAATCTGGGCTTTAGACTTTTGATTTGGTGCCGGGAACAATTTAAGACTTTGGGCACTATTGAGATGGAATGAACATATTTGGCATGTGAGAAGACTGTGAGTTTTGGAGAGCCAGGGGTGGAATGCTATGGTCTGAATATTGGGGTTCCTCCTAAATTTATTTGTTGGGACCTAATGCCCAGTGTGATTAATACTCTGATAGTACTGAGGTGTAGCCTTTGGAAGGTGATTAGGTCATGAAGGCTTTGCCCCATGAATAGGGTGGAACTCTCATAAGACAGGTTGCAGGGACCATCTCTTCCTCTTCCATCATGTGAGGACACAGAGGCGCCATCTATGAGGAACAGGCCCTCACCCGACACTGGAGATGCTGGAGCTCTGACCTTGGACCTCCCAGCTTCTGGTACTGTGAACAATACATTTCTGTAGTTTACAGATTTCCCAGTCTAAGATGTTTGTTACAGCAGCCAGAATGGACTAAGACACACGTACACTCTCTCCCTCCCTTGGTCAGAGAAGCCAATAGGGTCGGGACCAGGCTGACCAGAAGGGAGGTCTCCAGGCCCAGCCCAGGGCAAGTTCGCCACAGGGATGCCTCTCGAGCATGATCTCCTGTTGTGTCATCTCGGCCTGGGATGCCAAGGGCACGGTGTTCATCCCTATCTCTCCCTCCCTCACATCGCTCACCAGTGTCGGACAGGATAGCCACAAGCCCCTCTTTCCTGCTTACACTTGGGGCAGCGTCTTCTGTTCTTAACTGGCTGGGAACTTTTATCTTCAGAGTCAGAGATTTGGGTTGTGAAAAGCAAGCAAGCAGACAAACACCTCTCTGCATCCTCCTCCCCCTTCTCCTACCCAGTTTCCAGACTTTGGGGGAAAAAAAATCCCATAACCTGTCATACTTCATATTGCCAACAGGCAGCAGTGGGCATGGTACAGAGAGGAGCAGGGCAAAGGGGCAGAGGGACAGCCTCCTTTTTTTTTTTCTGTTTTCCTCCACGAAATGGGGAGGTATGAAGTGAGCGAGATGTGCCCGGCCACACAGTGGAGCACAAAGCAGCCGAAGACACAGCAGGCAGGTCAGGTCTGTGTGCACATTGGCAGGCTGCGTGCAGGCCGGCCTCGGCCCAGGTGGAGGAGCAGAGAGATCTGCACGGGAACCAGGGATTCAGAGACCTGTTGTTGGTATCCTGCGGAAGATGGGGCAATTTGAGTCACCAAGCCAGTCTCACCCCAGTGCCCGGCTGGTTGCAGAAACTCACCAGGGACAAGGGGTCGCCCCACCACAGGCCCACCTGGACATGTGACTCCCCTGCACCCACCCTCACAAGCACCAAGTGCAGGATCCTCATGCCAGAGGCCAAGTCCTCAGGGTGCCCCTTTCTCCCCATCATGTTTGGCCTCAGCAGCTGGAAGTCCACAGAAATAAATCAGACACTCCTAAAATGGGACACCACAGGGAAGGCCAGATGGAATAGGAGTTCTCTTCCCACAGACCTAGACTTCCGTTGACTCCACTCAAAGTCAACTGGGTGATGCTGTTGGCTGCAAATCAAGGCCAACATGGGCTGTGCTAATAGATGCAGACCCTCCAGAGGGAAGGAACACATCACTCTGGGCTGTTCTGTCCTGATCACACTGAATAGGTCTTCTTTGGTGGGCTCTGAATTTCACAAGGGACACTGAGGAACTGGCACCCATCCCGAGAAGAGGAAAGTGGGACAAAAGGGTGTCTTCTAGGAAGCCACACTGGAGAGACTGGGGGTGTCTGGTCCAGACAACAAGGGTCTGGAAAGAATGTTGGTGCCATCATTGGCTGGCCAGGGCCTACTCTGGGGAGTGACACCATGTTGCTGTGGCACACAGAGCAGTCAGGGTGACAGGGAGTCCGATCAGACACAGGTTCAGTTTGCTAGTGGTGACAACACTTAATAATGGAGTGGGTTGCCTGCTGTGGTAGTGACGTGGTTTGGCTGTGTCCCCACCCAAATCTCATCTTGAATTGTAGCTCCCATAATTCCCGCATGTTGTAGGAAGGACCTGGTCAGAGATCTTTGAATAACAGGGGCAGGTCTTTTCCGTGCTATTCTCATGATAGCGAATAAGTCTCATGAGCTCTGATGGCTTTATAAAGGGGAGTTTCCCTGCACATGCTCCGTCCCTTGTCTGCCGCCATGTGAGACATGCCTTTCACTTTCTGCCATGATCATGAGGCTTCCCCAGCCATGTGGAATTGTGAGTCTGTTAAACCTCTTTCCGTTGTAAATTGCCCAGTCTCAGGTATGTCTTTATCAGCAGCGTGAAAACAGACTAATACAGACCGGAAGCGGCTCCCCACTGGAAATGATCGGGCCCAGTAGGACTCGCCTGTCAGCAATGTCTTAGCATAAATTTCTGTTGGGGTTGGGACTAAGCTGGTCCTGTTGAGAGCTCCCCTTGATCCTCAGGGTTCTACTTAGAATGCCTTGAATGGCCTTGGCTGGGCACCCATGCATGCCCAGTCTTTCTGCATGGCCCCATTGGGGCTAAACTTCTCATTTCATCCCATGTGAACCAGGCCAGGCCTATTGGGTTTTGGCAACCCCCTGGTGCAGTGGTTGCTGCTAGCTACAGGAGCAAGCGTGTAGCTGCTGGGGGGCCATGTGGAGACAGCCTGCCAGAGGGAAGATCACCTGGGGAGGCCAGAGCCATGGAAAGAGCAAGAGACCAGGGGCTGAGGACAGAGTAGTACAGGTCTTTGGTCCCGGCAGGCCTGAAACCAGTGCACTCCGAACCTTTCTGTACTTAGCTTAAGCCAGTTGGAGTTTCTGTCCTTTACAACCAAGAGCCTTGATAGGAGCGGCACAGATCTGTGCTGCACTACTGTTGGCTTCTTCCCTGATCAGGCGCTGGAGAGGAACACAGCAAGGACTAGAGTGGGATGCTTGCTCGGTGCTAGGCACGGTGGAAAGCGCTTGCCACACCTTATTTCCCACGTGGTGGGGATTTTGACCCTACTGTGCAGATGGATAAGTGAGGACCCTTTCACTTATCCTGCAATAGAAAATCCAGCAGCCAAAGCCAACAAGGGCCCGGCATAGTGTTTTCCCTCTCTGTCTTCATCCTCATGCTCCACACACCGTCCCCCTGGCCATTCCCAGCAGCCCAGTAAGCACTGCCTCACACTTCCAGTTCTGGACCAGCCACGATGGCCAGGCTGGATGGGAGCCATCGACCAGCTGAAGCCAAATTGCCTATTCTCGAGCTGAAGGTCGATCAATCCCACATAAATCTTGGGGCAGAGAACTGCGGGGAGGTAGAGGAGGGGGAATGTCTAGAAGGAAATTCTGGGCACATTCCTGGAAGTGAGGAGGATGGATATTGGACAGAAATTATGTCGCTGCAGGCACCCAGGCATCCCTCGCTTGCCCTGGTCACATGGGCAGTTCCTCCCTGGCTGTGTTCCGTGCCTCCTCTCCTGCTCCAGGGCCTGTCTGTTTCTGGAGCAAGGTGGGTCCCAGGGCTGGGCACCAGTCCCCATCTCCAGCCATGAGGCACCTTCCTCTCTGCATTTTGGCATAAACGCTCCCAAGGTTTGTGGATCCGAATCCTCTTCCCAGCACACTCAGGCTTTGCTGGCCTCCCTGTGGTGTATGTTTAAGGCACCACACAGCCTCCGAGGCCTGGCACCCGGGCAGTAGCACCTGGTAAACACAGCAGTCAGATTTCTTCATCTCAGCCAAGTGTAAAATCAAGGTAACAGATCGACTCTTTTTTTTTTTTTTTTTTTTGAGATGGAGTCTTGCTCTGTCGCCCAGGCTGGAGTGCAGTGGCACCATCTCCACTCACTGCAAGCTCCGCCTCCCGCGTGCACGCCATTCTTCTGCCTCAACGTCCGGAGCAGGTGGGACTACAGGCACCCGCCATCACGCCCGGCTAGTTTTTTGTATTTTTAGTAGAGACGGGGTTTCACCGTGTTAGCCAGGATGGTCTTGATCTCCTGACCTTGTGATCACCTCAGCCTCCCAAAGTGCTGGGATTACAGGCGTGAGCCACTGTGCTCCGCGGATCTATTCTTGAGAAAACACCATTCAGACAAATGCAGGACCTCCCCTTAAACTCATAACCGCGTCTCCTTATTCTCCTCGGATTTGAGGGGCAGAATTTGGTTACCATCATCTGACCTGTGGGTGTGAAGTCCACCTACCTGCCTGGCATAAAAAGCTGTGCCTCCTTTCTAGGTGAGGAGAAAGACAGAGACCTGGCTCATCTGAGGTGTGGTTGGGAGGGGGGCATCCAGGTGTGCTGGAAATGAAAAGAAATGCATTCCTGTTTTTCGTCCCAACATGCAAACAACTGAACAAAAGCATTAGGGCCTGAGACTGGGAGTAAAGAATACCTTGTCACCATGGCTACCAGGAAATGGCCCCACTTATATATAATAAGGGCTTTAGAGATGCTGGACCATCTGATATTCCAGTCTGGGGCCACATGGGAGGGTGCCCTGGCGTCATTCCTTATACAGTTCCATGAACACGGCTATGGCCAGGTTCTGAACCCAGCTCTGGAAACACCTCTGTCTGTAGAAAATGAGCCTTCTTTTTCTTTGGGGGTGAGCAGAGGGCAGAGGCCTGGCCATCTTCACTCAGCATCCCTTTGTAACCCAGCACTTAGCACCATGGCTGACGCACAGCAATGTCACATGTGTTAGTGCACACCCTGCCTCACTGCCAGGGGTCACCCCATACCAGTGCTGTTGCGGGAGTTAGAGTGGTCATCTTTTCTTTAGTCCTCAAGCTCCTAACTGGCAGAGAGCTGCCCAGCACCGCGGGGGTGGGGGTAGGGGGAAAAGCAGCAGCAAGAAAGGAGCCCCCTTGCCCTCACCCTCCCTCTCTGGACTCTCCCTCTCTGGCCCCATCACGCAGCCGCTTGAGGCTTGGAGGCAGTGGATTTCCTAGCCTGGGAATCCCAGGGTCTGTCGGGTGTCCCGGCAGCCTCACTCGGGCAGTGCAGGCCCAGCCCCCACGAGTTCGGGACCCGGGGTTTCTGGGGTGGCAGGGGTGTCCCATGGCGCCTGCGAGGCCTCTGCTCGGGTGGCTCCCGGAACCTGCGCTTCAGCGGGCCTGGTCCGCCGCCCCCCGCAGGAGCAAAACAAGAGCACGCGCACCTGCCGGCCTGCCCGCCCCCTCGGTGCCAGCCAATCGCGCGCGCGGGGCGGGGCCGGGCGCGCTGGAGCCAGAGCCCGAGCCGGATCCCAGCAGGAGCCCGAGCGCAGCCCGCACCCCGCGCAGCGGCCAAGCCGGGAGCCAGCGCAGCCTCGGTCCCGCAGCTCAAGCCTCGTCCCCGCCGCCGCCGCCGCCCCCGGGGCATGGCCTGTCTGATGGCCGCTTTCTCGGTCGGCACCGCCATGGTGAGTGAGCGCATCCTTCGCCCGCCGGGATCGGTTTTATTTTCAAGGAGAGCAGGAAACACACAAAGACTCGCACACTCGACCTGACACCCCTCCCTGGAGCGCGTCCTCTGGGCGCTGCCCCAGGGCACCCTACAGAGGCGCCCGGCTCCAATCGCTATCCCCGCCCCTCCGCCTGGGCCACCTGGAGCCTCGGGATGCCCCTTGCACCGGCCGAGAGCACTGACAAGGCGGAGGGGCCGGGAGTGGGGTGAGGGCAGCGAGCAGCCCTACAAGTGGACCGATGGCCTTGACCTGATGGCCTCCGGGCGGGGGGCGGGGGGCGCTTGGGACCCGGAGTGCACTAGGGACTGGGGAAGGGCCGCAGCTCGGGCCGGAGGGAAGAGGGGCTTGAAGAGGGGGAGCCCCGCGCGCGCGGCTGTGGGCTTGGGGACCGCGGACTTCTTGCGCCATCCCCAGGAACGCTAGGCAAGGTCTGGGGGAACCAAAGAGGGAGCTGCCCCCAGAGAGCTGGAGCCTGCGACTGCACTCCCGGGGACAGCCTCTCCCGGACCCACTCGGGGAGGGGGCGGCTAAGGCCCGGGGAGACCCGCGAGGGGCAAGCCCGGATTCTTGCCTGCCGCCTTTCTGCGCGCGCCGGAGAGAGAGAGACACGGTGGTGACAGGGACGCGCATCTCACTTCCCCCCAGCTCTGGAGAGGGATGGCGGGGTGTCGGCGAGTTCACTGCTGGACAGTTACAGTAAGTGCTGTTCCCAGGAGTGGTCAGGAATATCCCTTTCCGGTTTTCTGGCATTAGGAACAAACAACGAACCAATCATCAGGCCCCCAGCCACCCACCTCACCTTATCCTAGGGCCCTTCATGTCTACGCCCAGCACACTAACAGCGTATAGGTAGCTAAAGTACAAATGGAAAGTCTTCCGTATTCCACGCCGTGTATCTGTGTAGTTACTACCCTGATATTACTTCCCCGAGGCTGTAAGCCCACAGTGCATGGCACGCTCCGGGGCTCACCCCGCCCCTCCCCTGTATTTCATTTTTAGCATCCTGTATTTGAAGTCAGCAGGGCTGAGCAGGATTTGACCGACAGTTACCTCTTGCCTTCAGCTCAAGAGGAAAAAAAAAAGTAGCCAGGTTTCTGCGCATGCTCCGCTGTGACAACTGCATCCTATGATTCCAAACAGGTTACTGTAGAACATACGGAGCCTCGCCAGCTCATTATATAATGATTTTGTGTAAACGATAGAATGGGGCCGCAGACACGGCCAGGCGGTGGGTGGAGGAGGGGAGAGCCCGGGCGGGAGACCCGCAGTCTGACTCCCCTCTCTGGGCTGCCCTGTCTTCCCTGCGTGGCTTCTATGTAGAAGAGGCAGTGAACAAAACGGAAAAGCCGTTTCCCTCCCGGTGACACTTGCTTTTTCTCTGGTTGAATCTTTGGGCAACACTTGGAAATTCTGCCTTTTGCACTTATTCATCTATTACGATTCCTAAATGGGATTGACCATGGAAAATGAAGGAGATTATTGATGTTAGTTGCAGGTAGAGAAAGTGATCGATCTTATATTAGATGCTAGGTAACTCCTGAATTCCTTTTGGAGCTGCAAAGGTGGCTTGGTGTGGGTTTTCCTATAATGGACATGTAGAAAAATCATGAATCCGATGTTTTAAGGTACAGATTTTTAATGCCAAGATTTTTTTAAAAATACTATATTATATTTGATACAGCCTCCAGAGCTCAACTCTTTTGTTATCACGTGGAGACAGTCACGGCTGGACTCATTGTTTTGGAGAACATTATTTTGTTTTGAAAATTATTTTCCTCCCTGAAAACTTGGTACTTTAAAAAAAAGTTTAAACATTTCTATTCATGCACAGCTGTCCCACCCTGAAAGCACTAGTCTGATGGTAGAAGCTAAGCAGAGTTAGGCCCCAGCTAGTCCTTGAATGAAAGATCACCTGGGAATTCTGGGGGCTGTAGGGTTAAAAGAAAAATAAATTAAAAAGAAAATAAATTCTGGCCAAGTCATGAACAAAGAGCCCTTCAGAGATACCTGGGATCTTATACTTTGCTTTTCCTTCACCTCCCTGCTCTGGGGTCCATCCTGGTGTGGATCCTCTGAGCTGTGAGTCAAAGGAGGTGCCTAGGGGTGAGCCAGGCACTCGGGGGAACATGCTGGAGTCCCTGAGTTCAGTGGGCAGGCAAGGGGTGGCAAGTGTTTCTAGTGGGAGGGTGGTATTTGGAGCTGTTCTGGGATTGCGAGTGACCCCCTCGAGCATGATCTGGTCTCTGGTTCAGTTAAGGGTATGAAGCCTTGGGTGTTTTCTTCTGGGCAGTCGCCTTGAGGACTCTTGGTCAGTGCATTTTCCTCTTACATGCTTAGGATGCTTAGGTGGGTACCAAGGCTGGCAGCAGTGAACCAAAGAGAGAAGACAGACAGCTGCATGCTAACTGTCCTGCTGACTGGCTCCTCTTCCTGTTTCCCAACTTCCTCCTAATGCTGGGAGAAAAAGTTTCTATCTCTGTGTTCCTGGTGGAAATGGAGTGAATGCGGCTCACCATGGCCTGTGGTGGCTTACTGACTGCTAAAGACGCTCCCCAGCTAAATAGGCATCTCTATCTGTCCAGGGTTCAAACTGTAATCACAGCCCACTCTGCTCAGCGCCCAGGAAAATTTCCCATGAACAGCAGCCAGGAACAATCCTAACAGGGTCTCTTTGGCATTCCACATTTATGAATGAACTTACTATGACTTACAATGTATTGTGCGGCACAAATCATATGTGGCCTGGTGTGGGGGTGGGGGAAGGTCAAAGACAATGCTTCAGTAGGATAGGGAAACAGAAGAGTGAAAGGAAAAAAATGAAGAGAGAAGATGCATTTGTTTTAATTTTAATGAGCTCGGGAGGCTAAGGAGAAACTCGCTGTAACCTACATTGCCGGCAGCTCTCATCGGAGGATGTTTCCAGAGAGCTGGTCTATTTCGGACTGACAGGCCACTGCCTCGCATCACACACTGCCTCGCATCACACAGTTTTCAAGATTTTATTAATTGGGTGAGGCTGTTAGATGCCATGGAGGGAAGGTGGTCAGCTGTATGCATTGCTTTGCTGTTGGTTTATTTGGGGGTGGGGCTGCATGATTTCCCCAGTGTGGGTTTTCCTATAACGGACAAGGGCTGAAAGATGCCAAAACACCCACAACTCACCCGTGGAAGGCTAAACAACAGTCAAGGGCCATTACAGAGGCTTGTGGTCTCAGACTTGGAAGCCTCTCAGAGCAGGGCCCCAGCCTGGCCACGCCCTAATTACAGGGTCTTAAGCAAGTCAGACAGTGTCTCTGCGCTTCCAATACTTCCTCCAAACTAGAGATGGTCATCCCAGCTCCCAGGGCCCCTGTCCCTGTTAGAGTTGTGGAGGTAATAAGAGGCATAAACTATATAGGCTAGAGTTTAATAGGCACATGGTAATTGCTGGATCAATAAACACTATTGTTTATAATCACTTACCTAGCATGCACGAGTCATTATTAATACTTTACATTGCAAGTACTTGATTCTGGCTTCTCTCTTTCTTACTCCAAAATCAGTTTAGTCACCCAGTTTTATCCTCCTGGCCTGTCCCCTTGCCTTCAGCCCCACTACCACCAGCGGATCCAGGCCACCATCACCCCACCTGGCTCACAGCAGGAGACTCTTCTGCAGTTCTGGTCCTGTTATTCCCTCAAGGCTCCCCAAAAATCTCTAGATAAAATGCAAAACCCTTAACCAAGTTGGCAAGCCCTTCCCCATGGGCACCTTGTTTACCCCTCTAGTCTCATCTTATTCTAAAGCCCCCTGCTCTCCTGCCCCCACCCTACCAGCCCAAATCGACGTTCCAGCCCCCGCGTTTCTTACAGGTCTCTGGACGCTTCACTGTCTTGTGCCGGTGGGACTTTGTCTATGCTGTACCCTAGCAGAGGCCACCAGGAGCCAGCACCCCTCCATCCCACTTTGCTAAATTCAGCTAAGATTCTATTTCTGCAGAAAGACTTTGTCCTGCGTCTCCCCATCTCAGGGTCTGCGTTGCGTTAGAAATCCTTTCTGAGTTACCCATAGTATGCTCTCTGTCTGGCTCTCGCCTTGACCTGTTGTCATTAGTTGGTCTTCCTCAAAATGAAAGAAGAAGATCATAGGCACACATGGGGAAATGCACTGACCAAGAGTCCTCAAGGCGACTGCCCAGAGGACCAAGGCATCAAGAAGCACAGCTGAGCTGCTCAACAATCCGGAGGCACTTACGCTTTCCGCCTGGCTCTTGCCTTTACCTATTGTAATTAGTTGCCTGTTTTCTTGCCTGGGCCAGATCTTGAACTTGAGCTTGCCAGGTCAGGGGCCATGTCTGTCTGTCTGATTGCTGACCCTAGGGCTTTATCTGGTGCTCAATTTGTCCAGTGAATGAGGGAGTGAGAGAGTGAGTGGGTGAGCAGACAGTGAGTCTAGCAGAGAAAGCCAGGCCCTCATGATAATGTAGATGGCTGGTGTGGTGGCCATGCATCCTGTATCAGTGTGGGCTTCAGCCACAAGAAAGAAGCACCTGTCCCTGGGCTTCCGCAGGGGCTCCATACCTGCAATGGGTGCCTGGGGAGAGGGAGCAGATGGTGTGTGGCACTGGCCTCCTGGGTGGAGGTGGAGGGGGCCCACAATGGGAGAGGAGTTGCTCGAGCCCCCTAGGCCTTACCCTCAACTGCACACACAGCCATCGGGGGTTGCAGGGCAGAGCCCACGTCTGCCAGCAGGATTGGGCAGAACCCAGCACGTTCTGTCTTTACTTGTGTGGCAAGGTGGGGATGGAAACGGACACAGGGAACCAGGCCTAGAGCCCTTTGTCTTTCTCCACAGCTTTGTCGACATGCCCCCTCCAAGGCCCAGATCGGGGGCTTTCGGGGCCCTTTTGGAATCAAAGTGAGCTCTAAACACCTGGGGCAGCAGCATAGGAGCCCAGAAGGCAGGCTGAGGGGCATGGTGCAGCAGCTCCTCCAAGAGACCCTGCCACAGGGGCATCAGGACCAGCTGGGAGGAGGCTTTGGGGTCGCTCCCTCGGGGTCTGCATCTTATCATCACACCAGACCCCTGAGGAGTGCGGATCCCTTGTCAGACACACATACACCCTCCTAGCTCTGCTTAGGGATGCGGGAACCCACTTACACTGGCATCCGAGACATCCCGCATGCCCAGGACCAGCAGACCAAGCTCAGCTTTGTCAGAGTTTCACTCAGCACCTTTAGTTTTAGCCACACAGTATTATAGCCCAGGAGCTAAGTTTTGATTTCGTGAAGGACTTCAGAGGTAGAAGATGCCCGGGAGGGGTGTGTGTGTGTGCTTTTGGCACTGGGAGATGTTCTCTCTCGATTTGGAAGACAGCAAGAAAAAGCACAGCAATTTGCTTCCCCAAGGTTCCTCTGTGTTTTGAAGGTACCTGAAGCTGATTGATTTGCTCACGGTTGCCAGGCCATTAAAAAAGGATATTCCTTTCTTTGCATGGATACTTCTGGGTTCTTGGCAATTGGTGATACTTCATTTGACTCCCAGAGGAAGCTTTAAAAGCCAATGGTAGCTACCAACGATTAGGTACTCTCATGATGCAATGAAATGAATACCTATATTTTTTTTATGACTCAAATTCTGGGATAACTGCTGCTACTCACTTGATTGTGGGACCTGGAACACGGTCCTTACATTGTCTACATCTCCGTTTCCTTATTTGTCTAACAGATTAAAAAATATTAACCATTCCGACTTTTCAGCGCTATTATGAAGAGGTAGCGAGAGAGTAGAGTTGTAAGTGACTTGGACATTTTAAATGCAAAATACCAAGGCCAGTCCCCACAAAACTCAGCAGCTCAGGTGATGTCATTTCTCCTGAGACATTTTTATGAGATTACGCGAGAGAGGCACAAAACAGCTCAGTGTAAATAAAACTTTCTCGGTTATTTATGTCTTAGGCGCCTGGTGTGTCTTTATGGAGGTTTTTAAAATGAGGGACTGTAAACAGATCATTGCTTATGGTGGCCAGTGTTTTCTTCTTTGAGGCAATGGATGATTCATCGAGTATAGTTTTACGATGAGATTTTATGATTCCAAAGTAAGACTTGTAGATCAGCGTAACACTTTACCTGAAGCATTTTTTAATAGAAGAAAATGTGACAGAGATGACAAATTCCTGTAGGTAGGCACGTTTCTCCTGGGGCCAAAGGCACTCCTGCAGTGGAAAAAGTGTTGCTATTAATAATCAATGACCCTGAGCCTCATGGTGAATCTCTTCATGTTCTTTCTCTTGATGCAGCTTATAACAGGTCTTGTTGCTTCCTCTGGTTTTTCTAGAATGCCAGCAGTTACTCTGCAGAGATGATGGAGCCCAAGTCGGTGTGTGTCTCGGTGGATGAGGTGGTGTCCAGCAGCATGGAGACCGCTGAGACGGACCTGCTGAATGGGCATCTGAAAAAAGTAGATAACAACCTCACGGAAGCCCAGCGCTTCTCCTCCTTGCCTCGGAGGGCAGCTGTGAACATTGAATTCAGGGACCTTTCCTACTCGGTTCCTGAAGGACCCTGGTGGAGGAAGAAAGGTAGGGAGGGTGGCTGTTTTGTGTATCAAGCTGGGAGGAGCCTCTGAAGGAGGCAACAGGTTGTTTGGGCAAAGCTGGGGTCTGGAAGTCAGGAAGCTGAGCTTCTCTTCCCAACGCTGTCACTGCGGTGGTCAATTTATTCTATTGCTTTCTGCCTGAATTTTCCTCACCTATAAAATGAACAGGTTGGATTTGGTGATCTCAAAGTTCGTGGTTGCTCTGAAATTCTGCGATGTCATTATGGAGAATTTCACAAAGATTGATGGGTGTCAAAGTGTGCTTGTTTCTGGCACATGCTCAGAGAGTCCTCTTTTGTGGATACTGTTCATGTCCATCTTTCAAGATGGAACTGTTTTTCAACCGCCCAGAGCAAAATGGGAGACAGGTGCCCCCTCCCAAGCGTGAAGTGTTAAAAAGTGGCCAGCGACCTAGACTGACCTCTCCAGAGAGCCATCTTGAAAGGATTCTTTTGTGGGTGGTCGTGGTGGGCTAGAAAGAAAAATAAACTGTTGAAATGAGCAGTATACTTAAAAATAGGAAAAACAGAGAGGATGGAGCTCAGCTCCGGAGGTGTCTGGAACGCCACACAATGCAGGAGTTTGCCACCAGCTTGTTGCATGTTACAGGGAACTGATGAGTGGTAGTTTGAGTTTTCTCAGCAATCTTTCCTGGCTCTAGAGTTTCAGAGTCTGTGGAGTTAATGCCACCCTGGGTTGGTGTGTTTTTCTCCAGCCTGATCTGTTTCTTCTTGTGGAATTTATCCTTTATCTCCTTCTGCTCCATGCACCCATTGTCTGCTCCTAAGTGGATCAGACAGGTGGGTTGGGGGAGCTGACAGGCAGAGGAGGTGTCAGACTTCATCAAGAAACCGTGGTCCCTAGTTTCTACCGAATCATGGAAAGCAACTTGAAAATCTGGGAGGACTTTGGAATAATACAAATGACTCAGGTACCCCTGGAATATTCTAATATTTTAGGACTTTGAACTTAAAATTGGATTCAGCACTTCTTTCATTTTGAAGAAGACCAACCAAGACTCACAGTTTAAATTTTTAGTTGTCTTTCTTCTTTTTCCTTATTATCTTCTTTTTGCTTTTCTACCCTCTCGAAGCTAAGTCTTTGAGACCCTTGACACTGGCAGTCCTGTCTTCATTGCGATCACAATTTTAGAGCTTTGACAGACTGGTCCCTGGGACCTGCAAGCCCAGTTGGTGGCTGGGTAACTGTATGTCTATGTTTGCACAACCAGAAACAGATTCAGTACCTTCTCAACAGACAACGGTATAGCACTGTGATATGATACTTGCATTTTCAGAGCATGCCAGCCTGTTCTGGTAAGAAAGCAGCTCTGTGGCAGGCTCAGATGTGAGCCCACTCCTTTGATCCTGTTGAAATTTCAACATAGGGTTCTAGCCTTCTCCTTCTCAACTTAAAGAAAGATTTTATAGAAAAATGTATCAAGAAACCAGGACACCACGTCATGTTTTGGCCTCATTTGTCCATATAGACAAATTGTGGCAAAGCAGTGAGCAACATAGAGTGATTCCTGTCCGTCTGTTATGTGTGGCCTTGGCAGTGTTGTCATGATGGTAGAAAATGCTGGGAACGGTGTCTTGTAAAGTGAAGATGGGCTGTAATGCAGAAATGTAGACATCTGAAACCTGGTGGCATCTGGGTTTGAAATGTCTTGGCATAAGCCTGGCACACAGCTGTAGCCAGTGTTTGCAAGTGAAGAGTATCGCTCCCCTACCCCGTGTGTTTGTCCGTTTTCACACTGCTATAAAGAACTACCTGAGACTGGGTCATTTTTAAAGAAAGGAGGTTTAATTGACCCACAGTTCTGCATGGCTGGGGAGGGCTCAGGAAACTTACAATCATAGTAGAAGGTGAAGGGGAAGCAAGGCATGTCTTACATGGTGGCATGAGAGAAAGAGAGAGAGAGAGAGAGAGCAAAAGAACCCACACGCATTTAGATCATTAGATCCCATAAGAACTCCCTCACTATCATGAGAACAGCATGGGGGAAACCGCCCCCATGATCCAATCACCTCTCACCCAGTCCCTCCCTTGACACATGGGGATTACAATTCAAGATGAGATTTGGGTGGGGACACAGAGCCAAACCACATCACCCAGTATGTGACTCGTCACCCCTATATTCTCTAAGTGTTTAAACTGATCACATGAATCATCACAGTTAGCCAGCTGGTAATGGCTCTTAGTGAGGGAGGAGCCCCAACTGTCCATTCTTAGAAGCGCAGCCTGGGTGGGGTGGCCACCAGATAGAGACTTGCCCTACAGTAACCTTGTGGGCTCAGGCAGGGGAAGAACCCAAAATGGGCTCCCGAGGGACCTCCCCATGAGTCAGAAATGGGTGGAGCCAGAGGGGTTGACAGACAGGATGTGTCTGGTAGTTTTGCTGTCTGGCTCTCCCCACTGCCCTCCCCAGCCACAGCAGCACCTGTGTCTGTCTTCCCTCTCCCTGCTCCTCCTCCCCTGCGTGCCCCATCCTTTCCTTCGTTCCTGGTGCCTGCAATTCAGAGTCTAGATGGCTTATCACTCCAGCACACAGAATAGAAAGGAAACTGAGGCAAAGGTGGTTAAGGGACTTGCCCATACTCCTGGGCTCAAGAGAGGCAGGCCTGGGATGAGGGCAGCAATTTCCAGCTCTGTGCACTCCGACACGGTGGCCACGCCTTACCTAGCACAGGGCCTTATGGGGTGCCAGGGTCCATGCAGCCAGAAAGGAAGCAGAGCTCTTCCTGGAGGCTCTGGTGCCCATAGGGTTTCCTGCTGTTGGTGGTTTGATTGTCATTGCTGAAGAGTTTTTCCTGCCAAAGGGTGCTAGCTGCAGAAGCCCTCTCTGTGCCCACTGTTCTCCCAACACCAGCCTGCTCCTGGGTGCTGCATCCAGTTGGCTCCAACTTGGGTACCATATTTCCCCAACTAAAAGCCAGGACAATCATTAACAGTGCACATTAAATGTGGATCTTGTGTGGGGCTGCAGGAGGAGCTGCATCCCACTGGACCTCACCCACACGGGTCGCCACCCTCCTGGTCAGCCTCTGTGCCTGTCGGTCCTCCAAATTGGCCTCTTTTGCTCCTCCCATAGATGGGTTCCTCCCTCTCCTGTTTTTGTCCCTCTGATTGCTAGTGGTGGTCTCAGTCCCAGCCATGCTTAGGTTAGGCCGAGAAGTCAGAGCCTAGCCTTGCTCTGCATTTCTGTCTTCTCACAGTGGCGGAGTTTGTATTTGGCATCATCTCTGTGCAACCCTAAGTGTGACGCTGGGTCAGGGGCTACTTCTCTGACTGCTCTCAGTGTATTCATTTTGCTGTCTGTATCAAGTCCATTGCTTTCACCTTTTAAAAATTCAGTTTGATGCATTGAGCGAATTGTAATGATCACGCTGAGGCTGGATGTCCTGGCATTGCTGGGGAGATGTCTCCGAAGGTAAGAAGTGAAGGAGTTTTGAAAGTACCTGGTTCCGGCCGGGTGCAGTGGCTCACGCCTGTAATCCCAGCACTTTGGGAGGCCTAGGTGGGTGGACCACAAGGTCAGGAGTTCGAGACCAGACTGGCCAACATAGTGAAACCCTGTCTCTAGTAAAAATACAAAAAAATTAGCCAGGCGTGGTGGCAGGCACCTGTAATCCCAGCTACTCAGGAGGCTGAGGCAAGGGAATTGCTTGAACCCAGGAGGTGGAGGTTGCAGTGAGCCGGGATTGTGCCATTGCACTCCAGCCTGGGGGACAGAGTAAGACTCCGTTTCAAAAAAAAAAAAAAGAAAGAAAGTGCCTGGTCCCAAGCTTCACAGTAGGGCAAAGGAAACAGGAGCTCAGGTACAGAGCTGATTCGCTCAAAGGCAGAGCCAGGCTGGGACCCAGCTGTTCTGACTCACAGTCCAAGTTCCTTCCCATTACAAAGACACTGGACCACTCCAGTTGTTCCCAGGAAAGACTTTTTCTCACGTGATTTCACCCAAAACATGGTGCTGCGATACAAACTCAACATAGAATGCCATAGCAAAGTTCGGCATTGTGACCAGAATAACTTTGTGAAGTCCTACATAATTATTTTAAAGAAGGACAACTTTACAATTCTTACAAGAAAGGCTATGCAGGAAACAGTAGTGGTATTTTTAAGAAGGAGATGCCAGGCGCTGATTCTTTAAAATTTTTGAGCATGACGATTACTAAGCATTGAATATGGCATTTTAACAAAACATCTTGTATTTTCAATTGTAGTTACATTTTCACCGTATGATTAATGATGTCTTTGGAGGGAGAACTAGATCATATAATAGATTCCTAGCAAAGAACATAATTGTGAGAGGAACTATTCTCAGGAGAGAGGAGTACACCCCAAGGATAATTTCCCCGGCTTCGGATACAGTAATTACTCTCCCTCAAGGAATTCACTCACGTAGGTTGTGCCAATGGGACAAATGGCTCGGAACAATACCATCTTTGGTGTTGTCACACAAACTGTGTTGGGGACAGATCAGAGTGATCTGATTTAGTTGTTCCTCCTCACCCTTAGCGGCCTTTGCTTCCTACAGAGTAGACACTATGCTGAGAATATTTAGGAATGTGGTTAAGAGTAAATTCACAGAATAAAATTCTTCTTAGGTAAAGAGGATGGGGATGAGCAGATCTTATTGTAAGCTGTTTTCAGAGCCCATTCACACAAGGATCTCATTTTATTAGGGTGTGACTGGCCACAGTGAACAAATGGAATGCTTGGGTACTCGTACACTGCCCATCTCCCAGGAGATCCCGGCAGTTTCCAGGTATAGTTGACTGAATGACAGCCATTCTTCAATCCACTTGGCTCACGGGGCCACTTCAGGAAGGATCTGCGTATTCTCCCTGTGGAAAACTGTGACATGAGGCTCAGAGATGTGACCAATGTCATAGGACTGGGGAGGAAGGAACTCAGAACCAGGTCTGTGTGATTTCGGGCCAAAAAGGAGCATGGCAAGTGCTTAGCCCTGACGTGGGCACAAGACTGGACGACCAAGGCACAGCTGTGCCCAGCCCCATGTTATGAAATGGTTTGGGGTTGTCTTGGCTGTAAACTGATGTATTTTCCTTTTAATTGGCCTGCTTGGATGTCAGTGGCCGTTGGCCCTTTATAGGGATTTCCTGTCCCTCTGGAAAGGCTCCAGCTTCCCTCTCCTCACCAGGAAGGGGAGGTTGATGTGCATGGCGTGCTTTCTCTCCAACAGGTGAAGCGATTCTCAGAAATCAAATTCACCTCCCAAGATTATCTGGAGGCGAAGTTCAGGTTGAGAACAAACGTAGTCATATCTGGGGCTTTAAACGTTTTCTTTCCTATCTGCAGTCAGGCCGTGGCCTCCACATGGTGATGCTCTGATGGAACGCCATGTCACCTCATGCTTTGAAACCCAACCCTCCAGCCTCATCCTTGCCAAAAACCAGAAGGGGTTAAATACTCCGGGCAGCGCCAAGTCAGATTATCTGTATTGGTTTGCTCCTAAGCTATAAAAATGCATTTGGACACCTTTCTCAAATTCAGGGTTGCTTTCTCATAATTTCCATAGCCATTTCACAAGGCCTGTAATGACGGACCATCTAAAGTGCATGGAAGGCACCATTAATAAAACCTTTCAGGAATTCCATTAAGGGAAGACTGGATTCCGACCAAGTGCTGGTGACTTGATCCAACCTCCTAGAACAGGGAGGGGAGGCAGCCCAGTTAAAGGCAGAGTGTGGAGATCCTGTTGCTAGGGGATTTCAGAGGGGCAGGTGCTCAAGCTGAAGGGGGACTGATAGTTCCCTAGCATGAGTGAGTTACTTTTGTCCTTCTTCGAGGCTGTTATGCTAAGGTGGGCTTTCTTGTGGGTCCACAGGACATTTCTTTTAGTCCTTCACCTTTATTGGAGGCTACAGCTGATTCCTGGTGCGGTGTGGTGGCCCCAGGCCACTTGCAGGGATGGCTTACTTGAGGCTGGGGCATTGACAAAGAGGAGCCCAATGCCTGCGTCTGCCTTGGGGAATTCAGAGGACTGGAAAACCTGTCTTTTCCCCGCAGGGGCCAGTTCCTAGGTTCTTAGTGGCCCCCGGGGTGGGTAGGCGGGCTACCACTCAGGCCCTGAGGGGTAGCATTCCTTTGGTGATGAGGTCTTCTGGCACAGTTCTGACCCCTCTGCCTTACAGGGTCCCAAAGAGGCTTTGAAAAAATGTTGAGAATGGACCAACTCTCACAGCAGATTCATATGAGATGAATGTTTAGCCACTATGTGCAAGACCAAAGGGGTTTGCTACTTTCTTGGACAGGTTTCACATCCAAGGGGCCTAGATGCTCCCCTCCAGCCTGCACATTCTCTCCCTATGAGCATGTTGCATGGGAAACCAAACCCTCACCAGCTGGGACCCGGGATCTGGGTGTGTGACTCCTTAGTGTGGCATTGTTAGCTGTGGCAGCCTCCCTGGACAAGGCTCAGATGGCTCTGCCAACATTGGCCTTGGGGTCTCCTTTTCTCTTTGCCACCCTCGGATTGGCAGGTTCTTTATTTGGGCATGTTAATACTTTGTCATTTTCCCGGAGAGTGCTCGTATTCTTGAACCATCTGGCCCCTTCAGTGCAACTCTGTAGGACTGTGCTCTGCTCCATGGGGGTTGGTGTCACTGTTTAACTGTTGAAGGATGTTCTTACCACGATCATTTTCACCTGCATGGTGGGTGCCCCCCTGCCTTCCTCTACCGCCTTGAATAGGCTTGTATCTTGAAAAGTTCACATTCTCAAATGGAGGCCCTCCCTATAAACCAGAACCTAATCCACCAGTCCAAGAAATAACCAAAGGTGACATTTTGCTGAACATGACACCGTTTCTTTTGTTTATAAATTGGCAGGAAAAAAATGTTTAGAACCATACACCTGCTCTTTCTGAGTTCAGTTCTAGAATCAACAGATTAGCGATGAACAAAGAAAACCATGTAGGTCAGATTAAATATATCTTGAAGGACTAAACTGTAAAACTAGGGATTTGTCATGGAGGTGCATTCTCCATCAAACTCATGTTGATGAAGTTCTGACACCTGCGTGGGAAAGCTTACTCTCAAATAAAATGTACCCAGTGCCGACTGTTTTTGCTCACATTGTGAGAAAAGGCAACAAGATGGGTTTTCAGTCATGAGTGGTGGCGAGTGGGCCTGCAAGGATCCAGTCTGACCTGCAGCCAAGAGTTTTACTTCCCACTTTGTCAGCTGTGTGCTGTTTTGTCACCTTCGTGCTCTGTGGGGTAAATGGCACTTGGTGTCGAAAGTAAGACACACCAGGGTGACTTCAGGGCTGTGATTACATCCAGCTGAGACCTATATTTAGAGTCCAAATCTCGGAGCCAAAAGGAGTTGTGCTGCCGTAGCCTGCCCTCCTGCCCCGTGGAGGGAGCCTTCTTGCACCATTCCTGACAAGGGACAGCCAGCTTCTGTCTGAGCACTTCCAGCAACCAGGAACTGACACCTCCCAGGCAGCCGGACTATGTTTGCACAACTCTCATTCTTAGAAAATGCTTCTGTCTGTTGAGCTGAAATCTGTATCTGGGCAATGTTCATTTGTGGATCCAGGTTCTGTTTTTTGAAACTCTGCAGACCAAGTTAATCTTGGTCTTGAAATGAGCTCACAAGTTAAGGGGAAAAGCCCAGCCAAGTACAGAACAATAACCAAATACATTACAATCCAGGCTACCTCAAGAGGAGGAAATAAGAAGTACATGGCCCTTGCAGGAAATGAGATCAGAGTCCTGCTTCGGGAGGTGGGCATCACAGCAGCATCCGCAGGGGGCAGGGCAGTGGGTAGGTGCCCCTGCTGGAAGGTTCTTGCTGTCTATAAACTGATAGGGATGGAACTTGCTGGAAGGGCAGAACCTGAGTCATGTTCTTTCTGTTTCTTTTACTGTTACAAGGCAACTTGGTGCCTTCCAACCAAAAAAGTCCCCCTCTCTATCTCAACTGCTTATCTTGAAAGTGAACCTTTTGGCAGGAGTTTTGTGGGATTTCTCGGTTGTTATTTCTCTCCTCCCACAGTTTTGGGAGAAGGTTTTTTGTTTGTTTTTATTTTTATTTTTTATTTTTTAGATAACTGGTGTTTACTGAGCAAATCATGTTTGCTTTATTTGGCGATTTGCCTCATTAAGCCTTAGGGGAGTGGCCTGGGACACACATCAGTGTGGGCATCTTCTCCAGAAGGGAAGGAGGGTGGAGGGGGGACAAGGGCCTGCCCAGAACCGCTGGCAGGTAGGCAGCAGGTCCAGCACTGGACTTAACACCTGGAGTCCCAACTCCCTGCCTCTATAAGTGCCACTGAGAACTCATCTCTTTGCAATCGCTCAGACCCAGGTAATAAAATGAGCTGTATTGAGTTTTCCTTACCCAAGACATAAACCCCAAAGCCTGCTGACAATGAGGGGCTACAAAAGGCCTCTCCTCCTCCTGGGGGACGTGTTCCGGGAATTCTTTCATAGATGCAGGTGTGGGGGCATCTTTGGACTCTGTCCTTTGTCCCGAGCTCCCCGCACCTGGCTGGGGGCTGCACTGGACACCTCTGCCCACCCTGGCCCTGGGGTTATCAGGCCACCTGGCTTCCACCCAGACGTTCCCTCCCAGGGCGGGATTCATCCTGGCCCGTGGTGATGTGTAGGCTCCTGGAAGGCCGGGCTCTGCCCACTGAGTGGCAGCTCTAACGCAGGCTCTCCATACTGAGTAAAAGCCCGTCCTTCCTCTGGCTGGTGCAGGTGCTGACTCTGCAGGCCTGTGGACGCAGGGTGACGTTCGCGCCCTTGCCGGAGCTCAACGCCCGGGAGAAAATAGCGCTGCCGGAGCCCCTCGCTCGCGCAGGTGCGGGCGGGGCGGGTGCGCGCCGCCGCGCGTGCGCAGTGCCCGCCCGTCCGCCGCCGCCGCCGCCCGCGCCAGGGTTACTCCCGGTCAACGCTCGCTAGTAACCTCCGCGGCTGAGCGGCGGCGCCCCGCGCGATTGGCTGCCGGCGCCCGGCGCTGTTGCCAAGCGGGAGGAAGCAGCTGCAGCCCTGAGTAGGGGTCGCAGCCTCCCTGGGACAGGGCCGGCCCCATGCATAGGGAATCAACCCGGCAGTGCAAATCCCAGCGCCCCACACGTCCTCGTGTTCCCCTCCCTGGGTCCAGGAACACCGGGCCAGGAAGCCCGAGAGCCCTGGTAGTACAAAGAGTCGCCAGTGTGGACCTGACGGTGAGGTGTTGCCACCTGGGGCGGCCTGCGGTCCCTTCAGGCTTGAGCAGTGACTGGGAGACCCCGGGAATGGAAATGACGCGCAAATGCTGGTGTGGCGTCCGCAGGGGAACGGCCCGCCGGTGTGTGGGGTCTGCGCCTCTGTGGCTTCAGCAGCGTCGGGGAACTGAGGGAATCTTCCAGACTCCTGTTTAAATCAGAGAGGTCTGTCCACGAAAAGAGTCAAACTAAAACATTTAAAGGGATTTATCCTGAGAGATCATGGCCCGTGACACAGCCTCAGGAGATCCTGAGAACACATGCCCAAAAGGGTCGGGGACAGCTTGGTTTCATGCTTTTAGGGAGAGGTGAGGCAGTGATCAGTACTTTAAGATGTACATTGGTTCCGTCCAGAAAGGTGGGACAGCCCAAAGGGGACCTTCCGGGTTATAAGTAAATTTAAATTTTTTCTAATTGGTTATTATCGATAGAAACGGATGTCTGGATTACGATAGGGGGCTGTGGGGACCTAGGTTGTATCATGCGGATGAGGCCTCCAGGCAGCAGGCTTGAAAGAGAACAGACTGTAAATGCTTCATATCAGACTTACGGTATGTGTTGATGTTAATGTTATAGGGTATGATAAGGCATGTCGGACGGACCCCCACTTCCTGTCATGTCCTGAAGCAGTCTTTCAGGTGAAATTTTAGAGTGCCATGGCCAAGGAGGGAGTCTATCCCCATGGTTGCAGGGGATGGTTGCCTTTGAATTTTAGTTTTGATTTACAGGTCTTCAGGTGGCACAATTTTCCTAGGAGACAGGTGATTTTTGATTCCTTCTAAAACGTGCTGTTTTTGGTTTCAGCTGACAGTGTGGGGTGGAGCTGTAAGGGCGCCAGGGCCTCCTGGGGTGGGTCCAAGCATGTGTGAGGCTTCTCTGGGGTCAGCACTGAAAAATGGCCAGGATGGGGTTTGGAACCTTGGAATTGCCCTTGGGAATCTGCAGCGTTGGCTCCGCTAAGCCGGCTGGAATCCGGAGATCATGCTGCAAGGTCACGCTTCCCGGCTGCCTGACGAGTCACTTCCATCCTGGGCAGGTTAGAGGCAAGGACAGATCACAGCTGAGCTTTACGGAGTGTTTTCCAGGGCATCTATTACAATTTTTTGTGTGTGAACCCTTAAGTGTGATAACAGACATCATTTCCACCAGCTGTACTCTGTTTGAGTAACTGGAAGGCCTGGGGCCACCTGGGTGGATTCGGAGGTGCCACGCTTTGCTGTCTCTGGAGACCAGGGCCTTCTCTAGACACCCAGCGGGACTAGTTCCCTCGGGCATAATTTAGGTGTTTTGTGAAATGTTAAACATCGTCTTTCAGATGCTTTGCTCAACCTTTTGGGCTCCTGACCAAATGCAAAGAGACCCAAGGGCTTGCTTTTCCTTGCAGTCTTGGGTTTTCGTTGCCTGCTTGCTTATTCGATTTTGTGACTGTGGAGCTCGCATTTCTGTAAGCCCATATAGAAATTACAGTTTCCAAGCCAAAACCCACTAAGCCAATGGGGGAACACAGGAAACCAGAGATGGTGGTGGATGAAAATCTTTGCAACAAGAAGGAAGGGTACATCTACGATAACTATGGTGTTACAGTAAGGATGTGTGTCACTAACATGAGAATGGACTCTACGCAAAAGTCTGTTGAAAAAGGGAGGAGCCCTTTCACTAAGTTTCATATTTATCAGCGCTCACATTAAGAATTACAGCAGAAGCTGCAGGTTTCCTGTTTCTGAAGATCTGCAAATGAGTTTGTCCAGAAAATGGCTGTGTCCTGAATGGTGTGAGCAGGAGGCCATCCAGCCTTGTGCCTCTAGGCCTCCTCCCCTTCCGTTGTCATAAATGTGCCATGTGCCCTGGCCCAAACCCAGCAGCCTTTCTCTGAATTTCATCTGGTTTAGAGAGGAAAATGGGCAGCGCCAATTCGTCACCTTCTCTCTTCCCAGGGGCGTTCTGTGCTTCTTGAGAACTACCCCTCAATCTCTGAGTTGGCTAAGTCTCTAGAATATGAATTTCAAAGAACTTAACCTGGCCAGCAGGGCTCCGTTGGAGTCCTTTTTCTCTCCCAGCTTTGCGTCTCTGCAGCCACTCCCCATGGGCTGGCCAGGCTGAACTGCCTGTCATTCTAGCATTTGTGCTTTCTTTGGGACACACCCTCTACCAAGAACCCACCTCATCTCCCCAGGCTAGGGGAAGCCTTCCTTCATTCACCCTTACCCCCTGTGGCCAGGAGAGTCTTCCCTGGTTATGATCGTACTCCTCTGCCCCTTTGATCATGGGTTTATGGCGCTCACCGTGGGATTTGTGCTTCTCTTCTGAGCTTCCAAAGTTACCCCTGCATCTCAGCTGCCCAGCCAGCACCTGGCTCAGAGCTGGTGTGCAAATGAATGAATGGAATCACAAAAATCTAAATCACAGTAGAAGAGCATATACTTTTACCCTTAAAGACAGCTTGGTAGAGAGGAGAAGTAGAGAGGAAAAACAAGAGCCTGGAGATGCTGGGCTGTTTTGATCTTCCCTTACTGTGTCAAACCCATGAGCCACCTCTGACTAAGCTTCATGCAGGTGGTTTCTGAGGGCTGTTTCTTTGGCCTCACTTACAGCACAGCGGATAGGCGGATGGGCAGTTGGGGAATGGTAAGAGCCTGGATTCTGGGTCAAGCAGCCTGCTCTTGAATACCAGCTCTACCTCTTCTTAACCATGTGACCCTGGGCCTCAGTTTTTTCATCTACAGAACAGGGCTGTTCCGAGTGCCAAAATGAGAGGATTGGAGTGAGGATAGCAGAGGTCATCACTGCAGCCAGGGCCGGCACACAATAGTGCTCAAGGCATTTTAATGTTACAGGTCAAATTTTGCTAAAAATTGTTTTTTTGTGTTGTTGGTTTCATGAAGCCAAACACTTCTCCTTCTAGTAATAATAGTATTAGCTTGGTATTTATTAGTCTGTGAGCAGTAACTTACTCTGTCTTCACAGCAACCCTGCAGTCAGGTTTTCTCCCCATTCCCTTTGAGGGAGGAAGATGCTGTGGCTGGGAGCAGTGAGGGCCTTTGCCCGGGCAGCACGGAAAGTGCCATCTCTTACACAAAATGGGGATTTCAAGTCTCAACACCCTGAGCTCTCTGCTTTTTCCCAAGACGGGCTACATGCTCCCTGGAGTTGTCCTCCGAGAGAATTTTTGTATGGTTCCTTTTCTGAGACTTCTCCTGGTTTCTTACTCATGGCTCATACTGTGACTAATTTCAGACATGTTAAATCCCTCTGTCTTGAGACTTGTGTACTTGAATGTACAAGACAGGTAAGTCTTATTATTTCTGAGAGCTCTCTCAAGTACTTTCAGATCGCTGGATGACAAGCTTTGCATCTTTGAACTATTTATATTTCAGTTTCTACATTTGTGAGTTACTGGATGGAAATTTCCACCATTGAAACAAAGCTTGGCAAGCAATGTTACACTTCAGAATTTGGCTCATTGGCAAGGTTGATGCAGGTTATCTTAGGAGGATGTGAGATGTTATCAGCTCCTGTGTGTTTTAGTCTTGTGGCTAGATGGTCATGACTGAAAATTGAGGATGTCGTGCCCACTGCTCTGGTTTTCAGCTAGTGGCAGGGGGAGGTGGCAGCAGCGCTGGGGTTGGTGGGAGCCACTGTCTCACACCCATTGGCAGGGTGTGAACGTTGTTCTTGGATTTGCAAATATTTAATGTAAATCCATTAATGTTGTAGCTTTATAGAAAATGCACTTACTCTCCTTTGCGGTAATACTAAATTAATATGTAACAAGGAGGTTAAGATGAATTGAACTATATGTGGAGCTTAGTTAAAATTTTCTTTCTCCCCCTATTTATTTCAATAAAATGATTCCGGGTGTAGCACTTTTTAGCAAAATGCCCTCAGTAAAGGAGGAGGCAGTATAGGACAGAGCTTGGGAATATGGGCTCCACGGTAAGAGAGTCTGGGTTCAGAACTGGCTCCACCACCCACTAGCAGGGCAACTGGTGACTTATCCCTCCTGTAAAAAGGAAATATTAATAATAAAAATATCCATCTTATTCGATCAAATAGCTTGATACCTATGAAGCACTGTGATCAGCATGTGGCACTTAATAAACCATGGCTACCCTTCTTATATGTGATGTAATAAAATCATAATATCTTAGAATCACTAAGATGGATCAAAGCCTTTTAGTTCTCATTCTAAATGTTAAGTGTGGCTTGATACCTTAGGCTTTAGAAATGAAAGGGAAAGAGCAAGGATATACTTGGTGGCCACTGTTGACTTAGCATTTCCTAGGCACTGGGCTGTGTGCTCAGAGCCTCACACCTACAGGCTCCCATGAGTCTCATTGCTGCCCTTTGAGAGGGGAGGGGCGAGGGCAGGTGGAGGGGCCTTGTCCGGGGTCATAGGGCTATAAGTAGCAGAGCTAAGAGGTGACACAGGTAGCTGCTTCCGGAGCCCCACACTGGTCCCCTGACTGGGCTACATCTTGCCTTTGTGTGTCTTTGGGTGACCCATGCTCCTAGAGCCAGCTTCCGGTTGGGGCAGAAGACCTTCCGGGGCCTGGCCTCTGACTAATATGATGGCTACTGCTCATCTACTCTGTGTCATAGATGCTCACACCACTTGGGTGATGAGCCTTTGTCACGTGGCCTCTTCAGAATCAGCGAGCTGGGCAAGGGGCCTAAGCTCCAGAAGGTTCCCCTTTGGTCATTTTTGGGTGTCTGCTGATTGCCAGGCTTCCAGTATCTCACCACTCAAATTGGAGCCCCAGAAAAGGATCATGATGTCATTTCATCCCCTGGGCCATGGTTGTGGGAGCCCATGGTGCCTTCTGCAGGGCCCCAGAGAACGCTGTGTGCTCATCTTGGGACAGGCAGGAGAGGAGGGCAGGTGGCAGGATGAGAGCGCCTGCGGCCTCCAGGTCACACAGTGTTATGCCAGGCCATGGTGCCTGCCATGCTGAGTCTCCAAAAGCCACACGAGGTGCTGCTTCCGTGTTATCAGCGAGGAAACCGTGGCCTGGAGACAGGTGGACGATGAGTTCAAGTTCCTGCTGCCAACAGGTGGACCCCAGGACCAAGCCTAACCCAACTGACACCTGGCTCCTCCTGTTTGCTCTTTGAGATCATATGAAACAGCCAGTGACTGCCTAGGGCCATAGTCCTTTTCCGTGAACTTGAAACATTAAAATGTTTACTACCTTCACACTTATGGCTTAAAACGTCGTTTGTGTTTTCTTTGAGGTGGAGTCTCGCTTTGTCACCCAGTCTGGAGTGCAGTGGCACGATCTCAGCTCACTGCAACCTCCGCCTCATGGATTCAAGTGATTCTCCTGCCTCAGCCTCCCACGTAGCAGGGATTACAGGCACGCACCACACCCAGCTAATTTTTGTGTTTTTAGTAGAGACGGGGTTTTGCCATGTTGGCCAGGCCGGTCTCAAACTCCTGACCTCAGGTTATCCACCCACCTCGGCCTCCCCAGAAGCTGGGATTACAGGCGTGAGCCACCGCACCCAGCCAAAAAGTTAATTTTGATGAGAATGAAGCCACGTTGTTGAAAAGTCTGATGAGCTTGGGAGGTTGTCTAATGGTAGAGACTACCAGCCAGTTCTCATGGCCTGGACCAGATTAAGCCCTATTGTTTGTCTTCTGGGAGAGTGAACGGCATGACCAGCATAGGCCACGCTTGGTCACACCCACCAGATGTGTGTTCCCATACCACGCAGGGGACTGAGGGCACTCAGGTGGGGACTTAGGAGGGAATTCAGGGCGTGGGCAGACCCTCTGAAGGACTTCAGGAGGCTTGGGATCTGGAATGGACACTCTAACCTGACGGTCAGCAGTCCTGGTGAATAGCATGTTGGTCTCTGGGAGTCTTATCCTTCTGACTGTCACAGACACGTAGTGAGAGCCCTGGCCACGTCCAGACGTGACTGCCTCTTGGGATTCTGATGGAGATGACCCTGGCTGGGCCGCCAGCTTTCAGCATCCATTTATCATAAAAACCAGGTGCACAGCGGAGATGCTTTTTTCCTCGTGACATCTGTGAGCTCACCGTAAATGGAGAGGGGGAGATGCGTCAGAGTGTGTTTCTGTGGGGAGTTAAAAAATCCATAGGGCAGTCATCCCAGCGGTTTGGGAGGCTGAAGCGGGTGAATTACTTGAGGTTGGGAGTTCGAGACTAGCCTGGCCAACATGGTGAAACCCCATCTCTACTAAAAATGCAAAAATTAGCTGGGCGTGATGGTGCACGCCTATAATCCCAGCTACTCAGGAGGCCGAGGCATGAGAATCACTTGAACCCGAGAGACAGAGGTTGCAGTGAGCTGAGATCGCACCACTGCACTCACAGCCTGGGCAACAGAGTGAGACCCTGTCTCAGAAAAAAGAAAAAAAAATCCATAGGGTGTTTATAATTTCATACTGTTTCCTAAGAGATTCTCTTGTATTAAAAATGCCCTGCTGGGTGCAGTAGCTCACACCTATAATCCCAGCACTTTGGGGGCTGAGGCAGGAGGATTTCTTCAGGGCAGGAGGTTGAGACCAGCCTGGGCATCAGAGACCCTATCTCTATTTAAAAAAAAAAAAATAGCGAGGCATGGTGCATGCCTGTGGCCCCAGTTACTTGGGAGGCTGACGTGGGAGGATCACTTGAGGCCAGGAGGTTGAGGCTGCAGTGAGTCATTATCATGTGACTGCACTCCAGCCTGGACAACAGGGCAAGACCCTGTCTCAAAAAAAAAAAAAAAAAAAGAACTCCCCATGATGTTTTTGGTTACTTGTTTTACAAACATGTTTGCCATTGAAAGCACAAAATAATGAAATCCCTTTCTAAAGCTCATGGGTCCAGCCACAAAGTAGACTCCAGTACATTTTATTTTAAGCAAAGTTACAAAGCACGTGCAGTTCTTACTACTGTATTTTGATTTTCTGAGTTTCCTTTAGGAAATATTGGCTTTTTAAAAAGACTATACAATGGGCCTGGCACAGTGGCTCAGGCCTATAATCCCAGTGCTTTGGGAGGCCAAGGCAGGAGGACTGCTTGAGCCCAGGAGCCCAAGACCAGCCTCAGCAACATAGCAAGATGCTGTCTCTACAGAAAATAAGATTAGCAGAGCATAGCAGTGTGCACCTGTAGTCCCAGGCACTGAGGAGGCTGAGCAGGGAGGATTGCTTGAGCCTAGGAGTTCAAGGCTGCAGTGAGCTATGATAGCACTGCTGCATACTATCAGCAGTGCTGATAGCAGAGACCCTGTCCCTAAAAACAAAACAAAACAAAAACTCAAACTGTACAATGAGAGAGGAGGCGAGAGCTGTATTATAGGTGTGTGGTATCTGGAACCAAGCGGTGATGCTGAGGAGGGCGGAAGGAGCATGATGAGAGGTGGCCGGGTGACTTGGCTGCTGGAGAACGCTGGCTGTTAAGGGACATTCATTCTGTTCCGGCTCTTGTGTTATTTCACACTTTCCACATCCCAGTCCTTCAGAGCAGACCATGAACCGGAGCAGTGACCCATAGAGTTCTTTGTTGTGTCTTTTGGTTTTTGTGTCTTCAGAGGCTGAAGTGCAATGAGGCAATTAAGTGAGCTCCACCATGGCCCTGAGGGCTTGTGAAAATGCTGGTGGCTGGGCCACACCCCGGGGGGTCTGAGTGAGCAGATTTGGGGCGGGCAGGGTTCCATGTCTAATAAGTACGGGGTGATGCTGCTGTTACTGGTCCAGGGATCCCACTTTGAGAACTGCTGAATTAGAGTAAAGAGGAGTTGATGGCCACGTGGCAGCCCCCCTGAGCCCTGGGAAAGCTGGAACAGGAGGTGGCATCATCCACATTTGCACTGCAGGCAGGAGTGAGGGGCCTGCTCTCCCGCAGTCAGGCGGCCTCAGCGTCTCACCACTCCCAGGCCTTCAAAGTCAGCTTTCCTTGTGAACCTGGGTGGTCAGACAGAGATGCAGACAGCAGGGCCAGGTGGTGTCTCACGAGTCGCACTATGAATTTGGGGAGCCCGTCGGCCCCTTTCCTCTGCAGGAATGGGAGTAAAAGCTCATGTCCTCCAGGGTACCTCCTTGGGGGTGGTGGACTGTTGCACACCAGGGAACAGGGCAGAAGTGCCTGGATTCAGCAATTTATATTATTATTTAAGAGGTGCAGATTTTATTTTTATCTTAATCTGTTTCACAGAACCAAATTTTAATAGTGTGTGTGTGTGTGTGTGTGTGTGTGTGTGTGTGTATGTTGGTTTGCAATATCACCTGGGTGGGATAAAGAAGATTAGGTTTCTTTCTGCTTATTTGTAAAACCTGTTTAAGCTGCAGTAAGATTGTCATGATCTCCATCATCATCTGATTTATCCCCCAGCCAGTTCCTCTGTAAAATCTGGAAAGACAGCAGTTGCTGAGGGGCCGCAATAGAGGATGGGCGTGAGAGTGGAGAGGTGTCTGTTGCAGGATTCGTGAGGCCCTGTCCAGACAGCGGTGGTGGAGAGAAGCAAAGAGAAGTGCAGTTCTATCTAACCTAGATAACCCTGGAGCAAGGAAGACTGTGAGACACCACCCGTGGGGGTGCAGGGGCAGCCGCCACAGACGCCGTTTGGCTTCATGAAGCTGAGTTGAAGATGGGCACCCTCTGTGGCCCAGCACTTTCGCTTCGACCTGAATACAGTGCTCTCAGCAGCACTGTTTATAACAACAACAAGACTGGATACGACCCAAATGTATCCAGAAGAGTGAATAAGCCGGGCAGGTGCGGTGGCTCACGCCTATAATTCCAGAACTTTAGGAGGCTGAAGAAGGTGAACTGTTTGAGCCCGGGAGTTCAAGAGCAGCCTGGGCAACATAGCAAAACCCTGCCTCTACAAAATAAAAAAAAAATCTAAAAATTTTTTAAAAACCACCTGGGCGTGGTGGTGCAACCTGTAGTCCCAGCTACTTGGGAGGCTGAGGGAGGATTTTTTGAGCCAGGGAGATTGAGGTTGCAGTGAGCCATGATTGTACCACTGCACTCTGGCCTGGGTGACAGAGCAAGACCCGTCTCAAAAATTAAAAAATGGAAAAAAGAAGAGTGAAGAAACATACTGTGATGGATCCCACAGTGGAATATTACAGAGCCCAGAAAATAAATGAAGCACAATTACAGGTGTCAGCAAGAACAGATCTAATGGACAAGATAATGTGGAGGGAGAAAAAGCAATTCCTAGAACACATGCTGTGTGATGCCATTTCTAAAAACTTCAAAACATTCAAAAGTCACCAAAATTGTTAAAGGATAAATATGAACGTGGTGCAAGATAGAGAAAAACAAGGATATAATACCATTCAAGAGAGTGGGGATATCCAGTGAAGGGCGGGGACTGGGATGAGGGAGGGGCACCAGGGCTGGGGAGTGTTGCTGAGATTAGCTGAAATTACCACTTGGCTGGCTTGTGGGCACATTTATTTGTCATTGATTTATTCATTTATTTTTCTTCCTCGCATCTCACAAGCAAGTGATCTGCACAGAGAGTAAGTGTCATGTTGTGCGTGGACTCTGGAGCCAGACCACTCAGTTTAAGTTCTGTTTCTGGTCAGTTTCGATTCTGCTTATTAGCTATGGTTCTTGGGGAAGGTTATTTTAGGTCTCTGGTGCCTCAATTTTCTCATCTGGGTATATTGAAATATGGACCTTGCAGGGTTCTGGTGAGAATTAACTGAGTTATGTATTGAGAATTAAGTGAGTTAATGTATGCGAAAGTTTAGAATCGTGCCTGAGGCATGGTGGATCTATATAAGCATCAGCTATTGTCATCATCAGCATCATCATTTTGTAAATGTAAGGCAGTTTGAAATCAAAAAAGTAAAAAGACAGGATGGAGCTGTAAAGAAGTGAGAGGGAGGGCCAGGCACGGTGGCTCATGCCTGTAATCTTGGCACTTTGGGAGGCTGAGGCAGGCAGATTGCCAGGTCAGGAGTTTGAGACCAGCCTGGCCAGCACGATGAAACCCCGTCTCTACTGAAAATACAAAAATTAGCCAGGCATGGTGGTGCGTACCTGTAGTCCCAGCTACTTGGGAGGCTGAGGCAGGAGAATCACTTGAATCCATGAGGCGGAGGTTGCAGTGAGCTGAGATCACGCCACTGCACTCCCGCCTGGGCGACAGAGCGAGACTCCATCTCAAAAAAAAAAAAAAAAAGGCCGGGCGCGGTGGCTCACGCCTGTAATCCCAGCACTTTGGGAGGCCGAAGCAGGCAGATCACAAGGTCAGGAGATCGAGACCATCATGGCTAACAGGGTGAAACCCTGTCTCTACTAAAACTACAAAAAAAAATTAGCCAGGCGTGGTGGTGGGCACCTGTATTCCCAGCTACTTGGGAGGCTGAGGCAGGAGAATGGCGTGAACCTGGGAGGCGGTACCCTCCATGTGGACTATTCCTGAGTCTCATTTTCACTGATCGGAACATAACACAAAGGTGCTTGTCTCTCTTGCACTTACCCCTTTCCTCCCTGGCATGCTGTGCTGCTGGGATGGAGGCTGGGTCAGGAGCCTAACAAGGGGTGTGTGCAGGGTATAGTAAGGTGGTCCCCAGACCCCGGAGGGATCAGCTTGGGAGAGATGCACCAGACACATGAAGGGAAGCAACAGCAGCGCTAAGTGGCATTGCTGGCAGGAACGGCAGGATCACAACACAAGGGCAACAACAGAAACGAACACAGGGGCAGCTCAGCGCCCAGCAGACATGAACTTGCCTGACCGTAGCCCTGTGAGGAGCTCGGGCTGTCACTGTCTCCTCTGGGTAACAGAGGCCCATGTCGGTGACCTACCCAGGAGGGAAGCAGGATTCGGATCTGACTAGTTTGCCTCCAGGCCCTACTGCTTTGACTCTCCTGATGGTGAAATGATGAGTCTGCAAATTGAACAAATAGATGTGAGTGGCCCTGGTGCTTGGAGGAAGGAGGTTTGCTTTAGGTTTGGGCAGGAAAGGGAGGGCCTGTATTCATGGAGGCCCAACCAGGTGGCAAATGCTTCACAGTCCTAATCTCATTTTGTCTCCCCAGCAGTGCCAGGTGGAAGGAGGTATGTATTGTTACCCCAGTTTACAAATGAGATAACGGAGGCTCAGCGAGATATGCTAAGTTGCCTTGAGTCCAAAGATGACTAAGGACTCGATGTAGGATTTAAGCTGTGGCCAGCCACTCTGTGAAGTTTACTTGCTTCTTGGGGCTACAAAACTGGCTTGATGAGCGGGCAGGACAAGGCTGGGATGAGGATAGGGTAGTCCTTCTCAATGGGATGAATGACAGCGGCCAGCACATGTTTGGGAGACCCCAACCAGACCAGCCTGATGTGGGGGAGGTGGAGGCGAGGCGCGGGGAATGGGAGACGGGTCTGGAAGGGCCCAGTTGTGGAAAGACGCCCTTGAAACCCAGGCCTAGGCACAGTCAGTCCTGGAGGGAGACAGTGGGGGCCCACCCAGAGAGAGCTGGTGGACTGTCAGAATCCACTGGAGCCCCTACCATTCCCAAGCAGGCCACGCCAGCACTGGCCTTGGGCATGGGAGGGCCTCCCAAGTCATGCGTGGGTCCAGAGTCCTTGCTTTACTTTACAAGACAAGTGCAGAGCTGAGGCCCAAGGCTTGCATGTGGCATTGTCTCAGTGTCCGTCAAATCCGAAAGGACCAGGGAAGCTCAGGAAGCTGGGTTCAGAGTCATCCTTCTGCTTGGCGGCCACCCTGGCCATGCCACTGGGTTGCTGGAAACCCCAGCGGTGGAAACGGAACCGCTGCCTCTCAAGCTCTCCCCACAATGCTTCTTGGATGTGGCCTTGCACAGGGGCAAGTGTTTGATGAGAGCATCTCCGGCTCTGTGCCATCGCCCGGACGAGAAGGAGCTGTTGGCCGCCATTCTCTCCAGAAATCTCAGTAATGTAAATGTTCAGGGATAGCAATAAGACCTCGCAGTTGTCAGCTAACTCTTGCTTCTGGAAGCTTTCCAGATCTCCCTGCGCCTACCATTGTGCCTGTGCTGGATTTCTGCTTGTTTTTCCTTTTTCTTTCAGAGTTTGAACTTGGGTTTGGGAGGACGGTAATTTGATATATTAGAGCAGCAATAATGGCTGTCATTAAGCAGAACCCAGCTCCTTACTGTCTGTGTATGGATGGGCCGAGTGCGAGCCAGTGTGTGGGGCTGGGATGCCTGAGAGCACCGAGAAACACAAAGCAGGGCCGCTGGGCAGCTGGGGCAGGTTAGGGACTCTTCTTTCGTTGTCCTGTTCGAGACTCAGCCGTGGCAGCTTTGGAGGGTCTCTGGCTTCTGGTTGACTTTGGACTATGATTTTTCTTTAGTGGGGTTGACTCTGATGTCATTCAGTTTGGAGATGTGTCCCAAATAAACCTTTAATCACAGAAAAGGTGTTTGGAAGGACAAGCGGCACCTTCCTGGCCCGGTGACTGCAGGTTAGGGGTCCCCCTCCCGTTGCCTGGCCTTCCCTCCTACTTCCCAAGCAACCACCTCTGGGGTTTGGCATTTTGAGGGTTCCCCACTTGGATTTGAACCCCCGTTGACAGCAAGTTTAGGAAAGCCAGCAGAGGGAAGCCCTCTTCCCTGATGCCATCTCAGTCCAGGTGGTGTTGGGGTGAGTGAGGTTCTGGTGCCTGGGGAAGCTGCTGCTCGAGGATAGCAGTGGAAAGACGTTTCGTGGCAGCAGCTGCTGCCTGTGTGTTCCGCAGAGCACCTGGCAGGAGAAACTCACCTTCCCAGCCCCAGCACGCCTGGATGCTGCATTAGCACGCCGGGACGGACATGGTCGGAACTTCAGGATGCAGTGGGCGAGATGTCTAAGATCCAGATTGCCAGCCTTGGAGCAGCTGGTGGGACAAAGGCTGTTCCCAGGGATTACACCTGCCTGGGCCTGCATCTAGAGAGGATCCTTTCAGCCGGAGATGCAGGAAGTTGGCAGAGCTGGGGTAAAGGGCAGAAACATAAAAACCTGGTCAGTAACAGCTGCAGCTAAGGCGGATGCCCAGAGCAGCTCAGAGAACAAGACCAGAGATGAGCCAGCACTGGTGTCAGTGGGGGGATCATCCCAGCCATCATGTGGTTTGAGGGGAAGCTAGGACCCTGCTTGGTACAATTCAGCAAGCTACAGAAGAATGTGCATTCCATCATGTGGGTTCTGCTTCTCTCCTGAAGCCTCTGTCAAGAGCCGCTTTGGATCTTGGTATGGAGAAACGCCTTTATTTGGCCAGACCCATCTGGCAGAGGCAGTCACGATGCCATTGGACCCCCAGGCAAGCAGTCCCTCCTAGAGAGAGAGGGTCTTGGAAGGCCTGTTGTGACCCCCGTGACACTCTGGTTCCTAGGGAACCCTAAAGGGAAACGGCAGGTGAATATGGATTTCTGTCCTTTCTGCCTGCCAGGTTCCTGAGGGACCCCTGACGTCACCGTGCCACTGCGCCCCTTGTCTGCAGGGTAACTTGGCTTTGAAGGAGCGTCAGGGGACCCTCTGTAGGATTGGGGGTGAGATCAATGGACCTGCCAGCTGTTACTGTTGGGGTTATAGGGAAGTGAGGAGGTTGTGTGTGCCTCCTTGGGGTCTGAGTGCCTCCTTGGGGTGCCTAAGGGAGACTGAACATCATTTTGGTGATATTTATTGATGTCCCTACTCCCTTTGCATGATATTTATTGCTGTGATTACTCCCATCACTTGTGGGATGCTGACCTGTGCATAGCACAGTTCAAAATACCCAATCCAAGCAGACAGGAAGGAGACAGCTGCTGTTCCTTAGAATTAGGGGCAGGGATGAAACTCATGAGATGAGGAGGCTGGTGAAGGAAAGGGACTGGAGGGATGGAGAAATGGACAGAAGGATGGATGGGGAATGCTGAATGGGAGGGAGACCCCAGAACCAGGATGACACAAGAAAACAACCCTTGGCTGTGGTCAGGTGACCATGTTAAGGCCATTAAAGTCATGCTTGGAGAAACCACATAGATGCTTGCAGCTTTGCCTGTCATCCAGTCGACTTCAGAGCACAGCATCGGTTCAAAATCCAGCAGCAGATTTTCATAGTCTGACAAATTAAATCAGTTGTTCTCCTGGCGCCAGAGAGGGCTTCCTGCCCCACACTCACTGAGGGGTGGTAGGGAGGGGTGGCCTGTTCTTTGCACACTAGTGGGCAAATGATACTGTCTTCATTTTATGAGCAGTTCTTGCTCCCTGTGACTTAGAATCCCTCATGTGTGTTTTCAGATCCATTTTGATGTTACTAAGCCCAACTTCCCAGACTTTCTTCCTGTTCTTGTTGTTGGCACAAAAGCCCCCTTCCTGTTTCAGAAGGTGCAAAAAGCAAGAAGAGGATTGATCAGTGCATGGCTTTGCCACGTGATCACAAAAATGGAGGCGGTTGATGAGAAGGCCCTTGGGCATTAGGGGGAAGAAACAAGTAGGATAAAAAGGAAATGTCACTGGATGTCGTAGAATGTGGATTTCTGTCCTTTCTGCCTTGGGCTTGCTCTTGGGGAGGGAGGAAGAGGGGTCTGGGAGAACAAGACAGTCCGTTTGAGAAGGAGCCCCTTTCAGCTCAGGGCTGAGATGAATGGGGAGTGAGGGGGAGGGGAAGGAGTGCAGCGCAGCTGGGCTCATCCCATCAATGTTGGCATCCAGAGAAAAATCACGGCTTTGGGTGGGGAAACGGTCCTGCTGTGTAGTTTTCAGATTGAGGTTGATGTGAGACTTGGAGATCATCTGGCAGCCTTATTGGTGCTATTGACATAATTTAAATAATGGGAAGAATTTTATTCTTAATAGTTCCAGCCAGGTTTAGAAGCCTGGAAAAAGACCAGTTCTGCTTTTAGAAGTATAAAAATACCGCAGGGATGGAAAATGCTTCATGCCTGACAGGCAGATGTAAATGATTTCCAGTTATATTTCAGTACCTGCGCAGGGGCAGGGCCCCGTTGCTAGTGATCTGATGAACTAGTCAGCCTGTGGGGCGCGGTGTGCGGGGGGCGTGTACGTGCACACAGGATGTGTGTACATGGTGTGTCCGTGTCAGCATGATTGTGCGTGCATGGTGTGTGCACGTGATGTGCATGTGTATGGGTGGATGTGTATGTGTGAGTGCATGGTATGAGTGCACACGTGTCCGTGTGTGGGTGTGTGTGCATGCGCATGTGCCTATGTGCACATGGTGTGTGCATGGCGTGGGTGTGTATCATGGTGTGTGCGCGCACACTGTGTGTACAGGGCAGACGCACCGAGGGGCCCCTTCAGTTGTAATAGGCAGGAGGAAACACCAGTGAGAATTTCAGCTGTGAGCTCTTCTCTTCCCCACTTGGGGCTGGGATGTTTTTACAGAAATCACAGAGCAGCTCTCAGAGACCACACTCATTGTTTCTTCTGGTTTTATGTGTGTTGACTTTCCCTTTAATCCATGCTCAAGCGCCCCACCTGTTTAGAGGGGACGTGGCCCTACTTTCAACGAAAATCTCCCCAGTTCTCCTGCTGCGGCCTCTTGGGCTCCCGGGGAACAGCGCCCTGAGCCCTTCTTCTTAACTAGTGAGTTCTACAGAGAATGGGGCTATGGTTGATAGTGTAGTCTTTGGGAACTTTTGTTATTAGACAAATGTCCGCTTTGTTTTCTAGCCCATCTCTTTGTGTCCCCAAGGTGATCCAGCTGGAGCCAGGGGGCCCTAGAGCAGTAGCAGCCATTGAGGGGAGCCACTGGGAGTCAGGTGCCTTGACTTGGATCCAGGTGTGCACACTTTCTTTCCAGGGGTCTCTGGGCGAGCCCTGTAGCCTTCCCAAGCCTCCACCTGTCTTGTGAAACCTGCATGTGATATACCTCCCTCTTAGGGCTGCTGCAATCATTTAGGCAGATTAATTACACAGGCACAGGGCTTAACCCTGAAAGGCCCCGTAACTGGTTTCCCATACAAGAAAGATGCTAGCAGTGTAACAGGCAGAACACTTACCTGCCTGCCCTCCTTCCAGGAAGTGGTCTTCCAGCTGCTGCCCAGTTTACAGAGGATGGGCCCTCTCTGATGGGGCTCCGGGGCATGGTCAAGAGAGGCTGGTCTGTACCACCATTCTCTTGGCCAGACTGTAGTGTCTGCACCTGGTCCCTACTCACACCTTCCTGCCAGAGTATCCAGAGTACCCGGAGTATCCATACCCTGGCTGGGTGTACTGGCTACAGATGACTATGGCTCCAGGTCACCTGTGTGCCTGGGTGATGAGAAATAATGTCACAACAAATATCCCATCTGCATTCTCTGGGACACTGACCCATGAAGAGAAAGCAGTTCTCCCAGTTTTTACAGGCACAGGTCAGCTCTTGGAGTGCCGGGGACAGGATTGCCACCAGGCAGCCCTATCTGCTCCTCCCAGAGGCTGACGGCTTCTTTGCATTCAGAAAGATCTGGGAGCATTGCAGGAACAGGCTCTGGCTCTTCAGAAATGATTACGAGCTTAAGGATCCGGGTCTGCAATGTTAAGCCTTAGGTTCACTCTCCTTGGTGGGAGCGCGTGCCCTCCCCAGGCTCCAGGACCCAGTCAGGATTCTTAATTCACGTGGCTGTGTCCGCGCAGCTGTCACTCCTTGAAATGAAGAGAGACCCCTCTTGCCATCATTCTCACATTGCTTGCGTTTTCCAGCATGCCTTTTGTTGTGATGTTTTGTCTCTAATTGCAACTCCAGCAGCCAGTGTTTATTAAACACTTGTAATATGCCGGACTCAATATGAGGCATTTCACACACATTCTCTTGTTTGGTCTTCACAGACGCCCTTAAGGTTAAGTACTCATTCATGCCCATTACCAGATGAAGAAAACACATTTTAAAAACTCAAGGAACTTGCCCAAGGTCACACGGCTAATTAGAGGCAGAACTCTAGAGCCCATTTGGAAACTTCAGGGCCCATTGGAATCACCTGGGTCATGCCCCAGGCCTGTTCCATCAGAAGTGTTTCTCGGAGCTCCCCAGGAGATTCCAGTCAATCAATGTGCAGACAACGTTTTGGGAACCCAGCTGGGCTGGAGTCTATGTAGAATATCCGTGGCACCCGCAGCCTCTGCTGCTGCAGCATCTGGCCTGAGTTTTTCTTCCCATTGCCTGGTCCTATAATAAGGATACAGGACTGGTGAATACAAACAGCGTTAGCAGGATGTACTTGGAGCTCATTTGGCAGTGGGAGTGGACGTGCTGGGGGCCATCCCCCCTCCACCTGAAGCGTTCTTGTCCTAAAGCATATTGCTGAGACAGCTGTGTAGGGCACGGCGGTGACCCTGGGGAAGTGCCGTGCTGAGAGCTCCAGACTCCAGCCAGCCTCCTTACTTTGGACACATTTGCATGATGCTTACCGCCTTCCACAGTGGATGAAATATTCCAGAAATCAGAATGTGTTGAAATGTGTGGCAAAGAAGATAGTCATACTTGAAGATGTGCTTACACTGGACACTGAACTGCATACACAGTCCCAAGAGGTCTCCCTGCACTGCAAGGCCCGTGCTAGAAAAGGTATTCTTCAGGAACAGAGTGAGGCTTCATGAAGATCCTTCCCTCCATCCATCCCTCCATTAATCCTCCCCTCCACTCATCCCTCCACTCACCGCTTCATCCACTCCCTCCATCCTTCCACCCATTTCCCCATCCACTCCATCAGCCTCTCCATCCATCCCTCCACTCTTCCCTCTACTTACTCCATCCATCCTTCCTCCCATTTCCCCATCTGTTCCATCAGCCTCTCCATCCATCCCTCTATCTATTCCTCCATTAATTCTTCCCTCCACCCATCCCCCATCCCTCCCTTTATCTCTCTATTTCTCTCTCCATCCCTCCCTTCATATCTTTCTCTATCCTTCCTCCACCCCTCCCTCCATCCCTCTTTCCATCTTTCCCTCCATCCCTCCTTCCATCCCTCCTTCCATATCCCCCCATCCCTCCCTCCATATCTTCCTCCATCCCTCCCTCCATCCCTCAATGCCTCCCTCTCTCCGTCCAGAGTTCACCACATCCCGAGTCCCCAGTGCTGCACTCCTGAAACTCACTCTGGGATTTGCAGTTGGGGGTTGCCTTGAACATGTTCCTAGTGTTCCTGGTTGAAGTTTGGAAACACCCATATCTCCATTCACTCCATCCATCCCTCCTTGCATCCCTCCATCCATCCACTCCATCAGCCTCTCCATCCATCCCTCCATTAGTCCTCCTCTAGAGCATTCTACTAGAGAACAGCCAAGGTCAGCCTTCTTCTGCCTCTCAGGGGAGCAGGGTGCCTGCTGGCAGCTGCTCTAAGACTCAGGATGAGGTCTGCCCCCTGCAGGTGGCTCTGAAGGCTGCAGCTCTGGGTGGTAACCCCAGCAGCAGCAGCTTTGTTCCCTAATTAGGAGGGCACAGTGGGTGTCTAGGAGCACCCGGGAGAGAGCTGCTCCAGAGCTTTCTTTATCAGCTGACAAATCAGCCTTCTCATGTGAGGGGAGTTTGAATCGTCCACTCCAGGATTCTGGAGAACCGTAGGATTCAGAGCTCCTTGAGGGCATCGTCAGTCCTTTCCCTTGTTCCTGGTGGTGATCCAAGCTTGCCTTTCTCTCAGACCCGCCTCAGTTGTCCTGTTCTCATACTCTGTCTTTCCCCCAAGAGCACAGGGTGCATCCCCAGCCTTAGCTGGGCTTTCTTCCACCTTGCACATGCCCCTGCCTGGGAGACATGACTTGGTGTGAGAGAGACGACATCACGTTCACAGATGTCGCTGGTGCTGGGCTCAGCTCCAGAGTTCTGGAGCAAAGTCAACAAAACACAGCCTGGAGATGAGATCTGTGCTCTGCTTGAGTTTGTAAGTGAAGTTTCGTTGCAGTAGCCACCACCATGCACATGCACGTGGCTGCTTTAGCTTCTGCTAAACTGGAGAGCTCAGTGGTTATGACAGACGGTGTGTCCTGCAAAACCTAAACTATCTGCAATTCGGCTCTTTAGGGAAAATGGGTCTGATGTCTGGCCTAGAGGGCTCAAGCCTTGTCATCATGCCCCCATCCAACCGTCCACTCAAGGTGCATTGACTGAGGCTCCTTGTCTGGAGTCGTCCTGTGGGCCCTCAGACTATGGAGGCAAATCGAGTGGCATTGCTTCTGAGGAGCTGGCCATTACCTTGTTTCCTAAGTGTCACTCATTTGATAAAAACTGGCAGGATTGCTAAAGCCATGTGTTTGTAACCCAGTGGGCATTTGCACGTGCATTTAATCCACGCAGTTACTCGGTGATGGGTATTTACCTGAGGGCAAGCAGCTTACGGATTTGCCACTTGCCGCAGTTCACAGTTTAGGAAGAGGCAGAGTTGGGGTGTTTTCTCATTAGCCCATTGCCTCCTCCCTTTGGATGGAAGAAAGGAAGAGAGCAGGGGAGAGAGAGGCCTATGGCAAAGGGGCACAGCAGGAGAAAGAAGACCCCTCATATCTTCCTCCCAGGCTTGAGCGGCCCTGAAGCTCAGCAGCTGTGGGTTGGACCGTGGCCTGGTCTTCCCCTTCCCTGCTGGCTTCTTCAGGGCAGTGCAGCATCCTACATGTGGTCAGTCCAAGTCCAGGGAGGGCCCCATCACCTGGGAGTGGTCTCTGTCAGTGGCAAAGTCTTATCAGCGGCTCATGGGGTAGGAAGGGCCGATGGTTGGGGTTTTCCTGGCGATCCCACGGAGGAAGGTGAGGATGTGTTGTGTTGCTTCTCGAGTGAAACTGGCCACAGGGCCCTAAAGGCATTCAGAGTAGATGCTTACTTCAACCCTGCAGGTGGCATTGGGCGCTGGGTGTTTCTAGGACCCAGCTTCCACCATGGAGCTGAATGGTAGCCAGGCTGGGGCCAGGGCTCCTCTCAAGGGGTCCTGAGATGCTGAGATCTGTGACGCTGCTGCTCCTGCCGGGGGCTCATCACCTGTGAAAACGGAGAGCCTGAGCGTGGGCCAGTCTTCCTTCCCAGCATTCCCTCTGCAGGATTTTGTTTGGGTTCTTTTGCAGTTGAAAAGATTTTCAAAAGAGCTCACCAGAGTGTCTGAAGCCATGTTATTTAAGGAGGAGAAGAGCCATGTCAGAGGACCCAAACTCCCCAGTGACCCCTCCACCAAACACACACCAACTGGTGGCATTAGATGTCACAGTGGAGCAGGATGGACTTCTCACTTCCCCTCTCAGTCTTTGCACTCAGCCCCACCCAGCTGCTGCCCAGTAGCCAAGGAGAGGAAAATATCCTTTAGCAGGAAGGAAAGAAAATAGAGGCATCCCAGAAACTGAACAAGGACCCAGAAAGCAAACCCCACCTCTGTTCCCCCATGAGCTACCCACTTTTCCCCACAGCCCCACAGCTGTGCACCTCCCTCTCTCCCGTTTTCTGCCCTCTTTCTTCTTCTAGTACAGGAGTGCTCTTGCCCCCCGCCCCGCCACCCCGGGCAGCTCTGGAGTCCTGCTGGCTGCATGTTTACTAAACAGAGCCATTTGTGAGGGGATTTCAGATACCCTGCTGTGCTCAGGCCGGGGTGACAGTGTTTTGATGTTTGCGGTTGGCAAGCTGACCTCCTGGATGTGGGGCGATGGGAGCGGCCGGTGGGAGCAGTACTGTCTGCACGGCGTCTTCTCCCATGAGAGAGGATGACTCCTGAGAAAACAGACAGGCAGGATAGGAAACTCCGTTGCAGACTCCCTGGCCTGGCTGAAGGGGCACAGAATCCACGGGCGCCTGGGGGAAGCTTGGGCAGCTCCCCGCCCCCTCTCTCCACTGAAACCCCGAGTATCCCTCTGTATATCAGGGACCGCCCGCTTGTGAGGAGACGCATTGCCTTGCCCTGACTTGGAAGAAGAATGTCCTGCCTGCCCCGGCCCCCTCGGGAAGCTGGCGGGTGAGTGAACAAGACAAGATGGCGAAACACACTGCGATCTCGGCTGCAGAGCTCCGTAAACACAGGATGGCCTCTTGTCCCTGCTGTTTATCCACAGTTATGTTTATGGCGTACTTAACTCGCGGAGAGGTCAGAACGCTGAGCTATCAGAGTGACATTTGACATTTGGACAACCACAGAACAAGGCCCTGATTCTCTGCGGGCGCCCACTTCACCTGGTCCCAGCCCAGCCCAGTGCAGGTGGACAACACGCCTTTGTTGGTGCTGCTGGGAAACAAAACCCAATGACCGATCTTCCCCAGGGTCTCTCGAGAAGCAGCAGGCCCCTTTCCAAACCGCAACTCATTCAGTGAAACCTGAGTGAGCCAGTCACTTGCTTATTATTTTCTGCAGGTAACCAGGACTGGGGGGCCTAATGGTTCCCAAGGGGCTCAGATCGCTTGGTTGCTGGGCAGGTGGCAGGAGAGGTTTTTCTCACACGAAGGTCTGGGGAGCGTGCATTTGGCTTGGGGAAGCATGCTTCCTAGCAGGGGCTGCAAGGAGTACTTCATGTAAGCAGGGCTTGAGTCCTCCCTGAAGGACAGGAGACTTTCCCACACCCTGGCAACAATTCTCCTTTGTTCTGAGGATGTTTTGTGGAATGAAAACTAAATTGAAAGATAAAGGTCAGTTGCACAAGTGAAGATCTCTTTGAATGGGCATAGGAGTTCTTATGGCCGTAGCTTTCAGAGCGTCTCACTGCGCCAGCGCTGCGAGCCACCCTGCCCACACCTGGGTGTTATTCTTAGCCTCAGGTGACCCACAGGGTTTCTTCTTTATGAGGGGAAAGGCCTGAAATTCCTTCTCATCCTCTGTTCAATATTTCTTGCGATATCAGACTAAATGCACAATTCTGGATTGAGCTGACTCTATTGATTCAATGGGACGTGCCCACTCGGAGGAGGAGGGAGAGAGGAGGGGAAGGGCCAGGAACCGCTCTGCGGGGCCTGGCAAAGGCACTCGTGGCCCTGGGCGCAAGAGCCGCCTCTGGATTTGGCAGAAGGGATTGGAATCTTGGATCCTCTGCTGACCTACCGCGTGGCCTTGGGCAGGTCATTAACCCTCTCCAAGCCCTTGTATGTCACCTGTAAAAGATGGAGCAGGATGCAGCACTCGCTGCTGTGAGGCCTAAGCAGAGTGACAGGAGCAAGGCTGGCACCATGCCCACCCCAGTGAGCTCTGGCCGGGTGAGGCCTGTTCTGTGACTCATGGCCTCTGCACGGGGACTGGGTTGGCCCTGCCTGTGCCTCCTTCAAGGGCACATTTCTGCAGAGGAAAGGGCTCCCAGCCCCCAGCGATGCTGCTGTGTCCCGTGACTCTTCCTAGGTTTTCACAGTTGACAGGTATCGGTATCTTTGTGAAGCACTGTTAGCTAAGGTAGGAAATGTAAACATTCAGTGCCTTCCTGAACTTCCTTCTAGGCCGGAATCACCTCGTCCCAGGGACTGTCTGGCAAGCGGTGTATCCTGGCCACTGCAGCTAGCAGGGCTTGTGGGATTACTGGGGGGCAATCTCCATCTCAGAAAGGTGCCTTGATTTTCCCATGGGCAAAGGAATGTTGCCTTCATTTCCAAGGGAGGAAACAGTCCTTTTTATTGTTTGTTTTGGAAAAGTTGTATTTCTTTGTTTAAAAATTAACACCTTTGGGGGTTTACTTTAGATTTAAAAGCGGTTATCCCTGAAATGACAGGAAGGGGGTGTGAGGGAGCTCCTAGGAGCCGGCCACGTCCCGGTTCTGATCTGGGGGCTGGGACCCCGTTGTGTTCGATCTGGAAAAGCACATGAAGCTATGTGTTTACGGTCTGCACACTTCTCTGTGTTTTCTACACCTCAGCAACGTTTATAGCAAAACATAATTACTCAGAAGTGAACACAGCAGGCATGTTTCCATGGCCATTGTCTACGGGCTTCCTGATGATTTCTGTCCCATCCACTGGGGAGGGGTTTGTGCTTATGTAACACAAGACAGAGGGAGCCAGTGACCCTATAAAAATGCCTGAAGTAGGTTGATCCTGCCGTTACACTCTGGGGAGGGGCCAGGCAGCTGGGCCTGCAGTGGCCTCTGGACATTGCCTGATGGCTCTGGTCCCAAAGGAGTCTGTGCTCTCAGAAGGGAGGTGTAGGAAGAGACAACAAGGCCACGGTGTTGCCTGAGACGGGATGTTGCTCGAGGTTCACTTGTGCCAAGAGCCCTTCCTGTCTTGTGAGCTCCACGAACATTTCCTTCCAGTAACCACTGTGCAGGCTCCATTCCAGGCTCATGGGGTATGATAATCAAGAAGCTGGTCTTGCTCACATCCTCATGGAGCTGACATTCTCAGGGTCTCGAGGGCAGTGACAGAGCCGGAAGCAGAAGAAGTCGTGCGTCATATGGCGGCTGTTGGATGCCCGGCTCTCTGGGGTGCCTGGTTTGGGATTGGCGGGCTGGCCTTTAGGAGGAGCGGCTTCATTCCAACGTTGTCTCCTTATACTCATGATCACTGGAATTCGGGGCGTGTGCACAGGCTGTCTCTGAATCTCTAATGTGCCAAAAGTGGCTCATTCTGAGGGAGGGGATAACTCAGGAAACTCTTTAGTATTCACTTAATTTTAAACATTACTGAATGCTTCATCTGCATGGTTTTTAAACATCTGTTCATCCATCCATCCGTCTGTCCGTCCGTCCGTCCATCCATCCATCCATCCATCCTTCCATCCTTCTATCCTTCCATCTGTCAATCCAGCTATCCATTCATTCATCTATTCAGCCATCTGTCTGTCCATCTCTCCATCCATTCATCCATCCATCCATCCGTCCATCCATCCACCCACCCACCCACCCACTCATCTGCCCATCCATCCATCCATCCATCCATCCATCCATCCAACTGTTCATCCATTCATCCATTCATCCATCCATTCAGCGACACTTGAGTATCTGCACTGGGCCAGGGCTGAATGTTTAGAGATGGAAAGGTGAGGTTCCTACTTCTCAGAGGATGCTGGCAAAGGAAAGGTGAAGGGTGAGAGAGAGAAGGTGGGGAGAAAGAGAGAGAGAGGGAGAGACAAAGAGGAGAGAGAGGGAGACAGAGGAGAGAGGGAAGGAGGTGGGAGACAGAAGGACACATGGGGGAAGGGGGAGGACCGAGAGGTGGGATAGAGGAGCGCTCTTTGGGGTGCTGGTTGGTGTGCTCTGGGGAGCTCTCTCAGGGTCTTGACTGGGGGCATGTGCACAGGGAGGGTTGGGTCTCGGGAAGCCTTGACAACACCAGGACTCCATCTCTGGCCTTGAGGCCACTAGCTCTCATGATTTTTGCCTGAGGTGGCAGACAGTAGGTGGGAGGGTGCCATGCTCCCCGGCCAGCCTGGGCTCACACCCCTCTCCTTGAGTACAGTCAGGTCTGAGCGGGCTCCTCAGAGCCACATTTTTCTGGAGTCACTGTGTGAGGGACTTTGGGGGCCCACCTCTTGAGCCCTTTGGCTGAGCTCCTTGGGGCCAGAGTCAGCTTGTTGGCGCTCGCTCGTGCTGGCCCGCCATCCCCATGCGGAACAGCTTCGTACCATCTTTCCAAGTGTGCACAGGAGTTCTTAGGAGCTGCAGCCGTGCTCAGGCAGGGTTGCACCCCTGATAACACAGTCCAGAGTGCTCAGGCCCTCACGGCCCTCATTCCAGCACCCACAGCTCCGTTTCCTCCTGGAGGCTGCATCCAGTGCCACAGCCCCGGGTGGCGCTTTCTCTCTAGCATTGTGCTCTGCTGTGGGTTGAACTGTGTCCCCAAAATAGATATGTTGAAGTTCTAACCCCTGCTCCCTAAGAATGTGGCCTTACTTGAAACAGAGTCACTGCAGATGGCATTAGTTAAGATGAGGTCATGCTGAAGTAGGGTGGATCCCTGATCCCATATGACAGCTGTCCGGATAAGAAGATGGGAATTTGGATGCAGAGTCACAGACACACAGGGGAGAGGTCCATGTGCAGACAGAGGAGAGATCAAAGGGAGGCAGCCACAAATCAAGGAACACCTGGAGCACCAGCAGCTGGTAGAGGCAGGGGAGGTCCTCCCCTAGCACCTTCAGCGGGAGCACAGCCCTGAGGACACTTCCAGTGAGGACTTCCAGCCTCCAGGGCTGTGAGAGGATGAGCCCTGGAAAGGGGTCAGCTCTAACATACTGCAGGGCGGCCTGACCACTGTTGACTTCTTAGGCTTTCCAGATGTGCACCTGTGGTCCACTACACCAGACTGTGAGCTGGCTCAGGACCGCAAGCTGGGATGGCCTGGAGACATTTTTCTCCACCTCTACAGTCAGTGGCGTCCTGCCAGCCCTGGCCACCCCCTTAGCGAGGCAGCCCCCTAGTGCACTGCCATAGCTTGCCCCTCATGGCTTGAGAGATTCATCTTCAGGCCCCCCTTCCTGGATAGGGTTCTTCTCTCTTCAGCCTGGGTAAGTGGGCTTGCTCTTGGTTTTGCTTTGACAGTGGACTTGTGAATTGCAATATGAGCCTGGGCACGGTGGCTCATGTCTGTAATCCCAGCACTTTGGGAGGCTGAGGCGGGCGGATCATAAGGTCAGGAGATCGAGACCATCCTGGCTAACACAGTGAAACCCTGTCTCTACTAAAAATACAAAAAATTAGCCTGGCATGGTGGTAGACACCTGTAGTCCCAGCTACTTGGGAGGCTGAGGCAGGAGAATCACTTGAACCCAGGAGGTGGAGTTTGCAGTGTGCCGAGATCACGCCACTACACTCCAGCCTGGGTGACAGAGTGAGAGTCTGTCTCAAAAAAACTAAAAAATAAAATAAAATAAATAAATAGTAAATAAAATAAAATAAAATAATTGCAATATGAAATTCAGCCAAGGTGAGTCTGATTAGGAGGGGCTGGGATCACGGGGCTTCCACTGCTCCTTTTATAGTGAGTAGCTCCGAAGGACCGGCATGCTGTGTCCCCGTCTCTCCCAAGTATGCATCCTCTTAGTGAACAAACCGTAAAAGGGGCAGAGATAGACTCCATGGGTTGTCTTTGGAATATCCCAAGGGATTTGCTCCTCTCTGATGATGTAGGTCTGCGGCTCCAAGGACAGTCCATCACCACCTTATCTGGAGCACTCTTCTGTCATCCTCCCATCTCTGTCCTCGGGCGATGACCACAGCCCCGGGCACTGCTAATTGTGCCCCTTGCTAAGCTCCCACATTTTATGTTAAGGAGCAAGGATTTTCACAGGCTCATAGAGCATTTGCTTCCTTTCTAGGGTAATTAAGACACTAGAAACCATCTTGTCCAGTTCCCTGTTTTTAAAGACATTGATGTTAGGGTCCCAAGAAGAAACGTAGACTGCCAGTGTCACTTAAGGAATTAATTCCTGAGCAGGTGTCTGGCGCCTGGGGCCTGCTCAGACCCCATTCTCTCTTCTGGTTCTCAATGGCCCTCGCCTCCCATTTCTTTCCATTTCCCAGAGAAGTCTGGTTGAACTTATGGCTTGTTTTTGCCTTAATTGACTATGAATTTATGTCCCTTAAAAAAGAGATTAAGCGGCCGGGCGCGGTGGCTCAAGCCTGTAATCCCAGCACTTTGGGAGGCCGAGACAGGCGGATCACGAGGTCAGGAGATCGAGACCATCCTGGCTAACACGGTGAAACCCCGTCTCTACTAAAAATACAAAAACTAGCCGGGCGAGGTGGCGGGCGCCTGTAGTCCCAGCTACTGGGGAGGCTGAGGCAGGAGAATGGCGTAAACCCGGAGGTGGAGCTTGCAGTGAGCTGAGATCTGGCCACTGTACTCCAGCCTGGGCGACAGAGCAAGACTCCGTGTCAAAAAAAAAAAAAAAAAAAGAGATTAAGCTGCATCACTTCTTCTTAGAATGTAGTGCTCAGAGACAATCCAGCAATTGATAAAGACTTTAGGATTAGTCCAGGGATGCGGGGGAAACAGGTACTGATTGGAATAAATGGGAAGCGGAGCCCTCCTCCCACCCAGGCTCACAGAGGCCAGCCCTGCCCTGCCTAGCGCTCTCATGGGTTCTGGTCTGCAGTTCTTATCTGAGTTCCATTTAGTTTCTGATCTGAGGCTCTGGTCTGGCCTGGGTTCTGTCTGGGTTCTGTCTAGGTCTAATCTGGGTTCTCTCTAGACCTGGTCTGGGTTCTATCTGGGTGTGGTCTGGGTTCTGTCTGGGTCTGATCTGGGTTTTGTCTGGGTCTTGTCTGGGTTCTGTCTGGGTCTGATCTGAGTTCTGTCTGGGTCTGGTCTAGGTTCTGTCTGGGTCTGGTCTGAGTTCTGTCTGGGTCTGGTCTAGGTTCTGTCTGGGTCTGGTCTAGGTTCTGTCTGGGTCTGGTCTGAGTTCTGTCTGGGTCTGGTCTAGGTTCTGTCTGGGTCTGGTCTGAGTTCTGTCTGGGTCTGGTCTGGGTTCTGTCTGGGTCTGGTCTGGGTTCTGTCTGGGTCTGGTCTGGGTTCTCTCTGGGTCTGGTCTGGGTTCTGTCTGAGTCTGGTCTGGGTTCTATCTGGTCTGGTCTGGGTCCTATCTGGTCTGGTCTGGGTTCTGTCTGGGTCTGGTCTGGGTTCTGTCTGGGTCTGGTCTGGGTTCTATCTGGTCTAGTCTGGGTTCTATCTGGTCTGATCTGGGTTCTCTGTGAGTCTGGTCTGGGTTCTCTCTGGATTCTCTCTGGGTCTGATTTGAGTTCTTTCTGAGTCTGGTCTGGGTTCTAAGTTCTGGTCTGGCTGTTCTGGTCTGCGGCTCTGGTCTGGTCTGGGTTGTGTCTAAACTCTGGTCTGGGCTAGCATCTGGCTGTTTCAAACACTGAACCTGGGCATCCTGCACGGGGCTGATGGGCCTTCAGTGGGCCTGGCTCTGGCAGTCTCCACACTTGTCATCCTGGGCGTTTATCCCAGCCAGAAAAACAGTGGCAGACTGCGTGCGCTGTGAACCAGAGCCCACATGGACAGGGAGGCAGGCGCATGTCCATTATGCCAAGAAGTGGGCTGAGCAGAGCTCAGGGTGGGTAAGTAGGGCAGGCGGGGCAGGATGGTCCCATCTTCGCTTTATATTTCTATAAGAGGAGCCAAATGCAGGGCTCTGCAGGGAGGGTGATTTCCTTACATAAATAGAGAGGGGTGTGTGTGTGTGTGTGTGCGCGCACGTGCATGCATGCGTGTGTGCATGCGTGTGTGTGCTGGATACTCAGGAAACCCGACTATGACGGGAAGCCTCTGACTGGTGTTTCCTGGGCCCCTCAGCTCAGGACTCTCTTTTAGACCTGCACAGGGTCGCTGTTGCACCCGGGCTGTCCCACAGCAGGGCATACTAATGTTGGCTGGACTTTGCTTCCAGAGCCACTTTTAAGATTCTTCAATCCCAAATGCATGACTTTTTTAAAAAAAGAAAGAAAGAAAAACAGGTTTCTAATATTAGAGAAGTACAGCCCCGAGTTGGGCCTTGTGTCCACTGCTGGACCCCATGAGGACCAGGTGGAGAGGATGCCTGCAGCCCCAGTTGTGTGCACTCTCTGTGTGCTGTATATTCTTGCAATTCCAGTCTGGTGGTTCTCAATAGCAAGACCAGCCTGAGACCACCTGTTCTGCTTTTCCCATGAGGGGCTGAATGCTCCCACCTCCACACCCTGTCCTGTTCCTGGGGTCCTGGGGGTCATTGCAGCCTGTGTGTGCTTCCTCCAGCCAGGGTGACCATCTGGTACCCCAGCCCTGAGGGTCAGCCCCAGACACTGTCACAGGTGAGAGCTCAGAGGCTGTGCCCAGCAGGAGACGTGGGCCCTGCCAGCCCTGGACGGAGGGAGAGAGGCTTCTCAGAGCCTGAGGCATGAGCCCTCAGCTGTGTCATGGGCATGGTCAGACGATGGCTGCTGGTGAGCTCAGTGACCAGGCGTCTTCAGGCAGCTTGTAACTTTGAGAGGACACAGCCTAAGGGAGGTTTGGTGGGGAGCAGCCCCACTTCCACCCTCAATAGACAAGAGGCAGTAATTAGCAGGTACCCAGCATATAGTGCTTTCTCAGTGATATCACGTGAGTCCCCAGGGGCCTGGGTACTCCGTGGTACCGGGAGCTTGCTCCCGTGGAGGAAGGGTCTCTGTGGTCCCCAGCTCTTCCATCTGCCTGTCCACCGAGGGGTACCCGTAGCTCAGCATAAGGGCTGTTCTTGGGGTTCCTGGTCCTCCTCCAGCCCTGCTCATCTGTTTAGGCCTCAAGTGCTGTGTGTTTGTAAGCATTGTTATTCATGGTCCTGCTGTACAAGCTGGTTCACCTGCAGTTCTGAGCTGCTCTCCGGCCCCTGCCCTTTCTTCCTGTGCCCCTACCCCCGCTGGGATGACTCTCCTGGCCCTCCCTGGGGCGACAACCGCCCTCTCTGTCATGAGTGGCAGTCCCAAGCTTCCTGACTGGCTTCCGCAGCTCTCTGACTCCCCTAAACAAGGCCTCAGGGACTCCACATCCAAATGAAGGCGGCACCTGGTGACAGGTTGGCATTTTCCGGTGTCCTGTCCACGAAAGACAGGAAGACAGCAGGAAGCAAGCTCCCTGGGCCAGACTCATGGAAACATACAGGCGTGGGTGTCCAGCTGGGGACCGGGTGAAAGTCGAAAACCCGGGATTGGGCCAAGGACCCCGCGGGTCCCTGTCTCATTAGGTTCCCTGAAATGTGTGGGAGCTGAAGTTGCATTCACATGATTCTTAATCATTTAACGGTGGATTCTGATCTGGTACTACACTGAGAAGTGCCCCTGGATTGGGAGTCATTATCTATGCCTCCAGTTGCTTTTGTTTGATTATTTACAGCACTTTTAAACAGTCTAGCTGAAAAAAATTAATGTGGCTTTGCTTGGGATGTGTAGCGTTTCCCCTTTTATAAAGCTCTGAGATGGAGACCTGGCAGAAATTCCAAAGCACTTTGGTGTGGCTGCAAAATGACAAACTTTCTTAATTATTAATTAAGAGATTAATAATATATTGATTATTTAATTATATGTTGATTATTTCTAAATAAATCGTATATACATAATTTATATTTACATAAATATATAAAACATAAATAATTTGTACATGTAGTAAGTGAATTATTAATTAATACAGACACATGCATAGCATATCGGGGCAGGAGCAAGCTGGTAGTGCTGCAGCCCAGAGCTGGGTTCTGCCCACGCTGGCCGAGGGCCTGGGCCCACTGGACATCACTTCCTCACTCTGAGACAGGAATGGTGGATTCCTTATAGACTAGACGATGAGTGGGAAAGTGCTTTGTAAGCTCTAAAGCATTACATGTGTGCTGGTTATCATCATTATTATAACCCGTGAAATGCAATTGAAGACGTAGACCAGGGAATTCAAAAGACACGAAGTTCATGTTCTTCCCTGGAATGCAGCCTTTTCTACCATGCATGTCAAAGGTTGCCTTCAGCCTCAGTCGTGTGTACTTGAACATCTGCATATTGCATTAGAGATAAAACAAAATGAAACGAACATGAATATGATCTGGTTTTTGCAGGATACAAGACCCTTCTGAAAGGAATTTCCGGGAAGTTCAATAGTGGTGAGCTGGTGGCCATTATGGGTCCTTCCGGGGCCGGGAAGTCCACGCTGATGAACATCCTGGCTGGATACAGGTGAGCAGCCCTGCCCTGTCAGGCCAGCAATGGGGATAGTGGAGCTCCTTCCGTCAGCCCCATCACCTGGAGCAGGCTGTGGTCTACAGCAGTAACTTCTTAACGCTCTGTACACACAGGCTCCAGCGGAGCACAAGGTGGGTTTCGGATCAGAAAGCTCTGGAATCTGTGAAGGAAACTGGGTCCAAGGGAGAGAGTGACCTTGAGGGGTTGCACTCGCCAGGGGCCACGTGATGGGTGGAGACCCACACTCAGAGAGGGGTCCCTGGGCACAGTGGCCACAGCAGCACCCTGGATGAGCTCAGCCCAGCCAAAGGGATGGGAAGAGGTAGGAAGGTCAAGGTCAGGGAGAGGGGTGGCCAGAAAACTTGGAGAGAACAGGAGTGAGTGCAAGTTGAAGAGAGACAAGGCATTTTCGGAAGAGGATGAGAACTGTTTGGCTGAGGCTTGTAGTGGTCTTAGTTGTTTAGAAGTTTGAGCTGGGTGTGGTGGCTCGCACCTATAATCGCAGCACTTTGGGAGGCCGAAGTGCGTAGATCACCTGAGGTCAGGAGTTCAAGACCAGCCTGGCCAACATGATGAAACCCCATCTCTACTAAAAATACAGAAAAAGTAGCTGGGCATGGTAGCAGGTGCCAGCTATTTAGGAGGCTGAGGTAGGAGAGTCGCTTGAACCCAGGAGGCAGAAGGTTGCAGTGAGCCGTGATCGTGCCACTGCCCTCCAGCCTGGATGACAAGAGCGAGACTCCATCTCAAAAACACACAAACAACAACAACAGCAACAAAGAAGTTCGGCGACCATTGTGTCCAATGTCATCCATTTGGGGATGCTTAGAAAACTTAGATTAGAATCTTTAGAAGTGTTTAGAAAATGCTCTATTAAAGTTAGTTATTTTCGTGTCTGATTGGTTTTATTTACTAACTTTGGCAAATAGTAATAATAGTAACAATTTCATTTACTGAAAAAATGGCAAATATCACCCTTTTCCTTAGAGCTTCTGAATTACACCTTAATGCCAGAAATTGGGATTTGAAAAAATCTCACTTATGGCAAATTCCTGCCTGTGACAGTCACATCGAAAGGTTAAAGCTGAATTCTCAGAGTGATGCAGGGCCAGAGGGGAGTGGAGTATTCCTGCAAGCGTGGCGGTTTCTCAGTTCATCAATACACCCACAGCTCTTGGCAGCCTGTATGGGTGCTTGGCATCCCAGACCTGTGGAGGCCACTCAGGACAAGGCCTTCAGACCTGGGGATCCAGGGGAAGCCAGTTGACCCCAGCCTGTGCCCAGAGGAGAGAAGGGACCCGGCCACAGACCCACAGTCATAGTAACAAACTGAGTAAAGTTGGAAGCTAGACATGCTTTCATTAGTCTCCACAGATTTGCGTCTGTTTTATTCTCCATAACATCTAGGAAATAGGGCTGGAACGACTGGATCCTCAGAAGCATAGTGTGTAGACTGCCTGTGGCATGCACCGGCTCCCGAGCTGCACTGATGCTCCCAGAATGGCAGGTGGCAGAGGCGCACAGTAGGTCTGCAGTGAGCCGATGAACCAGCTAGTGAATGAGTGTGCCTGGTGAGGCACTGCCCGCCTCACATGAGCACCTGGGAGGCGCTCAGCTTGCTCAGCAGAGAGAATTCTCCCTGGTGAAGAAGGGCCATGCACTCGGCTGAACCAGTCCAGGCCCCTCTCTGCTGGTGCTCCTTCCCAGGCCTGAAGTCTGCAGAGGTCTGGCCTTTGGGCAGTTGGGTGCAGCCTGAGCTACACACAGAATTGTTCAGAAGCCAATGTTACAAACCCCCACAAATCCAGGGGCTGTACATCCCGACCTCACGGTTGCATAGAGGACCATCCCTGCGTATCTTTGTTTGGTAGGTGAAGACAGTGCTGCCGTTTACCCTAGTATAAACATGCCATCCCACAGAGGCCTGTGTGCAGCTTTCTCTTCCCACTGGGTGCTTTCTCTGTGGAATTTCTTCCTCCTGATTGCTGCAGTGCTAGTGAGGTCCGGTCCCTTTCTGCTGCTCGGGGTCCCTGTGGCCAGTGGTTCAGCTGGGAAGATGCTGGGAGGCAAGCCCCCCTCTCTGGCTCCCCTCTCCTGCCCCGGGGAGGTGGAGGAGGAGCAGGAGCCCGGCTGACGGCTTCTCCTGTCCTTGGCTCTGCAGGGAGACGGGCATGAAGGGGGCCGTCCTCATCAACGGCCTGCCCCGGGACCTGCGCTGCTTCCGGAAGGTGTCCTGCTACATCATGCAGGATGACATGCTGCTGCCACACCTCACTGTGCAGGAAGCCATGATGGTGAGCTCCGCCCCGCTCTGCCTCTGCCCCCTGCCCCCAGTCCACACATTAGACACAGCACTGGCCAAGTGCCCAGCGGCGAGGGACCCACGGGTTCTGCCACACAGCCTGCATGGGATCAGCACCCTCCCTGTAGTGGAGTTCTAACACCAGACTTACTATTGGGACAGGTAGCGTCGTCCCCAAATCCCCCAAGACTGTGAGTTCAATGGACCTTGTTTGGCAGGGTTGGGGTCAAGTTTCTCAGAAGGTTATTAACCTGGCTGGCTTGGGTGATCTTATCCAGGGCAGCCACCATCCTATTTCCCCTGCAGGCCAGAGCTTGAGATTCTCCTTCCTGTCAGCCATCCTTGAGTTCTGTGTCTTTGGCCCAAGCACCCACACACCTGGTGCCTTGCTCAGGACCCCAAGGGTCTATTCCTCTGACTCACCTGCCTCCTAGGTGGGAAAATGAAACCAGCAATGGCCAAGCATCTCCTGGGTCCCAGGCCCCGAGCGCATAGCTCTACACACACCAGATAGGTCATCCCAAGAAAGTGGGTGGGAAATGGAGCTTCCCCCAATCAAGCCAGGAGCCCAGGGTCACAAGGCTGCTGATGGCCACACGTGGCCAGAGCTGTCTGCCTCCAAAGGCGCACCTTTAATTGCCAACTCGGCTTCCTTGCTGTGCACCTGCTTTACCCTCACAGCCTCAGTGTCCTCATCTGCAAGACCATAAGGGGTTGGTGTAAATATTGAAAGGAAAAATACAGGGAAGGTGGAGTAGAATTATGGCATACAGTTGGTGCCTAATCAATTCAACTTGGTCACTGTTTCTTTTCACTGCTAGCAAGCCTCCCCATAGTGTCTTCACTTATGTCCTCTGTGGATAAGTCCAGTATCTGGGGAAGTTTAAAAATACCTTTCCCTCTTGGGGCCACAGAAGTGTCCAGGGGATATCCTCTGCCTGGGTTTCTGGAATAGCTGGTTGTGCTCCTTGGACAGACCATGATCCAGCCAAGTGCCATACCTCTGGGCTTCCAGGGCCTTTTTTTTTGAGACAGAGTCTCACTCAGTCACCCAGGCTGGAATGCAGTAGCACGATCTCCGCTCACTGCAACCTCCACCTCCCAGGTTCAAGTGATTCTTCTGCCTCAGGCCTCAGGCCTCCCAAGTAGCTGGGACTACAGGCATCCACCACGATGCCTGGCTAATTTTTGTATTTTTAGTAGAGATGGGGTTTCACTACGTTGGCCAGGCTGGTCTTGAACTCCTGACCTCGTGATCTGCCCACCTCGGCCTCCCAAAGTGCTGGGATTACAGGTGTGAGCCACTGCTCCCGGCGGGGGCCTTTTTTTTTTAAAGGCCTAACTCATGGTGACTGATACTGCACGGACCTAATTATGAGCAGGGGCAGCCACAAGAATCCTCCCATTAAGAGGAGATTGAAAATCAGCGTGCAGCTCCGGTTGCCAATCATGGCTGGCTTTGTGTGGGGGACTGTTTATATTTCTGCTTCCTCCTTGTTCGCTGCAAAAAAAGAGTCCTCAGCCTTCATGTCTCTCCTGCTACCCTAGGAGGACATCCTCAGCTTGGTCTGCTCTGTGCTTTGGTCAGTAGATGGGGATTCTCCTTGGTTTTCCACTTGGAGAGGCCGTGACTTGGGTTAGGCATTCCTGACTTGGGTTGGGCAAAGCTTTCTCCCCATGGTGTCTGAGAGTGGCAGCTGCCCAGCGTGTCATGTAAAGGGCAATACCAAGGGGTTCTTAACTCAGCAAAGAGAAGCAGGTTACATTTGCAGACACATGATCTGCTCCCTAAGCTTCTTTGTGGGGAAACAGAAAGAGGAGAACCTGTGGGACTGTTCCCAATCACGTTCCCTGGTCCTGCGTGTTCTGTGGGTAAGCGGACGCCATCCCCCTGGGCCCAGCCTCCCTGGGTGATGTGTGCCCCGTGGAGCCCTGACTGTTGATCTGGCCTCCAAATGGACGTTCAGGTGGGGCACAGAGGATCTCTGAGGAGTTGGAAAACAGCTGCAAAGCAGCCATGAAGTTTTTCTTGACCCTAATGTTCACTTTTCCATGTATGCCTTAAGTGCAAGCTCCATGCACACTCTACTGATTCCTAAGCAGCTCCTGCATCTTGGGTAGCCCGACTTTGGCTTCTCAGTGAGTTCTTGAGTGAACCCCATGGCCACGTGCTCGAGACTCTTCGCTGGGACCCCAGCTCAATGGCTGTATTCTCCGCACATGCGACTAGGGACTCCCGCCGTCCTCTCCCAACCTCGCCACTGAACCTGCTGTGAAATGATCTATTTTCAGAATCAAATTCAGTTTGATTTTGAGTCTGAGGATTTCTTGAGGCCCTGGAGAAATACTTTGAGGCTATGGTACGTGTTACCACTCAAGGTCCTGTCTCACACGGAGGAGACATTGGCCACCTGTTGTGGAGTCCCAATCCCACATCAGACACAGTTGTGCATTTTTATGCTTTTCACCCTCACCACCAGGCAGACTGAGAAATGGCAGACAGTGGCACATGGCAGGCAGCTGGCCCTGCCCAGGAGCGCGGGCCTGATCCGGTCCAACTCTGGGGCCTGAGACCTCTTTGCCACCCGCCGCCCCCTCTACCACCCTGCATCTCACCCTCTCCTCTGATCCTCACAGCAACTTTGCTAGCTAATGAGGTGGAGAGAGCTTCACCTCACTATTGTGCCTGTGAGGAAACGGAGGCTGCATGTTTGCCCGTGGCCACAGGAGGCAGGAGGGTGGAAGCAAGGCCAGTCCTGTGCATGGCAATCTACTCTAGGTTTTCCCAAGCAGGGCCAGGAGCCCAGTGCTGTGTTAGCAAATGGGATCTCAAAAAACACAACAACAAAATGCGGCATCCTGGTGTGTCGCCCTCGTAAATTCCTGTGTTGTAAAGACTCTCCCTGTGGATAAGTTCAAGCCGCAGCAGTTTAACAGGCGGTTTGTGGAATTCCTAATTCGCAGCACTGGTTCTGCCCAGGCTATTCACCAAGCCCCTGATGGCTGGGGCTTTCTTACCTCTGAATGGCCCACATCTGACTTCTCTCCTGGGTACAGCAGAGAATTCAACTGAGACAGCAGGAAGCATGCACATGAACTGCTCTCCTGCGATCCTACCATTATGAAAGCAGGGGGCATTGGAAGCCAAGAACTCCTGGGTTTTCCATGGTGATCAGCTAGCTGCACCGTGGCTAGTTGCACTGTGGCTAGTGGCACCATGGCTAGCTGCACTGTGGCTAGCAGCACCGCGTCTAGCTACACTGTGGATAGCGGCATTGTGACTAGCTGCACTGTGGCTAGTTGCACCGTGGCTAGTGGCACCATGGCTAGCTGCACTGTGGCTAGCATCACCGTGTCTAGCTGCTCTGTGGCTAGCGGCATTGTGACTAGCTTCACTGTGGCTAGCTGCACTGGGGCTAGCTGCACTGTAGGTAACTGCACCGTGGCTCGTGGCACCGTGGCTAGCTGCATCTTGGCTAGCTGCACTGTGGCCTGCAGTGCGCGCTTGAGGCTCACAATGCCTGTGGCCATCTGTTCTGCTTCTACACTGTTGTCCTTGTCCCCTGCAGGTGTCGGCACATCTGAAGCTTCAGGAGAAGGATGAAGGCAGAAGGGAGATGGTAAGTGGGTTGTTCGGGGCCCACAAGTGGTCCAGAAAGTGCAAGAAGTGCATGTGGATGGTGCGCCTGCCGGGGCATTTTGGCACTGACTTTTCTTTGTTGATTTGTTTTGCCTTCCATATGTGAGACAGGTGACATTTCAGGGAGTGCTATGGCCTGTGGCAGCCAGAGGCCAAAAGAGGCAGATCTGGTGCACACGTTCATGGCTTTGATTCTCAGATGCAGGAGTCAGAATGTAACGTGAGGGACAACAACCTTGGCACTCATGGGGCCAGAAGATGCCAGCTTCAGGGTTAGACTAAGAGTGCTGCCCCTTTTAGTGTTTAATATGATCGATATTAGATTTTTTTATAAGACAGTAACAATGAAGAAGATGAAGTTAGTCATTCGTTTAAAAATAACCACCCTCCACCCACCTACACTTGCAAGAAGAAATTTAGTTCTTACGTGTAATTAACCGGCCTCTTAAAAAAGAAAATAAATATGTTTCCAGGATGGTGAAGACTTTCTAATCCCTTTAGCCATTTTTTTTTTTTTTTTTTTTTTGGCTTCCTAAACCCAGGGAGCAGGGACAGGTGCAGGTGGGCAGAGCCAGGTGGAGCAGTAGAAAGCCACACAGAGGGAGAGGCAGCCTGGACTCTCACACCCTCCACAGGAAACCCACTGTCTTACTCTCTACTGTGGCCAGTGCTGGTGGGATTTTCAGCGTGAGATGGAATTTGGGGAAACCCCCCTTCTATAAGATTATCTTTCTCCCCTAACACCCTTAAAGGACCACAGTCTGGCAGCTGAGAGTGGGGTTTGCTGGGTTAGTGCCAGTGGCTCGACATGGCCCTTTGTGTTGTGGTATAAAATGGAGTGATTGATGGGATAGAGTCAAACATGCTGAGAAACAGTCACAGCAATTCTATTTCGGGCATTTCCCCCTCTCCTGTCATCGGTAATAGCTAATATTAAGTAAATGTAAACCACTTTGCTATGGAAAAAAGAGCTGGATAACCTTAATGCTCCTCCTCCCCCAGCAACTGTGCCCTTCGAAACTCAGGATTCAGCCCATGTCATCAGGGCTGGGGGGTGAAATGCCCGGTGCAGGTAGAAAGAGCCCAGTGTCTGAGAGAAGGAAAACAATTCTTTGTTGCTACAGAAAACATTTTGTGTGGAATTCTTTTATTCTGCGATGGAGAAGAAAATGGATGAACAGAACCCAAAAGAGAGAAAATGTGGAAATTACATGTGTTCCTGGCCCTTCGTGGGGGCAGAAGACCCAGCCTTGTGAGTTTATTTTCTAGGCTGAAAAGCGAGAGCCCTCTCTGGACAGTGTTTTCTAACCAGTGTAACATAGACACACACCCCACACACACACCACCTCCCACGCCCGCGTGTTCCTTATACCAAGTTATGGAAGATGAGTGTTATGGCCTGTATCCCCCCAAAATGATGATATGTTAAAGCCCATGCCCCAGAAACCCAGAACTGGCTGTATTTGAAGATCAGGTCCTTACAGAGGTAATGAAGTTAAAACAGGGTCATATGGGTGGGCCTCAGTCCAGTCTGACTGTGTCCTTGTAAGAGGAGGAGAAGAGAACCCAGGCACACACCGAGGGACGACTCCGTGAGGACACAGGGAGGAGGCGGCATCTGCCAGCCCAGGAGAGGGGCCTCAGGAACCAGCCCTGCTGCCCTCCATCTCAGACTTTGGCCTCCAGAATTGAGACAGGAATTTCTGTTGTGGAAGCCGCCCGGTGTGGGAGGCTTCGTTACAGCAGCTCGTGCTGACTGAGACGGCAGTGAATGTAACAAATGAAAGCCTTAGTTCCAGGCACACAGAAGAACACGGAGAAAAGCAGGTGTCACAGTTGAGTCTTGGCAGTCTCCCACGGGAGATGACCCCAAATCAACAGAACGGGGCCCTGGGCTTGAGCCAGGGTGACCTCCACTCTCCCTGTCTGAGGTCAGCTTTGCCACCCCCCAGTCCTGGGCCCTCCTTCCCATCAGCTGCAGGACAAGAGAGGCCAGCAAGAGTGTGCAGCGCCCCACGAAGCAGAGGCTTTTCCATCCGGAGACTCAAGAAGCTGCTCCTCCCGAAGCCTGGAGGACTGCAGTGCCCCTGGGACCGCCTCTCAGGCCCTCCTTCCCATCCCCCAGCCTCCCTGCTTTCATGGGGTGTCGGAAACACTATCCAATTTCTTTGCCTCGGATAGCCCTCCATCAAGGTCCCGAAGACCCCTCCAGACACTGGCCTGCAAGCTGAGGGGCAGCTGTGGGGTCTCCAAGAGACGGTGGAAGTGGTCACTGATGCTCAGCGTGGAGGAGGAGCCGAGAGCTCTGGAGGGGAAGGCACTGGAGAGAGGGAATTCTGTCTCGATGACCCAAACCAAAGGCCCAAGGACAGAGAAGACGGTGGAGAGGCTCTCCGGGATCACTGGAGGCAGGGGGAGCAGACGCAGGAGGCAGAGGGTGGGGAGACTTGCTAACACGGAGAGGCTCTGGGGTGAAGCGGAGCTGAGCACACAGGGGAGCCCTCCACCCTGGCCTCCTGGAACCCACTGGATGGCCTTGGGCCACTGCTTGTGGTGCCCCGAGCCGAGCTTCGCCTATAATGTAGGGACAGGAAACCAGGCCCCACCTGCCTTTTGGGGCAGTGCAACCTGAATTGAATGGATTCTTTAAGGTCAATGAGCTCGATGGAGCCCATGTGATCCATATGAGAGGAGCAGTGGGATTGCTTCCCTGCAGCATAAGGCAACAGCCACCAGCCTCTTCTGGCATAGCTGGCAAAAGCTGCCCTCCCCAAGGGCTGGGTGCACAGTGAGTGCTGCTCAGCAGGCTCCATGCCAAGGACACAGCAAGCCAGGCCCTTGGACTGCCAGAGCCGGAAGACCCAGAACAAGCCGGCATCTCGGTGGAGAATGGAGGTGCCTCCCAGGAGTAGCTACACGAGGCCCGAAGGCAGATGGCACCCATAGGTGTGTGTCCTCGTGGTGCCTGGGCCCTGCCCAAGACACAGCCCGGATAAGAGCCTCCAGCTATTTTCAACTGGGTTTACAAGGGCAAAAATATCAACTCACGTGGCTGAATCATCCCTGAGGAGTGAGCCCCTGGCACCATTCTCAGATTCCTCTTCGGCTGGATGGAACAACACAGAGAGCCCTCCCCGCAGGACCTGGAGGCCACACTGCATCCTGCACATGCTTCTCACCAGCAGACCCAGCTGTTCCTCAGCCATGGTGCAGGTGCCTCTCTGACGGGCCCACCATGGTGCAGGTGCACGCCTCCCTGACGGGCCCACCATCAGGAGTGCTTCAGAACACGGCAGCATCTTCATGCCTTCACTCACTTCCCTCCAACCCCCAATGTGCACCTAGGTCGACGTTCTCTGTGTCTCATGGAAACAAAATGGAATGGAATGTTCTAGAAGATCGTGGAATTTTGCTGTGTTGTTCACGGCCTTCCTTGATCCTCAGCAAAGCACCCTCAATCCCCCAGAGCCCTCCAGCAAGGCCACTTCCTCAGGAGTGAGGTCTCCAGGAGCACCCTGGGCTGCCGAGACCCTCCCTGGAGCGCCCACTGGGAAGCCCCAGGGGGGCTGAAGCTACAAGCAGCCTTGCAATTTTTTTGTTGGTTTGTTTAGGAAAAATGTATAAATGACTGAGATCATTGTTAGTTCTTTCTGACTAGTCTTTAAAACAGAACCCATCTGGGTGGCATCACTCCTGAGAGGACACTGGAGAAAGTGGAGTGGGCCCAGCTCATGGGCAGGGGCGCAGAGGGAAAGGCACCCTTAGCAGCCTCCGCTTCCAGCATCCCCTCTGTGAGGGTAGAGAGAGAGAAGACGTGCCGCATGTGTGGGGCCCCCACAGTGAGCCTGGAAGCACCAGAGCCATTCAGTCAGCCAGCAGCGTCGCCCAGTGGTTCCAGAAGACCTGGAGGCCTCGTCCTGGGAAGACCAGCAGTCGATGCCGGCCGGGAAGAGGGCCCTGCCCACCTTGCACGCCCCCCACCCACCAGCCTTTTCCAGACAGCCTCTCAGAAGCTGTTTCTGGGTTGGCGGCCCTCAGAGCCAGGCATCCAGGGGAGGCACCAGGGCTGGGGTGAGGGCATCAGCAGGGAGGCTCAGGACAGGGCTGGAGCCCAGGTCAGCTGACCCTGTACTGCCACCTGCCCCAGCCTGTCCGACAGCCATGCCCTGGTTCTTTCTGTCACCAAAGCTGCACTTTGTACTGACTATGCATAAATAATTCAAAAGCTCAGAGTGGAAATTTTCTTCCTTGAGAGTTCTTCCTCCCTTCGGATGACTTCATCTCCCTGGAGGAGCTGCGGAGTAGGGTCCCCTTGCTATGGCCGCCAGGGGCCGGCCACCACAGGGCTGCCCTGGCGGGGTGGGGACAATAGCTGGGTGAATGCTGGAGGGAGCTACAGGCAGGCTGTCCCCAGGGTAGGGAGGCAGGGATGGCAGTGGCTGACCCAGGGCCTGCTTCTGAGATGATGCAGGGGCTGAAAGCAACACCAAACCGGCACAGAAATCTGCTGACCTTTGTGTTCCCTGAGTCGATACAGGATCAATAATCCGGAGCAGACAGGGAGGGCTCCATGCACAGTGCCCTGCGTATGTCCTGGCATGCAGCCTGCTTCCCGGAGCCCACGCCATGGTGTGGCTACCGTGGGTCATAACTGCTTTGAGGGGCACTGCAGATCTGTGTTGTTGCTTTCCTGGCACCTCAGAGACCTTGTTTTCAAGTCAAACCTATTTACAAGAACAAAAGTGACTCTGTCCCCCTTCCCAGAGCTCTGGTGTGTGTGACTATGTTCCTGCCCTTAACGCCTACCTCAGCGATGACGGGAGTGCTGGGAACAGCCCCCACGGACTTCATGCTGCCCCCCGTGGACTCCACCCTGCCCCCACCCCCGCACACTGCCCGTTGCCCCCACAATGAACTCCACGCTGCCCCCTTGCACTCCACACTGCCACCCACAGACTCCATGCTGCCCCCCGCACTCTGCATTCACTCTTTCAAGTAACCGTCACAGCGACCCTCCCCTTCGTTCTGGGCAGAAACCACCAGAAATCATGCATCGTCTCATGTCCTTTCATCAGCTACTGACTGGACACTTCCTCCGTATGGGGCACTGGGCTAGGCTTAGCAGTGAGGAACGTGCCCTGGGCACCTGCCAGAGTGCCAGAGGCCATATGACTGATGAGGATGCAGGCTCTCGTGTCTGACCCCAGCACTGTTGCACAGCCTCTGGGCAGTGCAGAGCCTCTGGGCAGTGTCTGTCCCTCATCAGGACTGCTGACGTAGAAATGGCACCTGCCCCAGTTGGCACTGGGCAGCCTGGGGTGGGCTCGACTTCTGCGGCCTCCATGTGGACCAGGCACTGTGTGTCCAGCAGGCTGAGGGCGGCCGTCCGGTCTTCCTGTGTGGGCCGTGGAGGTGGTGAGCTTTGGCGGGCAGCTCCCAATGTCTCTGGTTCTGTTGCCCCAGGTCAAGGAGATACTGACAGCACTGGGCTTGCTGTCTTGTGCCAACACGCGAACCGGGAGCCTGTCAGGTGGTCAGCGCAAGCGCTTGGCCATCGCACTGGAGCTGGTGAACAACCCTCCAGTCATGTTCTTCGATGAGCCCACCAGGTAAGTCAGGAGCATCTGGGCTGATGTCCAGGGGCAGGAACAACCCCCTCTATTCAGCAGTTCTTCCAGGTGACCCTGAGATCCTGATGTAGCCTCAGAGGGGGTGAGCTCACCCAGCGGTTCCTCCTTCCATCTGGGACCACTGGGTAGAAGAGCTGACTTACGCCCCCTCCCTCACTCAGAGACATCCCTGTGCTCAGGCCTGCACGGCATGTGTTGACCCTGGGGGTATGGCTTTGGGAGGAACTTCACAACTGTCTAGGCAGGACAGAGGTCGGGGGGTCCCCAGTCCTCTGGGCAGCGGGGAACATCCTTTCACGATGCATGTCTTTTCCGTGACACCAAGTTCCTCATGGCTCAGCCACTCTGAAGGCCAAGGTCATGGGACACCCTGGGAAACGGTCTGTCCTCAGGTGTGTTCTGGAAATGCCCTGCAGTTTAGCACATCAGAGGCTCAGAGATGCCTGCAGGACAGAATCCTGCCTCGGTTGCTCACCAGCTCTCTATACCCACGGGCGCTCTGACCCCTGTCCTGGGTGACGTCCTTTACGTTCGGGGCTCCCCTGTGGAACTGCTGCTCTGGAGTCCTGGCTCCGGTGCCCCCGGCCGCAGGTTGAGCTCGTCTGACTCCTGCATGTGTCCTGTTCAGTTGTCCCGGGGAGGATGGGTGGCCGGGAACGAGGCTGCTCCTAAAATGACTTAAGCCAGACTTTCCATTGTCTCATTTCTGCCCCTCACTCACCTCTCCAAAGTCCGGCTAGATTTGACAGCAGCGTGACCGTGACCTTCTGGGGGTCAGGAGGGGAGGCTCACCTGTTTTCTTCTCTTGGGCCTGCACAGCAGCAGCCCACGGTGTCTGTCAGTTACTTCAGGAAAACAGACCCCAGTGAACCCTTGAATAGCATCTTGCAGGCTGAATGCCCTGAATGCTCTGAGATGGGCGGGCTCGGGGACTGCCCAGCACACACTGTCCCCTGGGCCTGTCACTTCAGAGTTGAGGGGATGGGAGCAGGAGTAGATATGAGAAGCCAGGAAAGGAGAAGAGAGAAGAGAGGTCCCCCCAAGGACCCTACTGTACAGTGAATTACCTGCCGGAGTAAAGCCCACCTGGGCTGCACCAAGGCTGCCTTCTATGGGTGACACCCCCATTGCCAGCCCCATAGATGGGAGGTGGGGAGTGGGGGGTGGTGACTGCGGAGCACTAGACCACCTGAGGCACAGCTGCCTTCCTGGACAGTTGTGAAGTCCCCTCTACCCAGATGAGTGGGGACCCCCCCACCTCTGTCCTGCCTGGACAGTTGTGAAGTCCCTCCACTGCCTAGATGAGTGGGGACCCCCACCTCTCTCCTGCTTGGACAGTTGTGAAGTCCCCTCACACCCAGATGAGTGGGGACCCCCCCCAGTCCTGAACTCTGGCAAGAAGGCTCGCTGGGGTCCCTCCATTCTTGCCAGGAATAAAGTGTAACATGCAAAGCCCCACTGTGTGCCCCGACACTAAGCAGCAAAACAAACAGCAAGAGCAGAGCCCTGCCTGGGACGGGGCAGCTGCAGCTACAGGCCCCTGATGCCAAGCCCTCTGGGACAGGAGCTCCCTGGGCCCCTGGGACCGGGGGCAGTGGCTTGTTCCTGCCGCCCACGGGCGTCTCACGATGCCCCTTGACTTGCAGCGGCCTGGACAGCGCCTCCTGCTTCCAGGTGGTCTCGCTGATGAAGGGGCTCGCTCAAGGGGGGCGCTCCATCATCTGCACCATCCACCAGCCCAGCGCCAAACTCTTCGAGCTGTTTGACCAGGTACGCGGGCCCCGGGCCCTCCCCACCAGATGACTGCTGCACTCAGGTCAGCCTGAATGACACCAAACCCTGGGTACCCTCGGCCTTCTGTTAGCTCGTGGGGCATCTTCATTTTTGAGAGCGTTTAAGTGCCAGGTTTTGTGAGACTTGTGGAACCATATGCAGCAAAGGGGGTGGGGAGTGGAAGTTGCTGAGCAAGGTCCTCTCTCGGTCCTGGTGGTCGGTCGTGGGATCCTGGGTGTCACCAGCATTGTAGAACTTCATCACCTCCCCTGTTAAAAAGTGGGAGGGGGGACACTTGTTTTCCAGAATTAATAACGGGTTACAGCATTTGCACAGTATCATTTGGTTTATAAATCTCAGGTTTTGGCCAGGCACGGTGGCTCTCCCCTGTAATCCCAGCACTTTGGGAGGCTGAGGTGGGTGGATCACTTGAGCTCGGGAGTTGAAGAAGAGCCTGAGCAACATGGTAAAACCCTGTCTCTACAAAAGAAAAAAAAAGGGCCAGGCGCGGTGGCTCAAGCCTGTAATCCCAGCACTTTGGGAGGCCGAGACGGGCGGATCACAAGGTCAGGAGATCGAGACCATCCTGGCTAACACGGTGAAACCCCGTCTCTACTAAAAATACAAAAACTAGCCGGGCGAGGTGGCGGCGCCTGTAGTCCCAGCTACTCGGGAGGCTGAGGCAGGAGAATGGCGGGAACCCGGGAGGCGGAGCTTGCAGTGAGCTGAGATCTGGCCACTGCACTCCAGTCCGGGCGACAGAGCGAGACTCTGCCTCAAAAAAAAAAAAAAAAAAAAAAGTACAAAAATTATCCAGGTGTAGTGGCATACTCCTACAGTCCCAGCTACTCAGGAGGCTGATGTGGAAGGATCACCCGAGCCCAGGAGGTGGAGGTTGCACTGAGCCAAGATCGTGCCACTGCACTCCAGCCTGGGCAATAGAGCAAGACCCTGTATCAAAAACAAAACAAAACAAACAACAACAACAACAACAACAAATCTTAGGTTTTGATATTAGTCTGAGCAAAAATAGTCACAAAGGGATAAAATGTGTATAGCTCCAAAATTTTTTCTGAGCAGGGGGTTAGCATGAAAAATAAAAAGCAAGCAATATAATCAAATCATCCCTGGCTGTCCATCTTCTTCCCTGGCTTTTCACAGCTTTCCCTTCACATGCTAATAGGACCCTTGGGGGTGATGTAAAGCTCTCAGGAGAGGAAGTGGCTGAGCGTTTGGGCTGACCGATTGAGTGGTTGGTTGATGGATTGAGAGCTCGGTTACTTTCTGTGGAAGGCAGGGCTTGATCCCTTTCTCTCCTTCCTTTTTTCCAGCTTTACGTCCTGAGTCAAGGACAATGTGTGTACCGGGGAAAAGTCTGCAATCTTGTGCCATATTTGAGGGATTTGGGTCTGAACTGCCCAACCTACCACAACCCAGCAGATTTTGGTAAGCAGAGCCCTGAGCAGCTCAGGGGACGGGAAGGGGATTTTCCTCCTCTGTAGGTTTCACTTTTAGTGAAAAGTGCAGATGTCCCCAACTCAGAAACCACTTGACTGTTCCACAAATGGCTCAAGTGTCATCCAGTGATAAAACTTTTAAAGAACAAATAAAAAAAAAAGGTGCCCTTTCCTCTAGACTCTAGGTAAAACCATCTGGCCAGCCCATCTCTGCCTCTCTCCTCTCTCTGTGTCCTAATCGCCTCCTCTGCTGAGGACAGCAGTCATTGGGTTCAGGGCCCGCCCTGAGTCCAGGATGATTCATCTCAAGATCCTAATTACCTCTGCAAAGACCCTTTTTCAAATAAGGGTGCGTGGTGACGGTCCAGGTGGACTTCCCTCCTCCTTCGCCTTCCAGCCATCAGCCTTAATCTGTCATGTTTCTTTAAAATATTTGATTCGTGCAATTCCCAGGACTCGTATTTTCTACCACACTATTTCCCAAATTGTGTTCCATGAGACACCGTTCACGGGAAGTGCCTCTCACTCCTAAGGAGTAGGCTGTGATGGAGAGGAGAGAGGGAGAGGGGTGCAGGGAGTGCGGTTTAAGGGGGGATGGGGCCTGGGAGGGCTGTGGTTCTGGCTTTGCGCTTGCTCACAAGGGAGAGTAACAGATCAGTAACGGGTCAGTAACGGGTGCTGCTGAGTGGGCAGGGAGGAGAGGTCTGAAGCCTGCATGGAGGTGAGAACCTGGAGGGAAGGGCGGGCAGGAAGGAGAGGAAACATGGCATATGGGTATGCAGAGAGATCCTGGAGAGATGACGGTGTTCTGGGGATTCCATTTCCTCAATGTCATCTGACCAGAGAGTGGGAGGTGAGCGGAGTATGACCCACTGTGGCGGGTGTGGGTGACCAGAGGGGTCTGGAAACGTTGCCTGGCAGTGCTGTGGGCTCATTTAGATCCCTTGAGGATGACTTTCTGGTAGGGCCAATGTGTCCTGGTTTGTGGCTTGATCTAGGGGGTGTGGTGGCCCCTGTACCAGCGGGGAGGAAGCAAGTAGCTGGCTCTGCCAGAGGGAAGTGCGGGAAAGGGAAGGGCATTGAGGAGCTTTGGGCCTTAGCAAGATCGTTGCTGGAGTGGGAAGCGAGGCATGGCACAGGAGGACACGGAGGCAGGAGAGGGCAGAGGGGTTGGGAGAAAGCAGAGGTAGGCCGAGGGAAGGAGGCCAGTCTCCACGGGAGTGTGGAAGGAGTTGCAGGCTGCAGAGGAAGTCGAGGTGGAGGGTGAGCTTAGGGGAGCAAGTCCGCAGGCAGAGCGGGGAGGTGACGCTTGGGATGTGGGAGGAAGGAGCAGGTGGGGAGAGCCTGTGCAGGAGACACTCACCGGGATCTGAGAGGTGCAGGTGGAGAGTCCTAGGACCTCCAAGTCCCCAGGGTGCCAGCCACTCGTATGGCGATGGGCACATCCTTCTCTGCTGTCTTGGCTCTCATCACACCCTGCCAAACCACAAGCTCCTCAAGGAGGAGTCCCTCAAGGAGGAGTCCTTTGTTCTGCTCCCCTCCCCAGCCCCACCTTGGAGGCTGGCCCAGAGCAGGCATTCAGTAAGTACCGGCTGGATGAGCAGTCGGTAGATGCAGGAGCTCATTACTTCTCAGACCACCGACAGCACGTGTGTTTGCGTTTCCAGTCTCCTGACATGATAAAGGGCCTTGCTGGGGGGTTTGAGAGCCGCACGCTGGTTGATAAATGACTTTGACATCATGCCATTAGCACCACCAGGCAAGCACCTATGGAATCACTTTAAAACATTCCCACTTGAATAACGACTTTCGCATGTGGGTGATTGGGCCGTCCTTCCTGGAACCTGGGCTGACCCTGCGTCTGTGTCTCCTGCAGTCATGGAGGTTGCATCCGGCGAGTATGGTGATCAGAACAGTCGCCTGGTGAGAGCGGTTCGGGAGGGCATGTGTGACTCCGACCACAAGAGAGACCTCGGGGGTGATGCCGAGGTGAACCCTTTTCTTTGGCACCGGCCCTCTGAAGAGGTAAAGCAGACAAAACGATTAAAGGGGTTGAGAAAGGTAATGCAAATCCGGAAGCCCCTGGGGAAGGCTGCATGTGGCACTGTGCACCGCTGCATGAGAGCTCTTTCGGAGCAAGAAGGAGCGGCGGCTCTGACTGGCTTTCACCCGTTCCCCTCTTGCGTGTCCCCTCAGGACTCCTCGTCCATGGAAGGCTGCCACAGCTTCTCTGCCAGCTGCCTCACGCAGTTCTGCATCCTCTTCAAGAGGACCTTCCTCAGCATCATGAGGGACTCGGTAAGGCTGCCCCACATCTTCTCCCATGGCTAGGAAAGTCATGTGTCATTTTCTCCTAGACTCATCCTGATGGAATGTGTTTGTTCATTCTCATATTGCTATAAAGAAATGTCTGAGGCCGGGTGTGCTGGCTTACGCCTGTAGCCCCAGCACTTTGGGAGGCCAAGGCAGGCAGATCACTTGAGGCCAGGAGTTCAGACCAGCCTGGCCAACGGGGGGAAACCCCATCTCTACTAAAAATACAAAAATTAGCCGGGCCTGGTAGCGCATGCCTGTAATGCCTGCTACTCAGGAGGCTGAGGCAGAAGAACTGCTTGAACCCAGGGAGCAGAGGTTGCAGTGAACCAAGAACGCACCACTGCACTCCAGCCTGGGTGACAGAGCTAGACTCCCATCTGAAAGGAAGGGAGGGAGCGAGGGAAGGAGGGAGCGAGGGAAGGAGGGAGGGAGGGAGGGAGGGAGGAAGGAAGGCAGGCAGGCAGGCAGGAAGGAAGGCAGGCAGGCAGGTCTGAGCCTGGGGAATTTATAAAGAAAAGAGGTTTAATTGGCTCGTTGTTCTGCAGGCTGTATAGGAAGCATGGCCGGGGAGGCCTCAGGAAACTTTCAATCATGGTGGAAGGCAGGGGAGGGGCAGGCATTCCCCTGGGAAGGGGAATGGAGCGCTACACACTTTTAAACATCCAGATCTCACAATAATTCACCCACTGTCACAAGCACAGAACCAAAGAAGTCCACCCCCATGATCCAATCAGGCCCCATCTCCAACACTGGGGATTACAATTTGACATGAGATTTGGACAGGGACACAGACCCAAACCATACCACCAAACTTTCAAATTACTTTTCTTCCATTTGCAATAGTCAGCGTTCACTGTAATGCTGCAGTAACAAACACTCCCGTCATGTACGTGTCTCCCTCCACTGATATTTGTGTCCTGCTTGTGTTAGGGGTGGCAACGGTGGGTTGTGTCATGGCTCCGTCCCATAAGTCTTCTGATCCTGGGACAGCTCCTATCTGGACATGCGTTTCTGCAGCATGTCAAAGGAAAAGTGCAAGAGAGAAACCAAATGACAGCCCTTAAAACTTCCAGTTGGAGGCGGCAAATTGTCACTTGCACTCACATGTGGTTGGCCTAAACAAGTCACATGGCCGAGCCTGAAACCAGGGCCGTAGGCAAGTCCATTTCTCCTTCAGGAAAGCACTGTGAATTACGAGGATTGGGGTGGGGGGCTGGACAATTCCTTATAGGGAAGGAGGTGATGAATACACGGGAACCATAGTTCCACCAGAGAAGTGGACAATCTGGCTTCCAGCTTAGGAGCGGCTGAATGCCTGGCATGGCTTCTGGGACCTAATTGAAAGACAGAGAGGCTCACCGCAGCCCACGCCAGAGTTCTTGGAGCCTCTGATATGGCCACTTCTCCCTCACCGTTGTTTTTACCTTTCCTCTCTTCTGAGGGTAGACTTCGTTTGTTCTCCATTTTTAAATCTTTAACAAAGGATAGTAATTATGTCTGTTTTAACACAACAAAAGCCTGACATGTGTGCATATGTGTGTGCAAGCATGCGTGTGTGTGTGTGTGTGTGTGAGTTGCTTTAGGGTTTGGCTTGTTTTTCTAGAGGAGAAGAGAGGATAAAGTCCAAGAACTGCTGTCACAGAGTTCAGGGTCCCATGCTTCCAAAGGCCGCAGCCAGGTTGTTCTCTGGGCTGAGGACAGCTTTGCGCATGCACTGGGTAAGACGCGGGTCTGCCCCCAGGTCCTGACGCATCTGCGCATCACCTCGCACATTGGGATCGGCCTCCTCATTGGCCTGCTGTACTTGGGGATCGGGAACGAAGCCAAGAAGGTCTTGAGCAACTCCGGCTTCCTCTTCTTCTCCATGCTGTTCCTCATGTTCGCGGCCCTCATGCCCACTGTTCTGACATGTGAGTGACAGGCCACAGACCCCTTCTTCCTTATTTTCAATTCCTTCCCAAGCTTGGAGGCCTGAGGTCATGCCTTGACCAACAGATGAGTTTTCTAAACACAATGTTTTTGTTTTTTCAAATATCATCTTCTTTGTTGACAGATCAAGTTGTATTGTATTTGCTGTTAAATAAGAAAATACAATACTTAAGCCAAAGGAATGAATCCCAAATGGAAGACTTTTAAGCATGGTGGAAGGCTGATGGGAGGGGGATTTCTCAAAGATTCACTGATTAGGAGCCCCCCAAATCTACTACTTAAGCGTTACCTAGTTCAGTTGTTAAGATAGCTCTGCACAGCCCACTTCAGGAGCAGAGAAGCTCTCTTAGATGGATCTCCACACAATTCCAGTTTGTTCACAAGGAGGCTGCCCTTGGTCACTTTGGGCGACAGTGAACACAGCTGCTGCTTCTCTGGAACTTCAGCATAAACAGCCCCTCCCTAGGTACCTCCTCCCCAAGCTGCCCCTGATTTCCAAGAGCAGCTCGCAGCTTTGCTCATGGGAAGGCACCACGCTGATGCGGAGTTTCAGAAGAGGCTGACTCAGGAAGAGTAAGGCCAGGCACCAATCCTTGCATTCATCACTAAGATGATGCTTTGCGTTCACAGACACACTCCCCACCCTGATTCTCCACCCGGTGACTCTTCAGGTTATCCACATGGGTGGCGAGTTTTCCAGGCTAGCAAAACACGTCCTGTCCTTGTTCAGTCTCTCAGTGCCCTAGACCAGAGCTGGGTTATGAGCCGCTCAGCTCGAGGTCACCGGTTGGGATGTTAAACAGACTCGCTGCGCATGGTTGCTGACCCTTCTTTCTTGCTTTTCTATCTCCTAGTTCCCCTGGAGATGGGAGTCTTTCTTCGGGAACACCTGAACTACTGGTACAGCCTGAAGGCCTACTACCTAGCCAAGACCATGGCGGACGTGCCCTTTCAGGTGTGTTAGCCAGGGGCTGGAATAGGAAACGGGGGCAAGAGTTCTCCTGTACACCCTTTATATTGAGTAAGAGGGCCTGCCAGGGATGCAGGGTGGCGTGGCCCGACGTCAGGAGCTCTGGTGGGAGCTCTGGCAGGAGCTGTGGGGAGTGGGGAAGGACCCGACTTCGGGAGCTCTGGCGGGAGCTACGGGGAAGGGTTGGCTGCCCAGGAGCTTTGCTGTTGGCCTGCGGTAGTGAGAAGCGGCTGAGCCTGAGGCTGATGGGCCCTTGTTTCCAGATCATGTTCCCAGTGGCCTACTGCAGCATCGTGTACTGGATGACGTCGCAGCCGTCCGACGCCGTGCGCTTCGTGCTGTTTGCTGCGCTGGGCACCATGACCTCGCTGGTGGCACAGTCCCTGGGCCTGCTGATCGGAGCCGCCTCCACGTCCCTACAGGTGCCAGCCCAGGAGGCGCTGAGTGACGGCATGAGGGCTGGGCTTCCCTGCGCCATCTTGGCCTGAGCTAGGGGACTCTGCCACCCCTCCCCCTACGTCTGCCCTGACCCTCCTAGATGGGGCCGTTCCCACGGGAAGGGCCCGCATTGTCGAGGGTCAGGATCGGCTGGCTTCCACAGTGCGCAGAGCGGGCAGCCTCACGTGTGCTGACTGCCTGCTGGGCGCCCTTCCCAGCCTTTCCCAAACCTGAGCTCCTGTAGCCCCAAGCACAGGCATGCTTAGGTGAGCCATGCTTAGGTGCTGTGCTGGCCCCATTTTACACAGGGGGGCACTGAGGCCCAGAAGGCAAAGTGATTTGTCAGGGGGTCACACAGCTGTCTCAGGAGCCAAGCTCTCAACACCTACACATCGCTGCCTCTGTGGGGACCCTCGGCTTCTCCATGGGCCCCTTCCTCCTCCCGTCGCCCACCCTGCCCCCCGACCTGCCACCCACGTGCACCTGCAGGTTCTCTACCTCTGTGGCTTCGGGACACTCGGCCTGAGCCTGTCCTTCCGGACAAAAGCACTGCTCTCGAGGCCCTCAGGGTCCCATGCTGGGTGCAGTGTATTCCTGGGTCGCCTCCAGTCCACCACGAGCCGGCTGCCTGGCCCCCAGGGCCCGGGTGCCCTCACCCTAGATGAGGATAGCCACGGAGCCCGGCTCACAAGGCTGCCATGGACCAAAGATGACACAGCAGGAAGGTGCCAGGCCCACACCAGCTGCAGCAACCCATGTCCCCCAAGGCCAGCCCCAGCGCACCTGCTCAGCCACCGCCAGGCCTTCTGCCTAGGGCGCTCAGGCTCCGCAGGGGTCACTAATCAGAGCAGGACTGGGATGCCCCTGTCTGCACGGTTACACACGGCACACATGCACACAGACACTACACACTACACACACCACACCACACACTACACACCACACAATACAAACACACCACACTACACACACCACACTACACGCTACACACACCACACCACACACTACACACACCACACCACACACACACACTACACACACCACACTACACACTGCACAATACAAACACACCACACTACACACTACACACACCACACACCACACACACACACTACACACTGCAGACACACCACACTACACACTACACACACCACACACCACACACACCACACACCACACACTACACACTGCACAATACAAACACACCACACTACACACTGCAGACACACCACACTACACACACCACACACCACACACACTACATACCACGCACTACACACACATCACACTGCACACTGCAGACACACCACACTACACACACCACACACCACACACACTACATACCACGCACTACACACACATCACACTGCACACTGCAGACACACCACACTACACACTACACACCACGCACTACACAATCACACTGCACACTGCAGACACACCACACTACACACACCACACTGTACACCACACACCACACACACTACACATCAAGCACTACACACACATCACACTGCACACTGCAGACACACCACACTACACACAAATACTACATACACACCACAGTACCTACCACATACCACACCCCCCATACACACCACACACTACACACCACACCACACACTACAGACATCACACACCACACAGCAGACATTGCACACACCACACACACTCCACACAACCTCCTACCCCCCATACACTCACAGCGCCCTGGCTGGACCTGTGCTCACCGTGAACCCTGAGTCACAGCGGTTTGTTCCATCTCTGGGCTGCTCTCCCGGAGGGGCCGACAGGCAGGCGCCCGTCCGGCCTATGGAGGCTGCAGTCCTTCCACTGGGCCCCGACTGTGGGGGTGCCCACCACACACCTGCCACGGGCCAGGCACTGGCCTTAGCCCCCCGGGGACAGCTGTGGAGGAGCAGGCAGCAGCCTTTGAGGAGGTGTGTCCCCATCTGTCTGGCCTGGGCACGTCCACCGGGTCCCAGCTCATCCTGGGCTGTAGGGGGCTCTGGGGCTGCCACGTCACAGCAGGGCAGCTGGGGGATCCTCAGAGATGGTGACCCCGCACCTTGGGGACGCTGCACCCTCTGCCCCATTAAGGACCCTCATTACCATGCCCAGAAGGTGCCCTGGCCCTGCCCCAGGGGAAGCTGGGGTGGGCGAGCCTCCTCTGCAGGAGGCCAGGCTACAAGTTCTGCTACATCTGTCCCCTGTGCCCCCAACTCCAGGTGGCCACCTTCGTGGGCCCGGTGACAGCCATCCCCGTGCTCCTGTTTTCGGGGTTCTTCGTCAGCTTCGACACCATCCCCACGTACCTGCAGTGGATGTCCTACATCTCCTATGTCAGGTAGCGGGCGCGGGGCACGCATGGCGTGGGGACCGAGGGTGACGAGGGAAGAACTGCCTCCAATGGCGTGAGGGGCTCACAAAAGCCACCCTGGGCTGCTGGCCAAGTGCAGATCACACATCTGAGGATCCAGGCCTTCCATCTTCCTGGTAGTTCCACCTGCTTCTCCCCAACACACACACACTAAACAAGGAGGCCACACAAACCAGCGCTTGGCACCCCAAGGGCCATGGCAGGCCCAAGTGTTCTGGGCATTTCTGAGAGCTGCCTTTGGTGGAAGTGCTTCCATTTTTTAGAAACATTTTTCCTCCCCGAAGTGCACAGTGCTCTTAACAAGTGATGATTGTAAAACCTTCATAAGAAATCTGGTGGGGGCTGGGTGTGGTGGCTCATGTCTGTAATCCCAGCACTTTGGGAGGCCAAGGCAGTCAGATAGCTTGATGTCAGGAGTTCGATACCAGCCTGGCTAACATGGCAAAACCCAGTCTCCACTAAAAACTCAAAACAATTAGCTGGGCATGGTGGCACGCAACTGTAATTCCAGCTACTCCGGAGGCTGAAGCAGGAGAATCTCTTGAACCTGGGAGGCAGAGATTGCAGTGAGCTGACATTGTGCCGTTGCACCTAGGTGACAGAGCGAGACAGAGAGAGAGAGAGAAAGGAGGAAGGAGGGAGGGAGGGAGGGAAGGAAGGAAGGAAAAAAGGAAGGAAGGAAGGAAGGAGGGAGGGAAGGAAGGAAATCTGGTGGGAAACAAGTCATTTTTAAACAACTTTTTAAACATCCTAATATCTTGGAACAAGAATGCCCAGTGCCTCAGGTCCTTAGTTACAGGGTTTCGTGCCCTCTGCGGAGCAGGGTGTTGGCACGCTGGCCCCACCAGGGGCAGCACCCATCTTCTGAGCTGCAGAAGTTCCACGTGACACAAAGATCCAAAGTTTGGAACAAGCTCTTCTTTTCTAGAATGTCAGTTCAGACTCAGGTATATTGTTCAAGAAAACAGAATGAAAACAAAGCCCTTGTACAGAGTTTCAACAATCTGTGTGTGCTCCAACACCACGAAATCAGAAACCAACGTCTTTCTTCTCAAAATGAGTGCTTTTGTTCTGACAGGGCGGGGCTGGAGCAGAGGGAGAGAGGGGCAGGAATGTTTCGTATAAATCTTCTCAAGTCCTTGCAAGTTGGCCAGCCCGTGTTTCCCTCCAACCGATAGAAAGCACGTAACCTCGGAAGTGAACAAAAGATTTCTCAGTGCATTTCACCAGTGAATGCATATGTACTGTTCATTCAACTTGGTTTTTTGCTCGGGGCCCTGGAGGAAACAAAATTGGAAGAAAAACATAGTGGAGCTGTTGCCCATGTTTATCTTAAGGAGATGGTGGGCGGTGAGGAAGTATTCTGGGGAAGGCAGCCCTTTGGGAAGGGAGGACAGCCAGGGTGGGAATCGCAGGGAGGGTGAACAACATTGACCTTCAGGCAACAGTGTGGTTGGCTGGGAGAGTGCCCTCCCTCATGCCCGTCCTTTCCTCCTAGGTATGGGTTCGAAGGGGTCATCCTCTCCATCTACGGCTTAGACCGAGAAGATCTGCACTGTGACATCGACGAGACGTGCCACTTCCAGAAGTCGGAGGCCATCCTGCGGGAGCTGGACGTGGAAAACGCCAAGCTGTACCTGGACTTCATCGTACTCGGGATTTTCTTCATCTCCCTGCGCCTCATTGCCTATTTTGTCCTCAGGTACAAAATCCGGGCAGAGAGGTAAAACACCCGAATGCCAGGAAAGAGGAAGATTAGACACTGTGGCCGAGGGCACGTCTAGAATCGAGGAGGCGAGCCTGTGCCCGACCGACGACGCAGAGACTCTTCTGATCCAACCCCTAGAACCGCGTTGGGTTTGTGGGTGTCTCGTGTTCAGCCGCTCCGTCCAGCTGGGCTGGATTCTCTCCATTCCCCTTTCTAGCTTTAACTAGGAAGATGTAGGAAGGTCGGTGGTTTTTTTTTTTACATACAGAATTTTAAATACCACAACTGGGGCAGAATTTAAAACTGTAACACAGCTGGCGACGAGAGGCTTCCTCAGTCCAGTGCTCCTTAGTACCAGGCACCGTGGGTGCTGGATGGGGAACCGCAAGCAGCCTCTCGGCTGATGGCTGCACAGTCAGATGTCTCGGGGCAGAGGGGCCGAGCACGGAGCGATTCCATTTTATGACTGTTGTTTTTCATAGTCTCATCTTTCTAAGGTGTGTCTCTTTTCCAATGAGAACTCATTTTTGCAAGCCAAAAGTTAATCAATTGCATTCATTTTAAGAAACTGTACCTTTTTAGTACTTGCTGAAGAATGATTTGGGGTAAATCACGTACTTTGTTTAGAGAGGCAAGGGGTTTAACCGAATCACCTAGCTGGTCTCATACGCAGACAGCACTTGTGAAGGATTGAATGCAGGTTCCAGGTGGAGGGAAGACGTGGGCACCATCTCTACTGAGCCATGCAGAAATTTTTAAAAGCTATACGAAACATTGTAAGAAGACATTGGCCAACTCTTTCAAAGTCTCTTATTTTCCACGTGCCTCTTATTTTAAGCAAAATATATTGTTTGTTTCTTCCTAACTTTCTGACTACCTTAATTTTGCCTAGGTTGATTTAAACAAACAAACAAACAAACAAACAGCATCCCTTTCCTCCTGTATCACCTCAGCTACCTCCACTGAACCTGGAAGAGCAGGGCTTAGGGAAATTCAGGCACGACCTTTGAGGGTTGTCTCTGCAGGAGCAGCCAGCAGAGAAAGATGGGCTAACTGTGCAACAGGGTAGGAGGTCAACAAGATGGCATCAGAATCCAAGGGCTTAGGGCAAAGTCAGTAGACTTCAGTGTGTGGAGGCATTTGAAACTTGATCAAACAACGCATTTCGAGTGGTGGGGGATTTCATCTCTGGTTTTTGTGACCTCACAGCCACATCACCGCCTCAGTGTTAGGCTTGTGTAAACTTTGCATATTGGAAACCACCTTCTTTCTTACGACTGAATCACATAGGTCAGATCCCACTAGGGCAGGAACAGGTGCCTATCTGGAGGTCAAGTGGCCTTTGAATTCAAACAAGGCTACCTGTGTGCTTGTCAGCTCTCAGAGGCAGTTTAACTACACGCGGAGAAGGTGATTCTGGCCAAAGAAGTCCATCTTTAGGACAATGCCATTGTTTCCTCCTTCTAGAATATCATTCTCCAAGAATCCGGGCTTCTGATGGAAAGGCTGTGTTTTTGTGGGCAAATCAGTGAAACTTTCTGAGCTACATTTTTCCTCATCTGTAAATAGTTACAGTAAATCATGCCCACGGCCATGCCAGCTCAAAGGGGGTCAAAGGGCGTGGGATTCCTTGGTGATGTCGCTGAAGCTCTTATTTCCCACTTTGAAAGAACGAAAAGGGTCTGAATTTTATTTACACATGGATTTAGTTTGCAAATTCTTAGAGATTCCTTTTTTACTGCTAGATCTTTTTTCGTAAACACAATTGAGATAGGTATTAAAGTGTAATTTTAAGTGTGCTTGTTCTATACAAATATGGCATTGCCTTCCAGATTAAGTTTTTAACCAGAGTCAAACTTAGCCTTTATAAAAAGTCCTCATTTAATTTCAAAACAGATCTTCTTGTAAGACATCGCCCATAGGGAAGACCTACGTAGGAATAGCTGGGTGAAATGCACAGTTGGAAAAAGGCAAAAGTCCTTGCTCATGGCTCAGAACTACATCGAGTGAGGTCGGTGTTGAAAACGCCCGTTCCCTCCAGGTGAGCCTTTCCCATTGTGGATTAGTGTTGGGGGTTCATGGCCCTAATACAGGTGTGTCTGCCAGGAACTGCACTGCGTGGACCCACAGCCCTGCCCCAGAAGCAGCTTGGTCTCGTTTGCTGAGACCGCTTGCTGTACCTCATCAATTTCAGGAGGAAACAGGGAGATGCCTCTAGATTTAAAATCTGGTTTCGGAGAGCACCTAAGCCCTCTGATGGAATGACTCCCGTAGGAATTTGATGGAGGTACTTCTACGGGGAAGGGCTTGGGAACCGTGAGGGCTGTTAGGCTGTAAGAAGGGAATGGATATGTGAGATCACGTGGATTTATTTTTTGAAGGGTGAACTGGAGTAGGTGAGGATTCTGCAGTCGATGGTGCAGGATGGCTTTGCTCAGCCCTCCCCTGTAGACTGGAGGAAAGCCTACCGCAAAAGGAGGAGAGGATGCGTCTGTCCTAGGCGCAGCCAGCCTCCCTCTTCCAGGTTCAGCAAGGGCCCCTGGTTGGGCATTTTCCTCGTAACCTTTGGCAGCATTGACTCAAATGCCATTGTTTAGCTTTCCAGATATTTCCCCGCTGCTTTTTGTGTTAAGGTAGTTTGGTAAAATGCCTTATTCCAATGACCTAAGATAACATCAAGCAACTCATTGATTTACTTTTCTAACTAGCTGTGGTTAAGAGGCACCCGGCAACGTGCTGTCTTTCACGTGTTGAACGTTAAACCCAGACCAACTCCCCAAATCTAATTTGTTTCAGTAATTCCTGAATGCAATGACCCAGATACTCCTTTCATCTCTGATTGAGTTTCTTCCATTAGAAGGAAGGATTAAACCTTGGATAAAAGATTCGCAGCTGCCCCAGTGGTTAATAGAGGTGAAAATGGAAGTTTCAGTGAAACTGCTGGGGCCTTTTGCCTTTGTCCCCATCCAAAAAGTTTTGTCATTTTGTGCCTCTCTTTCTTCTCCTCTGGCTGAATATCCACTGGAGATTGAATTCTCCGAAACTCCCTGCTTGGGTGAAGTGGGAAGCTGTCTCCAGGAAGGGGAGTGACTGTGCAAAGTTTTACATAGTCGATGCTAGAATTGGATTACATCACCTGGGGGAGCCGCCTTCAGCACCAGGAAATAGGACATGGAGCTTTGAGGTGAAAACTTATCTTAGAAACTCACAAAAAGTCATTTCCCCAGCCCGACATCAGGGACAGACCATACTCATGGGGGAGAAACCGGGCTTGGTTGTTGGAGTGAGAAGAGAAGGCACGACTCTGGTGCACCGAGCACCTTTCCTTGTGGCTGTTTCCAGGCACTGGGCTGAATGCTCTCAGAATCCCCTGTCCCCTGCCCACTCCTCAAACCCTTACTGACCCACCCCTCTCGCCTGGTCCTGTCCCAGGCCCTGGGAGTGAGAGGGAGGGGACTCCAACGTGGGTTTGCCCTCCAGTGTGGTGGGAGGGACCCACGTGGCCACTTGGCTTAGCCCTGCTCATGGTGCAGACGTGGAACGCGGAGGTGGGGAGAGGCTCCGTGATGTCCCCGGGGCCCCAGAACGAGGAAGGAGCAGAGTTGGGATTCCAGCCCAGTTGGACCGCAAAGTCCCTGTTTTGTTTACTGCCTCCTGTTCATGGCGTATGAATGTATCTGAGATGCTTTGTAAGGCATAAAGTGCAATACTAGTTTAGTGGCTGATTGTTCAGTGATTCCTTCTGTCACCAAACAGATGGCTGAGATGAGAGGGAAACCCAAGCCTAATGCCCTTCAGTGGCCTTGCATCGGAGTGCCCGTGACAGGTACCTCTGCATGGAGAGAGGCTGTCCTCGCCCTTGCCTGGCTCCTCCTATTGCAACAGTCCTGTGGACTGGCTCAGGCTCCAGAGGGGCTGGTGTGTGTGTGTGTGTGTGTCTACATACAAGCACATGTGCACACATGCACACACACATACATGCACGCACGCACGTGCACACATACATGCCGGTGTGCAGACTTGGCTCCAGGCGTGTGTCTGATAGTATTATTCTATGATATTTCCCTCATCTCCATAGAATAGCAGCTTCTGAATCCTCAATCAGGCTTTTTACTTCAAGAAGAGAAGAAAAACCTCTCTCCTTGCAGGTCTGTGGTGCAGATGGGAAAAGTGTAGTCAAAACCCATGAAGGCTTTAGTCAAATGCCAGCTGAATTAGAACGTGACAAACGTTAGACAGAACACCCCGACTGTGCAGGCGGGGGAGGCGCAGAGTGATTAAATATAAAGTTAGATACTTTTAAGGAATAAAGACTCTAATAAAATATTTTATATAAAACGTTTTACCTGTGTTCGGCCTCAGATGCTTTACGTGATTGGCTTGCATTTTCTAAGTCGATGGATTCTTAGGCTGTGTCTGGAATGCATTTGTTGTTCCTCTGGGAAGAGCACTGATTTGTCACTTATGTTCTGGTCCAAGACCTGGCTGTAGATGAGCCCGTTCTCAATGATGTTCATGTTTTATGTTGAATTGTCTTAAAGTTTTGTGTCTCCTGTTCTCCCAGAATCCTCACCCATATCCTCCTGCCTCGTGATATTGGCCATGACCTCGAAATATGGCTGGAGGAGGCTCATGGCAGGGCTAGCAGGAGGGCTCTGGACCACACCTTCCCTTTGGTCCTCTCCACCCTTGCAGGGGCTCCCTCAACCCGGGCTCTGGGGTGGTAGCTCGGGCAGGGCGATATCACTTCTTCTTTACTCTGCTTTGCTGGAAACCCATTCCCCAGGCTCAGCTCTGTAGAGTCGGCTACTGGTGGGGAAAGCAGCCCCTCTCGAGGTTTTGGTCCCAAAGTTGAGGTGAGCAGGGCCTAGAAGTTGCTCGGTGTTATGTGCTGCATTAGCCCATGGCTCCCTGAGCTCTGGCCAGGCAGTGTCCCTCAGAGTGAGGACTTCCTGGGACAGCAGTGGCTTAGAACTGGGCTTTCAGATTCAGTTTCCCTCCCACCTCCGGGATGCAAAGTAGAGAGCTGGGCTGGGTGAGGTCGCAGAATCGACCCACAGTGGCCCTGCACTCCTCTCATGGCGGGCAAGCACAATCGGAGGCTGCCCCAGGCGTGCACATAAGCTCACAATGCACACTTTGCTTCCCCCTCAGTAACCCCTGCCTCTCTGGACTGCCCGGCCGCCCTGGATCCCAGTAACGTTAAAGTCATGATCCTTTCCGAGCCACTGTGCTTGGCCTGTCCCATTGGGGAGATTCCTCCAAGATAATCGCCCCCTGCAAAGACAGGGGCTTCTGATGTCCACGTGTGGGGCTGGCCTTTTTAGGGAACCTCCCTGGGACCAGAAGCAAGGAAGAAATAGGAGACCCTGCATCCCCATGGCACAGTCTAATTTTCACTTACAAGCTCAATTCAGGCTGTCCTTAAAATCCACGTGTCCTGGGCAGGAAGGAAATGGGATGGGCACACACACACATCCTTCTGCTGTGCTGGGCTAAAGTTCCTAATAACTATCCTACATCCTGCCTGTTTCCTTTTTCCATATTTGAGGAAACAGAAGGGTTTAGCCTTAGCCCAGTTTTTTATGTTATCTCTGAACAGGCCAACCTGGAACCACCCCTCACACAGACACGTGTGGCCTGCCCCAGTGTGCCCGAGGCCCACCCTGCTTTGCCTGGGGTTGATGTGAATGACACACATGTGAGTGGAGGCTGGGATTAGGACCCTGAGGCTTCCCTGTTCTCAGAAATAGTCTCCTGGCATCAAAAGGAGAAAACAGGCCATGCCACTGGCTACCACATTCCAGCCTGGCAAGGGTTACTGTTTATAGAGGCACCATTTGGAGGCTTTTCCATGGAGAATGACCATTGTAAAGCTGAAGAGAAAGGAACAGAAGCACAAAGGCACCTTGATTCATCGCAAACAGGCAGGGGCTGCCGGCTGGAGGAGAGCTCTGCATTTTGAGGGCGTGCTGGACTGGACTCGCTGTGGGCTCCTCTACAGCTGTGGGCTAAGCTTGCCCAAGCCACTCCCCTTTTCCAGAAAGCCACTCCCATGGCCACCGGGCTTTCAGGTCCAGGTTGAGGACACAGCCACGGGCACATATGTGTTTGTTTCACTGGGGTTCATGGTTTTGGGGACAGTCTTCTAGCCCCCGAGATCTCGGGAAAGGCATGAGCTCGAGCCACATACCTAAAAAGTAGCAAACTCAAAATTATTACATTCAGCTGTTTTCTGTCAATAAAGCACCACCATCCTCTGTGTGTCTGCACTGAACAAACATACGAGAGAATCTGGATGATCACTTTGGGTGCCTTTGACCTAAACTTTGCACATGACTTTAAACATGGCCCTGGCACTGCACACAGTAAGAAATGCTTTTTATTTTATGGTCCTTAAGGTTCCAAGATCCGATCTCTGGAAACGTGTAAGCCACCTGCTGTTACCTCTGACTCATGTGGTCCATTACCATGAGGGCCGGTGAGTGGGGCAGAGATGCTGAGGCCTGGGTGGCGAGGCCCGTGCAGTGAGGCAGGACCCTCCCTGGTGGCCTGTGGGGGGGGCTAGTCCTCTAGTCCCCCAGACAAATCTCCCTTTAAGGAGGCTTCTGAAGCTCTGAGTGCCGGCACTCAGAATTAAGTTGACTCCTCACTGCTCACTGCACTTGCCTACGAGCCTCTGGAAAACAGTTTGCCCAATGAGAGTGCTGCAGCTGAGGCAGAAGCAGACGTGTCTGTTTCTGGGGAAGTTACCCAAACAATCTCCCCTCTTAGGAGGCCCTAATGTGCCTCCTCCTGTGGGTTGAAATGCATCTGGCCTTGAAAGAGAAGGCTAGGAAGTTAAGAAGTACGTGGGTTTAGGGTTGACAGTCCCATATGCATGGACTCCTGGCGATCCCTGAATGCCACCTAATCTGAGTGGGAACACAGTTTGGTTTGTCTGAAAAATATAATAGTAACCATGGCAACGATTTCATTTTTACACCTTTGCATTTTTACATGTCTGTCAGTGTGCATCTTGGGGTCTCTCTTCCGTGACCTACCAACTTCCCAAGCTTCATAATCAATATCTCACTATTATGTCATTGGCCAACTAAAAACAGTAGCAAAACACCCAAATTGATATTATCATCCAAATTGATAATAAAATAGACCAACACACTCACACACTGGGGGCTTCCCATTTTTATAGTCTTGTCCCCCCACCTGCAGGGTGTGAGTGGGGATCAGTTTTTCAATAGAACATGTATGTTTGGTAAGTTAATAGGTGTAGCTGACCCCTTTGCCTTTGTTTTTATGTATTTATATTTTTCCTTTGTAGACATATTGATGCAATACCTGTTCATAGTTGAATCTGTTACGAATTGTTACCTTTTATTTGATGAAGAACTATTTAAAGATTTTCCTTTGTTATTTCTTCTAAAGCAAAAGTCAATGCAAGTAACTCTAATCAGCGTGCAAACGCCTGCATATATCTGTATATCTGCTATGTAATTATATAATGTTTTTATAATGCTGTGTGGATAACTTTACACTGATTTAGTTACTTGACTGTAGGAAACACTGTTGCTTTGCACGCTGTGAGAGGTTTGCACTGTTACAGACGAAGGCAACATATTTACATAGGTACATGTGTATACATATATATATTCAAAAATAACATCGGCTCTTTGGGGTGTCTGTTTCCTTGGTTGTTTCACACCACTGGAACATTGAACCTGGACAGACCCTAGAATGTGAGGTTCCTGACTCCACCTTACAGGCCAAAGAGCCACGTGTCTATTTCTGTAGACCTATCTCCTGAGATTTGTACATGCGTTTTTTGCAGACTTAAACTTTGTTTTCTGAAATTAGATGCCATTTATGATGATGTAATGTCAGTCAAATAAAGCATCATTATTTTCAGATTTCTGCTTCTCTTTCCTTTTGCTTTCAACAGCCCCAGCTCTCAGACCTGCTGGGGGACTCAGTTCTGGCAGAGCATCTAGCATTTTCCCCCTACCCGCCCTTGCTCTCAATGGAGCAGTTCTCTCTTCAGTGTCATGATGGATTCCAGTGAGGAAGACAAATAAGAGTGATGGTAAGGATGCCTGCAGCTCCAGATTCCATGGAGCACCGCGTAGTGGCACTGTACCCTACCTTTCCATGTGCAATCTCATCAAACCGTCATGTCATCAGAGCTGGAGAGTCACAACTGGCCCCATTGTTCAGGTTAAAAACACCGAGGCTCAGGGAGATTACACAACTTCCCAAAGCCACAGAGCTGGTCGGTGGTGCACACAGAAGTGAGACCCTGGCCATCCTGCTAGGGAGCCAAGGCTCCTGGCCACTCCGTGGCTCTCCCTTCCTCAGGGAGAGGCATTTAGGAATTGAGACTGCACAGGAGAATCCACATGGTGCAGGAAGTGGTGTGGCAGGTCTGACCCTCATGACCAGTGGAAACTTCTCCTCCCAGACACATCGATCCCAGATGATGTACCAGCATCTCCAGGGCTCGGCCTTGAGGTCCATATGCTGTCAAGGCCCCTGTGAGTCAGCGCTGGGGCCTGAGTCCAGGTGTCATCTGGGACCATCACCTGGGACATGGCCCTACTGGGCCCTACTTGTAGGCGAGGAGGAAGATGTACATGTGTGGGTAGGAACGGGACAGTGCGAAAAGTCGCTGCCCGGTGACCCAGCCTGCAGACTCGGCCCTCCCACCTGCACGGTGACCCACTGAAGATAACAGCTGCCTCTGTACTCACAGTCCCCCACACTCCCCTCCTTCCCGCCCTGGTTTCTCCATCCCTAGATGCCATCCCATGCCCCAAACCCATCCACCAAGCCCAATAACCTCGCCCCCACCCACCCCATGAGGTCACTCAAGTTGACAACCAGATAACAGTTTTTGTTTTGTTTTGTTTTTGAGACAGAGTCTTGCTCTGTTGCCCAGGCTGGAGTGCAGTGGTGTTATCTTGGCTTACCACAACCTCCACCTCCTGGGTTCAAGAGATTCTTCTGCCTCGGCATCCTGAGTAGCTGGGACCACAGACGCATGCCATCATTCTCAGCTAACTTTTGTATTTTCAGTAGAGACAGGGTTTCATTATTTTGGCCAGGCTGGTCTCGAACTCCTGACCTCGTGATCTGCCTGCCTCAGCCTCTCAAAGTGCAGGGATTACAGGCACGAGCCACTGCGCCCAATAACAATTTGTTGACCCATCCGCTCCACTGCTGGGAAAGGACTGGGCACCGCCCACACTCCATACAGCTCTCCTTCCCTGGCTCAGAATTACTGCAGGCGCTGCAGACCAGAGGCGCACTGTTCCCCACTCCTGCTTATCGGTTGCGCGGCATCCCCTTGTCAGAGCCCTCCAGCATCCATGCAGCCTCGCAGCACCCCATCATCGGAGCACTCTAGAATCCATGCAGAGGGCATCACCCCACATCCAGAGCGCACCAGACACCGTGAAGCACGCGGCACTCCCTCATCGCAGTGCTCCAGAATCCCTGAAGCGTGCAGCACCCCTTAGTCGGAGTGCTCTAGAACCCGTGCAGCGAGCAGCACCCCACACCGAGAGTGCTCCAGAATCCACGCAGTGCCTGGCCCATCGTTATCCGAGCGCTGCAGAATCTATGCAGCCAGAGTCCTCCAAAGGACTCTGAGATCATTTCTGCCAAAGGCCATGCCTTCGTAAATCTGAAAATTTGGAAAACATCCTTCTATTTATATCTTTACAACCCACCATTCAAGCTGTAGAAGCCTTTTTGGAAACCCAAGCAGAAGAATATCCAAAATGTAAAAATGGTGGGGCCTGAAATCCCACGGAGCACCCCCCACTCTCACCGTGCCCAGGTGGTCCCACTCAGCACCGACATTCTGCCTCCAGTCCTGGGGCCTCTGGGTTTTACAAAAAGAGGTGACTCTTGGGGACGTCAGGTGAGTGGGGTGCCATGAACCCTCCCAAGGCTGCCGCCTCTTGGACAAGGAGTCCACAGTACTGTTGCCAGCCAAATTGACTGCACCCCCGCATAAGGGGCCAATCTTCCCCCACCACCACTGTGGCTGGCATTGCAGTAGGTGCCACTTGTTAACAACTTCATTCTACAGAGAGATGGTGAAGTCAGACGCAGGTAAACCTGTGGCAGGGCACTCTTCCTGAAGAACCAACAGATCCCCTCGTGCCGGCCCCGCTATTTTATTTCCCTTCTCTGCCCTTTCCCCGGTGCAAGCAGCTGTCCGTCTGTGCTTCCTGCTGCTCTGCTCTGCAGACACTAATGAAGCCACAACCAGGGGCCAGATGGTCACAGCGGGGACCACAGCCAGGCAACCTATAAGTTCTGTGACCTTGGGAGCTCTGGGACCTCATTCTCCCTAATGTCCCCATCTGTAAATAGCCAGGTTGCCATAGTTGAGAGTAGGTGTCAGAGGGAAATGGCATCTCACCACACCCCAGGACTGAGACAATTCCTCTGGCTGGTGAGGGCTGGGGCTAGGGTGGGAGGCTCAGAGCAGTGAACGAATGAATGTGGGTGTCAGGGGCTTCCTCCAGGAGGCCTGCCCACCTGCTCCCTGTGGAGGACAGAGGCCAGGGAGACAGGTCGGTGGGATGGGGGAGCAGAGGGAGTCGGCTGCACCCCACAAAACCCAAGAGGGAAAGGCTGCAGTGCTCAGGCCAACAGGGGCAAAGACAGCTGCACAGCGAGAAGCGGTGAATGATTCCTGTGCCTGAGTGTGGTCTTGGAATGGTGGAGAGAACCCTCGAGCCTGGGAGCCACCTGGACGGGAACAAGGCCGCCTGGCATCCACCTGGCAGGACCCATTGAAGATCAGACGTGCCAGCCACACCTAGGTGCTCGGTATGGCCTTGGCAATAAACTCTCAATTCTCAGGGCAAAAAGTCAGGCCTTGTCTAAATGGGCAAATCAACAGAGGTATCAGCACATGTATAGATGTGTGCTTAATCGAGATATTATTCGCATGCCATAGAATTGACTTTTTTAAAGGACACATCTCAGTGGGTTTTAGTATTGTTTTAGTAAAGTGTATGATTTGGTTGTTTTTAGTATCTAATATGCACAGAATTGTGCAGCCAGTACCATATGCCACTCCAGAACGTTTCCATCACCCCAAAAGGAACCCCTTCCCCATGAGCTGCCACTCCCCATCCCTACCCCTACCCAGCAACTATGAAACACCGTCTGTCTCTGTGGGTTTCCCTATTCTGCACGTTTCATATAAATGGAATCACACAACATGTGGCTTTTTGTGATCAGCTTCTTTCGCTTAGCATAAAACACACTTCAGTGTTGTTGAAAACAAAATAATAGAACCTAAGGAAGAAAGGGAGCATGAACTCTAAATGCACTAGAAAACAATGGCCAACCGAGGGGTGCGGCTCTGAGCTCACACAGGAATGAGCTTTCTCAGCCTACACCTTCCTTCCGCAGCCATCGGCAACCCTCCGACACAGCCACTGCAATTGTCCCATTTTGCTGATAGGAACTCTGAAGCCCAGGGGTCTCTAACTCTTTCCAATACATGACGTGCCTCTCGAGCCCTCATGAAGGAGGACTGAGGGGAGAATTTCCAACCTCCACAGCTGTGTCACAGTCCAGGGCCTCAGAGCAAAAACCTAGTGAGCAGGGAGGCTTCTTGGCTGCCTGGAGATGCGTCTACCACTCAGCTGTCCCTCAGAGAGGACCTGCTGCAGGGACCCAGGTCACCCGCAGCCCCGCGTCCAGCATGGCATCCATGCCAGGCCAACTTCCCTGGGGCTGCTCCCAACCAGGACATTCCCACCAGACACAGGGTCCCTTGAGGGGCACTCTGCTTTGGGGACTCCCCATCAGCCTGCTGGAGGCTCTTCCTCCCCAGTCTTTCCCCCACTCAGTTGGGAGGCATCAGACCCACACAAAGGCCTGCAACTTCTCAGCCTGTTCTTCCTCCCTAAGGGGTTCCCCAGTACGTCTGTTCCTTATGAAAGCCTACATGGGTATCTCCGCTTGAAGCCAAAATCCTCACCATTGGAAATTTAGGAATCCTTGGAATACAGTGATAAATACAAGTGAATATCCAATGTATTATGGGACAATGTAGAACTTTCCAGCAGACTCCGGAGGAACGGTGGAAAAGTGCCACAGCCACACCCTTCACCACCACTCAAGAGGAGGGAGAAGGTGTGCGCATGCCACGGAAAACCATCATGGGGTGTAATGGCTGCAGTGTGGTGAGAAGTCCAGTTTTTCTCTCCCTTTCCACCAGCAGCACATGCCAGCAGCAAAGGAGCCCAGTCCTGTTCTGGCTTCTTCTGGCAATCAAAGTGTTCATTCTGGAAGGTTCTGGAAACATGGACCATTTCCAAGTCAGTGATGAAGGTATTTGACATAAAAATGGTTCCTGGGTCCTATAGGTCACAATTCATTATTTGAATTCACCCTGAGCCACTGACAGATGTCTGTTTCAGATGTACCCAGACCAGGAGGTGGGAAGGCCCAGCAGGTGGCATTAAGGCCACTAGGGCTCTGGACAGCTGTGGTCAACTGATGCCCAGTGATGGAAATTAAATATGCATGAGGCCCTATGAAAATATAAGAAACAAAAGGAGAGTAATGTTTGGTACACTCCTGTTCAGTGCATCGTGCTCCCCATGTCCACACCAGAGGACAGGATGAAGGAGACCAGGGCTTGAATTCCCCTGGATTGGCCACCCACGAACACAGGCAGCCCCAGCACTGACATGCTTGAAATGAACGACTCGGCTAACGCTGCAAACCAAACCAATGCAGTCTTTTCTTGATTTACATGACATACACTCCTGGAAAATTCAGGTATGTTCAAGCCATTTGAAACAACAAACAACAACCAAAACAACCGTGTTAAGATGTGACACAGAAGTAGTCTCTGGGCTTCAATCGTCATGAATAGGTTTGCAGCCACCGTGAGTGTCCAATAGGACGCTAGGACGTCCATCGGGTGGAGGCAGTGGTCTGTTCAGGACACCTGGGAACATCACAGGGTCCTGCCATGTCTGGCCTGTGTCCACTCAACACCCCCGTTCATATGATTCATGAACACGCCCACAGATTCCCAAACATCCCCGCGGCAGCAGCCTCCACTGGGAACCCTCGGCTTAGATCACGTGTCCTGGGACCCAGATCCTCCTCACCAACAGGAAGCCCAGGGTAATTCTGGGGCTGGGTATCTTTTTTTTTTTAAATAAAAATAAGAGTGGTTTTATTGATTACACACAATTTCAGCTATATTAATATATACTATAAATTTTAAGAATTAGAAATAAGTGACTTCTATTTTTTAACCAAGAATAATCTAAGTGATGGCAGCATGTTCAATGAAAATTATTTAAGTCCGGCACAGTTTTTCTATATCTGTTTCTCAGGTAATCAGGAACATCATCCAAGCATAATGACCCTCATGACGTAAGTTCCATTAAGTAGAAATGAAGCATCGTATGTTTTCCTTTTTTAGGAAAGACTCCCCCTTTTGTCGTATGGACATATCCCTAATAATCTTACTCTACTGTACAAATAACTTTTCACCCACAAGAGTTGCCTCAAATAACTTTCATTTTGGAAAGTTGTCAAGGCGTGAAACAGAGTAGCAAAATGCCACTCTGGACTTTGCATCTTGGAGTTTCAATTTTGCTTTAGGATTTAGACTCCAGTTTATAATTAAAACCTAATCATTCCCACATTATTACACTTATGTAGGAAAGCCTTGCCGTGTCCACTCTTAACACAAAGATAGAAAATGTCAACTAGTTTGAGCAAGTATTTGGCAGATCACAGACATGAAACAGTGCTGTCGGAAACAAAAACCCTTTAGTGTTTTTAGAGGTGAAGAGATTGATGGGTGTCATTCAAATTTCTCATCTCCTTCTTCCACATCTTTCAAATTGAGTACTTCCAAAGAACCTTTGCCTTTGGTTTCCTTTTTTATTAGCTCATCAATTTCTCGGAAGTAGCCCGGGTCAATCAGACATACGATTTCTAACTGTTGGCCATAATCTTCACTTTCTATGACCTTGATCAGTGGCTTGAGCTTTTCTTTCAGCTTCTTGCCTTCATTCACTGGAAGGATGAAGCGAAGCCTCATGTGAGCACGTTCTATCTTCATTTTCTCTTTTAACTGCTGTATCACTTCCAAAGCCTGCTGTTTTGTACTGTTGTTGGTTTTCACTGAATAGTGGATGTCCTTCATGGCTCTCTCAATAAGGATCACGTGTATGGTCTCTTTGTTTCAGGATTCACACATTTGTCTGCCACAATAGTTGCAATGTCCCTAAACATCCGCTCCAGTTGTGTGCGTCTTTATCTGATACTTGAACTTCTCCTTTAGTCAAAATCTGCTTACAGATTACAGTTTGGTCATCTGTTCCAAACGCACTGATGAGATCTTCCTTCTTGGCAACCTGACCCTTAGAAACATTTACAAACCCTGAATGGGTCTGCAGAACTTCGTCAAGGTCTTTTTCCACGCCGCTCCGCCAGCCGGCGACCTTGTTTTTGCAGCAGGCGATTTCTAAGCGCTTCCCGGCGCGCTTCAACCGCACCACGGCCACATTGATTAGGCGGATCTGGTTGGTGGGGATGAAGATCGACATCGCCGCTGTTCAAAGACCAAGGAGCCGGCGAACCGGAGCAGACCCGCACCGACCAGCCTGAAGGCCACCAGCGGCGCGCGGCCGTGACCCCGGGACTGGGTATCTTTTTTTTTTTTTTTTTTTTTTGAGGCGGAGTCTCGCTCTGTCGCCCAGGCTGGAGTGCAGTGGCCGGATCTCAGCTCACTGCAAGCTCCGCCTCCTGGGTTTACGCCATTCTCCTGCCTCAGCCTCCCGAGTAGCTGGGACTACAGGCGCCCGCCACCTCGCCCGGCTAGTTTTTTGTACTTTTTAGTAGAGACGGGGTTTCACCGTGTTAGCCAGGATGGTCTCGATCTCCTGACCTCGTGATCCGCCCGTCTCGGCCTCCCAAAGTGCTGGGATTACAGGCTTGAGCCACCGCGCCCGGCGGGGCTGGTTATCTTAATTCGTATCAGGAAGTGGCAGGGCACAGCTGATTGGTGGCGAGCCGCAGTGACTGCAGTGGTCAGCAGAGGGCGCTGTTTAGTCACTTTGTGTTTGGCCCAGGGTTCCGTTCTGCCGCCGCGCTGCGGGGTGGATGGGCAGCTTTGGGTCTTGCTCCCTCATTGCTGTCTGTGATCTCTTAGGAGACTGTCACAGCCCCCAGGTGGGTGCTGTCAGGGGCGGTGCGCTCTTTCTCATAGCACAAACCCCACCCGGGGTTCTGAGAGCCCCCATACCCCTCCTGGGGCTCCCGAGGAAGGCAGGGAGCTTCCAAGGTCCCCATAGCAACCGAAGCGGAAGCGAGGAAGAGGCAGAGACAGACAGAGGCAGGACCCTGGAGACGGAGAAGGCCGGGGGTCCCCTCCAGCTCATTCCAGGACCCCAGCCCTCCTCAGTCCCTTTTCTTTCCTCACTGGAGCCTGCCCTGCACAGCTGAGTTATGGGGGTTCTCTGTCCTGCCAGCTGATCTCTCCACCTGATGCTGTTTCATTTGATGGAAGCGACCTTGATCCCCGCCCCCCGACAAGGACAGCAGGAGTCAATGATGAAGCTTCTAGAATGTGCATGAAACATTGTCCTGTCTGAGGAAGGCACAGGCTCGGGCTGGAGACAGGGAGCAGCTCTGTGGGGGGTGAAGGAGGGGTCCCACCTGGCTCAGATTTGGGGGGAGCCCTCCCTCTCAGGGGCATAGCAGGAAGGAGTCTGGGAGGGGGTACCGCAGTGTGGGAGGTGTTGACTGCAGAAGGCAATGCCGGGAACGGAGGGGTGGGGCAAGTCAAGAAATTCTTTGGAAATGCAGGTGGGTGGTGCCCATGAGTGAGGTCCCGGGCAAGGAGGCAGCAGAGCCCTGTCCCCGGGGAGAGGGCACCAGGCAGGGTAGGAGGAAAATGGAGCTGGTCATCCAGCCAGCAGTGAGGTGGCCTGAGGCTGAGGCCAGGGGGCCTGGGGCCAGCCTTTCCATCCCCTGTAGCCCTTAAGGAGTGGGCATGGTCTGTGAGGGAGAGGGATGCAGAGCCCCGCCCAGAAGGATGTCCAGGCCAGAGCAGCTCTCAGTAGCAGAGCCCCGGAGCGGGGAGGCCACACTTGGCGTGTGTTCTGAGGTCTGGGATAGTCCTGGAAGTTTCACTCCAGGGAGGGCAGCTGATGCTTCGGGGCATTGGAAGGGACACCCAGGGCTTCAGATTCAGAGACCAGGATATCCTGACAGTGTCCCCTCTCCGTAGGGACTTTTGGACAAGCTACTTCACGAAAATCTCTTTCCACATCTGTAAGACAAGGGCAGTACTACCTCACTTCTTGGGATGTTGTGAGCTCTAGGGACCAGGCCCCACGTGCAAGCTAAAAAACAAAGGCTGCTGTTTTAAAGGAGCAGTTGTCTCTTTTCGAATGGGAAGAAATAGCTCAGAACAAGAACCCCACCGCTGTGACCGCAGTGCAGTGGAATTGTGGATCTGGCCCCTAAGAGAGCCCCAGCAGTGGGAGCAGCATGGGAGGCCCAGCCAGGCAGCACTCACTGGCCTTTGTGCATCCAAAACCCTCTTGGTGGGAGTGGAGAGCTGCCACGTCCCAGGTCAGTGCGGTGGGGAGAGAACCACACTCAGGTCTAGAGGTGGATAAGGCTTCATGAGGACATGACATGGAATCGTCACTGTCACCAGCTCATTCATTCCTATAGCTGCATCCTTTTTTTAAAAAAAGAGAAAAGGCCACCCAATGTGTCACAGATGTTTAAACTTAATTAGCAAACAAATACAAAACAGTGCCAGTTTAATTTACTGGACAAAGAAACAAGAACCCAGGAACAGTGAGTATCAAACAGCAGCGAGAGCGGGTGTGAAATAAAGGACCACTTTGGAAGATCGTTTTATTGGCTTGCTGTCTTCACCAAGAAAGACATTTGTGATTTTTGAAAACTTCTACTTGAAATGTATTTTTTCTGCTTTCCCGAGGAAGCGGCACTACGTGTTCCTAGGCTTTCCTGTGACGTGGGTGCCAGTCTGGGATTCAAAACATCCTTGCATGCACTGCGGCTCCTTAGGGAGTCTGTTCCTGCCCTTGAGGCCTGGGCAGACCCTCCCTTGACACCCTCCCACCGTCTCCCACGACGCAGCAGAAATAAAACACAACTGCGGAAAGTCTCAGGCACCAAGAACTGTCCTCGTGTGGAGCATGGGACCTTTATTCGTTAAGACATCAGGCTCCAGACATGAACTTTCAGAGAAGCGCTTGCCGGGAGCAAATGGACAGAAAAGCTGGGATGAACAGCGCCTGGCAGCAATCACGGCCAGGCAAGGGTGCTCGGAGCTTCGCATCCCCTGGCCGGGGGCAGCTGGAGGTGCCTCAGAATGAGCATTCTGCAAAAAGAGCAAAGGCCTGTGTGAACAGTCTCTCTCCACCCAGGCTGCCCGGCTTCCCAAGGTCAAGGCAGGCTCCAAGGCCAGTGCCTAGTGCTGCCTCCTACCCTGAGTCACCAGGGAGTGTTGAGTCCCCACCACATGGGGGAATAGCCAAGATTCCCACCTCGGGTTACTAAGCGAGATAGTGGGACCCAGGGGTCAGGCAGATAACAAGTGAGATGGGCCTTGGCAGGGCCGTGGCTGGCACTCAGAGAGGAGAGTGTAGTTCCGGGATGAGGAGCCGAAGGAACAGGACCGGCAGTGGACAGTCGACAGACCCCTCTCTCTCCTGGCCTTCTCTGGACCCCCACCCCCACCCTGGACTTGCTGGGGAGGGTGGAGGGAGGCCCTGGGCAGGGCAGGGCAGGGGTCCATCATTGATCAGGCAGCCAGTGCCAGCAGGACTCAGCCTCCCGCGTTTCACCCTGGGACAAAGGGCAAGAGAGGCCCCTCTGGATGCTGGTTCCAGGAAGGTGCCTCACGCAGGTGCGGCCTTCGTGGGGCCTGAGCTGGCACTTGGACACGGCAGATGGCTTATAGCCGATCGCCCCACCCATGATGTGGGGCAGCTGAGCCTGGTGGAGCCAGGGCCATCTGTTACCTGTACAGCACACAGGCTCTCCGCCCTTGGGGAGGGAACCCCCAGGGTGGTTGCCCTGCACCTGCCCTCCACTATGGCAGAGAGAGGGAGAGGAGATGGCCCTTGTGAGGGGCAGAGTGGGGAAATGGGGTGTGGCACCGAGGCCCGACGCCCAGGGCTGGCACTGCCTGCCATCTGTGGAGGGGACGCCACAAATGACAAGACTCTGGTGGGGGGCCGGTTGGCAAAAACAGCCTGAAAGTCAGCCTGGCTTTCCACATCTATGTGTTTCCGCTTCTCTCAAGAATAGTTATTAAGTTAGTTTCCTCTACATAATGCCATCATTTTGAACACCTTTTTGAAATGATTGCTTTTATGTTTTACACAAAGGGGACAGAAGAGGACAGCCCCTGGCCATGGCTGCCCTGGGCTTGAAGCCTCTACGCTGAGGCCTTGGTGCAGGTGTGTGTGGCTTCCCGGGGACCTCGTGCCTCCATCTCCAGCCCAGAGAGGACAGGGAGGCCCTGAGACCCCCTGCCTTATGCGGCCAGGCCCAGACCGCGATGCTGTCACTCAGGCCTTACCTCCTTGTTCCTGCAGGGGTTTGAAGCACCAAGGCACTCCAGGGACGCTGGAGTCGAAGCAGCAGCCTCGGTTGTTGCACTGCTCGGGGGTGACCTGGGGGTAGCCGCAGTCCACCCTGTCCTTGGCCGGCACGGCACACTGGTTTGCAGCTGTCCCAAACAAAGCCCTGTCAGCTGTCAGAGCCCTTACTGGGCTGCAGTGAGTGTGTCTGCTTCACTTTGCAAGCTTGCATCCTCCCGCTCCCACCTCCTGAGCTCAACCACTGCTGAAACCCTCACTCCTAGGAAGACGGGCTTTCCCTGTGAATATCTGCATCCTCCTGCTGCCCCTCCTGAGTTCAACCACAGCTGAAACCCTCACTCCTAGGAAGACAGGCTTTCCCTGTGAATATCTGCATCCTCTTGCTGCCCCTCCTGAGTTCAACCACAGCTGAAACCCTTGCCTTTATGAAGACGGGCTTGCCCTGTGACTATTTAAAGAGAAGCAGTCTGTTAAATGCTAAACTTGGGGACTCTGGCCATTTGCCTAAGCGTCTCTCTCCTTGGCACGCTCTTACCATCTTCTCAGGAAGTCACATACGGACCTGGGTCCCTTCCAGCTGGTAGGAACCCCTGGGGAATCCAGGGTCCCCTGAACCTGGAAACAAAGTTCCCCTTCCCTGTTTGACCAACAAAACCTTGCCCCTTTGTTTTAAATGAAAAACGTGATGGGAGGCACACACACCGTAGAGATCACTGCAACGCATGCTGCCTGCTTTTCATTTTTTTCTGCATCTCCCTTCCCCGAATTGTTGAGCATGTCCCACCATCCCTGGACATCCTTCAGTCCCCAATATTTTCATTTTTCAGGCAAGCCTCTATGTCTGTGTGTGCCGCAGAAGTTCACCTCGTTTCATTAATGAACTGGGTATTTTCTTAGGAAAATAGAAATCATGTGGTCTCTTAAATTCCCTTCTATTGCTCTCAGTCTGTAATTGCTTATCCTCACGGTGTCCAAATTTCTCTCACACTGGAATATGCTGCAGAGCTTTAGAAATGACTGACGTTGGCTGGGCGTGGTGGCTTATGCCTCTAATTCCAGCACTTTGGGAGGCCAAGGCAGGAGAATCACTTGAGGCCAGGAGTTTAAGACCAGCTTGGCCAACATAGCGAAACTCCGTCTCTACTAAAGATACAAAAAATTAGCTGGGCATGGTGGTGCATGCCTGTAATCCCAGCTGCTCGAAGCCTAGGAACAAGAATTGCTTGAACCTGGGAGGCGGAGGTTGCAGTGAGCTGAGATTGTGCCACTGCACTCCAGCCTGAGTGACAAAGCGTGGCTGTATCGAAAGAAAACAACTGAGGCCTGGCTCTCACCCGCAGATGACCTGATGTAACTGGTGTGCCCCAGGCATTAGGATTTTTTTTTTTTTTTTGAGTCTCGCTCTGTCTCCTGGGCTGGAGTGCAGTGGCCGGATCTCAGCTCACTGCAAGCTCCGCCTCCCAGGTTTACGCCATTCTCCTGCCTCAGCCTCCCGAGTAGCTGGGATTACAGGCGCACACCACCTCGCCCGGCTAGTTTTTTGTATTTTTTAGTAGAGACGGGGTTTCACCGTGTTAGCCAGGATGGTCTCGATCTCCTGACCTCGTGATCCGCCCGTCTCGGCCTCCCAAAGTGCTGGGATTACAGGCTTGAGCCACCGCGCCCGGCCGGCATTAGGATTTTTAAAGCTCTCCAGGTGATGCTAATGGGCTGCAAGTTCAGGAACCCCTGCCTTTGACCCTGCTCAGAAGACACCTGGATAAAAGCCACACCCTCATTCCTTCAAACTTGGGTTAAAGGAGCAGCCACGCCCCCGCCGCAGGGTTGCTATGCGATGGCTAAATGAACCTTGTGCCTGTAGGTATTGACAGTGTTCTGAAGTCAGGGTTTTTTTCCTGCATCTTCTTTGTAAATGTGGAAACGATGCATAAAGACCTATACTGTAATTTAGAAATCTCCGGCAAAGATGGCTATGGGGTCATAGGGGATGGGCTCAGGCTCAAAGCCTCATTTCAACACAGATTGGGCAGAGCTGCCTTAGATAAGTTGTTCACTTTCTCTGAGCCTCGGTTTCCTTGTCTGTGAAATGGTGACAGTCAACACCCACTTCATAGGGCTAGCGCAGGAGAAAGTGTGTCTGTGACAGGTGGCCATTATTACATGAATGCAGAATCCCCCCTTATCCTGGATCCCTTCCCTTCCTGCCCACCCTGCTACTGGGGCAGTCAGAGCGGTACTCACACAGGCCCACGTACTCAGCAGAGCTGGAGGACACCAAGGCCAAGACCAGCCCCAGCATGCAGAGCGCTCTGGCCGCCATGACTACCATAGGCTCCGGGATGCAGCTCAGGACACACTTCATGGTCCAGGAGGCCTCATTTTATGCCCCAGTGTTTGCACAGCCGCTCTGGATTGTTTGCTTGGGGAGGGCTCTCCCTCCTGGCTCTGGCTGCTCCTGTACTCTCCTGCATGCCTTTGTCAAGCTCCCAGACAGTTCTTCTCTCTCAAAGGGGAGAGGTCAGTTCAGCCTCCACTGTTTTGGCAGCAAGCAGTGAGGGCGGATTCCAATTCTGGTTACGGGTCCTCTGGTGGGGAGCAGACGTGTGTTAATCACCCTCCTAGCCTGGCCTGGTGCAGGGTGTGGGAGCCATGTGGGGCTGCAGGACTAGGACGTGGTGTCCATCTCAGCCTCCCAGCCAGGGGCCCTCAGAACACCCCTGGTCCCACGACAAGAGAGCCCCAGGCTGCTCCATCCCAGATCAGCCTTGGAGACAGGCCACAGGCGTGTGTCCAGCTAATTTTTCATAGTTTTTTTAGAGACCAGCTGTCGCCATGTTGGCCAGACTGGTCTCAAACTCCTGGAGTCAAATGATCTGCCTTCCTTGGCCTCCCAAAGTATCAGGATTACAGGCGTGAGCCACTGCACCCGGCCACATTTTTAACACAAACAGGAACTGCCTCTCCACCTTTGCCCCGCGTGCTCTTTTAGAAACTAAAGACTACTTCTGAAGAATTGTTTTATAACAACATATCAGATGAGATATCCATTTTCCAGAGGAAAAAACTAAGACTCAACATTTCCGGTGCCTGTCAGAGGTTACTCCAGTATCCCTGCTATAGCCGGTATTTAACCCACTCCCAGGACCCTAAGCCTCCGCCCTTGGCATCCGCAGCACCCCCCAACCCCCAACCTCCTACAGTGCACTGGCTGGTTGTGGGCAAGAGACTAATCTCATTCCAGGAAAACGGGTTCCTAGATTTTGTGTTCTCCATGTTTCTTTTTCAGAGAGGCATTTTGATGACCCCCACTGACCCTTCCAGGAGCCTCTGTCTGAAGGGTGGACTTGGTTTATCACCCCGAGAAATGGGAGCGCCTGGCCGCTCGGATTTAGCCTCCAACTGGGGTCCCTGGTGGTGTGTGCAGGGCGGCTCTGCGCTGCCAAGGGTGCGTCCACAAACTACCCTTCCCCGAGTGACCCATGGGAGCCCGAAGGCGCATGTGCTGGGCACCAGGATGTGTCCCACCCTGTGACTCCCAGGTCCCGCCTTGTGTTCAGCAAGCCCTTTGTGGATGGATTTGAGGGCCCCTCACCTCTGGTGTGCCACTCCTGCTGAGGCCAGTGAAGGAGGAAGAAGGAAAGAGCATTGTCTGCCTTGTTTTCAGGGTACTCACTTTTTCTGGGAGACAGTGAACCCAGGTTCATCCGTGGACAGCAGAATTTTCATGTTATTAAAAGGGTCATTGTAGGGGACATCCTGGGGTATCTGGTGAGAGCTCTCTGCCTTCCCACTGCTCATAATACCCAGAGGCCAGGCCAGGCCGTGGTGCAGGGCTGAGTTCTAGGAGGGTGCAAACACCCCAGGAATAGACTGCTGTCCCTCCAGCCCATGATCTGGCAGAGAAGGACCCCTGCAAGGGGCTTCTGCAGTGCCGTGGTCTCCACCTGCTGCACTCAAAATTGCCTGGAGTGGGGAGAATATCAATGCCTGGGCCCTGCCCCAAAGGGTGGTTCTGCCGCCTGTGATTCTTCTCTGCGGCCAGCACCGAGAACCGTTCTGGGGTTTGCTTCGGTTTAACTCTGTAAATGTTGACTGAGCCCCTACTGCCCACACCCAGGGTTTAGGGCTCAGGAAGGAATAACAAAGGTGACACATTCTTATCCTTGAAAAGTCTTCCCTGCAAAGGGAGACGGGATCATGTCAGAGTTAAGATGGTGAAGCCAAGACTGGGTCCCAAGTCCTGCACTGCCTGACCTCGGGCAAGTCACTTCCCATCTGTACCTCAGTTTCCCTACCTGTCGCAGGGTGTCACCCCACAGAACAGCATGAAGTGGTGCTGCACAGCCCAGTCAGGTGCCTGGGACACACACGGTCCACCCGCTGGGTGTGCTGGATCAGCCACAACGTCAGAGGAGCGGATTCCCGGTAGGAGCAACGGCTATGGCGAGGGGGCCAGAGCTGGGTCCCGGCAGGTGGAGACACACAGGCCTCTCAGAGAAGGGGGATTTGAGCTGGGCCTCGGGAAGGGGGATGGGGAGGCCCGTGTGTGTCCCCTGTCTCTGTTCTAGGAGACCCCTCCCCAGGAGCCCTGGGCTGTGTACAGGAACAGAGGATGGCACGGGAGAGCCCACCCTGCCTTCCGGAGCCTGCATTCCCGTCGCCTTCCCCAGCCTCCCTGTTCACCTGGGAGAGTTCAAGTTCCAGAGACAAAGGAGAGCTATTGTCAAGAGCTGTAGGCCGTGGGGCACTGGGCATCGGGCCCCACCCAGACAGGTGGCTGCCCTGGACAGCCCAAGACCTGGGGGTGAGCAGGACTCTCCCCTTCCTCCCTGGGAGCTGCATCCCGCATCCCTGCAGCAGCCTCTTCAGCCGTGTGCGGTGTGGGCCGTCCTGAGAGCCCTGCAAATCCCTCTGGCCCTGGGCTTTGTGCACTGGTGTCCGAGGGAAGGGCAGGGGCTCCTGGATGGGTCCAAGAAGAAGACAGTCTGGTCCCCCATGCCAGGGCTGCAACCTTTCACCTCCTGGACACACGGTCATTGTCACGTGCATGGAAGGAGCACAAGCTGAGCCTGGGTCCCAGGTCAGGCACTCGGCCTGCAGATGCGGGAGCCCCAGAACATCAGGCAGAGCCCCTGCCCTCAGAGCTCACAGGCTGGCGAGGAGGAACAAGCCTTCAAGCTTGAATTGTGGTGCAGTATGATTACAGCTGGCAGAGTGGGCTGAAATCTAACTAGGTCTTGAGGAATGAGTACAAGTTCACCATATGGGAGGGGTGAAGGTCAGCACATTTTGTTTTATTTTATTTTATTTTATTTTATTTTTTTATTTTATTTTGAGGCAGAGTTTCACTCCTGTCACCCAGGCTGGAGTACAGTGGTGCCACCTCAGCTCATTACAACCTACACCTCCCAGCCTCAAGAGATCCTCTTGCCTCAGCCTCCCGAGTAGCTGGGATTACAGGTGCATGCCACTACACTTGGCTAATTTTTGTATTTTTAGTAGATACAGGGTTTCACCATGTTGGCCAAGCTGGTCTCGAACTCCTGACTTCAGGTGACCCGTCGGTCTTGGCCTTCCAAAGTGCTGGGATTACAGGCGCACGCCAGCACACCTGGCTAAGTTCTGTATTTTTAGTAGGACCAGGGTTTCACCATGTTGACCAGGCTGGTCTCAAACTCCTAACCTCAAGTGACTCGCCCGCCTCAGCCTCCCAAAGTGCCAAGGGGCAGGTAAGGCCATAACACAGACTACTTTGCACTATTAACTCACCGCCCCACAGGAAACTCAGAGTTGATGTGGCATGTGCAGGTTATAGGGTCTGCATCACCGCTCGGTTTTCTGATATTGTCACTCAGTTACTCACGCAGCAGACAGTCCGGTGGAGGAAGGAGGTAGGAAGTCGTGCTAATCAGCACCCCTGGGTGGCCCCGGGCCGCATGCCTCCCAGGAGCAGCCTGCTGCCCAGCTGTCTCTCGGTCTGCAGCTGCCGCGGGTGCCGCCCTCCCTCTGCACAGAACTTCCTCCTGCCTCCCCGAGAGAGGCTCACAGACCCTTCCTGAGTCATCACGACCTGAATGTAGGTGCTTTGGGGAGGCAAACGCAGTGACCTCTGTACAGGAACAGAGGATGGCACAGGAGGCCCACCCTGCCTTCCAGGGTGTCTTGACCCACAGTCCATTGAGGACAAATGGGGGTGGGGGACCAGGAGCAGCGCAAATCCCACCACCAAGTGTGGGACAGGAAGGTGAGACCACAGAGCGGCCCAGTGGGCTTGGGAGGGGCATGGGCTCCAGGGTTCCCTCGCGCAGCAGCGCAAATCCCACCACCAAGTGTGGGACAGGAAGGTGAGAACACAGAGCGGCCCAGTGGGCTTGGGAGGGGCATGGGCTCCAGGGTTCCCTCGCGCAGCTCAAGGGGCCCTTGGTGACGTTTCAGCCACTCGTCTTGAGAAGGAGTCGCTCTAAACCCAGAGCGTCTGTGGGGTTGGGACCATTGCATCAGCCCCACGTGCAAGGGACAGGAAAGGTTCCCAGAAAGGCGTGGACCGATGGCCAGAAATAACTCAGCTGACCGCCATGGACAGGAGCACCTCCTCACCCACAGTCCCACGTGCTGGACCCAGACGGTCCCTTCCTGGGCAGCCAGACCTGCTCTACCAGGAAGCAGAGCCCGGGAGGAAGGTGCAAGGCCCTTGCTCAGGCACCAGAGGCACAGTGTCACCTCACCTTCCGTGCGATGCACTCCAGTCTGCAGTCCTGCACTGAGCCAGTCCTGGGCTGACAGCTGGGAGCCCCTCTTGTACCAGACCAGGGCTGATGTCATGCAGTTCTCACAGACAGTCCCTGAATGCCTTGGTGCCGGCAGCCAAGTTCAACAGCCCCAGACAGTACGGGAGACCCCGTGGGGATCCAGGTCCTCCCACCACCAGGCTGGGAAGCCACAGCCGCTCTCGGCCTTCAGACTTGGCTCATACCTGTGAGCCAAGCCTTTGCCACCAAGTGATCCCCAAGTACACTGAGTTGAAGGGTGTCCTCCCCAAAATTCATGTCCCTCCTGAAACCTCGGAATGTAATCTTATTTGGAAATAAGGTTTTTGCAGTTGTAATTAAACTAAGATAAGGTCTAGATCAAGCTTGTTCAATGTGAGGTCTGTCTGCCACATGCAGCCCAGGACAGCTTTGAAGACGGCCCAACACAAATCCGTAGACTTTCTTAAAATGTTATGAGATTTTTTGCAATTTTTTTTTTTTTGGCTCATCAACTACCATTAGTGCATTTGATGTGTGGCCCAAGACAATTCTTCTTCTGGTATGACCCAGGGAAGCCAGAAGACTGGTCACCTGGGTCTAGACGGATCTGCTTGCCATCTGGCCTGGTCTAGATGGAGTAGGATGGGCCCTAAATCCAACCTCACTAGTGTCGTTATAAGAAGAGAAGAAACACTGAGACACACAGGGGTGAAGATGTGAGCACAGACGCGGGGGGAGGCCACGTGGCAATGGCAACTGATGTGCCTGCAAGGTAAGGAGGCCAGGGATTGCGGCACCCCCAGAAGCTGGAAGAGGCAGGCAGGACCCTTCCCTGGAGCCCTCAGAGGGAGGAGGCCCTGTGACACTTTGACCTAGGACTCCTGGCCTCCAGAGCTGGGAGAGAATAAACAAGAATAAACGTCTGTTGTTTAAACCACCCAGCTTGCAGTGTTGGTTATGGTGGCCCAGGACCCTCACACACAAGGGGCACCTGGCAGCAGGGTCTGTTCAGCTTGTGCTTTCTGGGGTGAGGGGAGGGGGACAGTAAGGACACGTTGAAAGATCCCAATGGCTTGTCTCACGATGACCTCTCCCTTCCTGCCCTGGCCTGGCTCCCTGGGGCCCTGGACGAGCTCTGTCCGGGTGTTCAGTGTCCCCCCAGCCAGGACCATGGGTCCACTCGGCCACCTGGATGCCTTTGACCCCACACATCGCCAGGCCTCGGCCTTTGTCCTTTCCGGCACCCATCCGATTGCTGGTCTCCACGAGTCCCTGGCTATCATCAATCCCCAGACATGTACTGGATCCCTTCCCAAACTCCCCTGTCACCAGAATTATCCCCAGTGGAGTCTTTTGTTCCCATTTCCTTGTCTCAGAGGAGGCTGAGACAACACTGGCTGGTGAGGGCTGAGGGACTCTCACTTCCTGGTGGGGCCTGGACTGGGCTCTGCCCAGTGGAGGGCAGGGCACGTGGCAGCTCAGGGCAGAGCTGAACAGAGAGGCGGCCCTGGGAGAGGTTGTCAAAGGCAGGACACTTTTGAGACAAGTCAGTGGGGATGTGTGAACAATGGTGCCAGGACAACAGGTGTGAAGGCAGTGTCCCTGGCAAGCTGGGACCAGTACCACCTGCCAAGAGGGCATTCCACAAGCCCCCCACTGGGCTGCAGTCATTTCCAGAGATGTGAACACTGTGGGACTAGGGCAGAGAGAGGAACAGGCACTCCCCCAGCTTTGGAAACAGAGACACCGTCAGGTGATCCCAACACATGTGTGGCATAGCATCATGCCCTGACATATGTGGTCGTGCACAGACGGGGAAGGTACGTGGATGCATGTGTGTGCACCTGGCCCTGCAACGGGCTGGGGAGCTGAGGAGCCACACAGCACTCACAGGGCCAACAGCAGCACTGAGTGTCTTTATTTTTGTCTCCTGTTCGGTGGGGATTGGTCCCTTCTCTTTTGGAAAGAAAAGTCAGATAATCTTATGGTCTCCAAAGTCACAAAACACAGTTGCCATTTAGGAGTTGACATGTCCAGTCCCATATGACAATCAAAATTCTGAACTTGAATTAAGATTAGATGTTTTCATTTGATGCAATAAAGGAATTAGTGATCATTATTAGCATAGGGTGGATCTTTGAGTGTGTATCTCTACGTATCTGACACACACACGGATATAAATATTTACATGTATCAGTATCTCTTCAAGGTACAGGCTGAAATATTACATATAATGTGTGGGATTGCCTTCAAAATAATTCAGGAAGGATAATTAGAGGTAGTAAGTATAGATAAAACAAGATTGGCCGTAAGTTGATACTTGTTGAAACTTGTTGATGGGGGTTCATCAAACTATGATCTCTACTTTAATATATGTTTGCAATTTGCCATAATTAATAAGTTGAACCCTCTCCCTCTCCCTGCCTGCTGCTCCAGGGGTAGGAACAGTGGCTGGGGCAGGGGCAGGGCAGTGGGGAGTAAGGGGAACAGGGAATGGAAGCTCTTCCTGTACTGGACTGGTGTTTTCCAGGCTGGCTCCACATTCTCTGGACCCATCAGGTGCTTGAAACAAACGCCTTATCTCATGTGCTACTTCCGGGGGCTCTTCGGGGATTCCTCATCTGCAGATCCTTTAACGCTGGGGATGCACTTTCCACTAGCTCATCAATTCCCGTCCCCAGGAACGTGGTGCTGTCTTTAGCTTCTCTGAGAAGATGTCTGCTCTCACCTCAAGTGACTCTCTTGTACAAAATCTAGGATGACGGACACAGTTCTCTTGAGCTCCATAGCTTACCTGTGGTTCACCGGACACATTCATGCATCCTTCACCCCAACACACTCCTGGATGCAGGCAGATCCCAGCGATTCGTCCTGTTCCTTACTAGTCCCCAGGAGTCAGACACTGGTGTCCTGTAGCCTCCAACCACGATGGACACACACCAAGCTCTCTTGATGGTCCCACTAAGACCTCATTCCTAAGACCTGAGTCTAGAGACGGGCACACCCCACCCTCACCCCTTGGGGCAAGATGACAGTGAGAGAGACTCACAGCATATCAGCAACTCCTTAAAAATTCTCACACATAGCATTTTCTACCAACTTCCCTTCCCTTAAACCTCTTGTAGCATCAGTAGAGGCAAAATATGGAAGAGTCATCTAACAATTCTCAGCCACATTGTTTTTGATATTTCATGATCTATCGTCTCACTTTGAAACATGACATCTACTGTTTCTTGATGTCTCAGCTAAACCTCCACTCCAACACCCAGAACACCAAGAGCTCTCACTGTATTTGTTCATCGTGTTACAGGAAAGGGTCCCGATCCAGATCCCCAAGAGAGGGTTCTTACATCTCGGGCAAGAAAGAATTCACGGCAAGTCCACAATGCAAAGTGAAGGTAAGTTTATTAAGGAAGTAGAGGAATAAGAGAATGGCTACTCCATAGACAGAGCAGCCCTGAGGGTTGCTGGTTGCCCATATTTTATGGTTATTCTTGATGATATGCTAAACAAGGGGTGGATTATTCATGCCTCCCCTTTTTAGATCGTCTAGGGTAACTTCCTGACATTACCATGGCGTTTGTAAACGGTCATGGTGCTGATGGGAGTGTAGCAGTGAGGATGACCACAGGTCAGTCTCGTGGCCATCTTTCTTGGTTTGGGTGGGTTTTGTCCCACTCCTTCACTGCAACCTGTTTTATCAGCAAGGCCTTTATGACCTGTGTTTTGTGCTGACCTCCTATCTCACCCTGTGACTTAGAATGCCTTCACCGTCTGTGAATGCAGCCCTGTAGGTTTCAGCCTCATTTTACCCAGCTCCTATTTAAGATGGAGTTGCTCTGATTCGCATGCCTCTGACAATTAGATTCTGTATTTAGATACAAAACCCAAAGACAGAGGTCTTGAGGGCTCCTACTGGCCAGATAACTGTGACAGACTCTGGTGAGAGAGAACAAAGCCAAAAAATGTGTAGCTCCTTCCCCTGAGAGACTTGGGAGTACAAGGGAAGACTAGATGTACAGACAAGTTATGGACTTTACTAAAGGACCTGAAAGAAGAACTGAGGAAGCAGAGACATGCCTATTCATGGATGAGAAGACCATGGATTCTAAAGGTGGTAATTTTCTCAAAATAAACTACATATTCAACTTATTTTCTATCAAAGTCTCAAAGGGAGATTGTGATTAAATGTCACAAACTGACTTTAGGATTTAAATGAAAAGATAAAGCACCAAAAATACCTAGTAAAAGTTTAAAGAACAGTTCATAGGAAGAGGAAAAGAAGAATCAGAAGATATCTGTCCTATCTGACATTGAGACTGATTACAAAACTACTGTGTTTAAAGCAGGGAAGTATGCGTGCAGGGATCAAATCAGACAACTGGAACAGAACAGAAAGGTCAGAAATAGATCCACACACATAAGAAAATGTGGATAATATATTTGATATCAATGGGGAAACAGGACAATTGAATAAATGGTACCACGACAGTTATCCGTATTTTAAAAAGACAAATTTAGATCCTCACCTAATGATGCTAAGCTATTTTTAATTATCTACATTGAGAAAGTTAAATTTAGAACCACAATTTAAGAATCCCTTAACAAGTTTTCCTCTCTGCCCTGGCCTGGCTTCCTGGGGAGCTGGACAAGCTCTGCCTGGGTGCTCAGCGCCCCCCAGCCAGGACGCTTAGTACTGCGGTCGGTCCCGTTTGTGCTGTGTGGCTGCTCAGCTTCCTGACCCATTGCAGGGCCAGATGCACACACATGCATTCATGTATGTGCATGACCATCTGTGCATGACCACGTATGTCAGAGCATGACAATATGCCACATTTGTGTTGGGATTGCCTGTCTGTGTTTCCATGCCCAAAACTGGGAGAGTGCCTGTTCCTCCCCTCTGTGGGAGCACCTGTTCCTCCGTCTGGGGGGGCGCCTGTTCCTCCCTCTGGGGGAGCGCCTGTTCCTCCATCTCGAGGGGCACCTATTCCTCCATCTGAGGGGGCTCCTGTTCCTCCCTCTGGGGGAGCGCCTATTCCTCGTCTAGGGGAGCGCCTGTTCCTCCCTCTGTCCAAGTCCCACAGTGTTCAAAGTGAATTAAAGGCCCAAAGGGAAAAGTAAAAGTAGAGATGGTCAACAGCTCATACTAGACCATGCCCTTCTTGATGTAACAATGAAAACTCTGGAAAAAGCACAAAGCAAAGGCCTGATGGCGCCGGAGAGTGAGAAAAACAAACCAAGCACAGCTGTCTGAGCTCCTGGAGGGGAGCTGACCCTGGGAGAAGGAGAAGGAATGCTGCAAATTTACTTCTGTGTGGGGTTTTGCCTGAGGGTAGGTTACAGTGGATGTTGTATAGTTGCAGGTAAAATAACACCAATGGAAACCTGCGGTCCTTCTAGGCTGCAGAATCCCTGTACTGAAAAAAGCACAAACCCAGCTGCAGGAAAGCGGAGGAATCCCAGAAACCAGAAAGCCAGAGAGGAGAAGCTCCGAATTCTGTGTGAAAACCATTCCCATGTCTCTGTCTGACCCGTGAACAGTCCACATACAGGACAGACTCTGGCTAAAGATGAAGAAACTGAAGTTCGAATGACACCCAAGAAGCAGAGTTTGATATTTGAATCCAACGGAGACGTTTTCCTGTTCAAACAAACATACAAAACAAATAAACGAGCAAACATAACTATCTTCAGAGGAACAGAACAGAATCTGCATTCCCCACAACATAACAATACAATGTCCTGGCCACAATCCAAAATTACTAAACGCACAACAAACAGGAATGTGTCAAATGTGTCATGCGTTCCGAAGAGAAAAAAAAAGGCATCAACCTGAGATGACCCAGACATTGCAGTGATCAGATAAAGATTTTAAAACAATTAGTAAAAGTATGCTTGAGGAAATGAAGAACTATGTGCTTATAGTGTATGTAAAAATAGAAAATCCCAGAAAAAGAAAATTTAAAAACTGTATAAAAATAACCAGGTAGAAAGTATAGAACTGAGGGGGGTCAGGTGTGGTGGCTCATGCCTGTAATCCCAGCACTTTGGGAGGCTGAGCCGGGTGGATTACCTGAGGTCAGGAGTTGTATATTAACTTTGTTTCCTGTAACCTTGTTTTAAATAATTTTTAATAGATTTTTTAAAGGATGTTCTAACATAGCACAAATCATGAAGGTGCAGTGGATAAATCTGACTCAATTACAATTAAGGATATCTATTCATCAAGACATGACCAAGGAGTAAAAAAAGTCGAGTCATGAACTAGGAAAAGATATTTGAAACCCATATAACTGACAAAGGATTGCTATACAGGATAGGTAAAGAACTCCTTCAAACCAGTGAGAAAAAGACGAATAACATGATTTTTAAAATACACAAATAGGATTGCCACTGAAAAGAAAAGCTAGGTAGTCAATAAGAATATGGAAAGAAGCTCAACCTCACAAAAAGTCAGGGAATTACAAATAAACCAATGTTAAAATATCACTTTACTTAACATCAGATTGCACTGATCACCAAATGTCAACAAATTGTGGAGAAATAGGAACTCTTATGCAAATCTGGCAAAAGGGTAATTGACACACCTTCTTTGGCAAGCATTTTGACAACATCCAGTAAATTGAAGAAGTCCATATTGTTTTGATAGAAAGAAATTGGCAACAGTATACCTAGTTGCCTATCAATAAGGGACTGAATCCCATGGAATATTATACACATGTCAGAATGAATGAAGCAGATCTATTTGTATTAATGCAAATACATTTCAAAAGTTAAAAATAAGATATAAGTTGAAAAGGTTGCATACAGAATGCCATTTCTGATTATGTTAAAAAAACAACAAAATAATACCATGTATGGTTTATGGGTATGCACGGGAATAAAGCCCATTGACTTGGGAAGAGTGGCTAATTCTGGGGAGGGAGGAAAAGGATGGATTAAGGGAGCACTTTTATGATTTTATTTCTTTTTAAAATGAGAGGCATTTTTAAAGTGAGAGGCATCAAGGCGAGAATAACTGACAGGTTGATGAGTCTGGGTAGCACGTATATAGATGACACTACATTAGATACCATTCAAGGACAGGCATTTGACATATGACTGTTTACATTTTTCTTTAAAGAAATCCAAATAACGCAGATGATGTGGGCAGCAAGTCCCAGCTGCTGGGTGTGAGAGAGGCTGGCAGAAGCCAGCCCTGAGGCTGGGACTGGCACATGAGTCCTGGTCTAGAGGCTGTTCTCATGCTGCATCCCGGTTGCTTGGCCAATACTCCAGGGGTTTATCTGGCCAGGGATGGGGAAGGGACCACTGATAGGGCAGGAGCATCACTGTCTTGGACAAGCACTGCCATTTTAAAGTTCACCTTGATCAAAAACTGCCTAATGGTTAAGGCTAAGGTTAGCATGACCATAAACCACAAATGACATCTTCAACCAGAAACTTTCCAACCATAAGAAATATACCTCTCCCCGACCAGAGGCACCTCCCTTCCAGCCAGAGACAGTCCAACCCCGCCATAAACTTGTCCTCGACACAGAAACATTCCAAGCTTGTGATAAGCTCTCTCTCATCCTAAAACCAATAAATACTCTTAGTCTGTAAGACAGAACACTCCTGACGGAAAATATCCAGAAGCCCCTCTTTATTTTGGAGAATAAACCTGTCTTTGACTGTTGAGCCACTTTTTGCGTTTCTTTCATCTTTCTTTAACTCTTACAACCACGTTTAAATCCCAGCAGCATCCAACTTGATGGCAAATAAAAGTCTTAAGTCCTTTCACATTTTAAAATTTTAATTCCCAAGTCTTTGGACCCCTGCAGTGCAATCTCAGCTTTCTCACTGTATTAGCAGAGCCGACAGATCCACCTGAGGGTGAGTGCCTGACTGTTTCCAGGGCAAGCAGGGGCTCGAACTAGAGAGGGAATTAGCATCCCAGGGGGGAAGCACTAGAAAGAGTCGATGTTTAATACAAGTAATCCCTGGATCAAATGTGCCATGGGTGTGTCACTCGTGCCGTGCCCCAGCTCATCCCTCCCCTCAAAGTATGTCGGAGAACATAAACTAAAGATTATTTTTCTGACTTCTGGAAAATGACCATTACTTTATTCAAAGAGAAGAAGGGTCATTGTTGGCTGCTCACCGCTAGAGGAGAAGAAATGGTCTCTTCGATTTTTCATGGGAATGTAGAAATAGAATGGTCAGAATTGAAAGTACCTTACGTCTCATAAAATGCAACCATAGCTGGTGCCTAATCCCACCACGTTCTCTGCAGTTGTTAGCCTAGATGACTAGAGAGTAGTTTCTAGGGAATTCAAAAGAAATTGAAAGCAGGGCCCACCCTTAAGAAATATGTTGTCTACCGGCCGGGCGCAGTGGCTCAAGCCTGTAATCTCAGCACTTTGGGAGGCCGAGACGGGTGGATCACGAGGTCAGGAGATCGAGACCATCCTGGCTAACATGGTGAAATCCCGTTTCTATTTAAAAAATACAACAAAACTAGCCAGGCGAGGTGGCGGGCGCCTGTAGTCCCAGCTACTCGGGAGGCCGAGGCAGGAGAATGGCATAAACCCAGGAGGCGGAGCTTGCAGTGAGCTGAGATCCGGCCACTGCACTCCAGCCTGGGCGACAGAGCGAGACTCTGTCTCAAAAAAAAAGAAGTATGTTGTCTACCAAAACAAAAACATGGTGGGACTGTCAGAACTGCAAACTGACTGTATAAGATGGCCCAGATGAAAACCACACATGACTTCTGGAACCTCACTCTGGGGCTCCCCTGTTTGTGCAGAGAAAAGGATGATTTCCCTGTGTGGAGGAGGAGCCCCTCACAGTCGGCCACTTTCCAGGGCTGGTGTCCACAGGACTCTGGGTGGTTTGTGCTAAGGGTGCCCCGTGGACATTTCTTGGGTTTGTGGCAGGCATGCCTCTCACTCGACTCTTCCTACTCACCATCAGCTCCATGTTTTAAAGGATGCTTTTTCCCTGCTGTAATGTATTCACCTCATTAACTGTTTACTCCATCCGGGAACTGAAAGCGAAGTGTGAGATCACAAAGTATGGCAACATCTTCAGGCAAGAGCCTGCCTTAATTGCCAATGCCTCCCCTTGGCTCTTCATGATAGAGGCAGCCCATGTTCTCAAGACTCATAATAGCCCTGTTGTGCATATCAAATGGCAGGAAGCTAAATACCAACTCTCATTAATATGTTATTCCTACTTCCGTGGCACTCACATGATATCTTGTTTTTCAATGTCTTAAGGAGTTTTACCAAAGAGTTAAAATTTGTTGAGTTCCTGTAGCTATAAATATTATTGAACAAAGAATATCAGTCAATATTTATTTAACATCCACTGTGTGCACAGCCTTCAGTCCAGGTGCTGTGGGAGGTTACAATAGAAGAAGATGATATGATCGTTGTTGATAAGAAAACTGCGGTCGTGGAGGCATCATAAACTCCCACTCAGCCTCCTGCATTATGAAATCCATGGAGCGTTCGTATCGATATGGCATGTCCTCTAGCAGCTCAACGTATTAAGAGGGGTTGAGAAGGTAAATATGGTCATTTAAAAAATTAATTCACAGATACACGTACAGTCAACAGGGAGGAAAAAATATGTGGTGTTTAGGCCTCAAAGTTAGCACAATACTCCTCCTAACAGAAGAAGTCTTAAAGGGAAAGGAGACTCTGAACTGGGCTCTGCCAGGCAGAGGTGATCTGACGGAGTCCATGGAGATGTGTTACTTGAGAGGTGAAAAAGAGGATAACAAATGGAGATGCAGCAAGAAAATGCCTTTCTCCAGGGCAGTAGGGTGGGGCCAGACAGTCCTGAGATTCAGAGTAGAACTGGTGGATGATGCCCTGGACAGCCCCTGGGCAGAAGAGTACTTGGCTTCCAGATAGCAGCTGCTCAAGAACCCAAGGCACAGTGGCCATGACCTGGGCTCTTCACTTTCCTCTGCCCTCTTAGGTTCTTCAGCTGGGGTCTGCAAATTAAACTTGTTAAAAAGGAAGATTAACAGGAGAAACAGAAAACAAACTTGATTTGATATTGATATTTTAATTTTTATGTGCATAGAGACCTTCATAGAAAAGAAGTGAAGATCCCAAGAAGTGGTTAGACCTAAGGGTTTATATACCATTTTAACAAAAGGTAATAAATTCTGGAGAAGTGATAAGGTGAAGGGAAAGACATTTTGACTCCTAGAAGTGGGAAATTGTGGGAAGGTAAATATCTGAGGGAAACTAATGAAGATGAGGGTTATTTTAGTAAAGTTCATTTGTGCAGGCCCATTGCAGTGCCAACTTTCAGTCTCCTGGTAGGGGAGAAAGGAAGAAACACCTTCACAAAGGAAAATTTATGTCCTGCTTTGAGGCAGATTAAGGAGGGCAAAGTGCTCTTTCTGCATTTGATGCTTCTTCATTGCCTTCATCTCAAAACAATTCTTATTACAAACTGGCATATCTTGGAGGTAGCAATTCTGATCCCCTTCGCTTTCATCTCTGCTGAGGTGCAGGAAGACTGACAGGTGATACCCCATAGGGTCTAGAGACAGAAAAGTGGAATTCAAGTTTCATGGGTGTCATTGGACATCCAGCCATAGTTTTCTGCTGGATAATAATGATGCCTTCCTTGCCCATCCTCCCAAGGTAGGTGGGAGGCTCAAGCAATGGTAGGCAGTGCAACCTGAAGGGTTAAGCACTGTCCCCCTGCTATTAGCAGATGTCATTGCTGTCATAAGAGGTCAACACACAATGACTACTTTATTGTGGTTGTGACCGTCTCAAGATGCAAACTCTGAAGACGTATTCAGTCAGTCCCTCATGATTCTGTTCAGTTTGACTTGATCTAACTCACTGACCAGCCTCCTGGGCTGTCTCCCCCTTGGGGTTTCATGACCTGAGTGACTGTTCACTCCTGGAGCAGATCCTTGCCTTCACCATCACTTCCAGCTCTTCTCTCTAGCTCCTCTGCTTGGGTGGGAGTGGCTCTCAGCTCAGCTCCCTGCTACCCCAGTTACAGAAGGATGGAAGTCATTGATTGCAGTAGGGTGTGTGTGAAAGTAGGATGGGTAAATGAAGACAATAAACTATCTTGACCTGGCCTGAAGCTCACAGGTTTGGAGCCTTGCAGTGCAGTGCTGACCTCTGAGACCAGAAGTCAGTTTTCCAGCAAATTGCATGGCTCTGGTGGCTGAATGATTAAAAACCTTCAGCAGAGGAGGCTGAATGCCTGCTGATCATTAGACTTTTATAGATTCCAGGTAAGAAGAGAGGCAGGGACCCTGGGCTTATTTATTTGCCATAATGAGGGTTATTTGGTCATAAGTCAATACACTCGGTGCCAAGGTACAGTTTGCAAAAGAACACAGCCATAAAGCAGGTGAGTTCAGAGAAATCCTGAGCTAATACAAAGCTCATGGGGTTATTGTGAGTGACAAGGAACGCAGAAGCAAGCACTGGGGTCGTGGATCCCAATCCCCCCGCCCCACATCCTTTTTTTCTGAGGCAGAGTCTCGCTTTGTTGCCCAGACTGGAGTGCAGTGGCATGATCTTGGCTCACTGCAACCTCCACCTCCAGGGTTCAAGTAATTCTCCTGCCTCAGCCTCCTGAGTAGCTGGGATTACAGGTGTGCACCACCACACCCAGCTAATTTTTGTGTTTTTAGTAGAGACGGGGTTTCGCCATGTTGGCCAGGCTGGTCTTGAACTCACGACCTCAAGTGATTCGTCCACCTCAGCCTCCCAAAGTGCTGGGATTACAGGCATGAGCCACCGCGCCCAGCCCCCAACCTTTTTTGACTTGTGAACACATTTCACAGGGAAAAGAAACCCATCTTACTCATCTTGTTTGGAATTTTACAAAAACTTATTTGCAGTAAACCTTGTCTGGCATAAGGTGAACTGATATAAACTATTTTATTTTAGAGAAGCATTTCATCAAAAATGCAATAATTCAGATTATGGTCATATATTTTTCCTTTTTAACCTTATTTTTAATTCTAGAGAAACTTTGATGTGTTCTATAAGACTTTTAAACCAATCTATCAGATAACTTACCTATTGAAAAACATAAGATGAATTGACACTATTGTCATTTTTATTATTCTCTTATCCTCTTCCTCATTAGCACCTCTCTTCTCTTCTGTTTCCCTCCTTTCCTTCCCTTTTCTTTCTTTCTTTCTTTCTTTCTTTCTTTCTTTCTTTCTTCCTTCCTTCCTTCCTTCCTTCCTTCCTTTCTTTTTCTTTCTTTCTTCCTTCCTTCCTTTTTCTTTCTTTCTTTCTTTCTTTTCTTTCTTTCTTTTTTTTTTCCTCTCTCTTTCTGTCTCTCTCTCGCTTTCTTTCTTCTTTCTTTCTTTCCTTCTTTTTTGACAGAGTTTCACTTTTGTCCCCTAGGCTGGAGTCCAATGGCACAATCCCAGCTCCCTGCAACCCCTGCCTCCCAGGTTCAAGTGATTCTCCTGCCTCAGTCTCCTGAATAACTGGGATTATAGGTGCCTATAACTTTGCCTGGCTAATTTTTGTATTTTTAGTAGAGACAGGGTTCCAACATGTTGGCCAGGCTGGTCTTGAACTCCAGACCTCAAGTGATCCATCCACTTTAGCCTCCCTAAATGCTAGGATTACAGGTGTGAGCCATCACGCCCAGCCCCTTACATTTCTTGGCTGGTATTTCTTTTCCTTTCTGCTGTTAACCAACAGCTATTCTGATGAAAAATTAATCAATATATTGCTAAAACCATAGAGTTCTGATCACCTGATGATCAAAACTGATGTAACTACTAGGACTTTGAGCTATGAGCAGGGGCTGCAATCTCAACATCAGACAAAATAGAATTCAGGCCAGCCGGCATCAAACATGATGAAGACAACGCTTGGCAGGTCACAGTTCACAATGAAGCAATAACAGTTATAAATACTTTTGTACCAAGAAAGGGATAGGAAAAGTATATTTATTTTATAAGCCAGAAACAGTGAGATGCAAGCAGAAATAGGCAAAACCAATAACTGGTCATGAGAACATCATTCTGTGGATAAGACAAGTCAAGTGAACAAAGAAAAAAGTCAGCAAAAAAATAGAACTTAAGGAATATAATGAATAAGGCAGATCTTATGAAGAGACATATACACTGTGTATGTATATATACATATGCGTACGTCAAAATTTAATTCCCAATATTAATACAACTTTTTCTCAAGCGCACATGAAATATTCACGAAATTTAATAGTAAATTTATATGCAACAAAGCAATAAGTTCCATTAAGGAAAAGTATTGGCTGGGTGCCATGGCTCATGCCTCTAATTCCAGCACTTTGGGAGGCCAAGGAAGGATAACTTCAGGCCAGGAGTTCAAGACTAGCCTGGGCAACATGGCAAAACCCTGTCTCTACTAAAAATACCCAAAAAAATTAGCCAGGTGTGGGGGTGCATGCCTTTAATCCCGGCTACTTGGGAGACTGAAGCTTGAGAGTCATTTGAACTTGGAAGGCAGAGGCTGCAGTGAGCCAAGATCATGCCACTGCACTCCAGCATGGGTAACAGAGTGACACTCTGTCTCAGAAACAGAAAAGTGAAAATGTTATAATCACTATGATCAGGTGCAACAAAACTAAAAATCTTTTTTTTTTTTTTTTTTGAGACGGAGTCTCGCTCTGTCACCGGGCTGGAGTGCAGTGGCCTATTCTCAGCTCACTGCAAGCTCCGCCTCCCGGGTTTACACCATTCTCCTGCCTCAGCCTCTGAGTAGCTGGGACTACAGGCACCCGCCAGCTCGCCCGGCTAGTTTTTTTTTTGTATTTTTTAGTAGACACGGGGTTTCACTGTGTTAGCCAGGATGGTCTCGATCTCCTGACCTCGTGATCCGCCCATCTCGGCCTCCCAAAGTGCTGGGATTACAGGCTTGAGCCACCGCGCCCGGCAAAACTAAAAATCTTAACAACATTATTGCACATGGAAATGGAAATATCTTCTAATATTAACAACATTATTGCACATGGAAATGGAAATATCTTCTATTAAACACTTGTGGCTAAAAGATAAATTACTAACCAAAATTATAGAATATTTTAGAAATTATGATAACAAAAACACTACGTTTTTGAATCTGTGGGCAATATTTAAAATGGTAATTAGAGGAAAGTGTGTAGCTTTAAACACACACCATTAATCCATACATTGAATGCCCAAACCAGAAAACTAGGAAAAGAATAGCTTGTTGAAAAAAGGCTGAAAGTAAGCAAAGGGAAAGAATTCAATGAAGTACAGAAGAGACAAAGAGTGGAATTAAGTCACAAATTCAATCCCAGTTCTTTCAAAAAATTAAACAAAATATGCAAACCATTGGCTAACCCAATCCAAAAAAATGAAAAAAGAATCCGCAAATATCCAAAATAAGAACTGACAATGAAGGAAGTAACTGTTGAAACAGAAGAGACTTTCAAAGCAGTAAGAGCTACCCTGAATAACTTTGTGCAACTAATTTTTAACATCTCGATGAAACGCGTAAGTTCCTAGGAAAATAACAGTTTAACAAAACGGGTCCAATAGAGACATGGGGCTGAAATAAGCCATAGAAGAAATGAAGAACGTTATCAAGGAGCTGCCAACAAAATCACTAAAAAGGATTTTGCTTCTTTTTTTTTTTTTTTTTTAAAGAAAGAGACTTTATTCCAGTAAACATTTTGCAAACCAGGAAGACACCCATCGGGGCAAAACAAAGGTGCAATATGAGACAACAAAGAGAGGGGTTGTCTTTTTTTTTTTTTTTTTTTTTTTTTTTTTGAGACGGATTCTCTGTCGCCCAGGATGGAGTACGGTGGTGCGATCTCGGTTCACTGCAACATCTACATCCCGGGTTCAAGCGATTCTCCTGCGTCAGCCTCTGGAGTAGCTGGGACTACAGGTGCGCACCACCACACCCGGCTAATTTTTTTATAGAGACGGGATTTGGGGGTTTCACCGTGTGAGCCAGGATGATTTCGATCTCCTGACCTCTTGATCCGCCCGCCTCAGCCTCCCAAAGTGCTGGGATTACAGGTGTGAGCCACCGCGCCCGGCCGAGGGGCTGTCTTTTAAAGAGAAAGTTCCCCCTGGGTTCCCCTCTGGTCTGCTATGCAAATAGGGGTGCAGACTTGCTTAGCTGTGATTGGTTGACGCTTGTTTAGTTCTGACTGGTCGATGTGGGCCACATTTTCCCGGCGAGGCGAGGCTTTCCAGCAGCCCTTGATACAGGCGTGAGCAGGGACAGCTGTGAAGGTCCTAGAGCGAAGCAAAGGTGTGGCTTTCCAGGAATGCAGAGTACGTGTGCGACGTCTGGGCAGCAAATAGCCACTAGGCTCTATTTTGAATTTAGCCCCAGTTGGTTCCCCGGGATCCACCTTGAAGGACTGGTTCTTTCGGGGTTCACAGAAAAAAAAGCCGTAAGAATCTCCATGTCCAGATAATCTCACAGGGAAATTCTAGCCAAGCGTCAAGTACCTAACAGACCCAATGCTGCAAAAATTGTTTCAGAGACTTAAAGGAAAATGCACAAATTTATACAAAAGTATTAACTGAAAATGTGTCATAGACAAAAGCAAAAGCACTAAAGTTATAAAACTCCTAGAAGAGAATATAATAAAAAATGTCCGTGGCCTTGAATTAGGCAAAGACTTTCAGGTAGGGCACATAAAGTTTGAATCATAAAAGAAAAATTGGATTCCATCAAAATTAAAAATATTTTCTCTTTGAAAAATATTCTTAAGAAATAGAGCCAAAAGGTAAGTCACAGGCTAGGAGAAAATATTTGCACCAAATATATCTAATAAAAGGCTTGTATGCAAAATACATAAAGAATTTTACAAGTCATTACTAAGAAGAAAAAAGCACCTAACTTAAAACATGTTAAAGATTTAGACAGATATTTTACCTGAGAAGATGTGTGAAAAGCCCGTAAAAGGTGTTCAACGTCCTTAGTTATTAGTAAAATGTAAATTAAAATGAAAACAGGATACCACATTCCATACACCAAAATGGCTAAAATGTGAAAGACTAAGAAACCAAAGATGTAGTAAGCATTTGGAATTCTCCTCCATTGTTGCTGGGGAGGCAAAATGGTTCAATACTTTGGAAACAATTTTTCAGATTCTTATGAAGTTAAACATTAACACTGTACTACCCAGAAATCTGCTCATAGCTACACATCCAAGAAAAAAGACATTTCCCCAAGCATTTACCCAAATCCCTTCACATACATGTGCATAATTGTTCATAGTAACTTTATCCATAATAGTAAAAAGCGGGGAGTAATCAAGATGTCATCACCTGGTGAATGGGTAAGTGAATTGCAGTGTATCCTGCTGTGGAATACTACTCAGCGATGAAAAAGGAACAAACTACCCTTCCGTGCAACAACTTGGAAGAATCTCAAAGAAAGTTGTGTGCTGAGGGAAAGAAAACAGACTCCAAACACTGTGCACTATGTGCCCTGTGTGATTAAACTTACTCGAAATTCTAGAAGAAATTAAACTAAAGTGAAAGAATGTAGATTCTTGGTTTTCTGGCGCTAGGGAGAGGCTATTGACAGCAAAGGGCACAAGGGGATTTTCTTGGAGGGAATGAATGTTCTACATCTTGATTGTGGTAGTGTTTACACAATTGTATGCATATGTCAAAACTCAACGAACTGATTCACTTAAAATGGGTGAGTTTTATTGTATGTGAATTATACCTCCGAGAAACGAATTTTTTAAAAATCTCAAGGCGTGAGCATTGCCATCATCAGCATTACTAATGTGAAGACAGTGAATTGATGAAATGACGGGGCAATTTGCAACGTGTGATAGGCACTGGTCTCTCTCCAGACATTAGGAAGCTGCGTGTTATCAGATGCCAAAGCTGAACCCATTTGCCCATTAGGCTGCAGGAAGCCTGCGAGTCTGTCCCCAGCATGGACAGCAGAGGGCGCTGCGGGGCATCATTGACCTGTAAGATTCTTCACCCGGAAACACCTTAAATTAATGAGCTCTGCGCGCTCAGAAGGTTGAAGAGAGGGCCCTTCCTTCCTCTAAGCCGCATTTCTGGTTGCGCCACATTCAGTCACACAATTATTAAGTGCTGAGCAGTCTTTGGATCACAGAAAACAAACACAGAGGCTGCAGCCACTGGGCCCTGTGGAAAGCTGGCAGCCGTCCTGCGATGGTGTCCGCGCTGCTGGAGGCCTGGCCGGAGCTGAGATCAGAGCCCTTCAGCGGGAGTGGGGCGACTTCTCCCTCCCCTGGTTTCCCTGGAAGCTGAGGAAGTTCCCAGGAAAGTGCCGAAAACCTCTCACCACTCTTTACGCAGACCTGGTAGGGAGCTGAGGTGGGGGAAGCACTGTTGCAGAGACAGGCTGACTCGGGGAATGGGCCAGCAGGGAGGGACAGACGGGGGAGGGACAGATGGCGGGGGGGGGGCGGGGGACAGATGGGGCGTCAGAGGAGACAGGCTGTCAGGGAGCTGCGGTCCTGCACATGGGAACCAGCCCTGGCCCAGCCTTCCTGGAGGTCACTGGGCCTCTGCTAGTTACTGAGAGGGCACCACTGTGCCCAGGCTGCACCTCCCTGTGGCCTGGTCCCTCCACAAGCTGGAGGAAGGAGGGGGCTGCTCCCTCCCACCCAGTGCTGAGTGACTGTATACCATACCCAGAAGCCACACGCTGTATATTCCTGCATGCATGCCCCTGAAACGGTGGCCTTGTGGGTTGCAGAGTGCCTGCTGCTTCCACAAGGAAGAGACAGCTGCTTGCTCCACACCCGGGGGCCCCAAGGCTCAGGCATCCTTGCCGTGGCCCACCCAGCCAAGTGCAGCAAGAGAAAAGGCACCACCCCTACCTATTTCACTGGCGAGGGCAGACCCCCAGGGCTTTCCGGGAGAGGTGCAATAGCAGAGTTCCAGCTTGGGGTGGGGAGGCTATGTGTCAGAATCACAGCATTAGCCAGGGTCACAGGGAAGCGAGGCAGAGCCCCTGGGAAAGGTGCCCCCATGTGCTCATGGAGGGGGCTTGGTAGGCGCTGGCCTCCTGTGTAAGCAGGTGGAGTGCTGAGGGTCTAATAGCCAGGTGCCCTCCACTGGGACAGTCACTGTGAGACAACCAGGACCACATGCGTCTACCCGGATGAATGGGCCTGGGATATCGGGATGTGCGTGTATGAACAATCACAGCAAGAACAGTTCTAAGCACATCCTGATTCAACTCATGAACCCTCATCACAAGCCCAGAAGGGAAGATGTTATGAATATCTGTACTTGGCATGTGAGTAAAACTAGGGTCACAAAGTCTAAGTAACTTGTCCAAGGCCACACAGTGACCCTGAGAGAGAAATTGCTGTAGAGCAGAAGTGCAATAGGTATTTTTGAGATCTGATTCACATGCCCTCATTGCAGTCTCCTGACTCCAATTAACTGCCCAGTATCCCACAGGGGGATCAGATTGGGCTTCTAAGACTGGGTGGGTTGAGGGGGACATCACACCAGGGCTGGCCCCCTGAAGCAATAGCTAGAGAAATGTACGCGTGTACCACAACTCCAAACTAAAGATAATGAATATAAAATGCATGTGATGAATATGCAGTCTATTCTCATTACATATTCTCTATTTGCAAGTTTACCTACTCACTAAAATTTATTTGTAAGCTTTAAATCAATACTTGGGGTGCTTTCAAGGTCATTTGCAGAAATGTACAAAGTGGTGACAAATTTGGGTTGCAGGCATGCACATTCCCAACTGAAGTCACACAAGGCCTTTTTCTTTCTTGCTTTCTTTTTCTTTTTTTGGAGACAGAGTCTCGCTCTTGTCATCCAGGTGAGTGCAATGCGTGATCTCAGCTCGCCGCTACGTCTACCTCCCAGGTTCAAGTGATTCTCCTGCCTCAGCCTCCTAAGTAGCTGGGATTACAGGCACCTGCCACCACACCCGGCTAATTTTTGTATTTTTAGTTGGCCAGGCTGGTCTCGAACTCCTGACCTCAGGTGATCTGCCCGCCTCAGCCTCCCAAAGTGCTGGGATTACCGGTGTGAGCCACTGCACCCAGCCACACATGGCCTTCTTGCCTCAATCCATAGTGTGAACAAGTGTCCTTTTCTTGGTCTATGTAGTGCCACGTTTTTATGCCTGTTATTGGTGATTTCCCATTTAAAATGCCCCCATGTGCCGTGGTGAGGAACTGTCTGCTGTCCTGAGCGTGAGGCAATATGGATACGGGGAAAACACCAGGGTCAGGGCAGCCTCACTGGGACTGGGTGACAGGATGTCGGCCTGGAATTCAGTGTTAATGCAACCACCGTGTGCACTCTGCCAGGTGTCTACAGGAAACATACTCGAGCCTGGCTACGTATGGCTGGTTGATGAAATGCTTCCAGAAGCTCGCAGAAGCCTGACCCTGTACTTCCTCAGGAGCAACGGTTCCAGATTCACTAGGTCAGTACTGGCAGCGACTTCATAGAACTTAACTACATGAATGCCAGAACAGACTGTATAGATACCCACTATAAATCAGCACTAAAGTGCCTGTACACACACAGCCATGCAGCACTGAACGACAGGGAAATGTTATGAGAAACGCGTCATGAGGGGTTTTGTTGTGTGAACATGGTAGAGTGTGCTTAACGCACAGCTGGAGGGCAGCGCCTGCTGCATACCCAGGCTGCACGGTTGGCTCCCAGGCTGCAAACCTGTGCAGAGAGTGACTGGACTGAACATGGAACTGAACACTGGAACTACTGTAATGCAGTGGTAAGCATTTGTGTATCTAAACATAGAAAGGTACAGCCAAGGCCGGGTACGGTGACTTACGCCTGTAATCCCAGCACTTTGGGAGGCCGAGATGAGCAGATCATGAGGTCAGGAGTTTGAGACCAGCCTGACCAACACGGTGAAACCCCATCTCTAGTAAAAGTACAAAAATTAACCGGGTGTGGTGGCGAGTGCCTGTAATCCCAGCTACTTGGGAAATTGAGGCAGGAGAATCACTTGAACCCGGGAGGCAGAGGTTGCAGTGAGTCAAGATGGTGCCATTGCACTCCAGCCTGGGCAACAGGGTGAGACTCCTTTCCAAAACAAAAGAAAAGATACAGTCAAAACATGGTGTGAAAGATAAAGAATGGGATGGTGAGTAGGCACTTACCATGAAGGGAGCTTGCAGGACCCGGCGAGTCAGGGAGGGAGTGGGGAGTGAATTCGAAGGCCCAGGACACGACCGTCATGCCGTCGTCATGCCACAGACTTTATAAACACATGACCTTTATAAAAAATACTGTTCTTTCTTCAATAATAAAATTATCCTCAACTTACTGTAACATTTTTACTTTATATTTTTTTTAATTTTTAAAAATTCTGACTCTTTTCTTTTTTTTTTTTCTTAGACAGAGTCTCGCTCTGTGGCCCAGGCTAGAGTGCAGTACTGTGATCACAACTCACTGCAGCCTTGACTTCCCTGGGTTCAAGCAATCCTCCCACCTCAGCCTCCTGAGTAGCTGGGACTAGAGGTGTGCCCGGCTACTTTTTGTATTTTTTGTAGAGATGGGGTCTCACCATGTTGCCCAGGCTGGTCTTGAACTTCTGGGCTCAAGGAATCCTCCTCCCTTGGCTTCCCAAAGTGCTGGGATTACAGGCCTGAGCCAGCATGCCCAGCCACAAACATTATTTTTAATTCTCACCAGAATCCTGCTAGGGAAGTAATCATTACTCATATTTTACAAACAGAAAGCCTGAGAATCTGAGAGATTTTTGAAAACCTCCCCACGGTGACCCACCTGGGCCATCAACCCGCACACATGGTAACAACTCCTGGTGTTCCCACCCCCAGCAAGCTGACCAACCCCTCTCCTATAATCCTATCTCCTAATACTCCCGTCTTCCAATAGGAAGCTAGTGGCACTGGCCCCACCCCACCCTGGAGGGCCAAGGCCTTGGACTTTTTAGGGCGACAGGAGTGGGCTATTGGGTGACACATTTGCTAAGCCAGTCGGCTTGGGGTGGGAGAGGGATGTGGGGGAGAGCAACAGGAAGGCTGGCCTAGCATCATCCACTCTGCACTCCCACCACCAAGCTAAATGACACCAGGATCCCTTAAAGGAGGCGCAAAAGAATCCACTAAACGTAGAGCCACTATTCAATGCAGCAATCCCTACTGGGTATCTATCCGAAGGAAATGAAATCATTCAATCAAAAAGATACCTGTTCTTGTACATGTATCGCAGCACTATTCACAATAGCAAAGGTATGGAATCAACCTAAGTGTCCATCAACAGGTAAATGGATTTTAAAAGTGGTATATACACACAACGAAATCATATTCAGCCATAAAAAGAAGTAAATCATGTCTTCTGCAGTAACATGGATGGAACTGGAGGTCATTATCTTAAGTGAAACAAACTAGACACAGAAAGTCAAATATCACCTGTTCTCATTTGTAAGTGGATGCTAAAAATGTGTCCACATGCACACAGGAATGGTGGACAATGGACATGTGGATGGCTGACGGGGGTGGGGGATGGATGATGAGAAGTTAGTTAACAGGTACAGTGTACATGATTCAGTTGGTGGACACACTAAAAGCTCTGACTTGACTATTATGCAAACCACACGTAACAATTGCACATGTACCCTGTAAATTGGTATGATAATAATAATTAGTAAATAAGAATCTTTCACACGGTGATCTCCCCACGGTCGGCATTGCCTTAATGAAACGCTGTGAACGTCCTCCCTTGAGTATCCTCAAATGTTAGCACATTACCAAAGCTACCCTCAGGCAGAGGCCAGAAAACACAGAAGCAAAGAGTTGAGAGAGAATCTTTTGGCTTACCTGGTCCAAGGCCCCTCCCTGCTTGCCTTGGAAATAGGAGACAACCGGCTGCCACACACCCATCTCAAAAGCAAGGGGTCTGAGATGCATTTGGTCAAAGAGAAAGGATTTTGCAATTGCAATCTGAAGTCATGTATCACTCCAAGGGGGTTTTAGGGCTAGTCATTTGAGTTTTCATAAAAAGGATAGAGAATTGGAGGTACAAAGTGATTGTGAATTCTGAAATGTACTTATGTGCAATACTTTTTTATTGCTTTTAGAGAAACCTAAATGTATTTGATGAATTTTTTCTCTTAGAAAAATTGAAGGGACATTAAAACTGCCAGGCGTGGTGGCTCACACCTATAATCCCAGCACTTTGGGAGGCCGAGGCAGGTGGATCACTTGAGGTCAGGAGTTCAAGACCAGCCTGGCCAACATGGTGAAACCCCATCTCTACTAAAAATACAAAAATTAGCCAGTGTGATGGTGTGCGCCTGTAATCCCGGCTACTCGGGAGGCTGAGGCAGGAGGATAGCTTGAACCTGGGAAGGGGAGATTATAGCAAGCCAAGATCGCATCACTGCACTCTAGCCTGGGCGACAGAGCAAGACTCTGTCTCAAAACAAAAAACCCCTGCACATACATTCACATGTGTACACATTCACATGTATACACACACTCATACATGTGTACACATGCACACCACCATCACCACCTCTGCATTAATGAAACCAGAATGAAATTTAGCAGATTTTAAGGGTTTTATTTAAAGAAATGGTATGTTAAACCATTGAAAATGATAAAAAGATGATTAAGAAAACCCAGGATTTCATGAAACACGAAGCTGACAAGGAGCTGAAGTTTCTTCTTTGGTTTTGGAACACCCAGTGAGCCAGATGCATCCTCTGGAACCAGCCTCTGTTAGTAATGGCAGTCTAGAAATTTAAACGCAAGACAGTTGGTAAGGGAACCCCAGAAATAGGGGCGCCTAGGCTGCGAAGCTGGGGTGGGCCCAAGTCACTTTGCCCAGGAGCCTCCTACTGAGGAAGGAGCCCCTTTCCTGGGGAGGGTACGTAAAGGGACCAAATCTCCTCACCCCAGGCTAGAGTTTCCTCTGTGGGGCGCATTCTCCCCAGAACTTTTTTATGACCTTTAGGTCACATAAGAAAATCACTCGGAAAATCCTGAACATGAAATATTTTGCTCTTTGAAATACTTTGATATCCTAAGAAAAGGCATCCTTCAAGGACCAGCACGCTCTTTCCCCATTTTCCAGGATCTGCTTGGTCTTTTTTTTTATCTTGTTACACTCTGTGTTAAGAACACACTGTCACTAAGTGGCTGGGAGAAGTGGACCCGTTCCCCTCTGTGGGCGGCACCCTCCCAGGACTGCCCGGAGCAGGACGTTGTGGGGGACGTTTGTCACTCAGGGTCATGTGGGGGAGAACGGGGAGGCCACGGGAGGAGGGGCCAGGTCTGCTTGAATTGGGCCCTTTCTGGTACCCAGCACAGCGCAAGACACTCAGTAGCCTCCAAACACAGATCAGATTGCAACAAAATAGGCAATGCCCCTGAACGTTGCAACACCTGGGGAGGCGACAGGGATGAGATGCTGTTTCTGGAACCATCAGAGATGACGCAGTGGCAATGCCGGAGGTTATAAACTTATTGAAAAGACGCTGTCTTTGCCAAGAACATTCTGGAATTGCCTTCAGAATCCCATAGGAGGCAAGGGCCCTGGCCTCGATGGCGTTGAGGCAGCGAGGCAGCTGCCCTCCCCGCACCCCACCTCTAGGGACGGAGGAGGAATCATGGTGTCCAGGAACCAGATGGCGCGTCCCACAGCCACGTTACCTTCCACAGACTTCGGGAAGAAGCACCAGGGCACTTCAAAGATGAGGTTGGAGAAGCAGCAGTTCCGAGAGGTGCATTCCTCGGGGCTGATGCCCGGGTAGCCACAGTCTTTTCGGTCTGAGACCTCCATGACGCACTGCTCCGACTCTGCCATGGGACAGGCATGACACCGAGACCCAGTCAGGCCTGCTGTGTCCTGGAAAGCTCCACCCCTTCCTCCTCCGAGAGCAGCGCTGGTTTGCAGCCTCCGTGGATCCTGAGGCGCTGCCGGGGGCAGCATCCCCTGGGACCGCCTCCCCCGGGGACTGTGGAAATGTCGGCCCCAGGGACGCTTGGTTGGCCTGTCCTCCCCAAAGGTGGGGCCCATGTGGGGTGGTCACAGTCAGAAGCTCTGGAGTCCCCCACGTTGGGGAAATCATTTTGCCTCTCAGAACTCAGTGTTATCCTCTTTAAATGGGGTGGCTCCCCTGACCAAGGTGAGAAAAGGTTTGTGGGCACCTTGGAATGATGGAAAGCATTTGGACACGGTATTGATACCCAAAGACACTGCCATTCAGTGGGCGCTTGTGAACAATCCACCATCTGCCTGGTTTACCCGCCGGGCTCAGCAAGCCTCCCAGCAACAATCTGGGGGAAGAATCGCCCTTCTCCAGAGGACGTGCCCGGTTCCACTCACACAGGTGCACGGCACACATGCAATCTTCCTTTGAGCACTCCTCGGCGGTTACGACTTGGGTCCTGATCCCTTGCGCTGACATAAAACTCACTCCCAAAGAACTCTAGAAGGCTTCACTTCCTTCCCTAATATCTGAGGTCTGTCAGCCCTTACGTTACTACTGTCCTATTAAATAACCTTTTTTCCCCATGGAAGCTTCCTCAGAAGTCACACTTCAAAAGCTAGAGGAGACCTATTATTGTTTTTTTTCTTTTTCTTAACTAAAATAAAACTGATGGCTCCACACATACATGTCTGCTGAAGGAAATAACGGTGTAGAAACGGGGTAGGTGGAACATTTTCATCTCACTGTTGGCTGACCTGAGCTACCCTCTAGACTAACAGTCCAGGCTAGTCCCAGACTAACCAACCTGGGCTACCTCGAGACTGACAGTCCAGGCTAGTTCCAGACTAACAAACCTGGGCTACCTCTACACTAACCGGCCTATGCTAGCCCCAGACTAAGCAACCTGGACTAGCCCCAGACTAACCAACCTGGGCTAACCCCAGACTAACTAACCTGGACTAGCCCCAGACTAACCAACCTGGGCTAACCCTAGACCAACCAACCAGGGCTAGCCCCAGACTAACCCACCCAGGCTAACCCTAGACTAGCAACTGGGCCTCCTCCAGCCCCTGCTCTGATCTCTGCCTGTGAAGCTATGGCAGCCCAGGAAGAGGGTGTGGCTTCCCTGGAAGATTACCTTGCTTCGGGAGGGGTTCGAAACACCAGGGGACCCCAACGACACTGGAGTCGAAACAGCATCCTTTGTCAAAGCACTGGTCGCTGGTGATGCCAGGGAAGCCGCAGTTCTTCCTGCTTTGGGGGCTCAGCCTCGAGCACTGGCAGGCGGCTGTGGAAAGACCCTCGGTCAGCCCCGCCCTGGTACCCCAGACCACACTGCTCCTTCTCAGGGATTTTAGGGGATGCCTCTACTGTCTTGCTGCCACATAGAGAAACACAAAGTCTTATCTTGCCCATATTTAAGCAATGCCGTTTCCTCCTGAGAAACTGATAGGGCTTTGCTGAAATTGTTATATTAGTTTAAAAGAAAAAAAAAAAAGCCAAGCATGGTGGCTCATACCTATAATCCCAGCACTTTAGGAAGCCGAGACGGGCAGATTGCTTGAGCTCAGGAGTTCAAGACCATCCTGGGCAATATGTCAAAACCCCATTTCTACAAACAATACAAAAAAAAAAAAAATGGGCCAGGCATGGTGGTCCACACCTGTGGTCTCAGCTACTCAGGAGGCTGAGGTGGGAGGATCACTTGAGCCTGGGAGGCAGAGGTTGCAGTGAGCCAAGATCACACCACTGCACTCCTGCCTGGGCGGCAGACCAGATCCTGTGTGAAAAAGCAAAAAAAAAAAAAAAATCCCTTTTAGAGGAAGATGAACAGATGGACCCAAGGCTAAGATCGAGGTGACAGGTGAGTGCTCTGGAACTCCAAGGACCCTTGGTGGGAATGCCCTCCTAGCCTGACACGGGGTCCACTGACATCTGCCGTCACTCAGCCTTTCCCTAGGAGGGAGGCCCTTCTCGGAGCTACCCTCCTGAGCAGCGGGAAATCCCATGTGAACAACACACATTGCCAGATGCCTTTATGGCTATTTCCCCTCTCAAGTAAATTTATTTCTTTAAGAGAAATAAAGAAAGCACATAAAGAGACCCTCTCCTTCACTTACAGGGTTTCTCACCCCCCGCCAGGGCACACAGCCCCAGGACGAGGAGCACTGCCAGGAGCTGGGCGCCTCGTGGTCCCATGTCCAGCTCAGCTGCACCCCAGGACGGCTTGCAGAATGCATGGCGCCCACCGCCGGGTGTATTTTATAATCTCTTCTCTGTTTGTCCAACAAGCACAGATAACCTTTCTTCTCCGCACCATGGCCCCGGCCCTTTGATAATCTTTCTTCTCTTCCCTGTGGCCCAGCCCTTCCACCGTGGAGGCGAGGAGGAGGCAAGTGGCAGCCGTGCTCTGTGCAGGCGAGGCTTCCGGGCGCGGGTGACTCCCTGCTTGGTGAGGCCTCCTCCTGCCCTGGCCAGGGAGTTGGGTTGTGCCAGGCTGCCAATGTGAAAAACCAGCCACGTGCAGGTCTGGGGCCGGGCATACACAGGGTCACACCCAGGAAGGGATAAGCCGTGCATTTCTATTGATAGAGTGGGCAGCACCACAGGAATTTAGAAAATATTAGGGCCCAGTTTACTGGGGGAAATGAACAGACCAGCAGGTAGCAAGGAAAAGACCCTGCCCGAGGAAGGGAAGCATCTCAGAGGAGGGAAGAGACTGCTCCCGGTGTTGTGGTTAGAGCCTCCCCAGCCACAGCACCATGTGCTTTGTCTCATCTTCAGCAGGAGGAGCTGCTCTCCACGGAGATGAGACTGACAGGGTCAGCGGAGCAGCCTGTGACAGGCAGGTTTTAATAAGTTCATTTTCAGCCAACCCCTGAAATGGGTTATTTTTGTTCCATGGGAACGCTCTGCATCTCCTAAAAGATGGCACCTGGGACCCCGTCCATGGCCTCCCCAGGTTAGGATGTGCTGGAGAAGGAGTCTGTGGACTGGACAGAGAGGATAGCAGCCAGAGGGGAGACACCTGGAAAGAAAGAGGGGAAGGTGTGGTGGGAAGGACAGAGGGGGACCCGAAGTTCTGCATGCCGGGGAGTGGCAGGGGGTTGCCAGTCTCTTTCTGATGGCTGAGCGGTCAGGGGCCCAGAGACACAGGAAACCCAAAATTCTTAGTCCACCACAGGGCTGTCCTCAGGGTCTGGAGAGCAGGCCCCGTCCTCCAGGTCCCCATCCTCCAGGCTTCGTCCTCCAGGCCCTCGTTCCCCAGGCTCCGTCCTCCAGGCCCCCATTTTCCAGGCCCCCATCCTCTAGGCCGCCGTCCTCCAGGCCCTGCCCTCTATGCTGCAGTCCTCCAGACCCCCATCCTCCAGGCCCCACCCTCTATGCTGCCATCCTCCAGGCCCCCATCCTCCAGACTCCATCCTCCAGGTCCCCATCCTCCAGGCCCCCGTCCTCCAGGACCTCATCCTCCAGGCCCCCGTCCTCCAGGCTCCATCCTCCAGGTCTCCTCTGGATCCAGGTCAAGTGCCTCCAGACTTGCCGCTGACTGTTTACCACTGGGCAGCCACGGGGACTCAATCTGTGAAAACTCTGGCAGTCCCTTTAGTCACCATCATGACATAAGTGCCTGAGTCGTTGTTTTCTCTCATATTCCCACCCACCTCTCCTCTCTGCTTCCTCCCCATCGAGCCGACTTCCCACTGCTCACTGTAGCCCCTTCAGGATTCCTGCTGCTGCCACTGCCTGGCCCATGTAAGAGAGACCACTTCTCGGCCTCTCGCATTCTCTTGGCCCTGGCGGAAGCCCGTGTTGTCCTAGGGATGCTCCCCCGGAATCCTGCTCAGGCCCCCATGCAGGGACACTGAATGCCCACAGAATTGGGAAACCATTACATGAGATGGGACATCTGCAATAGAGTGGCATTGCTGGTTGAAAGTGGAGCTGCTCACAACCTCCACAACTGTATTTGGCCACCTCCCCATCACATGGGCTCAGACCAGGGGGCTGGACATTGACTTTGAGCCCCAAGTCTTCACCCTCATGCAAAAACCATCCTCCTTGGAGATGCAGGCTGGGAAGGGCGCCATGTCCAGAATCCCTGCCTTGCTGTCATCTACCAACCTTGGTGCAGCCTGTCCCTTTTGTTAAGAATTTCAGCACTGTGTTCACCGTGTTCCTTGTCATGCTAAGACTTGGTCACATCCCAGACATCTTCAACGTGGCAGTGGACATTTCATCCAAATGCAGTTGCTCAGATTTTATTTTTCCTCATCTCTAGGAACTTCCATCTCCACTCCACTTCTGCCACTTCTGCCACCCTCCCGTGACCACACTCAGAACTTGAGCTCTACCTCTGAAAGACGGTATGCAAATGTCCTTTCTGCCCAGGATGTCCTAATCTCCTAACACTCTCCCTGCCACCACACCTTTGTCTGAATCCTGAAGCCCTCCAATCCCCTACCCCCGCGTGAGCCCCCTCCTGTCTATCCTTCCTTCTTGCTTCTCCAGCCTGACTTCCATGGTGCTGTCTTCACCCACCGTCTTCCTCACTGCTGTCTCGCACTGTCTCTGTGCCTACGCCATCTGCCCAGCGTGGCCAACACTTGCCTTGCATTGTTGTCACTCTCAATGCATGATCTCAGCGCCATCCAGGCACTCAGGGCTGGCACCCTCCTTCTTTCTCTCTCTCCTTCTCCACCCCTGCTCGCTTCCATTCTGCACACTTTGGGGATGATACTGTCCATCAGTTCACATAGAAAGTCAACAAATGGGAACCACCTCAAATATCACCCATGTGGACCTCCGCTTTTGACTATGGAGTCATGGCTACCAGGTTAGCCTCCCACCGTGAGGCTAAACTCTAAAACTACATGAGTAACTGTCTGCAGTTGCTGAGCAGCAGGCAGGGCCAGACAGCGATCCCCAAGAGAAAGGAAACAATAGGGGGAGTCCCACGGCTGCCTTGGTTTCCTGGAGACACTCTCCAGACTACAGCACAGGGAGGGGAACCCCAATAGTACCGCAGTCCCACCGAGCTGAGGACACAGGCTGGAACGGGAAGCTTCTGAGGCAGGCGGGTTATCAGGGTAAGAGAAGGGAGCTCCAGAAATATAAATGGGGGTCCTTTAAGCTTTTCGTCAAATACTGTGCTGTTCATGCCCACAAGGCCAGGCTAAACAGCTCCTGGGGACAGAAAAATCACTGGGGAGGCTGAACTGAATGACTAGTGCAGGGTTCGTGGGGCCGGAAAGCATTTGAGCTCTGAGCAGCCAGAGGTATTGACTACTTCAAACATTCAGTAAAGGCCATGCCGTAAAAGGAAGCCTGATCTTTCTAGAGGAAAGCTACTCTAAACCCATTCGAGCAAAACTTTAAAACAAGTCTTGCAAGAATCAAGTTAACCTCCAACTAAATTAACTGCTTGTATTAGTTCACTCAGGTTGCTATAACAAAATACTACAGATTGTGTGACTTAACCAACAGAAATGTACTTTTTCACAATTCGGGTGCCCAGAAGTTCAAGATAGGGTGTCAGCACATCTGGTTTCTACTGAGGCCTCTTTCTGCTTGTAGATGGCTGTGTTTTCCCATATCTCACATGGTCTTTCCTCTGTGCCTGCACATCCCTGGTGTCTCTCTTCTTATAAGGACACCAGTGAGATTGAACCAGGGCCCATCCTAAGAGCCTCATTTTAACTTGATTACCCCTTTTAAGACACTGTCTCCAAATGTAGTCACATTCTTAGGTAATGGAATTTAAGGCTTCATATATGAATTTGGGAGGAATAATTCAACCGATAACACTACCTAAGAGAGCAAAGCTCCCAACACTTTACTAACGAAGACAGCGAAACCTAAATACGCAACATATCCCTAATGTCCAACAGAAAATCAGAAGTTTACTAGATGTGTGGAGAGAATTAGGAAACATGGCCCACACCCCTTAGAAAAATCAGTGAACAAAAACAGACTTAGACATGGCATAAAATGTTCAAGGATTGAAAGAAGAACGTAATATAACAAAGGAACAAAAAGAAATCTCAATAGATAGGTGGAAACTAAACATTAACCAGGTACAAATTTTAGAAATGAAAAATACAACATCTGAAATGAAAAATACACTGTGTGGGTTTTAGATTAGATACTATTAGATACTGCAGAGGAATGGTCAGTTTACTTGAATGAAGTCAGTGCAAGATAACTATGCAAACTAGAGCATAAAGTGAAAAAGCACTAAACAAATAAACAGGATTCCAGTGACTGGTGAGACAATCTCAAGCAATCTAACATACATGTGATTGATGTACCAGTAGGAGAGGAGAGAAAAAAATCTTTTAAAGAAATATTTGATCAAGAATGAGTATTGAGTAAATATTCATTAGATTTTTCTGAAGTTGATGAAAAGTATAAACCTGCAAATCTTAGAGGCTCAAAGAATTTCAAGGAAAATAAATACCAAAAAAAAAAAAAAATCACATCAAGGCACAGCATGATTCGACTGTTGAAAATCCCATGATTTAAAAAATGCTTAAAGCAGCTGGAGAAAAAGTCTTCTAGGGTTTGAATGTCCTTCCAAACTAATGTCAAAACTTAATCCCCAATGTGGCTGTATTGAGAAGTGGGGCTTTTAAGAGGTGATTGAATCATGAGACCTCGGCTCTCATGAATGAATTAATCCACTCATGAATTAATGGATTCATGGGATGATGGGCTCATGGGTTATCGTGGAAGGGGACCTGGTGGCTTTGTAAGAAGAGAGACCTGAGCTAGCATGTTGACACACCCTCGCCCTCTCCATGGAATACCCTGGGCTGCCTTGGGACACGTCTGAGAGTCCCCACCAGCAAGAAGGCACTCAAGAGACGCAGCCCCTCAACCTTGGACATCCCAGTCTCCAGTACTGTAAGAGATGAAGTTCATTTCTTATAAATCACCAGTTTCAACTTAGCAACAGAAAATGGGCTAAGACAAAGACATACAGCATGGAGGAGAACATAATAACAATAATGACTTGATAACACAGTACTATTTACTCAATACACATTCTTGATCAAGTATTTCTTTTTATCTGATAATGCAAACCAGAAGATAGTGGGATAACATGTGTAAGTGCTAGGGAAAAGTTCTACACTCTGAATATATGCTTTCAAAACTATTTTTCAGGTGAACAAAAGTTTAGAGAAGCTCTTACTTGCAAATCTGCTCTTCAAGGAACTTTAAAGAAAATTAAGAAGTGCGTTAGGCTGAAGTTACAGGCATCCCTTAACACAGGACATGAATTCTCCAGGTTGCTCCAGCCAGTTCCCACCTGGCTGAATTTGTTCAGCTATGGCCCCTGCTTGGCCTCTGTCAGCATTCGAGTTTACAACTCTGTCCGGTCTGCAGGATTTCTCACTTGGTTCACTACAACTGTCTCTTAACTAGACTCTAAAATGAAAATGGTGTTGTCCCTATCCAGGAAAAAAAATCTTGCTTAATTTTTTTTTTTTTGAGACGGAGTCTCGCTTTGTCCCCCAGGCTGGAGTGCAGTGACGCAATCTCAGCTCACTGCAAGCTCTGCCTCCCAAGTTCACGCCATTCTCCTGCCTCAGCCTCCCGAGTAGCTGGGACTACAGGCACCCGCCACCTCGTCCAGCTAATTTTTTGGTATTTTTTAGTAGAGACGGGGTTTCACCATGTTAGCCAGGATGGTCTCGATCTCCTGACCTCGTGATCCACCCATCTCGGCCTCCCGAAGTGCTGGGATTATAGGCGTGAGCCACCGCGCCCGGCCCTCTTTGCACTTTTTTGAGAAAACTTTACTCAAGATGTAAATTACTTTTAAATGTCTCTTTAGTATCTGAATGGGTTGTTTATTTAAGACCATGCTCAGACAAGACATGATCTGACCAGCCTTAAACCTGAAAAGTATTCTAACCATTTAAGTTATCACATGTCAAAATAAAATGGTGGATGACAGTAGGGGTTGGACAATGATGGCTCTTGGTCTAATTGCCTGTTTTTTAAAATAAAGCTCTATTGAAATATAACTAAGTCCATTCATTTACGTATTATCTATGGCTACTCTAGCTACAATGCAGAGTTGATTCATTGTGACAAAGACTGTAAGGCCCCCAAAACCTACAATATTTACTATGTAGTCCTTTAAAAAATCCAGGCCGGGTGCAGTGGCTCACACCTATAATCCCAGCACTTAGAGAGGCCTAGGTAGGCAGATCACCTGAGGTCAGGAACAGCCTGGCCAACATGGTGAAATTTTGTGTCTACTAAAAATACAAAAATTAGCCAGGCATCGTAGCTCATGCTTGCAATCCCAGCTACTTAGGAGGCTGAAGCAGAAGAATCACTTGAACTCAGGAGGTGGAGAGGTTGCAGTGAGCTGAGATAGTATCACTGCACTCCAGCCTGGGTGATGGACCAACACTCTCAAAAAAGAAAACAAATATCCACATACCCCTATATTGTAGTCTTAAGCTGTCTAAAAATAAAATTTTAAAATAACAATGGAGGGAAATATTTGCATTCTATTTTTCTTAATAAAATGTTACAGAAATGAGCCTTAATCCTTTCTCCTCCCTCTATAATCTTGTCCTGAAAATAAGATATTTAGTATACTGGTTGTTGGGAGACAATTCTCCATGAATTTCTCACATTTCTGCACATCCTGTGAGTAAGAAACTAACTATCCTTATGGCGTAAGACCTAAACTTAAGGCACAACATTAAGTGCTGCCTTGACATCTGGTGGAACAGAGAGAGCCTCAAGTAGCCTCACCAAAAGTACCCCTCCCATCTCTACTCCCATGGATAAGGTCCCCTAGCCAAACAACCCTCCCTATCAAGGGATTAGGCACTGTGCTTGCTTATCCGTGAGCAGCAGATTTCAGTTTTCTGCCAGCACACAGAATTATTTAAACAAGCCAATTGCATCCTCCTGTGGGAGCCACTGGCCACCATGCCCTCTTGATACTACAAAGCCTGCTTCCCACAGCCTTTGCTTATTCTCTCTGCTCCTGAATGCCACTTCTGTGTAGTCCCACATGGCACAATGTCCTCAGCCCCTGGGCTATAAGGATATGGGACTCACAAACTGCTATTGTTCTCACCTATGCGGTGTTGGGGGTGTCGTGTTCAGCCATCCCGTCGTCCTAGGGTGAAATCCCCCCCCACCAATGAAATGCACAGGAGGCAATGAAAACAGTCCTTTCTTCCAGACTATCTCTCCAAGGATGTTTGGGTCACAAACAATCTTGGAAAGTGGATAAGGTGTCTCCTTCTGGAGCAAAGAGCAGGCGAGCTCACTGTCCCTTATAAAACACTTGGATCCCTAAATCCAGGGCTTCTGTCCCATAAGGCAACCCACTGTGTGTGCAGGCACCCATCGGAGCGCATTCCCGGTCCCAGTCCCTTGGGGGACTTGGAGGCAAATAGAACCAACACAAGTAACCTTTATTCATGCTGCTTGCTGTAGCATGAGTAATAAAGTCATTTATCTTTGAACCAGGAATTTCCTGTCTTCTGGAAACAGGAAACTGTGGCAGACTCACCTGTTAGCTTGCCCATAAGATATAATAAATAAATAAGCTCAGCCCTTCCCACTTATCGACACTGATAGACTAGATCAGATGAAATGTAGAAAATCCTTCCAATACTTGCCTTTGGCTTCACTGAGTCCCCTTGTAGCATGTGCATGTGTGGGCATGTGTGGGCATGTAGGGTTTGATCTAAGTTAGTCTGTTTGCTACCTCAAAAATGTCCAGCTCAGGGCACTGTTAAGAGCTGAAAAGAACAAGTCAGAAATCCTTTAAAAATAATACTATTTATTCTTGTGTTACCAACTGGTGTCTTCTGTCTGCTTGGACCTTTAAGTCAGGGAGCCTAATGGGCATCCCTTCCTTCTGGTACGTTACTAGGACTGGGATTTGCCAGGCGTACGTTTCTTTCTTATGAGCTAATGTTTCTTATCAGACTCATAAAAATAAAATATTGCAACAAACCACCCCTCCCTCTACTTGCAAAGAAAGGTGAGGGAGTTTTCTTAACAATGTCTTTCCTAATGACCCTACAAATATGAACTTAAGCTACAGCTTGGCTTCGAGAATTAGTTCCTGGTCTGACCTTTAGTTCAATACATGCCCTGAACAGAACCCTGTTGTGTGGGAAATTATCTAGAAGCAATTGTGGTCTCCGAGTACGCGGCCAGTGGCAGAACAAAGGGGTACACAGACCAAATTAAGGTGTGAAACCTGCTATTTATTAAATCGATTGACAGCACGTAGTGGAAAATGAGGGAAAGAGGAGGTGAACACCTCATAGGGGTGTGGGAGGGTAGAAGGACGGCACACCTGAATTCTGGCCACGAGGCAGTTATGCATCCTCTCCCTCTCTCCACCTTCTCCACCAGGGTCATGGTAATGGAGATCTCAGCTGGGGACCAGGAGGTGGAGGGAGCCTGGGGCTAACACATGCTCTTGCTTCATCTAAGAGATTCTGGGTGAGGGTTCCTGAGCCCGGCTGCAGCCCCGCATGATCCTCAGAGCAGCCCATGTTTACTGTGTATTTCCAGGGCCAAGTGCACAGGGGCGTCACCGAGAGATGCTGGTTCAGGGCTGAAGGAGTTGTCAGCCTGGAGTGCACCATTGGTTCCCTGTGATGCGGCCTTCTTGTCCTTTTCTCTCCCTAATGACGTTCTTGTTGGTTCCATCCTTCTCATCACATAGCATTTCTCATGGGGGACCACTCCCTCACTATCCATCTTGAGCATTCCTTACGAATGTGTGCCCCTATATGCATCTGACACACCTCCAGTTTCCCAAAATCCACTTTGTTTTCTTGTCACCCACAGCAGAATTGCCTCGCCTCACACAGTGGTGAACAATGGTGAACAATGGTGACGGCATTCTAATTATTTGCATTGGCCAGGGCTCCTTGGTTGCGGGTAACAAATACGACTGTTACGGCCCAACTGTGTTCTTCTATGTGGAAGCCGGAACCCCCAGCACCTCAGAATAGGATCATATCTGGAGAAGGGGTCTTTAATCACCTTTAAAGAGATGATTAAAATTGTGAAATCAAGTTTAGCCTAAAGTTGCCCCCTTACATATTTTAACTTTGACCTAAAGGTTTCTCTGTACATCGTGGACTATAATGGGTGGAGGCGTAAACTGACCGTAGCCTACACTTGTGCCAATCATCGAGTTCTGACCAATCAAATGTAGCCAACTGTCCGAACTTAGTTCAAGTGAGGCAAAGGCGGAGCTGTAACCAGTCCGGCTGTTTCCTTGCCTCACATCCGTTTTCTGTGCGTCACTTTCCTGTCTCTGTCCATAAATCTGCTTCCACCATGTGACCGTGCTGGAGTCTGAGCCTACTGCCCGATTTGTGAATGGTTCGTTGCTCAATTAAACTTCTTTAAATTTAATTCAGCTGAAGTTTTTCTTTTCTTTTTCTTTTCTTTTCTTTTCTTTTTTTTTTTTTTGAGACGGAGTTTCATGCTTGTTGCCCAGGCTGGAGTGCAGTGGCACAATCTTGGCTCATGGCAACCTCTGCCTCCCGGGTTCCAGCAATTCTTCTGTCTCAGTCTCTGGAGTAGCTGGGATTACAGGAATGTGCCACCACGCCTGGGTAATTTTGTATTTTTAGTAGACGGGGTTTCTCCACGTTGGTCGGGCTGGTCTCGAACTCCTGACCTCGGGTGATCTGCCCGCCTCAGACTCCCAAAGTGCTGGGATTACAGGAGTAAGCCACCATGTCTGGTCAAGTTTTTCTTTTATCAAGTTACAATGGGGTTGTTAGGGTGGGCCCTAATCCAACCTGACTGGTGTCCTTATGAGAAGGGGACATTTGGACATGCAGACCCCAGACACACAGAAAGACAAGCATGAGAAGACGCAGCACAAGGATGCTGCTTGCAAGCCGAGGAGCAGCTTACAAGAGAAGTGTAAACTGACATGTAACTCCATTGAGCAGATCTGAGTGGAAGGGCACCTCTTTTTTTTTTTTTTCTTTTTCTTTTCTTTTCTTTTTCTTTTTTTTTTTTTGAGACAGTGTCTCACTCTGTCACCCAGGCTGGAATGCAGTAGCACAATCTCAGCTCACTGCAGCCTCCACCTCCTGGGCTCAAGAAATCCTTCCACTTCAGCCTCCCTAGTAACTGGGACTACAGGCATGCACCACATACTCAGCTAATTTTTTTATTTTTAGTAGAAACAGAGTTTTGCCCTGTTGCCCAGGCTCCACTGGGTGGAGGCCCAGGGAAACCACAGGAAGGCAGTGACTCACCTTGTTAACTGGCTCTACCTGCAGTCCTTGGTGAGAGCAGTTGTTCCTGGTCATCGTGGCTGGGCCATAGGCTCACTGCTCTATGGTAGAGGGAAGATATGGGCCTTGGTAATATACTGAAATGTAACAGGAAACCAAACTGGCAGTGATTTAACCCATAAGCACACTTAGGTTTATTTAACATGATGCCTGGAGGTGGTTGAGGGGCTCAAATCAGCAACTCAGGGTTATTAAGGCTCTAGCACTTGGCCCTTACCTCATTATCACAGAATGGCTGACTGCAACACTACATCACACCTACCTTCCACAATACCCAAAGGCAGGTTGCAGGGGCTGGCCTAGGAAGCCAGAGGGCGCTCTTCAATCATTAAGGGAGAAGCCTGTCCCACATTCAAGTAGATGCCCCCTACGTCTCATGGGCCACATAGAATTGCATGGCCATTTCTGGCTAAAAGAGGGGCTAGAAAAGTGAACTCTTTTTCCCCTTTCCTTTGTAGAGTGCAAATTAGGTAAGAAAGAAGGGAAGGAATGGATGGTGGATAGCCAGGAAACAGTCGGCTACGAGGTGTCATGGGGAAAGCCCACCTTTCGGGCACTGGGGAACCGTGGGGAGAAGGGACAGGCCACACACCAGCTGGGCTCTGAGAACCCCCAGCCACTGCTCCACAGTGGGCCAGCAGGAATCCAAGGGGCATGGGCAGACCCAGGGGCTCCTTCACCCCACCCAGGGGTAGAGAGGGCAAGATGGGGTGGAACGAGGTAAGAGAATGAGCAATGCGTCCCCAAAGACTGTGACCGACAGAAGCTGTGCAAATTATTATGACAAACTGAATTTTAAGAGGTATTGGACTAAATAAATAGTTAGCTTGTTTTTGCCTGTAATTAGCAGACAGAAAGTGTAAGATCAGACATACCATAGATGGAAAAGAGAAGCTAAAACTTCCCTGCACATCTGAGAGGTAAGAGAAGGTGTCTGTGGCCCCCCGACACATATGTGACAGCATGTATTGTTACGGCTCATGTGTGTGCTGCTGTGTGCTGGGGGCAGGCGGCTTCCCGTTCCTGATGCTTCTTCATGGTGGGTGTCTCCTGGCCTCTCGCGCCTCTTTACCTGCTGATCCTAGTGGCCAAGGGTTTGGGAATGATTTACCGGACTGGTTAATGTGGAAAGAGCTGGCCCCACTCAATTCTGCACCTCCCTCTTCCTCCCTGGAACCAGCTGCCTGCAGAGAGCAGGAGTTTTCCAGAACTCCTGGGACCCCATCTCCAGTGTAATTGTGCAACATATGCCCAGCACAAGAGCACCAGATGGAGGGACAGGTGGGAGGAGTAGGAACCCCGGGTGCAGTTGGCTTGGGGCTTGCTGAGCTGAGGCCCCTGGAGCAAGGATGACTAGGTCGGGGGGACACCCTCTCCCAATCCTCGCCAAGGTACAGAGGGGCCAGTGGGAAGAAAGTGACATTTTGGCTTCTGTATCCCTCCCCTGCTGTTCTATTTTCTAGTTCATTCAGATCTCAGGTTGGGGAGGGGTTTTCCTGGAGGGGTCAGCGCATGCCACCCTCTGCAATTTTTATTATGCATGCTTTCAGACACTGCTATGGGTTTCATCTCCTGCGCCAGTTTCTATTTGGGAAAAGCAAATACGCAGAAAGGTAACTTGTATCGGTTGGTCGCTGGGGCATCCGCGGTGAGTAGTTAAGAAATGCCAGGGGAGTTGGTGTCCAGTTTCACGCCTGGACAAGAGTACAGCTTGGACTTGCTTCCGGGGGACTCTGTGGTTTCGTAGAAGGAGCCTGAGGTCTGGTCCGTGGGCATCAGCACTGAGCGCTGAGCCGGGCACCTGCTGCACACCCCACCGCCCCTGCTTTCTGCACTCAGCTGCCCACTCATATCCCAGTGCAGGAAGCCCAGGAGACTCAGAATCCACAGAGAAAGCCCAGAGTGAAACGTTGTGCTTCACTTTCAAGAAAGGAAAATCATTCATATTCTTTACAAGAATGAAAAGCACAGATTAACATTGATCTCTTTTAATTTTTAGGCCAATTTTGAGGAGTCAAAGTCAGAGCAGTCAATCTGTGTTGTGAGCCGACAGCTGCAGAAGCGTGTCTGAGGTGTCCGGTGGAGGTGGCGGCCGAGCTCTGGGACTAACCAGCATGCTGGGGATGGCACTGTGTCAGGATGCAGGCAGATCCGCGCAGAAGTGTCTAAAATTAACAGTCCTCTGCAGGGGTGAGGGAGAGGGAGGAAGAGACGCTTTAGTGAGGATAAATATTTTCTTTCACATTTAAGCAATTACAGAGTTTTTACTTTCAACTATCAACAGGCACATTCTTTAGAAAACATGAACTGTCAGCCGGGCACGGTGGCTCACGCCTGTAACCCCAGCTCTCTGGGAGGCTGAGGCAGGTAGATCACCTGAGGTCAAGAGTTCAAGACCAGCCTGGCCAAAATGGTGAAACCCCGTCCCTACGAAAAATACAAAAAAAGTTAGCTGGGCACAGTGGCACACGCCTGTAATCTCAGCTACTAGAAAGCTGAGGTTGTCCTGGCTAACCTGGCGAAACCCCGTCTCTACTAAAAAATACAAAAAACTAGCTGGGCGAGGTGGTGGGCTCCTGTAGTCCCAGCTACTCGGGAGGCTGAGGCAGGAGAATGGCATAAACCCAGGAGGCGGAGCTTGCAGTGAGCTGAGATCTGGCCACTGCACTCCAGCCTGGGCGACAGAGCGAGACTCCATCTCAAAAAAAAAAAAAAAAAAAGAAAGAAAGAAAGAAAGCCGAGGTTGAACTCAGGAGGTGGAGGCTGTAGTGAGCCGAGATCCCGCCATTGCACTCCAGCTCAAGGGCAACAGAGCGAGACTCCATCTCAAAAAAAAAAAAAAGAAAGAAAGAAAAAAATACATGAACTGTCTTCAAATTTTGTCATGCCTTCCCCCTCTATCCTAGGCAAGCTAGAAAGCATTACCAACAGTGGCTCTTCAGAGGCTTTTGGTTGGAGATGTGAAGACAAGCCGTGGAAAAATCAGGTTTCTTTCCAAGCCCCTCAGCCCTGCCTTTCTATTCCCAGACCTGAATGCAGCCTGACTCAGGCTACCCCATTGCATCACCACCTGCGGCCATGACTCTGGGGAAAGGCACAGCTGGTGATGCCGATCAGAGCCTCTGCAGTCTTATGTGGCTTTTCTAACTAATTCTAAACCTTCAGATCCCATGGTATAAAAAGGTCGTACCTTCTGGAGGGACGTCGATGGTTTTAGGATGGAAGCACCAGGGGACCCCACGAACGACGTCATTGAAACAGCAGCCCCTACTTGTACACTGGGAGGCCGTGATGCCAGGAAAACCACAGTTCTGTCTTTCATCAGGGTCCACTTCACATGTCTCTAGAAGTGCACAGGTGAGAAGCAAAGTAAGTTGTGGGCTGAATTCCTTGATGTTATTGTGCACACACCCATCCAGCTTCCTTCTCCAATGACATCAGCAACCATCCGGTGAGGCAGATAGAAAACCCTCAGGACATGAGAGGGAGATGTGGTCCTCACATCCTGATGTGCAAACATTACGCTCAGGGAAAATGCAAGGTGCCCCGGGTTTGTGGACTTTGCATCTTTCTAGGTAACTTATTTATTCACTTTTTAATTTCAACAAATGATTATTAAATTTTACTCAATACATAAATATTTACTGAGCACCATCTGTGTGCATGAGAAGTGGGAACTAGCATGGCAAAAGCCAGGCACTGTGCCAGGTGAGAGGGACCCAGAAATTAAAACCAGAGAAGTCGTCATTAAGAGTCTAAGGATCTGGGCCAGCCTCACGCCTGTAATACCAGCACTTTGGGAGGCCGAGGGAGGTGGATCACTTGAGGTCAGGAGTTCAAGAGCAGCCTGACCAACATGATGAAGCTCCATCTCTACTAAAAATACAAAAAATTAGCCGGGCGTCATGGCACATGTCTGTAATCCCAGCTACTTGGGAGGCTGAGGCAGGAGAATCACTTGAACCCAGGAGGCGGAGGTTGTAGTGAGCCAAGATCGCGCCATTGCACTCCAGCCTGAGTGACAGAGCAAAACTCTGTCTCAAAAACAAAACAAAAGAGTCTGAGGATCTGATGGAAGAGAAAGGCAAGAAAATGTGCGAGACAACGCAAGGCCGTCATCCCAGGGTGCCCGGGGTAACCACGGGGGTAGGGGGCGGTCCCAGGAGGAGCCAATGACAAGCAGGCTGAACAAAGCAGGGGGGCTCCCTGCCGGAGGAGATTCACCAGGGGAAGATGGAGCCACACGGGCAAAGGCCATTCCAGAGACCCAGATGTGCTCAAGAGGTGGAAGGCCATTGCAGGTAAGGTGAGAGGACGACGGGGTGGGGTGGTCTAGGAGGAGCCGACAGAGGGCTGTGAGCTGTGAAACAGCTTGAAGCAGAGCAGTGAGGAAAAGGGCTAGAGGGGGGAGACACGTGGACAGATGGAGCTGGCTGGGGCTGCCACAGGATCTTATACAAGACGTTCTAACACAAGAGCTTCAGACTCAGAGCTCCGCAGAATCAAAGGTCTAAGAAGGCAACCTATTAGGATCTGGCGGTTGACAGCCTGCAGCAGGGGGGGCAAGAGGAGCCCAGAGCACCCTCCCTGTCCCTGTCCCTGTCTGTGTCCTTGTCCCTGTCTTGGGGCATAGGAGGGGAGGAGCTCCGCTGGCCACACTGGCTCAGGTGAGGGTGCCCCAGGGGAGGCCAGGAGGGGCTGCTCTCTTGTCTACTTTGCTATCGGGGACGGCCTCGAGCTCTCTTTGGAGAAAGTGTTCCTGGCTTGCTGGGAAGGATCCGGGTTCACCTCCCGCTGCCCAGCAGCTTCCATGGGAACGTTGCCCTCCTGGGGTCTGGATCCATCACGAAGTGAAGTGACCATCGCCCACCCCCAGGGTATTGTGGGGGTCAAGAGAGGCCCTGTGGTGAGGGAGGATCATCATGCTGGGGGGTGAGGGAGTTTCCTCCGCAGGAAGGATTTCCAGCCCCGGCGCTCTGCCTCCAGCAGACGCTGTCTTGCCCACCCGCTTTGTCGGATGACGGAAATAAATGGAAATGGTTTCCACATGGGAATGCGCTAAATTGTAACCACAATTTTCTAGATTTCTGTTGTAACGGGATCATGGACCTGAGTCACCCACAAGGAAGCTCTGAGCCTCGAGCCAGAGGGTGTGTGGGGCAGGGGAAGGGGAGTTAGCCGAGGCCTCTGTGATCCCATAGCACAGGGGGCAGGGCTGGGGGCTGGGTGGGAGCAAGGGCGGAGGCAGATGGGCCTGGGGGTGGCCAGCATGGGGACCCACCCAGTTCATTCTGTACACCGAGGCCACCTCCTCTCTCGGGTTCCAAAGTTCCCCCGCTCCCTGCCATGCGCTTGGGAGCTTCCCACTGGTGCCCAATGCTGGCTTCTATGCTACGCAAGCCCACCCCTCAGGCCCCGTACCCCACAGCAGCGATCAAGAGGTGGCTGGAGGGCAGTAGAGGCATGGACAGCACCACTGGGTGCCCCCTCTTCAGGCCTCTCTGGAAAGCCTTGCTTTGGAAACGTGGAAAGCCCTTTCTCCTGCCCCCACGTTGAAACTGTACCTAACAACAGCAAATAACTTATTCATCTCCCTGCAGCTGACAAAGTGCAAGTCCCAGACGCTGCCACACCACATTTCCTGACAGCCCTAGGGCAGACCATTGATCCATTCTGCAGGTAAAGGAGTTGAGACGCAAACACTTCCCAAGGAAGCAAGAGTGGGCTCTTCCTCCACTCCCTAGAAGGAGCCAGGGCAACCGATCCACTTGACAACACCAGGGAACAGGGGTTGCCAGCCACGCAGTCATGGGATGATGGCTTTGACTCCCAGAGCACGGATCCCAAGGGAGCCCAGGAATCTGTGGGAGAGGGTCTCCCAGTTGGCCACCACTGGGATGGGCATTTGGGCCTGTGGAAGAGGGTCTCCCAGTTGGCCATCAATGGGACGGGCATTTGGGCTTATCTGGATGGGCCTTGGGAGGGTCTGCCCCTGGGGGAAATGTTGGCATGAACACTCGGAAGCACTATTCTGAGACTCCACACCAACACTTCCTCTTTGAAACATGGCACTTGGGAGGATTGTGAAGTCTTCCCAACATGGGAAAACAGCCCTGACCGAGGGCAGCACCCTCCTCATCGCACATCTCAAAGGCCTCCTGGGGCCCTGCCGCCCTGTGTTAGTTTTTCTCCCCCTGCCTTTGCCGATCCTGTAACATTGGACCTAGAACAGCACCTGGCACAAAACAGGTGCTCAAAAATATGTATGTAAAACAGTGGCTCCAGGCAGAGGCTGCCCGAGCTGGCTGTGGCCCCACAGAGCAGGAAGAAGCACGCCTTACCTGTCTGGGCCTGGGCCAGGGTGCCAAGGGCCAGCATGGACACCAGGACCAGGACGCAGATCACCTTGTTCTGCATGGGGGCCATTGCCTTCTCTCTGCTCCAAAGGCGACCCCGAGTCAGGGATGAGATGCCGTCCGAGCCCCGGATTTTATAGGGCAGGCTCTGTTTGCTTAAAGAACGTTAGGTAACGTTTGCCTAAGGAGGTTCTGGGATCCTCTGAGACAGTAATCTCCACTGATTTGTAGCAAAGGTGTTTCCCAGACACGGTCAAGCCACATGGAAGGATTTGCTGATAGAAGAGAGGGCATGTGGGGAGGTCATCTTGGCTGAGGGATCTGAGATTCAGAAAGTCCCTCTTATCCCGTGGGAGTCTCCTCCAACCTGACCGTAATCCAGGTCCTACCCATATCTGAGAGGCCCTCCCACCAGGGTAAATACTGCACTCACTGCAGAAGTGATTCATAGTGAGAGATGGCCGGGAAAGGCTCGGCCGTGACAAGAGTGGCTCACAGGGTGGCCACCGTGACCTTGCAGGGGGAAGGGAAGGAGCTCATGAAGTCCATTTCATCTGCTCTGGTCTCAGATTGAAATGGGCCTGTGAGCAGTTTTCAACTATTTTGAAATCCAAGTCTCCAAGTCTGTGTCTGAACAAGACGAGTAGGGAAATACAAGGCCTGCTCCCCCCGCCCCCAAGGGATCTGGGCCTTCAAACTGCATCTTTTCTCATGAATTTCATCCGGTTAGACATGTCCACGGCAAATTTGCATGTGAGCAAAGCACCCGAGGTCCTTCGTGGGGGAAGTGGGCCCCATCTAAAGGGGCTCCTGCTTGGGTTCGCACGGACGGCAGTAACTGGCAACCGTTCAGCATCCTAAGCCAAGGAACTGCATGCACATTTTTACTTATGTATCTAAGCTAATTCTTTCTTTTCTGTTCTTTTTCCTTTTACAGTGGAATTGTTTTAGTAATGAAATTGTAGGCCTGGTGCAGTGGCTCACGCCTGTAATCCCAACACTTTTGGAGGCCGAGGCAGGCAGATCACTTAAGGTCAGGAGCTCAAGACCAGCCTGGCCAACATGGTGAAATCCCATCTCTACAAAAAATACAAAAATTAGCTGGCATGGTGGTGGGTGCCTGTAATCCTAGCTACTCCCGAGATTAAGTCAGGAGAATCACTTGAACCTGGGAGGCAGAGGTTGCAGCGAGTCGAGATCACGCCACTGCACTCCAGCCTGAGTGACAGATTAAGTCTCCTTCTGGGAGGGGTTGGGGGCAGGGGGGGAGAAACAAATTGTATATACCAGCTGCCATCAAAAACTGACAAAGTGAACATGGTTCACTCTGCTGTGTCTATGGGACTCCCTCCCTCCCCCTCCCATGCCTTCCCAGTTAGTCCTCTGGACTCCTGTATTTTAAAGGACTGCCTCCTCCTCTCCTGCTCCAGGCCTCCAGAACTGTGCGAGAATCCATCTCTGTCGTTTAAGCCACTCAGTCTGTGGGACTTTATTACAACAACGCCAGGAAGTTAACACAACCAGAGTGACTCTGCCCTGGGAAGAAGAAAGTATTGAGATCAGACTTCACTAAATATTAGCTCTGAACTAACACCAGTCAGAGACCCAGACCCCATCGTGGTTCACCAAAGGGTGCAGCTTGTGGGTTGGAGGTGACAGGGCAGTCTGGGCCCACGTGGGTCTCACAATGGGTCCAATAAGGTCACACACCCTCCACTGGGGGAAACAGATACCTACAGACACAAAAAGTGGAAATCGGTGTCACCTTTTTGGAAATTAACATGGTACTTTGTATCAAGAATCTGAGAAAAAGTCCACTCTTAGACCCAGTAGATCTGCACTGGTGGGTGTTCTCCCATCTAAGTCCTAACTAGGCCCAACCCTGCTTAGCTTCTGAGATTCAGACAAGATCAGATGCACTCAGGGTGCTATGGCTACAGACTATGTTGGTGGATGATCTAAAGAAAAAATCCTATACACAGGGAAAATCACTTTGCATGAAGATATCCATCAAAAGAAATCTTAGTTCATAATAAAAACGTGTAATACGAGGAATTATTAACTAAATGTTAGTTTAGCTACATGATGAAATATTATGGAACCCTCCCTAGCATATTTCTGTGGAATTTGTAATAACATGGAATAGTTTCATGCTTTAGTGTTAAAAAGAACAGGATACAAAAGTTTACAAACCACCCAGTAGAAAAAAACAAAGAAAAAAAAAAGAAAATATACCAGTGGCCATCAGAGAGTGCTTAAGTATCAGTTACGTCTTTTTCCCTGGATTCTGCCTTCCTATTTACTGAAATATCTCTATGATAAACATCATTAACTTTTACAGTGGAAAAATACTGTATGCTTACAGTTAAAATGTTAATGATTTTACTCTCCCCAAAAAGAGAGAGGAGTTCCCCTACCTTCCCCAGTCAATGACTCAGTGAGTAAGAGACGGAGGCGGGTGTTTAACTTTGGGGTTCTCTGCAGGCCATGTCCCATGACACGCTTGCCCCATGACCTGTGTCCTCGCACCTTCCCTGAAGTTAAACACAGGTCTAAAGTTGTGGTGTGAGTGGCCTGTAATCTCTTAGATTGTAGCACCTGCTAGGGAGAAGCTGCCCATTCCTGCCCACTGAGTCCTCCTCGTCCCACCCAACAAATCCCAGAGGCCCAACTCAGTACAAACCAGTGAGATGCAGATGTGCCCATGGAGGGAGGAGAACACATCTGACCTCATCAATGGTAAAACGGCCCCCGCCCCTCCTCTCCACACTCCCTGCCCCTCACAGCCACCTGCTGCAGCTCCTACCACCCTTCCTGTTCAGAGGGGCACAGCAAGGCAGGACAGCCCTTCCATCGATCACGGCTCCAAGAGCCAAGAAAGCCTAACCGTGGCCTCCAAAGAGCTGAGAACTGGGAGTGAGACATCACTCACATCATCAAATGTCGAAGAGAAAAACCTGACAGAAGCAATGGGGAAAAGATTCCCTATTTAATAAATGATGTTGGGAGAACTGGCTAGCCATATGCAGAAAATTGAAACTGGACCCCTTCCTTACACCTTAGACAAAAATTAGCACAAGATGGACTAAAGACTTAAAGGTAAAACGCAAAACCATAAAAACCCTAGAAGAAAATCTAGGCAATACCATTCAGAACATAGGTACAGGGAAAGTTTTCATGACAAAAATGCCCAAAACAATTGCAACAAAAGCAAAAATTGACAACGAGTTCCAATTAATGAGCTTCTGCATGGCAAAAGAAACTATCATCAGAGCAAACAGACAGCCTACAGAATGGGAGAAAGTTTTTGCAATCTATCCATCTGACAAAGGTCTAATATCCAATCTACAGGGAACTTAAACAAATTTACGAGAAAAAACAACCCCATTAAAAAGTAGGCAAAGGACATGAACAGATGCTTCTCAGAAGAAGATATTCATGTGGCCAACAAACGTGAAGAAAGCTCAACATCACTGGTCATTAGAGAAATGCAAATCAAAACCACAATGAGATACGATCTCATGCCAGCCAGAATGGCAGTTACTAAAAAGTCAACAAACAAAAGATGCCAGTGAGGTTGCAGAGAAAAGGAACGCTTTTACACTGTTGGTGGGAATGTAAATTAGTTCAACCATTGTGGAAGACAATGTGACGATTCCTCAAAGATCTAGAAGCAGAAATATCACTTGACCAAGCAATCTCATTACTGGGTATATACTGAAATATAAATCATTCTATTATAAAGATATATGCACGCGTATGTTCATTGCAGCATGATTCACAATAGCAAGGACATGGAATCAACCCAAATGCCCATCAATGATAGACTGCATAAAGAAAATGTGGCACACCAGTGGAATACTATGCAGCCATAAAAAGGAATGAGATCGGCCGGGCGCGGTGGCTCAAGCCTGTAATCCCAGCACTTTGGGAGGCCGAGACGGGCGGATCACGAGGTCAGGAGATCGAGACCATCCTGGCTAACACGGTGAAACCCCGTCTCTACTAAAAATACAAAAACTAGCCGGGCAAGGTGGCGGGCGCCTGTAGTCCCAGCTACTTGGGAGGCTGAGGCAGGAGAATGGCGTAAACCGGGAGGCGGAGCTTGCAGTGAGCTGAGATCCGGCCACTGTACTCCAGCCTGGGTGACAGAGCGAGACTCCGTCTCAAAAAGAAAAAACAAAACAAAAAAAAAAAAAAAAAAAAAAAAAAAAGGAATGAGATCATGTCCTTTGCAGGGACATGGATGGAGCTGGAAGCCATTATCCTCAGCAAACTAACACAGGAACAGAAAACTAGGCATCAAATGTTCTCACTTATAAGTGGGAGCTGAATGACAAGAACACATGGATTCACGGGGGAAAAAGACAAACTGGGGCCTGTGGAGGAGGGACAGGGTGGGTGGAGGAAGAGCATCAGGAAGAAAAGCTAATGGATGCTGGGTTTAATACCTGGGTGATGGGTTGATCTGTGCAGCAAACCGCTGTGACACATGCTTCCTTATGTAACAACCTGCACTTCCTGCCCATGCACCCTGGAACTTAAAAGTTGAAGAAAATAATAATAATAATAATAACTCCTCTTGTATTGGTAATTTAGGTTGCTTACAATATTTCACTATAAAGGAAGATTTCTTTTGATGGACATCTTCACACAAAGTGATTTTCCTGAGTTTAGGATTCTTTCTGGGACGCAGATACACAGGTCTCAATTCTACACCCTCCTTTCCAGGTGCCACCAACTCTGCCAAGCTGTAGTTACTTAAACTACCAATGCTTAGGCACAGCTCCACCCAGGCTAGAATGCAGACCTGCTCCTCCCAGTGGGTGACTTTGGAATTAAGCTGCTGACTCCTTGCCAAGGTTTCAGCCTGGGTTAGTGTGGACTCTGTGGATTCTCATTTATCAGCACCCCAGTCCCTGCAGTGAGTGGACTGGGCCAGCTCCCTTCCTCCACACCATGTCCCTTCCTCCCTCTCACGGGCACTGCTGGAGCCTTGGCTCCTTGGCCTCTGTGCTGCCCCTGTCCTGGCCACATGCACTGGCTGGTGCAGCCCAAAGACCCTCCTCCTCCCATGACCCAAGTATTCCCTCTGGCCATCTGCCCACCACCCTGGCCTCAACCCTGTGAATATGGCCCCTGGTGGTGGTCAACCCATACCTACCCAAGACATAAACATGTGGTGAAGTTTTTAGTCCAGGTGTGAAGATTTTCTGTCTGGTTTGGACTGATGATGAACAGTTCCTGCTTCTACTGAGGAAAGGTCAAGAACTACAAATTATCTGTACGGAGAAGGTCCCAAGGATGGTAGTGGCTCATCCCTGGTACTGCTTCCAAGGCCTGTTCCCACCATGATACTCCATGAGTCCCAGAGATAAAGACATGATGAAGAAGAGGCCAGAGTGTCCATTGGTTTAGTGATCCATCAAGATTGACCAAGAGGAAAACTTTCGTTTGCTGGACAAAGGCCCAGGATTTGATCACCTCTAAAGACACTCATTACACTTTATTTCTATTTTTATACCTTGTAACCATGTCTTCCCTTTGTCAATTACTTGCTCTGAAGCCCAGGCACCCTGACCGAATGTCCATCATCCATCGGTGGGGGATGCGTGCGGGATTGTGCCATCTGGGCATATCGTATCTCGTCGGTTGTGTCCTTATCCGAGTCTCTGTGTCCCTGTTGTGCTGTGCCTTTGGAGGACAGAGGCCCTGACAACAGGTGTGGCCCGGGCCACCTGTCTGAGGGGGCCACCAGTCTTCCGCCTTTGTACAAACTTCACACCTGCAGGAGACACTGAAGACGTTCATACCACTTTTATCATTCGACTTGCTGCTGGAAGTTAATGCAAAAGCATAGGGCCGCAATGGTCCCTCCCAACAACAATCCTGTTTCATCATCCTAACAACCCTAAGATTTAGCTAAGAGAAGTTACGAGGGAGGACTCTGGAAAAGAGGGGGCTTAAAGAAAATGCCTGAGCTGCATGATCACCCAGGGGGCAAGGCCTGGACTCCTGGGGTTCCTGTTCCCACCCCGGGTTCACTGCCCATGTTCTAGGGTGGCACTGCCTCACTCTTGGGCCGTCCTCACCACTAGAGAACCACTGAGGCACTCAGCGGCATGCAGGCTGTTGCCCTTGGTAACAAGGGCCCACGCATTGTGTGGCCGCAGTCAGCACTGCTCAGCAGTCCTCCAGGATGTCACCAGGTGTGCTAAATGCGTGACTTCGTTTTTAAATATATGTTGGGGGAGATCCAAGCATCTCTCTATCAAGCTGCTCTCCCTCTTTTGTATCCTCACATACTTGCTTCAGCATGAGAGGAAGGGGTGACTGTGTTCTCTCAAGCTCAGAGCTGAACGTAGCCAGGCTCCCCATGACAGACTCGTCTTTAATGCACATGGCAGAGAATGTGTGAAGTGCACTCCTCTGTCCGTTACTTTCTGTTTTTAAATTCCTACTTTATCAAGGGGATGGAATGTTTAGAAAACTCCTTTGCAAGTCCACCCTTCATCTCTTTTCATTTTTCCACAGAAGGAGTTGCCCCTAAGATTGGGAATGAGGGAAGGATGTTCATTTGTATTTAACATAGTCCTAGATGTTCTAGTCACTGGAATAAGGCAAGAAAAACAAAAAACAAAAATGATACAGATGGAAAGGGAAGAAATAAAATTAGCTCTTTGCAAATGGCATAATACCCTATGCACAAAATCTCAAGGAGTCTGTGAAACAAAATGAAAACAAAAAAACTTTCAGAAATAGGAGAGCTCAGCAAGAGCATAGCACACAATATCAGCACACAAAAACCAACCACATTTCTATATACTATCAGTGAATGTGAAGAAACTGACATTAAAATCACAAACGCCATTTACAATCACTCAAAAAATTGAATATGTAGGTATACACTTCACAAAACATGTACAGGATCTATATGCTGGAAATGACAACATTCCGACAAAGGAAATTAAATGACAAATGGAGAGGCATACCACGTTCATGCAAATGGAGAGGCATACCATGTTCATGGATTGGAAGATAATGTAGCAAAGACATCATTTCTCCCCAGATTGATTTATAGGTTTAATGCAATTCCTATCAAAACCCCAATAGGCTTTTTGGTGAACATAGATAAGCTTATTTTAGAATTTTCAAGGAAAGACACACTCCCTGTAATAGCTAAAACAGTAAGAAGCAAACGGAAGGGATCACTCTACATGATATGAAAGTTTACTATAGAGCTGTAGAAACCAAAGTAGTGTGGTAGTGGCAGCAGGATAGACATGGAGATCAATAGAACAGACCAGAGAACGCTGAAATAGCCCCACACAGATATGCCCAGCAGATTTTGGCAACGGTGTAAAAGTGATTCCATGGAAGAAATAGAGGCTTTTCAACAAACGGTGCAAGAACAATTGGACCTCCATGGGGGGAATGGGGGGAATGAAACTTGATCTAAATAAACCTTGTACAAAACTCAAAATACATCGTAAATTGTAAAGCATAAAACCATAAAACTTTCAGAAAAACATCTTTGGGACCTCAAACTGAGCAAAGGCGTCTTCCACTTGACACCATGAACATGACACTTAAAAGGAAAAATTGATAAATTAGATCTCATTGAAAGAAAAACTCTTGCTCTGTGAAAGCCCATGAGAAGAGGATAAAGAGTTAAGCCACAGACTGGGAGAAAATATTTACAAACTACATATTTGGCAAAGGAGTTGTATCTAGAACATATAAAAACTTTCAAAACTCAGGACCTTTGCAATCCAATGAAAATATGGGCCAAAGATATGAGCAGACATCTTACCAAAGAGGATATACAGCTGGCAGAAAACATCATTTGCCATCAGGGAATCCAAATTAAAAGCATAATGAGATACTGATCAGAGTGGTAAATAAACACAGTGGCAACACCAGATGCTGGTGAGAGTTTGGAAAACCACATCCCTCCTGTGTTGCTGGTAGAAATGTAAAATGGTGGCGCCACTCTGGAAAAGAGTGTGGCAGTTTCTTTCTTTCCTTTCTTTCTTTCCTTCTTTCTTTCTTTTTTCTTTCTTTCTCTCTCTCTCTTTCTTTCTCTTTCTTCCTTCCTTCCTTCCTTCCCTGCCTTCCCTCCCTCCCTTTTCTTTCTTTCTTTCTTTCTTTCTTTCTTTCTTTCTTTCTTCTTTCTTTCTTTCTTCTTTCTTTCTTTCTTTCTTCCTCTTTCTTTCCTTCTTTCTTTCCTTCTTTCTTTTTCTTTCGTTCTTTCTTTCTTTCTTTCTTTCTTTCTTTCTTTCCTTCCTTTTAGACGGAATCTTGCTTTGTCACCAGGCTGGAGTGCAGTGGCACTATCTTGGCTCACTACAACCTCCGCCTCCTGGGTTCAAGCAATTCTCCTGCCTCAGCCTCCCAAGTAGCTGGGGCTACAGGTGCACACCACCATGCCTGGCTAATTTTTTTGGTATTTTTAGTAGAGATGGGATTTCACCATGTTGGCCAGGATGGTCTCGATCTCTGGACCTCGTGATCTGCCTGCCGCCTCAGCCTCCCAAAGTGCTGGGATTACAGGCGTGAGCCACTGTCCCTGACCCAGTTTCTTAAAAATCGAAGTATGCAACTATTAAATCCCCCAGTAATTGCACCTGGGTTTTTACTCAACAGAAGTGAAGACTTGTACACAAATGCAAAAACCTGAAAACAAACCTTGGTAACAGTCTTAATTGTAACAGCCAATAACGGGGATCCATCCAGCTGTTTTTCAATAGGTGAATGGTTATCTAAGCACTGGCATAGCCACACTATGGAATACTACTCAGTAATAAAAAAAGGAACAAAGTGCTGATACTCCAAACAACTTGGATGACTGTCTAGGGAATTACTCTGAGCCAAAAAGTCAATTCCAAACGGTTCTATACTGGATGATTCCATTTCCATAACACTTTTGAAATGACAACATTGTAGAAATGGAGAACTGATTAGTGGTTGCGTGGGGTTAGAGACAGGGGTGGAACACTCACGAGGGAATTGGGTGTAGTTTTATAAAGAACAACAGGAAGGGTCCTTTTGATGATGGAATTACTCTGTATCTTCACTGTGGCGGTGGATACTTGAACCTGTACAGGTCATAATATCTTAGAGCTGAACACAGACACACACACATACACACACATGCAACTGGAGAAATTTGAGTAAGATGAATTGCCTACATCAATGTCAATATCCCACTTGTGACCTTGAACTATGGTTTTGCAAAATATTATCATTAGGGAAATGGGGCACCGTTTACACAGGCCCCCTGTGTGTTACGACTGTGTGTGCCTCTGCTATTATCTCCATAAAATTTTCCGTTACAAAAGGTATTATTAGTCCAGTAAGAATGTTTCTGAAATCATAGTTCTCATGACTTCACAAACCAAAAATAACTTTAAAAAATCCTTTTCCTGGGTAGTTTTTCTGTGGCTAGCGATGGTCTCCTCTCCTGGGGACGTGGGAACACTCCTCGGAGGTGATTAAACCGAATACTCAGCCCTAAGTCTCCTGTCCCTGGGGTGTCGCAGCTCCTCCCGGATCCAAAGGACTCACTTAGGAGTTCTTGCCTGAGCCTTACGGAAGCCCCTGGGCTGCAGAACTGTTCTTAACATTGCCCAGCTGAAGGGTTGACTCCTAATGAGATAAAAGACCTGTCTGCTGGGGCTGAAGTGGGTTGCAGACTCTAAACCCTTGACCGTGGTCCCTGAGGCCTGCCTAACCATCGAGCCTATTTCCTGCTTTAGCTTTCAGGCCAACTCTCACTACAGAACCCCCAGGTATGGCTGCTGTGAGTAGCTCTGGTCTGGCAGGAAGTAGACCCCCAAGTTCCCCAGTCCTTCTATCCTCCAGGGAGCTCTGACAGCAGGAGGGAGGTGAGATGAGGCACCCAGGCCACAGGCCTAGGAGACAGCTGCCTAGGGGTCTGGAAATAGCACCTGATCTGGAAGTTTCCAGGTCCGTGGAGGAGTGGGACTGGCTGCCCTCCCCGGAGCCCTTCCTGGCAGCCAGGTCTGGGAAGTTCTTGGGTTTCCTCCGAGAGTGAGCTCGATAGGCCAGCAGCACTCTGGTCCTGGGCTCCGTCCCCCACTCCTGTCCCTTCCCTTTCCCCGCCTCTTCCTCTGTGGCCTCCAGGAACTGAGTACACAACTTTAATACTGCATTGGGAGCCAATAATATTGTAGAAAATATAACTTAAAGGTTGGCCAGCTCCTACACAACATCCCTGCCTGGAGGTGCCCTGGCCTCTGCTGGACCAGTCCCAGGTGCTAACGAGGGAGGATTAGGAGCAGGAGGGTTGAAGGTGGGGGGCTGCGTCCTTGCACCAGCAACTCCTGGTGAAGAGAGTGATTGGTAAATGGCCATGGCACATGTGAAGGGAACAGCAGACCTCAGCAACTCCTGTGACCCTTGGGTCACTGCTCACACCCTCCAGCCACCACTCACTCCCTGTGACTAAGGCCAACTCCCTCTAGCCACCGCGCACACCCTCTGGACACCATCCACTCCCTCCAGACACTGCTCACACCCTCCAGCCACCACCAACTCCTTCCGGCCTCCGATCACACCCTCTGGTCACCGCTCACTCCCTCCAGTCAGGGCTTACTCCCTCCAACGACCACTCACACCCTCCGGCTACTGTTCACTCCCTCTGGCCACCACTCAAACCCTCTGTCCAGGTCCCACATCTTCTGATCAGTGCTCACTCCCTCTGGCCACAGCCCACACCCTTCAGCCACCACTCACACCCTCTGGCCACTGCTAACACCCTTCGGCCACTGCTCACTCCCTCAAACTACGGTTACTCCCTCCGGCCACCCCTCACACCGTCTGGCTGTTGCTCACGCCTTCCTGCCACTGCCCACTCCTTCCAACCAGAGCTCATTCCCTCTGGCCACCGCTTACACCCTTTGGCCACCACTCAAAACCTCTGGCCATGGCTCACACAGTCCGGCCACCGCTTATACTATCCAGTCACTGCTTATGCTCTCTGGCCACCGTGGACTCCCTCTGGCCACCGCTCACATTCTCCGGCCACTGCTCACACACTACTGCCACCACTCAGACCCTCCATCCAGGCCTCACACCCTCGAGCCACCACTCACTCCCTCTGACCACCACTAACACACTATGGCCACCACTCAGACCCTCCGTCCAGGCCTCACACCCTCCGGCCACCACTCACTCCCTCCTGCCACCACTAACACACTATGGCCACCACTCAGACCCTCCGTCCAGGCCTCACACCCTCTGGCCACCACTCACTCCCTCCGGCCACCACTAACACACTATGGCCACCACTCAGACCCTCCGTCCAGGTCTCACACCCTCTGACCACCACTCACTCCCTCCGGCCACCACTAACACACTATGGCCACCACTCAGACCCTCCATCCAGGTCTCACACCCTCTGGCCACCACTCACTCCCTCCGGCCACCACTAACACACTATGGCCACCACTCAGACCCTCCATCCAGGTCTCAAACCCTCGAGCCACCACTCACTCCCTCCGGCCACTGCTCACACCCACTACTTTGCCTGGCCTTGCTCTGCTTTTGGGTTTTGTGTATGACATGAGCCGATGCTAATCTGCTGAGCAACCTGCTCTGACAGAAGAATGCCAAATGCGCAGTGCACGCAGGAGAGATGACGGTAATGGAGCCTCTGGAATTCAGTGGATGACTTTGATTCACATGACCAGTCAGTGTCCACTCAGACACGCCACACAATGAGGGAAGAAAACATATTATTTGGAATCAAAGGACAATAATACATCAAGCACCAAATGCTATAAAGAATCATGAAAATATGCCTTAAATGAGTCATTCATAGATTAACTTCCCCGCGTGTGAAAACAAGTCTTGGAAATGAAAGGGTGGGTTTGGTTCTGGTCCCTAGGGATAAAAACGTGCAATGACCGCAATTGTGCAGTTCTGGGCCGGTGCGTCTTTACTGAGCGGCTGTTAGTGGCTTTGCACATGAGGTCACATAACTGCTTATCTTATCAGGAATTTTGCAAGACCCCTAGAGAGAAAACCAAGTGGACCAGTGGGAAAGGCCGCACTTGTGAGTTGCTCCTTCTTTTGTTCTTAGTGAAGATCAGACAGGAGCACGAGGCTGGGCATGGTGGCCCATGCCTGTAATCCCCGCACTATGGGAGGCTAAAGCAGGCACATCATTTGAGGTCAGGAGTTCGAGAGCAGCCTGGCCAACATGGTGAAACCCCATCTCTACTAAAAATACAAAAATTAACTGGGCATGGTGGCAGGTGCCTGTGGTCCCAGCTGCTGGGAAAGCTGAGGCAAGAGAATCACTTGAACCCGGGAGGCAGAGGCTGCAGTGAGCGGAGATTTCGCCACTGCACTCCAGCCTGGGCGACAGAGCAAGACTCCATCTCACACACAAAAAAAGGAGCTGGAAGGTTGTGCTGGAATCCGATGGAAGGGCGCCTCTCTCAGGCCTGCTGCTGGTGCCGGAATGCAGAGCTCTGAGAGTGTTTGCTTATGTGCAGGTTCCCACACGGGAGGCCAGGGGAGGATTGGGCTGTCTTCCTCACTGCAGGAACTCAGGTTTGTCCCCTCCCTCTTCAGGTTTTTAGGTCTCTCTGTAAATGAAAACAAAGGTGTTATTGTTTTTAGCACTTCCAGCCATCCGTCCAACATGGTGATGGAACAGGCACCTGCATTTTGCCTTACAGGAATTGTGAGGCTGTTCTCCACAATGAAGACAAGGTTGGCCTCCCCCTGGGGCTGCCAGCTCTGAGCGGATCTGAGGCAGGCAGGAAAAGCTCCGACCAGCCAAGCATCTGCAGGTCCCATCTCTGCCCTGTGACCGTCCCATCACTTCCATAGGAAACTTCTAGGTCTCGGCACTGTGTTCCTAAGTTCTGGTTTGAGTCAGAACAATTTTGTTTTAAGCCCTCAACTAGATAGAGAAAAGTGCTGGATGAAAATGAAGATGAGGCCGCGGGCATGCCACCAGCTAGCACACGGGACAATTCCCCGCAAGAGACTGAGTCCTCGGAAGGCCCTCCCATTGACATTCCTCACAACGGAACAAGTGAAATGCACAGCGGGCCCACTGGAAAGCCTCCCAGGAAAGGAAATCTCTTCTGAGTCTCCCCTAGGATGTCTGAAGAGGGACTTGGGAAAGGGTGTGTCTGAGGCCGCGCATCTCACACATGCACTGGTGGGTTGAAGGCAGCAGATGACTAAGGCGTTGTGCAAGGAGCAGGGGCTCCAGGCACCACCGGAGCCAGCATCACAGACGAGCTCCTCCACCACAGCTTCCCACAGCTTCACCACAATAGGGGAAACTGCCTCCAAGACCCTCCCAGGGCTTCTCAGTGTGCCCTGAAGTCCCCGTGCAACAAATTCACCAGGGTCTTCACCCCAGACCTCCCAATCAGACTCTGGAGAGACGCCCTGCAATCTTCACATTTAACAAACAGGCTGAGAGATGCTTCTGCACCCCTAAGTTCGAGATCTGTTGATTCCGCTGTGCAGTCGCGCTGGAGAACCACGTCGGGATCTGATGTGACTCACACTCTGCCCTTGTTAGCTGGGGGCCTCGTGCAGGTCGCCTCCGCTGTAGTACAGGGAGGGTCACAGGCTCTGTGGCCCAGGATGGTGCTGACAGAGGAGGGGCTGAGGCGGCCCCGTCGAGGCACCGTTGTGAGCGGGCTCCCCAAGCTGATTTTGAACGTTTTTCTCCAGCTCGCCCACGACAGCTGGAGGACATGGGAGTGGGCTTCTCTGCCTTGCACCTTCAGTGTCTTAAGGAGGACTTTTAGGCTCACCAGCTCAGTGCTCAGCCCCTGGGGATCTGTGTCTGGTGAATGCTTCCGCAGACCCATGCAGAGGACCAGCTTCTCCTTTCCTGCCCTTTGCCCTCTGCACACACGACCCTCCTGTGCCCCAGGCTCCCACAGAACCCTGAACAGTGAGGAGGTCCCCCATTCAGCTGTCCGTCCTGGTCCTTTCTACAGTGCGGGCAGGCTGAGCTGAGCTTTGTACTGAAGAGCACTGCAGGCCACTCAGCGCTCAGGACGAGGCCAGGCTTCCTCTCCCAGCAAGGTGAACAGGAGCAAGCACTTTCCACCAAGCCGGAGCACAGCCCTCACCACGCCGCAAGGGTTGTGACTGTGCTCAGGGCTGCAGGGCAGCAGTGCTGAAGGTGAAACTAGCCCAGGTCTCAGTCCCAGGCCTCGCCCTCTGCCGTGGGCACTGTTCTGTAGTTTCTCATTTAAAGCACAAAATCAATGAGAGCAAAATGGGAATTAATGCCTGAGGCACATTCAGCATTTGATGTCCTTTTTCGGTCAATTGTTTCAAATGAAAGGTTTTTAAAAAGGTCCTTGAGCCTTGGAGACAGAAAGCTGATGGGTGGCTGCCAGAGGCTGGGGAGAAGAGTGGAGGGGGAGGAACTGCGCGCTTCTAGGGTGCCACGTGTCTTTTGGGAGATGAGAATGCTGGGAACTGGCAGAGGTGGTGGCTACACAGCCCTGGGAATGTGCAGATGCTACAGGGTTGTTCACTTTAAAATGGTGAATTGTATGTTATATAAATTTCACCTGAATTAGGAAAAAAACCGTACTCACTTTGACATCATTGTTAGTTATTGGAAACGACGACTTTAAGCAAAATGATATATAATGAAACCAATTTTTTTCTCATCGACTTTAAAACAAAATTATGTTGCAAGCAAGGACGTTGCTGGAGGGCCTGTGTACGCTGTTTCTCCTAAAGCTGCAGTTTCCAAGATCCCATCAACCGCATTGAGTGAGGACCTCCTGTGTTTAAAACCATCCCAAGGAGTGGGGTGAGAGACGTTGAGATCAAGTCAGCAAATGTTTTCCCAGCGCCCACATGAGACAGGCTCTGCGTTCACCTGCCAGGATCCCAGCGAAGCCCTAAGCCTCCTTCTTCCTCCTCCACCGTCTCAGCGTTCCCCTCCATGCCGGGTCCTGCCAAGCCAGCCTCGCTGTTCGGTGCCCCCCTGTAGGCCCCTCCCACTTCCACCCCTCCCCCTCCAGGACCCCCCCACCCCTTCACCACCAGTGCAGAGCTCTCCAAGCCCCTCCTGACTGCGGACACCGCCCCACATCCCTGGCTCCCAGCGAGGTTCCCGCCCCTCAGCGGTCGGGCAGGGTCCTCTCTCCAACTGTCTCAGCCCCTCGGCCCCTCCCATTTTCTCCCTGCTCCTGGCACACAGGGGCACACCTGACCCATCCCCATCCCAGCAGGGGCTCCTCCTCACTGCCTCCTCCTTTCCCATGTCGTGAGGCTCCTTCTTCCTCCCGGCCCCAGCTCCTCTGCCTGCCAGGCTGTACCCACCCAGAGCTGCCAGGACTAGCTGTGATCTCTGTTTTCAGCACAAGCGTCTGACACCCTGGAGTCACCAAATCACTGCTGCTGAATGGACAACCACTTGGTCACTCCCTGGTTCTTTACGGCAAGGCCAGGGTTGCATTTAATGAACCCTAGGGGTCGAAAACCAGGGACAATGTGAGCCTGGGGGCACTGCACCCACCTCCATCTGCTCATGGATCCAGTCCAGGAAGGAGGTGACGCGCGTGTACACCCCGGGCTTGTTCGCCTCAGCGCAGCCGATGCCAAAGCTGGTCGCTCCCACTAACTTCCACAGCCTCCTCTCTTGACACACCAGGGGCCCCCCGCTGTCCCCCTGGGTGACAGGAGAGAAGCAAAGGTTGGGGGACAGGCACTGCCATGCGAGGTTGCTTTCTGGGGACAGACTGCCATGCGGGCACTGCCATGCGAGGTTGCTTTCTGGGGACAGGCTGTTTGCTGTGGAGTTGGGATCCCCTTCATGATGTCACAATGGACCACCCAGGTTACAGAAGAAAACCCATCAGCCCTTCCAGACACAGCATCCCCAAGAGAGGATGTCCCTGGACCCCTTTGGGGTCCAGCTATGTGTTCCTTCCAGAATGCAGACCCTGACCTTTTGAAGCTCAAGGGCAGCTGGTGAGAGGGAGGGTCCGCCTGGCCAGGGCCCTCAGGTGACCTGAGATCCACCTGGTAGAACTGGAGTCCCACCCACTGCAGCTTTTGGAGGGCTAGATTCACTGGTTCCCTGCCACCTACCTCCCCTGTGGCCCCCCACAAAGTCAGAATTGGAGGGGAGCAGCACGAGACCCCTCCCACCACCCAGCACCCACGCAGAGCCAGATCACTGGGTAAACATAGGCCTGGCAGCCAGAAAAGGAGTGATATCTTGAGCAAATTTCTTCTCCACGCCCTGTAAATTTACTTTTTGTTCTGTCACAGGGAAATGCTGGCAACAGCCTGTCCCAAGGGCTGGGTCACCCTGCCACAGCACCACCCACTGCTGTGGCCCGGTACCTGGCAGCTGTCCACGCCGCCCTTCAGGTAGCCCGCGCAGAGCATGGAGGGGGAGATGATGCCACCGTACACATCCCTGTGGTTGCAGATCTTGTTGGAAATCAAAGGGACGGCCGCGTGGTTCAGTACAGGGGAGGCATCACCTGCTTCAATGCAAGTGAGGGGAGGCGTGTGAGAAGGAAGTCTGGCTCAAAACACAGAGGGTGCGTGCTGGGACCAGGGGGACGAGGGAACGAGGGACGAGGGGGGTGCTCCCTGGTGTGATGCAATAGCAGAAAAGGACAGGGCCCTGTTGGTGGGACGAGTAGACTCCCACTGTCTTGAAGTATGTCACGCCCAGAGCTTGCCCACTTATTAGGTGGCTGCAAGGGGTCACTCTGCTTCAAGGCAGGGCCACCGACTCTCCTAAAGTGTCCAAAGTGGAGGAGGAGGGGGGCAACAGTGGCCAAGGCACCTCCCCAGGGCACCAGCCCAATCAGCCATCAGAACACCCCAAGTTATGGGAGGGAAACTGAGGCTCAGGAAGGTCACTCAGCATCTTTGTGAACTCTGGGATGCTCAGCAGAAAAATGACCCCCAAAGACATTCTCACCCCAATCCCCAGAAGCTGTGACTGTGTCACCTTACAGGGCAAATGGGACATCGCAGGTGCATTGAGGGACAGGCCTTGAGTGGGGAGATGATCCTGAGTAAGAGGGTGGACCCAACGAAGTCACAGGGGTCTTTGGAGGAGCCGGAGGAGAAGCCGTGACGACAGAGCAGGGACCAGAGTCAGAGAGTCAGAGAGAGATTAGAAGATGCGGCACTGCTGACCTGGAAGACCAAGGAGGGGCACGAGCCAAGCAGTGCGGGCAGAGCGCAGATGCTGGGGAAGGCAGGAGACAGGTTCCCTAAGGGCCTCCAGGAGAAGCCAGCCCAGCCCACACTTGACACCAGAGCCCTGAGACTGAGTTTGGACCTGTGACCTTCCTAACTATGAGATGATACTTTTGTGTCATTTTAAGCCACGAAGTTGGGGTCGTTTGTTGCAACAGTCACAGGAGACTCCATCCACCTGCAGTGGGCCAAGCACACCCCCGACACCGAGCGATGGACCCCTCCAACCTAGCTGGTTTATGTGACCCAGGCATCTTGATGTTTTAAAGGCTCCATAGATTTCATGGAGACAACAAAATCACACAATGACAGGACCCTGAGGGGCTGCTCTGAGGAGCACATGGTATCACAAGACACTCAGCTTCCTGCCTGGAATGTGGCAAAACAGCTCAACGCATTATGGGAGAAGATTCCAGCACAGGCTGGGGCTGAAGCCGCATCAGAACAGGGGCTCACTGGACCTTTTGTGCTGGACAGAGCAGACTGACAGCGAGAAGCAAATCTGCAGCAGGATGGAGAATCTGCTGGGAGGACGAAGCTGTTGCACAGCCTCCTCTTCAGAGCCCAGTGTCATTAGAATGGTTCTGGTGGGCGGGGTGGTCCTGAATGAGAGCCCACCATGAGAGGAAGGGGAGCAAAGATTGGTCTCCCAGCTCCCACCACACAGCAGGGGTGCTAGTTCTGATGAAGCTGGAAGGGCCCTGGACCAGCCACACTGGCTCAGAGCTGGGCCTGGGCCACATGGGTGGGCTGGAAACTACAGAGAGCTCTGAGTGCCCTCAGCCAGCTGAGCAGCACTGCCAGTGGGCGGGGGGTAGGTAGGCCCCGCAGACTCGAAGCATCCCGGTCAGCCCCTGCGTGCCTTCAGCAGGGCGAGGGGCTCAAGTAATCGCTGTTGAGAGGAAAACACTAAACTTCCTGTGTTGGGCTGAACTGTGGGCCCCTCCAAAATATGCCTACCTGCCACTATGGAGCCCAGCCTTATTTGGAATAGGGTCTTTGCAGATGTAATTAACGTAAGAATCTCAGCATGAGATCTCCCTGCGTTTAGGGTGGACCCTAAATCCAACGACTTGGTGTCCTTATAAGACACAGGAGAGGGAAGTTTGAGATACAGAGACACAGGGGGCAAAGCCACAAGAGGATGGACGCTGAGGCTGGAGATCCACCTACAAGCATAGGAACGCCAGTGTAGCTGCAGCCACCAGAACCCAAGGAAATGGGTCAGAGCCTCCAGGAAAACCACCCTACAGACACCACAATTGGATGTGGAAATAAATCTCCACATTTTCCTTATTTGCTGTTGTTGTTGTTTTTTAATTTTTGTTTTTTTAAACACAAAGTCTCACTCTGTCACTCAGGATGGAGTATGGTGGCATGATCACAGCTCACTGTAGCTTAGAATTCCTGGACTCAAGCAACCCCACCCTAGCCTCCTGAGTAGCTGGGACCACTGTGTCAGGCTAATGTTTGTTTGTTTGTTTGTTTTGAGATGGAGTCTTGCTCTATCACCCAGACTGGATTGGAATGGCGTGATCTTGGCTCACTGCAACCTCTGCCTCCTGGGTTCAAGTGACTCTACAGCCTCAGTCTCCTGAATAGCTGGGATTACAGGTATGTGCCATCATGCCTGGCTAATTTTTGTATTTTTAGTAGAGACAGGGTTTCACTATGTTGGCCAGGCTGGTCTCAAACTCCTGACCTCAAGTGATCCACTTGCCTCAGCCTCCCAAAGTGCTGGGATTATAGGCATGAGCCACTGCACCCAGCCCAGGCTAATTTTTTATAGAGACAGGGTCTTGCCATGTTGCCCAGGTTGGTCTCAAACTCCTGGGCTCAAGCAATCCTCCTACCTTGGCCTCCCAAAGTCCTGGGATTATAGGTGCATGCCACCATGCCTGGCTAATTTCTGTATTTTTTCGTAGAGATGACGTCTCTCTGTGTTGCGCAGGCTGGTCTCAAACTAATGGCCTCAAGGGATCCCATAGACTTGGCCTCCCAAAGTGCTGGGACTACAGGTGTGAGCGAACACACCTGGCCAATTTCCATCGTTTTGAGGCACCCAGACTGTGAGAATTTGTTATAGCAGCCACAGAAAATGAATCCTCTTCCTACTAACAAAGAAAGTGATTGATGGAAAAACCTAAGACTTGTGACCAGCTCTGTGCCCACACTAAGGAAAGGCACCCAGGCTTCACTTGCATGGACTATGGTTACTGCCACTCCTGCTTCCCTTATTATTACAGCAATCTCATCTGCTGCTGCTTCCACTTGCTCTTTGTAGGATGAAAGAACACGTCTTCCAAAGTCCCACAAGGCAAAGAGTCTTCACAAACACAAATCTTTGAGTTCTGAATGAAGCCTGGGAGTGTTGTCTAGGTGGGCTCTGTATGTCCTCAGTTAACGAGGCAGGGGGTCTGGGCAGGGGAAGGGAAACATCTGCTGTGTTTGAGAAGGTCTAACTCTCTCCTGAGAAGGTCTGCAGTGTCATGTTGTCCCCACAACAATGGAACCATGACTCCTGACCCACAGCTCCGCTGCTGACTGTGTCCTGAGCAGTTGACATACACTCCCTGGCTGGCATATCTGGGCAGCCCATGGGAACATCACATTGGAACGTTGGGGGAGCCCCCTCCGCAGCCCTCTGGGTTCTGGGTTCCCGGGCTCAGAATCTTGGCTTCAGCCCACTGACCTCCATCCTCTGTGGCCCCCCATCCTGACGTCCAGCACACTTTTCCATCAGGGAAGTTCTCTTCAGAGTTGGGCAGGCACACAGGCTGGATCATCTCTGTTTGAAAGGAAACAGTAGTTCTCAACTCAATTGAAGCAGGAATCCAAGAAAACCATCTCATCTGTGCTTCTGTCTCAGAGGAGCACGAACCATCTCCCAAGGGAAGGTCAAGCCCTTAGTTCCTTGAAAACCATCAGCTCACAGCAGGAGCCCCTTACCCCATCCACCACTCCCAGAGCACTTAAAACTGTAGAACAGCCCTCCACCGTGGCAGAGTGAGGGAGCCTAGACCAGGGTCAGCACACCTCTTGTGGAAAGGGCTGAATAGTCAATGTTTCGGGCTTCGTAGGCTGTGCAGTCTCTATGGCTGCCATTGGAGCATGAAGACAGCCCCAGGTGACAGGTACCCACATAGGTGTGACTGTGTCCAGTAAAATGTCTATTTACCAAAACACAATGGGGCAGACCTGGCCCTCAGGCCAGCACATGCCCACTCCTGGTCTAAATCACAGTACATGTGTTGCTTATAGAACACGGCTCCATGAATATTGCTAAGGTTCCTGGGACATCTGGAGACGACAAGTTTGCCTGTGTGTAGAGCCGGGTCCTGTGGGCCTCCCCCAAAGCCAGAGTGCTCTGCACATACCTCAGGCTTTCATGTGAACACACCCTGAGACTCCCCCAAGCTTTTCTGTGCAGCACAGTAATGGAGAGGTAGAGAAGGAATGAAAGAACTCACTCGAATTTTTGTCAAAGTACAAGTGCTGGCACCTCATTTCCTATAACCAGTATCATTAATAATAATTGGCAAACTGGCACCACCATAACCATTTTCCTGCCTCTCTGGAAATATTTGTTTTCGGGCATTACGTGTCCATGAGATGGACGCAATAATGACTCTGCCAAGTAGAGCCTGCAGCTGGTCTCAGGCCAGGATTCTGCTCCAGTAAAAGGGAATTCACCTATTTATTATGCTCTCCCTGTTTTCTTGAGAAGGAGAAAGGGCTTTAATTTATTTGAGAGTAGTCTCCTAGTACTTTGTTTGCATCTACGAGATGTTTGCAAGTTTTATCAGGTGTGTCTCTTCTGGCATTTTCGTAATGTCCAGAGGGCAGGGCTTGACTTTTTCAAGAAACAGGGTATTTAGGAGCTGCTGGTAGGGAGAGAACTTTTCTGTACTTCCAGGGAGCTGAGGGTGCCCAGCATCTTTCAGCCTGTAAAGAAATGAGAGGATGCCACCACACCACCTGGCCAGCCTGGGAGGTTCTGTTTCTCAACCGAGATGGCCCCTCTACCTGGAGAAAACAGGCAGGTGGGTGGCACTGGCTGAGGCGACGCATCCCCAGTAGGCATCTGGACTGGGAAGGGCTCTTTGTCCCTACAGATGGATGACTCTCTTCTACCACCTAGAGGCCCCAGGTGGTCTGGCCTCAAGAAGCTCTTCCTGCCTCCAGGTGGCCTCAAGAAGCTCTTCCTGCCTCCAGGTGGCCTCAAGAAGCTCTTCCTGCCTCCAGGTGGCACCAATAGGGAGAAGGTGGCACCAGACAAAGCACACAGCCCACGAAGGCTCTAAAGTTAAGATATGATTGGAACCACAACCCACCAATCTACCTGGCAGAGTCATCAGTGATTCATTCTGTAGGCCAGGATCTACAAACTACATTTAAACAGGGTAACATTGAAAAGGTACGTAGGACTCAAATCTGCAAACATGATAGCCACATTGTCCAGGATACAATTGAAAATCACATGAAATACCAAGAACTAGGAACATCACAGCTTTAATGAGAAAAGATAATCAACTGATGCCAACACCCACATGAATCAGGAGTTGGAATTATTAATATCGGACAAGGATTATAAAGCAGCCATCATAAGACTGCTTCATTGAGCAATTGCAAATCCTCTTGAAACAAAGGAAGAGTCACAGAACCACATAGAGACCCAGATGTACCATTGAACGTGAGCGGCCCAGTCAGCTTCATGAGGGCGATGTCATTCCCCAGCCTCTTTGGCTTGTACTTGCTGTGGTAGACAATCTTCTCCACCAAGTGGGATGGGGCTGGATTGTCCAGCAGGGAAACTAGACCCACCTGGATGGTCCATGACTTGGGGAGGTACAAGCTGAAATGAGAAGAGCAAGAGGTGAAGCACAGGAAAAGTCCAACCACTGAACTCATTGACCTCAGGTGTCTTGAAAACCTAGGAAGATGGTGGGAGAGGTTATCAGGCAAGAGGTGGTCCCATCACCCTGCTTGTTTATGCTGTATATGTAACTGCACTCTCATGCCCTGCAGAAACACAGAGCCACATCCCATGTGTTTCCCAGACAGGCCTCACTCTTGGCACCTCTGAGGTCTTCTTGGCATTTGAGGGCTGAACTCAACGTTGCTCACTGCAAGGAGTCTATCAGGGCCCGTTCTTCATCAAACAGCAACAAAATTGGGGGTAAAAATATCAGGGAGAATCATTGTGTTTGGAAGTCTTTTCTGCAGTTTTCTTGCACTCTAAGCTCCTGAGATTTTAAGAAGAGACCCAGTACCTGGCGCCCAACATATTCCCTCTAGCCTCCCTCACCACCATCTCACCCTGTCTCTGCCATAACATGGTCCACTGGAATTAGCTACAGGAAGGTCTAGGTCCTTTCATTTTTGTGGGTTTCCTCCAGCACAAGAGCTTCCTTCCTCCTCTGTCTGTCCTTTCTGTAGGAGCTACAATCCTGAAAACAAGCTCAAGGTCACCAGTCACCACCAGCCGATGACGATGGTCCACAGTGAGGCTGGAAGCACCTCTCACCTCTCCAACTGGACATTACTTGGCAGTTGGTCTCTCTGTCTTCCCTCTGGACCTGCTTCTCACCACCCAAAGCAGCCCCGCCCCGACATGACCCAGAAGTGAACAGGGATCTGGGAAGAAGGTCAGCAGCACTCACTCGTAAACACAGTGTGCAGCGGTGACGATCCACAGGGGCGTGATGACAGAGCCCCCGCACAGGTGGTAGCCCTGGAACTGAAGGCTGGCCTGCCAGGGCCACTGCGAAGGCGAGGACATGTTTCCACCCACGATGCGTGAGCTGTAGCCCCTTCTATGACCACAGGCTATGGAAGGGAACAAGGGCTTGTGGGTCTACCCTGCAGACTTCTTTGGGGGACATGGTGTCACCACCATGCACCTGCTCCTCTCTCCCCACCCTCACTGCCCCCCACCCTCCCAGAGCTCACAGCAGCTGTAAGAAAAGTGCTACAAGGGGGAGCTCAGCAGGGGAGGTGGTCAGGCTCTTGGGGAGACATGAGGATGGTGGGTGCTGTGGGGGATGTGGTGGGAAAAGCACCTGCCCTACTTGGTCAGTGCCCAGCATTGGCAGTGCCACTCCCCATCCTGTTCCCCCAGTGATGACAGCACCCTGGAATGTCAGGAGCAGGCAGGAACCTTCTGCAGCCCCCTCCTCATGGCCACAGGTGCATGCACCTCCCTGACTGCTCCAGACCCCACCCTTGCGGTGTGAACACTCCCCTCTGCCAGGAATGAGAGATACTGCCCGAGTATCCTGGAGTGAGCACTGTGCACGTGTAAGGAGGAAGTGGGTACTAAGTCAGGGACTCAAGGCTCTACAGAGCGATGGGACATCATGGGCCTTGGTCCTGTCTGCTGCTAATGAGTTGCTCTGGCTGTCTCCCCAACCTGACTGGTGAGGCCAACAGGTGAGGATGACACTGCTCCCCTCGTCCGGTAGGTAGGGGTACACAGAGTTCCCACCTGGCACTCAGGAGGAAGGGACACAGAGCCCCATGGGAGAGAGGACTCAGAGGGCAAGGAGATAGGACTCAGCATGTGCTTGCTTACCCGGGACCCCTGCCTTTCTAGAACTCTTACCTGTGCACTGCAAGGTAACCACGTGGCCAGAGGCACATCCTTCCCTAAAGTGGAGGAAAAGTAGGCTCCATGAAAAATGCCCCAGGTCTATGAAAGGAACACTCTTAAAAACGTAATCTTAGGGTAACAGATAAATAAATTCTATTTCCCCCTCTCTTGAATATAGATTACAGTTTTAGTCTATGTTAAAAAAAAATGAGGATGAGGTCACACAATTCATTCTAAAACACTCGACTGACAGTGAAGTATTGTGTCTGCAATGGGCTGTTCTGTATTTCTAAGCTTTAAATAGCTAGTGATAAAGGATGTATAAGGAGATATATTCTATCAACATATCACGCTGTCATTGCGTGGCGATTCAGCTGAATGTTCTCCACCTCCTGACCCCTGGGGACACAAGAGTGCCCAAGGGACAGCGTGGCAAGCTCTCCAGGACTCCTTGTAGCCTGGGTTCACACACCTGGCAGAGGACTCCTTCCCCAGAGCAACAAAGTATGATTGCCCCAAAACTGACAGTCCTACCCCCAACCCCACACACAGGTGGAGACCAGGGTTTGTGCTTTTTCTTATAGTGAAGGGAAACGGATCCCAAAATCTTTGTAATGTTTTCTGCCTTTTGAGCCCCAGCTCCTCATGCAAGAGAAAGCTAGTGTCACCAGACTGTGGATTTAGCACCCAAGACATGAGCTGTCCCTCCAGACTGCATGTGGGTCCCAGCTGCTTATTCATCCCTGATGGACAGACCAATAAGCCTGTCATTCCCAGAGCAGAAAACACGCATCTTAGGGTTTGGGCCAAGGTGTCAGGAAGATAATACGGAATTGAATTCAGAACTCTTGGCTGTATCTGCTATGTACGGTCTAACCTGGGGCAAGGCAGGTGGTCCCTGTAGGTTTCAGCTACCTGATGGTTATTTAAGGACACCTGGTTTTACCTTCCCCATGAGTTGTTGGGGAAAACATGTAAATTAAAGAATGAATGCTAAAATATTTAGTAAACAAAGTAGGATAAATTTCTATCTTAATTTCTGTTTTTCTTCCTTTTACTCTTACTCTTTTCCTTCCTTCTTTCCTTCCTTCCTTCCTTCCTTCCTCCCTTCCTCCCTCCCTTCCTTCCTGTCTTCCTTCCTTCCTTCCTTCCTTCCTTCTTCCCTCTCTTCCTCCCTCCCTTCCTTCCTTCCTTTCTTCTTCCATCTCTTCCTCCCTTCCTTCTTTCCTTCCTTCATTCCTCCTTCCTTCCTCCCTCCCTCTTTTCCTCCCCACCCCCCTTCTTTCTTGCCTGCTTTCATGCCCCAGACACACCCAGGGTGCCTGTCATGTGACAGTACCTTGGTCACATGCACAGCACTGTTATCCTTCTACTCTATTTCCTTCCCTTTCTTTGTTGGGCCATACTTGCCCAGTTGGGACCAGGTTCTCACATCCCCAGTCTGGTGCATCCACCAGTCTCACCAAGGTGGCCAACTCCCACCTTCCATCTGAGATAACGCACGTATGCCTCTTACGTCCTTGTGGAGTTGAGAACAGTGTTACAAATCCAGCAGGTGACTGACACCCGTGCAGACAACAGCATTGCCTGACCACCTACCTTACATATACCGAGTGGTGTAACGCAGTCACCTTGTCGTCTGGCAAGAGGTGATTGATGGACACAAACTCCTCCCGGAACTGCCCCTCCAGCGAGCTCACTCTGAGGTTATCTGAACTTACATAGCTGCAAGCACATCGGAAACACAGACCCAATGTGGTAAATTTACCCTTTGAAGCATTCAGCCTATGTGCGAGTCACAATATTACAGGGATTGTACCTGGGAGATGTCATTTTGTCTCCCCAAACCCATCAAAAGCTTCCTTTTGCCAAGAGAATGAAGTTCACTCACCCTGGCAAGGCATTCATTCCAGGCCTGCTGTGTTCTGGGATGACCCCCGCTTCTGGCCTGCACCTGACGGCCCTGCCCACCCACCCCGGGCTGCAGCCACACAGTGAGCGACCACCTCCTGATGTCCCTGGATGGGTCACTCTTTGCACATTCCAGGGAAGTGCCCTTTGCTTGGCCTGACCAAGTCCAGAGGGGAGGTGAGCACAGAAATAGGCGCAGTATTGTCAGGGGGCACCCAAGCAGGGACACTGAGTTGTTCCCCAAGAACAATGAGTTGGAGGAACAGGAGAGACATTTCTTATCTGCCCAGGACCAGCGTGGGGCCCCACTGGAAAGAGATGAACACATACAAGAAAGTGATTCCACGAACACCAGAGCCCAGCTCATGTTTACAGTGCCAGGGCACAGGTCTTCTGGAGAACAGTGGAGAAAGTGGTGCAAGTTTTTAAAAAAGACTCAAATGTTTGGAGAGTCACAAGATGGAAGATGGTGAATAAACAGCCATGTTCTCCTTTCTTTGTGAAATGAACAAAACATAGTGCAGTAGCTTGTTGTCACGACGAGCGCACCAGCTTATCAATAGGATTTCTTCAGCTTACTGTAAATGCTATGGGATGTGTACGTAGAATACAAAGTTCAGTCAACTTTGAGTTTTGAGGAAAATGTAATCAAGGCAGCAGGCACAATCTTCACAGGGAAGAGAAATGTCTGACGGGGAAGCTCTCAGCTGTGTGCAGTGTGTGTGCAGTGTGTGTGTGTGTGTGTGTGTACCTCTTCCTCCTTGTCTCTGAGAAGTAATATATAATTCCTGAAGGTGTTAGTGTGGATGATTTTTGCTGTTCTCATTGAACTTGAATTGCAGCTCATTTCTGAATCTCAGTTGATGTGGAGGGAGAAGGAGGCAGACCTCAGGGCTGGAGGCTGGAGAGCATTTTGGCTTCCACCGGCTTTGGGGAAAGAGAGCTGAGAATATGATGCATGGAATTTGAAAACTGAGACTGTGGAGGACTCAGGGCAGTGTGGCTTTAATGACCCCATCTACTTGAGGGCAAAGCAGGATGCAGCCTGCTTGCTTTGAGCGCTGAGACTTGACAGCAAAGAGGAGTAAGGAGGCTGCTAGGGGAACCCGTGGAAGTACAGGGGCTGCAGGAAGTCAGAAGGAAGGGGCCAGGGAAGAGAAGGAGGCCCATGCCTGGGCCAAAAATGTGTCACCCCAATGCAAAAAATCATGTAGGCAACACAAACACTAAAAAGTGAACAGTCAACTGTTATAGTTCTTTGTTCTACATGTTGCTAAACAACTGTTTTGGATGATTTTGTCTTCACTAAATTTCTGACTCAACAGTTGGTTCTGTGGGGTTCTTGGGGAAGCATGCATGGACACTGATGTGACCACCAGGACCAAGCAGGAAAGTGTCCAGGAAGCTACTCTAGGAGCTGCAAGCTGACGAGCTGGAGGGTTTTTTGGTTTTGTTTTTGTTTTTCACTTTGAAGCTTTTTATTGCATGTGTGCATCTCTGATCCTGGCCTGGCCCTGAGAACCCCCAAACATGCCATTTCCCATGTGCCTTGAGCAAGTCACTTAGCCTCTCTGGCCCTGGTTTGCTTGCCTGTGAAGTGAGGATGATATCGGGCATCCTAAGGTGGCTGCGAGGATGGAATCTGAGGCGTGAAAGCACCCAATGGTGCCCAACTAAATGGTAGTTGTCTTTCTTCATTGTTATCCTCTCTGTGTTTTGCCCATGGGTTGGAAATGCTCTTTAACTTACCTTGGGAAACCCAGCTGGACACAGGCAACATTTGCATAGTGACCCTTCCAGTCATCAGAGCACATGGTCTTCCACGAAGCAGCTGTGAAAACCTGGAGCACGGCATTCTGACCGCTCACCCGGACTGGCCGATGTGCAGAGAGAAAGGCTCATTAGTGGCAGGTGGAACCCTGAGACCGCAGGCAGGGGTTTCTCCCCAGTCAGCTCAAACCCCTCCTCTGCCAAATCTGACCCACTTCTTGTCCACAGCAGCCTCCCCATCACAGAGCAGTGACTCTGGACCCCTGAGACTTCTCGGTGGTCTCATCTTATTGCTTCTGTGGTCTCCCCAAGTGAGGCAGAGCTCCATGGAAGGCCCTCCGTGCCCCCAGTCCAACATGTCTTTGGGCAAATGCCAGTTCAATCCCAGCTGAGGACGTGGCCTAAAAATGGCAATGACTTGGACCCATTTTACAGATGGGAAGGGTCAGGGTTGGCTTCACCTGCTTCCTTCTACTTCCCCAGGGAAAAGCCAAGACCTTACCACAGCGGTACTCGTCCTCCCCGTCTTTGCAATCTGAGACTCCGTCACATCGAGCTGTCAGCTCAATACACTTAAAGGATGAGCGACACCTGTACTTCCCCGAGCAGTCGAAGTGGACTGGGAAAGGGAGGAAGGCAGGAAGTCACCAGCTCTTTCAGAGTGCCACACGAACAACTGTCCACCTGCCACACGGCACAGAGCTGCCCGTGAATAACGCAACTTGTGTGGAAATTGCATCCCTGTCAGCAGCCTGTTTCCTGCAGCCCAGTTTCTGTTTTGAATTCCAAGGGGTGGGGCTGCTGTGCCCCACTTTGTCTCGCTAAGTGGCCTGGCCCGGGAACCACAACGCGAGGTGAATTGAGACTCTGGAGGGCTCAAAGTCAAGAGAGAAACTGCACGGCTGGGGGCCAACCTGCTGAGCCGGCCGAGCAAGGAGTCCTGACTGAGAACTGCTTGAGCCTTCCTGGTTTCTCTTACCAAGGGCAAAAAGTGAATGAACTGTGGACCACACAGTGGGGCAGGTGGCGAATTAAACTGACCTGTGATTCAGGTATTTGAAAGAAAAATTGTTCCCTATTAGAGACCTTCCGTCCAAATGACCCAGTTTCTCAAAAGTCACATGCACCTTATTGTAAAAGCAGCTGGTGTGCCTGCATTGCTTGAATGGGCCGCTTTGTCTTCTCCCCGCTGCCCCGGTCAGTGCCTCCTTTCCACCTGCAGGATTCTATTTCATCAGCTGCCTTTGGCCACTCCTAACCGGGCAGGTTCCTTGGTGACAAAGGCATGAGCATGGCCAGCAGCCCTTGCTGCACCCCAGACTGGCTTTACATTCATGTGGGCAAATAAAACTTCAAGTCAGCAAACCAAAAGGATGTTTGCCTCCAGTAATTAAGGCTGGGCAGCAGCAAAATGCTGGGGTGAGAGGAGGTGCTCATGAAAGTTTAATTACTTGGCTAGGTATCTGAGATCCTATTAAATAATGAATGGTACTCACTGCCTAGACCAATGGACAGTGCTAATATCAATGCAATGATCCCAATGACGATGATTGGAAAAAACTTCAATGGCAGCAGTGACAGGATCTGTGCAGCAACGGCATCTGCATCTGAAAACCAGAAAGAGGAAGAGCAGAAAGCCACAGAGCTTGACTTGGAGGGGCATGGAACTTACACGTTAGCTATCCATCCCCCTCCCCTCTTTGCAGAGAAGTCTGAGCCCAAAGAAAGGTGCCTTAATTAGGGAAAGGGCCACCAATCATGGGCACATTCTTTAGAAGTTCAGTCCTACCTGCTCCATCTCTGACCCGGTTCTTCCATGGGGGATGAGGGGATGGTGCTACGGGTTGAATAGTATCCCCCAGAAAGACACGTTGAGGTCTTAACTCTTAGTATCTCAGAATGGCATCTTATTTGGAGATGGACTGGAGAGTCTGTACAAAGTCATCTAGTTAAAAAGAGGTCATTAGGGTGGGCCCTAATCCAAAGTGACTGTTGTCCTTATAAAAAGGGGAAAACAGCTGGGCGCGGTGGCTCACTCCTGTAATCCCAGCAGTCTGGGAGGCCGAAGCAGGTGGATCACCTGAGGTCAGGAGTTTAAGACCAGCCTGGCCAACATGGTGAAACCCCATCTCTACTAAAAATACAAAAATTAGCTAGGCATGATGGCAGGCACCTATAATCCCAACTACTCAGGAGGCTGATGCATGAGAATCACTTGAACCCAGGAGGCAGAGGTTGCAGTGAGCCGAGATCACGCCAATGTACTCCAGCCTGGGCAACAAGAGTGAAACTCGATCTCCAAAAAACAAAAACAGAAAGGGGGAAATCAGGACACAGGGACAAACATGTATGAAGGGAAGAGGATGGGAGGAGAGACACAGGCAGAAGTCAGCCCATGAAGATGAAGGCAGAGATGGGAGCAATGCATCTACATGCCAAGAAATGCCAAAGATCATTGGCAAACCACCAGGAGCTAGGAAGAGGCAGGGCATGGTGCTCCGTGGGTTTAAGAGGGAGTATGGCCTTGATGACACCTTGGAATTTGGACTTCCAGCCTCCAGAACTAAGACAACAAATTCCTGTTGTTTTAAATCACCCAGTTTTGGGGACTTTGTTTCAGCAGCCCTAGGACACTAATATGGAGGGGAAGTAGCATCCCAGTCTGCAAGGCTGTTCCCCTGCAGAGGAGGGTGTGAAACCCACACAGGGGGCTTGCAGGCAGAGGTAGGGCTGGTTTCTCCCAGAGGGGATGCAAGGACAAGATGTTGATTTTTGTTTGTTTGTTTAAATTTTTTCTTATAGATATGGGGATCTCACTATGTTGCCCACATTGATATCAAACTCCTGGGCTCAGGTGATTCTCCCCTCTCGGCCTTCCAAAGTACTGGGATTAGAGGCGTGAGCCACCATGTCCAGCTGAGGACAGGATGTTGATACACCATTCTCCACAGTTGCTGTGCACAGACACGGACAGCTTTCATTCCAGATCGTCTCTTCAAGGATGTGTGTAGAGCAAACAGCCTTGGAAGATAGTGTCTCCCTCCAGAGCAAGAGGCAGGTTTGTTTACTGTCCAGTTTGACAAATGTAATGTCTTCCTCCAGAGCAAAGTTTGCACAGGTCTGCTTTCAGACCATTATAAAGATGAGCATTCTCTTGACTCTGGGATATGCAGCAGCAATGCAAACTGCTTACACGTGCAGCATACACGTAGGCAGCTCCACATGCCTCTGTGGGACTGAGAAGGCAAAGGCAGCCAGCACAAACAGGATGCTTGTGCCCCTTGCTGCACTGTGAGGAACAGAGTCCTTTGTCTCCGACCCAGGACTCTCGTGTCTTCCAAAGCACCCATGAAACTGTAACAAGCTAAATTTTGGCTTGCAAGTAGGGTGACATCTCAGACCCTTTACAGTTCTTGCCTCCAGAACCAGGGAAATCTGGTGGAAACAGTATCTAAGGAGCATCCAGATGCCTGGACAGAAGTATAAGGCTCTCTGGGCAGCAGAAGAATTCCCACTAGCACTCTTCCCTCCTAGGGAGAGCAGGCCACTTCACATACATTACTTCATCAATCCTGAAAATACGTGAATGCCCAAGTTGTCTTTGTTATAAATTAGGAAGATTGAAATCTAGAAAGGGGAGAGAAGCCTGCCCATGGCATACAATTGTCCAGAATGAGACTAGCACCTGCCTCTCTTCTCCTAGTCTTGGACATGTTGAGCCAAGAACTCTCTCATGGAAGAGCTAAAAAGATCTTTCCCTGCCTGTCCATGGAGACTCACAACTTCACCCTCTAGCAATAAGGAGTGTGATTATAAAATGATCAGTATCAGCTGAGGCTGCCTAAGAAAGAAGGGAATTTGAAGACAAAAATGATGAAAAGACATGGAATGCGAGGAGAAAAGAGTGTGCGGAGGGGAGGGTGAGCGGGAGATGGAGGAAGAGCAGGGAAATAGGAGCTGCACGTCGCAGATGTGGAGGCTGCGAGGAATGCAGAGTGAGGGAGGACGAGAGACCGTGGCAAGCTCTGTGTTTCTGGAGTCTGCATTCTCCATACCTAGAACAGCAGGGGACACACCGCAGTCCTTGACAAAAATGTGCTAGATGAATGAATGAATGACATCATGATAATGAAGGTGGTTTTAACTCAGGGTCTGAGACCAAGTCCTTCCAGGACAGCCCATCTGTGGTGGTGAGCGGGCAGAAAGGATCCTCTCTCCACCCTCACACCTCAATCCCCCACACACTAACGATTCTCCTCTATGAGGATGCCTACCCTCCGTCTTACACTTAGAAATCTGCAGGAACCCCAGCAATGACCTCTTTGCCTTCCACCTGCTCTGTATCTAAGTTAGATTTAGAAAATGACCCCAAATTGTCAAATCAAAGATTGATATTTAATAGAAACGTTGTATCAGTTCCCGTTTGCCCTGCTCTGCCAGGCTGCCCTGAGGGCACTGCAGGTGCCCCACGTTTCCTCTGTACTTGGTCCTTGAGGGCATTGCCTGGAATAAACAACGAAATGCACAGTATTTCTCCAAAGAAGGAATGCAAGTGGCACACAAGTGTGAAAAACAACTTCTTGACCAGCCTGCCCAACATGGTGAAACCTGCCTCTACTAAAAACGCAAAAATCAGCGGGGTGCAGTGGCATGTGCCTGTAATCCCAGCTACTCAGGAGGCTGAGGCAGGAGAATTGCTTGAACCCGGGAGGTGGAGGTTGCAGTGAGCCAAGATCACGCCATTGCACTCCAACCTGGGCGACAGAGCGAGACTCCGTCTCAAGAAAAAAAAAAAAAGCTTTTGACTTCTTGAGAAATGAAAATGACGAACAATGCAAATTAGACATAACTATGTACCAACTTCACAATGATTCACATGGAGTGAAAGGAAATGGCCCCCCACCTACAGTCACAGAGGTAGAAATTGTGTAAACTTCCCAACTGTGTAAACTTAGACACCAGAAAGCTCAAAAACAGATGAAAGTTTTGACCTAGCAGTTCCACTTCTAGGAATTTATCCCAACATGTCACCGTAGATATACACAAATATCGACTCCCAAGGACACTTAGAAGAATGGCACTTATAATATTGATGCACAGGAAATAGAACAAATTACTCACAAAAAAGAACAGATAAAATAACAAATGAGGTACATACGTAATGGAATACCTATAGGAATACAAGATGATACAGAAAAGGGGTGGCGAGCTTTTTCTGTAAAGGACCAGATACTAAATATAGTACTTAAACTTTATGGACCATGTGGTCTGTCCTAACAACCCCACTCTGTTGTTATGGCATGAAAGCAGCCACAGACAGTATGTGAACAAATGAGTGTGTCTGTGTTCCAATAAAACTTTATTTACAAAAGCAAGGGGTGGGCCAGATTTGACCCATCAGCCATAGTTTGTCAACATCTAGAAAATATTTAATTATTTAATGCCATAGAAAGGTGAAGGTGATATTGTTAAAAGTTTTAAAAAGCTTGAAAATAATACAAATAGTACATGTTACTTGCAAGAGGAAATATAGATATATAGATAGAAAAAGGCAAGCAATTCAATAATACATTGCTGATAGGATTATCTCTGAGTAATAGTGCCATTGTGGGTAATTTTTTAAAATCCTTTTGATGAACTGTATTTTCTAAATTGTTCTTCTAATGAAAATTGTAGAATTTTCTACAATTATTCTTCTAATGTAAATTGTTCTATTTACAAGGAAAAGTTTTTGTTCCTCCCCACTACATAGTCATAGCAAAATAATCAAAAATAAGAGAAAGGAATCTTATAATGCTATTGATATTTATATTATTTATGTTATAAAATATTAGGAACAACTATAGGTCAAACTATGACCAAATGGCTATGTAAATTGCGTATCTACTTGATGGAATATTGTGATTCCATAAGAAAAAATTTATAAAAACCTTTTATGGAAAAAAACCCACCTGCCTGTGTGCATGAAACCACACATATGAGCAAAAGCAGGAAGAGACTTTGCAGATGTAAAAACCAGGTAAGTTTTGGGGGTCAGGTGGTTGCAAGATTTTTTTTTCTTTCATTGACACTTATGCTAATTTTGAGCCATATTTTTAAATAGTGTGTCTTTTCAGTTACTTGAAACCTCTTCTCCCACTTCCCATCCTTTCCAAACCTCCTCCAAGCCAATTTTTCAGGTGGTTTAAAAGAAATCATTAGGGTCATCCCCACTCCCGCTTTCTGGAACTTCAGGCAGAGCTCCTGCGGTTCTTCCCCAGAACCAATGTGTCAGGAATCTGCCTGCATCCAAGCCCCGACTTCCAGAACCAGCAACCCCACAGCTCCCTTTGACCAGTCCTGACCATCTCTGGTCAAAAAGATCCTAGCCATATAGGTTGCTAGAGAGTCCACTGTTTTACCAGGCATTTGTGACTTATTTACAAAACCAACTTTTTTCCTTCAGCTCTTAGGAGTCACTCTGTCATCTGCTGCTGGATTTTAATCTAGGCCTCTAATATCTTTGGCTACCTCCAGTTTATCCTGAGTTTTCGGAAGGACTGGTGGCCACTGCTTCTCAGGACTTCCTGGAGTGCTCAGAGATTTCCTGGCCAGGATCTGACCTCCTTCAAGATTGACAGGACAATTGTGGAGCCCCAGTCTCTGAAAACCTCCAACAAGGGAAGAAACCACCCAACTCCAGGGAGACAGCAAGGGGCTTCAGCAAACGATCCCCTCTCCAATATCCCTTCTCCCCGAGATTCCACAGGTCTAGGGAAGTCCAGCCTATGGGTGTCAGAATGGCTGGGGAGATATTTCCCCGACAGGGACAGTCAGCCACATTGGTCATCTACATGGGGGTGTGGTCAGAAATCACAGGGTCCTCACCTGGGTCTACTTACCTGGTGCAACAGGACTTATTTTCAAATCATCAAGGCCAAAAAGCGATCGGAATGAGAAGGGGGCTTCAGCGGCAGGCGGATCATTTTCCCCCATGGTGACAATTTCAGGACCTCTGACCTCCGGCTCCACCTCCACCTCTATCTCCTTAGCCGAGGAAGAACAGAAAGCACTTGTTCCCCTATTTATAATTGTAGCATCAGGTGCATCTTGGTCATACGATAAATCTTTGAAATTCGACAGTCTACACAAAGCGCATTCAGTATCGATTAACCGAAAACACTCGTCTGGTGAGAATGCATTTTTGTCTGAGCTACAGCAGATAACAGAAAACCTTCTAGAATTAGCGCAAAAAAAAAAAGTATGAACTTAATTCTGCTAAAACAATGACTTTCCCGCTGTTTGTCCAACCAGTCTTCAAATCGATTGCTTTAGAGAGATTCCCTCTCACCACTCAGAAATTACCATATCGTTATTCTTCAGAAGATAAATTTCTCTCACAGCCCTTTCCATCGCTTTTCTGCGACTGTTTTCACCTGTCCCACATAAACGCAATTCTTTCCCTGTGCGTGTGTATACCTACCATAAGCATAAGTAGTTTCGGTACTCACATAATTCCCAAGTCCCAAAAATGTAGATGGCACCACAGAAGAGATAGTAGGCAACAGTATTACTAGCTTCGCATAAACACAGACCTTTCCTGGCTCACACGGGCATGACCTAATTAAGAACGAAAGTATCCAAGCCATCCGGTGCTCGGTCCTTCCCCTACATAGCAAAGTGGGGAGTGGCTTTGGACCAACGGCTTGCATCAAAACAACCCTGTGGCTGTTTCCTATGAAAGAATTCCACCTATCACAACGCCAAAGACCAGAGACCTTTCCAAGTCATTCCCAGTAACTCTGAGAGGGCAGAGGAAGTAGAAAAATAGCAGATGGTTCCCAATGAAACTCCAGTTCCCTCTCCCAGGTATCAGGCATGGCTGCTCTGGGAACCTGCTTCCTCCAAGTGCTGAAATCCACAGGGGCTCCAGCAGGCACATCAACACAGATACTCAGATCATCCGCTTTCATTCCCTTTGTGACTACCTGTTGTAACGTTTGAAATTCCAAAGGAAACTAGTAAAGTCATTTGAAACAAACCGTGTTTCCCAAGGTCATAGTAAAATCTAAACAAGAGTTTTGTGCCAAAAATGTTTATTTCATTTCTATCGCAAGACGAGCTTGGAAGACTATCTTAGAAAAACAAGAAGTTCACATTGGGCCATTTTTTTGGCTTTCAGTCTTGCTGATACCTCTGTTTACTGTCAGCATATAGCAAATTACATAGTTTGTCCATATAAACAGAGTAAGAATAAGTGGGAAAATGGCTTCTGAAAGATGGAACCTGGGTGAAAACGTCCCCTCCCAAACAGGCTGTGGTTGGCAGGCTCTACACCATTGAGAAAGGTTGAGAAGCATCTTCTCTCCCCACATCCATTTTACTCACCATTTCTGGAGCTGCCATAATTAAAAGCAGAAATAATTTCCTTTTTCATTATAAAAACAAGTGTGATGGTAAGCAGGCCGCCAACAGGTTAGTCCAATCGGGGAATGTTTTCCCTAAGTCACTCAGCCCTTGTCAACTCAATCATCACAGCAAATGGCATTATCATGGGCATCTGTGTAACCCAAGCTGCAAGCGCCTATCAAGTAGCCCTTGGTGGTATGGCTGCAGAGACCGGGGAGGGAAAAATGTGGCTTCCCTTTAATTAGTCAGTAAGGTGAGCAAACCTTTTCAGAAACTTTGCATCACAGGGTGATCAGAACACAGGCGCTCCTTTTACTTGAAAGAAGGGGTGGGCTCTGCCCAGTGCTGACAGTGCGGCCATCGAGAGGGCAGGCACGCTCTTTGGTGGGGGTTTCTGTCCCTCCCTGTAACTGAGTCCCCAAGTTCAATTCTGCAGCTGCCCCTGCAGACAAAAGACAGGGAGCCCGAAGATGCTCATCGCAGCCAGCACTCCACAAAAGACAGGTCATGTTTCCTTCCTCGGGGGCCTCTGCGTCCCAAGAGGCCTCTGCACACAGCACTGCTCAAAGGGGTTTAACTGCTGCTGTGGGGACGGGAGCTCCGAGCATCTTTGAAGGGCTGAATTTACCATGGTGGATGGCAAATCGCGAATCCATGCATTTATTCAGCCAATATTTAGCAAGCATCTGCCATGAGCCAGACTCTAGACACAGCGCAGCCAGCAAGAAAAAGCGCCCCCATGTGGCCCCAGATGATAAGCACTAGGAAGAGATTAGCCGGGGAGGGTCTGAGAGAGATGAGGGCAGAGTGGTACAGGATGGTCTCTAGGGAGAGTGATGTTTCAGCGGGGACCTTGATGATGTTTTAGTAGAGACCTTGGTGACCAGCGAAGTGAGTCTTGTGAAATTCCTCCAGGGAGAGGGACCACCAACTCCAAAGCCTGGAAAAGGGGCCACGCTGGAGTGTTTGAGGAACCCCAAGAGGGGCTGTGAGCCTAGAGAGCAGGGAACAGGGAGTAGCAGGAGGTGAGACCGGCGGGACGGATGGCAGATCCCGGGGCCCAGGGGCACGGGAAGGGCTCTGGTTTGCCTTTGGTATGTGGAAAGCCTTGGGGGATCTGGATGGGGCAAATCCTGATTGACAGGGCATAGAGTGGGGTAAGGATGGGGGACATAAGGACAGCCACAAGGAGGCTGAACCTCATGGACCACAAGGGCCATGACATGGACCAGGCACTAGTGGTGCCGACAGTGAGAACTGGCTGCCTGAGGTTAATTTCGAAGGCAAAATGGGCGGGATGTGCTGATGGCAAACGCCTGAGAGATGCATCCAGGTAGTCTTTGGTTCAGTCAGTCTTCCTTTCTCCCTCCCAGTAGGACCTGCCCACATACATCTCAGTGCCTTTTGGCTGTGATCTGCGGTCTCCTTCAAGCTCACACATTTCTCCTTCATGAACTCTTTCCTGACTACTCTCTACAGTCCCTCAATGAATGTTTGCCCTCAAAGGCAATGACAGGAAATTTAACATGTCATTCTTTCCTTGCTTTTACCTGTGTGTTACAGGAGATGCTCCCCGCTGGAGTACAGCTCTGGGGGGACAGAGTCTGGAACGCACTTTCACTCCTGAGACCCTGCCGTGCCCAGCACAGCCATGTGTGTATGACAGGGGATCTGTATGCGTGGATGAGCTGATCATAAACCCTGTGGGGACAAATAACACCAAATGGACATGCAATAACCAACAATGAGGGTGTGTTAACACGTACATCAGATGTCGGTCCAAGGTCAAGCCAGCTCCCCACCAGGGGGTAGCAGGGAGAGGCCTCACAGGGGTGGCTGGTCTTCCTTGCTATAAACTATCCTCTCAGAAAGTTTACCTACAAATCAATTCCATTGAGCTCAAACTAAAATTTTGAGGAAGCAAACAAATAAGCTTATTTGGGGCCCAGCGTGTGATAGTTACGCAGCCAGAGCCATGAACAGACTTGGTTTCAGGGCATGAGCGCCTTATCCTATGCTGATGTCTCCTGGGAGCCCTGCGAAGCTTTAGTAACAATTTGCAAACAGCTTGAGTTACAGGCACGTTCTTTTCAGTTAAGTGAGGGAGGAAACTGGTAGACTGTTCCCCAATGTTCTTGGAAGAGAACTTTCCAAGTTATGAAGGAAGCATTAAGCTAGATAGGGTATCTCCTGGCTTACGCAAATAAGATTTTTTTAAGAGAAATGCATAGAAGCATTTTTCATTTTAATATGTTATAAACATAACACAATTGCTCAAAACAGGGTTTATTATTTAGAAGAGAAAAATATACTTGAGTAGAGACTATATTTCACACCCAAATCTGCTTTTTCCCTCTGGGTCACAAGTTTTCTCTATTTGCAGACTTTCAAATTCAAGATAAATCATTTGATTGTGGAATTATTTCATCTTTTGAATTCCTCATTGAAAAAGGATAATGAACTATGAGGACATTATGTTGAGTGAAATAAGCCAGCCAGACAGAGAAAGACAAATACTGCTTGATCTCACTTATATGTGGAATCTTAAAAAAAAAAAAACAACTTCAATACATACAGAATAAGGTGGGTGTTCTCAGGGGAGGGCGTGGGGGCAGGAAATGGAGAGGTGTGGGTCAAAGGATGCAAAGTTACAGATGTGTAGGATGAAGTCCAGAGACAGAAGGTACAGCTGACAGCCAGAAGTGTAATATCTTATTGAATACTGAAAATTTGCCCAGAGGAGATTTTAGTTTCGGTTACAATGAAAAAAAAAAGTTAAAAAAGTAACAATGCAAGATGATAGATATGTTAATTTGCTTGATGACAGCGCTCATGTCACTATTATGAATATAGCAAAATATCCCATTGTACCATTTAAATACATACAGTAGAAAGAATATTATTATTATTATTATTATTTTGAGACAGTCTTGCTCTGTTGCCCTGGTTGGAGTGCAGTGGCACGATCTCGGCTCACTGCAAGCTCTGCCTCCTGGGTTCATGCCATTCTCCTACCTCAGCCTCCCTAGTAACTGGGACTACAGGTGCCTGCCACCACGCCCGGCTAATCTTTTTGTATTTTTAGTAGAGACAGGGTTTCACCGTGTTAGCCAGGATGGTCTCGATCTCCTGACCTCATGATTCAACCGCCTCAGCCTCCCAAAGTGCTGGGATTACAGGCATGAGCCACCACGCCCAGCCCCAAAAGAATATTATTTAAAAATCAAGTGGAGTGCAGTGGCTCACACCTGTAAGTCCAGCACTTTGGGAGGCTGAGGCAGGTGGATCACCTGAGGTCTGGAGTTCCAGCCTGGCCAACATAGTGAAACCCCATCTCTACTAAATATATAAAAATTAGCCAGGCATGGTGGTGCACATCTGTAGTCCCAGCTACATGGGAGGCTGAGGCAGGAGAATTGCTTGAACCCAAGAGGCAGAGGTTGTAGTGAGTCTAGATCATGCCACCGCACTCCAGCCTGGGTGACAGTGAGACTCTGCCTCAAAAAAAATATATAAAAATATACAAATAAATAAATATCATAATATGCTCACATTTAATGGTGAAATATTGAGACCTTGTCCTCTGAGATGGAGAGTTATACAAGAAGGTGCACTAGTACCACATCTGTTCACCATTTGACTTGGGGTCCAAGCCAGTGCAATAAAGCCAAAAAATAATAGAAGGAACTATTATGCGTAGAGCTGCCATGAACATTCATAGAGCAGTCTTTGTGTGGACACACATTTTCGTGTATATTTACCTTTATAAGAAACCCTCCAAATGTTCCCCAAAGTGGTTAGACAGTTACGCATTCCCACCAGCACTGTGTGAGAGCTCCTGTTGTTCCCCAGCCTGGTGTAAACCTGGTAGTTTCCATTTTAGGTCTTCTGGTGGGTGTGCTGTGGAATCACGTTGTGGTTCTAATTTGCATTTCCCTGATGACTCATGATGTTGGGCATCTTTTCATGTCTATGTGTATATCTTCTTTTTGCAAGTATCTTTTTCGATATTTTGCCCATTCTTAAACTAGATGCTTGTTTTCTTATTATTTAAGTATCTATAAAATATTCTGTATATTCTAGATGCAAATCCTTTGTCAGGTATATGTAGAGTGATACTTTCTCCCAGTCTGTGGTTGACCTTATTATATTCTTCATGGTGTCTTTCAAAGAGCAGAAGTTTTCAACTTTGGTGAAGTCCAGTTCATCAATTTTTTCTTTTGTTGGTTATTCATTTTATGTCCTAAGAAAACTTTGCAAACTCCAACCTCCAACATAGCAAACTTTTTTTTTTATTATTATACTTTAAGTTCTAGGGTACATGTGCATAATGTGCAGGTTTGTTACATATGTATACTTGTGCCATGTTGGTGTGCTGCACCCATTAACTCATCAGCACCCATCAATTCATCATTTATATCAAGTATAACTCCCAATGGAATCCCTCCCCCCTTCCCCCCCATGATAGGCCCCAGTGTGTGATGTTCCCCTTCCCGAGTCAGAGTGATCTCATTGCTCAGTTCCAACCTATGAGTGAGAACATGCGGTGTTTGGTTTTCTGTTCTTGTGATAGTTTGCTAAGAATGATGGTTTCCAGCTGCATCCATGTCCCTACAAAGGACGCAAACTCATCCTTTTTTATGGCTGCATAATATTCCATGGTGTATATGTGCCACATTTTCTTAATCCAGTCTGTCACAGATGGACATTTGGGTTGATTCTAATTCTTTGCTATTGTGAATAGTGCCGCAATAAACATACGTGTGCATGTGTCTTTATAGCAGCATGATTTATAATCCTTTGGGTATATACCCAGTAGTGGGATGGCTGGGTCATATGGTACATCTAGTTCTAGATCCTTGAGGAATCGCCATACTGTTTTCCATAATGGTTGAACTAGTTTACAATCCCACCAACAGTGTAAAAGTGTTCCTATTTCTCCACATCCTCTCCAGCACCTGTTGTTTCCTGACTTTTTAATGATTGCCATTCTAACTGGTGTGAGATGGTATCTCATTGTGGTTTTGATTTGCATTTTCTGATGGCCAGTGATGATGAGCATTTTTTCATGTGTCTGTTGGCTGTATGAATGTCTTCTTTTGAGAAGTGTCTATTCATATCCTTTGCCCACTTTTTGATGGGGTTGTTTGTTTTTTTCTTGTAAATTTGGCAAACATTTTTTTTCTAGATTTTTTTTTTTTTTTTTTTTTGAGACGGAGTCTCACTCTGTCGCCCAGGCTGGAGTGCAGTGGCCGGATCTCAGCTCACTGCAAGCTCCGCCTCCCAGGTTTACACCATTCTCCTGCCTCAGCCTCCCGAGTAGCTGGGACTACAGGCGCCCGCCACCTTGCCCGGCTAGTTTTTTGTATTTTTTAGTAGAGACGGGGTTTCAACGTGTTAGCCAGGATGGTCTCAATCTCCTGACCTCGTGATCCACCCGTCTCGGCCTCCCAAAGTGCTGGGATTACAGGCTTGAGCCACCGCGCCCGGCCTCTAGATTTTCTTAAGGAGTTTTATAGTTTTAGCGTTCACATTTTGAGTTAATTTTTGTATATAATGTGAGGTAAGGGTTGAGGTTCATTTTTCCTCATACCAATATGCAGTTTTCCTAGCACTAATTTTTTTTTTTTTTTTTTTTGAGATGGGGTCTCATTCTGTCATCCAGGCTGGAGTGCAGTGATGCAATCACAGCTCACTGCAGGCTTGACTTCTTGGACTTAAGCCATCATCCCACCTCAGCCTCCTAAGTAGCTGAAACTAACACCACCATGGCCTTTTTTTTTTTTTTTTTTGAGATGAAGTCTCACTCTACTGCCCTGGCTGATCCCAAACTCCTAGGCCCAAGTGATCCTCCCACTTTGGCCTCCCGAAGTGCTGAGATTATGGGCATGAGCCTCTAGCACCATTTATCAAAAGCATTATCCTTTCCCCCATTGAATTTCATTGGCATCCTTGTTGAAAATCAATTGATTGTAGGTGCGAATCTTTTTGCACTACCCAGTGACACACTGACACACCATGGCAACTTGATTTCTAAATGCTTACAACAAAGCAAAAGACAAAACCAGAGGGTGTAGCACTATAGTGATTAAAACAGTGTAGAATGGGCACAGAAAGGGACAAATCAAACAAGAGAGCATAACAGTTAGAAAAAACTAATCCATATGCAGTCACTTGATTTACAATAAGCCTCCTACTGCAATTCATTGGGCAAAGGATGGCCATTTCAATAGAGAAGTAGATGAAAGTTTACCCCTACCTCACACTGTACACAGAATGAATTCAAATGGATCATAAAGCTAAATATGAACAGCAAAAGTAGCAAAACTTCTAGAACAAAACATAGATGATCTTCATCAATGTTGGATCAACAACAATCTCTTGAACAGGATGAAGAAAACTCTAACCAGAGTTCCTACAAATTGGTAAGAAAAAGCAAACAACCTAGTGAGAAAAAAAAAAAAAAAGGAGCAGAATATCTGAACAGGAACTTCCCCAGAGAAGATATTCGAATGGACAATAAGCCTGTGAAATGATGCTCAATATCATTATGCCTCAGGGAAATACAAATGGAAACCACAGGGAGATAGCACTACACACCACCCCCACCACAGAGTGGCTAAAATTAGGGACTGATAATATTAAGTGTGAATGAGGATGTAGAGCTTTGTACAACTGCTTGGCAGCTCCTAATGGAGTTTCACATGCTCTATGATCCAACAACCCCACTCCTAGATGTACACCTAACAGAAATGCATGCACAAGGCACTCAAAGACACATACAAGAACGTCCTCAGCAACGTTAGTTACAATAGCAAAACAACTAAAAACTTCCTGAATGCACATCAACAGAGAAATGGATAAATGAATTATGTTATATTTATTTTATTTGTTTATTTTTGAGCTGGAGTCTCCCTGTGTCCCAGGCTGAAGTGCAGTGGTGCAGTCTCCACTCACTGCAACCTCCACCTCCTGGGTTCAATGATTCTCCTGCCTCACCCTCCCGAGTAGCTGGGATTCCAGGCATGCACCACCATGCCTGGCTAATTTTTGTATTTTTTAGTAGATACAGGGCTTCAACATGTTGGCCAGGCTAGTCTCGAACTTCTGACCTCAGGTGATCCACCCCTGCCCCTTGGCCTCCCAAAGTGCTGGGATTACAGGCATGAGCCACCACACCTGGCCGGTATATTTATTAATCGAATACTACACAGCAGTAACAGTGAACTAACTGTGGCTACAAGCAATAATGTGGATAAATTTTACAGGCATAATTTGAGGAAAAAGAAGCTAGACATGATAGAGAATATGCTCTATGGTTCTATTTATATGAGGCTCAACAACAGGCACAATTCATATATAAGCGATATAGCAGTTTACTTTCTGGGGGAGGGAGGAGATAACTGGAGGAGGCTGGGCTGGGGGCAGAGGTGCATCTGAGGTTCTGAGAATGTTCCAGAGCAGGCTTTCTCCACCTTGGCACTACTGACATTTTGCTGGGGAGACTGTCCTGGGCACTGTGACATTTAATGTCCACCCCACCCACCACCACCACCACCACCTCATTTTGGAAACAAAAATGTCTCCAGACATTGCTAAATGTCCCCTCAGGTGGAAGAGGTACAAAATTCCCCTGGTTGCCCTGTTTTATTTTGGGTTGTGGGGGAATTAGGGGTGTGGGCTCATTTATGGAAATTCCTTGAGCTATACACATATGATTCATCAACTTTTCTGTACACATATTAAGCTTTTAAAGTTTTTAAAAATAAAAAAACAAGTCAACGAATGACTGAAAGAACCAGTAAGTTTTCCAGCAGAGACAATCGATAAAGTGGGATTTAATGTCTTGTTCGCAGACAAGGAGCCTGGGATCCAGGGTGGGTCAGGGCAGGGGGCCAGCAGGATCCAGGAGGGAACCCATTCCCTGACTTCTCCTCCCACTTCCTTCCCCCACACTCTCACGCGTTCTTGCTCCCAAACACTAGACAAGTCCCTGTAGAGGCTGATCCCATGCAGGGGCTCAGTTGGACCTTTAGCCTCGAACCCCATGGAGGAAACAGTTAGGATTGGTGGACGCTGCACCCAGCATCCTGCAAACAGAATTCTGAAAACCGGTATTTCATGCAAACAGGATATCAACTTTTGTCAGAAAGATCAAAAAGGGCTTGAGGTTTTTCTTCGCAGCCTCAGCCTTGCCTCTCCCCCTCTTGCTTTATCTCCTCATTTCTCTGTGCAGGCGAGCTTCTTGGCCTACAGGCAGGAAGAGATGGCAGCCGGGGAGACGCAGCTCTACGCCAAGGTCTCCAACAAGCTCAAGGGCCGCAGCACCCCCTTGCTCCTGGAGCCCCTCCTGGCCATGGGCTTCCCGGTGCATACCGCGTGAGTACTGCCCACAGACCCCGGGGCCCAGCCAGCAGGGCTGGAGCCAGACCCTGCTGCGGCCCCTGGCATGGAGCTGCAGGGGTGGAGGGCACGGCTTCCTGCCAAAGCAGTGCACCTTGCAGGGTGAGACACTGCGTCTTCACAGGGCCCTCTTCTGCTTTTCGTAAATGAGATGATCTTGACCAAGCTTGTCCAACCCACGTGTGGCCCAGGACAGCTTGGAATGCTGTCCAACACAAATTGGTAAACTTTCTTAAAACATTATGAGTTTTTTTTTTTTTAGCTCATCAGCTATTATTAGTGTTAGTGTGTGTGTATTATCAGTGTTAGTTTATGTGTGGCTGAGGGAGGCAAAAGAATACCTCTGATATTCTTGACCTTTTAAAGACCTGCTCTGCTGGCTGAATGGGAGACCCTGAAATTTGTGAAAATCAGAAGCCATGTATTACTCCGGGTGCTCCATTTTGGGGGTTTGGAGGAGCTTGGGGCCTGGTTGTAACCTCTTTGTGTGCAGCTCAGTGACTCTGAAGGTGGCATTTCAAGACGTTCAAACTCTAACGTGAAAGGCCCCAAAGCCCGCTGCGTCTCTACCACCAGGACCACCTGTCAGCAGGGCTGTGCTTCCAGGCAGCCCAGGGAAAGTCACTTGTCCTCAGGGAGAATTCCCTGAGTGTCTGATAATGAAATAAATGGGTAGGAAACTAGACACAGTGTGAGTGTGACCCTGCTGACCCAAGGGAAAGGTCTGCATGTGGAAGAGCTTAGCCCTCGGAGTTACCACTCTCAGAGAGGGAGGACATGATACCAACATTGGCTTAACAGCTTTCACGGCAAACCAGTGCCCTAGATCTGACCCATTCATTTTTTCACATGGAAAAATGTATCAGAAACACACCGTAGGTAACTTTGGGTTGGGGAAGGAGCTAAACTTTCCTTCCACACTATAACAAAAGCTTGGCCAAATTGGGTGAAGTAAATTTGAAGCTAGAAAACCCCTTTCTTCTCCCCAAGTCAGTGCTTTGTCGTCACCATTATGTTCGAGCTAAGCCGGGGGGCTTTGAATGGGGAGTGGGGTCAGGCACGTGCAGGGCGACCACCAGGCACCGTCCAGGCAGCGCAGACAAGGCAGCGTTCGTCCACTGCTTGCCACCCAGTGCAGGCAGGACACTGGGCCCAGAGAGTGCATTAGTGGCAGGGGTGGGACTCGAACCAGGTCTCCATGCCTTTGAAGGAGTTCACGCTGGATTTTACTACTAAACCTGTAGCATGGACTCCTACTCAAAATTCCTTCCAGTTTAAACATTAAACACATGTTGGAGGAAGAGAAATGTGTATTAATTTTCCCACACCAGAGCACCTCAAAGTAAGGGCCCTGCACCAAGGCTGCCCTGTTCAAACCTCTCCAGGTGGCCACAGCCCCATCGGTACCTGCCCAAATAGCAGCATTGGGCATCACGTGGTGGGCTCCTCATGGATGCCCGCCATTTCCAGTACACATTCCTGATCAATTACCTTAGCTTTATTCCATTCTGTTTCATTTGGTCCAGTTCTGCCCAATTCAATGGAATGTACCTACGTCCCAGGTTACCATGATGAATAAGACTCAGCCCTGCGTTCAGGGAGCTTTGGTCTAGCAGGGGAGAACCGTGGATGCAAGGGGACTGTGCGAGCCGTGACAAGTGCCTGCCTGGGTGCTTTGGGAAGGACTGTTTCTCAGCGGGGGAGAGGTGTGGGAGGCGAGTCTAGGGATCGGGCTGTTTCACTAAGTGATGCTGGAGTGAAGGAAGCATTTGTCAGGGAAGCATGTGTCCCAGCTGGGGGCACTTTCCACAAGGTGGGTCCATTTGCTCTAAGCAGTGGGGAGGGGCAGGCCAGGAAGAGGGATTGCAGGAGCAGGCGGAGGTCAGGTCCTCAGCACTGAGACCCCGTGCTGAAGCAGGTAGCCAGGGAAGGAAAGTGATGGGGAGGTGTGAGCTGGTCAGCATTGTCCAAAACCACAATGGCAGCACTCAGGGGACAGGCGCCTGGGCACGTGCCAGCTGGAAGTTTAGCATCAGGCCCTCTTCAGAGCACATCCCAAAGATCCTGGGTGTGCAGGGCTACACCCTGCCTCTCTGACCCTTTTCCCAAGAATGGGCGACGTCACTCTGTGCCTGTGTCTGCTCTTCTGCAGGCTGAAAGCATTGGCAGCCACGGGGAGGAAGACGGCGGAGGAAGCCTTGGTCTGGTGAGTGCAGCTGCTCCTGTAGACCTGGGGGTGTTTGGACTGAATGCCCTGTGCTCGAGGACTCCCTCCCACCAGGGTGGACACCAGGAAAAGCCAGGAGCCTCTGGGTGGGATGGGGCCGCTGAGGAAGAAAAACAATAATCTCCCTGCCTATCCACAGTGCACTGAGGGAGGGGCACAGGGCTCTGGTTAACCTTGGAAAGAAACAGACAGAACTTTTAACAAGGCTTTTTTCACTTACAAATCTGATGCAATCCAATTTGATTGCCAAGAAGTACAGGTTCATGTGCTTTGTTGAGTAAATGGGGAAGACATAATTGTTGTGTTGTGATAAACACAAAATTAGGGTAATTATTAGAATAAAGTAAATAATTAGGGTAAAAATGGTAACATCTGGGTTATATATTAGTACTGCTAATATTCAACCTCTATGAGTAATTGAAGAGTAGGCTAGGATTTTGCATACTTGTGTTTGACTAAGTCCTCCTCAACCGCCTACTACGATGGGCAAGATTGAGATAGATAGGAGGATGTTTGTGTTTATTGATAGAAAGATTTGAGACATAATTGACATCTTTGCTGATAGAAAGAGCGGCAACCACACTCTCGGGCTGCCTCTGAGGAGAAGGGAGTTTACTGGTGGTCATGAAGCCCTCTATGGGCGCCAGGTGTGTGGGTCAGGTGAGGGCTCTGATTCGAGGTGGCCTCACTAGGTACCAGCTGCGTGAGTGATTCTGCAAGCCACCTGCTGCCATGGGCCTGTTCTCCGCTCTGGGGATGGAGAGGAGGGCCCCCAGTTCTCTAAAACCCTCTCCCGCTTGGATGTGCTGTGGGGAGTCCTTCATCCTCTGCCCTGAGATAGCCATGGGGAAAATCATACAACAAAAGCCAGGTCCCTGGAGGCTGGAGCCCTCCCCAAAGCAGGAGGGCAGTTACTGATCCTGGGCCTCTGAGCGTGCAGCATTCCCAACGGGATGCTCCTCCCCCTCCTCCTCCAGAAAGTGTAGGCCACCGGCAAAATGGGCAATGCCTTCACACACCCCACTAAAGCCAGTTGCCAATTTTGAATCAGAAACAAGCCCACTGCTGTGAGGGGGCATGGCCAGCACCCGTCCATTGCAACCCAGTCAATAAGACTGGGAAACCCACCAAAAAACAGGGAGGCACTGGGGTCCCCTAGACTCGTCAAGAGCACCCCAACCTCTCACTAGTAACCAGGGAGGTGGGGCAAATTAAGATATCATTAGAGCAAACAAGATAACTCTAAGCATTGATGAGGATGAGGGAAGAGGGGGGCCTCACACGTCACTGGTGTCACTGAGGGAGGCAGTGCTGGGTGTCTGCCAACCCTGGCAATGTGCACAGCCCACCAGCCTCCGTTGAGGATCTAAGCAGGTTCCCTGGAGAAACGCAAGGAGCCTAAAGAGACATGTACAAAGATCTTGATTACAGGGTTATTAAATGGTTTTAAAATAAAATAATTTAGATGTTCATCAATGCGGGAATGAACAAGTGCAACATTATATATGTACACGATGAACTATTACACAGCCTTTAACAAATTCACACTGACAAACTTCACTAGACATGTGTGTAGCAACGGGGATTAATTGCAAAGACAAGGTGGAGGAAAAATGCCAGTTGCAGAATAATTTGAACAACAGCTTATGCTTTATGTAAAACAAGTGCTATCTATAAGTCCATTACTTAGATTTCTGAGAGAAGACAAAGCAGCTTTACCCCCGGGCTGAACCCTGGAAAGGGAGAGGGTAGGAATCGCGATGGAGAGGAGAGGTAACTTCCTTTGTGATTTTTACTGAAGAGAATATGGTCTTGCATAAGTTCTGTTTCCCTCAGTGATTGAATACTGCTTTCTAAATTGAAAATTATATCATAAGCACTTTGCTGAGTAATTAGAAATTCTTCAAAACCATGATTTCTCATGAATGCATGATAAATAGATTTGCTATCAGTTATGGAGTTTTTCTTCTTTCCTATTCTAAATAACCCTAAATAAATGTTTCACGTGTAAAGTTTTGCCTATACAGTACTTCGTGCTCTTTCCTCAGGAGAAATTTCTGGAAGTAGAATTATTAGTTCAAAGGGTGTGGGCATTTTAAGACTCTCGATACCTATGGGCAAATTGCTTCACATAAAAGTTGAAAAGTCCGTCCTTAAGTCCTGCTTCACCTTTGGCACATTGAGCAGAACTTTTATACTTTTTATTTTAAAAAATCTTTGTTAACTTGACAGATGAGAAAAATGCTGTCTCGGAGCTACTTTATTTTCATTTTTATTGTTAGTGACGAAAAACTCCTATGTTGGGTCATCTGTCATTTTTCTTTTAATTTAAAATAACTGTCTGCCTGAAATCCCAGCTACTCAGGAGGCTGAGGCAGGAAAATCGCTTGAAGCCAGGAGGGGGAGGTTGCAGTGAGCTCAGATCGTGCCACTGCACTACGGCCTGGGTGACAGAGCAAGGCTCCATCTCAAAAATAAAATAAAGCAAAATAACAGTCTGAATCTAAAGAAACGTAGTAGCTACCTAAATTTTGTCTAGGTTTTTGGTTTTGGTTTTTATACGTAATTTGAAGTTTGAGGTAAAATACAAATATGAGGTTTTTCCACAAAATTTTCCCACACCATCAAAGAGATGCTGGGCCCACAGATCATTTGAAGACCAGGTTTTGGGTCTTGATGTCAACTTCCTTTCATTTTTTTCCACCTTTGACTTTGGAATCAGACTAAGGTGGGTCTGAGAGCAGCACGGGCACTGACCAGGTCTGTGCCACACACAGCCCTGCTGCAGGTGCCTCCCACCGGTAGGATGGCTGTGAGATTAATTTATGTCATGAGCATATATGATGTGTTCAATGTGCCCTATAATTCTGCATTGCTGTCATTGTCATTCTGTTGTGTGTCCTCGAAGGGGAAAAATCTTTTCGTTGTGACAGTGGGTGAAGCCGGCTTGCTCTCTGTTGCAGGCTGCATGATCATTGCAATGACCCTTCCCTAGATGACCCCATCCCCCAGGAGTATGCCCTTTTCCTCTGTCCAACGGGGCCCCTGCTGGAAAAACTTCAAGAGTTCTGGAGAGAGAGCAAGCGCCAGTGTGCAAAGAACAGAGCTCATGAGGTCTTCCCGCATGTGACACTCTGTGACTTCTTCACGGTGAGTCAACCCAGTGTGCCTTCGATGCTCATCATCACCGCAGCTGGAGGCATTTTTCTATGCTAACTAGGCCATGATGGGACAAAGTTGACTTATTTAAATGGGATGGTCCAGAACTGCATCATTAGCTGGCACCTTCATCTGAGCAGTCCTTTATTTTCCTCTTTGCCTTCATCTGGTCAACTCCTATTCATCCTTCAGAACCCAATTCATTTATCCTCTCCCCTTTTTGAGTCTTCTCCAGCTCCCCAGGCAAAAGAAGTTGCCACCCATTTTCTTGTTCAGGTGTCTAGTGGCAATTTTGTATCATATGGGCCATGTGTCTGGGGCAGCACTGCATCCCTCACCAGACCGAGTCCCTCAAGGGAAGGCAGATGCTTCACTCCTCTTTGTATCCCCAGAAACTAGCACAGCCCCTAAAACAGAGTTGGCCCTTCCAAAATGTGTGATAAGTCAACTCAAGGACGGGTGATTATTGGCTACCCCCAAATGCAAAACTTTTCCCTGTCTCAGGGACCAGCCTTCTGATTCAGAAAGAAATGGCCCAGTGGGTAGCTCCACGGTGGCACAAAATGGCCCAGCGGGCAGCTCCACAGGGGCACTGGAAAGCAAGAAGGATGTGGGGGCTGCTCAGGAGAAAATAAGGAGAAGGAAGGGACAGACAGCCACTGCCCTCCTCAGCTCCGCCGGAGGGGCCTGAGGAAGGGCACACCCACTTCCGCTACCATGGCCTGGCCCCAGTTCTGCTGTTGGCAAACTGATTTGTTCCACCCATTTCAAGGGATTCCATCAGGGCCCAAGGAACCCTCCATTCCAACACCAGGCCCCTCGGTGCTAGACGGAAAGGAGGAATGCAAACCTCTGCAGGGAAAAGATTTCTGGAAGATGTCCCAGGAGAAGCAGCGCCTTCCAAAGCCTCCAACCACCACCCCAGATTGCCCGAGACTTGCAGGGATTCCCAGAACACAGGACTAAGCCTGGGAAATCCCCAGACAAACCGAGAGTTTTCACCCTACATCGACATCAATGGCACTTGTGACAAGCAGACTCCCTTCTGGCTCACCTTCTGGAGCTAACGGGGAAAGGCAAGGCAGCCCAAGTTGTGTGACACAGCTCAGAAATTAGAGTAGGCCTTGGCCCCCAGCTCCTTCCCCAGTCAACTGAGGCGCAAGCACACACACACACAGACACAGACACACACATAGCTCACACACATAGACACACACAGATTGACACAGAGACTTACACATGCACACAGATACACACAGATACATGCATACAGACAGATATAGGCACACAGACACACACAGATAGACACAGAGACATACACATGGCACACACAGATATACACACATACATGCATACAGACATACACAGATACACACAGACATACACATATATCCATAGATACATGGATACAGACATACACAGACACACATACATGTACATAGGTACACATGCACACAGATACACACAGATATACACACACAGGAATACACAGATACATGCACACAGACACACACAGAGACACACATTAGATACACACACATACACATGCACAGACACACATAAGCACCACATACACACATATGCACACAGATACACACATGCATACACACAGACACACATAGACATACGCATATGCAGACACACACAGACACACACACATATAGACATAGGCAGACACACACACACTCACACACCTCCCTGTTGTTAGCTCCTCCCAGTCCCTCACCCCGGGTCCAGCCTGGCCGTGGTTAGTGGAGCTCTCCTCACAGCCAGAAGAGTGTAACGGAGACTCACTGTGTACCTTTGATGCTGTAAAATGAAAACACTAATCTTCTGAAATGTGATATTGATCACAGCTACATTTATAACCTGACTATTCTTGAAAATTACATATCTAAGGCGAAGAAACACAATGTGAGACGGATTCAGGAATGGACATGCGTTCACCGGGTGGTTTTGTGTTGAGTGCTGTTGAGGGCTGCAGACAAAATAGACAGGGAGGAATGTCAGGCTGGCCTGTCCACAGGGAGATGGAAGCTGCATTAAACACTGTGCTCTGGCCTCATACTTGGGCTTGTAAGAAGCACTATGGAAGATTCCGAGGGCAGCCCCGTGCTGGGAAGAGAAGGGATCAGGCCATCTCCCGCCAGGAGGATGTGGTGTCTGGGTTTCCCCTGTGGTCTGATGTGGCCAGTGGCACTGGGAAGATCTTCAAGCCCAGGAAGCAGCGTGGCCAGGGCAGTGGGCAACACCAAGCCCAGATGCCAGGAGAGGCTGTGTCTGGCTGGAGGATGGGAGTTGGAGCCCCATGGGCAAGGCTGTCGGGCCAGCACCTGTCGGGCTCTGTGGGCAGGCTGAACCCTCGAGAGGGATTCTCCAGGTGACAGAGAGCCTGCGGCCTCAGGGGTGGGAGTTGCATCAGAAAGAGGGTCCTACAGCCACACAGGGGGCATCAGGGAGGCCGGGCCAGGGGCTGTGCAGGCTCAGGTCCTCCAGGGAGCAGACCCCAAGGCAGAATTCCAAGTGCAGGAGACGCACAGGGGAGAGACTGCTGGTGAAGGCAAAAGAGGAGGAGAGGGTTGGAGGCAGGGCAGAGCCTCAGTCCTTAGAGGAGGCCCCTGTGGAACCTGACTCAGTGCTCGGCCATGGACAAGACGGCGGCCCCGCAGCTGGAAGTGCAGCTGAGTCCCCCTCACTACAGGCTCTGAGCAGTGCCTGGGCAGCCTTGGAGTCTTCTAGAAACCTCCAGAAGCCAAATCATGCAGACCTGAGCAAAGCAGTGGGTCATGGGACCGCAGAAACGGTCTGGCAGGTGACAAGCACATGCGATGGAGGGAGGGGATGCAGTTCAAGGACCAGGGGATTTCCAACCTGGGCACCTGAAGGAGACTCCATTCCGCAAAGAAACTTACCTGAAATATTTGAAAAACCGAGGTCCAGGTATAGAACAAATCCATTACCCCAGACACACAGGACATGATAAACTATGTTACAGTGCTTTGAACAGAAAAGAATCTCACTTGAATTGCTGCCTGATTGTTATTAATTAAATCAATAGATGACTTCTGATGAGAGGTGTGGAAACACAGGCTCTGTCTCTGTCCCCTTAGTGTGAAGACCAGAAGGTGGAGTGCCTGTACGAGGCGCTGAAGAGGGCTGGAGACAGGCTCCTGGGCTCCTTCCCCACGGCCGTGCCCCTGGCTCTCCATTCCTCCATCAGCTACCTCGGCTTCTTCATCAACGGCAGCCCCGCAGACGTCATCCGGGAATTTGCGATGACCTTCGCCACGGACGCATCTCTCTTAGCAGGTGGGCAGCCCTGACCAGTGGCAAACACAGGGCCGGGTTCACAGCGAGTGAGCTCTGTGCGGCAGGGACGAGCTCCTGGCACATGGATTTCCGTGGGTGGGTTCCAGGGGAGCAGAGCCCAGCAGCAACCATGGGATGGCTGGGTGGGCTTTCTTCCAGGCTCAGTGGCTGCACCTGTCCTCACCCAGGCACTTCCATTTCCCACTTCTGGATTTTCAGCCAGGCGCCTGGACATGGCCTTAACCTGAGGCTGAACAATTTAATTAGCGCCTCCCTTCTTGAGCCACTACATCCTTCAAAAATGTAAGCCGTTAGAAAGCTTCCGGACCAGCTTTGGTCTTCTCTTTAGGCGGGAATAACCTTTGTTCCCATTACGTGGTTTTTCAAATGCTTAGCTAGATGCCAACAGCCTGGGAAAGTGCCCCAGAAGGGTGTGCCAAGCATCAAGCCTGAGTGGGTGACCGTGATGGGGTTGGAGGCTAGGGCACATAGGGAGTCAGGGCCTCCCCCGCTTGGCCTGGAGTGGGAGACACACAAGTCCTACATGACTTATTTCTGTATTTTCAGTATGAGCTTAGTGCTCTCTCCTTGGCCTCTCCGGGGAAAGATTATGTAGACTCATATTGAGAATCATCAAAATTCCCTTCTCTCCGAACACCAGCCCTGGTCTGGAGACCAAGGCTACCACTCGGGTTTAGTGGAAAGGATTGTGGACTTGATGTCAGAAGATGTGATTTTTTTTCTGTGTCCCTGACGAGTGGTGTGACCTTAATCAAGTCATGTCCACTGTCTCTGTCTCTTTTTCTTTCTCTACAAAACAGTGAGGGCTCTCACTCTTCAAGAACAACGTTGCCTGAGTCTGTGGCCCATCCCACCATAGTTCCCGGGACACAGAAGGCACTCAGTATTGCTGTGATTTGCCGACTCTAAAATCTGATGAGGCTGCAGTGCGTTGGTGGGAGGGCTCCCCACTTTCTCTCCCCGGGAGTGTGTCTGTCTCTGTCCTCAGACATGTATGAAACACAGATCCTGGCCTGTAAATCCATCCATGGATCCTGGGCTTCCACTTAGATGGCAGCTTGTGAGTCTGGAGATCGAATCTGCTGGATAATTAGAAAGTCACCCCCGGTCTTTGTGGATTAGTCTCCTTTATCAAATGATGGCTCTTTCACACCCAGGCCCTCCCCCAGTGAACCTCACTGGCAGCATCTTAAAAACAGAAAGACTGAGGCTGAAAAGGGTAAAGTGCCTGCCCAAGGTCACTGTGTGTGGTGTGTGGAGTGGTGTCCCCTAAAAATGTATGTCCACCAGGAACTTCAGAATGTGACCTCAGTTGGGAATAGGGTCTGTGCAGATGCAAATGGTTGGGAGGAGGTCACACAGGATTAGGGTGGGTCCCAGTAAGTGTAGAGGCCGCACAGAGACATGGATGAGTGGCGTGACCTTAATCAAGTCATGTCCACTGTCTGTCTCACCCATGTGCTGACCGAGGCAGAGACTGGAGTGATGTAGCCACAAGCCGAGGGATGCCTGGGGCCGCCGGAAACTGGAAGAAGCCAGGAAGGACCCTTCCCGGGAGCTTTCAGGGAGAGTGCAGCCCTGCCAACACCTTGATTTTGAACCTCTAGTCTCCAGACACAGGAGAAAATACATGTCTGTTGTTTGAAACCAATCCAGTCCCCTAGCCAGGCTGGTGGAGCTGGGACCCAGCTCTGTCCTGCTCCACACTGCCTGGGTTCATGCTGAGCAGCTCCACTTCCTGTGGGAGCCAGCATTGACCTCATATCCACGGCCTGACCCTGAGCAGGCTCTGTCCTGCCCTTCCATGGCTCATGCCCTCAGCCCGACACTGAGGGGGTAGAAGGCCTCTCTCAGTGATGAGTGACCGGTCACTGCTCTGAAGTGGCCGAGGTCCCTCTTGGGGCAAGTGCATGAGGCACCCTGCCTGCCTTGGCCCTCCCTAGTGAAACCCATCTGCAGAGAGAAGGACACACAGGGGCCCGTTCAGAAGTCGGTGTGACTCACTGTGACGTCAGCAACCGGCAGTGGGTCTTTACCAGGCTACACTCACTCACATGGCAAGGCCGTCTTCCCCGACTGCTAAAAACAAAAGTCAGAAAAGGAATTTCCCCACCACCTACACACTTACGCCGCTCTGGGCTGCGCAGCTTCAGTGCTCGGGCTTTCCTAGAGACCGGTGGGAACTTCCCATTTGCCTCTAAAGGCTCACCTCTCACGTGGGAGACAGCAGTGGGCCCCAACTTCGGGGCTCCAGGGAAAGACTTGCATCACCCTTGACCTATTTTAGCGGATGAGCAGATCCTGTTTGTCAGTGCCTTGCCATGGAGTGGGGGCAGGGGACCTCTGTACACTGACACAGCGTCTCTAGCAGGAAACTTTAAGTTAGGAGACTGATTTCCCACCGCAGCCTTGGCAAGCAGGCGCTGCCGTCCTCCAGCGAATGCTGCTGAAGCAGAAACTGGGCCAGGCCCAGAGGCTCGGTCAAGGTCGCCCTGCAAAAGGGGGCACAGCACGGCCTAAAACTAGGTCTATACGACACCAAAGTCTGTGCTGTTCCCGTCAAGACACCGACCGCCTCCCTAGGACATAAAATACTTTGTGGCTCAACTGAAATCAGATCCTGGCTGCTTGAGTGACGCCAGCTGCTCTGCTCACTGACCTGCGAGCCCCTTGCAGACCAGGGAGGGCTAGGGCTGCAGGGGCAGAGGACACCCAGAAAGACCTGAGGCCCAGCCACTCCCAGGACTTCCTGCTTCACCGCAACAAGGTGAACCTTAAAGATACTGTGTGGTTTGTAGTTTTGTTGCCTAAAGAGTTTTTTCTTGAAATTAAACAAAAAGCCATTGAACTGGAGCTCGGGCCTGCAAGTCCAGGCCACTGGGTAATGTGCACAGCCCAGGAATGGAGCAGTCGTTTACTCTGTGCATCTGAACTGTGCATTCGGGCAGCTAGCCTGAAAACTGATAGGCCCCCAAGACCCTGAACCCACATCTCCATATCCTCCTCTTTCCTACTTCCCGGAAAAATCTGCAGGGATCCAGCCATCTCCTTTATGATGCGAATTCTGAGCAGGCCGAATGAGCTCTGAGTTCTGAGAGCCCTTGCCTTGTTGAGGAAGCACAAAGGTCAGAGGAAGGAGGCATTTAGGTAACGGTGCCCTGGCACCCTCTGTGTTCCCCTGATTTCACAGACTGCTCTGTGAAGCCTTGTACGAAGCAGCTGCATCTGACCTTGGCCCACAAGTTCTACCCCCACCACCAGAGGACGCTGGAGCAGCTGGCCAGAGCCATCCCCCTGGGCCACAGTTGCCAGTGGACTGCTGCGCTCTACTCCCGAGACATGCGCTTTGTGCACTACCAGGTAAGAGAGCTGAGCAGGGGCTCAAAAGAAGCAAATGAATGGGCCGGGCACCGTGGCTCAGGCATGTAATCCCAGCACTTTGGGAGGCCGAGGCGGGTGGATCACGAGGTCAGGAGATCGAGACCATCCTGGCTAACATGGTGAAACCTCGTCTCTACTAAAAATACAAAAACTTGGCTGGGTGCAGTGGCTCACGCCTGTAATCCCAGCACTTTGGGAGGCTGAGGCGGGTGGATCACAAGGTCAGGAGATCGAGACCATCCCGGTTAACACAGTGAAGCCCAGTCTCTACTAAAAATACAAAAACAATTAGCCAGGTGTGGTAGCGGGTGCTGTAGTCCCAGCTACTTGGGAGGCTGAGGCAGGAGAATGGCGTGAACCCGGGAGGCGGAGCTTGCAATGAGCCAAGATCGCACCACTGCACCCCAGCCTGGACAACAGAGCGAGACTCCGTCTCAAAAAAAAAAAAAAAAAATTAGCTGGGCGTGGTGGCGGGCACCTGTAGTCCCAACTACTCAGGAGTCTGAGGCAGGAGAATGGCATGAACCCAGGAGGCGGAGCTTGCAGTGAGCCGAGATCGCACCACTGCACTCCAGCCTGGGCTACAGAGCGAGACGTCTCAAAAAAAAAAGAAACAGATGAATGAACGGCCACTCACCTGAAAGCATGTACTCCCTGGAGCCCTCCAAGGGAGATATGGTAGTAGCAAAGAAAATTTCTATTGCTTCTCTAAAGACATTCTCTTTCTTGTGCAATTTACAACCAGCATTCTTTTATATATGAGTTAGAGATGCACAGACATTTTTCAACAAAATAGAAGCATTTGCAATATTAGAAAAGGAAGCCGGATGTGGTGGCTCATGCCTATAATCCCAGCACTTTGGGAGGCCGAGGCAAGTGGATCACTTGAGGTCAGGTGTTCAAGACCAGCCTGGGCAACAGGGCAAAACCCTGTCTCTACTAAAAATACAAAAAATTAGCCGGGCGTTGTGGCATGAACCTGTAATCCCAGCTATTCGGGAGGCTGAGGCAGGAGAATCACTCGAACCTGGGAGGTGGAGGTTGCAGTGAGCCGAGTTCATGCCATTGCACTCCAGCCTGGGCAACAGAGCGAGACTGGCCAAAAAAAAAAAAAAAGGCAGAAAGAAAAGGACTATTGTAAAGATCTATGAATACATGTTTTGCTTATTAGTTATTTTTTATTTATTTATTTTTTACATTTAGAGGCCATGCTCATCTTCTCTGTATGGTTCCAAGTTTAGTTATACGTGCTGCCAAAGTGAGCACAATTCACTTTCAAGAATGATTTGAGCAAAATCTCACTCTGGGACTTCCTGCCCATGAATTGATGGGTTTAGAAATGAAGTGTGCGGCGCTCCTTTCAGACCCAGAGAGCGCGTGTGGATGAATCCACCATGTTCTGTATTGTACGAGAAGGTGTCAATAACCTCACACTGAGGAAGGCGGATGTGAAAGTCTGCTTATGCCTTCAGATCTTTTGTAGACAAAAAAAAAGTACCTAGATGGATAGATCGCCCCCAAAAAATATGTGTATATATATATATATATATATATATTTTTTTTTTTTTTTTTTTTTTTTTTTTTTGAGAGGAAGTCTAACCCTGTCGCCCAGGGTGAAGTGCAGTGGTACGATCTGGGCTCACTGCCACCTCTGCCTCCTGGGTTCAAGTTGTTTTCCTGCCTCAGCTTCCCAAGTAGCTGGGACTACAGGTGCCCGCCACCATGCCTGGCTAATTTTTGTATTTTTAGTAGAGACAGGGTTTCACCATATTGACCAGGCTGGTCTCAAACTCCTGACCTTGTGATCCACCCACCTCGGCCTTCCAACGTGTTGGGATTACAGGCGTGAGCCACCGCGCCTGGCCCCAAAATGTATTTCTAAATCTATCCAAAGAATTCTATGCTGCATTTCATTATATTCTATGCTATGTATTGCCAGACAAAGCTTTGGACAGCGTCTTGCAGACACAGAACACATTGGAGGGGAAGAAAGCAGGAGGTAGCTGGTGATAGGCCCTCTATTGCTGCCATTTTCCAATGTAAATCTTTGCTGGAGATGTGAAACCCCTTGCCTCTTTTCTAGACCCTGAGAGCCCTATTCCAGTACAAACCCCAGAACGTGGATGAGCTGACGCTAAGTCCTGGTGACTACATCTTTGTGGACCCCACGCAGCAGGACGAAGCCAGCGAGGGCTGGGTGATTGGGATCTCACAGCGGACGGGCTGCCGGGGCTTCCTGCCTGAAAACTACACAGATCGAGCCAGCGAGTCTGACACGTGGGTTAAGCACAGGTGAGTGCTGCCTCTGGCTGCAGCGCCGTCATCTCTGTCTGAGTTACTGTGTGAGAGTGCCCACCTGCAAACAGTGTGCTTCTAGGCCATTCCATTATTGGTAAAATTGCATTCTCTATGCTGGCAAAATAATTCCTGCAGGTATATAGTAAGCATCTTGGTTCATCCATGGTTTTCTGATGATAACATTCAAAAAAGAATTAATTACTCTGCATTAGAGTAGTTTGAGATGGTCATCCCCAAATTATTGCAAAACACTACTTCCTTATCACAAATATAATAAATTATACTCAGAGGTCCTGAGCTTGGGTTTATGTATTCTTCTGCTCCGTGTATGAACTGTAGAGTCCGAGGGCGTGTTATTAGTTTTCTATGACTGTGTAATAAATTACCACTAAAACAAAGTGCAATTATTATCTTCTTGTATTTACGGGTTTAGAGTCAGAGTCCAGCTTCACTGGGTCCTCAGCGCGGGGTCTCAAGGCTGTAATCAAGGTGCCTGCCAGGGCTGGGCTCCCAGCTGAGGCTTCACGCCCTCACCTGAGCATACACAGTTGGTGGAAGTGATTTCCTTGAAGCTGTAGGGTTCCTGGTGAGTCGCTTCTTCATCAGTTGGAGGATCCCTTAATTGTAGCGCTTTAGCATCATCTGGTGAGGCTAAGGATTTTCAGAACGGTTCTTTTTTGTTCAGTGTTCTTCCCTCAATTTATCTCTTTCCTCTCCCGCTTCACTATAAATAACATGAAGAAACCAGGGGATACACTTAACACTTTGCATGGAAATAGCCTTAGCTATGTGACCAACATCATCGCTTACAAGTCCTGCTTTCCATGGACAATTTTGTTAGACTCTCTGGCGTCCATGGTAAGGATCCTCCTTGTTCCGATTTTCTGGAACATGTTTCATATTCCTTTCCGAGTTCTCCCCGGAGGATTCACCTTTAGCATCCCTATTTCCACTAGCAATCTGTTAATGGTTATTTGGGCTTTCTCTGCCGTGCTACTCAAAAGTCTCTCAGCCTCTACTCACTGCCAAGTCCCAAAGTTGTTTCCACATTTTAAGTTCAGAAAGTCTCCAACTTACAATGGTTCAACTTGGGATTTCATAATGGTACGAAAGTGATATGGGTTCAATAGAAACTGTACTTCAGGTGCCCATACGGTCATTCCATGCTACACTTTCAGTCCAACATTTAACGAATTACATGAGATACTCAACACTTGATTATACAATAGGCTTTGTGTTAGATGATTCTGCCCTATCGTAGGCTACTGTACGTGTGCTGAGCGTGTTCAAGGTAAGCCAGGCCACGCTGTGATGTTCAGTAGGTTAAGTGCATTAAACGCATTTTCAATTTATGATGGGTTTGTTGGAACATAACCCCATCTGAAGTTGAAGAGCATCCTCTGTTTGTTAGAACAGCACCCCGTTCCTGACACCAAATTTAGTAAAAGTTTAACCAGAGATGCAGAACCAGTCACTTTCATACAATATATAATACATACAAATATATGTACAGTTGTCCCTTGCAGGTAGCAAGGGATTGGCTCCAGGACCCCCACAGATACCCAAATCCTCATGTTCTCAAGTCCCTGATAGAAAACGCTGTAGTATTTACATGCAACTTATACACATCACCCTGGATCCTTTAAATCATCTCTAGATTACTTATGATACATAATACAATGTAAATGCTATGCAAATAGATGTTATACAGTATTATTTTTATTTGTATTTTTAAATTGTTGTATTGCTATTTTTTATCGATTAGTTTTTTGAATATTTTTGGCCTGCAGTTGGTTAAATCCACAAATGCAGAACCTCCAGATACAAAGGGCTGACTGTACATACAGAATATTTTATATTATATACACATGTATCACACACACACATATATATATGGAAAGGCGTATATATACACACACATCTATATGGATTTACTACAATGAATTGTCTTATGGAATTACTACGGCTAGCTAAGCAAGGACAGACAGGCAGGAAGGGGGAATCCTACTCAGGCTGAAAACCCATGGGCAAGTTGAAGCTTGTTGTCCACATGTGGGCAGTTGGAAGGACCACCTGGGGGATGGGAGAGCAGTTGCAGATACAGCTGCTAGCGAAGTCTCTGAGTGTGGGGAAAGCCTAAGTTATTAAAAAATGCCCTCCAACTGCATAAGTCAGGCCTGCTCCGAATAACCTTGCTTTTGATTAATTTAAGTTCAAATGATTAGGGGTTCTAGTCACATTTGTAAAATCTCCTTGCAGTAGCACCTAGACTAGCATTTGATGGGACAGCTGGGAAGGCTGTGTGTGATGCTTAGGATGACTACTGCCTCCCTTCCATCCTCTAGCTCTCATGAAAATGCCTCTGGTGGCCCACCCTGATCAGACATGTGCTAAAAAGGAAGTCTAGGGACTGTCGATCAGTCTGGCCAAGTTGCCACACACACCATAAAGCCATTGCAAAGTGCTAAGGTGGCTCTCGTGAGCTTTTTCGCTCTCTTCTCCCAGGTTCCAGTTAGGAGAATGGAGAGAGCAGGCAGAGGTCAGAGAACACAGGGTGAAAAGAGAGAAAAACTGCTCAGCCTCATGGGCGTGCGTGTTGGGGTAGAGCTCTTGCAGGTGTCAAGACTGATGGTTGGAACAACTGAATGATAAGAGTGGGAGGAGCAGGGCAGAAATACATAGAAAAACCTTATGTTGTGGTTCTGGGCTTCCTGGCACCTTCAGAGCTGTGTGGCTGGGGAAGAGAGCCTGGAAAAGCACCATTATGGCCATCCCTCTGTCTCCAAGCAGGAGGTCTTAAAACCATTTTATATTTCACTCATTGGTTTAATTCTCTCCTAAAATGTTCCATAGTTTCTCTAGGGTTCCCCCCACCACCCAGACAAATAAATAAATCATTAAGTTGAACACAGATGCATCAGCGTCTACTCAATCTACAGATTTTCAGATCTGTGCTGGACATTTGCTGTGGACATCTATTTCCAGAATCTATCCATCTAGGGAATTCTTTTCTGCACCCTTCCTATTGAGGTTCATACATAAGGCAAAACTATGAAAATTGTGACATTTTATTTGAATAGTCGTTAAAAACTACTTAAAAATTGTCAGAGGTTATATGGGTATCTAATAAGACTAACATTTTGAGTAAATTAAGAAAGAATATATTTTGAAGAGCTGAACTAGATGATTATTTATTGGTCATTTTTATCCAAACCCCCCAAAAAAGAAAAGATGGTTTCATAGTACCTGATAGAAGCTCTTGGTGAAATGATCAGAATTTACAAGAAATAGTAGTAAAAATAATGAAAGTATTGTCTGAAATATTTACAGAAGGAGATTTGGTGACTATGGCTGATTTCTTTAGGTATTATATTTCTTTTTGCTGATTATTCATACACTGAGATTTGTATAACGAGCCAGGGACAGCATCTATGTCCCTGGGCCCCCCCACTAAACATAGTAGCCACTTGACACTGAAGGAGAGCAGATTCCAGCCAAAGCCCCACAGCTGTTCATACATGACATTCCATATCATCTTGTCTTGAGGCCATTTAACTTCTTACCCTAATGCATAAGAACTTAGGACCACAAAATGCAAATATGGGATGAAAAATGCAGCCGTAGTTACATGTCTTTATTTATTGATGTGTTGACTTCTAATCCACTTAAATCTATTTTAAGGCAGCTTAAGAGATGCCTGAGAGCTTTGCACACTAACATCACCTCCTGTGACTGACTCTGTGCCACGCATTTCCCTTCGTAACTGATTTACTTCTCCGGTACCCCCAGAGTAGGCACTGTTACTGCTCCATTTTATAGTTGATGAAACTGAGACACAAAGAGATCAACTCACTTGCCTATGTTCACACAGCAAGTGAGGAGAGGAAACAGGATTCCAGCCTTATACCTAAATCCCACGCTTGGGCTTTCAAATCTGACCTCAACTGCCTATAGAAGAGATCATTAAAATTTAAAAATAAGTCCGTAAATTAAATTATGACACATCCATACAATAAAATATTTGCAGCTTTAAAATAATTAAAAGGGAGAATTTTATGTTATTTATTTGAAAAATATGCAAGATTTATTGATAAATGAAAAAAATAAGTTGCAGAATGAGGTGTATGGCATGATATACTTGTGGGGGAAGGGGAGACACACATAACCGTCTGTAAATACACGTGCACAATATGTATTTCTACACATACGTATTCCTAAAGGTTCCCTGGAAGGGAGAATGTCTAGAAACTTCTAATCATGGTTACCTGTGGGTGTTGGGAGTGGGAGCCAGGAGAATGGAACAGAAATGGGAGGGAGTCTTTTCAAACACGACCATTTCATGATGTTTAAATGTATAAAGCATATAAATGCATTACGTACTCAAAACATAAATTAATCCATTTTAAGTTTCAAGAAGAGAATATAAGAAAGCTGGGTCAAAGGAAGAATAAAGGTGGAAAAGCTAGACAAAGTCAGGGCTGAGGTTTGTCCACACCGCGACGTGTGCTGTGAGCTCCCAGCTCCGAGCTCTCCCACATCCAATAAGAAAACAGACACACGTTCAACCAACAACCATGGCCATCCCAGACGTGTGCAGACCAGCAGTTCAGGAGAAATACACTTTGTGACTTAGACATGTCCATGGGTCCAGGGGCCACATCAAAATCACGGGATGTGGGTGCCACAAGGGATTGTAGAGATAACCTAAGGCAACTCCCCTGCTGGAGAGCTGAGAAGACTCAGGCCCAGGAGGCCAAGTGATGTACAATCAAGGGAGTTCTTACTTTCTCGCAAGCTCAGTTCATCACCCGATCCAATCCACAGTTTAAGGAATAGAGAGGAGATGCTGGCTGTACCCTAACTAACCATCTAAATTTCAGGAAGGTTGGGGCTCCCCTGTGACCCTGCATCATTCAGCATGTCCTTCGCTGTCTGCCCAGGATGGGAGAGTTTCACCATCACAGAGGAACCACAAAGACTCTGCAGAAGATGAGTCAGCGGCTATGATACTTTTCATTTCACAGTGAATATATTAGACACCTGCCTATCAATATAACCATTCTGGCTTTTATGCTGGAATGTGTTAATGAAAACTGCAGTGAAAAGAAAGAGAAATAAGCACTGGGCTAGGTGCTGTGGGGTGTCCGATTGGTCCTACTTTGGAAGCACCCTCATTGTGGCTGGAGGAGCAGCAAGACACCCTGACAAGCCGTGACCTGTGCTTATGGGCCAGTGAGGCAGATGATGGGAGCTGTTGGACTCCGCTGTGCTGGCTAAATCTTTTCAAACTGCTAAAAGTCCTTATTAAACATCTAAAGCTTTCAAAATCAGAAAATTGTCCTTGAATGTCTCCACACATCACTCCTGTATTCATTAGTGGAAAATGTGGTCAAACGGTAACATCCAGAGGCCAACTGACCCATGGACGGACAGAGAGCTGTGCAGATGTTTAATAAATACTTCCTGATCAGGACTCACACTTGCGCGATCCAAGCGGCAGAACCGCTGGCGTTACAGTGCCTGGAAACAGACCTGCAGGTGCATCAGCAGGAATCCCCCTCCTCACCAAAGAGGGCACCTTTCCAGGTGCGAGTCTGCAGCTCCAATGTGTAGTACCTGTCAATTAACACATCAGTCACCCATCACCACCATAATGACCCCAACCTCCTTGCCGGATGGTGCTGGGATTCTTTGGACTTTCCTACTGCAAACTCACACTATGATGTTTGTCCGTTGCTTTGAAGATCAGAGGTGGCCTGGAGAGACTGGTGATGGAGGACCGTATTCACAAACCACCGCAGCTTCCAATCCTCTGTACAGAAGAGCAGAGGGCGCACCCCTGTAGGACAGAGAACAGGGAGGCTTGAGTGCGAGGGCTCAGGAGAATAAGTGCCATCCTCCAATCAAGATGATGACATTCCTGAAACTGAAGACAGACACAGCAGGATTACTTCAAAAACCTCACAGCAAGTTTACAGCAAGTATCTCGGACATAAGAAAGGTACAATTAAGGGCTAAATTGCATCCTGCCAACATCCATATGTGGAGGTCCTGACCCCCAATACTTCAGAATGTTACCTTATTTGGAGACAGGGTCTTTAAAGAGGTGATTAAGTTCAAATGAGGGCATTAGAATGGGCCCTGATCCAATATGACCAGTGTCCTTATAAGAAGAAATGAGGACACAGACACACACAGAGAGACAGCCTGTGAAGACACGTGGAGAAGATGCCTGTCCACAAGCCAAGGAGAGAGGCCTCAAGAGGAACCAGCCTCAATGATAGCTTGACCTCAGACTCACAGCCTCCAGGACTATCAGAGCATCTGTGGCTGTCGTTGAAGCCACTGTGGGACTTTGTTATGGCCGCCCCAGGAAATGAACACAGGAACCTACTGATGCAGCCCCCAGACGGCAACTGTGTCCTTTTAAGAACCGGACAGAGGCGGGTGAATCACCTAAGGTCAGGAGTTCAAGACCAGCCTGGCCGACATGGTGAAACCCCATCTGTACTAAAAATATTTTTTTAAAAATCTAGCCGGGCTTGGTGGTGGACGCCTGTAATCCCAGCTACTCGGGAGGCTGAGGCAGGAGAACTGCTTGAACCCAGGAGACGGAGGTTGCCGTGAGCCGACACAGTGCCACTACACTCCAGCCTCAGCGACAGAGTAAGACTCTGTCTCAAAAAAACAAAAAGAAAAAAGAAAAAAAAAAAAACAGGGAGAATTCAAACATGTCTGTTTCATGGTGTAAGTGATTATCAAGAGATCAAGAGACTCTCTTAAGTTAAAGAGAAAAATGGAAATGTGAAAATGCTCTTTTCTTTCTCCTCCCGTCACCCACGTTCACAGCATAATCTTGATCATATTTCATTTGAAAGACCAGCAAAATACACTCTGTTTCTCTCTGTAAACCTCACAGATGTCATCCGTTGATAGCAAAGCCCTACCGTCTGCAGAGCGAGCCGCAGGGAGGGTGTAGGTGCTCTCACCTTGTCCTCAGGAAGGGGAAACCAACCAACATTTCCTGTGCTAATGTGGGGCTATGAATTGGGCCTGCTGCTCTGAGCATGTTAATTTGAAGAGGAAACGCTCCATTGTTCCAATGAGACTATCTATATTCTTGGTCTACTTAGGATCAACTCAAGTGTACATTTCCTAACTATTGGCATCTGACAGCTTGAGAAGATGCAAAGTAAATTGGCCTGGACCTGCCATAGTTTATAGATGGAGACAGGGCAGGCAATAGTGTGAGAAGATCAGGTGCAACGTGCAGATGATTCAAGAAACACATGAACTAAATCAAGATGCCATGCAGGGGATGGGTGGTCCAGGGTGCCTGTTCAGAGGAGTGCAGGGCAGGTGCTGAGATGCAAAAGAAAAGATGCCCTTCCTGGCTCTGGACGGGTCTTGGTGGAGGCGCGGGAGCTACTGCTGGTTTTATGAGAATGTGGGGACTTAAGACCTCTATGGGAGAAATGCAAACATTTGCAAATGGGCTGGATCAATAGAAACATGCCCTGTGCATGGCTGAGAACAGTCAACTGTGGCAGTGTGTCAATTCCTCCCATAGTCATTTCCAGGTTTAATGAAATTCCAGGCTACCTCTCAAAGGGACCATTTGTTGGAACTTCACCAAATGCATGAAAAGTTTGTCTGGAAGAATAAACAGGAGAGAAGAGCTGAGAGAAAACTTTGAAAAATAAAAATGAGTTATTTACCCAACCAGATGTTAAAAATAGTTTATGAATCTACAATATGGTCCTGGCTTAAAGGAGGTTAAAAAACAGATCAGAGGGACAAGATGGAGATCAGAGGAGCAAGTCTAGTGTCCTGGAGAGGTCGCATCTGACAAAGGGTGCATCAGAGATAGGGACAGAAATGGGTAAGAAATGGACAGTACTGGCCGTACGTGGTGGCTCATGCCTGTAATCCCAGCACTTTGGGAGGCTGAGGTGGGTGGATCACCTGAGGTGAGGAGTTTGAGGCCAGCCTGGCCAACATGGCGAGACTCCATCTCTACTAAAAATATAAAAAATTAGCCAGACGCAGTGGTGTGCACCTGTAGTTCCAGCTACTTGGAGGCTGAGGCTTAAGAATTACTTAAACCTGGGAGGCGGAGGTTGCAGTGAACCGAGATCAAGCCACTGCACTCCAGCCTGGGTGACAGTGAGACACCGTCTCAAAAAAAAAAAAAAAAATTAATTAAATAGACGGTATTTCATATCCCCTCACATTGTACACTGAAATCAATTCCTGGCAGAGACAAGGAGTAAATAGAAACAGAAAAACATGTTAAAAATAGAACTGCTTAGACCGGGCGCAGTGGCTCACGTCTGTAATCCCAGCACTTTGAGAGGCCGAGACGGGTGGATCACGAGGTCAGGAGATTGAGACCATCCTGGCTAACACGGTGAAACCCCATCTCTACTAAAAATACAAAAAATTAGCCAGGAGTGGTGGCGGGCGCCGGTAGTCCCAGCTACTCGGGAGGCTGAGGCAGGAGAATGGCGTGAACCGGGGAGGGAGAGCTTGCAGTGAGCCAAGATCATGCCACTGCACTCCAGCCTGGGGGACAGAGCAAGACTCAATCTCAAAAAATAAAAAATAAAAATAAAAATAACTGTTTAAATGAATGCATTTCTGATTTCTGGACTGGGGAGAGTTTTGAAGGCTCAGAAGCAGTGGAAGGGATCTTAAAGTGAGACCTAGCAGGCCTGTCTTTAATAGCGATTGTTAAATGCTTAAACTTAAAGACCTCTGCAGGTTAAACCCTACGCTGTAAAGAGCAAGCTGACAACAGTGCTTTTCAGAAGATATTTATAAAGTTGACGGTCCCCAGTGGGTCATCCACTTGAGCCGATTCCCTGCCCCAGCCCCCGTCCCTCCAACGGTGACCCGGGGTCCCTGGATGCTGCTAGCCCTTGGACATTTTTGGCACCCAGGTGACTTATGCCTGCCTTTTTCACTTACGGACCAAGACACTGTCTCCTGGACTCTTCCTCTACAAAGACTACATTCAAACTTGCTGAGAAAAACACTGAGGCTTTGAGAGAAGAAATGGCCAAAGAACATGAACAGGAGAGAAATAAATGGGGGAAGGAATTCCTGTTCATTAGTAATAAAAGACTGCACAAAAAAAGGAGGCCTGGCCAGGCACAGTGGCTCATGCCTGTAGTCTCAGTACTTTGAAAGGCCAAGCTAGAAGGAAGGATCCCTTAAGCCCAGGAGTTGGAGACCAGCCTAGGCAACATAGCGAGACCCTGTCTCTACAAAATAAAAACTAAAAGTAAATTAGTGGGGCGTGGTGGTGCATGCCTGTAGCAGTTACTTGGGAGGCAGAGGTGGGAGGATCACTTGAGCCTGGGAGGTCGAGGCTGCAGTGACCCAGGATCGTGTCGCTGCACTCCAGCCTCAGCAACAGTGAGACCCTGTCTTTAAAAAAATAAAACAGAATTTTAAACCAATGAGGCACCATTTCCCCTCACCTTCTACTAGACTACAATTTGTTTTCCTGAAAAAGTGGTTCAAATTCAAAAGTCATAAAGGCAGCATTCCCAAATGTGGGTGGATGAGGGAGATGGGGTTAGATTTACGGTTAACTGAGCTGAAGGATTGCAGATACTGTTTCATCTTTTTAAATTTGTTGTATTTTCCACATTCGAATAACCATAAGAAACAAAGTATCCTGAATTTTCCCAATGGAACTGGGAATTTAAAATGCTAGAATTCGCTGAAAACAAGAGCACAATGTTAGTAGAAAATGTTGGGCCGGCAAAGGACGTTTTATGCCTAATTCAACCCAGAGAAATCCCGCAGAGCTCCTGCTGAGAAATGCCTGCGTAGCCACTGGACTGTGCTCGTGTATAATTTTTAAATAGAGTTTTCAAAGATCTTTCCTTTTGTGGAATGAATTCCCCCTGGGGGAAATCGATCATTTGCTGTTCCAAGGAGGATTTCTGCGGCCATTGGGTCTGTTTCTCATTCTCACCATCTTCCTCTGACTGCCCTGCCTGTTTCTTCCAGACACATTCATTTTGGGGACCCCACCATCACCCCCTTCCTATTCCAGAGCCTGGAGCTCTCACTGCTGCTACTTGCTGGCATCTTTCCCCTCAGTGGTCCCCAAGCACGCGAGTGCCTGTCCACCCCATGCCACGTTTCTCGATTCGTTGGAACACAGCAATTTCCTCATTGCCTGCAACTCCTTCCACTAAATGCATCTTCTTCCCTCCAGATGTGAGCAGAACTCTTCAATGTGGCTGTTCACTGCTCGTTCATTCCTGAATCCCAGCTACATCCATCTGTACACCTCTGACTGTGTTAGAAAGTGGATCAAAGGGGATGGTGTACTAGTCAGGGTTCCCCAGAGACAGAGACAGAGACAAAGACAGAGAGACAGAGAGTGACTGAGAGAGAGAGAGAGAGAGAGATCTAGTTGAAGGTTCAAGACTGTGGGCCTGGCAAGTCCACAGTTTGCAGGGCAGGCTGGCAGATGGGAGACCCTGGGAAGCACTGAGGTTACAGCTCTAGACCAAAGGTGGTCTGGAGGCAGGAGTTCCCCTTCCTCATGGCCCCCACTTTGTTTTGTCTTACAGCCTTCACCTGGTTGGATGAGACCCACCCACAGTGATGTGTCGAGTCATTCAAGGACCATTTTCTGATTTTAAAAGCTTTAAATGTTTTTAATAAGGACTTTTAGCAGTTTAACAAGATAGAGCCAGCACCATGGAGTCCAACAGCTCCATCATCTAGAGAGTGGTCTGCTTTACTCAGCATAGTGACTCAAATGTTAATCTCATTCTAAAAACCTTCACAGTGACATCCAAAATAACATTTGACCCAATACCTGGGTACTGTGGCCTAGCCACATTGACACGTAAAATTATCCATCATAGATGGTGATCGTTGTAATAAAACCACTACATCATCCACACTTCCTGGAGCCTGAGCACTTCGCACACGCTACTTCATTCTGTGCTCATGGGAACCTTTCTGCTGAGGTTGTCCCGGGCATTCTCAAGTACATACATGACCAGATGCTGGGTCTCCATGGCAACAACACGGTCTCACCTCTGTTCCAACTGTGCTTTCCTTCCCCCGCAGGATGTACACCTTCAGTCTAGCCACGGACCTGAACTCCAGAAAGGACAGTGAAGCCAGCAGCAGATGCAATGGGGAATTTCTTCCACAAACGGCAAGGAGTCTTAGCAGCTTACAGGCCTTGCAGGTAATAAAACATTCCCGGCCGGGCGCGGTGGCTCAAGCCTATAATCCCAGCACTTTGGGAGGCCGAGACGGGCGGATCACGAGGTCAGGATATCGAGACCATCCTGGCTAACATGGTGAAACCCCGTCTCTACTAAAAATACAAAAAACTAGCCGGGCGACGTGGCGGGCGCCTGTAGTCCCAGCTACTCGGGAGGCTGAGGCAGGAGAATGGCGTGAACCCGGGAGGCGGAGCTTGCAGTGAGCCGAGATCCGGCCACTGCACTTCAGCCTGGGCGGCAGAGCGAGACTCCGTCTCAAAAAAAAAAAAAAAAAAAATTCCCTTTTTTCTTTTAAGTAAACTAAGCAAAACCACACTTGTATTAACTTCATGGTGGATGCAGCTTCCTGGGTGTAGCTTCTGTTCCACAGACACATCCTCCCTGCTGCCCTAGAGCACAGACCCAGGTGTAGGTCAGCCAGGGAGCCTCCCACCGGTGCTGAGGTGCCAGGGGCTCCTGCCTTGGTCTGTCTGCTCTGGACAGACAGGGAGCGACCCCTCCATAGCAGAGTGCCCCACCTTCGAGCTCTCAAGGCAGCTTCAGTCATGGCACCAGGACACGGGACACAGAAGAGGCAGGGACACAGTGCTGCTCAGAATCCCAAGTTCTCACCCCATTCCCTCATTCATGAGCCAAGCGGCCCCCAAGATGTCACCTGCCCCGATGCCTTGGCCCCTCATCTTTTGAGGCAAAACTCTGCATAACCTGGGGGTTCAGCAGACTCAGGCCAGGGTCCAGGACACAGCAGGGCACCCCGAGCCGGCCACCCTCACGGGGCACATGCAGGAGTACAGGCGCCAGGCAGGGACACCAAGGAGCAGGCAGCCCCTCCCTGAAGGCAAACAAGTGACATCGCATCCGTGATCCCTGAAGATCTGAAGCTTCACTTTCCAGGGGCTGCACCTGCTGCTGGCTTTTGTCCGGTTGCCACAGTGGTGGAAATGCCTCTCTGTCCTTGTTGCTCCCAAATTCGCCCACCTGTGCCCTGCCATGTGCCGCACACGTTGCTCTAGGATCTCTCATCCCTGCTACCCAGTGCCTCTCTGTCCTTGTTGTTCCCAAATTTGCCCACCTATGACCTGCCATGTGCTGCACACGTTACTTTAGGATCTCTCATCCCTGCTATGCCCAGTCGACATAGGAGGCGCTATTCCTGCCCCTTACCCATTTTACAGATCTGAAAACTGGGGCTCATGGAGGCTAGGAAGCTTGTCGGAGAGCACACAGACTCCTAACCACCCTCCCATCAGATTGTTGGCAGGATTACATGAGATGGGCCATCCAGTGCCCACCACGGCCAAGCCCCTGGTACAGAGAGACTGTTGTGCCCAGAGGGTGGAGTCGCAGGAGCCTGGCTTATTCCCTAGTCCCCAGGGCCCAGCCTGGTGCCTGGTCCATAAATCTCCAGAACAACCACAGGAAGGCCCTGCCGGGACTTGTCACTGGCTCTCTTTAAGGTCAACGCTCACCCTCTGTTAAGGATTGAATTGTGTATCTCTGAAATTCCTATCTCGAAGTACTTACCCCCAGTCCACTCAATGTGATTGTGTTTGTAGACAAGGCCTTTAAAGAGGTATTTAAGGTTAAATGAGGCAACACAGATGATGCAATCTGATCAATCTGACCGCTGCTCTTATAAGAAGAAGGAATGAGGAAACAGACACACACAGAGGAATGAGCCTGTGAGGACACAGGGAGGGGACGCCACCTGCAAGCCCCAGAGAGAGTCCTCAAGAGGAACCAGCCCTGGCAACGCCGTCATCTCTGACTTCCAGCCTCCAGGACTGTGGGAGAGAAAATTCCTTCTGTGGAAGCTGAACAGTCAACCCACACGCAGCGTCCCTGTCGCCATTGGCGCCTCCTGGCAACTGGTGCAAATCAGGCCAAAGCTAAGTGGCCTTGGCAGGTCTTTGCTGCCTTGGTGGCTAGGTGAGGAGGCCTTTTCTTGAGAAATGAAGAATGTGTCTCTGAAGCTGGGTGTATGTGAAATGGCGATCAGCGTTCACCATGTGAGAAAGGCCCAGACTTGGGAGAGCCGAGACTGCCCGGGGCTGTGGCCTGCTTTTCGGATTGAAGGAGGGGGAGAGCCTGGAATGGATGTCTCCACTTGTAGCTCAGTCTGTGTCTAAACCGTGCTTTCAATGAGTGAAAACAGAACATGTGTCTGCCTGTGAAATGGCCCCCCTCACGTGGCCTTCTCTATAGGGATTTCATCCCTTCCCTATAATAAGAAAAGACAACTGACCGCAGGTCTGGTAGAACGCACCTGTGGGAGGCAGAATCATGGCCCCAGAGATGACGCCCTAAGCCCGGGAACCTGTGCGTGTGACATTATTAGGAAAGAGACCTTCTGCAGATGGGATTGAGTGGAGGGTCTTGAAATGGGGAAATGATCCTGGGTTATCCAGGAGGGCCCTGAACCCCATCACGAGTGTGCTGATAAGAGAAAAGCAGAGGGAATCTGATACAGCAGCAGAGAAGGCCATGCAGCCACAGAGGCAGAGACTGGAGCAATGCGGCCACAAGCCAAGGAATGCCTGGGGCCACCAGGAGCTGGAAGAGGCAAAGAATAAATTCTCCCTTAGAACCTCAGAGAGAGCACAGCCCTGCCAACACCCTGACTTTGGACTTCCAGCCTCCAGAGCTATGAGAGAATAAATATCTGTTGCTTTGCATCACCCAGCCTGTTACGGCAGCCCCAGGACACCAATGCAGTATCTTCCATCTAGAGAATGTTTGCAGCCCTGCCTCATTCCACAGGTCCCAGGGGTCAGTCCATTCCACTCCCCACAGGCCTTTCTTTTGCTTTATCATCATATTCCTGTGGAAAAGCGCCACAGAAGAGCATTTAAAATGCTCTGAGCTCTTCCAGGAAGAAAATACCCCAAATCCAAAACTTCGGGGACTTTGTTACTGGGCAGAATGAGGTTCCAAGCACATGCGTGCTTTGCAACCTACTTGCAGATCAACTCTCTACAGGATAATGGACTAGGATGTTTTAATATTCATTCTGGGATCGGGGGAGTGGGTGCTGCCTCTTGGTGTCAGTGTAGGCAACCTCTGCATAGCCACACTTCACAATTGCAAGACAGCAAGACAAACCTTCCCCTGAAGCTCTTCCCCAGGAGATGAGTGTTTCTATCCCAAAACAAACATCTGAAGTTCTCCAATAAGGAAAAACAACACTATTCACTTGGCCTTACTATCTATCCGTTTTGAAGACTCAGCCCCGTGACCCTAAGAAAGTGTTTGCATGGCAACTGCAAACATTCTCACCGGCTCACCAATCCCACAGTTCATGCACCTACCAAATGTAGTCAGGGCCATCAAGAACCGTCTGGTCCCGATAAATTTCAGCAGCTGGAAATTCTGCATCGTCCAGGCCAGTGTGGACTTCACAAGGCATCCACAAGATCTGGCAGGAGCTGCCCGTGGTGCTGACGCCAAGAACGCTTGCAAGGCAGGTGAAATTGGCCCCCACCTTGCTTTCTGGTGTCCTTTCATTCCCAGTAGTTTCCAATCACTTCCCAAGGTGCAGGGACACCACTGGGGACCACTCTTGCCAGAGCCAGTGGCCAGTTAGTGCAGACCCTTGAGACTAGATCACTGTTCACAGAAGCAAGTCCAGACAGGATGATCAGCTGCACTGGCCAGGTGGAAAATGAGTCCCTTCCTCCCTGAGGGTGTTTGGATGTTGAAGGCATTTGCATTTTCCTCTCTAGGATTTGGGGGGAATCAGGGCGATGCTGGGGCTGATGTATGAGGGTTTACACGGACAAGGCTCACCTCTCCTCACCTCTCTTCCTTACCCTGCTCAGTAGGAAAACACACACAAGAGCCGCCCTGTCATTTTAGCCTAGAGAGAGCTGTGTGGCCAAGAGGGAGCAGGGCAGGGATAGCGCCTGTCTGAGCTGCCTCCTGCCCAGGGGTCCTCCCTACCCTGTCCCTCCCTAGTTGCCTCGGCTCCAGGCAGGACTTGGTCCCCAGAAGGCCTCGCAGCCCACCTCCCGTGGCAGGCCCTGTGCGCTCTGCCCCCACCATCTCTGTCGATGACTCATCTTTCCATGTTCATCTCTTGGCCCAGGAGGACCTGCAGCTCCCTAAAGCAGGGGTGCTGTGCACTGCAGCTTCACGTCCCAGCATGTGACACGCTCCCTCCTGTGGTGCCGTGTCACAGGGAGGCTGAGGCACAAGGCCTGGGTGCCAGAGGGCAGCACCACTGGGCCTGTGTTGCTGCAGGGGTCCCCACCTCTTGCTCTGAAATGGACCCCCCTGGATAGCCTGGGCCTGGCTCTGGGGCTGGGAATGTAGGTGTGGGGCCAATGTCAGCTGGCACAATAGTGCCCTCCAGGGAAGCAGCCAAGACTGGTGTCTCCCTCCAGGGTCCTGGTGCAGGGCTTACGCTCCACGCAGCTGTCCTGGTGGCCTCTAGCTGGCTTGGCCCCTACAAGTCTGCTCTCTGGTCCCAGGGGACCATCCTCAGCTCTCATTCACTCTCTCCATCTCATTTGCAGTGGGTTCCTCTCAAAGCTAGCACCTCCACTTGATCAGCCCTGCACAGCATGGGGAGAAGGATGGCCCAGCCCCCTGAGGGCAGAGCCCCCCAACACCATCCCACACAGAGGAGGCCCCTCCCAAAGGATAGCCGGTCTCACTGCCCCAAGCATGACCCTTGGGCTACTTCCCCAAAGCACAGGCTTCCCAGAAACAGGGCGGGCATGAGCTGTGTGACTGTGAGGCTCTAAGGCCATCCTGGGGCTGCCTGAGGCCAGGGAAGAAGGTGCCAGAGAGCTGCTGTCCCCGGCTCGAAGCTGCTGGCCACCACCAAAGCCAGTCTCATGCCAAGAAGAAATAAATTAACTATAAAATACTGTTTTCCTCTAGCATTCAGCCAAACAGAGAATGACCAGCTATGGGAAAACAGCAAGGGGATGGATGAGGGCTTCTCCACTCAGTGCTCAGAAGCAGAACTCATACCTGGAAGCCATAAAAGGACTGCCCCTCAACATGTCAACACCAGGGCAGTCCTGCAGGGCTTCTCAGAAGAAGTGTGCCAGCAGGAGAGGAGACTAGATATACAGATAGATAATCTATATTATAACAGTACGTATTATAATATAGATAGGGATAATGTCCTAAGACATCTCTGTGGGAATGATAAGGACTTAGAAAAGACAGAAAAGTAGAAAAACAGATGTGTGTCATGGTGGGGGCCAATCCTGTCTCTTTTCATTTCCTTGATGTTAGACTGCCCAGAAAATAAAACATCAGAAGAAATTGAAGAGATTGCCAATTTCACATCCTCTTTCATTCTAATAATTTGGGCAAAATGGGCTGAGCTATTGACTGACGAAGGAAGAGATTCCCTCCCAGTTGCTGGATGACTGGGAGAGCTGCGGTAGGTGCAAGTCCGGTGAGTTGAATGTTAAACTGTGTGTGCCTTGCTTCCTGCCCAGGCCACCGTTGAAAGGAAGAGCGTGCTGGTGGTTCGCCACGGGGAGAGGGTGGATCAGATCTTCGGGAAGTCGTGGCTGCAGCAATGCTCCACTCCTGACGGTAGGTCACGCTCAGGCGGGTCTACGGACAGAAACACTATAGATCTGACCAATGAGATCTCCTTCTCAATGACCTTACATGGCACCAGATCCGCTGAGGCACCAGTCTGTAGAATGACCATGGGTAGACTGTATATGTGGAAATATACATCTTCCTGCTACATCTGCTACATCTTCCTCCAGGGGAGTTCCATGTATGCATCTGAGTGTGTATGTTGTCTGTAAGAATCTTCCGTCAACTTCTCTGTGGATGACAGAGGAAGGGTTCTCAATAGGAAGCAGGTCCACTAGTGTGAATGCTTGGACAGGTCTTTTCATCCCTGCAGCACATATGTAGCATTTCGTTAGTGAATGCACCCTGACCTGTGATCTCTGACCCTGCCACTTCTGGCCTGGCACACGCTGTACCTCTCAGTCTCATCTCTGAACCTCTCCAACCTAATCTTGACTGTTGTAATTTTTGGCTATGCTGCTTAACAGATGGACGTATTCTTGAACATGCCTCCAGGGCACCCCAACTTTGCTCCTTTGAATGACAGGAAGTAAGAACAGTGCTTATAAATACACATACCCACAAGCCAACCTCTGTACTTATGATCAATGTCCACATCAGTGCTCACCTCCTAATAGGAAGCCTATAGTGTCACCATTTCTAAGCCATGACCCATTACATAAATTAAGGCATTGAACATAGTGACAAAATCAATTCACAGTTGCTAGGTTAGCTGAACCCTTTCGGGATCCCTCTCCAGAAGCCCAGCAGACCCAAGAAAGTGGGAAATGAGTAGGGAAAACCATTGGCAGATGACAACCACACACTAGAAAAGATTCTGAGCAGATAGCATCATGATCAAACATATTTCCAAGAACTCATAGAGCTAATAATATGGTCGCCTCTATAAAACAAGGTCAAGTAAAGATACAAGAGCTTAAAGAAGCAACAATAAGACAATAGGCAGCTATCAGGATGCATTAACAAACATATAAGAAACTTTCTTGGAATAAAACAATTTTTTAGCTGTTGAATTACTGAAACTATAGATTGAACTGACACACCATGTCCATGGTGGGGAGAATCAATACAAAACAATCAACACCAAAAATACTTATTGGACTTCATAGAAAAAGAAAAAATATTTGGTCATCTGGACAAAAGATCAAGTCACTTACAAGGGAAAATATTTTAAAGGCACTGGAAATCCCCAAATGAAAGGAAACTCCTGGTGGATCTTTTCCCAAGGTAGAGCGGCCCTTGATAAAGTGAAGAATGACATCTAGTTTGTCTGCATTTTATATATTACAAGGTTTAATAAATCACAATGAGGTATAGCCACATCCTCCTCCAAGGTAACCAACCTCAGGGGGCCCCTCACCTCACCCCCTATTCCACACAGACTCTGCTCCCATCGGGACCTGACCTTGGCCCACATCCTTGTCATCCCCTGAGCTCTGCCCTCTGCCTCCAGAGTGATCACAACTAAAGTGTCAATGACAGCAAAATACCTAAATGCAGTGTCTTGACATTTTGGTGGGGATCACAGATGCCTTTGAGAATACAATAAAATTGATGGACTTTCTCTCTGATTTTAAAACTACCTTTCCCAACAGCTAATGCTGGCGTTGAATAAACACCTCTAATTTTAAACAAGAGTCTCTGCCTGTGGAACTCCCAGGGAGGGAGTCTTCAGAAAACTCCTACATGGAACCTAAAACATAGGCATGAAAAATAGCCATTGCCCCCCACTGACCCCTGCTGCCTCCCACTGCTCCCCCACTCTGGGTTTGTGCAAGGCAGCAGGCCAGGATGAAAGGGCTGGCATATTCCAGGGTGCAAAGGGCCGGGCCTGCTATGTATGGCAGAGCAGGTCTCAGGAAGGTCAGTGTGGCTGCTGGAACCTACTAGTAGCCAGGAGGCTTGGGGTCCCTTTGGAGAATGTGAAGGCAAACCAGAGTGCACTGGAGGGTGCAGTGTGTCGTGGTGCCCTGTGTGAGGATAATCAGTCACCCTGACATGAGACCAGCCCCCCGACTTGTTGGCCACTCCCTCTTGCACCAGACGCTGGAGTATGGGTGTTACCTCACTGACTCCTCACAATTGCTACTCTTTCCCTGTTTTTTACTGATAAGAGAGATGAAATCATTTGCTTCTAGTTGCACAGTGAGGAGATGGTGATGCCAGGATTTGCCACCAGACTGTCAGATCTTAGAACTCAAGGTCAAACTCCACGTGAACCCTGACACCAGGCAGCCTCTGGTGGGAGAGAGTCCCAGTGAGCCCACCTGGCTTCCGGCCTGGCTTCAAGCAGTTGACTAAAGGATGCACAACACGGGCATCTCCAGTTCGAGAACTCTGTCCCCTGAGCAAGAAGGATACGTTTAAAGCTAGGGGGATGGATCATTGTTGGCAACTTCAGATACTTACCGAGTTATGCTAAACCAGTCATGGAGATACTTTATCAGGTTCTTTATCAGGAAAATGTAGGAGTGAATCTTCGTGGGGCATTTGGGGAGGACAAAGAGGTTTGCATAGTTCCTGGGGCTGAAACTTAAGTTTTCTGCATTTGAGAAAATGTTGTGTGCACAGCCGAGCAGCACTTTCTTCTCAAATTGAAGCCACGTTGCAGAGCATATTCAGAAACAACACAGTTGACAATAGTTTCTATAATAACCTTGCTGTTAGAGTGGGTCTTGGTCTTGGGGGTTTTGTGGAACAAATCTGTACTAACTTGATGAAACTGAACATCTGATGCTTATTTATACTTCAGGGAAATACTACAGGCCAGACCTGAACTTCCCTTGCAGTTTGCCCAGACGGAGTCGTGGGATCAAAGACTTTGAAAACGATCCCCCATTATCATCGTGTGGCATTTTCCAGTCCAGAATTGCAGGTATGTTTGAGGGCTGTATGGTAGGAAAAGTAACAATAACAGCAACAGTGATTACGGTTAACAGGTATCCAGCCTGAGCCCTAGCTACACACCCTTTGATACAGTGTTAGCTTTGTCTCCAGTCTGTTGAGGAGGCTGGGGCACAGAGAGGTTAAGCAACTTGCCCAAGGTCACACAGCAAGAAAGTGGCAGTGCAGAGGTTTGATCTAGGAATGGATGATTCAGGAAGTTGGGAGGAATGACAGACAGGCATAGAGAAAATGAGAGAGGGGAGGAAAAATCAACAACCACTATATGCACCAAGGAGCTCACTTTACAATGGAAAACCACATCCTCTCATTGGTTTCATTTCAAAATCTGTCACTTTGGGCTTCTGCTTCATGTCTGGCGGTTCTGCTTCTATGTGACTGAGGTTTTTTAAACAGAAGAGACCACTGAGTTCATCAAGTCTTCATTTCCTAAATTCAGAAAATGGGGTCCAGAGAAGCAAGTTACACCAATGGTGAATTGCAGAGACCCCCGTGGCCCACTCTCCCAGGTCCTCACCCAGTGGTGTGCTCGGAAATGTTTAGCCACCTGCTCTGGGCAGGGTGGGAAGCCCGAGTAATAGAGTTATAGAGTCATAGAGTTATAGTTGTAGGACTTGCCGAGTGCAGTGGTGAGAATACTGCACTCCCTGACAGCTGATTCCAGGCTCCCACTGTGAGGTCCCAGGACGATGAGTCGGGAGGAGACGGTGGTCCCAGGCCTCTGTCCCTGGCTCGTAGGTGACATCTTTTGTCTTCCTCTCCTCTTCTCCGCATGTCTCTGTGCACAGATTTCCCCTTTTAGAAGGAGACTGTCACACTGGATTAGAACCCACCGTAATTTAATTGATTGAGGTGCACACCCTTATTTTAACTTACCACTCTGTAAAAATCCTGTGTCTAAATGAGTCACATTCTAAGGCACCAACGGTGAGGACTCTCACATGTTTTGCAGGGGAGGGGACACCGTTGAACCCAGAAGAACCTCCACCGGAACGTCGCTCACCAGCTTTGGGGCTGTGCAATTTTTGTGCCGTAGGGACTCCCATATTTCCCTGAGAGCAGGGCTTCCAATATCACAGGGGGAAAGGCGGTGTACAGGCTTGTCCTTCCACGAGCCGCAGTGGGTCTTGAGTTTTCTCAAATGACCACAAATGTGAAGCCCGACCCCTTTCTGAACTCACGGTGGTGCAGATCCAAAGCCTAGGCCCACAGGGCTGCTTCTGCACTAGGGGTCTTAAAGCCTGAAGTCAAAGTCTCTGTTGGACTGAGTTTCCACTGGGAGCTCAAGTCTCCTTCCAGACTCATTCTACTGTTGGCCAAATTCAGATCCTTGCAGTGGGAGGACTGAAGTCTGTTCCTTGCTGGCTATTAGCTGGGGGCTGCTCCCAGCTCTAGGTGCTGCCCACATTCCTTGCCATGCGGTCCCCTCCATCTTTGCAGCCAGCAATGGAGCATGTTTTGCTGAATCCTTCTCACTTTGCAGTTCTCTTTTTTCCATGACTGGCTGGAGATAATCACTGCTTTTAATGGGCTCACCAACTTGATCAGCCCCACCCACCTTGGATCCCCTCCCTTCCGCCATAGGATATAACTGTCCCAGGAACCACAGATCATCCTGGTCACAGGTTCCGCTCACACTTGGGGGCTATGCAGGGTGTGTCACACTAGGGGGTGGAAACCAGGAGCCCTTTGAGGACCCTGCCTACCACAGGGAACACATGGCTCATCTACCATAGGAGGCTAGGATTATAAAGGGGCATTTTCTGCCTTTTTCACTATTTTCCAGGGGACGCACTACTGGACAGTGGTATCAGAATCAGCTCTGTGTTCACCTCCCCAGCCCTCCGCTGTGTGCAGACAGCCAAACTCATCCTGGAAGGTCAGTGAGAACCTCGGTGAGCTTCTCCTACTGCCTTGATCTTGTGGCTGTTCTCCAAGGGTAGTGGGAAGGGAGTGGAGGTGGAATTGGATGACTGGCAATGAATGCCCACACCAAAGTTATCAGGCAGGTGTGAGCCAGCCCTCCAAGGATGCTGGCAGGCACGCTGAGTCCATGAGCGTATCTGGAATACTAGGACCATCAGACCCGTAGGGGCTGGGATAGCTGAATGCCAGGGCCTGTCCTCACACAGTTTCTCTTTGGCCTCCGTCAGCTAGACATTTTAAAAATATACCTGGAGGCCGGGCGCGGTGGCTCAAGCCTGTAATCCCAGCACTTTGGGAGGCCGAGGCGGGCGGATCACGAGGTCAGGAGATTGAGACCCTCCTGGCTAACACGGTGAAACCCCGTCTCTACTAAAAAAATACAAAAAACTAGCCGGGCACAGTGGAGGGCGCCTGTGGTCCCAGCTACTCGGAGGCTGAGACGGGAGAATGGCGGGAACCCGGGAGGCGGAGTTTGCAGTGAGCCGAGATCGTGCCACTGCACTCCAGCCTGGGCGACACAGCGAGACTCCGTCTCAAAAAAAAAAAAAAAATACCTGGAAAGGAGCATTTGAAAACCTTGAGAGCTGGAAACAGCTGCTATGGTTCCTTCTAAGTCTGAAATGCATGACCTTTCCCAGGCCAATGCACTGGGCCAGTGGAGCTGTCCAGCATCCTCAAGGGCTGATATGTGTCAGGAAGCCCTGGGCAGACCCTTCTGCAGCTCCCATCCACGGGAAGAAGAAAGTTTCTGCCCAGAGGAGAGCAGCCTGTCCCAGAGGCCTGAGCTCTGCCTTCAGCCTGAACCCTGTCCTGCTCCTCTTTGTCTGGGAAGAGGGATGAGATCTCGGTCCCCAGGCAGGGACTGGCTGTGGCCAGGAGCACAGGTGACATGGGAGAGGGCATGTGACCTCCATGGTGACAAGGGAGAGGGCAGAGCACACAGACGCAGATGCAGCAGGAGGGCAGATGTCGGGGACAGGGCTTGCCTCGACTTTCTCAGAGACCTAGGAAGTCAGGCCACCAGCAGAAAGTGGAGGCAGGAACTGTGGGAAGTTTGGAGTGCGCTAAAGGTATGAATGACTGTCAGGGAGAAGGGGCCCAGGTCATGGGCTGGGAGATGCAGGGTGACCGCTGGGCAGCACTCAGAGCCCATCCACAGTTTGTGAGCATGATAAACTCATGCTCCATTTAAACAATGGAGATGCGTTGGCCGGACTAGGGGGTCTCTTCCAGCTTAGACCGGGAGTGGGTGGAGAGTGGGATGCAGCCAAGAGTGGGGTTGAGCTGTGAGTACAGGGGAGCCAGAGGGGACGGGAAGACTTGAGGGCATAGTGAGGGGGTGACCGTGCCCATGGACTTCCAGCTAGGTCAGCTAGGAGGCCGAGCACGGGGGAGGTGAGTGCAGGAGAAAGGAGGTGATCTAGTGAGGGTCAAGATCCACGAAGGGGGCTGTTTGGAGACGGCAGAGTTTGGCACTGCACCATGGCAGGGCTGCCGTGGCTGGAATGACAAGTTCCAGGTGGAAGGAATGGGTGCTCAAGGCAGGGAGGAAGCCATGTCCTGCAGGAAAGGGGCAGGAATGGAGGGGCCATGGAGGAGCCATCCCGCAGATGGTGGTCTTGCTGGGACTTGCACATGGGGCCACATCAGAGCTGGGGCCATGACCGGTAGGAGCTGTTGGGACAGTAGTGGATCCATCGCACACGTGTGCATTGCCGGTTCCCATGTCCTCAGATCCCCTCTACCCCATCAGAGAGGCTCCCTCAGAGCACCTTCAAATCCAGGTGCCCAGGAAGCCCTGGCCAGGAGCGGACCTGACTCCACCCACAGAGCCTCTCAGGCTCATCATTCCTGTCCTGTGCTCTCCTGAACCTTCCATCCCATAATCCAGTCCTAGTTTCATGAGGCACAGAAATCCATTTTATCAGCATGGAGCATCCATGATCCACCTTCCATGCACTTAAAAATGTCGAGACACTTTCTGCCTACCTCAGTCTTGCAACTTCATCCTTTCATTTCCCTCCCAGTTGTGGCGCAGGACCCCAGCCACCTGCACAGCACCTCAGGCCACGAGACAGAAATGCAGATTTATTTCACTTTGCCTTGGAGGTCCCCATGTCCATTGCCTCGCCACCCCTCTGGGTTCTCAATGAGCCCGATGAAGATCAAAGAACAATATCAGCGTATTTGACCAAACCACGAAAGGACTCAGGAATACCCAAAGGCCTGACAGCAGTGTAGCCAGAGGCCAGAGGCAGCTCCACCAGGAGGGCAAGCAAGGCTTCCACAATCCTTGTCCCTCCTCACAATGCTTGCATGCACATACACATACCGCACACCACACGCACACCACATGCCACACACACACACCACACATACCACATACCATACACATACACCACACACACCACACACACCACACACGCCACACATACCACATGCCACACACACACCACACACACACACACGCCACACACACCACACATGCCACACGCCATACACACGCACCACACACATGCCACACGTCTCACACACACACACCACACACACCACATATCACACACACACCACACGCCACACACACACCACACGCCATACACACACACCACGCACACCACACAACACACACACCACATATCACACACACACCACACGCCACACACACACACACCACACGCCATACACACGCACCACACACACCACACAACACACACACACCACACCACACCACACACCACACACACACCACACACATACCACATGCCACACACACACACCACACATGCCACACACAACCACACACGCCACACACACACCACATGCCACACACACACCACACACACCACACGCCATACACACACACCACACACACACACCACACGCTACACACACACACCACGTGCCACACACACCACACCACACACACCCACACACCACACACACCACACACCATGCCCCCACACACACCACACACACACAGCACACACCGCAGGGAGGAGTCAGGGAGGACTCGGGGGCCTGGTTGATGGGGAAGGACTCGGGGGCCTGGTTGATGTGGGAGGACTAGGGGATCTGGTTGATAGGGGAGGACTCAGGGGCCTGATTAACTTGCTTTAACTCTCTTTTCTAAGCATGCTTGATGAAAGAGCTCCTTCCATGGACCTAAATCACATTTGAGGAATTAATTTTATGCCCAGCATTTGAGTTCCCAGTGAAAACATTCAGGTCCTTTTTTCCACTCAAAAAGAGGTGGCCTTACTTTATGGCTCTTCCTTTAATTAAAATATAAAATGCTTGGGAAGTGTGAGTTGCAGGGAGTCAGAATGTTCCAGAAGATGGCTCCGTCCATTGTTCACCTCTTGCCCAATCTGTGTAAGTGTTTATCAGGAAAGGACCTCATGAGGCCAACATTCTTCAAGATGGGTCACATCTTGTCCATTGATCGCTGGATCCGCCATGTTGGAGGATGCAGCCGGTGGGCTGGTTTCGTGGGTGCTCAGGTGAGCCCCAGCATGAGCCTGCTGCCTGGGACACTCACCAGCTCTTGGGAGACTCTGGTCCTTCCTGGCACACAGGGGGCCATCTCTCCTCTGATACCTTCCCACTGCTCATCAGTGTTGACCTCAGAAATAGAATGGCTATTCGTAATCAAAGAACGGTATTTGCCAAGAAGAAAATCACACTGTTTAAAAGGTGTGATTCAGACTTGTGTGTGACGGTCTGAGATCTAAACGGAGACTTATTTATGCAAAGTCAAGGTGGATGTTGAGGATGATAAACACTTGTATTCTGTTGAGTCCAGAACTCAAACTGGAGAGAAAAATCAAGATACGAGTGGAACCTGGAATCTTTGAATGGACAAAATGGGAAGCTGGAAAAACCACCCCAACCCTCATGAGCTGGAAGAGCTGAAAGAGGCAAATTTCAACATTGACACTGATTACAGGTATGCTGTTCTAAAGTTCTCTGCCACTGGGGCTTTTCCAGTTCTTATTAAGGGAAAATGTCATGACATTGTTAAAATGGTAAGAAATACTTTATTCAAGAGGGACTGCTGCAGTGGGGTTTTGCAGCAGGGGAGAGAGGTGAGGCTCAACTCCGAATACAAGGAAAACTGGGGAGTTATAGTCACAGAGCAGGGTGGGAGTTGGTGGATGGGAAATTCCTGAGAAGGTGGGTCATTCTTGTTAAACTAACCTAAACGGGGACTCTTGCTAAAAGCAGGCCGAGGTGATCAGACATCACCTGGGGGGGTGGTAGAGGACAAAGAACTTGATTAGATTTCGAGGGTAAGAGGTTCTTGCTAAATTCACTCTGCAAGAACAGACACAGAAGTCCAAGGGTCAAGACCTCATCAAGAAGAAGGTTCAGAAGAGCTGGACTGGAGTTGGATCAAGGAGAGAGCCTTTGTCATTCTCCACCCATGTCTGACTCTACCATCACAGAGCCCTCCTGGTGTTGAGTAAGAATGTGTGCTGGAGATTGACTGTCAGTGCTTTGCCAGTTTCCAGCACAAAACTGGAGCCTCCCTGTTGACCACGAGCCTGCCTGGAGGCAGAGCCATCCTGGAAGAATATTCTCCTTCCCCAGCAAACTGCAGCCGCGCCCTCCTAATCCCTACCAAAGGGCCAGGGCAGCAGCCTCTCCATCTCCTCCTTCCAGGCCCGCATTTCCCCTGTCTGCCCTCATGCCGGCCGAGAGCTACCAGGAGTATGTGGACAGGTGTACGGCGAGCGTGGTGCAAATCGTCAATACCTGTCCGCAGAACAGTAAGTGCCTCACCATCCTCTGTATGAACAGCCCCTGGGGCTTGGGGAATTATCTCTGAGATGGAAATTGGCCAATTTTCTGAACCGATGAATGCCCCCACTTCCCCTGCCCCCCACCCCCCATTCTCCAGCAACCAAGTGTTCATCACCACTGCTACTGCTGCAGTAACCAGGTGCATAGACACGCACTCCCCTGCCGCCCAGGCCCCGAGACCCCCCAATCCTGGTACTGAGTGCTGATGGGACACAGGCCAGCAGGGTCAGCACAAACCACCCGTGTCCAAGGGATTCGAGTCAGCTTCCTGGGAAACAAAAGAGACAGAGAGAAAGAACAACCAACTTCCAGCTGGAGCCCCCTTCCCTGACCATCACACGGGTCTCCTAATCCTCCCATGTTGCTTTGTCCTGGATGAAGCACATGCAGAAGCGCTGGCTTCCCACACCTTTCCCCAAGCTGGCAGGGACACGCGTCACCTGAGCGAGGCCCACTCGGCCTGTGATCCCAGGTGTTCTTATCTAAAGCAGGAGTCATAGCAGGCTCGTGTGATAAAACCACCGGCTGACCTTTCTCAAGTGAATCAGGTCTGGCCTGGGTGGCAGCCACCGCTACATCCCAGTCTGTGGCTGACGGGACCCAGGCAGCCGGCCACCACAGGGGTGGCTCAGCTCACTTCCTAGGCCTCCCTGAGGCTGGTGGGCAGCTGCTGAGTACAGGGGAATCCACGAGCGAGGGTGGGATGCAGGCATCACTAAGCGGTTACCAGCCACACTACTTCTAGCCCAGGGGTGTCGCCAGGCTTCGGGGCACTCTGAGGTAGCTCTGCCCCCACCAATTTGGGGACCCTGGTCTAATAAAAGATGCTCTCTGGGGCTGCTTTGACTTGGAGGTGTTCTTGTTTCACACAGCGGGTGTCATCCTCATTGTGAGTCACGGCTCCGCGCTGGACTCCTGCACGCGGCCACTGCTCGGGCTGCCGCCCCGGGAATGTGGGGATTTTGCCCAGCTCGTGAGAAAGGTACGTGCCCACTCTTGGCTCTTTGGGCCACAAAGTCAAGCACCCCAAAGACACAGGTTTATCACATCCACTTCTCGGAATGAAAACAAGTGTCTGGCTGGCCCAGGGCCACCAGGATCCACGTGCCCCTGGAGACTGTTCCCACCTGCTCTTGTGCAAAGGGCGACTTCGAGCCGGGGCTGGTGGATAGGTCAGTCATCCTCATCATCATTGGTCACTTGCTGATTTTTTACCCGTCAGCTCACGCCATAACCCCTTGCAGTGCTCATAGAAAAACAGACAGTCGGCCAGGCGTGGTGGCTCACACCTGTAATCCCAGCACTTTGGGAGGCCAAGACGGGCGGATCATGAAGTCAGGAGATCAAGACCATCCTGGCTAACATGGTGAAACCCTGTCTCTACCAAAAATACAAAAATTATCCAGTCGTGGTGGCGGGCGCCTATAGTCCCAGCTACTTGGGAGGCTGAGACAGAAGAATGGCGTGAACCTGGGAGGCGGAGCTTGCAGTGAGCCAAAATCATGCCCCTGCACTCCAGCCTGGGGTACAGAGCGAGACTCCATCCCAAAAAAAGAAAGAAAGAAAAACAGACAGTTCAGGAAGGAGTAAGCAGCTTGGATGAGGAGGGAAGAAACAACTGCAGTACTCACTTCTGGCCTCTTCTGCGGACCTGGGGCAGGGTGGCTGATGGATGAAAAGGAGCCCTTTGATCCTCTTGCCCTTGGAGTCACCCAGCACGGAACAAGCTTGAGCTGGTTGTAGCTGTCAGAGTGCTCAGGTGCTGGCAAGGGCCTTGTGAATGACAAACAGAGGATAACGCACAAGTGGCATCTTGAACAACCTTGATTATCACCCAGCAAAGCGAGAGGGTGACATCCAGTCCATGGGTGAATTGAGGCAGGGAAACTCAGGAGTGTAGATCCCACCCCCGTCCCAACCCTTCCCTGCAGATCTACTCAAGGCTGGACTCCCCGTGGTCCTGACCTTTTTGTGACATTCATGAGTCCATTGGTCGGTGCCCAGGCAGCACGTGCAGCATGGACAATGCCTGGCATTGGAGGTGCTTGAGCTCCTGACCTGGTGTCTTCACACAGCACTGCCACAGGACCACACTGGCCACAGCTTGTTTGCCATAATTTGTGGGCAAGAGAGGGTGTTGCTGAGTCCTCCTAAGCGTTCGGGGGCTTCAGAGGAGCCCAGCTCCCAGGCCCAGTCCAGTGACACCAGCCAGGCGCCTGCAGGAGGGCTTAGCTCTCTAGCTGCACCTGCCTCAGCAGCTGGATGAGAGCTTACGCACACGAGGAGCATGCCTGCCACGGGTCATTGTCACTCAGCAAGTTGGCATCAGAAACCCGAATCTCCCTTTCTTGCTCCATTTTCCTCTGCACCTGAGTAGAAACAGGCTTCCCCGGCAGTGTCTCCAGGGTGGTGTGTCCCAATTATGATCCAGATGTTTCCAAGCGCTCTGGGTTCCTGAGCCACCAGGTGAGCATTGTCCAAACAGGGCCGCTCAACCTCCCCAGGCTGCACTGGTAGAGGTCTTCGTGGATTTTCCTGGGGACTGTCCAGGCAGCCCCAGCACCACCTGCTCCCAAAGTGCTGCTCTTGCTTCTGCAAATGGTTCTTCCACACATGTGCTCTGATACATCCCTCCTGTCCCTACCCGCCTTCCCACAGCCCCATATACACACACCAAGCCCCCAGCCCCAGGCGCTCCTGGGGGTCCCTGTAACTAAGGGTGGCAGCATGGCACACGGCAGCTGCTGACAATTCCCCAAACCCATGAGCCTTTGTGGCCAAAGCTCCACCGGCTCCTTGGACCCTTCACCCCCTTCCATTGGTGCCAATCGGGAACTTCCAAGCTCCTGGACTTGCTTATGCTGATCACGTGGTGTCCACCCTGCCCCCACCCCAAAATAAGCAGGACTTGCTCGTGCGTATCAGAAAACGCAAAGGGGGCTCTGCCGAAAGATAGGCCCCCAAATCAGGGCAGCTGGAAACGGAGCACTCAGGACCCTCCCCAGCCAGCCCATCACCACCCCCCGCCCACAGCCTCTACAAGCACGAGGAGAGAATCGCCCCAGAGTCAACACCAGCCTCGCTCGAATCCCCCTGCCCATTGGCATTTTTGTAAATTTCATCTGCCTGAGGAATTTCTAGACATTAGAAAGAGGACGGAAAGAAAGAAAAGTAAAAGACAAAAAAAAAAAGGCTTCACCACAAAGCTTTGTTCCCACACATCCATTTCACAGATGAAGGGATGGAGGTCTAAAGGTTCACTTCGTGCTTTTCTTTTGGGTCTGAAAACTCAATGTCTGTGTCTTTTTGTGATGCTGAATGTGAGAACATGAGCCACTCCTTAAGTGGTGGACAGCAATCTCCACCTCAGCCTGCAGACCTTTGTAGTGGGGGTCATTCTACGCATTGTAGGATGCACCACCTTGTAGGACCTCTGCCTGCTAGGTGTCGGCAGCACCTCCATCCTCAGTTGTGACAATCAGAAATGTCTCCAGAATGACCCAGTGTCCCCTGGCTAGGGGACATCCCCCATGGGACACCGCCTGGGCAGATGTTGGTGCCGTTTGATGGTGGCAGTGCCAGCCTGGGCAGTCACAGACCCTCCAAAATAGAGGAGTGCCTGACCATTGGCTTTGGAGATAGTCTGAAGTTGATGGACTTGTAAGATATTAACAAGTGATTTAAAACTCCGTTCTAGATCCCTTCCCTGGGCATGTGCTTCTGTGAAGAAAATAAAGAGGAAGGAAAATGGGAGTTGGTGAACCCACCGGTGAAGACCCTGACCCACGGGGCGAATGCAGCATTTAACTGGAGGAACTGGATCTCAGGCAACTGAGAGCCACGGTGATGTTCTCATAACCTCAGAGTGGAGAGGCAGAGACCACGTGCAGAGGCTAGAAGATGCTGCTCTTTCCAGAGGCGTCTTAGTCTCACCCAATGTGATTTGTAAAAGCACAAGACGCACTTTTATATTCCGGAATATTTCCCTCCGGCTTTCGCCTGTGTAACTCCCATCTGTGGACCCATCCTCCACCAGCTCAGCTGTGGGGAGCACAGGGCAGATGGCTGGGTGAGGACACCCCCCTGCAGCATGTACACTGAGTGTCTGCAGCGGGGGACACAACTGCTCAGGACTCTAAATTCCAGGAATTAAAGACTCACCACAAACGAAGGATCTAACCACTTCATTTTCCATGGTCTGATCATTAAATTCCCAATCGTTTTTTCTTTTTCTGCATCCGTCACTCTTTAGCCATATCCACATGGGCTAAAACAGGTGTAATAGTCAATACAATGGGCCCAGAATACCATCTACCAGCTCAAAACTGGGTTGCTGTTCAGTGCTGTCAACACTCACGTTACTATGTCTCTGTGGTTGCTGTAACCAATGACCACAAACCTGGTGGTCATGGAAAGAACACAAAATTCATACATACACACACGCACATACACACACGCACATATGCATACACACACAGGCACACACGTGCACGCACACACACAAATACATGCACATACACATGTGCACACAGATGCACACGCACGCATGCACACATGTAGGTACACAAGCATGCACACACACATACACATACAAACATGCATACATGCACGCATGCAGACACATGCACACGAGCACACACACACAAATGCACACACTCGCACCCACACACCAAGGCATACACATACAATGCACACACAAAAACACACATCCACACACAGGCACACACGTGTTCACATGCACACACACGCGCACGCGCGCGCTTACTCTCCTACAGTTCTGGAGGTCGGAATTTTGTCGGCAGGCTACATTCCTTCTGGAGGCTCCAGGAGAGGATCCTTTCCTTGCCTTTTCTCGCTTTTAGAGGCCACCTGCACCCTCCCTCCTCAAGGATGGCGGCGTAGCAGCCTCCAAGCTCTCACCATCTCTGCCTTCACAGCCACATCGCCTTCTGCCTCTGACCCTCCTGCCTCCCTCCTACAAAGGCCCTTGTGTTGACATCAGGCCCATCCAATAACCCAGGATCAATTCTCATCTCACAAGCCTTAACCACAGGTGCAAAGTCCCTTTTGCCACATAAAGTTGCGTATTCCCAGGTCCCCGGGATTAGGACGTGAACATCTTTGAGGGTTATCCTGTAGCCTGCCGTAACATACCCCAACCCTTCCAAGCACAGCAGAGCTGCTCCTACAAGGCCTCAGACATAGGGATTTGAGACACTCCCCTTGCAGGCCTTTTTTGCCTTCTGCTGTTCTTGTTTCTAATCACGTAGAGGAGAGAAGAGGACTTTGCCAGTGGGAGAAGTAGGCTCCCCCGATTTAACGGGGCCCCAAAAGAAGGGCCACCAGCAAAGTGGAGTCTGTCCATGATGGTGATACTGAGGAAGCAGGGATGGGGTCCAGCAGGGGATGGGGTCTCCCCAGTGGGGAGTCTCATGCCCCAGCCCACAGGTCACGCCTGCTCCCACAGCCCAAACGTGTGGTGCCTCGTGCTGCAGGCAGAGATCCTAGCATGGAGCAGTGACAGTCCATCGGTCTTTCATCTTTTCTAGCCCCCGATCCAATGCAGATGTTATTTCATGATTGCAGTTTGGGGCTGCGGTAGTGGCTCTGTAAGTGCCTTTTATACTGTGAATGCAGAGACAGCGCAGGAAGGACCTGTGCTACACCCTTAGCCTCCCGCTGTGAGCACCCAGGCAAGCAGAGGGCAGAACGAAAAGGCAGCTCTTACAGAAATAAAGACGGTGAACACCCTGGGCTGTGCTGGAACCGGCCCACATGGCGTAGGATGCACAGGAGGCCAGACCCAATAAAAGGTTCCTCGCTGTTTTAGTCCATCAAACACAACCTCCTGAGAAAAAGACACATCTGTCTGCCCCTTGTTTTATTTCGCTAGTGATGTAGTTTTTCTGTGTCCAAATGTAAAGAAGTTTGAAGTTGGCACAGCCACAGAGAGCAGAGCGTGCACCCCACTCACAGGCCTGCTTCGAGTCCAGGCCACACTGTGATAACGTCTTCAGGGAGATCATCCTAGACGCATCCCAGCAGATACCGGGTAGAAAAGAGATGGATTCACTGGGATGCAGGTGGATGGGCAGTACGTCCTGCAACAAATACGCCCCACCACTGGGCACCTGGGCAGTTGTTCTTTCTCCTCGGCAAGTGTGTGGTTGGGTACAAGTCCCTCCTGGATATCACAGTGCCACGCTCACTAATCATGATGATGAATTAAAGTGCTGCCAGTCAGGGTATGGCATTGGAATCACCATCACGTATTCGGGTGGTCTGTAACGAATCTCTGGAGTCACCTTCTCAGGGGTGAAGCTTCCAGGCCCCCTACCCTGGGAAAGCCAGACACCGGTAATTCCCCCCTCGTCCTGCTGGGCTGCTCCCAGGTTTTGCAAGGAGAATGAGATGGGTTTGAAACTCAGACTTCCAGGTCTAGTGTGCAAGAAATAGCATTTTCTTGACGTTCTATGATTCTGGTTCTGTCAGACCCCCATTCCAGCGTCACGGCAGAGGACCCGGGTTGGGTGGTTCTGTTCCTCCAGAAGGAACCATTCACTGTATGACTGAGCCTTGGGGACAGAGCTGGGCTGGAAAAGCGCAGAGGCGGAAATGCCTGGTGGGATTATCATTACTGGGTGTAAACTGCCTACTCTATGAACCAATAGGAAATCCCCAAAAAAGAAAACAAAAGACTCACTCTTTCTTCTTACCTCTTCCTGGGTGGGGGCCCTTTGGTGTTTGTGAGCCAAGTCTGACCCCTGCTGACACCATCTGTATGTGGACATCTTGTCACCAAGGCCATGATATGATGCCCCACCGACATTCTCTTTTTTACTTCCTCACTGCGTGCTTGAAAAAAAAAACAAGCCTGGGCCAGGCACAGTGGCTCATGCCTGTAATCCTGGCACTTTGGGAGGCCAAGGCAGGTGGATCACTTGAGGTCAGGAGTTCAAGACCAGCCTGGACAACATAGTGAAACCCCATCTCTACTAAAAATACAAAAATTAGCCAGGTGTGGTGGCAGGCACCTGTAATCCCAGCTACTCAGGAGGCTGAGGCAGGAGAATCACCTGAACCTGGGAGGCGGATGTTGCAGTGGGCCAAGGTCACACCACTGCACTCCAATCTGAGAGGCAGAGTGAGACTCCATCTCAAAATAAATAAATAAATAAATAAATAAATATAAAAACTATCAAAGAGTTAAAAAGTAAAAGGTAAGCTGGGAAAGCTGTGTGCTTCTCATGCCGTCCAGTTCCAGCCCACCCCCTCCAGGAAGCCCTCCTGGCTGCCAGCCCATCTTGCTGTCCCTGAATCCCAGCTCAGGCGTCCTCTGCACAATTCATGCTAGTCATATCTGCCTTGTCCTGTTGTTGCTGTCACTCACCCTCTCATCTGTTACTCCTTCCCAAGGGTTGCAATAGTGACTATGTGCCAGGCTTCCTGGCAGCCCCAAGTCCAGTGGGACCCATGACTCGCCTGCAAAACTTCTCTGCTCCTATAGCCCAGTGTTTCCCAGCTTTGGCACTATTAACATTTGGGGCCAGATACATCTTTGTCAGAGCACGCCCATGCATTGTGGGATGTCCAGCAGCATCCCTGGCCCTCCCCCACTGAAGCAGCAGTACATCCCTCACCCCAGCTCACCAGTTGTGATAACCAAAAATGTCTTCACATGTTACCAAATGTCCCTGGGGGAGCAGGATCGTCCCCAGCTGAGAAGTACCGATGTATTCCCTTCACAGGGCTGCATGGAACCCTGGCCTCAGGCCTCCTGCCGGGGCACTTGGGCGTAGCGCGAATGGGCACAGGTGTGTTAGAAGTCTGGAGTCGCACCTGTGCACTCCTGCTGAGCAGACAGACCTTTATGGAGACGAAGGTTGGAAAGGAATCGGCGCACATCTCGAGCTGAACACTTGTGTGATGCTGTCAAGGGCAGCGTTCTAAGAAGAAAGGACAGAGGAAGTCCAACTAGCACTGGAACTTTGAGGACACTGCCCCAGACATAGGTGCGGGCCTGGGCTGGGGAGCCATGCGGAGGTGGGACCAAGTCCTACACAGGCCCCACTGCCTCCGTGTGATGTGGGTGGCTGTGCTGTGATGGCAACTGAGCCCTGTGTCCAGCCTCATAGTCCTCTTGGCTGGCCCCACACTCAAATTCTAGGATACTTAAGTGCACCATGGACACCATGAGGCTCCACGTTGTTGGACTCCAGTCCTTTGGCCCGGTCAGGAGCAGCCCTGACACAATAATTCTTCAACAGAGGCTTCTCCTCAACCCTGTATCATGCTTCTCCTCTCCCCACACCCTCAAGGCCAGCAGACAGCGGCTGCACACACATTCAGGAGATTGCAGGAAATCATTTCCAACAGCAAATGAGACATTGATTATTCAATACAGATAAACATCAACAACAACGCTTCATCCGAAGGAATTCCACTGAGATCCAGGGGCTCTGAATTGGAACCCAGTTCAGTCCTCTACTCATAGTGACCGTCTTACCGCTGTAAAATCATGCGGCCTGTCGACGGGTCCATGTTACTTGCAGCATCTTAGTCCTCATTCTGGAGGACATGTGCCCTCTTAGCCAGGAGCCCTGGAGGGGCTGACTTGCAGTGTCTGCTGTGTTTTCCAGTTTCCGTGATGTAAATGCACCAGGGCTGATTCTGGGCTGCCAATGTTTTGGCAGTTGATTTGCAGGCTGCGTGAAAATTTAAAACTCAGCTCTCCTGAGCTGATATGAGCCACCCCCAGCCCATCCCTGCAGCAGGCACGAATGTTACTTTGCAGGGAGAGGCCAGCTGCTGCACAGACCTGTTGGGATCATCACAGCTGTGTGCTTCAGACCAGTTCTTCCTGCAAAAGGAAACAACATTCTCTCTACAGAGGATAGAAGGACAGAAGGGCTGAGGCCCATGTGCAGGCGGGGTCAAGAGAGAGAGAGGAGACCAAGTCCCTGGGTCTAGGAAAGAGGGGTGGGTGGAGCCAGGCGGGGGCACTGAGCGGAACACTGTCTGTCCCCTGCAAGGCACTGGGCAGACTCTTGGTTCCAGGGATTCATCCCAGGCTGTGTCTCTTCTGGGATCCTTGGCCAGCAGCGACTCTGGTGCCTGGACCATACCTGAAGAGAGCCCCCAAGCTCTCGCCTCTCTCCAGCCTTGCTATTCAACCGGATGATCCCACTCCTGCCCCTCCCTGCCCCATCGCCTCAGCCACCCAGCGTGAGCCACCGGCTCCCCCAAGGCAAGACACAGCCGGCACGCTTCACACGCTCACCTTGAAGTTCAAGGTGGGAAGGTCAGTCCATCCAGCTGAAGTTCACTGCTAGAGATGTAATTGAATCAGCCCTGGCAGGAGCATTTACACCATGGGAACTGGCAAACGCTGCTGCAAGTCAGCCCCTCCAGGGCTCGCTGCTAAGAGGGCATATCATGTCCTCAGAATGAGGACTAAGAAGCTGCAAGTGACGTGGACCCATCGACAGACCGCATGATTTTACAGCGGTGAGCCTGAGGCACAGAGACTGTGTCTGAGGTCACCATGAGCAGAGGACCGAACTGAGCTTTAACGCAGAGCCCCTGGATCCCAGCGGAATTCCTTCGGATGATGCGCTGTTGTTGATGTTTATCTGCATTGAATAATTAATGTCTCATTTGCTGTTGGAAATTACTTCCTGCAATCTCCTAAATGTGTGTGCAGCCGCTGTCTGCCGGCGCATGGGGGTTCTTCATGAAAAGTGACAGAGGTCCAGCTGTGTGAAAGGCCTTTGCAAGTTGCCACAGCAAACTCCTAGAATTATGATGTACTTTGTCCTGTGTGGTTTCAAGTAAATGCCACTTCCAGTTGTCCAGTACCATTTTTTCCTAGGACTTAAGGCCACAAAAATAAATTAAGAAACACGCATGCACGTATGCCATCTTCCTGATGAAATCTTCAAACAAAGAAGTTCCCTAAGAAGTCATTAAAAAATTAATGATCTGGAAATGTCGTATTTCTCCTTCTCTCTCCAAAATGTATTTCTTTCAACCATTAACTCATTCTCTTTCATTGTGTCCCATAATGAGACAAAACTGTGTGAGGACAGTAAACCAAGCAATTTTCCAAAGAAGCTATGCACAAAAGCGATGTAAATCCGGAAGGAGAAATGCCTGCGAATGAGCTCACCGAAGCTCAGTCTCCTCCCAGGTGCCTCGCCGGAGAGGCAGCCCATTTGAGTTAGTGATTTTAGAAGACACGCTGCATTTTCTTTGCCTCCAGATATCCTTAAACCATTTTGTTCTCCTTTCCAGGTACTAATAGCACTTATTACCTAGAAAATACAACCAGACTTTGAGGAAAGGCAAGGGGCCCTATAAGTTATTTATTTTTTTGTTTCTCAAACTCTGGCCTGAGGACCAGGATTACGGGCATTGCCTGGGAGCGTGTTAGAAATGCAGGGCCTCAGGCGCCCCCATCTCCCATGTCAGCAGCTGTGTCTTAGCAGGATCCCCAGGGGGTTGCCTCACAGTCAGGGTGGAACAAATGTCCTGCCTGGTGTCCTGGTGAGTGACCAGTAGGTGGCAGGTGAGGGCAAAGTTACTGGTCCTTCGACTCCAAACAAGAACTTGCAGCTTAGCCTGTGGAGAGAAAATAGCCCATTTGATGAAACACATCTGATGATGTAAAGGATTTTTGTACTTATTCCCACATATTTAGATGCGGCAGCCCGCATACTCTTAAACCCGAACTTTAACATACTGTGACTTAGAGCCACAAACAGCAAAAGAGAGTGCAGGAACCAGAGCTCTCCAGAGAAACAGCCAGTAGGAAACAGGACCCACATCCATATAGACACAAACATACAGATACAGGCTGGGAGAGGAATGGAGAGAGGGGGATTGGCTCACACAGTTACAGAGGCTAAGAAGTCTCACCATCTGCAGGAGCCATTGGCCTCCCGTCTGGAGGCAATAGGCTTGAGACCCAGAGAGAATCGGTGTTTTCATTCAAGTCCAATGGCAGGAAAAAGTCAATGCCTCAGTTCAAAGGCCGTCAGGCATGAGGAGTTTCCTCTTAGCCTTTTGTTCCATTCAGACCTTCAACTGATTGGATGAGGCCCACCCACCCTGGGGAGAGCCGTTTGCTTGACAATCTCCTGATTCGAATGCTCATCTCATCCAGAAACCTCCTCACACACCCCCAGAGTGAGCCGGATCAAACATCTTCGCACCCTGCGGCCCAGTCAGTTTCACACACGCAATTCACCACCACATAGAAATTCACCACATAGAGCTTCACCTTGGGTGTTTTTGCCCTGGTAATGTCCTCCCATTACCAAGAGCCAGGCATTTGTCCTTCTCTTCAGGGGGTGTCACAGCCCAGCAGCAGGCCCTCTCATAGAGCAGCAGTCGCCAGCCTTTTGGCACCAGGGACAAGTGTCGTGGAAGACAATTTTTCCACGGACCGGGGTGGGGGTGGAGAATGGTTTTGAGATGATTCAAGTGCAATGACTTTTATTGTGCACTTTATTTCTATTATTACATTGTAATATGTAATAAAATAATTATACAACTCACCATAATGTAGAATCAGTGGGAGCCCTGAGCCTATTTCCCACAACTAGACAGTCCCATCTGGGGGTGATGGGCGACCGTCACAGGTCATCAGGTGTTAGATTCTCATAAGGAGCGTGCAGCCCAGATCCCTCACATGCACGGTTCACACTCCTGTGAGACTAATTCCACCACTGATCTCACAGGAAGCGGAGCTCAGGCAGTAATGACAGCAATGGGGAGTGGCTGTAGATCCAGATGAAGCTTCGCTCACTCACCCACCCACAGCTCCCCTCCTGCTGTGCGACCTGGTTCCCAACAAGGGTGGGGTGCTGTGTTACAGAGGACCCCTCCGGACCGCCCATGAGCCCACCGTCTAGTCTGCCCAACCACAGCCCACGCTCCATCCACAGCCCACGCTCCATCCACAGCCCACGCTCCCGCCTCAGCCCAAGCTCCCTCCTCAGGCTCAGCACTGGGCAGAGCTCGTCCTTCCTGCCCTCAGCCCTCGTGTGTGCAGTCCAGCCTCAGTCATCCACTCAGCAGATGTTTGGGAGGGAATGCCTGGGTGCCGTTAGCACTGCTGGGAAAGCAGCCGTGGGTCAGATACAAGCTCACTCTGAATGAGCTTATATTTCCGTGGAAGGTGTGGGCAGTGGACTCATAAGCCAGCGAGCACTAGCACCTCCTCTGCCAATACGTGAGGTGAAGAGAAGACAGCAGGGAGGGCGACCCCGGGGGACGCCACTGGAGGGCGCCATTTTACTGCGGAAAGCTGACGTCACCCCTCGCTGGCCCTCTGAGGTCCTGGCGGATTATTCTCACGTCTTCTGAGCTAGTCCTCTTGCTTTGCTCATTCCGTAAGAATAGTGAACTCCTGTTTCGACCACTAGAGTTCAGAGTTTCCTCAGTCTCGAGACCTCATAGGAAGCCCCAGGGTTGAAGTGAGATGAACAGGGAGCATCTTCTACCTGAGCATCCCTGGAGGTGACCTCGTGATCCACCTGCCTCGGCCTCCCAAAGTGCTGGGATTATAGGTGTGAGCCACCGCACCTGGACACTGTATTCTTATTTACTCACATACATACCTTGCCATGATGTTGCAGGGATGCAACATGAGTTTACTGCTCCATGCTCCTTCCACCTAGCCACCCCCGCTCCTGCCCAAGCCTGACTCCAAGCGCAGTGTTTGATCATAGTCCCCATTCCATAAGTTGTTCATATTAAAAGTGAATAAAATAATCTCCAGAGTTTAGTTGTGTATAATTCTATTTCAATAGTTGTTTTTATTGGGGTGGCAAAACTAATATAGCCTAGTTATAACACTCTTTATGATATTCATATAGCCTCTAATTTGTCAAAGTTTCTAATTCTGTGGGCACTTTTTTTTTTTTTTTTTTTTTTTTGAGACGGAGTCTCGCTCTGCCGCCCAGGCTGGAGTGCTGTGGCCGGATCTCAGCTCACTGCAAGCTCCGCCTCCCGGGTTTACGCCATTCTCCTGCCTCAGCCTCCCGAGTAGCTGGGACTACAGGCGACCGCCACCTCGCCCGGCTAATTTTTTGTATTTTTTTAGTAGAGACAGGGTTTCACCGTGTTAGCCAGGATGGTCTCGATCTCCTGACCTCTTGATCCGCCCGTCTCGGCCTCCCAAAGTGCTGGGATTACAGGCTTGAGTCACCGCGCCCTGACGGCACTCATTTTTATTGTATTTGCAAAAAGCAGTAAAATCCAGGAATGCAGTGTACTCTTGTTCCAGACCAAGCTGAGTGTTGGGCATCTGTTTCTTGCGGCCCAATAACAAGATGCAGATGAACTGGGAAGGAGGAGAGTTTATTTATTTCTGGAACCAGTTACAGGGAGAAGGCCTGGAAATTATTGCCAGACTAACTCAAAATTACACCGTTTTCCAGAGCTTATATACCTTGTAAGCTCTATGTCTACATGTAAGTGTGCGTTCATCTAAAGACATAAGTGATTAACTTATTTTAATCTATAACTAAGGTCTGAGTCCTGAAGACTTTCCTCTGGAGCCTCAGTAAATTTATTTAATCTAAATGGGTCCAGGTGCTGAGGTGATTAACCTTATCTTGCCTTCTGCTAAATCACGGAGGTCTGGGGAGTTCCTTCAGACCTCCAATAAACTTGTTTGTGGAAGCCAGGGGAGTTTTTTTAACCCCAATAAAACTTGTTTAATCCTAAATGGGTCCTGTTAAGAATTCTTTCATTATTTTGTCATGCTTTAAGGTCCAGGAAAGGCCTAGGCAAAACCCTTGGTGGCTTTTGTTACATTTCAGCCTTTGTATAAGGGCACTGGCTTTTTTTAGCTTTTAATATTTAACTTAACCACTCGGTCAGTACTAAAACAGTTGTTACGGAGGCCTGCATGAGTGAAACCTGGCCTGCCACGCTCTGTTTAATATACTCTTAAAAATCCAAATTCTAGAAAATTGTTTTCAAATCAATCTATTTTATGCAGCAGGTGTGTTCAGGATTGCAAGTGGATAAAACGAAACTGAATGGATGTAACCAGGCAGCACCAATAACTACCAGGTAAGGGTTTCCCACCTGGAGGTGTCAAATGAAGCATGTTCCCAGCACTCCCTCACGCGGTCCTCAAGATCACAAAGCTAGCTAGCTGTGACACTGATGCCTGAATCTGGCACCTGGAAGTTACCTGTCTTTGGACTGGACAACTGTTACACTGAGCCATGAAAGCTGGTGTTTCTCAAAGTGTGGCCCCTGATCTAGCAGCACCTGTCCTCACTGGGAACTTCCTTCGAATTCATATGCTCAGGGTTGGATCAGAAATTTGGGATGAGGCCCGGCCATCTGTGATTGGACAAGCCCTCCAGGTAATTCTGATGCGGCTCAGGCTGAGAACCATCGCTCTTGGGGAAGTGGCTTTGTAGGGGAATGTCACTACAGATCCAATACAAAGAATGGTTCTGGGAGGTTGGCGGTCAGGTGTTCATGTCAGGTTTGCTCACAGGCAAGACTCCTGTGTGACAGGAAGATGATCCTGTGACTTTATAACTACAGATGCGTGTGTGTGTATGTATCTAGGTGTGTGTGTCTTTGCCATTGTATACACGTGTTTTTTTCTTCCTACAGTGTTTTTTTCCTCCTTCATCACAGTGTGATGAAGAATCACATTGCAGGATCTTCACAGAAATTCCCCCTTGTGATCTGAGGCTCTGCAGAGCAATGGCCCCTCCCGAAAGCAGCCCCAGTTCTCCATTTCCCTCCTGGCCCCACCCTTGATCACGGCTCCTGAGCATTTTGGGTTTTGCCCAGGGACTCACTAACAGCTCTGAGCAGGAAGTTCTCACTACAAAGATTCAGCTGTGGGAGAAAACCCTGTCATTTCCACAGGTGAGGTGGGGTGTGAGGGCAGGGCTGAAGTGCCACTGGGCTCGCTGGGGAGCTGCGGAGACTATCGCTTGCCTTCCAGGAGCCCTTATGCTGTGCCAGCTTCCACAGGACTGTGGTGGAAATGTGGTCAAGGTCGTAGGAGCAGGCCACACGGGGATAGTTCATGCACTGAGGGAGAGGTGTGGAGCCTCTGCTTCCGATGGGACTTCCAGGGATGCTCACAATGGCAAATGGGCTGCTGTTACCTCCTAGCACTGGACTCTGGGTCACCCGCACGTGTAGGTCACTTCCTTGCTGGTCGGCAATGGGGCACAAGTCACCACGGCATGCGTTGCTCTTCAAACTCTCTTCAGTGATAGCACAGGAGGAAGTGCAGGCAGTGGGCAGGGCATGTTCAGTGATAGCACAGGAGGAAGTGCACGCGGTGGGCAGGGCATGTTCAGTGATGGCACAGGAGGAAGTGCAGGCAGTGGGAAGGGCGTGGGGGTTCATGTGGTACTCCGTCACTATGGCAACTAGAGATCATAGAGCCACAGTCACCAGCCCCCTGGGGCACCTGCCCAGGGAAAAGGAGAAACGTAAAACCATGAGCATATAATTAAGAATAGGTGTAGAGACCTAGCGGCTTCCAGGGCAGCTTTGAAGGGATCCCTCATCTCTCGGGTCCTGGGACACCTGTGCTGAGGGCCAAGCATGGGCCTGATTGTAAGGGGGCAGCACTGAGGTGCCAATTAAATGCTCAACCCTGCCTGATCTCTTACAAGGAAAGGGTGTGATATGTCCCCACCCGAATCTCATGTTCAATTGTAATCCCAAGTACTGGAGGTGGGGCCTGGTGGGAGGCGACTGGATCTTGGGGGTGGATTTCCACCTTGCTCTTCTCGTGATAGAGTTCTCACGAGATCTGGTTTAAAAGGACGTGGCACCTCCTCCTTCTGTCTTCCTCCTGCCCTGGTCACGTAGGACGTGCCTGCTTCCCTTTTGCTTTCTGCCTTGACTGTAAGTTTCCTGAGGCCTCCATGCCTCGCTTCCTGTACAGCCTGCAGACCCCTGAGCCAATTAAACCTCTTTTCTTTATAAATTACCCAGTCTCAGGTAGTTCTTTATAGCAGTACAAGAACAGACTGATACAAGGTGTCCGTGGGGAAAGACCCAGTGGAGAGATTTGGGCAGAGATGAAAGAGAGGCTGGAAATTTGGAGCTGCCAATTCCCCTGAACCCCTGTTGTCTACAGAGGCGGCGCCCCTTTGCTCTCCCTTCTCTTTCTCCCCTCCCTCTCCTCTTTTCCCTTCCCCTCCATTTTGTCCCCTTTTCCTCCTTTCACCTCCCGTCCCACATGGAACCCAACATTCCTCTGTTAAAAAGTCTTGTAATGACTGCACCTGGGGAAGCTGCCTCCTGAGCTGATGCCAGTTCCCCAGGACCCACCCCACACCTCTCATTGCCTCCAGTCCCAGAAAACAGTTGAGACCAGCAGAGGCAGAGTGAGGAGGCCCAAGACCTCCCTGGGAGGAGATTGCCTCAACATGGAGCTGCAGGTCCACTCTAGCAGGTAGCAGCTAGAGCCTGGGAGCAAGCGTGGGGTGGAGTCTGACAGTGCCTGCTCCACGTGGAAGAGAGGGAGCCTAGATTACGCTGGGTTTCAGCGTTTAATATGTTGGCTCAAACCCTGAGAAAGTGGTTAATAATCCTCCATGTTGGCTAATTGGACAAAGTTAATGGGATCGAAAAGCTTGAAATCCTGGCACACTATAAAGAACAGAGCTCAAAGTCTCAAGGAAATAGAAATGTAGAAAGGCACCTACTATTTGCAACTGTCTCAGACCTTCCCTAATATGCCTCTTCCCCAAGGGGCCCGGAAGAAGAGAGGAAATGCGTTGGTGAGTCCTTCACCAGCTCTGTGGACTGTCCTCTGTGGGCTGGAGGCAGCGCCACTCTAAGCACCAGAGTAGGGGTGGCTCTTAACCATCAGAGACAAGGCAGGTTTCAATGCCCCAAGGAGCAAGGGATTGCAGGTAACAGTTGTTTTGACCCATACTTGTCTATGGCAACGGGTCCTTGGTCACAGCCACCCCAGACATGAGACAGAGGCCTACTAAGTGCTACTTGACATATTTAGGTGGGAAAAGCCCAGGTCTGCTAAGAAGAATTCTGCCTTATGGCTAAGTCCCAGGCACCAGACTTAAGGCAGTTATGCCACCTTTACCACAGGTTTCCAGCATGAGGGCCCTTGAACTCTGCTGTGGTGAGAGGCCATCTGATTCCTGCCGGGATCCTGACTGAGAAGATGGTGCCTTCACAGACCTCACATTTCAGTGAGGGGGAGGGTCAGCACAAAGGTAATTATGCAAATTAACACAGCAGGAAATTCTTCTTATCAGGAGATAACAGTACAAAGTCATGCACAGCACATCCTGTTAAACCAAAATACAAAGTAAATAGTGAGAAGTAGGATTTGATTTAGAGTCTATGTTGATCAATTAAATTAAAAATTATGAACATTGGTCCATTTTACTTTGTATTTTAAAAAGGCAAATTAGGCAAAATTGCAACTATGCCCAAATTCTTAAAATCATAGTAAGTCAACATTAACGGTGGCAGTGGAGTTCTTATACTTTTTCTGACTATGTTTTATGAGCAGAACGCCACATTTTTAACTTCATGTTTGACGTAATACATCATGTGTTCCGCAAGAGAGTAATTGTTACAAAATATGTATAGCCTTTGATTTTCCCCAGCGCTCTTCATCATCTTTTGAATTAAATTCCTTGTTTTGTCAGGGCTGGTTTGTTTCTGTTTGTTTGTTTTTTTTAATGCCCTAAGTAAGGAAACAAAGGACTAGTTGTTGACAGTCTCATACCCTATTGTTACTTAGTCTCATTTTTCGAGAATCTCCTTTGTCAGTAGCTTTGTGTATAATTTGAGCAATCTCCCAACATAACCTCAATCAATTCCATGAAACCTTACAGCGTTTGCAAGATTGAAAATTTCCTTTTGCCATCCATTGTTGTTACATTTGTAATGAGTTGTGGAAAATTTGACAATCAGAAAAATTGATTGCCAAGCGCGTGGACACAATGGTCAGAGGCAGAGAGATGCTCACGCTAAACAGGGCAGGTGTTCAGTGAGGGTACAGCGTTTAAATGGTGCGTTTGTGGCAAATATTTTCAAGGCAGTCTGACCACTTTTGCTTCTCTACCAACTTTCTAATATAGGGTCTGAATAACGAATCCTTGGAGGGCATCCCTGGCCTACCCCAGCCCGGGGCACAGTGCCTGGCACACCTTTAGCTTTCCAGAAATAGTTATTGACTGGATGAATTGCAAATTACGGTAAATGGCATTGGGAAAAAAAAAAAAACAGCCAAATTAAAAGAGTTCCATTGAGCAATGAATGATTTGCGAATCAGGCAGCCAGGGTAGGCTTAGAGATTCCAGCCACGTGGTAGAAGCTTATTTATGGACAGAGAAAGGAGAGTGACGTGCAGAAAACAGAAGTGAGGTAGGGATGCAGCTGGATTAGTTACAGCTCGGCGTTTGCCTTATTTGAATGCAATGCGAATAGTTGGCTACATTTGATTGGCTGAAACTCAGTGATTGGCACAGGTATAGGCTATGCTCTTCTTACACCTCCACTTGTTAGTGTTCATGACTTACAAAGAAACCTTTAGGCTGAACTTAAATATGTAGGGAGGCTAAACCTGGTTTAACAGCATAAAGAAAAACAAAAGAGCTAGGAAAGAGGACACCAGAGAGGCCTTGAAGAGTCTAGAGGCAGGGAAGGCCTCTGTGTGGGGTGAAATGGGAGGAAGAGGCTGAGGAAAAGAGGAGTATGGGGCAGGAGGTAGGGGTCAGGTCGGGCGAGGGCACCACGTGTGAATGTGAGGCAGGAGGGCAGCAAGGTGGAGATGGGGAAGGCGCGATGACGTGAGCCCTGCAATGACGCTTATCTCTGTAAACCACAGAGCAGCAGCAGTGGACAAGGACAGAGGCAGCAAACACAGGGCATGGTCCCCTCCCCACCCCGGGGCCAACGGCCCTCACGTGTCACTAAGGAAGAATGACTTAGGAGAGCAGTGCCTGACCAGCTCCAGCAGGGCCTGGGATCTGTAATCCCGCTTGAGGGCTTCCAGAATTCCAGTGCTGCATGCTACTTTAGGTTTAGAAATAAAAGTATTCAGCTAGGTTTGGTGGCTCATGGTGCCTAAAGTGTAATCCAACACTTTAGGAGGCCAAGGTGGGAGGATCGCTTGAGCCCAGGAGTTTAAGATCCCTCTGGGTAACATAGCAAGACCCTGTCTCTATAAACATAATGAATCTGGCTTGGTGGTATTCAACTATAGTCCCAACTACTAGGGAGACTAAGGTAATAAGATCTCTTGAATTAAGAGGTTGAGGCTATAGTGGGCTGTGATTGCACCACTGCACTCCAGCCTGGGCAACAGAGTGAGACCCTATCTCTAAAAAAAAAGAAAGAAAGAAAAGCATTCTCATAGTGTGATTCCCTTGTACCTGTAACGGGTTCATTGCCTGATGCACTCTGCAAATCCATATTTGCCAAGACCCCGGGCTACAGCAGAGAAAGCGGCTTAATCCTGGGGCTACCAGAAGAGGAGATGGCAGGAAACCTCAACCCCATCTCCCCAGGGAGTGTGGGGCTAGGGTTTTTCAGGGTTCTGGCATAGGCTGCAGTGTGGAGATTGTTGATAGGTTGGAGAGTGTGGAATGAAGACTGTGGACAGGGAGATGGAAAAAATGGTGTTGTCATGCTGACTTGGTTCCTGTTGTGGGGATCTTCAAACCAGTTGGCATCAGCTGTTCTGCTGGAATTCAGGATCTGCTTAAGCAACTCTTAAACAGAAGCCTTACGATTCTAACAGCAGAGAAGTTCCTATCTATAGGAACAGTGGGGTGTAGATTGTTGGTATCGCATGCTATGGGACTTGCCCTTACAAGGAAGTGGGTCAAAGTGCAGCCTGATTAATGTTTAATTATAACAAGATTTCTGTCCAGAACTATTCTTAACCCTGAACCATGGCTCCACCATGATTTCAGATAGTAGCAGCAGCTCCCTTCACCCTCCACCTTTCTTTCTCCACCCCTTTCTACCGTCTGTCTCTTCCCTGCCTCCTTCTGTTAATGGTGCCCTGACCACCGTTCCTCCCCTTTCTCCACTATCCACTTGCCCATTCAAAACCACCACCACAACCACGAAATGCTGTGTGCACACCCAACTAGAGTGTCTTCTGAGGCTGGGATCTCAGGACAGGAGAACAGAGAAGTTATCCAGGGTCAGGGCCAGTCCTCACACCTGCTGCGGGAAGAGTAGGTGGAGTTGAAGGGTGTCTCCAAGGTGAAGATCCCAAAACCCCCTCTCAGGAAGGCACTGATGCAGGGTGGTGCTAGACATCCCCTAGACAGGCTCCAGTGAAACTGCCTTTGCAGTATATTATGACAGTAAGAGAAGTCTGACATCGTCGACTCTATCTTGCTTCTGACTACCATGCCATCCTTGGTCATTCCTGGGCATAGGCCAAGCTAACTTTGGGGAGAATTTATAGTTTAACCTGAAAGCAAGGATGATAACAGTCCCTTCCTAAACTTAACCTCATCCGTGCTCAGGAACTGAGAACCACCTTATAAGACTAATGAAAGACCACAAGAATAGGATTATAGGAGGGACCTGAATTCTGCTAAAATGTAGGCATAGTTTCTATAATCCCTTCTTTCCAGGGGCCATGTGGGGATTTTTACAATTACTTCTATAAATAACATCACTATTGTAGAACCTACATTTTTGTTTTTTGGGGGGTTTAAAAAGTTTTTCCAGACTGACCCCATGGGGACCCAGGACTTATGACTCAACCGGTCTTGTGGCCCCACCCAAGTGTGGACTCAACACATGAGGATGCTTTTCTGCACCCCTGTGATTTTATCCCTAACCAATAAGCAGCACCCATTCTCTAGCCCCCGGCCCACCAAACTGTCCATAAAAACCCTAGTGTCTAAGCCTTCGGGGAGAATGATTTGAGTAGTAACTCCAGTTCTTCTGCATGGGCCAGCCTCGTGTCAGTGACACCCTTTCTCTACTGCAATGCCATGGCTCGGTAAATTGATTTTGTCTGTGCAATGGACAGGAAGAGCCCATCGGATGCTTACACTGGCAGAGGGGCTGCTCTGAGGATGCCGATGCCAAGGAGACTCAAGAGAGCTGGCAAAGGCCAGGAACAGCCCAAGGTGGTAAGGATATCTGAAATAGGAATCACGTACATCTTGAGATCAAGATGAATATCTTAATATTTCAGTTTATGATAAAGGTATTTGGTGATCGAAACTTTTCTCTACCCAGAGTCACATGCTGCAGGCTCCATACCTGGTCAGCTCCTGCCAGAGCCAACTTTCTGCAGATAGCAGCTGTCCACGCTGGAGAAATTACAAAAAGCAATTGCCTGATGCCAACGGAGAGTGAACAAGATGCAACCAATTCTGGAAAGGAGTTGACACTTGGAAGAAAGAAGGGCAGCGGAGAACTTCTGTCATGAAGGCTGTGGCGGTGGCGATCGCAGCTATGAAGAGTGCCCAAAGGAAAACAGAGAACCGCACGCAGCCTTTCTGGTCTGCAGAGCCAGTGGACTAAGCTCATGGCAGCCGCAGCTGATAAACCGCAAGTGAGCACCCAGAACAGAAAAGGCCACAAGGGGGAGCCTGTGGCTAAACTCTGCCCAAATTAGATCATCAGAACTTCAGCCTTTGGTGACATAAGCTCTCATCTGCACGTCTTCCAGCCAAATGGAAAGTGAGCACTCCCAGTACAAAAACCAAGTGCACTAGACTTCCAGCCACTGGCCTGAGCTCTTCCCCCAACAATGACTCTCCGCCGCTCCCAGCTGTCCTAATTGAAACTCAGAGTGGAATACCAAGATCTTCTTGAAACAAACAAACAAAATTCAAACTTCTCATCAAGGACGAAGTTGAGAAAACAGCAACAGTTTGTTCTTGAGCCACAGATTAAGCATAACCTTGCTTCTGACAAAGGACAGAAAATGTAGAGGATTTCTGTAATTCGAAGAATAAGACAGCTCAATACAAACTTGAAACATATTTGAACAGGCATTTCCCAAAGGATGATATACAAATATCCAATTAGTACGTGAATGAATGCCCAATGCCATTCATATTAGCTAAAAAGGACACGATGGGGCAACCGATACAATGTGAATATGCAATATGGATTACAAAAATTATATCAATGTGAAATTTCTTAATTTGACAATTATACTGTAGTTATATGAGAATATCCTTGTTTTTACAAAACAGATACTGAAATAAGCATATCATACTCAGAAGGCTGTGAAGAAATGGTGTATGTCTACTGTGTATTTATATGTTCTCTACATGCTATTCTGTCTGTCTCTCTGTCAGCAAGATGATAAAGCAAATGGGGCAAGATGCAAATAATTGCTGAGTCTGGTTAAGAAGTATAGAGGAGTTTCACTCTCTATTCTTGCAAGTTTTCTTTAAGTTTAAAATTATAGAAAAATAAATTACAAAACATCAAACACACTAAAAAGTACTGAAGTTTTCAAGAACGAATGGAGTCTTGTCAACAGGACAAAACAGTGGCGTGAAGAAGCTACAACTGGCCAAAGTTGTGTCTGTCTGTGCGTCATAAAGGAAAGTGATTGGAGTGGATTGAAATGCATTGACTCAGTGAACATTCATGGGTCCATGGTGACTATGCAAAAAAGATCCAGAACAAAGGGACTTGTCAGCTTTGAAGCATCTGCTAAACTAACACCTTGCTTATAAAATTGGTCATTCAAGGGAAAGAATGAAAGGTTTTATTCTGTTTTTCTAGGAGGAGCTGCATTTCATGGGAACCAAATAAATCCATGATTTACAGCCTAATAAATTCAGAAGGAACAGTGGAGTTGGAAAAACACCATCTTGCAAACCACACTTGTAGTGGGCTGAATCATGACCCCAAAGATACCAGGCCCTGATCATTATCTGGGGTTAACTGCTAACAGTGGTTCAAACAGATGGGCTATGCCTTAGGCTGTAATGAAGGAGGAAGTCTGTAGCACCACAAATGTGAATTCCAGCTAAGAACATTACCGTGAATCCACCAAACCTTTAGCTCTAGCTTCTTTGGCACTAAGAAGTGCCCGGAGCTTGAAGAACAAGAGAGCCCAGACAAGCCCAGAAGGTGAGATATTCTGCCAGGCAGCCTGCCCAGTCCCTTCAAAGCCAGTAACATGAAAGGGACTGCACCAATGAAAAGAATGGGGTGCAGGGATTTCCACGAAGCGCCAGCCTCCAGCTTCAGACAGAGTGTCCACCTGGACCTGTGTTTCGTCTGTTTTGCAGAAGTGAAGCATTTTAACCATAATCGTGCCTCTGCCACTTTCCCCTTTAATTTCAATCAGACATGTGTCCCCTCAGGTGGAAGGGCATTGAAGTGGCCACAGGCACTTTTAGAATCTGTTTCAGGGGGCACTGATTAAATTGAATCAAGGGTAGATATGGGGATCTGGGTTCCGGAGAGTATTTGTATATGCCACTGGTTTGCAGTAATTTTCTTTTCTTTTTTTTTTTTTTTTTGAGATGGAGTCTCGCTCTGTTGCCCAGGCTGGAGTGCAGTGGCCGGATCTCAGCTTACTGCAAGCTCCGCCTCCTGGGTTTATGCCATTCTCCTGCCTCAGCCTCCCGAGTAGCTGGGACTACAGGCGCCCGCCACCACGTCCAGCTAGTTTTTTTTTTGTATTTTTTTTTTTTTTAGTAGAGACGGGGTTTCACCGTGTTAGCCAGGATGGTCTCAATCTCCTGACCTCGTGATCCGCCCGGCTCGGCCTCCCAAAGTGCTGGGATTACAGGCTTGAGTAATTTTCATATGTAGTACAGTTGCTGCCACCTGTCATGGAGTAGTATCACTTCCAGAAATACTTCTAACACCCATTTTGCTATGGTCACGTAATGGAGACACCTAAGTGCAGGGTCAAAGACACGTAAGTGCAGGGTCAAAGGTCAAATCCCAGGATGAACCTGTCCTCTAGCTCCAGCAACATTGCGTGTGGGAGTGTAGAAGAAACTAGGTTCGAAGTGCACTGAGTCAGAAGCCAGCCTATGGAGATTATTTCAATCATGCGACGTGGAAAACTGTAACAGTACACTGATGGCTGCTTCTAACCAGAATATCTCCTGTCAGGGGTATGATGATACATCATATACTTTTTTTGTTCTTTTTTGAGACTGGGTCTCAACTCTATTGCCCAGGCTGGGGTGCAGTGGTGTGATCACGGCTCACCGCAGCCTCAGCCCCCTGGGCTCAAGTGATCATCCTGCCTCAGCCTCCTGAGTAGCCAGGAAGCCAGGCTAATCTTTGTACTTCTTGTAGCGATGGGGTCTTGTTATGTTGCCCAGCTGGTCTTGAACTCCTGGTGCTCAAGTAATCCTCCACTCAGCCTTCCAAAGTGCTAGGATTACAGAAGTAAACCACCGTGACCAGCCCATCGTATCATATCATCATATATATGTGTGTATGTATATATGTGTGTGTGTATATATATGTATATATATGTATGTATATATGTGTGTATGTATGTGTGTGTATATATATATGTATATATATTTTTTTGAGATTGAGTCTTGCCCTGTCACCCAGGCTAGAGTGCAGTGGCGTGATCTCAGATCACTGCAACCTCTACCTCCAGGATTCAAGCGAGTCTCCTTCCTCAGCCTCCCAAGTATTTGGGATTACAGGCGCCTGCCACCACTCCTGGCTAATTTTTGTACTTTTAGTAGAGATGAGGTTTCACCATGTTGACCAGGCTGGTCTCGAACTCCTAAACTCAAGTGATCCACCCACCTCAGCCTCCCAAAGTGGTGAGATTACAGATGTGAGCCACAGTGCCCTGCCCCTATCATATCTAATTTTGGATGAGAATCATCTGCAATTGGATTTATCAGCATGCCTGTTTGTCATTCGCAATCCTGTAGCAGTTTTGTGCATGGTGTTATGTTTGTATGTGAAGATGAATGTTTTATGCCCCTCAATTATCAGTAATGAATAAACCACCCTAAAGAAACAGTGTAATTATCTTGCTAATATCCCTATAGAAAATATTACAAAATTGTCGTAAAAAGAGGTAATCAAAGGGTATGCTGGAAAAAAATGCAGGAAAAGACGTATTACAGAGTTGTATTAAGCAGTGAATTAATAACAATATTCTAATAGTTTTCTAGATTTTGTGCTGCTTATTCACTTTTCATTTGTAATTTTATTATAATTTATTTTCCTATTCTAAATAAACATTTGTTTTAACCTAATTTTATATTCATAATGCTGTATGTGCTTTCTTTTTTAGATTTTTTTTTTAATGTATTTCATTAAGCCAGGCATGGTGGCTCACGCCTGTAATCCCAGCACTTTGGGGGGTTGAGGTGGGCGGATCACCTGAGGTCAGGAGTTCGAGACCAGCCTGGCCAACATGAAGAAACCCTGTCTCTACTAAAAATACAAAAATTAGCCAGGTGTGGTGACTGGCGCCTGTAATCCCAGCTACTTGGGAGGCTAAGGCAGGAGCAACATTTGAACCTGGGACAGGTTGCAGTGAGCCAAGATCACATCATTACACTGCAGCCTGGGCAACAAGAGTAAAACTCCATCTAAAAATATATATATATATTTCTTTAGAGACGGGTATCACTATTTTGCCCAGGCTAGACTCAAACTCCTGGGCTCAAATAGTCCTCCTGCTGCAGCCTCTCGTGTAGCTGGGACTATAGCTCGTGCCACCACACCGGGCTTGTGTGCTTTGTCTTAAGGAGGCCTTCTTCCATGAAAGGGCTGTGTATGCAAAGTAGTCCCCAAATGCCAAAGGAGCCAAGAAACCAAAGGAGAAGGCAGACAAATCCAGCTTGCCAGTATTGGTTGATGTATTGGGGAACTTACACATGGAAGCGTAGCCCTGGGCAGCCACAGGACAGGTGACTCTCTGCACTGTTACTCCCCAGACCCGGGGCTTATATACCACAGGGAAAGAGCATATATGCTCCAGCAAGACAAAGGCAATCTTCAGTACAGCAAGAATGCCGTGTGCACTATGGCCTCTAATTTGTGCGGTAACGTCAAGATTGACACGTTCTTACACTAGAGACAGTAGATAAAGCGGAAACCAGGAGGTGTTCACGGGACTGGGGCCGATCAGACGTCAACATGGTGGGTTAGCATCCAAGAGGGAGCCACTTTTGTCTCCACATGCCCCCTGTTTAGAGACATAGCCCCCAGATTATGTCTCTAAAGGACATTTTGGGGTGAGCTGTTTCAGGGTGAACCAAAGATGTCAGGGATGAACTGAAAACCAACTCGAAAGGACATTTTGGGGTGAACTGATGACACTTGGCCTCTGAGTAACTCAGGGAAGGGGAGGGTGCGTGAAGCAGAGCCATGCAAGATGGGGAGTCAGGCTCCCCTGGGAGGTGCTCGCTTACCTACCCAGGAAGAAGGGGGCAGCCTGGCGCTGGGGAGAGAAAGGAGAGGCAGAGTCTGAGACAGTCCTCAAGAAATGTGAACGAGGTGCAGGTGGCAGCCTCCAGCACACTAAGAAACCAAAGCATGTGCAAAGCAGGCCAAAGCCTGGCCTGCGGGCGGCCCTTCTCCCCAGCCACCTGCAGGGCCTCCACAGTGGCCTGGGCTCCACACGGAGAAGGGAAGGAGTGGGAGGAAGCCCTGTAGGGCAGCGGGTGATCTCCTACCTGAGCCAGCCATGTACCCATCACACTGCATTTGAGGAGCGTTGCATATGCCAGTCCTCGTGTTCTAAGTGCTTCCTACCTCCCTTGTGGAAAATCTGAGAGAGAGGTTTGGGTACAGAATTACTCTCCTAGCTCAGCCAGAAGCCAAACTTCCATTCACCGTCTCCCGCAGAGTTACAGTTTTCTCTATCCAAGGAGAAGACACCACTGAAAAGCCATGGCAAAACCACCTGGTAACCTTCAGTTTACAAAACTTGAAGCAGAGGCTATTTCAGAAAGAAAGGATAATAAAGAGGTTTATTTGCTATTATAAACCGACTTAACACACAGCTGAGAAAGAAAGACTAAAAATCCTCTAATAAAGATTGTTAACTGACAGAAGCATTTTGTTTTTGTTCATTTTTTGAGACAGGGTCTCGCTCTGTCACCCGGGCTGGAGTGTAGTGGTGAGGGTCTCGGCTCACGGCAACTGCAACTTTCCGGACTCAAGCGATCCTCCTGCCTCAGCCTCCTGAATTGCTGGGACTACATGTACACAGCACCGCGCCCGGCTAATAACAGAAGCATTCTTACGATACGATCTCCTCTCAGCTCACTTCATCTTAGTCCTGGAGGTCTGATTGTCTAGTTTCTTCTTCTTCAGAATTAATGTTTCCTGAAAAGAAAAGAGAAACATGAGTATATCACATATTTGCTTTGTTCTATTTTTTAAAGTCTTTATTCACTAACAGATCTTTTGCCAAAAAAATTATTATAACTATTAAGCATTCATTAGTCAAAAATGGAATGTTAAATTTTATCTCATACGCGTTTCAACAGTTTTTTCTTTTGGTATCAGAAATAAAATAAGTAAAATACATACTCAAAGTAAATGCTAAGACAAGACTGTTATCCTCAGTAACATCAGTAATCCTCTTATGCCTGCACACCTGTCCAAAACAGCCAGCTTTGTGGATAAAACATGTAATTGCTTGGCTGTTAATTAAAAGAAAAGCAGCTGGGTGCAGCGGCTCACGCCTGTAATCCCAGCACTTTGGGAGGCCAAGACAGGCGGATCACTTGAGGTCAGGAGTTGAAGACCAGCTCGGCCAACATGGTGAAACCCCGTCTCTACTAAAAATACAAAAATTAGCTGGACGTGGTGGCGCATGCCTGTAAACCCAGCTACTTGGGAGGCTGAGGCAAGAGAATCACTTGAACCTGGTGGCGGAAGTTTCAGTGAGCTGAGATTGCGCCACTGCACTCCAGCCTGGGTGACAGAGCAAGACACCATCTCAAAAAAAAAAGCAGAAATTTGCCACATTCTTATAAGATGCTACATTTAAGTGTTTTGTGAAAGGTGGAGTTATTTTTTATTATTAATTAAACTCTATAACTTTTACTGTTGGGCATATTAAAGAAGAAATTAGTAGGGTAAGTCTCCAATGTAATGTGGGATTCGTGATGAATACATGTTGAACTTGGATTATTTTGATAAATGTTCTGCCAGCTAAGCCTATTTTGTATTACTCCCTTTTCACTTAGGGCCCTCCTGACACTGTGGGTGTGACCCTTTGCTGGGGGCTGTCCTGTGCCCTGCAGGGTATTCAGCACCGTCCCCAGCCTCCACCCAGGAAGATGCCAGCAGCACCTCCCACACCATCCTCCCAAGTCTCCAGACATTGCAAATGTCCCCTGGAGCCCCCAAAACCACTGAGTTAAGGGGGTGTTCCCTCTGTCCAAGGCAGCGCATGAACCCACAGTCTCAGATGCCCGCTGGTACTGGGCATCATCCACCGGGTCCCACCTCTCCCAGTCTGGTTTTCAGGATTCCTCCTGCTCCATGCCCTCCATTATCTCCTCCACCAAAGTTTCTGGGGCCTCCTGCCTTGCCTGGCTCCAGGGTACCCATCCTCATTGCCCCAGAGAAGCTCTGAAAGCAAGCCTGATACAGGCAATCCCTACAGCCCCCAGAGGTCCCGTCCACTGGGCTCAGCGTCAGGTTCAAAGGCTATCTGGTTCCAAGGGAAAGGGGCCACCTCCCTACCCCCACACTCTTCTGCTGTCAGACTCTGCTCTCTGCCTGGAATTTCCTTCCTGGTTTCACCCATTCCTTGCCACCTCCCTCCCAGCTAACCCAGAGTATCCTGGTCCTGCCCCAGGTGAGTCATTACCTCTCCTGGGTAGATGGTAACACGTCCCTGTCACTGCAGGGAACTCACTGATTCCTTTATTCCAGCTTCCCATTAGGTATTGAAGGATGAGAGCCCAGCCCCTCACTTCCACACTGCCTATCAAACCCAGTGTCTCCCCCTCCAGCTGTGCTCCACTGTGGCTCAGGACTGACATCTGTGGGCACAGCTGGATGCTGCTCTGACACCGTGCATACTCTAGCCGCGCAGTCCTAACAGAATCCTGTGGACCCCCTACCCACCAGGGCTCACTCTATCCACCCTGTGCAAGTCAGAGAAGCAGAGACCATGCTCACTTGCAAAGCCAGGTTTCCACCTGACCCCACGTTGCACCTCAGCACCGCCTCACTGAGTTCATCGCTACGGCGCTCAGGGCAATTACCGATCGCGAAAGTCTATGCATGCTTCAAGCATCTAAGAGAAAACGCTTTATGTGATTTCATTATTTCAGGTATTATTTTCAAAGGAATGGGAAGTATATTCTTAATTTACAACAGAGATAAACTAAGTGGAATGGGACTGCAGACCCTGTGTGCGAGGCCACCGTGCCCACGCTGTTCCCAGATGGCCCTTTCCCTCACAACCATGATGCTCTCTTTCAGTCAGATGTGAAAAGTGCGTTAAGGGAGGAGAGTCCTCTCTCCGGGCTTTCTGCAAGTGCCCACAAGCACTTGGGGAAAGATGTTTAAAGATTCCAGGAACCCGAAGCTTCAGTCAGTCAGAACTGAGGTCAGATCCCTGCCTTATGAGCTGGCAGAGGCAGAAGTTTCTAGATTAATCTTACATCCAAACGCATTTAAAAAGAGGTAGTTCCCAACAGCACTCATCTTAAACCACACTCCCGTGAGTCAGCCCTGCTAAAAATCATGCAAATCCCAACACTTTGGGAGGCCGAGGTGGGCGTACTGCATGAGGTCAGGAGTTTGAGATCAGTCTGTCCAACACGGTGAAACCCTGTCTCTACTAAAAATACAAAAAAATTGGCCAGGCATGGTGGCATGCACCTGTAATCCCAACTACTTGGAAGGCTGAGGCAGGGGAATTGCTTGAACCAGGGAGGTGGAGGTTGCAGTGAGCCAAGATCGCACCACTGTACTCCAGCCTGGGTGACAGAGCGAGACTCCGTCTCAAAAAAAAAGAAAAAAAAAAAGAAAAAAAATCACGCAAGAAAAGAAACCCAGGCTCTGCATGTCTGACGGGGCTCTCCAGCCTGGTGGCGGTCCTCCTGTGACAAAGAGCATGGGCACTGCTGCACACCCAGGCCATTCTCACTGCAGCCTAGCTTGCAGGAGGGTGCAAGGGAGTAATGTTTTGCGATGGCTCCAGTGAAGGCTCACAGGGGGCCCCCTAAGCCTTCCCCAAGTCCCTGGGGCCCAGCTGAAGGCAGACCTTGGTGGAGGGAAGAGGAATCCCACTGTTCATGGCCCCTGTGGGCAGGCCCTCGCCCCACTTCCCTGCGCAGGGACCTCACCCTCGTCCATGTCATAGCGGAACTCCTCCTGGTCATACTCCCGGCTCTCCTCCCGGAGGACATCTGCGTCTTCATCTCCAGGCCTCATGTCCGTCTCACCCTCGAAGCCCTGCAGCAGAGCCTGGGCCTCCTCCCCGGGTTCTCCTGCACCTGAGATAAAGCACAGGTCAGAAGCCTGAGTTCCTGGGAACAATGGAGCCTGCAGACCTGTGCAGGGCAGCTGTCCCCTGGGCTGCCGTGCCCCCACCCTCCCCCTCCCACTGGCAGCACCTCATGTTCCCCATCTCAACATCCACCCAGCCCAGCCCAGGCCCCACTGCAGTCAGTGGCTCAGGGATGGGAGCAGGTAGTCTGATAACTTTCATTCCTGAGGGTGTTGATGAGACTATTGAGAAAGAGAAGTGCCCTGGGGTTCCTGAGAGTGCCAGCCAGAGGAGCCAGCACAGAAGAGAGCTGGGACAGAGGGCAGAGGCTGCCCGGCCATGCTGTGGGCTGTCCCTGAGCTTCCCAGTCATGAGAGCCAAGAAATTCTTAGCAGCATGAGCATTCTTTCACGGAGCCAATCAGAGTTGGCTTTCCTCCTCTTGTCATGGAAGGGATCTCACCCGGCGTAGCCACCTTCAACTTTCCCAGCACATTAAGGACTTCCAGGAAGACCACTGGGTTGGACACGGAGGCACCATGCGGACCCTTCTTCAGGGAAGGACTGTCCCCCTGGCTGCTGTCAGTGCCAGCCCGGGGTCACACCCACATTCATTCACTGACCTAGGTGAGGGCATAAAGGTCCCCAGGACGCCACAGTGCTCCCCACAGAATGAAGCAAGGTTGTGGAGGCCATGCCTCTGCCTCTGTCCAATCAACCCTGTTTCTTTCCTCTCCCCTCCGCTCCCCGGGAGTGTCCTCCAATCCCAAAGGCTCTCCCTAATAACATCCCACACACTCAACTGACCCAGCATCTGATTTTCAGAGAGTCCAACTACAGCTGGCCTGAAAACAGGATGTCCACAACTCCCACAGCCTAAAGGCACCTCACACCCTCCATCCCACAGCTCAGGGGTGCCCCACACCCTCTGTCCCGCAGCCCAGAGGTGCCCCACACCCTCCACCCCACAGCCCAGAGGTGCCCCACACCCTCCACCCCACAGCCCGGGGTTGCCCCACACTCTCAGCTCCTGGACCCTCTTGGCCAGGTCCGTCCGTAGAGGTCGGCTCCTTGGGGAGGGCTGGTGTCCACAGGGCTAATTCCGTGATTTTGGTAGCCTTCCATTTTGGAACAACAGTTACTAATTCTTCCTCCTCTTCCTCTTCTCCTCTTTCCTATTTTAAGTGCAAAAATGTACATTTACCAACATTTGTGTCGTCTTGGTCTGGAATGTTGAAAGTGAGGGAGGAAGGACAGGTTTTGAAAGACAGGTTTTGGCTTGTGTTTCAGCCTTTTTAGGATGTCACTCAGGAATCAGACCAGTTGCCGACTATCCGTGATATAATCTCAGGGTTGAGAACAGATCTCGAAAGAGCCAGGGTGAGAAATAAGGTCTCCAGAGCAACATTAGGCCAGCGAGCTTTATAATGGGCGCCACGAAAGGCTTTCAGATGAGCATGTCGCAGTCGCCTGCAATAGCTAAGACATGGCCAGGACTATGTGGCCAGAACTGAGTGGCCAGGATTAAGTGGTCTTTTCAATTGTTTGGCCACATTTTCCAATTCTAATATAAAAAATTCTTATATTATATAATTGTAGGTCTATTGAGCTTAGTAGAAACACAATTATTTGTATTATTCTTTATATAAATAATAAAAGAAACATCCATATGTTTTAGGCTTAGGCCTAAGAAGTTCCTAAGATGTCCATATGATATGGATTTGCATAAACATGAAAGCGCTAGTGTCAATGGGGAAAAATAAAATTCAAGGAAAGCAGAATGAGAGTTCATCAAGTCTGAATGGGGAACACTTTGTACTAAAAAAAGTATGGTTCCGACAATGGTGAGCAGCCAACATGTGCCAATTTTGCCAAGCATATTTGCCTCCTTCTCAGTTTTGTGACTATCACAAAATTCCAAAGATCTCAGGATCAGCACTATGACTATGGAACACTTCTCTGCCACATAGGTGATAATACCGATGACAGAGAGGGGCAGACACCTGCCTCTTCCACTGAGTCACTGGGACATCAATTACTGTCTATTTTGGTCTCAGAGTGTTCCAGTGTGGCCACCCATGAAGGCTGACACCAGCGCTGCAGGACAGGGTCCTCAAACTTGGCTTAGATCAGGATCACCCAGAAAGCACTAAAAGACAGATTGCGAGCCCCACCCCCAGAGTTTCAGACGCAGCAGGTCTGGGATAGCGTCCAATAAGCTGCATTCCTAACAGATTCCCAGGTGAAGCTGACAGCGCTAGTTTGGGGACCGCACTCAACTTTATGTATAAAACCAAGAGGTGGAACCCTCTTACATTGCTGGTGGGAATGTAAAATGCTGCCGCTACTGTAGAAAACATTTGGCAGTTCTTCAAAAAGTGAAACAGCATCACCCTATGACCCAGCGATTCCACTCCTCGGTATATAACCAAAGGAACTGAAAACAAAGATTCGAACAGATGCTTGTATACCAATGTTCACTGCAGCATTATTCATGATAGTTAAAATGTGGAAGCAACTCAATTGTCCATCAACAGACGAACGGATAAGCAAGAACCTTGAAAACGTCATGCTAAATAAAAGAAGCCAGACACAAAAGGACAAATACAGAATGAATTCATTCATATGCAACATCTAGAATAGGCAAATGCATAGAGAAAGAAAGTAGATTAAAGGCTGTCAGAGACTGGGCGAGGTCGAATGGGGAGTTGTTGCTTAAGAGGTACAGAGTTTCTGTCTGGGATAACGGACAAGTTCCAGAAAGGCATCGTTCTCACAACACTGAATGTACTGAATGCCACTGAAAGCATGCTTTAAAATGGCAAATTTCAAACTCTATAAATGTACATATAAAACCATAATTTAAAAAGAAACAGGCCGGGCGCGGTGGCTCACGCCTGTAATCCCAGCACTTTGGGAGGCCGAGGCAGGCGGATCATGAGGTCAGGAGATCGAGACCATCCTGGCTAACACGGTGAAACCCTGTCTCTACTAAAAAATACAAAAAACTAGCTGGGCGTGGTGGCGGGCGCCTGTAGTCCCAGCTACTTGGAGGCTAAGGCAGGAGAATGGCGGGAACCCAGGAAGTAGAGCTTGCAGGGAGCCGAGATCTCGCCACTGCACTCCAGCCTGGGCGACAAAGTGAGACTCCGTCTCAAAAAAAATAGATAAATAAATAAAAATAAAAATAAACAGGGTGTGAGCCACGGGCTGCAGCTTGGCAACCCCTGCTCTAGAGGGTGTACGTTTCCCTTACCAGGGAAAGAGAACACGGAGGCTCTTCTGTTCCACGACCATCCTAATCCACCCCCACAGCACAGTGGGTGGCCTTCGACAAAGCCCTCAGGTTGCTGCTGCATTATTTCATGGGTGGTTTTTCCTAAACAGCAACAGGGCTTGGGGCTTATCTCAGTAATTCTCCCTCAGATGTTACTGATGCTCTTTCTACCTTTCTCTCATCGTCCTGAAATACTGACTTCTAGGAACTTTTTCCAGTAAAGTCTAAAGCTGCAAAGCACTTAATAAGATGGGCTTTATTTTTATCACTGCACAAATTTAAAAACTTTCTCAATCACCAGTAAACCTAAACAGTTGTTACCAGTGCTGACAATATATCCATTTAACCAATAGGTTCCTCAGGGAACAGGTGAGAGGTGTCCAACCCCATGGAAATCCCAGCAAAATACTAAATACATCCCTGTCACAATCGAATCCTAAAGCCGACTGTCTTTCTTAAGCTTCTGACTATGTGTGTAAGAGGTTACACACACACACACACATAAAGGGAGTGGAACCTTGGGGGAAGACAGTATGTCAAATTCCTCTATGTTTTGTAAGATGCAGATGACTTATAGGAAGCTGCCTTCCACCCAGACTCCAGCACCTTGCGGTGCATGAAGAATCCATGCTCAGAGGAGGTAGGGCCTCATACTTAGCAGCAAAATCAAGCATTTTGGCCATTTCATTTTCTGGTTTGCTAGGGACCTGCCCCTAGCCAGTGGTTCCTTTTAGCTGGAGCAAAGCAGGAGAAGAAGCAGCAAAGAAGACAGGGCACTGTGAGGTCACACAGGATTCTGGTCACAGCCAAGAAGGTGGACCATGAGCAACCACGGGCTGTTTTGGGAAACTAAATAACCGTGGCCAGAGTGATGTGCAGAAAGTAGAACATCGCAGGAGCAGGAATCAGGAAAAGAGGGTGGCTGAGGTCAGGGCTGAGAGTGACCTGGAGATGTCCAGACTCTGGCCACTCAGGAGGCAGCAACGGAGCATGGACAGTCACTCGATCATGGGAGGTTAAGGGATAAAGATTCAAAGACTCCCTTCTGTTTTAGAATCTAACAGACTCCAGGAAGAAAAATGAGAAAAGTTTATAAAACTGTCTGGAGGGCTGGGCACGGTGGCTCACACCTGTAATCCCACCACTTTCGGAGGCTGAGGCAGGCGGATCTTCTGAGGTCGACAGTTTGAGACCAGCCTGACCAATATGGAGAAACCCTGTCTCTACTAAAAATTCAAAATTAACTGGGCGTGGTGGCGCATGCCTGTAATCCTAGCTACTCCGCGCGGGGGTGAGGCGTCAAGGCAGGAGAATCGCTTGAACCCGGGAGGTGGAGTTTGCAGTGAGCCGAGATCGCACCATTGCAGCCTAGCCTGGGCAACAAGAGCAAAGCTCCGTGTAACGACAACAACAACAAAAAAATGGTGGAGAGCACTGAATTGAAAACCTGGTGATGAGTTTAGACTGAGGATTCCAGGCCAGGGCCCTTGGGGTGAAAGGATGGAGCACTAGGCGGAGACAGCAGTGGGCGGCACGGAGCAGGTGCAGGACAGACCCTTGTGCACAGGATCTCTCGCAGCCTTCCAAGCTCCCTGCAGTGTGCCGTCTACCTCCTGTGACCAAGGGTGGCTTTCCCCAGCCTCACAGCCAACCCCAAGGTGACGAGGAGTTGGTTTAAAGCAGGGCCTCTGGGTGATGCCAGGGGGTTGAAGAGGGACACAGCAACGAGAAAACAAAACGAGATGACTCGGCTCAGGTTGCGGCATAGTTGGGGTGTCTGTCCCCTTCAATTCCCAGGTTGAAATGTGACCTCCAGGGTTGGAGGTGGGGCCTGGTGGGAGGTGTTTGAGTCAAGGGGGCGGATCCCTCATGAATGGTTTGGTGCCCTCCCTGTGGTGATGACTGAGTTCTTGCTCTATTAGTTCACACGACAACTGGTTGTTAAAAAAAAAAAAAAAAAATACCCGGCACCTCCTCCCCTCTCTTTTCCTCCTCTTTTGAGCTGTGGTGCCAGCTGCCCTTCACCTTCCATCATGAGTGGGAGCTTCCTGAAACCTCACCAGAGGCCAAGCAGTTGCTGGTACCATGCTTCTTCTATGGCCTGCAGAACTGTAAACCAAGTAAACCTCTCTTCTTTATAATCTACCTAGCTTTAGGAATTCCTTTAGAGCAGCACGAAAAGGACTAACCCAGATGGAAAGGGCACTGATGTGATGGTGGGCCCAATAATCCGTTCCTCGGCTTTCTTCAGAAAGAAAGTATGCAGATATGGGAGACTTTGTGTACAATAATATATTCTTAACTCACTAGGAAGGGACGCCTCGAAAACTTCAGAGACCAAAAAGCAAACAAAAGCATGATTCCACGCGTGTGTCTGCCAGGTTCACGCTCCTCCTTAAAACTCAAAACTTCTTACCATGAGAATGACCTCAGCTAAAGAAATAAGTCAAAAGGATCAAAACCAGTACCAGGGTCAGGAAATGTTACTGAATTGCTAATTATCTACAGGGATTGGTCAGACATTAATAATGAGAGGAATAGGAACACAGATATTCCCACCTCAACACACATATGCATATCTCGATGCCTTGTAAGGGCAATATTAGCTGACTAGCTTTACTATCGACCAGGGAATGCCAATGTAGTGTTAATATTAATGTTAGATATTGGAAAGGAAAAAGAGAGAGAAAGACTTACCAACGGCACATTCAGAGGAGCATGCCGCACACCGGACAAGCTAACAGCCATTGGACAAACTGTGGCAACACCAGTTACAGATTCAGTTGTCACTTCTGGGACCTAAGGCTTTTTAGAACCCTCCCACTCAGGGTTAGTTTTTTATTTGTTGTTTGTTTATTTGTTTTTGAGACAGAGTCTCACTTTGTCACCCAGGCTGGAATGCAGTGGCGTGATCTTGACTCACTGCAAACTCCGCCGCCCAGGTTCAAGCGATTCTCCTGCCTCAGCTTCCTGAGTAGCTGGGATTACAGGCATGCACCACTATGCCCAGCTAATTTTTGTATTTTTAGTGGAGACAGGGTTTCATCATGTTGGCCAGTCTGGTCTCGAACTCCTGACCTCAAGCAATCCACCCACTTCGGCCTCCCAAAGTGCTGGGATTACAGGCGTGAGCCATTGTGCCCAGCCAGGATTAGTTTCTATTGACAAAAGCGGTATCTATCAAGAAAGTCTAGAGTTCTGCAATAACTGGGAAATGATATTGTTTGCTTCTGGCAATTTAGTTCTGTACTAACACATGCAACCAAAGAAAATGGAAATGGGAACGTTCCTAAGAGTTGGCAGAACTTCTAGGCAAATCACCTCCAACCTTGTAGGATCAATAGTTTTGAGCAGCTATTTGCCTGTTAATGTAAAAACCCCATACATGGTTTGCAACTTACCACATCTGTTAAACGATATTCACCATGTTGTTCACACCCAACATCAAATATATACTTTCCAGGGCCAACAGGCTGCGAGCAAAGAGAAACCATTCTTAAATGTCAACACCCAGCAGAAAATACAAAATACAAATGTCACCACCACAATACCCACCTCAAATCACAAAATTGGGTAAAGTCTAACATGGATTAAAGAATGCTTTTATGAACTCATGGCTAATGGAATTGGGAAGTATGTGCCCTGTTTTGTTTACTTTTGAAAACTTTAACCACATTTTACTTTTTTATAAAAGTGCTGTATTCATTTTCAGAAAACCTCAGTGAGTCAGTATCCATAGGCAAACTAGCTAGAGATGGAACTACTACTAATATGTTGATGCATTCTTTGTAACTTTGCTTCTAGTGTACATTGTTAAATAAAAATCTGATCATAATTGTACATACTAACTCACACTCTATTTTTACTGAGAAATATGGCATGAACTACTTCTCATATTTACAAATATTCTTTCCTAACACCAGTTGCCACCTGGTATTTTATTTCATCTATGGATTGTAACCTATTTTACTCAGTTACTATTGTTGGTATTTGGGATACTGATTTTTTTTTTTTTTTTTTTACAAAGAACACTCGGGTAAACGTACTCTGAGTTGCAACTTTATGTACGCTTTTGATACCGTTCTTAAATTCTCAGAATTTCTGGACAAAAGCATACATGTATTTTGATTAGATGAGGCTCTGATCACTTTATTCCCACAACTGCACTTAAGAGTCCCAAATCCTCAAACTCTTGATTTTAGGAGTGTAAAAATTTTCTATTTTTGCATGTGTTTTCATATAAAACAACGGGGTCTCACAATTTTAATTCACTTCATTTCGGTTGTTAGTAAGCCTGCATTTTTTTCAAGATTTTTAGCCATTTAAATCACATTGATTGATAAAGACACTTTATATATTAAATGTTGCAAATATTCTCTCCCCATTTGACAGTCATCTCTTAGATTTTTTTTACAGCATTTTCTAATCTATAAGAAGTTATTTTTATAAAGCTAAACTTAGGGGTTTTTCCTTTCTATTTCTGTTTAGAAAGTTCTCTTTCCTCATTTCAACGTTAATATTCATCGACATTTTTTTCTATATTTCCTAGGGTACATTTAAGTGTTTACTTCTTCTGGAAAGTATCTTCATCTGTGTGAAGGTAAAACTATTATTTTCCTCCCAAATAATTATCAAGTGTTCCTAGCACTATGTCTTGACTCCTCCCATCATCCCTTTATTAATTTGACATCCTTATTGTGTGTGAAATTATTTTATGTACTGGAACCTGTCTCTAGACTTTCTAATTTGCTTCATCGGGGTGTGTGTGTGTGGTGTGTGTGTGTGTGTGTGTCTGTGTGCATCCTGGTATCACACTGTTTTAATTATTGAAGCTTTGTAGTACTGATAACTCGTCCACAAGGACATGTACAGGGAATTTTCTGAGGAAGACACACAAACCAGCAATAAACAGGTGACAAGATGTTTGACCTCACTAGTAATCAGGGAAGTACACATTAAAACAATGAGATGACATTTTTTACCCATAAGATTGGAAAAAAACAAAAACAAAAACAACATTAAAGACTGAGAATATCCAATGTTGATGAGAATATATGCCAAAGAGACTCATATTCTATTGGCAAGAGTATTAACTGACACCACTTTTTAGGAAAATGGGCACTACTGATTGTGATTTTAAATGCCAGTCCTCAAAGGTTTCACAATTCCATTATCTAACCTACATAATAGTCTCAAATGTGCAAAATGACAAAGATGTATCTTTATGTATATTTTTGTATCCCGATACAGTATGATCCTAATTATGTAATTAAAACCCCCAAACAATAATTCTGTGTCAGATGACTGTATTAGAATGTACTTACATGACACACAGGAATAGCACGGAAGGATTGGGCCCAGGGCAGTGGGGCAGGATCCTAGTGTTTAAATGCTTTACAATTGAAATGTACTTGTGTATTATTTGTATAATTTAAAGTTTTTTACTAACTAGCAAAACAAAGCCTCCATTTTTACCCTGGTTTTTCAGACTGGTTTAGGCTGGACAAGCTGATTGATTCTTCCAGATTCATTTTCATCAAATTCCCTTCCTCTGCAACCACCTTCCCATCTCCTCCAAAAAGACCCACAGAAATTTGCTGGGAATTATATAAACAATGTGTGGGTTTGAGGGGAATGTGCTGTTTTAATGAAGACTAAAAGTGAAATCTGTGGTTAGGGCATGAATTATATATAAATGAAAACTGGCTTCTAAGAGAGTCTGAAGAGACTTCATTAAATCAGCTAAACATTCCCTCTGTCAACTTCTAACGCCACCAATTTGCTCGCAAATTCTCTCTTCAGGGAAAGTTTCTGCTCAACCCCTGATCAAAGCTGCCACAACGGCCTGAGTATTAGCTTCTGAATTATTCAAGGTTTCTCTGTACAAGAAGGGCCAGAGGAACCACCAAGTCTTCCAAGCAGAAACGGCCCACCGTGGGTGCTGGAAGCTGGCAAGCCTCCAGACCCAGGGCCAGGCCCTTGGCAGCCTCAATTCCCACCACGACTAGGAGCGTGTAGGCTGGCCTGCAGCACGAGGAGGAAGCTGGGGGTCTTCCTCCCCAGGGATGGCACACCACCCCTTCCACAGAAACAAAACACAAACCCCTCCACGCTCAACTGCAGGAAGCAGATATTTGGTATCGGATTTACTGATGAGAAGGAATACACACAGAGGTTCCGAGGCCCCCACGTGTTCTATAACAGTACAACAGGTCCCCACTGAAAGACAGTGGGAGTTTGTGCTGAGACCCAGAGAAATGGGCCAAACCCTCCCTCCCCCCAGTTCTGTCCTCCGTGGGTACCAGAGGCTCAGAGAACGGCACAGCTGTCTTGTTCCCCACATTTGAATAGGCTGGACTCAGTTTTCTCTGAGTTTTTAGTCTTCTCCGGTCACACATTCGCACAGGCTGCCAGAGGGGGTTATTTTGTACTTTATTGGCAAATGTCACTTCCCATGGACTTACATTTTTGTTCAAGAACTTGCCCTGGTACCTGTGGTTCAGGTGAATGAGCTCGGCTGCGCCCTCCTGCTGTCCGTTCACCCAGGTACCAACATACTTACTGCCCGTCTCTGCGTATAAATAGGTGCCTTGCCCATGCCTGGTTAAGACAAGGGGAACATGGTATTTTGTTCCAGCACAGTGAAAAATCTCCCAGGTGTAAAACACAGACATTGACATTGAGGGGGGCCTAGGCTGATGCAGGCTCAAGAGCAATGTAGCTTCTATATCTGTGTCCAGTCAGAAGGTGCCACCTGCTCAGTGTGCCCCAAGCACAGGACATTGCCAGAGGCACAGAGGACAGGCCGGCTGGACAGAGGCAAGCCTCCTGTGTGTCGACTGCTTTCCCCAGGGAAGAGGCAGAGCTAGTGGGAGGTGTGGTTCAGGTTCCCCAATGGCTCTTCTGTGCCCTCCACTCCCTGGGGCTGTTGGGTGAAAGACTCATGTGCTCTGCCCCAAATGAGGTGCAGATATCAGTTACTTGAGTCTATACCTGCACAGAAAGGCATCCTTGCCTCAAAGCCATAGGAAGATTGGACTTCCCTGGCAGAGTTGGTAACTGGGCTTTTGTTATGATTCTGTTCCTTAGTAAGTGTAAACAATCTGCAGACATCACGTTCTCATGACATAAGCAAATCCCACAAGACTCAAGATAGAAACCGAACCTTTGGTGAGTAAACCACTCTCCGGTGTAGATGTCATTATTGATGTAGTAGTATACACCATGGCCGTGCCTCTGGTCATTTGCCCACTCTCCTGAAAGGAACAACACAAAGGCAAGCCCAGGTGAGAAGAAGGGATCAATGCCCTGTACCATGTCTTCAAATTGTTAACCATGGCAGAGGTGGATGTGTTGTGAAGCAAATGAAACTACATTCGGGGCCCCATGCATACACAGGCCCCTTCAGCTCAGGAAACCCTGCAGAAGAGAGACTTTTAACAGCACCGACCAAGGCTGCTGTCTGTTTCCACTCTAATGTCCCTCCACCCTTCTTCCTTTCGTGCCAGATGGCATGGGTGCTGAGCCACGGTGGAGAGTGGGCTAAGGGAGGGCTGAGTCAGGGGTTCACGGGGTACAGGTAGAGTGAGGTGTATGAATGTGGGCCATAGTCATGGTGGAGAGTGGGCTAAGGGAGGGCTGAGTCAGGCGTTCACGGGGTACAGGTAGAATGAGGTGTATGGATGTGGGCCACAGCCACCTGCATGTACTAACAAGCACAATTCACAGGTTAGTCGGAAGCACCATGAAGACGCAACAAGGAGGGAGACAAACCAGGGTTGTCTGACCCATTGCCAGTGATCCTAACACCACACTTCATTTACCTTGCAAATGTTTAGTGATCCAGCAACAACTCTAGGGCTTGATCGTCTATCCTCAGCCACCTGCCAGCATTTCAGTCTATCTCCCACCCAATCATCTGGCTCCAGCGTGCCACCCTAACCCCAGCTGCACAGCAGCTCCATCCGCTGGTGCCATGCCGTGGCTGACCCATGCCTCTGCTTGAACTCTTCCCTCACCTCCTCACCTCCATACAGGCTTCTGCTAAGTCCTTAGAGGCTTGGTAGGAAGTACTGAAATTGGCAAGGATATCATAAAACTCATAATACCACTCCACGATGCAGACAACTGCAAACTACTGTTGTCAACCACAGTATGAATCCCTGCATTAGAAAACTCAAAATGTCCTCAAATCTTACAGCTCACCTATGAAAGAAACTTAGTAGAGGTCTCCCAAAGGTGACATCTCTTAAAAACGTGCATATTACACCAAGTCATTAAGCTAAATGATACGTTTTGAGACTATGAATAATAAAAAGCAAATGTTGATCAATTTGTTGATCAAAGAGAAAAGAAGGAATTATATTTCTATTCTCTCTATAGAAAACATTACAAAATGGTTGCCATATGGAGAAGCATTCAGAGTATTAGCTAACAAAAGGTAGAGAAAAGCTATTCTAGAAGTATGTCAGACATTAAAACTCAGGCTACTTAGATTCTGTGATGTTTGCGGTATTTTTAAATTTTTAACATTTTGATTTATTATTACAAATGAAAATTCACTTTCATACCAATTTTATATTTTTCTTAAAGAGGGTCCCCAAAATTTATATAAGCTTCTGGCTTACACAAAAACTGGACTTATTTCCACATGAAGATAAAGCATACCCAATAGGCTAAGAAAATGCTAATTATTCAAGCAATATTTGTTTATGTGAATAACCCCAAAATTTACCTACAGAAGGAATTCCTACATATTTTTTCCTCAATCATTCCAGTATTTACTCAGCACCTACAATGTCCTGTGCACTTTGTGAGATGAACAAACAGCTGTACAAAGGACAGTGCATGTCCCCAGGGCGCCAGTACTAGCCTGGGGATGGGAGGTTGGCACCTGAGCAGCAGCCGAGGACAGGGAAGGCAGCACAAAAAGCTACATGGCACAACTTCAAAAAGTGGGTAGTCATTCAGAAAACAGCAGGCTTACCAAAAATTCATGGAGAGAGGGAAGGTGGCAACCACTAACAATTAAGGAAGAGGACTAGGCCCCATGATGTGATGTGTGACAGGAACAGCATGAACAAGAGAGATGAAGACCCCCAACTTGAGATAATTCAGTAAAAAATACTTCAGGTCCCTGAACCTAAAGTAACCACGAGGATATGCAAATACCTAGAGGGATGTGTCTGGATCTTAAGGGGCAGTGATGTGTCTGGATTTGTAGCATTTGCCAGTTTCTGTGGTGTAAACACTCACATTGTGGCCAATTTCAAGCTACACATGGAGCTGGGAAGAGATGCACAGAATGGGTTTTTATGAGCTATTGTGAGGTGGTTCCAGCACAGCCCTGGGGCACAGAGACCTCAGCTGAAACAGGTACATCATTTGGTTTCTTCCCAACAAAAGATCATGACAACATTATTATATCCCTCCTCTCTTGGCCATGTCAGAGGGTCTCCAGAGTGTCATTGCAAGAAAAAAATACATTTTGCAGAAAATTTTCAAAAATAAAACAGAACAATAATGTTGCAAAAGATACTAAATTTTGCACCATGAGGACTGTGAGCAAAATTTTTTAAAGTCCCAATCTACTTAAAAAACCTGTTAAGAGGCTCTGCCCAGCATTTTGTAATGCCACCGCAGGGACCCTGCACAAAAGGAGAAGGTAATTCAGAGAAAAGTCACCTGCTGAGGCACATCTCTAACAGCTATGAGTCAAGTTTCCTTTTTTGAGGTGAATGACATTTATAAACTTTATTATCGTGGCTTTAAATTTGCACTTAATTTTTTTTTAGAAGTCTTTCTACCCCAATCCTATACATTCTGATCATTCTTGACCTTGTCAACTGAGGTGTTTTCCAACTATATTTCTCTTCAGGAGTAACTCCCACAGTTGGTTGGTTGGTTGGTTGATTGGTTAACTGGTTGGTTGGTTGGTTGGTTGGCTGGTTGGTTGATTGGTTGGTTAACTGGTTGGCTGGTTGGTTGGCTGACTGGTTGGTTGGTTGGTTAGGTGGTTAACCGATTGGTTGGTTGGTTGGTTGATTTGTTGGCTGTTTGCTTGGCTGGTTGGTTGGTTGGTTGTTTGGTTGGCTGGCTGGCTAGTTGGTTGGTTGGTTAGATGGTTCATTGGTTAATTGGTTGGTTGGCTAGTTGGTTGGTTGGCTAGTCAGTTGACTGGTTGGGTGACTGGTTGGCTGTTTGATTGGCTGGTTGTTGGGTCAGTTGGTTGGTGTGGAGCTGGGTGCTCCTAGGGTAGAGCAGTGTGTCTGGCACTTGGGATTGAAGACAATTTAAAATGAGAAGCTCTCCAAGATGCTCCTCCCACCTCAAATGCTGGCTGGTCCCTGGTGTGCCATGCTGGCCCATGGTCTTGCCAAGCTGGCTCCCTACACTGCTGGGTAAGTCAAACACAGGAGAGAAGAAGCCCACACTTATGGGGAAACACGGAGAGTCAGACCCTGGGTAGGGTTCCGTGCACTTGCCACAGCATTTGGTATGTGTAATAGCTGAAATATGGTTTTACAGATGCAGAACCTGAAAAGCAGAGAGACTGTATGCATTGCCCAAGGTCCCACAGCTGTTGGGTAGCAAGACTGAAATGAAAATTGGAGTCTGTCTGATTCTAACACCATGCTCTCTTCTCCACAAGCATCCCAATAGTCAAGTGCTCATTTTTCCAGCTCCTGCCATTTGAGAGCTTCCAAAAAACCCAGCTTCAAGTTGTCATATCATTCTCATTTCTCCACAATGTCATTATTAAACTTCTTTGTTTTGATGAGTTCTGTTTGACAGGTAACAAGGCCAGCAGGGAACAGCAATGCTCTTTCTCCTCCTTAACCTCAGAGTCCTCAGGTGGCCCTAAACCCCCAACCCTCAGAATCAGTACATGGGGTCCAGGCCTCCCCAACATCTGGCACCCACCCTCCCCTCCATCTTATCTGCCACTATCCCTAAAAACCTCTGCCTTCCTGCCTGTATCCAAGTCACCCGCCACCCAGGACTGTCTCCCCGCTCCTCTCCTGCAGCACTGTAGCCTCTGCTGGTTCCTGGACTCCCTAATTGGACTTGTCTGACCATCTGGGAGACAGGTAGGGTACTGGGCTTTACGCCGCAGGGTTCTGACGTTGAACACACCGCCCTGCACAAAACCATTCTGGCCCATTGTGATGGCAGCCAGCCAAGATACACTGTTATGAATAACTCAGTCACACATTAACTGAGATTTTGTGATTGGAAGAGTATTGGCTTACTATGTTACAATCTGACCTCAGTTTCCATTACTGCCTTAATGAAGTAAGATACTTATTTAAGCTTTTGTCAGAGAGTAAGTCTCTGGGTAGTGGCTATACCTTGCGCCCTTTAAGATACAAAGCCATCTGGAGAATCAAAAATCCCAACTGCTACCAGATGAGCTTTATATGTTAGCGTGGCATAATAAGAAATATTGGTCTTTATTCATGGTTCCCAGCACAGAGCTCCTAAAACCCTTGAAATTTCCTGACTGATAGAAATGTTTTTGTTATTCAAAATGAGACTCTTTTGACCACACCTGAACTTATGCAAATGAGGCCCAGGATGGCCTCAAGATGGGACTGAACATCAGAAAGACCAAGTGATAAGAAGATTGGAACCTCCTGCCCCACCCACCAACTCTGGGAAAGAAGAAGGAAGGGGCTGGAGATTAAGCTCTATAAAAACTCTTGAGCAAGATTTGATGAGCTTCTGGGGTGGTAAACGTATCATGAGCCAGGAGGATGGTGCATTCCACCTCCACAAGGACAGAAGCTCCTATGCTTGGGAACCTTCGAGGCCTTGCCCTGTGTACCTCTGCATCTGGCTGTTCATCCATATTCTTTATAATATCCTTTACAGTAAACCAGTAAACCTAAGTAAAGTGTTTTCCTGAGTCCTATGAGCCACTATGGCACATATCAAACCTGAGTAGGGTGTTGTAGGAACCCCCAGTTTGTAGCTGAGTCAGATAGAAGCGTGGGTACCCTAGGGATCCACAACGTGAGGTTGACATCTGAAGTGGGGCAGTCTTGGAAACTGAGCCCTTAACCTGTGGAGTCTGTGCTAACTCCGGGTGGTGTCAGAATGGAGTTGCATCATTGGAAACTCAGTTGGTGTACACAGAAGACTGGAGAAGTACATAGCATGGAAAATCCATGCATTTGGTGTCAGAGAAACAGTTACCCCTTTTTAACCTTCATATTCAAAATTCCTTAAATCCCTTATTCTAAATATCTTCGTGTGTGTGTGTGTTGTTCCAATTACATCGATATCTACACTAAAATCAAAAGGGACAAGAATGAGATTAGGTGCATAAGGATTTGGAAAGAATTAAATTAAGCCCCAAATTAAACTGTTTAAAGTTGATTTAAAAAGCAGGTGGCGTTTCTTATAGAGCAAGCCTTCTGGGATTTATGAAACAAAACAAAACAAATTCTGTCTAACAGGGACGGTATTAACACCCTCCATCTTGGTCTCAGAATTGGACAGAATCATCACTGACATCTATTAAAATAAGAACCACCTACTGGTTCTTATTTTATCTAGGAGCAAAGCAAGCAACTATAGCTTGCACTTTCTAAGAATATATCCTCCTCACTAAGAAGTGATGCTGTCACACGTGGTACCTCACAGTCCTAGCCCGTTACTGAGCACTCACTATGGATCAGGCACGGTTGCACATGCCTCACCATGCTACAGATGAGAAAGCTGAGGCAAGGTCACACCTATTGTCACCAGAGTCCAAGGACAGGGCCACAGATCTTTCTGGAAATCTGAAGAAGACTAGACAATTTCCTTCTTCCTAGGGAAAAAACAAAAAACCCACAACACAGAATTTTGCATACACTTTCCGAAGACTCACAGCACGCTCCTCGCCTGTCCCCCTTCCCAGGTTTGGGATATCACTAATGTGTGATCACACCAGGTGACAATGGCACAAGGAGCGGCAGGGAGGCTCTTGGAAATAAAGGAAAAAGAATCCTCCTCAAACATAACGTTGGCCTGTAAGGAATTATGGCACAGATAGGAAAAGTCCGTTTAACAAGGCAGGACGCCTCCCAGAAGGAAGCCCTGATGTAAGGAAACACTCGACCTAAAGAAAGAACACATCCGTCAGGCGCGGGGTTGGTCAGAAATGGAAAATGCAAAGACAGGTTCAGGAAGATGAATGCTGCAGAGCCGCTGAAACCGTGGGTCCACAAGCTCCGAGGCCTGCATCCACCCAGCAGCCTCCCTTTTGTCTGCTCCCAGAACATGGACATGCTGGCCATAGGGACAGATTTCCCACTACAGATTCATTAGTGAGTTAATTAATTACAAGGCTTTCATGTTTCTGCGTCAATCCTGTGAATATAGTAACACAATCTGTTGGTTGAATGACTAATCTGGAGCACTTTCAGCTTTGTCATACATGTCAGTATTCACAGACAAGTTCAATCATAAAGAAAGAAAAGCAAACTTCTGCAACACGAAAATCTGCTTCGTGATAACATTTTACCTTCATATCTGGATCCATCTGGATATATAAAAGTGCCTTGACCGTGCTTTTTATTTCTAACATATTCTCCGATATATCGAGCACCATTTTTAAATTTGTAGGTCCCCTGAAACACATTGATTATATCATTCATGTCATTGCTGAATGTAGCATTTACTAACGGAGCATTAAATAGAGAAAACCATCCAGTCAAGTCAACGGTTCTGACCTGGCCATGTCTTTTACCGAATTCGTAGCTCCCTTCATAGGTGTCTCCGTTAGGTAGCCGCGCCTTCCCGCGTCCGTGCCTTTCTCCTGCCTCATTCCGAGCCCCCTCATATTCCTGGGTAAGGAAAATTAACACAATGACAGCTACCATTCAATATGCACTAACCAGATGCTAAGCATTTTATAAATATCATACCCTTGACTCATCCCACTATACTAAATCCTTGGCACTGTACTCAATTGTCCCACCTTTCCCACCTTACAGCTGAGGTAGGTAACCACTCCTGGGCTAGATGAGGCACTGGTCCAAGGCCACACCCCAGCACATGTCCAGGGCGGAAACCTCATTCCCTCCCTCCAGCGAGGAGCTTGCAATCACTGTGATAATCCTTTACCCTGTAACAAGGTTAACCAATTTGTGAAAAATGCTAGATACTCTAAGCTGTGTTTTTAGGAGGAACATGCTTGAAATAGCACTCGCAGGTAGAACAGTTCCACACAAAAATACCTCCCCATTTGCTTCCTTCAGTAATCCACGATTTCAAAGGCAAATGCCCTGAGAGAAGCAACTCTTCCCTCAAATGACCCCTGGGGTGGGGTGTGGCCTGAAGAGACCTTTGCCCTGCAAGGAATATCTGATGGAAGGGACAGGTAGAGGGCACTGAGGAGTACACAGGGCTCTCTTGTGGATTAAGTTTATCTTATTTTTAAAATCTCTAGTGAGAGACTTAAGGTTCAAACACTCATGACCCAATGCTGCAATAATTACATATCTATCTATGGTTTGTTTTTGTTTTTGTTTTTGTTGAGACAGGGCCTCACTCTGTTGCCAAGGCTGGAGTGCAGTGGCACAATCTCAGCTCACCGCAACCTCTGCCTCCCAGGCTCAAATGATCCTCCCACCTCAGCCTCCTGATAGCTGGGACTATAGGCATGCACCACCATTGCCGGCTAATTTTTAATTTTTTTTTTTTTTTGTAGAGACAAGGTCTCACTATATTGCCCTGGCTGGTCTCAAACTCCTGGACTCAAGCGATCCTCCCACCTTGGCCTTCCAAAGTTCTGGAATTACAGGTATGAGCCACCATGCCAGCTCAATTATGTGTCTATCTTAAAAGGAAATCAATAAAAAATGTAACCAAAGCTTGCAATTTTCCTATCCTTCAGAAAATAAACGTTCCTTACTACCTAATACATGGGTATAGAGTGAATGTAGTCAATAATAACATGCTGAAAGCATCCAGTAATGATTTAACACAGGTATCTCATAACATCACACTGTATTTCTTAAATATACATAATAAAATTTAAAAATTAAAATTAAAAATGGAATTGGATGTATATAAACTTATTATAACACAAGTACTGACACACTACAATGAGGACTTTAGAAATAAACATCTGCTCAGTTCTTTCCCTCTTCTAGCACTGTTTGGCCCACTAATTCCTGCCTGGAATGTAAGGTAAGAATCGCTGACCTTACAGATTGGTTTCAGGGTTAGTTTACATCCAAATGTATAAAAGTCCCCTCCTTCCATCCAAGAGGCTTCCCAATACATCCAATACTGAGCCGCTGGGGTGGCTGAATGAGAGAGAAATCCTTTAAAATGACCCCAAATGTGATCTGAACCTAAAAATTATAGGCAGGAAAAAGTTACAAATCAGTGGGGCCATTTGAGGAGACAAACTAGAAAGCTTGCTGTGCAAGTGTTACAGGTCGGGCTCACCCAGAAGCAGACCCTGAACAAGCAATTTTTTTTTTTTTTTTTGAGATGGAGTCTCGCTCTGTCGCCGAGGTTGGAGTGCAGTGGCGTGATCTCGGCTCACTGCAACCTCTGCCTCCCGGGTTCAAGTCATTCTCCTGCCTCAGCCTCCCAAGTAGCTGGGATTACAGGTGCCTGCCATCACGCCCAGCTTATTTTTTGTATTTTAGTAGACACAGGGTTTCACCGTGTTGCCCAGGCTGGTCTGGAACTCCTGAGCTCAGGCAATCCGCCCACCTCGACCTCCCAGAGTGCTAGGATTACAGGCGTGAGCCACCGCGCCTGGCCTGATTTTTTTCAGTGCTCTCCTGGGAGAAAGTAGTAAAGAGGGCAGGGAAGAAGACATGAAAGGGCAGGCAGCTAAGGAAGGATGCCATTGCAGGTGAAGTCCCAGACTTGGCCTAATCCAGCAGGCACTCTAGGGGCATCAATTGCACTGCAGACTTTGTCCTGCTTCTTGCACTAGTTACTGGCTGTCCGACTGGATATGCATTTCAGGCACTTCTGGCTGTCCATACGGGGCAGGTAGTTCCAGTGCACAGAAGTGGTAGCTGAGCAGCAAATCAGGCAGAAGCTGGGAGATGAATGCCCAGAGCTAGCAAAAAGGTCTGGGCAGGCACTGACAGCACCACTGCAGAGTGGCTACATTTTTCAGTTAATTCTGAAAGTACCTCAACTCTGTACTGTGCATGCAGACCATAGTGGCTGAGGTTCCCTACCTGTCAGCCATGGAGAGGTCACCCTATGGAGTAGGGAGGAACTACTTTCTGGGTGGTAGAAATATTCCCACACAGAACCCAGCTCACAGGCTGGATGTGCAGCTCTTTCTCTTCTCTGCTGCCTAAGCCAGGAAATAACTCCAAAGACCTGGGTCAGTTCAGAAGGAACTGAAGAAAGCACATGTGAGGATACACCTATAAGGTAATATCTTCAGGAACCCTCTTCTGAGCCCAGGGCCTCCTCAGCATTTCTTGGAGTCTCTGCCAGGAAGCAACTTTCCTCCATGCATCTAAATGCCGGGGGAGCACATCTCAGCTACAGAAATGACTTGTTCAAGGGCAGTATGGCAGCGTGGGATGATCTGCTCATCCAAGAAAACTGCCTCGATGGGAATTAACACAGGGAGGAGGAAACTTCCAAAGCCTTCTGCCGGGAAATCTTTGCCTTTAATGAGAGGCAGGATGGGGGTGGGGGAAGAACGAGGCGGGATGTGGTAACCAGATGTCATTTCACCTTTCACCATCAGCTTCCAGGATGCACGTAGGTGTGTCTGGTGTGGTCCTCGTCCCTGCCGGGGCCTCCTGGGGAACTGTGGCTCAGACCTCTGGCTTCTGCCCCTCCTCACTCTCCAAACCCAACCTCGACGTTCCCCCGCCGCTGCGCACCCCGGGAAGCCCCTTCTTATCAGGAGCTCTCACCCCAATATCATTCTCTCCCTCCTCCTCCAACTCCTCCGAGCCCAGGTCCGACATGGTCTCGCCTCAGCGTGGATCGCAGCCGCAACGCCTCTAGCAGGTGGGTAGCAATCGCCTCCACCGCTGCGTCCCGCGTCGCCATGGAGACGCGGCCGGCCCCGCCTCCCTCGGGCCCGGAAGATGGGGAGCTGGGACTGGCGAGGCGGACGGCGCGGGAGGAGCCACTGGCAGCCTTTGCATACTGTCATAGCAACGGGAAGGGCACCTCGACCAATCACCGCCCGAGAATAGAGAGGGGCGGGGCGGAGGGGACGAGGTGGAGCCAGTGGCAGCATTGGGGTGCCGTCATAGCAACGAGGGGCCACCTTGGCCAATCACTGCTCGGAAAGGGAGGGGGGCGGGGACTGGGCAGAGCCTGGGCGGGTTCCGTGCCTGGCTGTCCACCGGCTCTGACCTGGACGCGCTGTCGGTGGCCCCTGAAATGCATCACTTTAGTCGGCTCTTCTGTGACGCCGCAACGAGGAGCCACCTGGGTACTGGGCCTTCAAGAGGAGGGACGCGGGAAGCGCGTCCGGGCCAACTCTCGAGAGGGTTTCACCCCTGCCCAGTGCGGGCACTGCCCGCTCCCTTCCGTCCCCGGGCCTCGCAGGCCCCCCCGGGGGTGCTGCCCATCCCCACTTACCTTTCTAGGCTCTTTGGACCCTTCGGGGTTCGCGGCTCCCAGAGATGTGTCCGCCAACATCTCTTCTTTGGTCCGTAAACAACTTCACTCTCAAGGAGGCAGCTCTGGCATCTCAGCAGGTGCGGCCTACACTGATGTCCGTCCGGGTTTGACATCCTTCCCCGACCCCGACAGAAGTCCCAGCCCCCTCGGGCCTCTGACTCTCAGGGGTCCCGTAAGGATCTCCGCTCCTCTCCCCTCGCTCCTGGCTCCCCTCCACTCTCACACACCCACAAAATCACAGGCGCACACGCATGTATACGTGCAGGCTTGGCAATCTGCTCAACCGACGCACTCCGCCTGCCCAAGGCCCTTCACGATCTCGCATTTCCTCTGCCATCATCCCAGACAAAAAGCTGTGTTATTTGTTGTTGCTGCAGGAGCTGGGGAGGAGTGACTGAATAACCACAGGATTTAGTCTTGATGGCAGAATCCCAGAAGCCAAATCCACGTGGTGAATAAGCTGCTGATCTTTCAGAGCACACATCCCCTGGAGATTCTTTCCAATGCTAATATGAAAGTTTACAACCATAACCCATCATCAGGCCCAAATATATTACTTACTGAATAAATACACAAGTTACAAGCAACACACAAGAATCCAAAATTATGTCGTTTTTTTAGTTGCAAAGATAAAAATGTTGTAAACACCAAAATTTAACAGCTTTTCTTATGGGGAAAAGTGGGGAGTTGGGGATAACAGATGATTATTATTTTCTTCTCTACATATTGGCAATTTCCCAGTTACTACAATTGAGCATGTCTTATTTTTATAATAAAATGCCAAAAGTATTTTAAATGTTAAAAATGTAGAATGGTAACATAATCAAGTATATGCAAATAAATAGTCATTTTTTACATTTAAAATGTCAGAAATTCAACTTTCAAATTTGTCCTAACAATGACAGTAACCAATGTTTACTAAGTTCTGACACTGCATGTGGGCGCTGTTTTAAGAATTTCATATGAGTTATCTTATTAAATCCTCACTATTATTTCTCCATTGTACATCTAAGGAAAGGGAGTTATAGGGGGGTATAAACTAAAAATAACCTCCTAAGCCCCACCACAGCCAACTGAATGGACCCCCTCTTGGCCAAGGGGACCCCAGAAACCTTAAAAACTGAGTTATCAGCCATGGTGGGAAGGGAGGTCAGACATGCCTCACTAATACGCTTTTGCCGTTTAGACACAACAACTAACCAGCATTAATGTTAAGATAGAGATCATAAGACTGACAGAATGGACTCTGTGGCAGTAAGATACCAACTTATAAACAGGACCTTAGGCCATGCCAGGCATGAGTTAAGTCATGCACCCCTATACTTAAAAGAATAAACTATATGTTAACTACTTGGAGAAGGTCTTATGATTCATGTTTCACATTTTGTACTTGAGTAAAGAATCTTACTGTGAATCTCTCAAATCTTATCATGAGTTCCTCAGACTGTTGATGTACTAATTAATACGTAAACGACTGACCTGAAAAGGATACTGATTTGTTTCTAAATCATGACGTTTCACTGATTGTCTTGTGCATACGCAGAAAACATTTTAGCCTGTATGTTGTCATCCGTAGCCATTGATTGTAACCTCTATATCATCCCTCCAATGAAAAAAGACAACTCCAATATGAGGAGTCCCCTTCCCATTCCTCAACTTTCTTATAAAACCACTGCAACTTGTAACAGACTTTGGAACACACCCAACTTTGTTGGTGTGTCTTCCCCATTCAATCTTCAGATTTGACTTTCAATAAGCCTTTATCAATTTCTGCCTCAACAGCCTTAACTTTGGTCCACAGCAGTTAAGATCGTTGCCCAAGATCATACAGCCAGTGGGATTCAAATCAAGCCATCAGACCCAAGAGCAACCGTTGCTTATCACTATACTGCCTCCCAGATCTGTGATAAAGAAATAACTACAGTTTTCTGGCAGTGACTGTAAAGCATCTACCAAGCAGTGGACCACTGGTTCAAATGCCTTGGATTGCAAACACCAGACAGTGGCTTAAGCAAACCACATGGTTAAGCAAACCCTGTTCTGGATCACATCATTAGCAACTAGACATCTAGCTACAGCTATTAAATCCTAAGGTGTACAATTTGATTTCTATCCCATACAAATTAGCCAGGGTCTTCCCTCCCAAATCTTTCAGTCAATCTATAGTAATTTCACTACACTGTAGGTTTAGCAATTATCCAAATAATTGACAAAGGTAAGAAGGGGTGAACAACAGGATGGGCCTCCCAGTACCTCCTGCAGCAGCACCTGAACTGGATTCTAAATTCCTCCTTCCAGAAAGAAGCTGCACCCCAGCCCAGATTCAGCTGAAAGCCACGGCTGCCAAGAGGCAGTCGGAGCGCTGAGCACCTCTCTGTGCACCCCTCTGTGCACCCAGGAAGCCTCAGGAGGACTTCCTCAAGCCAAGTGGATGCCTCACTCAGAGCCCCAGGATCCCTGACCCCTGACCCCACAGTGACCTGGAAATGCCTGGTAATGCCAGAAGTAGCGCTTTCCAATTCTGAAGGCCCTCAAAATGCTTGCTCAGCCCATCTTCCTCCTTTCCTGGGGCGTGGGAGTGGTGGGGACACGAGAGGCAGAAAGATGAGGACACCATCAGGAGGTTTTTCCTTACTGGAAAATGTGAGGAAATCCTCTTCCACGGCTTAAAAATCAAAAGGGGATGCCCATATTCCTCTGGCAGGGGTCTCCCATCATCCCCCGCGAGGCCTTCCCATTATCCCCTGCGGGGCTTTCCCATCATCCACACAGGCCCTTCCCATAACCCCCAAGCGGGAAGTTCGTGCAAGTGCCGCTCTGCAGGGAGGAGTGAGGGCCGAGGGGAACGCCCTCAGGAGAGTGGAGGGCAGCAGTGGCCGCGGTTCCTCTGCACTTCGTTTCTTCAGTAAGAAATGATCTTCTTGTCCTTCTTACGTATAAATGGAGCGATCCATTTCCTTTTACCCATTAACCCCTTCAAAAAGAAGAAAAACAGTCCCAGGCTGGCCATGGTTGATCTCTGCAGAGGGGCTGGTCAGGGTGCCTTCTGCTTCCTGGCGGGATGGCCAAGGCCGGGGAAACTGTTGAAACCACCCTGGGGCTGCCTTCTGTATTTTCCACAACCTTCCAGGCCCACCTCCCAGCTGGAGGCCCTGCAGCTTGGCAGTTGCCATGGCGACTGAGTCCCTAAGTGTGTCTCTTCTGAGCTCTCCTGGACAGTGTGGAGGAAAGGTCTTAAGAACTGACGGGCTTCGGTAAAATGCAAACAGATTTTTTTTTGAAATTTTGTAGGCACTATTCAGATAAAAAGCAGGGACTTTCAACAAAATGAGTTCAGGCCTATCTTAACTGTAGAACTATGAGGTTGTTTATTAGAATAATTGTACTCTGGTAAATTTACCAATTTCATATATATGCATATTTATGAACAAATATATTAGGGTATATAGATAGAAAAAGTTCTATCTACATGTACAATTGAAAACTTTTAAAAATAGTGTTGGTAGTATATCACATATTAGCATTTAGAGGATAGAGACAGACCCGGGATTGGAGCCCTAGCTCCATATACTTCTTTCTGAAGTCAGTCTACTCATCTGTAAAATGGGCTGTTGTGAGGTCAAAATTAGATATTCATAATGAGAGTAGCACAGTGCCTAGCACACAGTAAAGCACTTAGTAAATGGGAGCTATTACTATTAATTGTACTGTTGTTAATCTTAAAATAGGTTAAGCACTTTTTGGCTATCAGTATGTTTGGGGGAGAATTTTAACTCAAGTTTATCTTAATCGTTTTCAGTAGAGGTTTTTTCTTGAAAAGAATCAAACTGCCAAAGATGATTCAGTCAGATAGTTGTTTGTGATAATCAGAAGTTAGTCTGTGATGAACAGATAGTTTTAATGCTCATATTCATTAGCACTAATATACATAAGGGTGGGGAGAGACTGAAGCTTCTGGAAATATATAGACAGGTAGATTCTTAAATGTAAGTAGGTATTTGAACTGTTTGTGGATTATGTCTCATAAAGTTGGCACCCAGCAAGGAGGAAAATGCCAGATACACACACGCCCATACCTGAGGTATGTAGGTCAATGGAAGGCTATTGAAACACAGTTGTCAAGAGAGAAATGTAAGTTATTTTTCACCCAGGAAGTGAGATTATTCCATGATGCATCATAACCAGTAGGGGAAATAGTTTAGTGGACACCTGTGTGGAGACAAGAGATGTCAGAAAATTGAATAGACTCAAATTTCACGTTGGGTAGCAACTCAAGGACATATCTCAGTGCTTGGCACATAGTAAGTGCTCGACCAACACAGGTTTATCAAATTGAGTGTTAGATATTATCTTGCAACAGAGCTGTGCTTTATGCAGCACTAGGAAAAGAGAAAAAAGTGATGTGAATTTTTTTTTTCTTTTTCTTGTTTTTTTTATTTTTCTTAACACACTCTATTTTCTGAGGGCTCTCTCAGGATATCAGTTGCTTAACTGCATCTGAGTGTCTTCTAGGTAGAGTACTAGGGGATTACAAGGAAATGAGAAAGAAATTACAGACCCATTTGGGGGCAAATTCTACATAAATCTACACTGTTAAAAAAAATTACCAGGGCTGGGTGTGGTGGCTCACGCATGTAATCCCAGCACTTTGGGAGGCCAAGGTGGGTGGATTGCCTGAGCTCAAGAGTTTAAGACTAGCTTGGCCAATGTGGTGAAACCCTGTCTCTACTACAAATACAAAAAATTAGCTAGGCGTGGTGGCAGGCGCCTGTAATCCCAGCTACTCTGGAGGTTGAGGCAGAAGAATCGCTTGAACCTGGGAGGCAGAGGTTGCAGTGAGCCGAGATCGCACCATTGCACTCCAGCCTGGGCAACAAGAGTGAAACTCTATTTCAAAAAACAAAACAAAACAAAAACCAAAACTATTATGCCTTCTGGCTACATGTTAATCCTTCATTCCAAAGTGGAGGTCACACTTTCCTACTGGTGGATATGCAAGGTTGGTTCTAGTTTTGATATTACAGATAGCCTCACTCTATCCAGCAGTTGTGGTGGGAGATCCTGTGCTACATGGGGCTGTACTTTTCAAGATCTAAGGGTGGATCAGATTTTCTAGAAAAGGGACAGGGAAAGAGGTGGCATGCTGAACCACACGGTCATGATTTTCCCAGAATAAGGCTCCCCCTGCCCAACTTTTAGAAAGGTCATGACCAAATAAGATAATGAGGATGAAATGATTTGGAAGTGCTATAGGAATGTCACATGTATATTTAGCTCAGGTTTTCAAACCTTTTAATTATTTAATATTTGATGCATACAAAAGAACAGATACTCACATATGCCAGCAAAATAATACAGTGAACACCTGTGAACCCCTGCCCAAAGTAAACAGATGAATGAGTGAATGAAATCAATATGAACATCTGAATGCATAGATCTTTGTCTACGTCTCAAATTCAGCTCTTTGGATTGCAGGTTTATAGAATTGAGAAATTGCTGAGCCTAAATACATGTTGCTGCATTGCCTCCGAGAATGACCAGACCTATCCCCACTCTCACCAGAACAGAGTGTGTGACTCACTGCTCCCTCCCCTACTGTAAGTCATTTTTCTTCTTTGCTAATCTGATGGACAAGGCAGTGTCTCATAGTGACTTTAGTTCGTATTAATATTTCCTTGATTATTTGAGAAGATAAGCATTTTTCCCCAAATGCTGATTCTTCACCTATGATAACCCTTGTTAATTATTTAGATTAGTTTTTTGCAGGCCACCTTCATACATCTGTATATGTTATTTTCTGTTTCTGAAATGTGATGCCCACGTTTCTGTACCCGGTGAACAATTTGTCAACTTTAATACCTTACCAGATGTAACCTTCCTAGGGATGCTGCTTCTAACTGCTGCCAGCCCCTTACCACCTCTCTGGTTGTACTTCTGATGTGTTCCCTACACAATTGTAACGTGTTTCCAGGTCAGCCTCCCTAAGCACCTCCCAAGGCCTCCACCCCACAGTCTGGCACAGAACTTGACACATACCAGATACTCAAATTATTAAGTATTACTGAATACTTTTAGAAAATTGGGAACATACAGTAAAGTATAATGAAGAAAATAAAGATAACCAATAATCTCACTTCCCAAAGATAATAACTACTGCCATTTTGGTGTGAATCCTTTCATGCTTTTAAAATGCATATGTGTGTCTATTTAATTGAAATCATTCTGTTTGTCATTTACATTATCACATGTCATTATATGGTGAACATGTCAAAAAAATTTTTCCGAAGTGTTTTAAAGACAATAGTATTTCACCTTAAGGATATACCAAAATTATTATGTTACAAATGTTGGATAAGAGAATGAATGAAAATGTTTAATATAAAGTTGAACAAGGTAGGGGGTATTACTTAAGGAAATTATGCTCCTTTTTTTTTTTTTGAGACAAGGTCTGGCTCTGTCATCCAGGCTGGAGTTCAGTGGCATGATCACAGCTCACTGTAGTCTCAACCTCCCGGGCTCAGGTGATCCTCCTGCCTCAGCCTCCTGAGTACCTGGGAATACAGGAGCCTGCCACCACACCTGGCTGATTTTTTGTATTTTTTTTTTTTTTATAGAGACAGGGTTTTGCCATGTTGCACAGGCTCAAACTCCTGAGCTCAAGAGATCCACTTGCCTCAGCCTCCCAAAGTGCTGGAATTACAGGTGTGAACCACCACACCCAGTCTCCATTTTGTTTTTAAGAAAACAATGTTTCAGGTGTCTTTCCTCAGTATCTCATTCACTGGTGTTTCTCGGGTGACTACCAGAATTTCCTCAGCTCTGGGTACTGTTGCTGTCCTCCTCTTGTGGCACTGGCATACCTGCTTGTTTGAACTGCCTTTCTCCTCTCCTCAAGCCCATTTGTAATTATCTAGTTACTAGGACAAGTCTCTAAATAGTTGTGGAGCAAATATAGTTATCAGAAGAGCTAAATGAACCATTTCCCTCTCCCTCTACAAAGAGGAAAGCCAGGAAGATTTTAAACTGGACTGGCAATTTTAGGTTTCCCAGAGCTGGCTTTGTGCTATCTGATCACTGAGGCCCTGCACTGGGAGGCACGAGACGGGGCCTCTGGCAACCACATCCGGGTGGTACTAGAACAGCTCAGTGCTGTTATCTATGACCTCAGAACAAAGTCTCAGTTCAGGGGGCCTAAAAGAGTTTCCCCACTGAACAAGAATGGAAATGTGAAAATATGTATTTATTAAACACGATAAGTGAAGATTGTTTCATTTAGAATGTGGTTCACTAATGTATTTCTTTGATTACTTAGTTATCTTGGTATGTTCCGAATATTGTGGCTTTCTTTTTAGCAGTTCTTTATATTAATACATTTAAAGAGGATCCCAGAAGTGCACCAGGCTTTAGGATGGCTAGAAATGGGGAGATGGGCTGGTCATTTTGGGTCATCTTGGCCCTGGTCTCAGTTCCAAGGATGTGTTGGAAGAAAGAATGGGGTGATAGCTTAGGAAAATCTCTGGAGTGAAGAGGCAGCTTGGCTCTATTAGGTTGTTTTCTTCACCTTAATCCTGAACACCTTTTCAAGCTAACTGGCAGCAAGCTGGACATCAAGGTATGTGTTTAGTTCTAGAAACTTCTCTATGTGTGTCATGATATTTTCTTTTGTTACTATTTTAAGTTATGCACATATATGATATGTATTGTAATGTAGGAGAAGAAGTAAAATTTATACAGTAAAGGGAGAAAAAGGACCCAGAGATCAATAACTCAGCCTCTGCCTATGCCCAGCATTACCCTGTAAGACAAGCATCTCACTCCCAAGTTCACTACCAGAATAAATGAATTAATTGACTCTAAAAGGGTTTTGAGAACAGTTTCAAGTTATTATTGCTTATGCTTCCTCCCCTGTATTCCAGATCCCACAAAAAAGCCACTTCTTGGGCTGACCTTTTTATCATCCATCTCAAACTCAACAAGGGCAAAACTGAACTTCTTTCCTACACACACCAGTTGCCCAAACCTTCTCTTTTCTTTATTTCCTTATCTTAATGAAGGGCCCACTTGCTACTGGTTTCCTAAGCCAGAATCTGAACATCATCAATGTCTGGGACCAGTTCTTTCCTTCCCTCTTCCCCAACCAATCTCCAAATCCTGGAGATTCTTCCTTCCAAATTGTTCCAAATCCATCTACTGTTTTCCATTCCCACTGCTTCTTCCTTAGTCAGGACACCATCATCTTCTGCCAAGAAGACACCAACAGCCCAGGTGGTCTCCCTGCCCTAGTCTCACTCTCTTCTAATCTATTTGCCACACTGACCAGAATAATCTTTTAAAGCCATACATCTAATCATGTTGTTCTTCAGTTTAAAATCTTTCAGTAGTAAAGTCCAGACTCCCTCATTCGATTATTAGGCTCCAAATGACGTGGCCACCAAGTCCCTCCCCAGCCTCTTCTCTTGCCTTATGTTCACACACTGCACTCTCTGCTCTGGCCATAATGACTTTCAGTTCCCCAAACCTGACTTTCTCTAGGATTGCTGGGCCTTTGCCCACGCTGTTCTCTGGCTTGGAACACCTTCCACTCTTCTTTTGGGTAACTCGATGCCTTCTCCAGGTCTCAGCTCAGCTGCCACTTGCACAACCCCATAGGCAAGCTTATCCCCAACCCTTGTCTGCAGCGTCCTCCAGGTGACTGTGTCTCCCAGGTGGATAGCCCCTGAAGTAACCCTCCACACTCCATCACTGTCGGGCAGTTGGAAGGCTGGAGAGGCATGATCCCCCAGAGTCAACCTAGATCCTTGTGGCTTCAGCCCCCAGCAGGTAGGGAGCCCACTAAGCTTCAGCTCTACAGCAGAGACACAGCCAAGGCTACTGGTGTGTGCAAAATATTGACTTGTGAAAATTACAGTATCCAAAACATGATTTTTTTCTAAAAGCGCTTTTTAAATTTTGTTTTCTGAAAGTTAAAACCAGAAAATGTGTGACAGGTTAAGGATTTAAGGGGATTTTTAAGTTATGTGATGTGAGGCTTTCTGTAGTTTTGTACCAACTAAATTGTTCACTTCCTAAGAATGAGGACCTCTCCTATTCATCTTTGTAATAGGGACAGTGTCTTACAGATGAAAACATTCAATGACCCTACATTCATCCAGTTTCCAGGAGAAGAAACTGGAACACAAACTGACTGAATGTTCCCCATGTGACAGATTTAATAAGGCTAATAATGTTGGTGAAGTGGAGGCTGCACAGGCAGTAAGAGGATTCCCTTGTATACTTGGAAGGTGAACATGAGCTCTGGCATCCCAGGCCTGGTACAATGTTGATACCCCTGAATTGAAAGTGGCATTTCTGTGTACTCTTACAGATGTTCCTTCATTTGCCATCAGAAGGATAGCTGCGAAGTGATATATAGTAACTTTGGAGGCATATTTTATTTTTAAACCTCTATTAACTTTGTGTCAAATAATCAAAACTTAACAGGATGTATATTAAAGATGGTGGGAGGGAATCAAACTTCATTTTTAGAGAAAAATAGCAAATCAAAACAAGCTGATACAAGGGACTTGATGGCTCTCTCCTTCCTTCAGCTCCTGATATGAGTCCTAGATTGATTACATATTCATACTGATTAGCTGTGCTTTCCAATAATTAGAGCAGCCATAAGCATTTGTACACTAATTTACAGTTCCTAAAGCATCCTTAGGAATATTAGCATCAATATTTATTGAATGTCTCCTGTGTGCCAGGCATGATTCTATACATGATAAGGATTCACTGATTAATAAAACCAGTTAAAAAATCTCTGCTTTTGGCCGGGCGCAGTGGCTCAAGCCTGTAATCCCAGCACTTTGGGAGGCCGAGACGGGCGGATCACGAGGTCAGGAGATCGAGACCATCCTGGCTAACACGGTGAAACCCCGTCTCTACTAAAAAATACAAAAAACTAGCCGGACGAGGTGGCGGGCACCTGTAGTCCCAGCTACTCGGGAGGCTGAGGCAGGAGAATGGCCTGAACCCGGGAGGCGGAGCTTGCAGTGAGCTGAGATCTGGCCACTGCACTCCAGCCTGGGCGACAGAGCGAGACTCCGTCTCAAAAAAAAAAAAATCTCTGCTTTCATGGTGCCTACATTCTAACACCTTACTTTCCCCGTTCATCCATACATCAACCCCACAGAGTCACACTAGGAAAACTGGAGTTCAGGAGAGTAAATTGACTTTCACAGGCTCCCAAAAGAGTAAGTTTGCGGTCAGAATTTTAACTCGTCACTCCAGATTCCAACTCCCACGCTTTTTTTTTTTTTTTTTTTTGCTAGCTCAGTATTCACTGTGGAATCTTAACTGATGCTCAAAAAGATAATCTTGAATAATAGGAGAGAATATCATATTCAATAAGTTGCTTTTTTTTTTTTTTTTTGAGACAGACTATCACTCTGTCACCCAGGCTGGAGTACAGTGGCACAATCTCAGCTCACTGCCACCTCCGCCTCTTGGGTTCAAACAAATCTCCTGTCTCAGCCTCCCAAGTAGCTGGGATTACAGGCACATGCCGCCACACCGAGCTAATTTTTTGTATTTCAGTAGAGACAGGGTTTCATTGTCTTGGCCACACTGGTCTTGAACTCCTGAGCTCAGGCAATCCACCTGCCTTGGCCTCCCAAAGTGCTAGGATTACAGGCGTGAGCCACCACACCCAGCTCAATAAGTTGCTTTTATGATTGAGTCACCTAAGTCTTTTTTTAGAAAGGATTTCAGTTATAAGAGTTAAATACTAATGGTCTTAACCATAAGAGTTAAAACTATAAATTAACTGGAAAGGAGCAGCTGCCTGGAGGAACCCAGGGCATGTGCCTTCTGACGGCCATAGTGAGTGCTGAGGTCTTCAGTGTAGGCTGTGAAGGGGACTGGCTGCCTAAACTGTCAGCCACTGGTGAGTAGGGTAGATTAAGCTAATGGAGCAGAAAGTCTCACCATCCAAAGCCATCCTTTCCCAGACTCCATGTCTGATGGGAATAGATAGGCAATCCGTGAAAGACTACTGAAGTGTGTGTCTTAGTCCATTTGGGTTGCTATAAAGGAATCCTCGAGGCTGGGTAATTTATAAAGAAGAGAGGTTTATTTAGTTCATGGTTCTGCACGCTGAACAAGAAGCATGGCACCAGCACCCATTTCTTGAACAAGAAGCATGGCACCAGCACCCATTTCTGAACGAGAAGCATGGCACCAGCACCCATTTCTGAACGAGAAGCATGGCACCAGCACCCATTTCTGAACGAGAAGCATGGCACCAGCACCCATTTCTGAACGAGAAGCATGGCACCAGCGCCCATTTCTGAACGAGAAGCATGGCACCAGCGCCCATTTCTGAACGAGAAGCATGGCACCAGCGCCCATTTCTGAACGAGAAGCATGGCACCAGCGCCCATTTCTGAACGAGAAGCATGGCACCAGCGCCCATTTCTGAACGAGAAGCATGGCACCAGCACCCATTTCTTGCGAAGGCCTCAGGAAGCTTCCATTCTTGGTGAAAGGCGAAGTGGAGCAGGCCTCACACAGTGAGAGGGGAAGGGAGAGAGAGCATGGAGGGAGGTGCCAGGCTCCTTCTAATCGGTTCTCACAGGGACCGATACAGTGAGAACTCACTACTGAAAGGATAGCACCAAACCATTCCTGAGGGATCTTCCCCCGTGACCCAGACACCTCCCACGAGGTCCCACTTCCAACAGTGGGGGTCAAGTTTCGACATGAGATTTGGAGGGGACAAATACCCAAACAATATCAGTTTGATAAAGAGGATATGAGTAATTTCATTCTCCCATCAGTGTTTAAAAGAACCATGTCCATAAATCATCAAATGCTGGCCCAGAGGGAACTTTAAAGAACAGCCCCTTAATTTCAGCCATGTAGTTTACCAAACTGGAGCTGGACTGGAGAGCATGCCTTCCTTTTTTTTTTTTTTTTTGAGGCAGAGTCTCACTGTCACCCAGGCTGAAGTGCAAGGGCACCATCTCAGCTCTCTGCAAACTCCGCCTCCCGGGTTCAAGCAATTATTCTGCCTCAGCCTCCCCAGTAGCTATGATTACAGGTGCCCACCACCACGCCTGGCTAATTTTTGTGTATTTAGTAGAGACAGGGTTTCACCCTGTTGGCCAGGCTGGTCTCGAATTCCTGACCTCAGATGATCCCCCCGCGTCGGCCTCCCAAAGTGCTGGGATTACAGGCGTGAGCCACCATACTCAGCCTAAGAGTATGCCTTTTTGAAGACCCCATAAAAATTTTCCAACTTGCTTATGTATCTGCACTAGCTCAATTGCGAGAATGACTCCCGAGTTGATGGGTCAGTTTCCTGTTTCCGCATACCTGACCTCATTCTACCTATAGGCATAAAATCAAGAGGAATTTACAACAGATGGGCTCAGGCAACAAGTTAGCCCCAGAGTGGAGCTCAGCTACAGAGGAATGCTTCACTGAAAGAACTGTAAGTCCCTGAATTCGATTCAAGACTTTATCAAGTCCTACTTCAGTTAGGATCCAGTTTACTCCCCAAAGACCCATGAGTACTCTCTCAGTTACTATTTCCCTTGCCACACACATAGAAAAGCAAGAAAGTTACTCTGCTGGGAAACACTGCCAAGGGGCCTTAGAAGCAAGAAAATTTGCGTATTTTATACAGGTCGTTTAAAGAGAACCACCCTTATAAATGGGTGTTTGTCCCCTTATTATTTCAGGATACTTGTAAAGCTCCTCTCCTCCAACTATGTCTCTAATTCGAGTATCACAGTGTCTAAAATTCTACCAGTAAAATGCCATTACCTAAATTAAGCACAGCCTTCTGTCTTTATGTTGATATTTCTTTAAATATCATGCCTATAGTTTTAAAAGGAAATGATACTAAAGGTATACAACACCAAACAGCTGGACATGGCTTTATCCCTTCAACTCCTCTGTCTCATTCCCCAACCATTTTCTACTCTTTTACCCATTTCTTTTGGTAGTTCCCTATATTTCTAAATAATATAAGTAAAGTATGATTTTTATGTCCAATTTTAAAGGTTTTCTATGGACCTCTTCTTTTAGAGACGGCATCTAGTTATCTTACATCCCTTGCCACTTCCCCTGACACTGTAGGACTGACAGGTCTATCCCAGCCAGGGTGACTCAGACATTGTTTTTCATGGCCACTGCCTGTTCTTTATGATCAAGGAAGAGAATGCTTTGGAGGAAACAGAGCTTTCATACGTTAATAGGAAGTGAGTCAAAAGTACTGCAACTGAAAGTGTGGCATGGGGTAGGGAGCATGGCCAGTCTCCTCGCTGGGGTTCTATAGGACTGGGAACGCCTACGCCTTCACAACTAATTATGTTTGCTGGATTGCGTTATAGTTCTTCAGTGTGTGGACTCTTGTCAGTTTTATATCTGTAGGCCAAGCACAATGCCTGGAATACAGAGCATGCTTAATAATGAGAGGCTTTTCATTGTATTTCTTATCAACAACACTAGTAACTGAACATAAATCACCCTTCCTCGCCGGTCAGTGCACCATACAGCTAGAATTCTTGCTTTTTGATCAGTGGAGATAAAATGAATTTCTTTTCTCCATGTTAAGTAATCAGGTTCTGATTTTCCCTTTTCTTTCTCTCTAATAGTGTTTAATGCTCTAATGCTTTCTAAGCATGAGGCATTTTCTTGAGCTCTGAAGCCTAGTATCCTCAAAGCCCCCTTCAGGGAAACCTCAGTTCCTTGTCAGTCAAGGCCTGTCACTGGCTTTGCCTTGGCCTTCTCCGGGAGAATGTCTGCTCCTTAAGTTGATGGCATACATACCATGCTCTTGGTGAAACAGAGTGAAGAAAGCCAATGCAACTTAGGAAGATCATCAAGCAAACTAGGATAAGCATTACGGGAATCCTAGAAGGAGCAAAGAAAGAAAAGGAAGAGAAAGCTTATTTAAATAAATAATGACAGAAACTTCCCAAATCTGTAAAGGGAAATTAATGTCCAGATCCATGAGTCCCAAAGAGCCACAAATAGACTAAATATAAAGAAATTTCACCAAGATACATTATACTCAAATTCTCAAAACTTAAAGAAGCAATTTTGAAAGCAGCAAGAGAAAAGCAACTTGTCACACATAGAAAACCCATAAGACTGTCAATAGGTTTCTCCACATAGCCCTTGAAGGCCAGGAGGGAGTGGGATGATATATTCAGAGTGTTGAAAGAAAACAACCAACCAAGAATATCATACCAGGCAAGGCTCTCCTATAGAAATGGAGAGAGAAAGACTTTCCCAGACAAAAGCTCTGGGAGTTCATCACCGCTAGGCCACCTTACAAGATCTGCTAGAAGGTGTTATTCCAGTTGAAATGAAAGGACGCTAACATTATGAAAACATATAAAAGTACAAAACTCACTGTAAAGGTAAAAATGTAGTCAAATTCAGAATACTACTACAGTGGTGGTATGTAAATCACTTTTAACTCTAGTATAAAAGTTAAAAGACAAAGGTATTAAAAATAATTGTAGCTACAATAATTTGTAAGTGGATACACAATACATAAAAGATGTAAATTGTGATATCAGTAACATAAAATATGTTGAGATGGGGAGAAATTCAAGTGTAGGATTTCTGTAGGCAGCTAACGTTTTATTACTGGAGTGCAGTGGTGTGACCTCAGCTCACTGCAGCCTCTGCCTCCTGGGTTCAAGCAATTCCCCTGCCTCAGCCTCCCGAGTAGCTGGGACTACAGGCACATGCCACCACGCCCAGCTAATTTTTTTGTATTTTAGTAGAGACGGGGTTTCACCACGTTGGCCAGGATGGTCTCGATCTCCTGACCACATGATCTGCCCGCCTCGGCCTCCCAAAGTGCTGAGATTACAGGGGAGAGCCACAGCGCCTGGCCTAAAATGTTTTATATAAGCATCATAGTGACCACAAAACAAAAACCTGTAGTAGAGATACAAAATGTAAAGAGAAAGGAATGAAAGCATACCATTACAGAAATCATCAGATCAGAAAGGAAGATAGTAAGGGAGTAAGAAAACAATAAAGGAACTACAAACAGCCAGAAAGCAATTTTTTAAATGACAGTAGTAAGTCCTTATCTATCAACAATTACTTTAATGTAAATGGATTAAATTCTGCAATCAAAAGATAGAAGTGTCTGAATGGATATTAAAAAAAAATCTGTGTGCTGCCTGCAGGAGACTCATCTTAGCTTTAAGGATACACATAGGCTGAAAGTAAACGCATGGGAAAAGATACTCCATGCAAATGGTAACCAAATAAAGAGCAAGAAAGATACTTATATCAGACAAAACAGACTTTAAGTCAAAAACTTCATAAGAGTCACTATATAATGATAAAGAGATAAATTCATCAAGAGGATATAACAATTATAAATGTATATGCACCCAACATCAGAGTACCTAAATATTTATTAACATAACTCAAGAGAGAAAGAGCAATACAGTAATAGCAGGGTGCTTCAGTACCCCATTTTCAACAACGAATAGATGGCCCAGACAGAAGACGAATAAGGAAACAGTGAACCTGAACAACAGTGTAGAGCAAATGGACCTAGCAGACATATAGAACACTCCTTCCACCAGCAGCTGAATGCACATTTAAATGTACACAGAACATTCTCTAGGATAGATTGTATGTGAGCCCACAAAACAAGTTTTAACAAATTTAAGAAGATTAAAATCATATCAAGTATCTTTTCTGACCACAATAGTATGAACTAGAAATCAGTAACAGGAGGAAAATTGGAAAATTCACAAATATGCAGAAATTAAATACACACCTGAACAACCAGTGGGGTCAAAGAAGATATCAAAAGGGAAATCAGAAAATTCCTCGAGACAAATGAAAATGGAAACAACATACCAAAACTTATGGGATGCAGCAAAAGCAGTACTAAGGGAAGTTTATAAAGAAAATGTGGTGTATATCTATATGTACACAATGGAATACTATTTAGCCTTAACAAAAAAAAGTATTTCGTGTCATTTGCAACAACATGGATGAACCTGGAGTACATTACACTAAGTGAAATAAGCCAGGTACAGAAAAACAAATATAGGCCAGGCATGGTAGGTCACGTCTCTACTCCCAGCACTTTGGGAGGCTGAGGCGGGAAGATTGCTTGAGCCTTCGAGTTCAAGACCAGCCTTGGCAACATATCAAGACCCTATCTCTACAAAATTTAAAAAATTAGCTGGGCATGGTGGCATGGGCCTGCAGTCTCAGACACTCAGGAGGCTGAGATGGGAGGATCACTTGGGCCTGGGAGATCAAGGCTGCAGTGAGCCTTGACCACTGCACTCACGCCACTGCCCTCCAACCTGGGCGACAGAACAAGACCTTGTCTCAAAACAAACCAACCAACAAAAAAACTAACAAAAAAAGAAAAATATGCATGACCTCACTTATTTGTGGAATCTGAAAAACTTAGAACTCAGAGAAGTAGAGCATATAATAATGGTGGTTACTGGGGCAGTAGGGTGGGAGAAATGGGGAGCTGCTGGCCAAAGAGTACAAAGTTTCACTTAGGAAAGATGAGTAAGTTCTAGAGAGCTAATGTACAGCTCTAATGTGTAGTTAGTAATAATACATTGTATACTTGAAATTTGCAAAAAGAATAGATCTTAAATATTTTCACCACCAAAACAAAAATAATGTGAGGAGATTGGATATACTAGCTTGACTGTGGCAATAATTTTACAATGTATTCATATATCAAAACATCACATCATATACTATAAATTATGTAATTTTTATTTGTCAGTTATATGTCAGTAAAGCTGGGGGTGGGGGGCGGGAAGAAGCTGTCTCGATGTGATGACCGAGGTATCCTATATATCCTGAGCTCGTATTATTGCCTTTCAAATGTAAAAGCTGTAGGTGATGAGATGTCCCAAAGGTTTTAAAATCAGGAATGTCAAGATCAGATTTTGCTTTAGGAGGGCAATTTGAGGCAGCTTCAAGAGTGGATCGCAGGAGATAGAACTTGGAAGTGAGAACACTGTCGCACAAGTGCAGTGAAAGAGGAGTAGCCTCGAGCAGAACCAGTGGCAAGGGCCTGGGCTGCAGAGACCATTGGAGAGAGGGATGGGAGCCACACTGGGCTATCACCGGGAATGGAGAGCTAGAGAGGAGAGAGAACTGGCAGAGGGGGCCTGCGGAGAGAAAGAAGGTCTGAAGAAAACCTAGCCAAAAAGAGAAGACTGGAGCCCTGGGCCATCTGGCTTGTGGAATGAGGAGCCAGCAGGCTTCCTGTGGCTGAACCCTGCGTGGCAGAGAGGTGGGCAGGTTTCCTTTCTGCCTGCAGAAGGCTTCTCAAATGCCTAACAAAGTGATGGATTTCACGCAGCCCAGCTCAGCAAAGAGAGACACAGATATCAGAGTGTTCTAGAAACAAAGCAGGGCCCCAGGGGGAAACTGCGAGGCCTAGCAGGGCAGGGAAGCCCAACACAGGGAAGAATGCCTTCTCCTTTCTCCAGAGGGAAGCTCAACGTGCCTGGGGGAGGTCCAAGGGGCACTGGCCTGTTGGGACATTTACAGCCAGGCGTGAGATTGGTTTTATCCCTAAGCATTGTTTTATCCAGGGGCAGGCTTTTTCCCGGAAAATTTCCCCTCTGCCTCACTTTGCTCTTCCCCAGGAGTGGGCTGGGAGCCCCCTCTGCTCTGAAGCCATGCCGGGGGTCCACTGTGGGTGTTCGGCAGTAGCTTCTAGGGGACTGGCCAGGCGCCTCCCTGGGGCTGCCTAGGGACAAGAGTTGTTTCTGGGGTGACGTGGGAGCCTGTGTGCCAGGGCACTGGCCGGCAAGGGTAAGAACCCGGCGGGCTCCCCTAGCCTAACAGGGAGCCGCCTCTGTCACGTGCCTACGAGGTGGGACACAAGCGGGCTTACAAGTTGGTTCGACATAGCCAAATCCGCGTGCCGCATTTCCACGCTATGGAGTGCTGGTCTTCATGACTGTGCCCCTTGACATGACACAATAGGAATAAAAGCCGGGAGGCCAAGGAAAGATCCTCTTTGGGGGTGGGGGCGCGGCGGCATGTGACCCTCGCCGCTGTGGGGAAGACCCGCCTTCAGGACGGAGCGCCAGCGGTGCAGAGGCCCCCTGGGACTGCCCGGAGGCCAGTGGGGAGCGGGCCAGCAAAAGCCCGTGCGCCCTCAGAGCCGGGGAAGGCGCGGGTCATGACCCGGGTTCGCCTGCAGAGGCCGGGCAGCGCTGCAAGGCGTGGGGGCGCCCCCGCCCGGTGGCTCCGGGGCTGGTGCGACCCTGGGCACGCCGGGGCCGGGGCCGGAGCCGGGGGTCGCGGCGGCCGGGGAGGGGGAGGAGCCGCGCGGCCCCGCCGGCGCCCCGCGAGCCAGGGAAAGTGAAAGGGCGGCGGGGCCTCCCGCGCGCCGCTCCAGGAAGTCGCGAGCAGGAAGCGCCCGCGGCGGCCGGGCCCGGCTGCGGTGCGCGGGCCTCGGCGGCGCAGGTGAGGCGCGGGGCCGGGGCCGGGCCGGGAGGCGGGGACCCTCAGCCCCACCGCCCGCACCTGCGGGGCCACGGGCGCTCGGGCGCCGCAGCCGCTCAGCACCTGCGGCTCCCCGAGGGAGCCGGGCGCGGGGCCCTGCGCACTCGGAGCTCGGCTCCTTTCCTCCTTCCTTTTCTTTTTTTGGGGGGTAAGTCGGGGCTGGTTTGGATGTTTCCGGAGAGCCGGGGACGGTCTCAAGCTGTTTTCGCGGAGGGAAGTCTTTGAAATGCGACATCTAGAAGAGTAGCCCTAGGCGACAATGCCGGGCGTTCCCGGACCGGGGCAACGCTGGGATTCCGGGGAAGTGGAGGCAGAGGGAGCGGGCACGGGGCCAGTAGCCGCTCCACGGAGTCCCCGGCAGGGGCGAGCTTAGCTGTCCTGCCGGGCCCGCTGCCCACCCCGGCCCGGGCCGCGGTGACAGCTGAGGGTCCAGAGAGCCTGCAGGAGGGGACCCTGCGCATTGTCTGCCGCGATGGGGACGTGGGCGTGCCCGCGGAATTCACCTCCTCCGGGGACCAGCCGCCCAGGGAGGAGCCGGCACAGAACGCTGGCTCGGAGCGCCGGCACCCTGGGCCTTTGCGTTGTTTGTCGGCTGAGCAGCTGGTTCCCGGAGCCCGTGGGCCTCCTGGCCAATGCGAGTGACAGCGACCTTCTGGGTTTATAATAAAGGGCTTGACGCGCCGCAAAGTCCCCTAGCCGCTGGCTACCAGCCTTCCAGCCCTTACGGCCCACGCTGTGATCCTGGTGACCGAGAAGGTACGTACAGTCTAAGGATTTGCATTTGAACGAAGGGTACTGGCCAAGCCCCTTACCACCCCCACTCCCCGCCAACACCCCAGCCCGCGGCCCCACGTTTCAATCTCCAAAGGAGGAATTGCTAAAACCTGCCCTTTCCGGGTCTCCCTTAGCTTTTTGCCTGGAAAGTGCCTGCCTGCCTGCCGGCCTTTGAACTTAAATTGTCTGAAGTTGTGTAAGTAGATACATATTTTAGACTTCCCCCCGTTGTTTCTTTATTCATCCCCTTTTAGAGCAAGCTTGAAACCTCTGGCTGCAGACCTGTGCTTCACCAAGTCATTCTGAAACTGCATTTACATGTTCTGTTTCATGCAGCCCACCTGTGATGGTCTGTTTGTTGGGGGTTGGGGGCAGGTCAGGGCGGTGGTGCAAATGGAATTCAGGTTCCTTGTACTTCAGCCAAGCGGAAAGAGATAGTGACCATTTCATTCATCTTTAATATGGAAAGCGCCTTTAAAAGCAAAAAGCCATAGAAAGAGCACACTCTGAACAGGAAGTTGTATTCTATCTCTTAATTTAAAAAAAGAAAAGAAAAAGAAAAATGCATGAGAACTTTTGTTTTGCATTTCTGACCCATCTTTGCCTGTAAAGTGAGACCCAGTTTAAAAAAAAAAAGTCATGAAGTAGATTATTTAGAGTATCTGTAGGGCCACTTTGATTACGTGTAATGGCACCTCAGCCCTAAAACGACTGTTGAACCTTTTTGTTCACTTCTTATCCCCATTATTTGAGCCTCTGCAGATTACTTGGAACCTTCTAGGCAGCACAGATCACAAGGGGGTGGGTCTGGGAGTGGAGCTTGTGAATGTATCCTTCCCTCAGCTCATTCTGTTTTACAGTTGCCTAGGGTAGGTTTGTTTTGTCAAGAGATGGGTGTAAAACCATGTGTCTTTCAGGGTTTTTTCTTTTTTTTTTAACTTTCAGTTTCAGGGGTACATGTACAGGTTTTGCAGGTTGTAATAAAGATGCTCTAATGGGCTGTTTCCTCAGTTACTATCTTTTTTATTTTTTTAAGACAGGCTCTCGCTGTGTTGCCCAGGCTGGAGTGTGGTGGTGCAATCTCAGCTCACTGCAACCTCCACCTCTTGGGTTCAAGTGATTTTCATGCCTCAGCCACCTGAGTAGGATTACAGGTGTGCACCACCATGCCCAGCTCATTTGTGTATTTTTGGTAGATACGGGGTTTTGCCATGTTGGCCACGCTGGTCTTGAACTTCTGGCCTCAAGTGATCTGCCTGCCTCTGCCTCCCAGAGTGCTGGGATTGCAGACGTGAGCCACTGTGCCCAGCCTAAGTTGCTATCTTTGACAGTGCACTGACAGTGGACATTCTGCCGCTTTTCCTCCCTGGAATGGTAAGTTCCAGGGGCACCTGTAGAGAGAGAATTTTTTTTTTTTTTTTTGAGACGGAGTCTCACTCTGTCGCCCAAGCTGGAGTGCAGTGGCCAGATCTCAGGTCACTGCAAGCTCTGCCTCCCGGGTTCCCGCTATTCTCCTGCCTCAGCCTCCCGAGTAGCTGGGACTACAGGTGCCCGCCACCTCGCCCGGCTAGTTTTTTGTATTTTTTTTAGTAGAGACGGGGTTTCACAGTGTTAGCCAGGATGGTCTCGGTCTCCTGACCTCGTGATCCACCCGTCTCGGCCTCCCAAAGTGCTGGGATTACAGGCTTGAGCCACCGCGCCCGGCCGAGAGTGAATTTTTAAAAAAGTATCTCTTCTTTTTATGTACTTGGGCTGTGTGCCAAAAACTGGGTGTAAACCAAGTGATTTGCTCCCATTCTGCTGCCCTTTCTCTGCAGGGGATGGGCAGGAGGAAGAGTGGCTGGAGGGAGGAGGTGGCTCAGAGAAACAGGACAAACTGGAATCTGCCCCACTTATCCAGCTGACCCAGGCGAGCCGCCCAGCCTCATTTTTCTCCCTTGTGAAACGAACGCCCTGCCTCTTCAGGGTGGTCACGGGGCTCAAATGAGAGCGTGTCAGTCATGGTTCGTGCTTCCAGAGGTCTTGACCCACTGGAAATGAAGTGGTTTTCTGTGGTGCTGCACAGGTTAGGGAGGAAGGGCCTCATTAGTTGAGCTCTTTAACATCCCAAATGTAAAATCACTGTCTTTGCACGTCTTAACTGCACTCACTATGAGAATTTATAGCACTCTTCTTTCACCCATTTTACAGGGAAAAGAATTCATCCTTGTTTTAAAAAGTAATCAAAGAGGTTTTTTTTCCCCTCTTGACTTGTCAGTGCTTTCTGGGCCTTTGATGTTGTTGTCACAGGTGTTATCAGAGTTGGAGGTTTTTTATTTATTTCGTAGATGGCAATGGAATGTTTCCAGACATGCTGGACGTGGAGAAGCGGCACTTGAGGGGAAGGTGTTTGCTTCTGACCATCTGTTTCCAGACACTGGTGAACCCAATTCTTTACTCTGAAGCTGTCATCACAAAGTCATTTCCCAGAGTAGATCCAGACCCAGACTGGAGCCCACCCATTTGAAGCAAAAGATTGCTTAAATCTAGAGGTTTGAGCAGACGTAGTTTTGAAGTCTTTGTGGCTGTTCATTCAACATGAGTTTCTTGAGCACGTGGTCTCTGGGTTCTGGACAAGGAGATGGAAGTAGGGCCTTGCCCTGCAGTCCTGGGCCTTCCTCTTTTGAATTTACAGTGAGGATATCAGCTAGTGTTTGTTGGGCATTTACTACATACCGGGCCACTTCTCAAGTGCTTCCCAGAGGTTATCTCATTGCGTGTTTATAACAACATAGATGCCGTCATCCCCATTGTTTAGCCTGGAAGGAGAGGGAGCAGAAAAGTTAAGTGACTTGCCTCAGCTTACACAGCCCAGGGTCAGCCTTGGAACAGGAGGTATTGAAGTGGGGTGAATCCCACCTGTTCAGGCCCTGGAGGACTTACCTAGGAGAAAGGTGTAGTTCTGACTGGAGCAGATAGAAGAGATGAGGGGCGGCTCCTGGGACGAAAGCTCAGCAGGGATTTTGAATCTTTTTGTAAAAGGTAGTATAAGGGAAAATCCTTGGAGAATGTGCGTTTTTGGAAGCTCACTCTCGAGGGAGGCAAAAGTGAATGTGGGGAACTGATTGGCTTTGGAGGATGCAGTGACTCAGGAATGTCATGAGTTTGATGTTGGCATGGGAGACCAGGCCTGCCTGCTGTGCTGGGCCCCCTCTCAGTTCTCAGGCCTCCCTCCCCATTCCTTCCTATATTGCTCTGCCTTCAGCCCTGAGTTCATAATCAGGTCATTTTCTGTGACCTCTGAGGTGACCACAGAAGATGAAAAATGAAGAGGCAGACAGAGGCAAATTCATTCCTCCTTTGGATTCAAATGGCAAAGTCACAATTAAATAATTGGTTTGATCTGCTGTCTTGTCTAGGCCGACGTTTCTCTGTCACTATGGTTCAAAGGTGACCTGGCCCACAGGGGTAGAACTGAGCCAGTCCAGTGCCCTGGCATGCCCTGGTATCTGGGCACATAGTGTGGCTGCTGGACACATATTTGGTTTTGTGAATGGGTTGATCTCTAGATGCCTCCCAGATAGAGATGAGTTCCTTGGTTCCTTTTTATCCACCATCAGAACGTTATTTGAAATTCATTTCAGGGTTCTCAGAACAAACCGCCTTGAGGGCAGATACTCCACCTCACTCCACCTCTTCCTAGTAACACTCGTGGTGGGGACCCCTGCTTGTATCAGACGTCCAGCTTTGATCAGGACTGGGTACTGCTACTGTACATGTGTGTGGTTACTTCTGCCAGTAATGCTGAATGTGTGAATGTCAGGACACTGGACTCTGAATGCCTCTCCTCCTCCTCGTAGAGAGCAGAGCCACTGCCAGAAGGAAGGGGACAAGACCCAGCAGGACACCTTCTTTCCACGCTTTCCAGCCTGTGGGAGCAGCAGGGGCAGCAGAGAGGGAACCTGGAGCCGGGATTAATGACCCATTTATGAAGCATCTTGTTCTGCGACTGAGGCTGTGTGGTCAGTGGCGACGTAAATGGCTCAACTCCCCGCTGGCATTCGCTTCATCATCTCGTTCTCCAGGGATCAGTGGTGAGTCCTGGCGGGGCAGGCCCTTGCCATGGAGCTGTGTATAGGTGAGGGCTACTGTGCAGGTAGTTGTGTTGCCACAGTTTCATTATAAAACACAAAACTTGAATCACTGACCTCGCCCATAACCGTTGAATTACTTGCTGGCAGTGGAGGCCGTGACCCAGAACAGCGCTGAGGTGTCCTTTGTCCTTGGTACTGGCATTGTCAGATAGTGTTTGGGCTTCCACGTGGTCTCCAGTGGTTTCTGGAAGAATCATGGTCCCTACAGAAAAGTGACCACAGACTACCAGCAGGGTTAGCAAACGACTGTGGTGAAATAAGCACATAACTTATATGTAAGTTACGTAACTGTGAGCTCAGATGAGTGGCCTCGCTGGGGAGACCTTTCAGAGAGAAAATGAAATGTTCTGGTGCAGCTCAGAATGCCACTTTCTGTTCAGAGAGCACCTCCCCTTGTGTATTGTGAGAATCCTCCTCTTAGGTGGCCTCATTAATTCCATTCTCCTTGAAGGAAACAGTTGACAAGCCCAGAGTCTGAAGCTGGGCTCCCTGGCCTCTAACTTGTCCTGCTGATCTCTTCTAGGAGAGGAAAAACTTTGCTTCTCCCCTCGTAGGTTCTGTTTTGGGGGAACTGGGAATTAAACTGACAAAAGACAGACTAGCAAGAGAAAAGACAGATTTCACCACTTATGTACGAGAAGTCATAGAGAAGTGTCCCTCAAAGGGGCATTTAGAATTCTGGGCTTGTGCGCCGTCCTTTACAGGGGAACGGGAGCGGGAGAAGGGCACTTGTGGGCAAACAAATGGCTTTTTGGAAAGACAAGTGGGCCCTCAAGAGAACAGATGGGCGATGTGATCGTTTTGTGACCATTCCTGTTTCAGTGCAGTATGGAGGCTTCTCATCTCCAGTGGTAAGAGTCCAGCTTCCCTGGCTGCTTCTTGGGACAGGATTTATAGCAGGTGGATTCTTTTGAATTCTTTTGGGGAACTCTGCTTTTCAGTAGCTAAGAGAATTCAGGAACGCAAATACCTTCTGCTCCAAGTGATTTTGATGCCACAGCGGCGGATTCTGGGCCCATTCATCTCCTCCGCACCAACCTCCTGGTGGCCCCCAGCCCTGCGCAGCTTCTCAGCCCTGCTGGTTGGTGGAGCATCCACAGGGTGTCTCAGGTTTGACTTGAGGGCATCTGTGTTCTTCAACCAGATTGCTTCTCTTCTTGACTCATTTCGTGTCTGCTGTGAGTCTAGCCACAAGTGCCTGAACCATTTGGTTTTATTTAGTGAGTGTTTAGCTTCTTGATTTTGTAAGTTTATTTTGATATAATTTCAAACTCACTTAACTTGCTTACTAACATCTGTAAGAAGTTCCTGTAGAACCGCTGTATGTCAAAGATTAACATTTAGCCTCATCTGCTTCTCTCCCTGCCCCTCCACAGTGTGTGTGTGTGTGTGTGTGTGTGTGCATGTGTGTAGATATATGTTTGTACACACACACTTTTCTGAACCACTTGAGAGTAAGTTGCAGACATCATACCCTTTTATTTGTAAATACTTCCGTGTGTACTTCCTATAAATAGGACATTCTCTTATAAAACCACAAAACCACAGCAAAAAGATCAAAATCAGGAAATGTAACACTAATAAGATGCTGTTATCTAATCCACGGTCCATGTTAAAAACGATATCAAATATCGTCAAATATTGGTGATAGCATTTCTTCTTCTGTTCAGGATCTAGTCAGGTTCATACATTGCATTTAATTCTCCTGTGGGTCTAGTCTCTTCATCTAGCACTGCTCCTCGGCCTGTTTTCGTCTTTTCTGACCTTGACTTTTTTTCCTCCTTCTTCTGAGACAATGGCCTTGTTATGTTTCAAGAGTTCAAGCCACTTATTTTATAGAATGTGCCACATTTTGACTTTGTTATTTCCTCATCCTCATGATTAGATTCAGATGATGCGTTTTTTTACAGAAATCCCATAGAAATGAGGCAGCTTTCTCTTTACTGGAGAAGGAGTTACAGACATGGGAAGAGGGAGGGGAACTGGAAGGAACTGAGTGGGGCTGGATTGGAATGAAAGGTCTCCGGATAAACTGGTGACGGTCGATATAGAAATAGAGAAGGGTGTGTGTGTGCGTGTGTGTGTGTATGTATGTGTGGGTGTGCGTGTGCGCACGCACATGTGTGTGTAAAATGCACCCTGCTGGGAGGTCCTGGGAACATTAATAGCACTAAAGTGAACACACTTTGGTCTGGGATCTTGGTTTCTGCATGGCATCTCCCACTAAAAGGAGTCAGGAGTCCTTGGAGACCTGGCCAATGCCAGGACTGGGGCAGGGCAAGGAAAAGATGAGCCCGGAACATCTTGTACCAGAAAATAAGGAAGTGCTTACAAAGGTACTCTGACTTGTCAAATCTAGGACAATCTGAGATTTACAATAAATGAGACTCATCGTGAATGATAGCCCATTGAATAGCATAAGACTCTGACGAGTCCTACTGATGTAACTGAGTAAGTAGGAGAAATGCACGCTCTCTGTACAGTGGGCACTGGCTGCTAGGTGGAGTGGGGATGTGGAGCCACTGCAGGGTACCCAGCGCAGGCACAGAACGCCAGTGGATGCCCTCCGTGAGGCGGCAGCTTGAGGAACAGGATATCTACATCATCTCAGAGCAGGTTTCCAGAAATTCCATATTCATTACTCAGAGGGAAATGTAGTGGTTTCACTGAGGAACAATGAGGCAGACAGCACTTTAACCAAGGACCAACGTCAGTGTCACTGCCGTCCTGCGCCTCCTGATAGGATACTCTGAACAGGACATGGCATCACTTCTCTGTCTGGTTTCCTTGTTTCTGAAGTGAGGATGTCTTTGGACTAATTTCTGCACCCAATCATATCACTCAGTAATTCTCAAAAGCGTTTCTTTATTCCTTATTTGCATATGATTGAGGTAATAGCAACTCAAACAAGGAGACAGATATTTTACAGGAAGCCTGTCACCCTAAGCAGGCTGCCGTTCACCTGAGAACACGTGGTCTTCGAAACATCTCTGAGGAGGCTCAGAGGGGCACCCCCATCTGGTGCTGTCGTTGCTGAGACCTGCTTTCTTGCTAGAAACGTGGGATTTTTTGTATTGGTGGAAGCCAGGCATGCTATAAGTAGTCATAACTGCAAAAAGTAAGCCGAACACTGAGGAGCAGATCGATTAGATCAATTTTTCTATTGTATTTGTTTTATATTCATAAGTCTAAACGCAACACAAAACAAAAATGAAAGGATTATATTAGCCTCCTGGGGCGGCTTTAACAAGGTACCACAAGCTGGGTGTCTTGAAACAAGAGGAATTTACCCTCTCACATCCCTGGAGGTCAGAAGTCCAAAGTCAAAGTGTCAGCAGGGCCACCCTTCCTCTGCGGGCTCCCGGGACAGACCCTTCCTTGCCTCTTCCAGCTCCTGCTGCTGCCACAGTCCTTGGCTGGTGGCTGCATCGTGCCAGTCTCTGCCTGCGTGGCCACATGGCCTCCCTTTCTGTCCATCTCTGAGTCTTTGCGTGGCCTTCTGGTGTGGACACCAGTCACTGGAATTAGGGCTCACTCTATCTAATATGCCCTCACCTTAGCTAATCATGTCTACATGACCCTATTTCCAAGTAAGGTCACATTCTGAGGTTTTGGGTGGACATGAAATTATGGGGGACGATACTCAACCCAGTACAAAATGAATAAAAGGGAACAAATATCATCCAAAACATCTGCTTTATAAACGATAAAGAAAATGTAGATAGAATTACAAAATAAGAAAGGACTTCTGGAGGGCTATTTGGCTTCTGGGGGTTTGAGTCCATCCATGCTGCAGAGTGAAGCGTCTGGCTACCCAGAGGCCAGGCGTGCCAGGGTGACCACCAGCAAGGCAGCGGCCCGAGTGTGGCTGCCACGGTGTAGCAGTGGCCATGGGAGCTGAAGTCAGACCTTTCAAAGAGGAAAGTCCAGCCTCTAGCCACTTCCTCCCCATCCCCAAGCCCCAAGTCCTAAGTACAGAAGGTGAGGAAAATGAGGGAGGAAAGACGAATTTGCAAATAGAAGCAGAGTTGGCCTGACATCAGCTAAATAAATATAGGGTTTTCCTCTTCAGTCTTTAGGAACATCCCAGTTTCCTGTGTAAATGGACCCTTTACCCAATTCTATAGGACGGCTTCTCAGGCCGGCTACACTGTGGCAGTGACTCTTCCCAAAGGGGCTCGCTCATTAAGGCATCTCCCTCCACACAAGGTTGAACTGAAGGTTCCAGAGGCATGTGCCACCACCTGTGTGCTCCTCAGTGTTCTCAGGGCATCTCTGGGTGTGTGCTGTGAGCACCAGCTGGGAGTCATCCCTCAGAGGAAAGCAGGGGCCCAGAGCGCATCCCCAGGGTCTGATCACCCAAGCAGCCCTGACCATCAGGAGTGCGGTGTGTGTCGGGGCCCCAGCACTCTTCAGACCTCAGCCCAACAAAGGGAGACAGCCTTCCTTCTGAGCTGTCTGGGTGATGAGTGGAGATGTGAACCCACAGCCCATAGGGCAGAACTGCTCTTCTCAAAATCCTTCCTAGCTGGGTGATAACACCCATAGAACTGGCACTGTGGATGGAGAATCCTCAAGGGCGCAGGAGAGATGCTCCATGGACTTGTCTGAGACTGACTGGGGAGGTGCTGGAGGGAACTTGGCCTGAGAACTTTGTTCACACGTTTTGAGGACATTGGAGAAGGAAACCCTATACTCCAATGAGGGCTGATCAGGGTCACCCATCAGCCTTACTTGCCCTAGTCAGCTGAAGCAGGTGGGGTGGAAGTGACCAGTTTGTCAGGCTATGGGCTGGACAAGTGAGCATTGAGGGCCAGTGAAGCCCAGTGGCCTGGAATCTTCCTGCACCAGCAGTTGGAGGCGTGAGATGCAGCAGTGGCCGAACAGAGAGCTTCATCCAAAGCGCTGAGACTTTCTTTCCTTGTCAGAAAGGATGGTTTTCAGAAACACGAGGACAGAGGCCTGGGCTTCTGGAGCAAATCCAGTGTGTCCACGTAGCCTTTGTTCTTTGGGCTTTGGGATAAATGATATGCTCATCTTTTAGAGTTTCACTTTTTTCCCATTTGGCCCTTGCCATGGGCTTGGAGAGGAAGAATTGAAGAAAGGCCATTGGAAGATGGTTCCCTGGTGAAGAAGAGAGTGCCGGGGAATTTCTGTCTTCAGTCAGCAGGTATTCTGCAAGTTAGTTTGGTTTGGTTCGATTCCTTCCCCTAAGGCACAGGCATTCCAAAGGTTGTGGTTTTGAGTCCCATGGAGCCACCAACCTTTCTTTCCCACCTGAAATATGGTCTTTTTTTTTTTTTTTTTAAAGAAAAATCTGGAAGTATCTATTTGAACTCTACTTTAGCTGGTGACCAGAGAAGAAGGCAGCTCTGGGATCCTAGGATTTTAGTTACTCGTGGAAAGCTTCCCTCGGAGTAAATCACAACATTAAAAATGTAGATGCGCAGCTGGGAGAAGTGACCCCTTATCCCACGGCCTCCCGGAAACGCTGCCTTTCTTTGTCCTGTGTAGGACGCCGCCTTAGGTAATTATTGATTCAGGTTGTTGGTGGCACCATTTGAAGTCACTGGTCTTCCCAGGCCACAAACAGGACAGGTTCTCCAGGGTAGGGAGGTGTGCCTAGGACACAGAAGAGCTGCCACTTGCCTTCAGCTCCTGTCAAATACTTCTTTCTGCCAACACATTTTGTTCCCTAAAAAGTATTTTTCTACGCGGTGGTTGAGACTCTTAGACTGGAGTTGCCCTTTATCTTCTCTCTAAGACACCTTCTTTTCTTCTTTCTTCCTCACACTCATGCTTACTCTTTTGGCTGCTTTTCTCCCAGCCAAACTGAGTGAGGGGCTTTGTGCCAGTGTTTCTGTCATTGGCCTATTGAGAGCCTGCCAGCGTCACTGACTTTTTCTCTTTGAGGGCTGTGAAATATTTATATGTCTGCCTTGCTTGTGTGCTTCTGAAAAGTTGCATAGAAACCAAAGAGCCAAAAATAAATATGATCTTAATTACCCAGGATAGCAGGCTACGCAAGAAACTTGTAGTTAGTTTTGTTGTAAACTAAACATTTTATCGTCCTTGTTATTGCTTTCTAAACTCAAGTGTGCATCTCGAGTCCCAGGTTTCCCTTTGGTTATGGTTTTTTTAAATAAATGAATGTTTTTGATGTTGTGACGTAATAAGAAACATGCGTTTGGTCTCTGGCCCTGGCTCCTAGCACACAGCTCCTGCAACCTTTAGTGCTGAGTATCTTTTTGTTTGCCAATGAGGTGACTGCCGCTGGGGCTCCAGGACCGCCTCTTGGGGGACGGGTTGCCAGGGCAACCGATCACGTGATTAGAGGTTGGAACTCCACCCGTGGACCTCTGGGGAGGGGAGGGATCCGCAGAGGTGGAGAGGATCACCGGTGGCCGGTGATCTGCTGGATCGTGCCTGTGTACTGAGGCCTCTACAGACTCCCTAAAGGACAGGGTGTGGGGGGCTTGCAGGCTGCCAAGCACAGGGAGGTTCCTGGAGGGTGGGGCCCTGGGGAGGGCACACCTGCTCCGAGCTCCCTGCCCCATACCTCGCCCTGTGCATCTCTTCATCTGTGTGTATTCTTTGTAACATCCTTTATAATAAACCAGTAAATGTGTCTCCCTGAGTTCTGTGAGCTGCTGTGGCAAATTAATCAAACCTGAGGAGAGGTTCTTGGGAACCACGCTGAGAGCCAGTTGGTCGGACGAGCAGGCCACAACCTGGGGCTTGCCATTGGCATGTGAGGCGGGGCAGCCTCGGCCGGAGCCCCGCCCTGTGGGGGCTGATGCTGACTCCTGAAGGACAGCGTCAGAATTGAACTCACTTAGAGGACACCTAGTGTCAGCTGGAGAATTGCTTGGTATATGGGGCAAACCCCTACACATATAGTGTGAGAAGTATGGTATGTGGTGTGTTGTGCATGAGGGTAGGAAAAGCAGTCTGGTTTTTCCTGTCTCTTACAGTGTTTAGTTTCCATGTGGACAAAGCAAAAGTGGCAATATTTTTGAATGTTCCAATATTATAGTGACATAAGTAATATTGATAGTTGCTGTAGAACTGAATGAATAATACATAGCATAAGAACATTTCAGAACACAGTGACATGTATTCCTAACATAACTTCTGTTATTTCATATCATCCTCTCCCACTGTTTTGTGTTTCAGGTACAGAGCCTTCATTTTTATTTTGACATTTCTGCTGTATGCAAGTTTTCACTTATCTCGAAAGCCTATCAGCATCGTTAAGGTAAGAATCATGAAAGCACTGCCTGTCGTCTCTGTAAGGAGTTGGTCACTTGAAGGGCGTGTGGGGCAGAGGGTGGGGATGGCAGCAGATATGCGGGAAAACAGATGATTTAGAAACAAGTTCTTCTGCTGCTTTGGCTTTGCAGTTTCCCTTTTCTAAAATTGACATTTTAAAAATGCTTTTCGGATTTATACTTTCAGAGGTAGTAGGACTTTTAGTTATATTAGTTGACAGTTCCAGAATCTGAAAGCTTAGCTAAATATTTATCTTGTGTGACTGTTCCTTCCAAATGTATCCAACCTTAAGTGGTTCCCCAAATTCCAGCTCTTTGTGCGATCCGACCGCAGGTCTGGCCGCGGAGGTGGCTCTCCGTTGTTCTTGGAACTCTGTGTTGTTGTTTTGATCTGACCCTGGGTCTGGCCGCAGAGCTGGCTCTCCATTGTTCTTGGAATGCTGCATTTTTGTTTTGATCTGACCCCAGGTCTGGCCGCAGAGGTGGCTCTCCGTTGTTCTTGGAACGCTGCGTTTTTGTCTGAGTGATGGGTGGGCAGGAAGTTGTTAAACAGGTGTTCCACTAGACTTCGAGAAAAGAAGATTAAAGCAGACCAGACTACATAAACACCAGTTATAACCTGGAGAAACGCAGGAATAATTTTCTTACCCTCGTTGGGCTTACGTCACCCTGCCTGTAGACCATCAGGGGCCTGAGAGGCTTTTGAGTCTCTATGGTAGAAGGAATGAGGAAATCATCCACTGCCAGAGATAGTGCATTCACAGCCCGACGGCCCCTCGCTCACTCTCCAGGAGTTGGCAGGGACCCAGATGCAGGACTGCAATTCTGTGACCTTTGGAGCTGTGCTTCCTCCACTCCTGCCAGTGGCTGAGCCCTGGGTGGCTGCCCTCCGCAGCCCCTGTCGGCAGAGGCAGCGCAGAGGCCGGTTCTTTTGTGACAGTCCTAGGTTTCCCACTCTCCAGCAGCTTTCAGGGGATGTTAAACATTCATTTACCCAGAAGATTCTAAAATTCCCCCTTGGGCCCTGGTAAGCAAGAAACTTCCATGCCTTTCAAGTTGTTGACTCTGGAAACATGTGCGGACCTTAAAAAATGTGGTTTTTAAGAGAAGAATATGAAAAGAGGTGGTGGGACTTAAGAAACACTCATCTGCTTGACAAGAGACTCTCAAATCAGTACCGATAACCAGTCACTATAAATCTGAATACTCCTACTTCTTGTCTTTCTGGTTAGAGAAATACACAAACAGCTCAAGAAAATGGTGAATTATAAAGATGGAAGTACCTATTGAAGAGACTTGGTGAGCGCATTGGAGTTGAAGGATCTGGTGTAGTCGGGGAGCCTGCGTGGGGTTTCAGGATTGACCTGGAAAGGTTGGGTGTGGATTGTAGGGGAAGAAAAACAGCTTTGCAGGTGGGAGAGCTGCCTTGAGTACTATGTGCAGGGGTGGGCGTCCCCATGAGGCCACCACGTGACAGGCTGCTGGGGCAGATGTAGCGCGTAAAATGGGCTGGCCCTTGGGGGGATCTTTGTCAGCGGTCAAAGCTGTTGGGGTCCACCTGATGACCACGAGGGCCCCTGTGAGTCAGGAACAAGTGGGAGCCCTGTCCCGGTCCCTCTCCCGGCTTCCCTGGTCCATCTTAAAGCCCCTGCCCCAACTCTTGTGTGTGGCGCTGTCCAGGCCACTCAGGGCTTAGGGCTTCTGAGGAGGCAGCGTCAGGGTCAGCTCTTAGTTCAGTGTCATAAGTAACAATATAAATAACTGCCGCTTACAGAGCCTCGGGGTATGACAAAGTGCCACACACATTACCCCGTGACCTTCACAGCAACCCTGTGAGTGCCCCTGTGAGGAAACTGAGGCTCAGGGCCTCGTTCCCCCAGGCGGGGCTGCTATGCACTGGAGAATTCCCTGTGGGTCAGGCTGCCTCCAGGGCCCCCGCTCTTCTTCTCTGTGCCTCAGGGTCTGTCCAGGTGTAATTACCTGAGTACACTCCCAGCATCACACTCAGCCTCCTAAACGCACAGATTTCCCGAACTAGCAGCTGTGATGTGCCTGGGCATGGATTGGCTTGACGCTGAATCCCATGGGTTTCTTCACCTTTGAAGATAGATCAGAACATCACACCACATCAAAACTGAACTTTGCAGTGCCTTATGAAACACCCATGTGCGGCCGGGCGCGGTGGCTCAAGCCTGTAATCCCAGCACTTTGGGAGGCCGAGACGGGCGGATCACGAGGTCAGGAGATCGAGACCATCCTGGCTAACACGGTGAAACCCCGTCTCTACTAAAATATACAAAAAATTAGCCGGGCGAGATGGCGGGCGCCTGTAGTCCCAGCTACTCGGGAGGCTGAGGCGAGAGAATGGCGTAAACCCGGGAGGCGGAGCTTGCAGTGAGCTGAGATCCGGCCACTGCACTCCAGCCTGGGCAACAGAGCGAGACTCCGTCTCAAAAAAAAAAAAAAGAAACACCCATGTGCTTGAGCTCATGATATGAATGGCGTCAATGAAACGGAAAGTAGCAGTGATTCTGTTGACCCACAAAACAGTTGAGTGATTATTTATAGCCACGTTTCCTAGAACATTGCAAGCAAAACAAAAGCAAAATACATTTGCTTACCTGAAATCGAACCAGGAGCTGTGAATTAGAAAAGAATGACATGGCACAGCAGGTCACATTTAAGTTAGTCTGGAATGTTTAGATTTCCTCTGATCACTGCTGATGAATTGTATTTTTCTCGATGATGATGATAAAACCAGGGCTGGGAGGATAGTGATGTTATAAGTGCAACCCTGTCCCTTCTACCTGCTGCTCCAGCTGTGGCCCAGCCTCAGGACTCAAGGCAAGCATCTGCCCAAGCTGGTAGACAGGTGGTTCTACACTCTCCCAGCAGAGATCTTAGTGGGAGCTCTTTTCCCCTGGGCTGGGCCAGAGCAGAAACCTGGAAGCAGAGGCTTCCCAGAGAAGCCTAAACTGCAGGGGTCCCTGGAGCCAGGGGGATGGCAACATTTGAATGTGAGTGTGCCCACCCCTCTCTGGACACACAGGACTTAAAAGGAGAAAACTGGCCGGGCGCGGTGGCTCACACCTGTAATCTCAGCACTTTGGGAGGCCGAAGTGGGTGGATCACCTGAGGTTAGGAGTTCAAGACCAGCCTGGCCAACAGAGTGAAACCCTGTCTCTCCTAAAACTACAAAAACAAATTAACCGGGCATGGTGACGGGCGCCTGTAATCCCAGTCACTGGGGAGGCTGAGGCAGGAGAATCGCTTGAACCCCGGAGGTGAAGGTTGCAGTGAGCTGAGACCACACCACTGCACTCCAGCCTGGGCGACATGAGTGAGACTCCATCTCAAAAAAATAAAATAAAAACAAATGGATTAAAGATATGAATGTAAAACACAAAAAGTAAAAATCCAAGAAAAAAATTACGTTTATCGTAGGAGTAAGTGTGAAGTTAGGAAACCCAAGGAAACAACGGGCAAGGGGGATGAACAGGCAGTTCACAGACATGGAATTCAGATTGTCAGGAAATGTGTGAATGGTGTTCAGGTCTGCTGGTATTCCAAATGCCGATTAAGGCAACAGTGTGCTCAATGGCTGGCACAGCATTGCCCAGAGCAGTAAGCCCTGTTCACTGGCCGTGAGGGGAGAGGACTTTTCATGCTTTCTTGATGGGATGTCAAGTGTTAGCACCTTTTGGTGACACCCAGTGAAATAAAAAATACTACAGCCTTCAGACATGCTTCTGGAAATTTCACCCTAAAAATAAAAGCACCTTACTTGGGAATGTCTTCGTAAGCGTCTTTATGGCAGCTTTGTTTGTAGTGACCAAAAAAAGGAAAAAGGGAAAAACCAATGCTGGGTATCGAGGGAGCCCAATAAGCAGGTAAAAGTTTGAATAAATGGTGACAAGTCCATATTGTGAAAGGTGCAGGCCCCTAAAGGAACTTATCAGAGGCAAACCAGTTGACTCAGAAACATTTCCAGGAGGCGTTTTGAGTAAGAAGTTAACATGTGCATAAGGATGTATAGAATGATTCCATTTTTGAGAAGTAAACAATGACCAAGAAGCTCCTCCATCTATTTCTGTATCCTTCATGAGTGGAGCGTTTGCGTGCCTGTGTCTGAGTGTGTATAATGCATTTCACGTGGCCACTGTGACTCATCGCAGGAGGCTGGCCGTGGGCAGGTGCTGTCGTCCGTGGGGGAGAAGCTGTCGGGTCGCTCCTACTTTTGGTACCAAAACTTTAATTGCTCTTCCAGGACTTAGATAATGCTTTGGAGAATTCTTGTAGCCTTATAAAAGGAATGTGAAGGACTAGTTAGAATCAGTGCACCCACACAGCCTAACGAGCCACATAAAGTTGACTAGACAGATCATCAAATGCAGATGATATGTATACACACACGCACACACACACCCTCTGTGTTGGCTAAAAGTGGAGTGAAACTGGCCTAACCCCATCCTCCAGGGGGATTCAGTGAGGCCCGAATCCCCCGCTCTTGTCCTGTCCTCTCACTGTTGTTGCCTTTCAGTGTCTCCTGCACCCTCCAGACCACCGGGTAATCTCCTCTATTGGAGGCCACGTACCTCCTGCAGAGAATGTGTCCTGTGGCTGTAGCCTTAGGCAACGGTGGGGCTGAGAACCCAGGGCGGGAATGAGTGGTTTCTCTCTGCAAAGTGCTCAAATTCAGCATGGAAAGAATGGAGCCTTGGTAGAATGCAGGCTAACGCAGTGACTGTTTGTGCCTAAATGACCGCGTGGGTCTCTGCAGGTGCAGGACGAGGAGTCCAGTCTTTTCTAGTGCCATGAAATTCCCGCTGCAGCTGCCTGCTGCTCCCTGGACGGGATTTCCTCTCGCTGCCAGTGGGAGGGGTGGGGAGGGCTGAGGTGGCCAGGGAGTCAGTAGACAGAAGACGTTGCCAGCTCCCGGCCCTGCCACCTTCCCCGCACACTCGTGGCGCTGTGACTCCCGGCCCTGCCGCCTTCCCCGCACACTTGTAGCGCCGTGACTCCTGGCGGTTCCCTGTGTTCTTCCAGAAGATTGGCACCTTTCTTCTCCCACCCCCACCCTCCACCCGCGATGGCGTCTGCTGTTTATTTTTGTTGCTGTTCTGTGTGTTGCATGGACGCTTTAGCAGCTGCGACGCCCACGTGTTCACAGGGCCCACTCAGCCTGTCCGCCTCACGTATCGTAAGTGTGGAGTTCAGTTGCCGCAGAGCCTTTTGCCTGATCAGTTTTTAATATCTACCTGATGTCGCGGGTTGATTGAGTTTGTAACTTGTTGAAAGGCACTTGTGTAAAAACGTGTGAAGAAAGCTGCCTTTATGAAAGCAGACGTTTCCCAAAGGACTTGACCCCCTCCTCAAGTATTTCTGCAGGGACGGTGTGGCTGGGCAAAGGTGAAGGTGCCTCCTTGAAGCACTTTGGTGAGAATTTGTTCACCTGGCAAGGGGTTTGCTTAACAATTCATCTTAACCTAATTAAGTTTGCATTGTCCCTCAAACGCTAGGTTTGGGGGGTACAACTCATAGAAATACTGAAATATAGCAACGTTGTTGAAAACCTGTGGGTATGTAAATATCCTCAGAACCCTTTGTGCTGGAGTGATATGAAATCTCGATTGCTTTGGCAGCAGCCTTCCAACGGGGCTGCGGGCTGCAGGTGGAGGTGACCTTTCCAACATCAAGGAGAAGGGCCGGAGAGGCACCCGGACTCACAGCAGCCCTCTCCTGAGCCCTTCCCAGGCGTGGAGGGCCAGAGAGGTGCGCTCCATTTATGGTTCATCTTTATAGCAACCCTGGGACACAGACATTGTCATGCCAACTCCATAACTGATGACCAGGGAGTGTAAGTGACATCACCAAGGTCAGAAGCCACAGAGAGGCACCAAGATCCCAGCTCAGGCCTGTCTGCTGCTGAAGCCTGTACCCCTAACCAGGGTGTGAGGCCCCCACTCATTATATAACAAAACTAGAAAAACTTTACTGCTTATTTATGAAAAAAGAGCATTTCTAATCAGATATGTTTTCCGCAGGTGGTTCCTCCCAGAAATATGAAATCACAAAGGATATAAAATTCTGTTTTAAGCAGCGGCCTGCAGAATCTCTTTTTCCTTTCTTCTGTGCCAGGTTAATGTTAGCAACTTCAGCTTATCCCTGCACATGGTTCTCCTTGGCCGGGGAGTGTCCTGTGCTCCTGTCCTAGCCGTGGCTTTCTTCCGTGAGAGGTGAATTGTGGCGATGCTTCGGCCTTTGGGTGTGGCCAGATTGGCTTCCGTGAGAGGCAGCAGGGAAAGGTGGGCAGAAACACCTGACTTCTGAAGGCACTGAGGAGGAAAAGTGTCCAACAAGGCAGCAGGTGAATGGAGAAAGGCCGCAGATACCAGCTTGATACAGAGAGGAAGGGCTGCAGGCACCCGCCCCGGGTCTCACGATCACACTCACAGCCCCTCACATCCACCTTGGGTGGAGAATTTAAAACAAGCAGGAGCAGCCAGGGGGCCCCAAGCAGTCGGGGAGCAAATGAAAGCACTCTTCCCGAGATGCCAGGAGGTCAGCATGGCGCCTCCAGGGAGGATCAGCTCTGCCAAGGGAGCTGCTGGGCAGATGATGACTTTGCATTGTCAAGTAGAGCCCTTGGCTACTTTTTTGGGACAGTGTTTAATTATAGCAGAACAGCCCAGTGATGACGACAGAGTCACGTGACGGTGGAGCAGCTGCATCCCGTGTGCCATGCCAGGACTCAGTGACGTGGCCCACATGCTGCCAGCTATAAATCAGGGTGTCTAGCCTCGATTCAAAAGCCCTGGCCTTTTGAAGGTGGCTAGCCTTGTTGACCACTCCCTCCTGAAGAGAGGGGGACAGGACTTCCGACTGCTGCCTGCCTGGTCACTGGGGTGGCTCCCTCCCCAGCGTTCTGTGCCCTGACCTGGAGCCAGCTTTGTGCACTGCCCTCCAGACCCCTGGCCTCTCTCAGGTTCCAGCTCACGAGGACACCCCTCTGGTATCATGGGCACTGAACGGGCACTCAGTCCCCCTAAGGGACACCCCTCTGACCACAAGGATCCCACTTTCCGCCATCACTCACGCCTGATGGGCCAGCTCCTTTGAGTCTTGACTAGTGCAGGGTGATCACGACAGAGACCCCCGAGAAGAGAGGCATGGGAGTGACAGAGGCCACCAGGGAGGGACACGCAATCACAGAGCACATTCTGTCTTCCTCAGCTTCCCCCACAACGAGACGGGCCCCTGCCACATGTGGCGCTGTCTTGGAAGTGTTGTTCCTCTTCCCAAGGAGTGCGCTGAGGAAAAGCCCACTCAGGCCCCCCTGCCTCCTGACAGATGAGCTTTCTTCTCCCGCCAGGGTTTGTTTCACAAGGGCCATGCCGTCCTAAGCTCTGTGCAAAAGCCTGGAGTCCAGCATCACGGGTCCCAGAGACTTCTGTAACTGGGCAGCAGCCTCGTCTGCAGAGGGGGAGACCGAGGCAGGGGCAGCAAGTAACATGTTCACACAGCCAATAACCAAACCCCAGGGCCACGGCTTTCCCTTCCTCCTGCCTCCCAGACAAGTGCCTCCAACCCTGGCCCTGCTTGCTGGTTCTGTGGCTAGTTTGGGGGCTGGTGGTACCCTGCCCCAGGGATATTTTTCACTTGAAGTATGGTTTACACTTAGTAAAGTGTACAGATCTTCAGTGTCCAGCTTGGCAGATCTGTACATGCCCATAGGGGTAGCTATCCCCTAGGTTAAGGGATGGACCCTTTCTAACTCTCAGACAGCTCCCCATCCCCTGTCCCGCATTGTCCCCCTTTAGGTAACCGTGACTCTCACCTCTGGCCGCGTGGATTCGTTGTCTGTCCTGGGACTTCCTGTGAGTGGAATGCTGCAGTCCATACTCTTTCATGTATGGCTTCTGCTTCATGTTATGTTTGTGAGGTTCATCCTCATTGTTGCTTGGACCTGTAACTTGTTCTTTTTCATTGGTGTGTAGCATTCAGTTGTGTGAATCTAGGAAAATATACCCCTTCTTCCTTGTGGACAGGTGGTCAAGGATGACAGGCAGTCGGCTTTCAGCTTGGAGCTCTTAGGACTAAAACTGCTCCTGAGGCTCGCCTTCCGGTGGCATGTAAAGATGGCTTATGTTCATTGTGCGCTCAGGAGTGGGGTTGCTGAAGAGTCCTGCTGAAACGTCACCAGCAGGCCTTCTTGTGGGTCCTGCAGACACACCGCCAGCGGCGCCTTGTGTTTCCGTTAGAATGCAGGGTGCAAGTGCCCTGGGCAGGCTGCTGGGAGAGGAGGGGTGACTGTTCCTCTCTGTGCCCCATGCTGAGCCTCACTGAAGGGATGTCCTCTCCTTGCTTCTGCCCTCCCATCACATCCCAGGGTGAGCTCCACAAGTATTGCACTGCTTGGGATGAAGCTGAGAGCAGATTCAGCAGCCAGAGCAGCAAGTCTGGGTCCGTTGCCCCCCGCCAGCTCCCTGACAATGAGACCGACTGTGGCTGGGCACCGTTTGGTAAGTCGATCATCAGTCCGTCCAGGAGCTGAAGTGGCTGTCCTTCCAAGGTTCTTCCAGCCTCGCTGTTAATAATTTTAGCAGCAGTAGGCCGGGTGCGGTGGCTCAAGCCTGTAATCCCAGCACTTTGGGAGGCCGAGACGGGCGGATCACGAGGTCAGGAGATCGAGACCATCCTGGCTAACACGGTGAAACCCCGTCTCTACTAAAAAATACAAAAAACTAGCCGGGCGAGGTGGCAGGCGCCTGTAGTCCCAGCTACTTGGGAGGCTGAGGCAGGAGAATGGCGTAAACCCGGGAGGCGGAGCTTGCAGTGAGCTGAGATCCGGCCACTGCACTCCAGCCTGGGCGACAGAGCGAGACTCCGTCTCAAATAATAATAATAATAATAATTTTAGCAGCAGTAATGTTGTTCCCAGATGAAACTGCATTGCCATGACAGCCCTCTCGCCTACCCAAGAGCACGTGACTTCACTGCCACTGTGTCCATAGCACCTGTGTGCAGAGCTGTTCCTCCTGAAAGAAGGTTCTCTTAATAGGGAAATGTGCTGAAGATCATTTGCATTTTGTATTTCAGACTTGCAGGGCATAGTTCTGTGGGTGGGAAGGAGAGAGAGACACGAGGGCCTGGTGTGGGTGCTGGCCTAGGCAGGCGTGCTGCAGAAAAGCCAGTGGACACGTAAAACAAAAGGCATCAATCAAATGTGCAGCCACCATGCACAATGGGGATTTTATCCCATCTGAATGATGCCTGCATTATATTTAGTGATTATCTGAAACTGCGGTGACTTCCTTTTCCTTTGCGAGAAACTGAACGGAAAATGCACCACCTTGTTTTCTATGTGGAAAACCACGCATTTCACTAAGTACACCCAGATTTAGAGAACAGATGCTTTGTGTTTTATAGCCGTGCTCTAGAACATAAACTAAACAATACTGAGCTTTCCCTGTTGATTTTCAAATTCGTGTAGATAAGAACAACTATCAGCAGCTGCTTGGGGCCCTGGACTACTCCTTCCTGTGCGCCTATGCCGTGGGGATGTACCTCAGGTACGTACAAAGCAGACATAGTACAGGGGCGACCTTGCTTTAGAGCAGCCTGCCCTCACCTCTCACATTAGCTCATAGCTCTTTGGTTTTCCAGACCCTTCCTGGTTACCTGGCCCCTCTGTGCAGAGAAGGCGTCTGCTATGCTGAAGTGCACAGGCGTGTGGCAGTGAGGCCCCCGCTTGCCAGTGGCTTCCCTGCTGTTCCCTTCCCAAAGATGAGGCCAAGCTTAGGAGAGAGCAAGCGCATGTGCTGTGCCCACAACACGGGACCTCAAGGCCGAGGATTTCCGTGTCCCAGGCACTGTGCCAACTGACACAGGCTGCCCTCAGCTTTCCTGACCCTGGAGTTTAGGACCTACCATGAATCCTGCCGATCCTGGGACGTGGTCATTCAGGAACAAGGGGACTAGCTTCCTGTTTAGCAGAGCCCGACCTCTCCTGTGGTTCAGGGGCTGCCATCTGTTTATATGCCCCAAATAACGAATTTCACCTGATGATCGGAACAGTTGACACAGGATGTGTGGAACAGCTCTACCTGGATGCCCAGCTTGGCCCCAGAACTCTGAGCGCAGCAGAGGCAGCCCTGCGTGGTGGGCGGGGAGCTCCAGAGAAAGACCAGCTCAGATCTGAATCCCGGCTCTACCACCTGCTAGGATGTGGCCTTGGGCAAGTTACTATACCTCTTTGGGCCTCAGTTTCCCCTTTGCAACATGGGAGAAATAATAGTTCTTATGTCACAGGACTGGGGCAAAGATTGAGTTAACGTATGTAGAAGCTCAGAATGGTGCCTGGCCATGTTCTGCCAGCCCAGCCCATTCTTCATCCCACTTTGACTGACCAAGGCAGGTGGTGGATGTTCTCTGGGTCACAGGACGTGTGACTGACTGATTAAAAACTGCTATTGTGGCAGTCCAGCCAGGTTTTTTTTTTAAGGCAGTATAGGGATGTTCTAGCCCATTTTCTGTTGCTAGTAGCACAATATCTGAGATTGAGTAATTTATAATGAGAAAAGGTGTATTTAGCTTTTATCTAACTGGGAAGTTCAGGATTGGGCAGCTGCATCTGGCAAGAGCCTCGCACCACACTGTAATGTAGTGGAGGGCGTCACCTGGCAGAGGGCCCTGTGCAATGGGCGAGCAGTGAGCAGGGCGTACAAAACACACAGCACAGGGGCAACCTTGCTTCATAGCAGCCGCTCTCACCTCTCACGATAGCTCATCGTCCTGAGAGCGCGGCCACTTACTCCTGCACATTCATTCCTTCGTCAGGGCGGATCCCTCATGACCCAAATGCCCTTCAAAGCTCCCTGCACCTCTGAACGCAGTTATACTGGGAGCCAAGCCTCAACACAAGTTTTGATGGAGACCAACCATAGTGAAACCACAGCCAGGGACGGAGGCATGTAGTCCCAAGAGGCTTTTGTTCAGAGACAGAGGTCTTTACAGCCTGGAGAACCCCAGGGATCCCCATAAATGTTTAGCTGCTTCCCTGAGACCCGCTCAGAGTGTGGGATCGTCAAGACCTGGCCCCTCCCCCGCTCAGAGCCCTGGTGGGTGGGTGGTGCCCAGGCAGGCAGTGTCTGCTGTCGGAGGAGAGCGCATAGCTCTCCCTTTATTGAACGTGTGCATTTGCCTCCTGCTGCAGAACTTGTCTGAGTGAACAAATGAATAATAAAGGTTTGGAAGCTCAGAGTGTGTGATGCGCAGCCGAACATGAGCCTAGCTGGAGAGAGTGTGGTGTGTACCTTGGGCTTCCTTCGGGCCTGGGTCTCAGCCAGGCTGCCAGACCTTCTCCATTTTGAGGTCAAATGTTCATATTCCCCAGACTGCAGTCTTACTGAACACAAATAATCTGTGGTATAAAAAGACCCAAAGTGGGGGTGTGTTTTTCTCAGTTACTAGAAAACTGTATTTAAATCTGGTTGTCAACTGGGGGCAGTTTTGTCTCCTAGGGGACATTTAGTAATGTCTAAAGACATTTGTGGGTGTCACAGCCAGGGAAGGGATGTTGCTGGCATCTAGTGGCTAGAAACCAGGGTGTGGCTAAACATCGTACAACACAGGACACCCCCTAATGCCACAGAATTACTGGAGCCAAAATATCAATAGTGCTGAGGTTCAGAAAGCCTGCCTTATGTAAATAAACTGGTTTCTTGTTGCTTATTTATCAGTAAAGATAATTCTTATGCACCTTGTCAGTAAGGTTATTAAAACAAAATTTGGTCTAATGTGACATCTACACAGTGAACTCATGACTAAAACAAGGGCACACGCTGCTGCATTGAAGGGCCTTTTTGTGTGAGTCCCTACCTGAGGTCTCAGCAATGGGTGGTTGCTCGCTGCGCCAGATGAAGTCAGACATGAGAGAGTACAGTCATTCAGCCCAGGTACTGCCTGGAGGGTTCAAGCAGGTGCAGCGTGGACTTGAATCCCCGTATGAGTCCCATATAATGTGAAATGGTGTTTGTTCAATTAGACCTTTTCTTTAAAACTTTTCAGTAGAGATCAAAGTGGGCCCAAATCATACAGCAAGATTAGAGAACACTTCTAAGCCTAGCCAGCAGCACCAGCTCTCAGGAGCCCATCTGGTTCTTCCAGCTGTGCTGTGACCTGGGCAGGTCAGCCAGCCTCTCAGGGACCTATCTCCTGGTCTCTGAGGTGGGCAGGTCAGCCAGCCTCTCAGGGACCTATCTCCTGGTCTCTGAGGTGGGCAGGTTGAAGTCGGTAACTCTAGCTCTAGAATGCTCTTGAGTCTGTGTGTGGTGAGGTTTCAGCTGAAATTTTTACCTGGATGTTGTCATAATTTTAAGTTACTTTCTTCTGCTTTAGTGTTTAAAAGGTCATTTCGTTGATCTGAGGTGGATCTTTTTTACTTGGTGAATTCGGAAGGAAAAGCTCTCTGGTGTAGGTTCTTGAGATGAAAGCTGAGAACATTGGAGCTGACTCCGGGAGTGGGGTTCACGGCAGGCAGTTGTCACTGTGTGTTAGGTTTCCTATCTCTCTGACTCCTAGAATGACCCTACAGAAGAAAGTGAGACCCATAGAGTCTCTGATGCTTGCGAAGGGCTCACGTCCATCCATGACACTCTACAGCTTTTCTGTTTACTTAATAAGTCACAATGTTAAGTTGGTCCATAGTGACATTTCCCGTAAAACAGTAAAGGATGTTTTGGATAACATTAGGTAGTGTGCTGTGATGACAGCTAAAGACTATTAAGTCTGTGCCCTGCTGTGAAGCTGGGGACGTGCTTCACCACCCCGTCGAGGCTGTTTTAGTGAGGCTAGGCATCCTTTATGCCACAGGGTCTCCGGACACCTCTAGAAGGTAAGACACCAAAACGGGTAGCTGTTTAGTGAGTTGCATTGCTGTTCAGAAGGATCAGAGAGATGCCACCCCAGCATTTCAGCCCTTACCATGGAACAAATCTTCTGCCTTTAAATCAGGTCAAAGGGGTGTGGGAGGAGGTGGTAGTGGCAAACAGCTGCAAGCCACTTCCCCACTGAGCCCAGCCAGCCAGGTGTATTAACACAGGTGACTTCATTACAGCTCGTGGGGCCGAGTGACTTGCTCTGGGTCATAAGTGATCTCTTTTCTTTTTTTTTTTTTTTTTTTTTTTGAGACGGAGTCTCGCTCTGTCGCCCAGGCTGGAGTGCAGTGGCCGGATCTCAGCTCACTGCAAGCTCCGCCTCCCGGGTTTACGCCATTCTCCTGCCTCAGCCTCCCGAGTAGCTGGGACTACAGGCGCCCGCCACCTCACCCGGCTAGTTTTTTGTATTTTTTTTTTTTTTAGTAGAGACGGGGTTTCACCATGTTAGCCAGGATGGTCTCGATCTCCTGACCTCGTGATCCGCCCGCCTCGGCCTCCCAAAGTGCTGGGATTACAGGCTTGAGCCACCGCGCCCGGCCAAATGATCTCTTTTCATGACATTTGGTGTAGTTCGACAGCTGGAATTTTAAGACATTGTATACATTTACTGGATATGGTTCATGTGAAAGCAGGATTAACTAGCAAGACAAGTTCCTGTTTCCTTTCATTGGCAACTATCATGAATAAGTCATAGCATTTAAATTTTATTATTTGACAGATAGTGACATTTACTAGAAATAAAATCTTCTAGGATGTTGCCAGTCTCTGGTTTCTGGTGAGTAAACACTCCATAGGGAAATAGGTGTAAGAAATCTTCCTGGAAATTGTAAGGCTTGAGAGTTCCCCAGGCTCAGAGACCAGCATGAAAGCATCCGGCACAAAACAGCCACTGGGTTGTTAACATTCGGGTGTGTTTATTATTCCTATTTGTCTTTCCTTCTCTCCACCTCAGTGGCATCATTGGGGAACGCCTACCGATTAGGTATTACCTGACTTTTGGGATGCTCGCCAGTGGAGCCTTCACCGCCCTATTCGGCTTAGGGTATTTCTACAACATCCACAGTTTCGGATTCTACGTGGTAACTCAGGTAAGGGTTTGGGTCCATGGCTCATTATGCATAGGGTTTCCTTGGTGAATAGGGTGGGGTGTTTATGTCACGTCACCTCTGTCAAGATGTTGGGAAGGGGCAGAAGTGCGTCCTGTCCGAAGTCAGGGTCAGCTGACATCATAAAGTCCTTCCTTTCTCTTCTGCTCGGAAATTCCAGCAGCCAGGAGGTGTTTCTTAATTTCAGGAGTTGCCTCATAAAGAATGCTGTCTGTCGGTGCCCCGGCAGGGAGACTGACGTGCAGAGCCCTTAGGAGTCACCCTGTCTTCATGTGGATAAGTTTGAGATGTTTTATCTTGCTAAAGATTTGACCACTCGGGTTGGAGGGTGTGTCCTCCAGCTGAAGCCCTAGCTGGAGTCACCCTAACAGCGGTGGCAGGGAGTTCCCACCAGGGAGCGCCCCAAACCATCCCAAGATGGGGCTGGTTGGGATTCCAAAGAACAAAGCACTAACTGCTGGGTGATGAGTTTAAAGCATGTATTAGGGGAACTTACGTACTGAGGGCTGTAGTATCTAGTCTTGACACACAGCGGGACGGGGCGTTCCACGTAGATCTGTCTGCAGCGAGGGATTGGGGTACGGAGTTTATATGAGGATTTAAGGAATTTGGCTCAGGGCCAGGGCTAGTTTCTTTCCATGTTTTGGGTCAGCAACTGAAACACCTTTATCAGTGCCTAGGGGTGTTCAGGGGCCAACTTGGGTTCCAGCCTACAAAGGAGAACCTGCAGCTGGTCGGGTCACAGTGAGAGAAAAAGGGGGGAGACCTGAGGACTCTACAGAGGGATGCAACGGTGGAAGGAAGGGCCGACTTGGGAGTCAGGCAGCAGGAGGGGGTATGAGGCAGTCAGTGGAGAGAACAGGAGAGATCATGAAGGTGCTAGAAGGGGAGAAGGCCTGAGGGCAGCCCATACTGGCTTGCCCTTGGAGCTGGAGCCCTTCCGGAGTCTCCTGGCTTCTGCCCTTCCCAGCAGTGCTGTGGATCAATATTCAGCAGCCCAGGAAAACAATAGGAAGTAATGATGCTCATCTCAGGTTTTGTGATGCTTCCAGGGCTCCCCAGATAGCTCAGGGAAATGCTTAAAACCATCAAGGCAAACTGTATTTAATTTTGCTTTGAAGATTTTGCCATAACACTTGAAAAGTTTGGCTATTTTAATTACAAAAGTAGTTCACACTTGTGTAGTAATATAGAAAATTAGAAGGGAGGAGAAAACCATTTTCCAGAGTCCCAGCATGTTTCTGGAGTGAAGGCCCAGCCCGGTCAGCCCAGAGGCAGCAACAGGTACACCAGTGGCTCCCAGGCATCTTCTAGAGCAGCAGTTCCCAACCTTTTTGGCACCAGGGACCAGTTTTGTTTAAGACGATCTTTCCACCGGGGACCAAGGTTGGGAGAGGAGGATGGTTTGGGGATGAAACTGTTCCCCCTCAGGTCATCAGGCATTCGATTCTCATAAGGAGCACACAAGCTAGATCCCTGGCATGTGCAGTTCACAACAGGGTCGCGCTCCTATAAGCATCTAATGCCCCCACTGATCTGATGGGAGGTGGAGCTCAGGTGGCAATGCTCGCTCTCCCGCCACTCACCTCCTACAGTGTGGCCTGGTTCCTAACAGGCCATGGATCGGGACTAGTCTGTGCTCAGGGTTGGGGACCCTGCTCTGGAGAGCTGGCTTACTGCAGTGAGTTGGTCGGAGGTGCCAGGCTGGCCCTGGGTTGGGGACCCTGCTCTAGAGAGCTGGCTTAGTGCAGTGAGGTTGTCAGAGGTGCCAGGCTGACCCTGGTTTCCTGCAGTCTTGTAAAGCCACCCCCGAGTCTCGGGATGCTAGAGCGTCCTCAGCAATACATTCCCCAAGTCCCTTCATGAAACTCAAGTCAGGGATTCTTTAGAAGGAGATACTTTGTCCAGACGTGAAGTCAAGGCTGTGTTCCTTCCAGAGAATGATGAACAACAGTACCTTCTCCATGACCTGGTGAGGCGAAACATGCAATTCACAAGCCATGTTTATCGTACAATTCTATAAACAGTTCTATAAAGAGAAGAAAGCTTTTCTCTCTTTAAAAAGTTTGCATTTATTTATTTTTTGAGATGGGGCCTTACTGTGTTGCCCAGGCTGGAGTGCAGTGGTGCAATCACAGCTCACTACAGCCTTGACCTCCCAGGCGGCTCAAGCAATCCTCCCACCTCAGCTTCTTGAGTAGTTTGGACCACAGATGTGCACCACCACACCTGGCTAATTTTTAATTTTTTGTAGACAAGGGGTCTCTATGTTACCCAGGCTGGTCTCAAATTCCTGAACTCAAGAGATCCTCTTGCCTCGGCCTCCCAAAGTGCTAGGATTACAGGCATGAGCCACTGCACCTAGCCTCTTTCTATGAAGTTTTTAGATTCAAAAGAGACTGTAAAGCTTGGCCCCACACTGTTGTGAGGTGTGATCTCCTGGTGGTGGGTTCTGCCTGGGTTTTCCTTCCTTGCTTTTCTCTACTTATTCTAAAATTTCCACAATAGACATGCATCACTTTTATTTTGAAAAATGTATGGATACCGGTATACATGGTTTAAAAATACATATGTAGTTTAAACTGTATATAAATATACAATTGACAGTCCATCTCTGGCTGTCATACCCCCTTCTTTGTGTGAGCAGGGCAAGCCCTGTGCGCCTCCCTGCGGCGCTCTCCCAGGCCTGCTTCCCGTGGGTCAGTCTCTCCTTTGGCCTCTCCCGCAGGTCATCAACGGGCTGGTGCAGACCACCGGCTGGCCCAGCGTCGTCACCTGCCTCGGCAACTGGTTTGGAAAAGGAAGGTGAGGAAAAAGCAGCCCTGTTTCCAGTAGCAGATGAAAACTAGACCATTTTACTTTGAGTTTTTCTGTAGACTGATTACAGCAAAAACACTTTAGTATCCTCTTTAAAATAAGATGGCTGAAACCTCTGAGGCTTGAATTGCTGAAATTCAAATGGCCTGTGTCCCATGAGACAGGGGAGCTCCTCCCTCCCACTGTGTGCCCAATGGAGTCTGTGTCACTCTACGGCTCCTCTGACAGCTGCATCTGGCCTCCCGGGTGTTGTGGGAGATGCCGAGTCCAGGACCCTGCCCCAGGCCTTTTGAAGCCGAAGCTACATGTTAACGTGGGAGTTTGGGAAGTCCTGACCTGAGTCACCCAGCACACAGCACCAAAGTAGCAGAGCTGGGACCCAGCCTCTGGCGAGTCCAGATTTATTTGTAAATGGCTGTGTAAAATTCAGCTCAGCCAGGCCAAAGGCTTATGTATGGTGGAAGATACCAAACAAGATGCAGAAGCTAAAACAGGAACACCGGCGTCATCAAGTCTTAAGTCTTAGATACTGTGCCTCATTCACCTGGTGTGTACCTCCATGAGTTTTGTTCAAATGACAGTTCATCAAGTTACTGTATTAATTGATTGTAGAGGCACACATTTTAATTTCAGGCCTTCCAAGACTTTCAGGGAAAGGCCTCTTTCTTCTTGAGTACAAAATGCGCTCAGAGCGACAGGTGGAATGGGTGATGGCACAGCCTGAGGCCACATAAACAGATCAGCTCTCGTGAGCATCGGGAGTCCTGCATGCCACGGAAGCAGAGTCTGTACGGTCCTCACTGATGCTGCACTGACTGCCTACTTTACAGGCGCTGCTGCGCCCTGCACTGCTGGACTCGTTTCAGCTTCTCAGCTCCATCTTCTGTCTTCTGTTTTGTTGTGTTGCAGGAGAGGTTTGATTATGGGGGTCTGGAACTCCCACACCTCCGTAGGCAACATCTTGGGGTCGTTGATCGCTGGCTACTGGGTGTCCACGTGCTGGGGCCTGTCCTTCGTTGTGCCTGGGGCCATCGTGGCAGCCATGGGGATAGTGTGCTTTCTCTTCCTCATTGAACGTAAGTGCACGTGGCCTTGGAGACCACCCACCAAGGGAGGCCTCGGGTTTCCCTGCTCGGGTGGGCCTCAGGGGCGAGTGTGAGAGCTGCGTGGCCTAGCGCCCTGTTTGCCCATGGCCGCCTCAGCGCTCTTCTTGTCAGGGGGACTTCCTTGGGGAGCTGGTTCTCTCCTGGTCTTGCTGGATTTTCTACTCTCCCCCAATTTCTGGAGTGACCCATGTCTACATTCCTTCCTCCCGTCCTCCTGCCCTCCCTTGCCTCAGCATCAGGTGTTTGTGCCTGGCAGTCTTTCATTTTCCCACAGGCTGTTCCCTCTCACGCCCTTCTTGCTACCAAAACCTGAATTGGACACAGTCAGCTCTTTGCCTTCTGATAAGATATATCTTGGACAGTGTTATAAAAGACTTACTTAATATCTTAACTGGGTAAAAGGTATCTCTTGGAAAATCAAATCCCTTATTCCATTTCAGATTCAATAGCAAACTTTTGTTTTAACTGAATTTGAAATTGATTTTTGAAGTAGAGATCTGGCAGGCTCTGGTGCTAAGACGACTCAGGACAGTTACAGCAAGAATGGAGACACCCGGGTGGCCCCAGCGGTCACATGCCAGGGGCTCGAATCCTGCAAGCCATTCTGATAAGCTGCACTCAACACTTAGTTCTTTGAGTTTAAAGCACAGTGAAACCATACGGCAGGAGACAGCTCCCTCCTGCTGCCTGCCAGGTCGGGACACTCAGAGCGAGCTTCCGCCAGCCATGCTGGGCATTGTGTATCACTTCAACTCTGCATGCAGAAGTTAATCCATATTCCATTGAGTTGCTCACTTTTTGTGTCTTGCAAAAGCTAACCTTTGAATTTTTAAGATAACCATCATCCGGCCACTCTGCGAGTTCGGAGACTCTCACCTCACGCTTCCATGTTGGTGAAAATGGAAACAAACATCCAGATGAGGAATGTTCAGACACACACCCATTGCTGTGAGCAGATGAGGAATGTTCAGACACACACCCATTGCTGTGAGCAGATGAGGAATGTTCAGACACACACCCATTGCTGTGAGCAGATGAGGAATGTTCGACACACACCCATTGCTGTGAGCAGATGAGGAATGTTCAGACACACACCCATGCTGTGAGCAGATGAGGATGTTCAGACACACACCCATTGCTGTGAGCAGATGAGGAATGTTCAGACACACACCCATTGCTGTGAGCAGATGAGGAATGTTCAGACACACACCCATTGCTGTGAGCAGATGAGGAATGTTCAGACACACACCCATTGCTGTGAGCAGATGAGGAATGTTCAGACACACACCCATTGCTGTGAGCAGATGAGGAATGTTCAGACACACACCCATTGCTGTGAGCAGATGAGGAATGTTCAGACACACACCCATTGCTGTGAGCAGATGAGGAATGTTCAGACACACACCCATTGCTGTGAGCAGATGAGGAATGTTCAGACACACACCCATTGCTGTGTGCAGATGAGGAATGTTCAGACACACACCCATTGCTGTGAGCAGATGAGGAATGTTCAGACACACACCCATTGCTGTGAGCAGATGAGGAATGTTCAGACACACACCCATTGCTGTGAGCAGATGAGGAATGTTCAGACACACACCCATGCTGTGAGCAGATGAGGAATGTTCAGACACACACCCATTGCTGTGAGCAGATGAGGAATGTTCAGACACACACCCATTGCTGTGAGCAGATGAGGAATGTTCAGACACACACCCATTGCTGTGAGCAGATGAGCACACACCCATTGCTGTGAGCAGATGAGGAATGTTCAGACACACACCCATTGCTGTGAGCAGATGAGGAATGTTCAGACACACACCCATTGCTGTGAGCAGATGAGGAATGTTCCGACACACACCCATTGCTGTGAGCAGATGAGGAATGTTCAGACACACACCCATTGCTGTGAGCAGATGAGGAATGTTCAGACACACACCCATTGCTGTGAGCAGAAAGTGGGGGCCCGGGCTGTACTCAGCTCCCCTTTTCCCTCTTCTGCAGAGGCTGAGTAAGCCTTTGGCCACACCCTGGACAGCCTGAGCAGGGACCTTGTGGGATGGGTGGGGCTCTGGCTCTGGCTCCCTCACCAGTGGGCCAACTTGTGGCTGTCAGCTCTGACTGGTGTGTCACTGCAGTTCTGAGAAAGGCCGATTCCACCACCGGTCTTTCTCCGCTCTGATTCCTAGAACCTGGAGTTCTGTGCCCCTGCTGTCCAGGTGTTTGAGACACCAGTCACCCAGAGAACAATGTGCCTCTCTGTTAGCGCACAGGGGCCCCTGGGTGTCTCCTGCCTGAGGGTAGAGTCCACGGAGCCTTCTGTTCTCTTCCTCGACTGGAAAGGGGCTGGCTCTGGGGAGAAGAGGACGTGTGGAAGGGAAAGGAGCTTGCTCAGTGGCCGGGACCTCAGCGCCCGCTCCAGGCATTCGGGGCCCTGTGTTGATGCTGGTCTCTGTAAGCGGAGAGAGCTTGGCTCTTGTGAATAAGCCTCCCTGATCCAACTTGGGCAGATAGCAATGAGCCAGATGCCCCCTGTCCGCTCACCTACAGGAGGGCTGCATGCTTCATCTCTAGCCAAACAAAACCAAGCTACCAGAACCTCGTGCCCAGGGAATCTGTCTGACACTCTTTCCCCTAGTGCCTGGGAGGTGCACTGTGTCTGAATGATGAGACCAGCTGTGACAACAGTGGCTGGATGCTGAGTCTGAGAACAGGAGCTCTTTGCAGATAGGGAGAAAACATCAAGTGCCCCTTGGTTTGTTTCTGCCCCTCCTGGTCCCGAATCACCAACCCTGGGCAGGTACTAAAGGCATCAGACGCACCCTACTTGCGATCAGCAGAGGATATGGCTTTCTCTGCTACGCCTTCACTCCTGTCTCCTGCCCAGGGTGAGCCCCAAAGGACAGGGCGTCCCCTGCTCCCTTCTCAAGCCTCTCTTAAGTCTCCTTTATGAAGCTGTTCTCAGATGTATCCCAGCCAAGGGACACGTGTGCTCAAGTCTCTCAAAGTGAAAGTCCTGGAAGAGCCATTATCAGGGGGACCCCCTGGCTTGCCCCTGGGGGCATCACACTGTGAGTGGATACAAATGGGGTGAGTTGGCCGATGCCCTTTAAATTGGTGACCGCACATCACAGGTGGACCACTGAGACTGCCCAGCATGCCGACCACGTGTCCTTGGTCAGTGGCCTCGCCCTGTGGGCTGTGCCCAGGACAAGAGGGCAGCATACCCCGCAGCCAGCCGCGGACCTCTGGGTGCAGACCCACCTGGCCCTATGGCATGGGCGGGGCCTCAAGGCCAGCAGGAGTGTGCTCGGTGGCTGCGTGCCTCTCCATGACGTCACCCTGTGTTGTGTGGGAATGGACTTGGCCATGGGAAGCCTGCAGCCCTGGAGCTCAGTTTGGGTTGCAAGCCAGTAACCAGTTTCATCCAAGGTGATAAAGGTGCTGGGCAGTCAGAGGGGCTGCAGAGATGGAGCGAGAAGCAGTAGGACTGGTTTCCCATGGCACCTAGAGGCCTAGGGTCTGACTCTGGGCTCCCGTGTTGCTCAGGGCAGGTCGCTGGCGTCGATAAAGGACAAGCTGAAGCCTCACTTCGGGTTCTGTTCCTTTTCAAGTTTCCTCCCTTCCTGGCATTTACATAAAGATGTTTGTTCCATATCAGGATGGATGTTTTATCTCCACTCATTTTTATTTCTAATGAATTTCGTAACGTGAAGTACCTCATTACAGACATTCTTCCAGCCTCGCTCCCCTGCTGTGCTTTTCCTGGTTTTGCTTTCCTTCTGGGGCTTGTCCTCTGAATGTGAATCATGGGCTTGTCCACACGGCGTCTGCATGCTCTGCTTGTGATTATTGGCCACGCTGGGAAGTATTTTCCATATTTAAAGTAGCGTTCATGTTCACAGTGTTGGCATTGGCTGGCGGTGATCTGCCATACCCACCTTGCACACAAGTGGGCTGCCAGGCCGGGTGACTGGGGACAGGCAGGGGCGTATGTGGGGTCACTGGTGGGCTAGCCAAGCTGTGCCCTTGCCCTCACTTGCCATGCTATGGCGATGGCTTTTTTCTGAAATGAATGCCAATTTAGTAAAGGTATCAGACGGCATCTTGTGTTTTATTAACTCTTATTATGTATATTTAAGGTATACAACATGGTGTTACAGATACATAGAGATAGTAAAAAGGTCACTAGTAAAGCGAAGCAAGTTAACAGTTAACAGCCATTGCACTCACAGCTGCCCGCTTTTGCTTTGTGGCACGAGCAGCTCAAATCCACTCATTTAACGTGAATCCCGCATACGGTCCAGTTTCACCGCCGGTGCTCCCGTGTTGCCCTGCCCTGGAGTCTCGTAGCTTACTTGGCATTGCCATGGTGGTGGACCTGCTCAGCCTGGACTCATGTTTACTCTTTCAGATCCGAAGGACGTCAGGTGCTCCTCCACCCCGCTGACGGTAAGGACCCTGTTTTCTTGTCCTTTTCTAGAACAGTGTACAGTTCGCCAAGTGTTCTGACCACTTCCCCAGCCTGCTCCTGCCTTTGTGGTGTCAGACAGAAACACACAGGGTAGACAGAAGTCCCACCCTCAAATATTGGCAGTTCTAGGAACAGAGAATATTCTGTTCTGGATTTTGCTGGTAATAACCTTATCAACAAAACCCAGACAAGAGGTTCGATGCCGTCCAGATGGAGGGCTTCATGCTAAGGGAAACCAAAGGCTGGGTCCTGGCCAGGCCTCAGGAGTGGAGACCTCCTGGCTTCCCCGGGGGCCTCAGTGTGACTGAGGAAAAATACACGTGTCAGCTGGCTGCCATCACTTAAGTTGGTGGCTACCCATCTCAGGTGGCTGAGAGGTCTGCCCAGCACGCCATTCCTTCCCTTCTCTACCCTTGCCCAGCTCAGCCAGCGTAGGCCCTGCAGGCAAGATTGCTGATCGTGTCAGCTGCTGTGAACGAGCCCTGCCCTAGCTGCCTCTGCCCACGGCCAGTCACCACTGGCCTTTCCCACCTGGCTAAGGCCAGCCCTCCCATGGTACCAGTCCCCTCCTTCTCATGGCCCAGGGCTTGTCTCCTGCAGACACACCTCCTGCCCCAAATGTCATTCCTGGCACACTCATGTAGTATTGATGGCTGTCTTGGAAGTCCCTCTGGCTCTCATGCCTGCTCCCAGCTGCCCCACTCCCCATCTCCACTGGCAGGACCTCCCTCCTCTCTGCAGGCCACTGTCACCCCATGGTAACGGCCCATCCAGGTCCCAGCAACATCACCTGGCCACATGGGGAGGTCAGCTCTCCGGCCTCACCCTGCTGGACCTGTCACCCACATCTGACCTGATGCTTCCCTCCCTCTGGGAAAGGCTCCCCTCCCAGGGCTAACATGCTAGTCACATCTGTGCCGAGTGTCAGACCCCAGATGTGGGGGTGCCCCCAGGCTGCATCATGGCCTCCTCTGTCCTTGTCTGCCTGCTCACTGCAGGAGAGCACGCCCAGGCCTTTTAGCCCCCCCAGGTGCATTGATGTTGAGTCCCCATGCTGTCCCCAGAGTGACCCCTCCCCTGAACTCCACAATCTGAGATTTCACCACAGCTTCTCGTCCTCTTTCCTCTCCGTGTTGGCTGGTCGCAGAGGGAGAGATGACTGATATCTGGGGATATTTCATCAGCTTCTGCAAAAAGCCCCAAAGTTCTTTTTCCTGCAGGAATGTTACCTGCTCTGTGCAGGACACTGACAAGACCCTTGTCACAGGCCTTCCTGAGGGAGCTGAGGGCAGTTTGGCCAATGTCCCAACAGCTGCTGTCCCTCTGTAGTATCTTCCCTTTATCACAAACGGGAGCAAAATGCATTTGTAAGAGATTTCAGATATGCTAACTTGTTCTGGGAAGTTCCCATGTGGAAGTGTTATTTTTAGGATGAAGTTCTCATTTTTTCCAATATTTCAAAGTTTTTGTTATGGAGACTTTAAACATATAAAAAGGTAAAAATAACAGTATAATGAACCCCTCTGTACCCCATCACCCAGGTTTCCAACAGTTGGCCAATCTGACTCTATCAACGCCCCTTCTAATACTGCCCCTTCCCACCTCCTGCTGATGTATTTTGCAAGCAAATAACAATCATCTTAATATTTTGTCTCTGACTACTTCAGTATGTTTCCAAAATATAAGGACCCTTTTATGTGAAACAAAATGTAATACACCATTATCACACTTAAAAACCAATGGCAAAGAATAGAAAAATAGTAGGAAAAAAATCAATGAAACCGAAAGTTGGTTCTTTGGAAAGATCAACAAAATTGATCATTCTGCACCTAGACTGACCAAGAATAAAGGAAGACTCAAATAACCAAAATCAGGACCAGGAAAGGTGGCATTTCTGCCACCTTTACCGAAATAAAGTAGATTATGCGGGAACTATATGCCAACAAATTAGAAAACTTAGAATAAATAGAAAAATTCATAGAAGGACAGAAACTACCAAAACTGACTCAAGAGAGAGAGAAAATCTGAATAGATCTAAAACAAGTAAAGAAGTTGAATTGTTAATTTTAAAATTTCATCAAAGAAAAGCCCAGGACCAGATGGCTTTACTAGTAAATTCTGCCAAATGTTGAAAGAAGAGTTAATACTAATTGCTCACAAACTTTTAAAAAAAATAAAGGTAGGGGGAAACTTCCTAATTCATTCTATGAGGTATTATCATAATAACAAAAGACTAAAACCTCTTAAGAAAACTGTACACCAGTATCTTTTGTGAGTGTAGATTCAAAACTCAATACCAGCAACCTGAATTCAGCCACCTACAAAAGGATTATATACCATGATCAAGTGGGATTTATCCCAGGAATACACGATTGGTTTAACAGGTAATGTTAATGTAATACTCCATATTAATGGATGAAGGACAAAAGCTGCATGATCAGCTCAGTATAAGCAGGAAAAACATTGGACAAAATCCAACACCCTTTCAAGTGAAAACACTCAACAAACTAGAACAGAAAGCAACTTCCTTAACCTGACTAAAGGCATCTAATGAAACCCACACCTCGGAGCTTAATGGTGAAGCGGGTGCTTTCCCCCTGAGATCAGGAGCAAGACGAGGAGGCCTGCTCTTGCCACTTCTATTTACCATTGTACTGCAGGCAGGACAGTTAAGTAAGAAAAGGATATAAACGGCATGCAGATTGGACAAGAAGTAAGACTACTTCTCTTTGCAGATGACGTGATCTTTTATATAGAAAATCATAAGGAGTCCTCAAAAAAAATGGTTAGAGTGAATTAACAAGTTAGCAAGGTTGCAGGAAACAAGACCAGTATACAAAAATCAGTTGTATTTCTATAAACTAGCAATCAACAATCCAAAGATGAAACTAAGGCTATTTCATTTACAGTAGCATCAAAAAACATGCTAAGCAGAAGAAACCAGTCACAAAAGGTCACATGTTATATGATTTCATTCATATGAAATGTCCAGAATAGGCAAACCTAGAGACAGAAAGGAGATGAGTGGTTGTCAGGCACTAGGGTGGGAAGAAAGGAAGTATGACTGCGAATGGGTATGGGATTTTTTGAAGTTGATGAAAATGTTCTCAAATTGTAGTGATGGTTGCAAAACTCTGAATTAAAAACCACTGAATCGTGAACATTAAATAAGTCAATGGTACAGTATGTGAATTCTGTCTCAACAATGCTATTATAAATGTTTTAAATCTATAATCCTTTCTGTTACCACACAACTACTCAGTGGTCAGATCTGCTGATTGTCTCATAAATGATTTTGCGCCGTGTTTAAGCAAGGCCTAGGCAAGGTCGACTCCTTGTGATTGGTGAATTTAATATGCCTCTTACGCCTCTTCTAATTTACAAGACCTCAGTGTTGGGTGTTTTGGTTTGGTGTTATTCTCCTTTGAATTATTTTTGTCAAAATAAACAATGGTCACTTTTTTCTGCCAAGTTTCCCACATTTGAGGCTTTGCTGACCTCGTGCCTGGGGTGTGATTCACGTTTTCCTCTATCCCCTGTGTCTCCTGTGAACTGGAGACCTTGAGCGGATCCAGATTTGATTTTTCTAAGTAGTTTTTGTTTCAGATGAATCACAATCAATATGAAAGACAGTATTCAGTTCTTGACCATTTGCCTTGCGTCTGAGGATGCTGATGAGAATGTGTCTCTTTTTTTTTTTTTTTTTGAGACGGAGTCTCGCTCTGCCGCCCAGGCTGGAGTGCAGTGGCCGGATCTCAGCTCACTGCAAGCTCCGCCTCCCGGGTTCACGCCCTTCTCCTGCCTCAGCCTCCCGAGTAGCTGGGACTACAGGCGCCCACCACCTCGCCCGGCTAGTTTTTTATATTTTTAGTAGAGATGGGGTTTCACCGTGTGAGCCAGGATGGTCTCGATCTCCTGACCTCGTGATCCACCCGTCTCGGCCTCCCAAAGTGCTGGGATTCCAGGCTTGAGCCACCGCGCCCGGCCGAATGTGTCTCTTTATGCTTCTGCCCTGTGCTATTGAAGAGCCATGGGGACTTGTTCTTTTGATTTATATTTGATTTCTAGGTTACTTCGCTTTAGAATATCTATTTTGTGCCCTAATCTAGGACCTCATTGGGTCCAAAACCCTGTAACAGTTGTGCCAAAATTAATGCTTTTTATTAATATCTTCATATTAGTTGGGGTTGTGTTCAGCAGCAAGCAATAGAAAGGCCCACAGGCAGTGACTAAAACAAGATTGGAAGGTATTTACCTATTCTATTCAACCAATCTAGAGAGAGCCAGCCCAGGATGATGTGGGGTGTGTGTGTCAGTGTCAGGGACACAGACACCTCTTGTCTTTTCGTGGTTCCCCTGTGCATGGCTTCATGCCAAAGGTGATATAGTCCAACCAATTAGAACAGTGCCTGGCACAGAGTTGATGCTTAATAATTATTTGTTGAATGAATGAGTGAATGATTGGTCAGTGGCTGCTGGAGCTCTAGCCATTACATCTGTATTCCAGCCAGCAGGAAGGAGGGAAAGGAAATTAGGGACAGGCTGCTTCCCTTTCAGGAGACTTCCTAGCAAATATTATTTCTGCTTAGCTGACCACATGAAACTTTTGAAAAGGAATTGTAAGATAGGCTTTGCCTGAGCACCCACGTTCCTGGCTGAAAAGCAGAAAGAAGAGGGCCCAGGTAATGCTGGTGGCCTCTGCACACTGTGGGGGGCCCAGATGCTGGGGAGCAGGAGCCCATCTCTGCTTCTGCCTGGAACGGTCAGAGAATGAACCGGCCAGATCATCACCCCTAGCCTGGCAGGCTTTGTGCTCCATCTGAGCACAAAACAAATGTATTTTTAAAGATATTTTGTTACATTTTCAGGTAATAAGATCAATAGTTTTTCTTAACCTTCAGAAACCTTTTCGGGGAAATGCCTCGAAATGTAAAGGGTGGGATCTAACTGTCCATCTGAACGAAGTTTAACCCATGCTCTGTCTTCCCCATGTTTCCCGCCGTTTGGAGGCCTCATAGATCTCTACTTGCAGATCTCATAAGTAGCGTGCAAGCCTGGTGGTTTTTTCTTCTCAAATGGATCCAGCACTAGTGCCAGAAATCTAAATCACCTGGGCCTCTCTAAGCCTTAGAAATCGTTTTGTTATAATTTATACTAGAGTGAATGAATAACATCTTTCTAAGTACAGACTAATTCCTTATTTTAAAGGAAGTTTGCTTAGACTATTTCTTAAAGAAAATGAAATTTTACCATTAGAGAATTTCAACAATTATTTTTATACCATTAATTATCTTCAAAAGGGGTTCTACATAGAACCCTATAGAAATAATGATTAGGAAATGGTACGTTTATTCTAGTGCCCAAGAAACTGCCTTCATTTCTTCACTTTTCACTTGGTAACAGGAGATAATTTGGAAATGATTTTGAGGTTTGACACTCTCAGCGCAGTCCTTCCACATCCCTACCCCCTAGCGGCAGGTGCACATTCTGGGGCTGTTGAGCAAGCCACACTCTCCTTCCGTAGAGAAGGTTTTCTTCTGCAGAAGCAATCGGCTGACCTAGGGAGGGCAGGTGCTACTCACATGTTAAAGGGAAAGATGCTTCTGTGCCTTTTCATTTCAAAACCGTTGCAACAATCTCACACCCATTAAGAAAAGTTAATGGATATTTTTACATTTGGTTACACCTCTGTCTTAGCCCTTTCTTCAAGAGAGGATTTGATTTTCACATTCTATTATCTGAGAGTCTGGAGTGTTGAGACCAATGATTACTCTGTTTAAATCAATTGTCTTATGTCCTCTTGGTAGCTTTTTTGGGACAGTAGTAAGTATCCTTGCTACAGTAAAGCCAGGTTTAATTTCTAGCTGTTGAATCAGTATTGCTCTAATGAAACTTTTTTTTTCCCCAGCACTCAAAAGGCTCTGAGAATGGTACAAACAGATTGAGTCTCCAGAAGCAAATCTTGAAGACCGAAAAGAACAGGCCTCTGGTAAGTCATACACACTTCCTAGAATGTCGGAGCTGCAGGAAAATTCCTTTGAGCCTCGTCAGCTCTCTGTCCTTCTGCCTATGTGACGTGTCACAAACATCCAGGTCTTAAAAATATTAGGTCTCATTGAATTTCTTCAGTAAAATTTGAGTTTGCCCTTACTGGCTTTCTTTGGATTTTACACTTAACCAATTCATTCATTCAGCAACTCCGCAGCTTTCAATGTCCCAGGCACTATTCCAGGTGTTGGGGGTGGTGCTGGTGCAGACGGAAAGCAAGCAGAGACGCCCCCCAAGCGGTGCCAAGTACAAGGAAGACAGGCTGAGCAGGCTGTGTTTTCAGCTGGCCTTGGGGTAGGCTTCCCTAGGCAGACAGTGTTGGAACAAAGCTGTGAGAGACTGGAGGGAGAGTCTGCAGGTGCCTGAGCACAGAAGATGTCAGGGTGAGGGGCACATGGTGGGTTGGCCACATAAGGTGCACACAGAAAACTGACATCATGCGACCAAGAAAAGGTAAGGGAGAAGCAGGTAACAGAGGCATCTCCCCTTCCCCCATGTCACAGATGAGGAATTCGGGACACAGAAATGCTAAGTTAATCTGCCTTGTCCTCTGCAGTAGTGGGGAGCCCTCCGTGCAGGCTCTGCCCACCCCTGGCACCTGAGCCTCCTGTCCCCTACCCTTCCCATCCTCGATCCTTGTAGAAGCTCCTCACGTTGCTGCTACTTAGCTGACCACACCAAGACACAGCAGGCATTTTAAATTTGAGTTTAATCATTGAAGTTATAAGCTGTTCTCTGTCTAAATCAGGGTTTTTGTTTTGTTTTGTTTTGTTTGTTTTGTTTTGAGACAAGGTCTTACTCTGTCGCCCAGTCTGGAGTGCAGTGGCACAGTCTCGGCTCACTGCAACCTCCGCCTCCTGGGTTCAAGTGATTCTCCTGCCTCAGCCTCCCGAGTGGCTGGGATTACAGGCACCCACCACTACCCCTGGCTGAATTTTATATTTTTTAGTAGAGATGGGATTTCACCATGTTGGCCAGGCTGGTCGTGAACTCCTGACCTCAGGTGATCCATCCACCTCGGCCTCCCAAAGTGCTGGGATTACAGGTGTGAGCCACCATGCCCAGCCTCTAAATCAGGTTTAACCTTCTACAGACACAGGGCCTCCTCTGGGAGAGGGCCCCCTCCGGCATGTGTGAGGGGCTGCTCTCCCTACCTTTTAAATCAAATGGCTTAAAGGATTAATGTACTAAACATGCGTCTCACTTTTTTATTGACTGGGGAAATTTATTTGTGGTGGCTGAAATATTAGAAAAGGGAACAATGATGTCTCATGCATCTGGGTTCTTGGATTTTAAGGAGATCGCAGGCAGTGACTAATTCAACCAAAATGCTTTAAAATCTGTACTTCTGAATTCACATTTAAACAAATCCTGTCCCAATCAGTGTCCAAAAGACTGTGGCCCCTCTCTGATGATAAGGCCACCTGCTCTGAATCAAGACCACAGGCCCTTTCTTCTGGTGTAGTAACTGACCCATAAAACTAGCCCTAGCTTCTCTCTTTCCTTTTCCGGCCCTTCTAAGAAAGGCTGTTTATGAACTTGCCGTCAAGGAGCCACGTAAGTAAAGGCACTGGCAGGCCTTGTTTCAGGCTGAGGGTGATGCTTCCGATGACCACGACCGGGCGCGTGCTGGCCACACTTGCATGGCGCCCCCTTTCGGCAGGCCTGCCGTTGCATTTGGGTCGCGGTCAGTGGGGAGAGTGCCCCGCGAGGTTGGCTGGACACCCTGAATGTCCCCTTTCCCAGAGTGACCACTGGGCCCCTGACCTCCACTCCTTTTCAGACAGCTGCTAAATAATGTCACATGGCAGGCACTTTCTCAGTAGCCTCGTGAAGAGACGTGTAAAGAAAGCTGCGGGATGGGGAGCAAATGTGGGAAAGAGAACGAGGCTCTGCTGTCACTTGGCCATGTGGCGAGCCCACAAGTCCCCGTGGGCATTTTAGAGGATTGTTTTGGGGACGGTCGCACTTGCCGTCCCTGTAGTCACTTGTCACTTTTCCTCCTTGACATCTCTGAGGATCCTTCTGATTGACTGTGGCTCAAGAACTGTTGGGCCCACCAAACACGGCATGAGCATGGAGTGGGTATTTGGAGGTGGAATGTGACTCCGCCGTGCACTTTGCACACCAAGTGGGGACTCCACAAATCTCTCTGCGATGGTCTTTCTTAAGGGAAGCTGCAGACAGCATCGGTTAGTGGGGTGAGCTTAGCATTTTTAGATAGAGTGGTTATTAGTACACAGTCCCCCCATGCGCATCTGTGTGGATTTTTGTTGTGCGTGTGTGTGTGCGTGTGTGTCAGTAGAGGGATCCCTTTTCTCTTTGAAAGTGTAAGCCCTAAGCGTGGAGTGCACTGGCCACAGAAGCCCCCACACCCGCCGGGGGCTCCACAGATCCCATCTGGGGCTCTTGGGACACAGACTGGAAACTGCTGGTTTAGAGGCAGAGGTGCCTCTTGGCCTCCAGCCTTGTCTTGGTCCACCCAGTGGCTTCTTGTTTGCTATGTAAGGAGGAGGCAGCAGCAGCCCCCCTGTTTGTTTTGGAAAACCAGCCATGGCCCCACACTTTCCCATCTCCTCCAGAAGCAAACAACTGGGGCGTGGGGGCTGCAAGTCCTGTTTAAGATGAGTGGGTGTGAGCACAGGGCCTGTTCTCAGCAGAAACAGCGTTCTGTCTGTCTAGGGGGCTCCTTGCTGCTTAGATAAGGAGCAGAGGGTCTGTGTCTGTGGCTTTAAACCAGCCCAGCAAGTGGACCCTGGAGCACTTCACAAATCCTGCAAGGGCCGTGAGTGGCCCTTGGGCATCTGGGTCCTACCTGAGGCCAGGTAGATCTTCTGTGTCAACCTGCAGTCACTACTCTGTGGGTCAGAGGGTGCGCTTCTCCTGCCTAAGCGGCTTCTTTCCACTTGACTTTTCTCCAGCTGGTTGCATTTCACGCACTGCTTAAGCCTGTTTCCTACAGAACAGCCTGCGAAGTCCTGTAGCCCTCAGCTTGCTATGAGTGGAACTCGCCGGGGGCTGCCCCAGGGACTGCTTCTGCTGGGCTGGGGGAATTCGGGGCTTCTCAAAGCCCCCCACAGAAGATTCCAGTGTTTAGCCACAGTAGAGCATTACTGATTCAGTTTCCTAAACTGGACGATTAGCAGAACTCATGAGAGGAAAGTTTATTCTGAAACTCAGTCGCCATTCTTTGTTTTCACATGCCGTGATGGAATTATCATCATGCATGTTAGGCACTTGCACTCAGGCTTGTCATCTTCATTCCAGAGCACCTGACTAGGTGGCCACATGTGAGTATCTTCATCAGAGACCCGCTCTCCATGCCAGAGGCCTAGCCGTGAAGCCGGGCTTCCTGGGGGATGTAGATACTGAGCTGCCCCCGAGGCCACCCGCTGGGTGCCCACACTGGGCTGCACTCAGTCCCACCTGCCACCCAGTTTCCACATTTCTTTTTTCCACTGGAAGAGAATTATAAGTATCAAGGGGCAGGGGAATGTGGAATATGTTACCATTTTCTTTTTTTTTTTAATTAAACTACATTTTTAGTCCAACTTACAACAGGTTATAGTGAGATAAGTACCACAAGGCTGTTTGATTTTGTGAAAGGTCTGAGATACATAGAAGCATTTCTTTGTAAGACCTTGAACCTCATAGTTCATTCATGAAGAACATTTTTATTTTGTTTTCATTATTTTTTGAGACAGGGTCTTGCCCAGGCTGAAGTACAGCCCCACAATGACAGCTCACAGCTCACTGCAGCCTCAGCCTCCTGGGCTCAAGTGATCCTCCTGCCTCAGCCTCCAGAGCAGTTAGGACTATAAGCACATACCACTACATTCCACTATTTTTTTTTCCCTAGAGATGAGGTCTTACTGTGTGGCCCAGGCTAACATTATTTTTATGTTATCCTTGCTCTGACTTGAAATCCCACTCTAGGTTGGGGATCACTCTTCTTTGCTTTAATGAATGTATACTTTGTCCTTTAGGAACATCTAGACGATCAGAATTAATAAATATCAGAATAGGTGTATTTTAAAATAATGTGGGTGTATTTTAAAATAACGTTTCTGGTCATATATGGCCATTGCGAGCTCCTAAAAGGTACACAATCATGTAAAGAAGTTCTTATTAGCATTTTGATAAAAATCACACATAATTCTACCACTCAGTGACAAGCATTGTTGGCTTAGATTTTAGCTGCTTTCTTTCTAGAAATAGATCCTACAGTTGCCTAGTTATATATGTAGATATTTAAACATTATTTGAGGTTATAATGACATGCAGTTTTGAATGATGTCATTTAATGTGTCATAAGCATTTTCCTGTCATTAAAATCTTCCAACCTTTTTTTTGCAAGATGTCATCCGTATGGATGTATTTGAATTTTCTAATTTTTCTCAATGATGTGACATCCATTTTACTTTATACGTATTTTTTTACTTTTCAAATTATTTTTTGCAAATAGATTCCTAGAATTTCTGGTTCCGAGGATCTGTGTACCTAGCTGTTCATGAAAATGCATGAATGCTAATCATTCTAACGCAGTGGCCAGGTGGGAATGTCACCCAGGATGTCTCCAAGGCAGTGGAAGAGAGAGCCACCAGGCACCCTTGTCATTAGGAAGCCTGGCCCCACTTCACCCAGACTGCCCGGCTGGTAACACCTTTCCCTTTTGTTCCCAATGGGTTTGCCTCCAGGACCCCGAGATGCAGTGCCTGCTGCTCTCAGATGGGAAGGGCTCCATCCACCCGAACCACGTCGTCATTCTCCCCGGGGACGGTGGGAGTGGCACAGCCGCCATCAGCTTCACAGGAGCCTTGAAGATTCCGGTAAGTAAAGGTGCCCAGGAGGAGTTTCAGAAAGGGCTGCTGCACTGGCTGTGGGACGTCTGGTCAGTTGATGATTACAAAGCGGTCTATGGTTATGGAACCCGGGGATTCGAATCCGTAGCCAAAGCCGGACACTGCACACTGGTAGCTTCAGAACTGAATATGTCTGCAGTGATACTTGGTTTGCCTCATACCATGTTGAAATTGTTTTTGAAATTCGTTTTCTTCATTTAGAAATTCAGAAGGTTCATAGAAAAATGGGGCTCCCTGCCTTCACTGGAAAAACGGAAAGCCTGGCGCCCTGGGCCTGCCCCCACGTGACAGGTTGGGGAACTGAGGCCCTGACTACTGTGCCACCTGGCCCCTGTGGCCCGGCCCCTCCCCGGTACACTTGCCCTCCCACAGGTCTTGAGCGTGAGCCCATGGGAGGCACTGTCACTGAGTGCCGTGCCGTGGCCTTCACAAGCCTGGCTGGATTCTCGTTCCCTTTCAAGTGCCTTTAGGCCGGGCGCGGTGGCTCACGCCTGTCATGCCAGCACTTCGGGAGGCTGAGGCAGGTGGATCACCTGAGGTCGGGAATTCAAAACCAGGCTGGTCAACATGGCAAAACCCCATATCTACTAAAAACACAAAAATTAGCCAGGCATGGTGGCAGGCACCTGTAATCCCAGCTACTTGGGAGGCTGAGACAGGAGAATCGCTTGAACCCAGGAGGCGGAGGTTGTGGTGAGCCGAGATCACACCACTGCACTCCAGCCTGGGCAACAGAGGGAGACTTGGTCTCAAAAAAAAAAAAAAAAGTGCCTTCAGTGCCACAGCCTATGGTCTGATTGCCTGTGTGTGGTGAACAGAGGATGCCAAGAGTGAGAGGGAGGATGCAGGGACCCAGGGAAGAACCAGCAGCACAGGCGGGGGAAGCCTTGGAGTCAGAGTCTGGACCAGACTGGTCCTCGCTGGCACTGCTGGCCTTGCCTCCAGACTAGAAGGGCACCACCGTGCCCCACAGTGGGTGATCGATCAGTCTTGAGGACGAGCTGACTTGGAGCAGATGAGCGGGACGGGCACTGTAAGGAGATTTCTTGCTGCTTTTTCAGTTTTTATTACATTCATGGACTCCCTCAGCAGAGAATCTAAGGAGCCATGCACAGGGTGTGGAGAGGCTGTGTTCTTCCGATGGGGGCAGAGAGCCGAGAGCAGGGGCACAGGAGGGAGACCAGACCCTGCCATGTGGGCTGGGCAGGCTGTCCGGGGGGACTATCCAGGCCGTGCCCTCCAGCACTGACAGCCAGAGCACTAGGGAGCAGACACAGCTCTCACTTGCTGACACGACCTAGAGAAAGGCAGAGGGTCAGGGGCACAGGCCCGAGGCCCCTCAGCAGGTCAGGGCTGGAAGCATAAGCAGTGCAACCCAGACCTCAAAATCATATCACAGAGATTAAAGACTGGGGAGAACCTGGACTTCAGAACAGAAAGTATTCCAGTGCCCAGGAGAAACTGGGCCTGCAGAGGCAGACCCTGGAGCCAGTGTTCAGCCAGAGGAGAACGTCCCAGCCCAGGCTGGACACCAGCTCATGGGGAAAGGGCTGTGCATGCCGGCGTGTGGAAGCTGCTAGGTTTAAGTCCAAAGATTTGTTTTTAATTGTGTCCTTAGTAACAACTAGTGACCTTTTCTGCTCTACCTTCCTCTGTAGCTACCCCCAAATACTTGTACTAAAGTCGGGTGCACACTAGTTATAAAAATGCAGGTTTTTATATAGTGGAGTCATAGACAGCATGGGCTTCAGAGGCCTGGCTCAAGCCTCCCGCTGCCACCACCAAGCTGAGTGTTCCCGGCAAGTGTGGCACACTCCGAGCCTCCATGTCCTCGTCTGTCACATGGGCTCCATCCCTGGGGTAATACCGTACGTTGTTCTGAGGATGAGGTGAAGTCATTTAATGACTGCTAAGCACAATGCCAGGCCCGTGAAAGGCATACAGTAAATGACACGCACACATCCTCATCAACTGTGAAGACATCAACTCGTTTCATTTTAGAATGACTTGGCGAAGTGGAACGCTGGGTTCCCCCGCCCCCCGTTTTGGTTGATTTTCAGTGCACAGACAGCCGGGGGATTCAGCACCACAGTGTTCTCACTCTGAATTTTCAGATGGCCTCTGGAATTTTTATCTCACAAGTGCCATCCGCTTCTGAAAGTAGACATAAAACAAATACAGACAGGCATTTTACAGAACCCACCACTCGATTTCCTCACTCATACCTACGTGTCTCTTTTCATTGTTTTCCCTGGTGCGGACTGGTTTGTAGTACTCACAGGCGGGATGCAGTAGCCTGTATGCCTGTTGGCTGACAGAATGGTCGGAATTGTTTGATCTGTGTGTTTCCAGATGGCTTTATAATTTACAGTGATTTCAGTTCCAGGGAAGAAGAAGGAGCCATTCAGTACTGAGTCCACTGCGCCTGGCTATACGAGAACTCCTTTAATAGCTAAGTTTTCCGGGCGATGTCGTATGAAAATCAAACCTATACATGTTTTCATTGACTCTGCTCTGATGTAAAGACATTGGGTTTTGATCCTAAAAGGTAGTCTCCATTTCAAAATTCAGAAATTTCATAGATAAATAGGGCTTCCCGTCTTCACTTGAAAAGCAGAAAATCTGGCCACACTGGGCCTGCACCCCATGTGACAGTAGAGTATCTGCAGCTGTGGTCCCACCCCTGTCAGGGGTCCTGCCCCTCCCTGGTGCACCTGCTGGGGTGAGTGCTCCACAGTTCCCGCATCCTCACTACACCACACAGCAGTGCAGCACCATCCCCACTACGTGTCTGGAGGTGCTAAAGCCAGACCAGCGACAGGATGTCTTTGTGGGAGCGAAGTCATGTTTAACTCTGATGCATATTTACACACACCTGCTGACTCCACATTTGGAGAAGACGCCCGACCACTCTCTCTTTCAGGGCGTGATAGAGTTCTCGCTGTGTCTGCTGTTCGCCAAGCTGGTCAGCTATACTTTCCTCTTCTGGCTGCCCCTGTACATCACGAATGTGGGTGAGTACCCGCCGCTAGAACACATTAAGTTCCGCACACTGACTGGGGTCTGAACTCTCTTCTATCTGCTGGTTTCTAGAGTCGTGGAAACACAAGGTCACGAAGGGTGACTTGAGAGACACAGTTTTGAATAAAGTACTATGATGAAACATAGGCTAAAGAGAATTCAGATATGCAAACTGTATTGCCATAATGGTAACCTTTATGGGGCTTAACGGTTGACATGTTCTGTCCCAGCTAGGGCTACCAGTTCATGAGGTACTTCCTGCTCTGGGGCAGCCTGTGTTTAAATGTGGGCTACACTGAACTTTGGATCATAGCAGCCAGTGAGCAGAAGCAAGGCCTCTGGGGACCTGAGAGAAGAAATCCCTGATGCTCTGACCTGGAAATGGCTTCTGGGAGATAACTTCTCATTTTTGGCAGGGCCAACAGTTTGCTTTACGTTTCGGAAGCCCCGCGGTGGCTGCAGCTATAGGTTATGAGAAAACGTGCCAGTGAAATAGTAACATGCTCCCCCATGTCATGTGTGACCACAGGACAGAGGGGATGTAGAGTGCTTAAGGGAAGGGGCCGTTGAGTGGGGAAACCAGAACCCTGGCTGAGAGGAAGCGGGAATGGGCCAGGAGCATGTGGAGGGCTCTTCGCCCAGGGAGCCAGAGAGAGTGAGAGGAAGGAGAAGACAAGAAGACACCAGGCCATCAGGAAGGGGCAGGATCCGGTGATGTCTCAAAGAGGAGGCCTTTGAGAATGGGGGAGGCCGAGGAGCGCAGACCGCCTTTTCTGGGGATGCAGATCCCATCAGAGAGAATGCTGGCAGCACGGGGCTGGAGGCTGAATACCCCAGGAGGGAAGTTGAGGAGGTGGTGTGGGGACTGTCCCACAGCCTAGCAGGGACAGGGCCTGCCCAAGGGCCAGTGAGTGGGGAGGCAGCAAGGAGCGCCCTTGGATCCTGAGGTTCTTTCCCGGCCTCCTGACCCCCGCCTCACTTCGGCCGGTGAGCTGGGCCTTCTTTCTCCTGGGCCTGGGCCTTCTTTCTCCCTTCTTCCCCTGTGGTTGCAAAAGGGGCAACATTCTCAGGACTTGAGTCTTGAACTGCTGGCATTTCCAGTTTGTTTGAAAAAAGCAAAGTTTCCTGTCTGTGCCATTGATGATTCAGAAAGGCCAGGTTTGACCCGCAGCCCCAGATGCCGCTTAGCCTCCTTTCTCACGCACGGCCGGCTCAGTCCACCTTAAAGCCCAGTCTCCTTTCTCATGTCTGACTGGTTCAGTCCACCTTAAAGCCCAGAACTTCTACAAAATCTAGTGGAGGGCACCCTGATCTGGTGCTGGGAGGCCTCTGTGTGCTCATCTGCAGCTCTAAAGTCATGTGGTCAGACAGCACATGTGACAGGACGCTCGAGCATCCAGGCTCCTTCCACACCCCCACTTCTGTGTTAATCTAACTTCATGGTGGAGGGGCCCCCGGGGGGCCTCTGAACCAAAGGTGGGATAATTAGACTGAGCAGAGGAAAGCCACGGTTTTTGGTTAAGAGTGTTTTCATCCTTTCTATGTTATTTGTTTTTTTAAATCTGAGTTAACTGCTAATTGCTCCTTGGTGTCAATCAAGCTTATGGAACCAGAGTCTCGTGCATGGATCCTGTTCTGCCATGGTGTGTCACTGTGATACATGAAAGAGATCCTCGTTGTTTCACACTCCATTGTCATTTTAATAGATCACCTTGATGCCAAGAAAGCAGGGGAGCTCTCCACCCTGTTTGACGTGGGCGGAATCTTTGGTGAGTTCATTAAGACCTGTTCTGCAGCGATAATTTCATAAGGCGCATGATCCCTGAGCTGATTCGCTGCTCAGAGGGAGCAGGGTTCCCCAAGGTCTCGTATCCCCTGAGTGGACCCAGCCCAAGAGGGTCAGGCCGTCTCCTGGGGGTGGTCTTATGATCTCCCCTCCCTCCCCAGGGCCCTGACTCTGCACTTGAACAGCTTCCCTCAGAAACAGCATGCCAGCTGGGCTCGGGGACTCCTGCCTGTTATCCCAGCACTGTGGGATGCTGAGTTGGGAGGATCGCTTGAGCTCTTCTTGTTATGAAGACCAACCTGGGCAACATAAGAAGACCCCTCTCTACAAAAAATAGCAATAATAATAACTGGGCGTGGTGGCTCGAGCCTGTGGTTCCAGCCTTGGGAGAATGGCTTGAGCCTAGGAGGTTGAGGCTGCAGTGAGCCGTGATCATGCCGTTGCTCTCCAGCCTGGGTGACAGAGTGAGACCCTATCTCAAAACTAAAACAACAAAAAAAGCAGCAGCATGCCTCCTGGACAGGTGACAGACTGGCCACCTTAGTACCTTGATAGGTAAAGGGGCTTCAAGACTGGTCTAAAACCTGAACTCACAGATGTCTCCAAGACTCTCACATTTGACCACAACCAATGCAGGCCTGCGGGGAGGTCAGGCCTGCGAGAAGGCTGCCTGCCCGTGATGCATGGAGAGAGGGGCTTGGGAAAGGAGGAGGCCGTTCTCCGGGCTCCTGCAGTTCTGCTTCCTCCCTGTGGGCTCAAGCCCTGGGACGTCAGCGCCTGAAGCCTGCCTCTCCGTTGCAGGTGGGATCCTGGCAGGTGTGATCTCAGACCGACTGGAGAAAAGGGCCTCCACCTGCGGCCTGATGCTGCTGCTCGCAGCCCCCACGGTCAGCCCTGCTGCCTTCCCTGGGCCCCAAAGCCTGCAGACAGTTCTCCACTGTCCTCCCCACCAGCCAGCATCCGCTCCTATCTGTCCCGTGCTCCACTTTCCTGACAAGCCCACTTCATTCCGTCTCGTGCCTCCTGTCCCCTGAGCCCTCCGTCTGCACCTGCGGGCCTCCCCCAGGCTCCCTCCCCAACATGCACAGCTGCTGCTGGTTCAGCATGGGCTGTGCACAAGCTGCTCCTCGCTTTGGGGTGCCCCCTTGCCCCAGACAAGCTCCTGCCCATCCTTTGGGATCCGCGATACCTCCGCCACCTCTTAGGCATCGTTGACCTCTCTCGTTGTGACACACGGTGCATAGGACTTTTCAAGCACTTCATAGCTCCTGACCTTGGGCGGTGACATCCCCCTCTGTGCCCCAGTTCCCTCATCTGGAAAATGGGATGTCAGTAGCACCATCTTACAGTGGGTTAGAAACAATGCACATCCTTACTGTTTTTGTCATTGTAACATTAGAGGTTACAGGCTTGTCAGTGGACGCCGTAGCTCTGCACATCTGCCTCTCCACTAGCCCCAGAACAAGGGCTGACTTTCAGCCATCTTGGGGTCCTGGACATGGCCCAACACAGACCCTGAAAGAATGCTGAGTGAAGAAATGCCTGGGTGGGCCCCTTGCTGCCATTGGGGGTGGGAAGCCTGAGGACTTGGCAGTCAGACTCTCAAATCAAATCGAGCTCCGGAAGGCTGCCCTTGGCTGGGGATGTAGAGTGGGAGCACCCTGCAGATTTCCCCGGGTCGTCCGGAGTGCTTGGTCCAAAGCCCTTGTGGTGGGACAAGGCCCAATGCCTGAGACGGGAGGGGGTGTGGCCGTCACTCTTTTTCAGGGGTTTCCACTCTTGGGATGGCTGCCTGAGAATCCCCCGCCGGGCTGTTGAGAAGTAGGTTTCCAGCCATCTCGCGCTGCCTGCAGCCAGCCATAGCTTTGACCTTGTGTCTTGATGTCCACAGCTGTACATCTTCTCCACCATCAGCAAGATGGGGCTCGAGGCCACCATCGGTGAGTATGGAGGTCTTCCTGCTTTTCTTTCGCATACGTTTTTAAAGTTCACACAACTGGCAAGATGAAATATTAAAATCAACAGGTGCATTGTGTTGGTTTAACTGGAGCACATGGTGTGGCTAAAATTGTCCTGTGTCCTTCTTTGGGTGAAGCCATCTGGAGAGGCCAGGGTCTCCTCTCCCCAGCGCGAGGCTTGCCAGTCTGCGGGTTTCAGTGTGAGCCAGGAGAGTGCGAGCCTGGTCCGGGGCAGTGGCCCTGGGCGCTCAGTGGAGAAGCCAGAGGTGACCTTGAGGTCAGCCCCTCCTGAGGCCTCGGCGGGGCCGCGGCAGCCTACGACCTGCAACCAGCACCCCTGGTGGTGAGAGCAACCCAGCCTAGCCCTTGGGCCACGTCAGATAGCCAGGAACCTGGCAGTGTGACCTGAGCGGGTCCGGCCGGAAGCCACGGCAAGTGCCCCCCCTCCAGCCACCTCCTCCCAGCTTTGCCAGCTGCCCTCCAGGAGTGGTTGCATAACCTTGGAGGACTATCTTGAACACCCTGCAGGCTGTGCTATCAAATTATGCCTCCAGCACTTAAAAGTATGCTTTCTGTCCTACCGAGCCAGCAGTGGGGATGTGTGTGGTCCCCTTAAACATCATCCAAAAGGCAGCTTGCCCACAGGAGAGGAAGCGGAGTTTCCTGTGACCCCTCAGGCCAGAAGCTTCCTCACCTGAGTGTGAGCCTAGAGGAGAGTTGAGGAAGTGACGTGGTCCAGGGAGAGGGTGGGAGTCTGCCCTCAGGGAGCACCACAGCAGCTGTGGGGGAGGAGAGGCAGGCCTTTCTGCCGCAGATGAAGCAGGGGCCAGCCCAGGCCCAGGTCAGGCCCAGGGTCCGGCCTGTGCTCGCTCCCTCGTGGTGGGAGCTGCTGCCCTTCAAGGGTGGGTGAGCCTGAGTCTTAGGGAGGGTACGATTTGCTTTAGCGCCTTACTAGACAAGTTTAGAGGAAGCTGTTTCTGCTGCACCCCCTCCCTGTGCTCCCCAGGCGCCCACCTCGGGCTGCTCCCATGCATGTGGGGCTCTCCGGAGGACATGCTTCCATTCTCTGCCCCTCTGCCTCCCACAGCCATGCTGCTGCTCAGCGGAGCCCTGGTCAGTGGGCCCTACGCGCTCATCACCACCGCCGTCTCTGCCGACCTGGTGAGTAGAGCTGGGAGAGACGCTGGCCCTGTGGGCACCCCACCATTTGCCATTCATGACAAAAGCGGCCTCCATTACTGTTAGTAAAACCGTATTTGCAGAAGCATGTTTTTGGCAGCTCACCTACATCTGTGGTCTCCAGCCTTCCTGCACCTGCCCCCCTCCTCACGCTTCTAGAATCACAGGCAGGTTGGCACGAAACTCACCGCTCAGCTCAACAAAAGACTCTTGGGTGCCATCCTCATGACTCAGGCGCCTTTTCACTCCAAGGGGGCAGGGGACGGGTCCTGTCCTGGACACCTCTGCAGAGAGAGAGGGGCCGGGCTGGGAAGAGGCGCTGGGGGATTTGGCCTTCCTCATCCAGGTACCACGCCCTGCCTTGGTCACCTTTGTGTTGGGCGTGTCCTGAAACTGCCTGAGTGTGCGTGAGCATGCAGACTTGTGTCTGCATGGGCATGGAAAGTTTTGGAAGGATCCACATCAGACCATTAGCAGTGGTCAGCCTTCATGGGATAGAGGCAGAGGAGAGACTTTCACTTATTTTTTAGACTTCAAAATACATAGGTTCTGGATGATTTTCATATTGTGTGTTCTGTTCTTTATTTTATATACGTATTACATGCATACACAAGCATTTATTTTTTTGAATGCTGGTTCATTTTTATAGTTTTAGGCTTCCAGGCATTGTTTCTGCTGTTCTTTCCCTCCTATTGTCCTCAGTTTGTGCTTTTTCCCCGTTATCTATGCAACATTTTCAAAACCGGAGCTCCTGGCGGCTGCTCACCGAGGACCCGTGCCAGCCTTGGTTTCTCGGCTCTCCCCTCCTCCCTTCTTCCCCTGGCGTTTGCTGTCAGTCAGGTTGAATTTTAGGTCCTGCAGAGACATCTGACAGGGGTCCCAGGAAGGCCCTGGCTGTTGAGGAATCCAGCAGACATGTGGACGTGGCTGGGAAGGAAGGCCGGTGCAGCTCAGGGCAGGGGCACGTGTCACGCATCTTCACACCTCATGCTGGCTGCTCTGAGGCCTCAGGGAGGAGCAGGACTATGCTGAACAAACTTTCTTTATTTGAAGAGAATCCTGAGGTTCTTGTAACTAGAACCAAACATTTCTGATGATTTTTGACTCTTAAAAACCCTTGAAGTTTTAACTCTCCAAGGCAAACTTGGGGTGGAGTTTAATGAGAAATACCCTCACGCTGAGTTGTTCTGCAGAGCAGTTCGAGTAAATGGTCATACAGAGGCTTAGGTTTACTTCTCATGCTATGGAGACAAGCTCCACATCTGTTTTTCCTCTCTTCTAGGGGACTCATAAAAGTCTGAAAGGCAACGCGCACGCCCTGTCCACCGTGACAGCCATCATCGACGGGACCGGCTCTGTAGGTGCGCAGAGAGTTTTGGCTCTGGGAGGTTTGGTGTCTTAGTGGAAATCACACTGTCACATGCTCATGAACAGGTACCCAGGGTTCCAATTGCACCGCTAACATCGGGTGGGCTGGCTTCTTACAATACGAGCAGATAGCAGGGGACGCGGCGCAGAGATGGTCGTGCATGCCTGGGTGGCTTCAGGGAGATGCGCGTGTGACTCGCTGTGTGTGTCCAGGTTTTCACCCGAGGCAGTGGTTGGCAGACTACAGCCCGTGGGCTAACTCAGGTCCACTCATCATTGCTTTCATCTCAAGAAAGGCAGAGTCTTATTAAATTACAGAAAAACGAATTGGTCCAAAAGCATACAGGGTTCTGAGTGTTACCAGCATCGTCGGAGCTCTTGAAGAGAATTCAGTGGCATATTCTGGAATTTAAAAAGGTGGCAGAATAGGCAACCCATTCCCTTAGGGAGCAGGCAGGTGGGAACTGGCAGAGCGCCAGTCTCCTCGCCCATGTGCAGCCTGACAGCACGGCCATGGCCTTCCCTGAGCCCTTGTATGGGCAGCACACACAGTGGCTGTGCCTGTCGGGTGAAGATCAGGAGCTGCCACGCCTGCCAGGTGAAGATTAGGAGGGTCCTTCCTACATGTGGGAGGTTACGGGGGGCTGCCTAGTGTGGCTCTCACGGCTAATGACCCGGGGTGCCAATCTGGTGAGTCACTTGCTGCATGGGGTTCTCAAAGCAGTAAAGCCAAGTGTTTGCTAGACAACAAAGGTGGCTCGGTAAACCCAGGTCAGCCAGAACCTGGCGCTGGAGCCTTCCCGCGGGCTTGTGCAGGGAGCTGATGTTGCTCTTGGCTGCCCGTGGCCTTGGTGTCAGCAGGCTGAAAATATCAGAGCACGTTTCTGGGTGTCCACTGCTGTCTCAGTGATGGCAGAATGCAAAGCCCTCCCACCGCATGGCCTCCCTGCTCCTCTTCTGAAGGCCAGGCTGGCCCCTGTGTGGGCTCTTTGCTCTGGCCATGCCCTGTGTCTGGGAAGGTCCCCAGAGGTGACCTCGTGCCACATTCCCTCATGCCTTGAGTCTCTGCTCAGATGTCATCCTGTCAGCGAGACCTCCTGGGACCACCCTGCTGAGAACGCCGGAACCCTTCTGGCCTGGCCTCCAAGGGCCCCCTCCCTGGTCTGTTCTCTGGAGCACTCTCCCCATCTGCAGTGGGATTTGGTGCACTCCTCTGCTTTGTCTCCTCTGTCTCCCACCACTGGAACAGAAGCTCCAGGAGGATGGGATTTGCTTGGGTTTTTGACCTGAACGGGCTGCTCCCAGTTAAGAATCCCAGCCAGGGCCCACGTGGCTGAGTGCACAGCGAGGGGCGAGGCCGGACAGGCCCCAGGCGCCCCCCCCACCCCGGGTGGCGGGAACCCCAGCTCCACGCTGCTGCTGCTGCCGTTTCTGGGGCAGGGCTGGCTTCATGGGGCCCATTGCCTTGTTCTGAGAAGCAGTGGGCAGGGCGGCCGCTGCTCAGAAAGCCGCGCTTTGCCTTTTGCTGTTCACCAAAGTGAGACCAGACCAGGCTCGTCTCTACCCTTCATGTTGGTTCCTTCATTTCACTGGATCCAGAGGGGCTTTAAGTGTATTGGGTGGTGGTGGTGGTCACTCCTCTCATCTTCTCTCTCGGGCATCTCAGTAGGAAGTTGGGGGACTGCGGGGCTGAGCTCGGTTCTGATTGACGTTGGGACTGTGCGGCTTTCTCTTGGCCTCATGCCCCGGTGGCCTGCGGCCTGCGATTCGGTCTGACTCTGCTGTAAAACCCTGTTCTAAAAGCTGACTTGGCGCTCCACTGGCAAAACGCCGACTGGTGCTTTAAAGCAGAGCATCTGTGTAAAAAAAGAGGGAAATCATGAACTAGGTGAAAAAACACATTTTTCTTCATATTCTTCTCAAAATGAGAGGGAAGCAGAAGTCTGTGGCTATGGGTAGGGACTCTGCATCTGTGAACAGAGGCCACTGCCCCCGAGCGGGTGGAAGGGAGGCGTGGTTCTGAATGCCTTCGGCCCACTCACAAGGAAGGTGGCATGCACGCCGGACCCCCTCTGGCCTTCTGTTAACCTGCACCAAGTCCTGACTGTCCGCGGAGCTGCTGCGCCCACCTTGATGGCTGCTACGTTACACCAGAGGCGGGACCAGGACCCGACTCCTCCGGGCTCTACCGCCCATCAGTGCCTGCTGCCTGCTCAGTAAATGGTCACCATGGAAACGGCACTCAGGCCTGCCCACCCCCACCACCACGCCTCGGTCATTATTCCTTCCATTATTCCCTGAGTGCTGCCCAGCGAGACCAAGTGCAGGCTCCAGTGGGAAGGCCACCGTGTCAGCCAAGGCCCTGCGCGAGGGAGTTGCCCGCATGCTTACTTAGTGTCACCGTCCACTCCTTGGCACTGACTCGGGTGGAGGCGAAGCATGACTATTGTAAGTCACCCCTGCCTTCTCCCAAGTGCCATACGGTCGGTTGACACGGTGTGCGCCCAGGGCGTCTACAGTCCTTAGAATCGCAAAGGTTGCCGTTTCTGTACATTTCATGCAGAGCAATTAAATAGAGCGCTGCATTTTTTCAAGTTAATTTTTATGTATTAAAGTAAAACATAATGTACCTTAGAAGCCAGACAGTCCTACAAGCTTATTATGTTGTACAGTGGCATTCCATCCCCCTCCCCAGCCCTCTCTGTCTAGAAGCAGCAATTTCAGCTGCCTCTCTCTGCTTACCTGTGTATGTTCATGTTTCTTGGTTCATCATCTTAACATCATCAGCTGTACTCCTCTTATGGAAGAGGGGACCTGGCTCCCTCCCACCCCGCCATTGCCCACCCTCCTGCCCCTCAGTTATACTGGCCACACTCCTGCCCTTCACTTTCCAGCCAAGAAAGAAACTTTAATTATGCACCCTCAGTAGAAACATCTTGTTTTTTCCCGGGTGAGTAAACACATCTCATCTCTTCCTCTTTACATTTCCGACCAAGTTCTTCCTTCCCTGCACTGTGGTCGGCACCCTGCCCCACCCCACCCCTTTCTTCCCACCATCAGCCTCACTCTGCCCACTGCGCAGCTTTGTCCCAGAGCACCTGTCACCACGGTGCTGGGAGTCCCCCGCCTCTCTTGCCCTCAACACAGCCCTAGCAGTCTAGACCCCTGTTCATCACTCCTGTGGTGGCAACTGTCTCCTAGTAGCTTCCTGAGTTAGGGGAGGTGCGTGCTGCAAGCTTACAAGTGCAAAGTGGTGTCTGGATTCTGCTCCCGCCTGAGGCAATGCGGACGTGGAAACACCTCTTCAGAACTCCCGTCTTCCAGCCCCCATTGCCGTCACTGACAGGTTCACCAGACATGCTGACCCCAGCCCTTGCTTTCTGACCTTCTCTTTTTTCTCTTAGAAAGCTCCAGGTTCCCTTCCTTACGCCTGGAGCCTTTCTTCGTCCACCGTCCTGGGCACCTGGTGGCCCCTTCAGTCTGGAAACACCTGCCCTTCACTTTTCGGGGAATTGGGCCCCTATTCATTTGATAAGTTTTCCTACCATTTTCTGAGTTGTTTTCTCGTTCTGGAAAACATATTAGTCAGATGTAGGCTTTTCTGGATTAATCCTTCAACTTTCCTTTCTTTCCCTTCCTGCCCGTCTCCCTGTTCTTTCTTACACTTTCTCAAGGAGATTCTTGACTGTATTTTCCACCTTTGTATCGAATATTTTACTTTTCCTGCCATATTTTCAGTGTTCACTGATGTTTCTCTGCCCTTTCAGGGTATCCTGTTTTATTTCTTGTTAGATTGAATCATGTGAAATTGATAACAGGTTTTCAGCCACAAAAAAAATGGGAGCGTCATGAGGTTCAACTTAGTCTTCTGTTGGCTCTCTGGGGTGCTGTGAGCTCCTGGGAATATTCTCCTCCAGGCTCCCTCCTGCCAGCTTGCTTGCTTTCGCGTTGGGGCATTCCCGAGACACAGGGCAGACCTTGGTTGCCCCTTCATCACTTCCCATGGAAGAAGGGGGGGGTCCTGCTTAGTGGTTTGAAGTCTTTCTGTGGGAACAGTGTGCTGGCTGCTGGTCTCCAGGCAGAGGGACCGTGTGGAACGTGGAGGAGGAGACTCCTTCAGTGCCCAGGGGAGCCTGGGTCCAGCTGCCGACATCCTTGCCGTGGCGTGGGACCTTAGTGGCTGCTTAGTGGAAGCTGGTGTCTCTCCCCAGATCCCCTGTTGCCTGTTAGGTGGCATCCCTGTCCTGAGCTGGGCTTAGTGTCCCCACAGGTTAAGCTGCGCTCTCCTGCATAGGGGCATCAGGAGGAGTCTATCAGCCAGGATGAGAAAAGAGACCTGGGATCCAAGGTGCGGCAGAGGGAATGTAGCTAACAGTTTGTGATAAAAGACTCAACCCATGCTTCCTTTTTCTCTTGCTGACCCCACTTCCTTCCCCCGTCCTCCTCCTTCCTTGCCCTCCCTTCCCCTCCCTTCCCCTGTCTCGTGTGCTCCCCTGGGCCTGCCTCTGCTCCAGGTGTCCCTGTGCCATCTCCCTCTGAGGGTGCTCAGTGGAGCAGGGAACACTGGAAGCTGTGTTAGCTGTCAGCCCTTTTACGTCTGTCTTCCAAAACTACGTGCCCTTCGGTGGGAGGATTTATCATTTTTAAAAGTCAGTGATGGTGCAGTTCGTGTTGCTTGAGAGGTGTGGAGATAACACATGAGTAGCCAACCATGTTTACCTGGAAGTTCTGAGAATTAAAAATATACATACAATTGCTCCTGGGATTATAAAATAGTAAGTGCACTTTGTGAACACTTGAAAAAAATGAGTGTCTAGGGCATGAAAGACCCTGGTTATCTTATCTCTCTGAGATTGAATGTCAGTTCATAGCTTGGTGGAAATTCTTCATGCTTCTTCCCATGCGTCTACCAAAACAGGCCATCCTACATGTGCATCAGGGTTCATTTCAGTCCCTCTTGGTAAAATGCACCAGCTGCTACAGAACACCATTCTTAAATGGCAGCCCCTGGGCATTTAGGGGGATACTTTATTTTGTTTTCATCATTTAAAAAAACATTTTGACATAATTTCAGACTTTGAGAAAGTTGCAGAAATAGTACAAAGAATTCAGACATTTTAGTACATGTGGTTCATGCACCCCTCATATGTTTACACACATATACACATATGCACACATGCATAATTTTTCTGAACCACTTAAGTGTAAAATGCACACATGTTGCCCCCTTACTCGTAACTATTCAGCGTGTACTTCCTAAAAGCAAGGAATTCCATGACAGACCACAGTGCAATGGTCAGAATCAGCAAGTGAGCATTGAAGGGTATTAGTATCTACAAATCTTATTCCAATTTTACCCAGTTACATTCTTATAGCATAAGAATATCTAAGATTGTGCATTGAATTCAGATTTCCTTACAGTGTATTCAGGAACATCATGGGAGTGTTGGATGAAAAGAACGAACATTACAAGGCCAACACACATTTTTAGGATGGTTCTGGGAAGAGGCTGTGCCAGCTTTGCCTTCTCAGTAGTCAGGCGTACCCGGTGGAGTATCCTTATCTGAAGTGCTTGGGACCAGAAGTGGTTACGTCTTTTTATTTTTTCAGATTGTGGAATATTTGCATTATACTGGTTGAGCATCTCAAATCCCAATTCTGGAATGCCCCAGTGAGCATTTCCTTTGAGTGTCAGCACTCAAAAAGTTAAGAATTCTGGAGCATTTGGGATTTCAGATGTTCAGATTTGGAAAGCTCAACCTACACTAGACCTTTTACCCGCTCCCAGTCTGATAGGCCAGGATGAGGTAGTGCAGTTCCATATATGTTCCTTTCATTGTGAGTGCGGTGTTGAGCCCCATTCTGTGTGACTGCCGGTCATGTGCTGGGATTTTCTCTAAACAGCACCATGTGTGTCCATTTGCCCGATTTCAGGAGCAGCCCTGGGCCCCCTGCTGGCTGGGCTCCTCTCCCCGTCCGGCTGGAGCAATGTGTTTTACATGCTGATGTTTGCAGATGCCTGTGCCTTACTGGTAAGTCGGCCTATTTTTAGTCCAATCCACCTTGAATGCGGATCTCTGTGGTTGTGGCCAAACACTGGTGGAACTTTCTCCCGTGCATTCCTGAGTTATCAGACAGATTTGGGTCTTCCCATCTTTTCTAAATATGCATAGTCTAAAGCTCCTTCTCTCTCTGGTTAGAAAAAAATCAGAAACAGAAGCAGGACAGTCTTTGGTCTGCAGCCTTGGGCGGGATGGCACAGAGGCCAGGAGCATGGAGCTCCTCCTGCCCATCATCTGTCCTGTGTGTGCCTTGGGCGGGTTTCATAACCTCTGCTCCACAGCTTCCACAGCTTTAAAATGGGCATGATAATGGCACCCAGTGACAAGACTGTTGTGGGAATTAAAGCAGATGATACACAGAGCCTGGCCTCCCACTGGTCATCAGTGTCCTGGTGTCCCTCCTGCAGCCATGCTCGTCAGATGGCGGGAGCAGCCCCAACTTCTTTCACCTGAAGGGATGGGAGAGAATAAAGGGGCAAAGAGGCTGTCAATGCAGACACACCAAGTCGCCTTCTGGCTTCTGCCCCCCTTTTCTCTGGGCTCCTACTTCTGTGCCCTCCTGTGTTGAGAAAGCTTGAGGTTTTCCTCTGGTTAAGGAAGACCAGTGATGATGTCACAGTCACACAGATGTGCACTTGTGAGGGGCACATACACTTATCTTTACAAGTCACCTGGCCACAAAGTCCCCAGACCCACAGCCATGCCTCTCCTCTTGCTTCACCAGACAAAACCTTAGGCTGATGCCAATAAAAATGAGTTGAGAATTTTAGAAATATCAACTCACTCAACTAAATGAAAGTCTTATATCTTAATTCTAGGAAATTATAAAACTCAACTTCCCCACCACATACAAAATCAAATACCAACTCTCAACCTATGAATTTACTAGGTCTAAATGGCTGTTCTTTGGATCGTCTGTGGGTTTTCTTAATGCCTGAACGTTCTAGTGAAGCCTCAGATGTATTTCCACTAAGTAGCAGTAAAATTCCTGTCATTACAACTGTTCAGAGAATCTGAAATATCTTCTTCAGAAATATTCAGTAATATATATTGAAAATTGTTTTGATGCATAGCCAAACTCATAAGAAAGTAAAGGAATTCCCCAGGAGCCAGAATTGTAAAGGCAATATAAATACACAAGCTCAGGAGTCAAGGGGTTGGGGTGGTTGTGCCCACACTGGGTAAGCGACAAAGTGTTAGGCTGGCATAAGATGAGGATTTGGAACTGGAGACTTCCTCATAGAGCCAGGACCCTCGAAGAGCCATGCTTACAGTGAAAGAGTGTATTAGATGGTATCTGCACACTGGCACAGGAAGACAATAGGAATCTGCCCATCTTAGCCAGATTAAGGGAAAAAATATCCCTTGAAAATTTTTAGCCATAGACCTCCCCACAGTCACCTTTAATCTTTGAGCTTATATAAATATATTTAAAATGAACAAAGTTGGTCCTTAGGCAGTGATAATGCAGAAGCAAATAGGGACAAATCTCAACCCTGCAGCACAGGATTTCTGTAGCTAACACCCTACTAAAGATGAGCTTACAATATAAAATTATGAAACATAAGCAATCCACTTTGAATGACAGTAACAGACATAAAAAATGGTGGAATTGGACTCCCCCAAAACTGCAGATAAAAGAGTTATATGCAATGTTACTAATGATGTAAAGAAAAGGAACTGACCTCATGAAAGAAAGAATAAGACCCTATCGAAAAGACAGAGCAGGCTTCAAAAACAACCAAACATGAGCTATAGAAATGAAAAATGTGATCTTTAGCCTGAAAAAAAGAACTCAATGGATGGGTTAGAAAAGCAAATTAGATACAGCTGAAGAGAAGATTACTGAAATGAAATATAGACATGAAGAAATTATCCAGAATTCAACACAGAGAGATGGAAAATATTAAAGAGAAATGAAATATAAAATGGGGGACCAAATGAGATGGCCTAATATTATCTGAAAGTAATTCCAGAGGAAGATAATAGACTGGGTTTGAAGCAATATTTTAAGAGAAAATAGCTGAGAATTTTCCAGATACATGAAAGACAAACATTCTTAGATTCAGGAATCAAATGACTTAGAATTCTGTACCTAGATAAACTTGCATGCAAGAGTAAGGGTGAAGTGAAAACATTTTTAACCAAAGATGCTCCCAGCAAAAATTGCTAAACAGCGTATTTAAAGAAGGAAGATAGATCCAGAAGGAAAGTCTGAGATGCAAGGAGAAATGCAAGCAAAAAAAACAATATTCCTAAGGATGAATCTAGGTATTGACCATATAAAATAGGGGCCAGCTAACTGTGGCCTATTTTTGTATGATCCTCCGGCTGGGAATGGTTTATATTTTTAAAGATTTCTTTAAAAAAATCAACAAAAGAATGCGCAACAGAGACCATATGGCTGCAAAACCTGAAATATTTACTATCTAGACCTTTACAGAAGAAGCTTTCTGACTCTTAGTTTAAAACAACAGCAATAATGACTAATTTGGGCAATATAAAAAAGAACTGAAATACTGAAAATGTAAAGTACAAGTGGGACAATCGGAGTTCCAGCACACCCCAGTTCTTATATTGTCAAGTCAATAGCAATAGAATGTGTAACCTTCAAGGCAATACAGGGAAATGAAGATTTATCCAAGAGAACCTAGGGTCAGGGGAAGCATAGAAAAAGCAGGGTAAATACAGAAATGCATAGCGACATGGATGAAAATGATACCAGCATACCAGCAACACAGTAACTATAAATGGACTAAACTCATCAGTTAGAAGCAGAGATTGTCAAGTTGCTTTTAAAAATACAGGCACTGGTTATTTACAAGAAACACACCTGCTACACTGGAATTCCAGAAAGACGAAAGTAAAAGAATGGGAAAGTACGCGACAGGTAAATAATAGCCAGAGGAGGCTGGATTTGTTGCATTGGAAGAAAGAGACCTAAAGCAGAAGCACTTGGGAGATGGGGTCTTGTTGTAGTGGAGAAGAAACCGTACCAGGATGTGCAGCAGGCCGGTGAGCTCGAGTTGGGCCTTTCAGACCTAAGAAATAGACATACCTTTGTCTCTTCCCTGATCAACATGCTTTCTGGTATCTTTTCCCCATAATAGACAAGTGTTTCCTCCCAAGTCTTAGGCTGAGAACCTCCATGATCTGAGCAGGTGTCCTGGGGGGCCAGAGGACACCATGCTTCCTGCCTCACTGCGCACACTGATGGCCAGCTCCAGGGCCTGCAGGACTGCCTGGGCACACAGCCAAAGTCCTCAGGTCTCCAGTGCGTGTCGCCTGGGCTCCTGAAGTTGGCAGGGCCCCTTCCTTGTTGGTCATTCTTGCATGTGTAAGCCAAGCACACAGGCATGTTTTGAAATCGGATCTCTGTTCTTCAGAACTGTCACTATTTACAGTTCATCCCATACCCACAGATAACACTTGCTACTACATTCTTCATTTTTTTTTCTCTGTCTTAATGATTGGCTTTTCATAATCATAGGTCTCATCAGGTTAGCACTTTTCACACATCACACTTGGTAGGATGTAGATGTGGGTAAGTTACCAGCTCAGACACAACAAGCCTGTGCCGGTAATTGGAGCTAGCGGTTCAGATACACACAGATCGATTTATTTAACAAAAACCTTGCTCTTGCCACCAGCACTATTGTTAGTACCTGCCGTGTTCCCACAACCTTTACCAACTAATTATCGCAAACACCTTTCATGTACCAAGCAGAGCAGCTGAATGCATCTTATCTGTAGAAGGGGCTCCTGTTCTCTCCAGCTTGAACTCACCTCATACAAGGGACTTCTAAGTTCCTACTCGAACCATAAGCATCTAAGAAAATAGAAGAGTTTCTGCCTTATAGAGCTGTGGCCTAAGGCTTGGGGGTGGGGCCGTGGGTTTGGTTTTTAAGCAGCCCCTCGAGACTGTCCTCCAGCACCCCTTCCCCGCCTCCCCTGGCCCAGTGATCCACCCTGGGTCTGAGGGCATCTGCGGCCCTCTAAGAGTGAGGGGCCATGTCCAGGGAGAGCCCTCCTGTGGGCTGATATCACACTTGGGGAGAGACTGGATCCACACTGGAAAATGCAGACACACTAGTTAAATTGGGGATAGCACAATCATTTGTCTGGATTTGGAAGCTGATGTTGAGCCCTCGAACATGTGAAAGACACAGAGTTAAAGCCCTGGGTCTGGAGAGGAGCTCAGGCTGAGGCAGCGATATTGGTGGAACAGCCTTGGTCCCCAGCCAGGCCTGGCCTCCGAGGGGCTCCCAGTGGGGTGCAGCTGTCCTGTGGCAGCCTCTTCAGACCCCAGGACTGGCGTCGGAGATGCTCACCTGGCTTTAGAGTCGCCTGAGAAACAGGCGCAGCCCCTGGGCCACCAGCATTGTGGTCCTCTTGTCTATTTTCTTTTTCCCACTGTGGACATTTTATGATTGGACTAATTTTATTCTAAACATGACTTGACCCCAGAACTGGTTCAGGCTGCATCTTTCCCAAAAGCCTTGTTTTCAGGGCACCTCCTGGTTCTTCATGGGCCCTCATCAGACAGCCCTGCCCACAGGAACCAAGGCCTCGGGCTGAGTATGCAGGCCCCACTGCTCTTGCTGGGAGGTGACCCCAGGGAAGGTGCTGTGGGGAAAGAACCACCCGCCTGAGTCTTGCGGGCTAGGTCCTCACAGTGCCCACAGCGCGGGCCACCCTGTGCCTGCCCCAGTGACGCGTGGGCTCACCTTTGTTTTGGTGCAGTTCCTGATCCGCCTCATACACAAGGAGCTGAGCTGCCCAGGGTCAGCGACGGGGGACCAAGTTCCGTAAGTCCCCGCTCGGGCCCTGTCCCCGTGCATGAAAGTCAGCTCCAAGGCGCCTTCTGTCCTGTCTGCCTTCCGCACCTGGCTTTCCCTAAAAGAAAGAAAACACATGGCTTATCTTTTCACGGCATGCCACCTTCACTCTTGCTTTTTCTTTTCTAATCAATACCTCTGTTTGGATGGGTTGGTGGTAATCTCTCCTCAAAACCTGGGTGGAAAATGAGAGGGCACTGCCGTCTTTGGCATTGTTGGAGGTGCAGCCCCCCGAGCTCTCCCTGCCTTCCTGCTTGCCCCCTTCTCCCTCCTCTTTTCCCTCCTCTTCTCCCTCCCTCCCTCTCTTCTCTCTCCTTCCTGGCCCCCAGGAGGTTGTGGGAAAGGTGCAAGGGTTTATCTAGCACCCAGTGCTCCTGTAGGAGACAAATCCCTGCTGGGCCTGGAGGGCAACCGGCTCCCCAGGGGATTTGCGTGTGGTGTGTGAGGTTCCGCATCTCTTGCTGAGCCACTGCTGGCTGTTAGAGCAGGTGTTCTTTCATCCTCTCTTTCAGATTTAAGGAACAGTGACGCCCCACCCCCGGTCCTGTGGAGGGGTCTGGGCCCACCCTTCACAACTGCCTTTAAAGGACAGTTTAGATAGAGGGTCCTGCACAGAAAGAGTGACTTCCCTTTGCCTTTTGCACACGCACCTGGAAAAGACATAGAAGCCAATCTGAGAACTCCTGGTGCTATTTTAAATGAGACGCAGAGCTGAACAGCAGTGAGAAAAGTCTGCAGGAACTGCTGCCTGAGCCGAGCCAGAGAACCGAAGACCCGGCCAACTGGCCTTGAAGGCGTGTGCCCATGCAACCACCTAAATGCACGCGTGACAGCAAGGCCGGGCGGGTGTGGGGTGTACAGGTAGCCTCGACCCTCTCAGGCGTGTCAGCCACAGAACATCAAAGTGAGCGAGTGCCACGCTGGCTGTGGCTTCAGAGAACCTGAATGTGCCATGTGGAAAAACAGGACACCAGAGTCCCGCGGAGAAGCAGAGAGCCAGCGCCACATGACAGCAGGAAGGCCGACCACCTGATCGGAAACCAAGACGGAGCTCAGACCTACATCACCCCAGAGGCTTTTCTAGCACCCCTGATGTTCCGGACTGACCTGAAAACTAATTGTTGAGAAGCCAAGGGTGAGGAGGCAGGAAGCACCTCCAGCTGAAGGCGTCCAGGCGTGCCAGCCACAGAGCGCCCCGAAGCCACCGTCATCCCAGCCCCTGGCATTCCTGCTGCCCTCCGAGGCCTCGGTGCTGCTGCTCAGCTCGGGGCACAGGGGCATGGCAGAGGCTTGGGAAGCGGCCTCCCTACCAGCACTGGGATCGGCGGGTCCAAGCCCAGCAACTGGCTTCACTCCACGACACACACCACACCTGGGACTGTTTTTAATACATAGCAACGGAGTGGGTTATTTAAGATGTGTATTGTGTCATATGAAGTTTAAGAAACATAAATGGCATTTTATTTATTAAGACAAACTCCAATTGTTCTCTGGCCGTTTTTTTCAGTCGTGTCTAGCAAAATACTTATCTGCCCTTTGAAATAAAATGTTTTTGTTAAAAAAAATCTCAGAACACTCAGAGAATGTTGATGATTTCTGCTCACATTTCCATGACGCTGCAAAGGGGAATTTCCAAATCGTGTTGTGTGTTTTGAGTTTTCTCAGGTTTGGACACATTCAGGATTTTGCGACTGAAAATCCATTTCCAGCAGAAAAGGGGCCTACCTCTCGGGCCCTTGTTTGCACAGAAGGCCAAGCTGAGGCCCCAATAAGCAGCCATCTGGATGTTTTCTAAATCACGCAGTTTAAAGAATATCCTAAGATTTGTCCTTGACTAGGAGATGTCATAGCCAGTGGCAGTGGGGAAAGGTGCTGCACTTGGGAACTGCATGGTGGGGTCCAGGCTTTCAAACGCCCTTCTTAGAACCCTGACCGGCCAGGCGTGGTGGCTCAAGCCTGTAATTCCAGCACTTTGGGAGGCCGAGACGGGCGGATCACGAGGTCAGGAGTTCGAGACCATCCTGGCTAACACGGTGAAACCCCGTCTCTACTAAAAAAAAATACAAAAAGCTAGCTGGGCGAGGTGGCGGGCGCCTGTAGTCCCAGCTACTCGGGAGGCTGAGGCAGGAGAATGGCGTAAACCCGGGAGGCGGAGCTTGCAGTGAGCTGAGATCCGGCCACTGCACTCCAGCCCAGGCGACAGAGTGAGACTCCATCTCAAAAAAAAAAGAACCCTGACTGTCCAGATGTGCATGGTGCAGGCTTTCTCCGGATGGAGTGCTATGGGAGTTCATTTGGGGACCCCTCATAGCAGCAGGGCAAAGGTCAGAAACAACACACTGGGTGTCCCGCGGTTCTCAGGGGCCTCCTGCCCAAGCTCTGCAGAGAAGCCCACAGGAGCAGCAGACCTGGCTGTGGGGGCTTCTGCGTGCCCTGCCCCACCCGATTGGCTCACTCTCTTTTTAATGGCAAGTTATTTATACATTTTAAAACTTTCTGCTAAGAAAGAAATTCCCTAAACACCAAATGGATGGAGTATGTTTCCCACACACGCAGTGCGCTGGCCTTTCCCAGCCCCCCACCGAGTGCTCCCCCAGCCTGGACACACGTTCCTAGGAGCCTCCCACTTTCCCTCTCCCTGACCTGGCTCCAGGCACCAGTCCAGCCCTCTCCCGCTGGTGTCACAGTGGCCTGGGCCGCCCTGAGCCCCTGCCGGCTGCCATCCCTGAGAGTGGGCACCAGCCCTGTGCTTGCCACAGGGCACCTCTTCCCTCAGGGTATGTAGTGCTGGTATCCATGGGGTGAACAAGCGAGGGAAGAGGCAGATGGCACAGTATCATTACAGAATGCACAGAGGGCTTTCTCCATAAACAAAATTCTTTGCATTCACTGCCCCCTGCCTCTCCAGAACTGTGCCCTCTGAGGCCTCATCTAGTCAGAGGCCCAGGGTGGGTGGGCCAGAGCAGACCCTCCTCACCCCATAGCCACCAGCCAGTGTTCAGCACAGCAGCCTTGAGGTGGCCATCGCTGTTTCCCCAACTCAATGACCTAAGGTACTAGAAGAAAATCTCCCACAACTCACAAAGGAAAAGCAATTTCCCATTTCTGAACCCTCTAAACTAAACCCTGAGAATGCCTTTGGAAATGGAGAGTTGATCCTTTTTTTAAAATGAAGAGTATACACACAGCTATTTTTTTAAAGCAATTTAGCGGAAATTCACCTTGATTCATCAATAGAAGATTTCATCATGACTTTTAAGGAAAAAAGTACACGATTTCAATATAAAAATACATCCTCATTTGAGCATAGCTGGGGTCTTCTCCATCTGCAAACAACCAGCTCTGAGACACACACACACTTGCCATCATGTGGAAGCGTGGCTCTGCCCGTCACGCACGTGTGCACCTGCCGTCGTGTGGAGGCGTGGCTCTGCCCGTCACGCACATGTGCACTTAGTGCACATCAATAAGACTCTCCTATTCATGTTGACAAAAAATGCCAGATGATGGAAACACAAGCTGGCGACAGGGCCAGTGAAAGAGCTCAAGGTGGGACTCCAGCTCTCCAGCCTGTCTGTAGGCAGGAAAAACTACTCCTGGAAGCTCACTTCAGTGAACGCACCTCAGAGTCCAAGAGCTGCCGCGAGTACAGGTGCGTGGTGGCTCCTGTACTGTGCATCTCAGTCAGACCAGAGCCTGCCTTTCCATCGCCAGCTTGTAAAATCCAAGAAAACTAAGTTGCTTGATAAACTATGAACTGAAAAAAATGAGCCCTGATTTTTTATCATTCAATTCAACAGACATAAAAACCACTCTGCTAAATGGCCACAGGACCACTCTGGTCTCAGCTCAGCAAAGCACAGCTGGGCCAGGTGAGAAGCAGGTGCGACGGCACTGTGTCCCTTTCAGGCTGTGCCCACAAGGCGCCCAGGCTGTCCCCCACGGGGCTCCGATGCACCAGGCCACCTCCCTTCCCAAGGCTCTGCATTGACCCACAGTCTCTGCACAGGACACCCCAGGTCCCTGGAGGGCAGCAGAAGAGGCTGTAGCACTGGCTGCCAAGGCAGGGGCAGCTGTCAGGGCCACGAGAGACCACAGGCAGTAGGCAGGTCACTTCCCAGAGTGAGAGCACAACCTAGGCCCCTCCTGGGGAGGTGGAGGAGTCAGAATCACATAAGAGCCAAGGTTCCAGTCCCTCAGTGCCAGCTCCATTGTCCCCTGGACTTCCCTTACAAACCACAGACGCAAAGAGAGCACTTCTCAGAATCTCCACACAGCCATGGTGGGGCACTCAACCTGCATGACCCTTCGGGGCACAGGTGCCTGGTGACTGCACTGGCCACGTGCCCTGTGGCCCCACAGAATGACACCTCATCCAGGACGGAAGCGGGAACTGAAGGCCTGGCTGAGAGACCCCAGGGGCCCGAGTCGGGAGGAGCGATGGTGCATTTGGAATCCAGTGGTGCCCCTCACTGAGTCTGGGTTAACTGCCACCACGCAGGCTTCCCTGTCCCATACGTTCCAACGTGCCCTGCCCCTGAGAACAGATCCAAGGGCCTCTGGAGAATGCAGTCCTGCGCTGCTTGCTCATTCTGAAACCAGCTCTTGTTGCTGGCCCCTTCCCAAGGGGGCCTGTGAGCTCCGGACATGGGGATGATGTGGGGCATGGGCCACCTGTAGCGGTGGCCAAGTGCAGCCTGTTCCCCGTCACACCGCTTGGGAGCTGGAATTTAACTCCAGCTGCTGAACACAAGCAGTGTTTCCGGCACCCAGGGCAGGATGCCAGGGCCTGACCCTCCCAAGAGAGTCCATCATTGCTGAGCCCGTCACAGGCCACCCTGGAGCATCATCCCTGGGCAGCGAGTGGGATACAGGGCACAGCAGGGCACATCCCAGGCAGCTGGGAAAGTCCACGGAGGGCAAGGGCAGGGGCATGTGCCATCGTCGGGGACAGTTGGGTGGGTGGCACCCTGGGCTGCTGGGAAGGACAGTAGGGGAGGGTGGAAGGCAGGGGAGCCCTTGCCAGTTGAGAATTTCTTGATCTTTGGAATTGGTCCCCGACACCCTCTGGGACACACTTAACAATGGTAAGGCCTGGAAACTGAAAGAGGCGATCAAGGCAAATATCTCAATCAACCGAGGTCTATTCTGCCAGCTTTAGGACATGTCCAGGAAAAATGCAAGCCGCAGGCACATCTGTGGCTGTTTTTCTAAAGAGGCTTTCAAGAGGTTTGGTATTTAGACATTGAGGTAAGGTGAATGGTGACATTCTTGAGACTTCAGTTAGCAGCCAGTGAATCTGCATTTCACATAAGGTAAATATGTGAAGAGGAAAAGGGAGTCAAGGAGGAATCCATTTTGCAGACTTCTCTGGGGAGGTGGAGGAACACTTGATCTCGTCTTGTCTTTGGCCTGCCACTGGGAGGACAAGCTTATAGAGGACATTATCAGCATGGAATGGAACAGACTCTCGTTTTAGGAGCTGGACTTAGATTGCACACCTAAAGTTACGACTGGCATGTCCTTGTTTGCGGGAGGCCAGCAAAGAATATACTGATGAAAGATCTGTGGGGGCACTTGGAGATGGCTGTGGTCTCCACCTTTCTGTGGGGACCTGGCTGATGCATCCTGCTAGTGACAGCTGTCCATACGGACGCGGTGTTGCATGACCCCGACTCCAGGCTTAACCTTCCTTTGGCATAAGAAGTTTGGGCATCCTGTGATTTTTATGTTTCTTTACATGCCCTCAGCCACTTTTTTTTTTTTTTTTTTTTTTTTTTTTTTTTTTTTTGAGATAGAGTCTTGCTCTGTCACCAGGCTGGAGTACAGTGGTGCAATCTCAGCTCACCGCAACCTCCACCTCCTGGGTTCAAGCAGTTCTCATCCCTCAGTCTCCCATGTAGCTGGGATTACAGGCAAGTGCCACCACACACCCAGCTAATTTTTGTATTTTAAGAAGAGACAGGATTTCACCATGGTGGCCAGGCTGATCTCAAACTCCTGACCTCATGATCCGCCTGCCTTGACCTCCCAAAGTGATGGGATTACAGACGTCAACCACCACACCCAACCAGCCAGGCCAATTTTTGACCAAAACAGGATCGGTGAGTGGATGTCATGCGTCATCTGGGCCAACAGTGAACATGGACTTTGAAGGCATCTTGATCCTGAATACTCCATTCCCTTCCTCCTCAACTTGGTAATAACCAAGATGGTTCTGTATCTTTGAAATTCTAAAGTGAGGCAGGCACTGGACATTCTGTTACTGTTGAAATCCACACCCTGCCTGCCTCTAAAAGGAACTTGGAGTGGAGATGCAGAAAAAATGGTATGTGCATTTAAGGAGTCCCTGCACCCCGTGGTGCAGGAGCAGCCACACCGACATCCTGGAGCCCAACAGGAGGAGCTAGTGACTCTGGGGGAGCAGACTGTCCCGGTCTCAAGGGATTATTTTTTTTTTTTGGAACTGAGGTGACATTTACGTAACATACAACTAATCATTTCAAAGCATACAGTTGGTGGCATTTGGGGCATTCACAGTGTTGTGCAGCCACCAGCTCTCTCCAGGTCAACACGTCTTATCAGCCCAGAAGATCACTCAAAACTGATAAGTGATCGCTCCCCTTCCCCTCCATTTAAAATGAGAGTTTTCAAGGAGACTGGCTCCAGGATGCCTGTGAGCACTAAAATTCTAGAGCTAGGTGAAAAATAGACCCTACTTCTCCTTCCATGCTAATCCATTCATTCATTAAAGAGACACAAGGGACTGGGTGCAGTGGCTCACGCCTATAATCCCAGCACTTTGGGAGGCCAGAGCAGATGGATCACTAGGTCAGGAGATCGAGACCATCCTGGCTAACACTGCGAAATTCTGTTTCTACTAAAAAGTAATAAAAATTAGTCGGGCGTGGTGGCAGGCACCTGTAGTGCCAGCTACTTGGGAGGCTGAGGCAGAAGAATTGCTTGAACCTGGGAGGTGGAGGTTCGCACCACTGCACTCCAGCCTGGGTGACAGAGCAAGACTCCATCAGAGAGAGGGGAGTGGGGGGAGAGGAGCCCACACTCACCATTAGCATCTCTCAAATGGAAACATGGCTTGAGAATTATGCGTCCTTATGGACCAGGGACCAGGCCTCCGAGAAGTCTCCCAGGACACAAAGGTCCAGCAGGACCATGGCTGGGCTGTCACGTCCGGAAGCCACCAGGCCAGAGCAGGGGCCCCGGCAGGCAGGCCACGGTTGGGTCTGCATTGGCCTCTCTTCCCCTTTTGCACCAGCTTTCAATAAATCTTCCTTCCTCCACTTTTTCCACATCCCCACAACCCCTTCCTCGTCCACCTGCTATTGGCAACAAAGACTTGGGGCTCTCACAGTGTGTCCCCACACGTCCACAGACAGGAAGGAGTCACCCCGGCCTCCTGGGGCAGGAGGGTGCAGCATAACCGACTCTCATCACACTTCTGTGTCTCAGCAAGTTACCAACATTTCTTTGTACTTACTTCTGGTAAGAACAGAAACCTCAGCCGGGACCTTGGCTGCCCTGGAGCTGCTGGCAGAGTCCCATGAGTAGAAGGGATGGGTAAAGGGCGGAAACGCCTCGTCTCCACCAGCTCATGATAAGCCCCAAGAGGAGTTTGGAGTCCCTCAGACGCTTTCGGCACCACTTAGTCAGCAGGGGGAATAACAGCTTCCCGGAAACAGGCCCGAGACGCGGGAAGGGAAGGGGACCCCGTGGGAAGGACCTTACTCATTCTGCCCCTTGCAGTCAGCACCGAGGAGAAGCCATGGGGGAAAGCAGTGCTGAGCTCAGCTCATTGACCACTGTCAGGGCTGAGGAGCCACAGGACAGAACTGAGAAGCAGGTACCTGCATCAAGCCTGCCGCGCTGTTTACATCCACGCCTGCGTTTTCCTCTTACCTGCATCAAGCCTGCCGCCCCGTTTATATCCACGCATGCGTTTTCCTCTTAACTGTATCAAGCCTCGTGCCCTGTTTATACCTACGCATCTGTTTCCCCTTACCTGCATCAAGCCTGCCACCCTGTTTATACCTACGCATGCGTTTTCCCCTTACCTGCATCAAGCCTGCCACCCTGTTTATACCTACGCATGCGTTTTCCCCTTACCTGCATCAAGCCTGCCGCCCTGTTTATACCTACGCATGCGTTTTCCCCTTACCTGCATCAAGCCTCCGCCCTGTTTATACCTACGCATGCGTTTTCCCCTTACCTGCATCAAGCCTGCCGCCCTGTTTATACCTACGCATGCGTTTTCCCCTTACCTGCATCAAGCCTCCTGCCCTGTTTATACCTACGCATGCGTTTTCCTCTTACCTGCATCAAGCCTCCTGTCATGTTTATATCCACACATGCGTTTCCTCTTACCTGCATCAAGCTTGCCACCCTATTTATATCTACGCCTGCATTTTCCTCTTGCCTTTTCAATCCAGAGGCCTCACTAGCCTTGGCCTAGTCATCCTTTCTCCTTGTCTTCTCTTTGGGTATTTGATGGATGACTTCCTGATAGCACCAGATGGCTCCCCTAGGGCTCTGAGGCACTCACGTGTGTGTGAGTGTGCAGGAATTCCCTGGAATTCAGACGGACTGCCTTAGACTAATATGACTGCTTTGAGGCAAAATAAGCTTATGGCCTGAAACTTGCCGATCATCCTGGCCCAGACGTGCCTTTGCCAAAAGTGTCTCTGGCCTGGCTAGCGGATTTGGGCAGCAGCAGCAATCACCAGTGTGACTTGAGGGCGCCGTGTCACAAGCACGGGGTACTTTGGTGGATACCTGAGAGGCAGTCAGCCTGCTCAGGAGGGTGAGGCTGCAGGACGCCTCCACGGTCTGTGTGGTCAGACCCCGAGGGTCCAATGCCAGCACTGTGGTCCCGCTACTCACTGAGAACCCAGAGCCTGCCCCCAAGGTCCTGAGAGCCTCCACACACAGTTTAATAACTAACTGTGACTGTACACCCGTGCAACCCACCCGTGCAACCGCTCTCCCGGGCAGGAAATCAACTGTCACCAGCACTCCGGAAACAGCCCTTTTGAGGAAACAGCATTCTGGCCCCGGGGGTTTTAACTGACTTTACCTGGTGTGCTGAGCACCTCTCTGCAGGTGGGCCATGTGGATGCCTCCGCCTGAGCGCCTCTCTGCAGGTGGGCCGTCTGGATCCCTCCGCCGTGCCTCTCCTCTTTACAGCCTTTGCCTACTGGGCCATTTGTCTCTTTCTAATTTGTGTCAGTACCTTCTGAGCTCCGTTCACGTCTGTGAGGGTTAGTTTTGTGCATCCTCATGGCCAGGCCTTAGGACCCAGTTATTCAAGTGAACACGACTTAGAGTGTTGTCATGAAGGCATTTCATAAATGTGCTTAACACCGTGAATCCATCAACTTTAACTAAAGGAGATTTATCCTCCATAACTTGGGTGGGCCTGGTCCAGTCAGTTGAAGGGCTTGAGAGCAAAACTGAGGCTTCCCTCAGGAAGGAGAAATTCCACTGGTGGACTCAGCCTCAGCTCCGGCCTGAGAGTTTCCAGCCTGGTGCCTGCCCTGGATTTCAGACTTGCCTAGCCAGCCCCCACAGTTGCATAAGCCAGTTCCTTGAAATGAATCTGTGTGTGCACATGTGCATGTGTGTGTGCGTGTGCCTGTATGCATTTGTGTCCATGCATGTGTGTGCATGTGTGCATGTGTGCCTGTATGCGTCCATGTGCACGTGTGTGCTTGCATGTGTGTGTATCCATGTGTGCATGCATAGGTGTGTGTGTGCATGCGTAGGTGTGTGTGTGCATGTGTGTGTGTGTGTGATCTCCGACTGGTTCTGTTGCTCTGGCTGAACCTGGAGGATGCATCATCTTTCTGCATCATCTACTTGTTTTACAGGGACCTGTCTTATCTTTAAAATCAGAAGTAATTATTTTAAAAGTCAAGGCGAGTACCAGAAAGAATGTAAACAGACTTGTTCCGGGGCTGTTTCTTCATGGGACAGTTGTATTTTGAGCACATTTTCCCAAGAGTTGCTGCAGCCACTCTGTGTGAGCCCCGTATCCTACCACAGCCTTAGGGACAGCAAGGTCACCAGCATTAGAAGCTCTGCCTTCAGAACGGCCCACTCTGCAGCCAGCCCCATAAAGACACCTCTCTGGTACCTGGTGTTGTAAAATTTACCCAAATCCAGAGCCGTGGTTCCAAACCTGATGGTAGAAGAGCGGCATTCATTTGCTCGTCCGTTCTTTCAGCACACTCGTATCGCCAAGCCCTGAGAATAAGCGCAGGGACACAGTAATAAACCGGGAAAGCCAAATCGGCCCCCTGAAGTCGTCTGGGGGGAGCAACAGACGACTAACAAAGGAACAGTAAACAGCAGGAGCGGGGGCTGTATGATTATGTATTGACGATCGTCTTCGAGGACGGGATAAGGGTGTGATGGAGTGAACCCTGCAGATCTAGGGAAGGCCATTCCAGACCCTGGAGGAGGTCCAGGAAGGAAGTTCAGGAGCACAGGCCACAGAGGGTCGCTGATTTCGCCGATTTCACCAGGATACTAGTCAGGCTGTAGAGAGAGACAAGGGACAGGGACCGTGAAAGCAGAGGCGAGGCTGGTGACCCAGGAAACCCAAGCCTGGTCTCGGGCAGGTGAAGAGGTGGATGATGGTGTGAGTGGGGAATCAGTGGGCCCCGTGGCTGGAAGGCTCGCTGGGGGCGGATCTGGACAGAGCCTGGTCTCGGGCAGGTGACGAAGTGGATGATGGCGCAAGTGGGGAATCAGTGGGCCCCGGGGCTGGAAGGCTCGCTGGGGGCGGATCTGGACAATGGGAGGTGGGTGAGGTCCTGGGAGCCGAGGTTCTGGAGACAGGGTGGGTGTGGCCGATGATGAGCCCTAGGGTGTGACTCTGACAATGGGCACTGAAGGGGTTGGAGGGAGGTGCCGTTGGAAAATTGTAGTAAGTGAGAAGAGACAGAAACAGGAGGACCAGAAGGAAAGCCACTTCTCAGAGAACAGTAACAGGTTCAACTTTGGGCCAATAATCACCATTTAGAGCCAACAGCAGCTTCAGAGGCCACGTGACAGATAAGGAAACCAAGGCACCGAAAGCGGCCGTGGAGACCAGACCCAGGGGTTCTGGCCACGGCTCTGTGCCTTTCGTAAAGGCAGCCTATGTCTGCACTCACCTGTGCTTCGATTGCCGGGAGCCCTACAATTGCAGGAACAGTATCTGCAGACGCTCCTTTTGGCACCTGGGAGGGCACCTCTCATCAGTACTCCAGGACCTTGGCCATCGCGGCGGACCGCAGGGTGGACGCTGGGTGGGCTGTACCACGGCCTCGGCCACCGCCTGCAGATCCAGGTTCCCTGAAGCCTGTTAGGCTGGTGGCCTCAGGGGACCGGCGAGCTGCGTCTGCCTGGGCTGGTGAAAGGCCGCTCCCAGGTTTTGGTTTGCTTTGATACATAGAACCCAGGCCCTCTGTTGCCACAAGAGGGCCCCCCAGCCCCGGCTCACTGAGGCCTTCCCTGTGGAGGAGCGTATCCTGTCCGATCCACAGCTCAAATATCCAGAGCTCAGGAGATCCTGGCCTCGTGCCCCACCCTGACCCAGCTGGGCCACACTGCCCCCTCCACCACACCCAACAAGCCCCTCCTGGCGCTGCACTCAGTCCTGGGTGACAGAGGGTCCTCTGGCTTCGCTTGTCACATTTGATGAGGAACCAGAAATCAAATGTATCCAGAGCCAGTCTGGGCTTTAGGATAGAAGGGGAGGGCAGGAGTGGGGGCTCTAGGGACAGGGGCTGGCTGAGGAGGGAGGATGGGGGCAAGAGGACATTCATGGAGCACCCTCTCCCCACCCATCCGCCACCCACTCCTCCCAGCACTTCTTGTGAGGCCTCGCTGTCTCCGCCTTTTAGTAAAAAGTGGAGAAACAGCCTCACAGAGGATGACCTGCTTTAGCTCCAACACCATGCTGTGGCTGACCAGGGTCAGGACCCAGCCGCCATGTCCACGGCTCAGCGGTGGGAGCCAAGCCTCAGTAGAGTCCACACTCAGGCCAGGACCCGGGCCACAGGCCCGACCTTCGTCCTTTCCTCAAGCTTGCTGGGAAGCCCAGACTCACCCAACTCCAACCCAAAAAAGGCTGCAACAAACCAGCCTTTCTTGTGATTTCGTTTTATGATTTTCTTTTCACGTTTTCTTACTATGGGAGTTCTCATGGGTACATAAAAATAGACAGCTTAATAAGCTCCACATCCCACCCCCAGCCTCGACAGTTATCAACAGCCTGCCTTTCCTGCCTCAAATCTAGCCCCCCATGGAAGCCGTCATTTTATCTCATATGGTTTGCTTTTTTTTTTTTTTTTGAGCCAGTGTCTCACTCTGTCAGCCAGGCTGGAGTGCAGTGGCGCCATCTCGGCTCACTGCAACATTTGCCTCCCAGGTTCAAGAGATGCTCCTGCCTCAGCCTCCCTAGCAGCTGGAATTACAGGCTCACACCGCCATGTCTGGCTAATTTTTGTAGACATAGGGTTTCACGATGTTGGTTTCACGATGTTGGCCAGGCTGGTCTCGAACTCCTGGCCTCAAGTAATCTGCCCACCTAGGCCTCCCAAAGTGCTGGGATTACAGACATGAGCCACCATGCCCAGCCTTGTCATGTGTTTTTAAGCCAATTATTGCATCATACCATCACACCCAAATAATGCTGTTGTAATACACAGCCACTTGTCCAGCCTCCTGTTCTAAGGACGAAGATCGCCAGTTTCTCAACTTTCCAGACAAACGAAGCCACTGACACCCTGACAGGCCATGTGACTTCGCACAGCACAGCCCCCGGGATCAGGGTCTGATCAGAGCCCTGAGGATGCTGGTTGTGCCTGGTGGCATTGCAGGAGGGCACGAGCCCCGCCTGAACTGTTCCCAGGTGATCACATGCATGCCGCCGGGATGAGGCAGGAGGGTGGACCCTTGTGAGAGGAACAAGCCATAGATGCTTTGTCCCCTGGGGTCCCCTCAGCAGCAGGCCTCTATAAATCCCCTCGCCTCATACTGAAGAAGGAGAGAAATGAGTAAGAAATTGAAGTTACCACTAACGTTATTTTTAGAAACTGCAGTATGAAAAGAAAAAAAAAAATGAATGTCTCCAGACTGCCGAGTGGGGGAAATGATAAATCCGTGCCTCCAAATTATATGAAATGCAAGAAAATCACCCAGTGCCAATGACTCAGAGGAGCTGGGGTGGGATTCGGTTAGGATAGGGAACTCCTGGAGGGCCTTCAACTCGGCGGCAAGTTGATGGCACTGCTGTCACCCTGCAGGAAAGATCCAGCTCTCTTCCAAAGCCTCCCCGCCGTTTGCAAGCGAAGCGTGGGAAGCAGGCCGGGCTGAGCACGTCCAGGGCTCCCCAGCTACGCTGGAGCCGAAATCCAGGACTCGCGCCTGAATTGGGATCGTTGGAGTGGGGTGCTGGAGGGAACACTGAGGCCTCTCAGGTCGATGACCGTGTCCATGCCAAAGCTTGCTGCAGCCCGTGAGCTGAGAGTTACCACCATCCAGACACCACCCTGCGCAGCGGAGTGAGGCAGGGCAGGACAGAGACGGTGTTTGCCCTCCAGACCGCCTTGCTGGCCCGTGCTGTGGGGCTTAGTCTCCCTCAACCTGGGGCATGGATCAAGCAGGCCTGTCCCCTCAAGTCATCTAAGAATGCCCCATCTCTGTCGTCCTCTGTAACAGTCACTAACGCTTTCTGTCAAGTATTTCCAATTCTCAACCCTTCTAGGTTCCTGCAGCTATTCCACTCCCAGCCTCCTACTATGTTGGCCAACATTTTGACACGTGAACCTTCTGGGCTGAGCATGGGTCATATGGCAGAGCCCTTTCCCCTCGGCCATGGGGACTGGCAAAGTCCAACACGTCGGCTGCTCAGTGAGCCTGGTCCAGGCGTGGCAGTGTGAGGCATGAGGCAGTCCCCCAGCCCAGTAGCCCCCCAGTAACCGGGTAACCAATGTGACAGGATGGCCGTGGGGAGGCAGGAGTGGTGCTTGGTGGGCAGAGTGGTGGCTCGTGTACAACACTGTGCCTGTGATGCTGTGGGAAGCCGACCTCACACCTAACAAAATTGCAGCTCCGGAGGAGGGGCCTGGAAACGGTGTTAGTAGTAATGAGTGTTGGTTGCCTTTGGATTGCGTTAGAAAGATATTATAAGGAAATGAGGCACACAGAAAGTAATTATGTGGTTTGTAAGCCAGGATGAAAGGGAATGGAGAGTGCAGTTCAGGAACATGTAGGACTAGACAGAAGCTCCTCAAATACCAACAGCAAAACGGTAAAATGGAAAGATGCCTGAACCAACAGCTGCCACGAAAGCTCAGCATCTTCAAGAGGGAAATCAAGGCATAGCCTCACGTCTACTTCCACCACGCCTCTTAAGAAAAAACTCACATCTTTTTTTCTCTGCTCTCACACAACTACAACAATCAACACAGAAGGCTTCTGTGACCCCAAAATATGTGGAGATTTATCCCCACCAGCAAGCAAGCAGTCAGCGCTACAGCAGACACTGGCTGAGTGTCCTGTAATTCCATCCTGACTCTGCCTACCTAGAGAGAGCTCGTATCCCACAGGATGAGAGCTCTGTCCCCAAGACTGCCCCTCTCCCACCTCAGACACCAGTTGCAAGCCTGGGCCTCTGGAACTTCTGACCAAATGGCTATAAATCAGGGTCCTCTGGAACTTCTGACCAAATAGGTTCGATTAATTTGCTCAGCAACTCATACAACTCAGGGAAACACCTATGTTTGCCAGTTTGTTACTAACGACATTGCAAAAGACACAGATGAAGAAACATGTAGGGCAAAGTATGGGGGAAGGAGTGCGGAGCTTCCATGCCCTCCCCAGGGCCCACCCTCTAGGAACCTCCGCGTGGTCAGTGTTCAGCCGTCCTGAAGAGCCCTGTCCTCTTGGGCCTTTCATGGAGACTCATGGGGTGGGCGTGATTGACAACCATGTAGAAATGTGACTGGCCCAAAGGAATACGGTCTAAACCCGGTGAGGCTGTCTGGTCACATTCTTCTTGGCTTTTCTGGGCAGCGTTCCCTCCTCCAGGGTGTGGGGCAGGACCCCCTCTGGAATGGGGGGCTTATGACCCACAGCAGATTAGGGCTCCACCTGCCCAAAGCAGGCAAAAAGAGGGCAGAAGGTCAGGGAGAGAGACTGTTTGTTGTAACAAGGGCTGTGGGAGTTATGACCCAGGAACTGTGGACAAACCCCGTATATATATGTACATGCATATATATATGCATATATGTAAGCCATATGTATATATATTATGTATACATATATATATGTGTATATATATATGGGTTTTGTCCACATTTTTTATATTTTTTATATATAAAATAATATTACAGTGTCTGAGTGGACAGAAGTGAATCGTGTCAGGTGAACACAATGGCTTGGGAAAAACAGATAAAGCATATGGCGTTCCCATGTAAGCTCTGTCACCTCGAGAGGCCTGCCATCATCTCTCTCCATAATTTCAGAAGAAGCTGAACAAACAACATTTTTAAGAGGATGGTAACACCCAAGAACCTATAAACCTAGAAGAAAACCATCAATTATCATTATCTGCAGCAGTTCATGTTCTGAAAAGCCACTCTAAACGCAGAATTAGAGATGAATGACTCATGCTCCTAGGAGAAAGACAGGGTTAAGGTTCCTGAGAGCTCTGGTCACTAAATTTTCATCAATCCACACCCAATCTTGTTTTATGTGTGTTTCTGTTTAAAGACACCTGTGTAATATTGTTGACTCACTAACATTGAAGCTTTCTCTAAGATGCCTTTTTTCTCTGTCTGGTGCATGGCACCCAGCTTCCCTGTGCTTAGGACCACTTCAGCACTATGCTTGGGCCAACTTAGCAAAACCACCAAAAAAAAAAAAAGAATGTCACTAAGGAGACCATGGAAAGACCCATGTTTACATGATGAGCTGGAATAAGAAGGCAGAACGTCACGGTGTCCAACCTCAGCTGGAACATGCACATCCCATGTCTGAAACTTTCCCCCTCCCTGTGTGTGTCCAGTGACCTGGAGTGCCCCGAGTATTGATGTGGGGGTTACAAATACATTTTCTCTAGCAGGTGAATTCACAGACTGTATTTGTGATTGTTTGAGAACTTAAGAATAACTCAGGGCTCCCATTCTTTGAGGAGTGGCAGAGAGACTGAGAAAGTGGGGACTCTCCAGTGCCTGGGATGCAGGTGGCCCAGGGGACAGAGCAAAGGAAGGCCAGCCACTGCCACTGAGAACATGGACTGGGGCCTGCCTAGAGAGGAGAGCTGGGACCACATCAAGGAGCATCCTCCTCCACACTGGGACCTCAGGCTGGCTGCACTCCACGATTGCCATGTGCTTGCCACTCTGCCCCTCTCTGAATGGGACTGCTCGCTATTCTCTCTGCTCCCACATTTCATAGTAAATGGGCAGAAGAAGTAAATGACTTGTCTTTCCATTTCATAGGTCTTCAGTCTAGAAAGGGCCTGTCCAGACCCACTGAGGACCACTGGGTACCACCCACAATGGAGAGACCACCTAGATCACCAGGGCAGCCATAGCACTTCGGGCAGGACTGGCAGGAACTTCAGGTGCGAGGGAAAGAATGAACTTCATACGTGAGGGGAAGAAGCTTGACCTTGGGATGGCCATATGATGTCAGCACTGCTCAGTTACTTCTGGTTTCTCTACTCTGGAAAGGTGGCAGTGCAGCAGGCGGATCCCCAGGAAACAGACTCAGATTCGGAGCCTAACAGGCGGGAGGCTCATCGGGAAGTTCCCCTGGGGTCAAGGGCCATGGAAAAGAGGCAGCAGAGGATGGCACAGGGAGAGAGGACGGCAGCCTTGGGCCCCGATGGAGAGAGAAAACCAGCCCATCACGCTTGGCCCAGACAGCCATGCCTGACCTTCCCTAGGGGTTGTTCAGGCCTCCTCTGTGGCAGGTGCTTTCTGGGAGCAGCTGCCTGTTACACACAGATCTTTGCACCTCCTGCCCACTCCTCCATGTCCACCCCATGCCACAGCCCTGACTGCCCATCCCCGCTCTCCACATCACTCCCATTCTGGGCTCAACTAGCAAAGTCACTGGCCATTGCCCATGGGTTCAGAGATCTGCTAACCTCACAGCCACTTACACAGAGGGGATGACCACTGGGAAAACATTCCTTCATCACCCTCTGTGTTAGTCCGTTCTCACATTGCTATAAAGATACTACCCAAGACTGGGTAATTTATAAAGAAAAGAGGTTTCATTGACTCACAGTTCTGCATGGCTGGTGACGCCTCAGGAAACTTACAATCACGGCGGAAGGGGAAGCAGGCACGTCTTACGTGGTGGTGGGTGAGAGAGACAAGTGCAAGCAGGGGAATTGCCAGGCACTTATAAAACCATCAGCTCTCATGAGAACTCCCTCACTATCACCAGAACAGCGTGGGGGAAACCGCCCCGGTGATCCAATCACTTCCCACCAGGTCTCACCCTCCTCACCTGGGGATCACAGTTCAAGATGAGATTTGGATGGGGACACAGAGCCAAACCATGTCATACTCTTGAAAGGGCAGCCTGGTAAGGCTGGAGTATGGCAGCCGGGAGATGTGGGCGGGCCCCACAGGTGGCGCAGACACCTCTGTGAACTAAGGCCAGGCTTGCCCCTGCCTCCTCTGTTCACCGGAAGGTTCCTCCACTGGGGCTCTGAGGACTGCTGTGGAGCGTGGCAGGGTACTGGGCGACTGCCGCTGCTTAGCCTCCTGCTCCTGCTGCTGCCACACGCACCCTCCCACCTGTGATGGATTATTTCTGAGTCCCCAGCCTCATGACCCAGGGGCGTGACAGAATCCAGCTCATCTGAGCAGGCCCACATGCACAATCAGGTATTCCATCACCCCAGACCCCAGGAGCACATCAGCAGGGACTTTTCAGAATGTTGTGCAGAATCCTCTCCCGCAGATGGCATGGCTTTGTTCCTGCATCCCAGGGGCCTGCACTGCGATTCTGGCATAGGGGCTTGCCATAAACACACAGCATTGCTTTCCCACGTCTGATACCTCTCATAACACAGGGTCTGACCAGCTGCAGGGCCTGAGTCACAGGGCTGCCCGCACTGCAGCCTCGACCTGCTGCAGGCTCAGTGAAGGCCACAGCTTCTTGTATCAATGGTACATAGACTGGAGTGGTCTTCACGGGTATGGGATGTGCTGCCTGCAGAAGGTGTACTGGCATTTTCTGTCTCTCTTGGTCGGGGGAGATGCAAGATACAATAATTGGCTCTTTGCTGTGGACGGGAGGTCCCGTATGCTCCTGGTTATGAGACCTCCCCAGCAAGAGTGTTATTCATGGCAGTTCCCAGAATGTTCGTAGGATTTGTCTGCCAGCTGCAGGCACTCAGGCATCTTACCAAGACTCCCAGTGTGTTAGCCACTTCTTGGTTAGCACCCAACCAGCGCAATGTAATCAATGTGGTGGGCCAGTGTCATGCTCTTTGGGATGTCCAGCTTGTCCAGCTCTCTCTGGGCTTCCTTAGGGCATAGAACACATAGATTATTAGCACGCAACCCTGAGGCAAAGCCAGGGTCCACTGTTATTCATCCTATGCGAATGCAGGCTCTTTCTGATGCTCTTTCCTCATAAGAATAGAAAAGAATGCACTCGCCATCTCAGTGGGGCAGAGCACACACCTGAGGCTGTGTTGACCCACCTTGACTGAGATCCCGTGCCTGGCAGGGCAGCTGCCACTGTGGATTCTCCTTGGTGCGACTTGCTGAAGTTCACTCTCTTCCTCCAGGAGTCTTCTGTTTCTGCAGAAGCCAGCCTGGTAAATTAAATAGAGACATATTGAAGACCACCACCCCCATCCTTCAGCTCCTTAAGAGTAAAACTGAGGGCTGGGCGTGGTGGCTCATGCCTGTAATCCCAGCACTTTGGGAGGCTGAGGCAGGTGGATTGCCTGATGTCAGGAGTTGGGGTCCAGCCTGGTCCAACATGGTGAAACTCATCTCTACTAAAAATGCAAAAATTAGCTGGGCTTGGTGGCAGGCACCTGTAATCCCAGCTACTCGGGAGTCTGAAGCAGGAGAATCTCTTGAACCTGGGAGGCAGAGGTTGCAGGTTGCAGCAAGCCAAGACCACACCACTGCACTCCAGCCAGGCACTTATAAAACCGTCCGATCATGCTCTGGTGACAGAGCAAGACTCCATCTCCAAAGAAAAAAAAAAAAAGAAAGAGTAAAACTGATTTCCACCACTCCCCCGACCTGGAGATGCAAATTGTTTCTCATTTACTCTCTTAGCCAGGGGTGGGGGCGTTTTCAGAGGTTTCCATTTGCCATTCCCCACGATGACTGTTCTTACCCCATAGGCCAAGACTCGAAGTACCAACTGTCAAGTTTAATTATACTTTAATTATAACGTGGGAACCAGGGACATGGCCATGTGGGGAGTGAGGGTCCTGGACCCAGTGAGCCCATTGCAAGACAGTCCTTGCCAAGACTCTATTACCTGTCTCCAGTGTACCCCATCTTCAAAAGGGGGGCAGTGATGACATTTTGGGTCTTTAGATATCAATGTCAACTCTAACCATATCTAGCTGTCCTTAAAATATTTGGATATTCCCCTCTCCCCGATATATAAATTGCCCATGCAAATGGCTGTAGTTCTCTTTGGGGAAGGAATGGGAAAATTGTTACCAAGTTCACTTGCTGTAGTGTTGTGTGGTCCTTTCTCCCAAGCACTCAGCCTTCTCTTTAGTCAACAGATCAGGCCTGGAAACTGGCTCAGGTCCAGAAACTGAGCAAAGGTTGTGAGTTTTTAATAGAGTCTCTGTCTTATCTCCTAGATCATCTGTCCTTGTTTGCTTCTGATGGGTCCAACTGTGTAGCACCCTTGTTGCCTCCACATATATTTTGCCTCTAAGGGTACTACATTCTATTAACCATCTTCATAAACTCTGTAGGTCGGGCCCATTTGGCTGCCACTCTGACCTTTCTGTTCCCTGCAATAACTACACCCATTGTCTTCTGACAGTTAAGCACTGACCCCAGATGTCTTAGTCGCCGTGGGCTGCTATGACAGAATACTGTAGCCTTATAAACAACACAAGTGGGCCAGGCACAGTGGCTCATTTCTGTAATCCCACCACTTTGGGAGGCCAAGGCAGGTGGATCACCTGAGGTCAGGAGTTCGAGACCAGCCTGGCCAACATGGTGAAATCCTGTCTCTACTAAAAATACAAAAATTAGCTGGGCATGGTGAGGCACCTGTAATCCCAGCTACTCGGGAGGCTGAGGCAGAAGAATCACTTGAACCTGGGAGGTGGAGGTTACAGTGATCCGAGATCACAGCATTGTCCTCTAGCCTGGTGACAGAGTGAGACTCTGTCTCAAAACAAAACAAAACACAAAAACCCACACAAGTGTATGCCTCACAGTTCTGGCAAGATCAAGGCAGATTTGGTGAAGGCTTCTGGCTCAAAGATGGTGCCTTCTTGCTGTGGCCTCACATGGTAGAAAGAGGGTGAGGGTCTCTCTATGGGGCCTCTAATGCCATTCTTGAGGGCTCCACTCCCATGACCTAATCACCTCCCAAAGGCCCCTGGTCCTAATGCTACCACCTTAGGGGTTAGCGTTTCAACATGAGAATTTGGAGCGGCACAAGCGCGCTTTCACAGCACCTGGCCTCTGTCGTTCTGGTATCCTTTTATCTCTATTGCCCTCAGTGAGCTGTTATGATGGACTTTCCTACAGTGAGCCCTGGCCCACCCAGGAGACCACCACTGACAGTGAAGCTGGTGCTTTTCTTGCCAATGCATGTCATGTGCCTTTGGTCCATGGTGAGGCCTCCAAGACTTCCCATAGACTGTAACCATCGGGTAGGTCTGGGGCCTCACATAGTATACCCACGCCAGCAAGCCCCCTTCCAAAGCCTTGGACGAAGAGCTTACTTCCTCTCTGCCATCTGCCTTGACGGCTCTGTGCAGACAGGACTGCCCTCTGAAAGTGCTTCATCAAGGGAACTGAGACATAGGAAGATAAGGAAGAACATTTAATTTCTGGAAAACTTAATTACTAGTGCCGGACCTTATTGAGCCATTGTTCTGCAGTGGGCAGGTCTATGCAAACCTACCCCAAAATCCAAGGAAGCTGAGAGGCAGAAGAAACAGGTTGCCAAATCCAGTTTCTCAGAAAGAAACATTTAATAGGAACTCATGAAGAGAAACCATGTCTGTAACCACCCAGTGGGTTTATTTTGCCTGCTTCCCAGGTAGAGCCAATTAACTGAGGCAGGGGAATTGCAATAGAGAGTTTTACACACATAGAGCCTGCTAAGCAGAAGATTGCGTTTTATTATTACTTAAATCAGCCTCCCTGAGAATGTGGGGGTTGGATTTTTCAAAGATAGTTTGGGGCCAGGCGCAGTGGCTCATACCTGTAATCCCAGCACTTTAGGAGGCCAAGGGGGTAGATCACTTGAGGTCAGAAGTTTGAGACCAGCCTGGCCAACATGATAAAACCCTGTCTCTACTAAGAATACAAAAATAGCCAGGCATGGTGGCGTGCACCTGTAATTCTAGCTACTGGGGAGGCTGAGGCAGGAGAATCACTTAAACCCAGAAGGTGGAAGTTGCAGTGAGCCAAGATCATGCCACTGCACTCCAGCCTGGGTGACAGGGGAAGACTATCTCAAAAAAAGGAAAGGAAAGAAAAGAAAAGACAAGACAAGAAAAGAAGGAAGGAAAGGAAAGGAAAGGAAAGGAAAGGGGAAAGGGGAAAGGGGAAAGGGGAAAGGGGAAAGGAAAGCTAAGCTTTGGGGGAAGGATTTGGGGTGGCTAGGCAATGGGTGCTTGCCGCTGATTGGTTGTAGGTCAATAATAGGGGTGTGGGAAGTGATTCTCCTGCACGCTGAATTGCCTCTGGGTGGGACCACAGGAGTGGTTGGTGGGTTCAGGTAGAGCCATCAGTGAGTGGGACCGGGTGGAGCTATCAGTGTTAGACATGCAAAAATCCCGGAAATGATACCTCAAAGGCCAATCTTGGGTTCTGCAATAGTGATGCTATCTGCAGGAGTAATTGGAGAAGTTGCATATCTTGTGACCTCCAGAATAGTGGCTGGCAATCGTCTATGTCTACCAGGCTTCTCTATCCTCCTAACCTGGTGGTCTCTCATTAGCTTTACAAAGACAGCTGAGTTTTGAGAAGAGGCTATTATCACTTAAACTATAAATGTCTCCCAGAGTTAGCTTGACCCAAGCCCAGGAATAATTAAAGGCAGCTTGAAGTCAAAAGGCAAGATGCGGGTTGGCTGGATCAGATTTCCTTCATTGCCATAATTTTCTGTTATAATTTTTGCAAAGGTGGCTTCCTGTTTGTGTCTCGGGTAGTGAGACTACATGGTGGATTCCCCCTGGATCACCCATCACCCCCTTAGGCAGGGCTTATATACCATAGAGGAGGAGTATATGTGATTCAGAAGGGACGTATGAGACAACTGAAGTATGATAACATCCACGTTGTCTGACCTCAGGGCAGGATTTATGGCACCTGCTCTTAGGCAAGGAACAGTAGATAAACTGGAAATCTTAGAGGCCTTCCGGGAACTGTGGTTAATCAGAAGCCAGCACGGCTGATGATCTTCCACGATGGAGATGTCGTGGCCTCCATACTCCGCCCCCTAATCCAGCTCTTACAACCTAAGGTGCCCTCCTCTTCCACGATGGTCCCTGAGCCTTGAGGGAGGGTGCTTGGCATGGAATTGTTTTAATAGCAGTGCACTGGTGACAGAAAACAGCCCCGCAGGATTCTAAATGGGGGGGGATTCACAGGCCCTGCTGAATCATGTCTAGTCTTCAGAATACCAAGACCTTGGTTTTCTCAGAAGAAGTCAATGAGAAATACATAACATTAATAATTTGCACACAGGATTACAATCAAATAAGAATTTGTGTGCCAGAACAATGAAAAAGAACTTATCCCATTAAGGAGCCAACTAAAAGCATCATGAAGAAAATTAAAACCTGGGTTTTTTGGTCTGTTTTTGTTTGTTTGCTTGCTTGTTTTGAGATGGAGTTTTGCTCTTGTTGCACAGGCTGGAGTGCAATGACACGATCTCAGCTCACTGCAACCTCTGCCCCCTGGGTTCAAGCGATTCTCCTACCTCAGCCTCCCAAGTAGTTGGGATTACAGGCATGTGCCACCATGCCTGGCTAATTTCTGTATTTTTAGTAGAGACAGGTTTTCACCATGTTGGCCAAGCTGGTCTCAAACGCATGATCTCACATGATCCGCCCACCTCGGCTTCCCAAAGTGCTGAGATTACAGGCGTGAGCCACCACACCCAGCCAAAATCTGGTTCTTTCTCAAAGACTTCTTGTAGCCAAGAAATAATCCAGGATTAGCCCAGGTTGTAGACAAATAATAAAAACTCAAACACAATGAATGGTCAGGGCTAGAATCTAAATTTTTCTCTCTCCAGTAGCTTGAACCTGGGAGGCAGAGGTTGCAGTGAGCCAAGATTGCACCACAGCACTCCAGCCTGTCCAACAGAGCAAGACTCCATCCCATAAATAAATAAATAAATAAATAAATAAATAAATAAATAAATATTCTCTCTCCAGTTTCCTCATCTCTATCAAGGATAAATTATATTAGGACCAATTTATTTGCATAATAAACTTTCACCACATTATACTGAGGTGGGAAATTAAAGAAAGAAAGAAAAATAAAATTAAAAGAAAGAGAATTAAGCTTTCCTGTATTAGGCTGACTCATCCCAAAGGCAGTAGCAGGCAAGACCCAGACCCAGGAAAAGTCTTGATAAACACTATCTGAGAAGCTAGGACACAAAGGAATGTGCTCTGGAGACTCTCCCAGAACTCCCTCAACATAAGGAGGAGAAAAACAAATTTTCCTTTCTTTTATAGTATGAGCTTATAAATTCTTGTTCTCGGTAACTAGTAACTTCAAGTATTCTGTTTTATCTAAGAAGTACAGTGAAGGTCATGAGAAGTCTGAGCAGGCCTGAACTGCAGCTGTCTGGGCACCATAGTGAAGGTTATGAGATAAACCAGTGTAAGGCTCTTTGGAGCAAAACCTGGATAACAGACATCTAGGTTGTTTGGCAAAGGTCATGTGTAATCCTGAGTTATGAACCTGTTACAATTTGATTAACTATGTTTGTCCTGCCTCTGTATCCCTGCTTTCACACTGCTGCGAGCCTGCTTCAAGCTAGCCCACCCCCTTTTATGAAGTGTGTACAAAAGTCAAGTGCTGTCTTTGTTCTGGGCCCAGTTTTCCAGATGTTAAGTCCGCTGGGTCTGAGTGCACTCAATAAACATCCTCTTGCTTTACCCTGAGGTCTCTCTCATCCTCCTGATTCCCGCAACAATACTTGGCCTGGTTATTTCCATAAAATGTAGCAAATGACCAACTCGATAGGTTCCTTTTAAGTTTGTTTTGCTGGAACTTTCATAAGGAATTGTGGATTCAACTTTTTAAAAGTCTTGAGGCCAGAAGCCGAGCCAAGGATTTGACATTACACTGTGCTTAGAATCCCTGTGCAAATTACCCTCTTCTTGAGGTCCCAAGATAGCTTGAGTTTCCTGGACCTGTTAGAAAGTGACATTCTTTACTTACCACAGGTGGGAAACCTTGTAAGGGAACCACTTAGACAAAGGCACCATGCCAGTCCTTCCAAGGGCCTTTTTATTGGCTCCAAAGTCAACCTCAGTTTCTCAGTCCTGTCATGTCTCAAAATATGCTATTCCAACCAAAGCCTTAATAAAATGACCAGTGTCTCTAATTGTGTCCTGTTCAGTAAGAAAGCAGATTCCTACTGAACTTATGCAAATAACTGTGTTGCCATAAAATAGGAATACTCACAAATAATTTTCAAGTTTTAGATAACTAAAACAGAGAGGGGTAAATATTGCTCACAAAAATATACTTTACTCAGCCAGGCATGGTGGCTCATGCCTTTAATCCCAACACTTTGGAGGCCAAGGCAGGTGAATCATTTGTGGTTAGGAGTTCAAGACCAGCTTGGCCAACACAGTGAAACCTCATCTCTACTAGAAATACAAAATTTAGCCAGCTGTGGTGGCAGATGCCTGTAATCCCAGCTACTCAGGAGGCTGAGGCATGAGAATCGCTTGAACCCGGGAAGCAGAAGTTGCAGTGAGCTAAGATCTCACCACTGTACTCCAGCCTGGGCAATAGAGCAAGACTCAGTCTCAAAAAAAAAAAAAAAAAAATACACTTTACTCAATCATTGTAAGCTATCAATAGCTCAAAAGAGAAAAGTTTTCTTGACTCTTCTTCCATCAGAGCAGCTTTCCAAACAATATGTCTTTTTGCTCACCTTGGAGCTGCCATCTGCAAGCCAAGCAGGTCTTTGTGCATCAGGTGAGAGCTGTTTCTCGGTCACTGTTGAATCCAGCAGCTCCTCATGAAGTTCCAGAGTCAGTCCTAGGGAAAAGAAGAGGCCTACTGTCCGTGAGTATCTCCTCCTCACACTCCCCAGGTAGCAAGATTTTATGTAAACCATTTTCATCTTGCCATGGAACTCTTAGGCACCATTATTTCATTAGAATGGGCTATCTTCAGTTAACGTCCCATAGCAAGGCAATAAATGCCCTTAGGTGGAATTCTCTAGTCCAGAAACTTGTAGCTATAGTTGGGAGGCGCTCACAGGCTTTTGCCGTAAACCCCTGTAAACACTCCACAAAGGGCTGTCAAATGGAGAATGTGTCTCAACCAGCACTCCAACTTCTACTCTACACTCTGTGGGCTCCGGCAATCGTACTAGTTCCTGTGAACTCCAAATATCTGAAATGGGTCTCAGGCAATTTGGGATGTTTATTTTACTAAAGTTAAAGACACGTGCCCATGACACAGCCCCAGGAAGTCCTGACTACACGTGCCTAAGGTGGTTGGAGCACAGCTTGGTTTTATACATTTTAGAGAGACATGACACATCAATCAATATATGTAAGATGTACATTGGTTCAGTCCAGAAAGGTGGGACATCTTGAAGCGGGAAGGGGGCTTCCAGGTCATCAGTAGATAAGAGACAAGTGGTTGCATTCTTTTGAGTTTCTGATTAGCCTTTCCAATGGAAGCAATCGGATATGCACTTATCTCGGTGAGCAAAGGGATGACTTTGAATAGACTGGGAGGCAGGTTTGCTCTAAGCAGTTCCCAGCTTCACTTTTCCCTTTAGCTTAATGATTTTGGGGTTCCAAAATTATTTTCCTTCCACATTACCATTTAGCATTTCCAATTAACATAGCTCAAAGGCTGGATCTACGTGCCTTCAGTTTTATAGTACTAAGCAGGAGAAACGCCCCACAGTTAGATACTAGACCCACTTTCATAAAACATTTTGGCAAAGGAGTCACAACCGCTTTGCATAAAGCCTGTATAAACATTTCAACTTACACGATCCTATCAACTTTTCTTTTGTATGTTGTGGTCCTATCAGGAGAGGAAAATATCCGAGTCTCATGGTACCAAATATGTTACCAGTAGAAGTATCCGAGTTACTAGCAGTGAATCCTTATGGGTCTGTAGCAACCTCAACTCTTGCCTCCTCAGAAGAAAGAATTAGACCGAGGGGTGCAAGGCAGAAAAAGAGACCAAGGCAACTTTCAGAGCAGGAATGGAAGTTTCTTTTAAAAGGCTTTAGAACAGGAAAGAAAGAAAAAGACACTTAGAAGAGACCCAAGTGGGCACATGAAGGTCAAGTGCAGTGTTTAACCATGATCCTAGGACTTTACAGGCTGTCTCCTTTCCCATGGTTCTTCCCTTCGGGTGGGCTGCCCGCATGCACAGTGCCCTCCTTACCCTTGGGAGGTGAGCACACACAGTGTGATTAGGAAGTTGTACGCCTGCCCCTCTGAGACTTTCTTCCCTTTTCCTGCGGTGTGCCCCTGGAAGGTCACATTCCGCCATTTTGTCCCTTAATGCACATGGCCAGGAAGTTGCTTCTCCCTGGTGCCTGCATTCAATGAACACTTTACTGCAACAGGTGTGGAGCATCAGGCAATGGACTCTACCTGGTGCCAGCTGCCAATTTATCCATTTCAGACAGGCAATGTGATCATTGCCAGACATTCCTAGGGGATGGGGGAGAGCCCTCTCCTGCCCCACTTGTGCCTGTCACCTTCCCCCCTCACAGCCCAAGACTGCAAATCTTTGGGAGAAATGGATGAAGGTCAGTCTTCTGTGACTGCTTCCCACTGACAAAGAGGCAGTGGTGGTTCTCTGGGTCTTGGCCTCTTGCTAGCTGACAGGGTAGGAGGGTGACTCCAAGGATTGGTGAAAGCAGTGTCCATCCAAGTCCAAGGCAGACAGGGGCAGGATTTTGCCTCCTTCCTGCCTCACTGATGGCAGTCTAGGGGTCCTATGCAGAAAGGAATCTCTTGAATATTGAGAGGATGATATTACTCACCGAGGATCATCTGCAGCTTGATGGCCAATCCCTTTTGTTTCTTCTTAGCTGCAGCCAGAGATCACTGGTTGGCTTATGGGAATAAGCAGGGTTAGTATAAAATGCAGACAAAAACTTCGAAACAACTGAGGAGAATATAATCTAATAGTAGGTACTATTAGACTAGAATCTAATAGTAGGTACTATAAATTTTGAAACATAATTTTTCTCTCTCTAGTCCTCATTTTTGTTGAAAACAAATATGACGGGACTAATTTGTTTGCAGAATAAACTTCAGTCTTATTATTCTTGACCTGATTACTTGCATATAGCACAGCAAGAATAATTATTTTTCACATAAGCTTTTCAAATTGGCTTTGATGGAACTCTGTTTCATAAGGAATTTCAGATAAGACTTTTTTAAAGCCAAGCCCAGCTATGATTTTGTACCCTCAAATACCTGTGAGTTGGGAAATTTTCTCTCCTCTTGAGGTTCCAGAATAACTTGGGGCTCCTGGGCCTGTTAGAAAGTGACATTCTTTACTCATCGCAGGTTAGGAAATCTGTACAGGGAGTGTGTAGACAAAGTATGAGGCCACTTTTCCCAAGGGGATTTTATTGGCTCTACAAGTCAGGTTTGATTCCTTAAAGGAAAGCATGCCATTCCAGTCAAAGCCTTGGTAAAATAACCAGTTTCTCCAACTGCATCCTCTTGCCAAAAAAAAAAAAAAAAAACCGAAAAAAACAAAAAACAAAACAAAACGAAAAACAAAAAAAACCATTCTTATTGCACTTACGTAAATAACTATATTACCATAAGTTTAGAATACTCACAAATAGTTCCCAAATTCTAGAGAAATCAGGTAGAGAGAATCAAATAGGCTCCAAATTTTTTCACAGAAGTATTTTACTCAATTGTTAAAAGCTGTAAATAGCTCAAAAGAAAAGTTTTTTTTTTTGGCTCTGAAAAACAACAAAGATTAGTGACATTTTGAGTTAAGAAGTCAAAAAGGATTAGTTCAGTCTTCTATTAGTTCAATCCATTCCATTAACTCCTGTTCTGTTTGATATTCATGAATATTTTACCTCTCCATTAGAGTCCTGAAAGGTTTTTTTCCTTTATTCTAATGTCACAGTCTCCAAAGTTATCAGAAACTTGCATTTAAGAACACCTATTAGAGTTCTGTAGCTGATTATAAAACCAACATTTAAAGATGATTAAAATAAGACAACAATTGTGGATGACAAAACGTCTTAGGGCACCCACCGTTAAAGACACAATTGACAAGGAAATGTGTTACCTCTGTGGCACACAACAATTTTAGATAACAATTCTAATTCTTAATACACTAAGTTATATCAGAATTCCATAATTTTGGAAAACATACCAATGACATATTTACACAAATACAGACCAAAGAAAGAACTCTTAGCAACTTTTGGTAAAAAGCCTGGTTAGTAAGCAATTTTAATTATGTACTAGGTTTGGAGCCTAGGACACCAGAGAGAAGTGTAGATAAGATCTGATTCTTTCCAGTATAGCTAGGGGTGTGGCTAACTCCACCTGTCCCCAAGCCTTACGTAGCTGTAAATCAGGCTAAACAATTTTCAAAATCCAAAGACACAGTTTATGACCTTAAAACATTTAGCAAACCTAATATCTGACTTGCATAATTTAGACCAAATGTCTAAATTTTTGAAGATATTTTTATTTTACCAATAATCTTTAAAACTGTCTTTATTTCCCAAAGATTATTTAAGTTACATGAACTAAGAGGCATTAGTTTTATTTTTCTGACAATATTTAAGTCCTTCTTTTTTAAACCAATTAGAGCTCTTTTACATAAACATCACACACACAACACATATAAATACATGGACAAACAGAAGATTCAGTAGTTGTAAGATTTTTTATTTGCCAGTAGTTTTTAAGTTTCTTAATTGCATTACTGGCTCCAGGGTGGAGCTCTTCCAGAAACAGGGCTGGAAAAGCATGCAGTTTCCAGTGCCTAATAAACAGGCGCGCCTGGAAGGCAAAAACAGATCCCCAAAATTAGGAGTTCCATTTTATACCGGATCCTGGATCCCAAGAAAGAGGGAATCAGCCCATTTCCTATAGAGGTTTTATCTCTCAGTGGAGGAGTGGGAACGTTTCCATATGTTCCAGGTGGCTGAGAACATGCTTCTCTAACCCAAACGTCAAAGAGCTGAGTATTCCCCCCAAAACTGCCATTAGCCATCCATAAAATTCTATTAGCTACCTAGTTATTACCAAAGTTCTCTCATAATGTGAAGTAATGTCTGCTACTCCCAAAAGTTAAAAACACCAGGTAACACAATGCAAAGAAAACAGAGCCTCAGGTTTTGAGAGGGATCTACCCACTTCCAATTCCTGGGGTTCCATGAGGAAAACAGAGGTTTTTCCCAAAAGGGGGTCTGTGGCACCTCCTCTGTTTTTCCCAAGGAGACCCAAGCGGTTAGAAATTATCTTGGGTACTCTCACATGTGCATCAAGAGTGGCAAGAAGACAAAATGGAGAAAAACAATTCAGTTGACTGAGAAGAAAAAACCTTTTTTTTTCTTTTTTCCAGAAAAAATATAAGATTCAAGAAGAGAAAAAAAAAAAGACCTTTTAAATATATGTATAGCTTGGATATCTGCTTTTAATTAAGCCCATTTTAACAGTAATGCTCTTAAAACAAAACCTTTAAGTCTCTTATTACCCAACTTTAGCCAGGTAATAAGAATGGCCAATATTTCTGATTTTTGAACTTTGCCAAAAGTAACCTCACAGGTGAAACCAATAAGCCTTAACTAAGGTTATGACTTATCCACGAGTGTATGAGGTATTTTCAGCAAGGTGGTAAGCAGTTTTTACAAGATTTAGAGTCTACAAAGGTAGCTCCAAGAAAGGAAAATTCAAGAAGTAAAGTCAGAAGTTGGTCATGGAGGGGCAGAGAATACAGTGATTTTTTTTACCATTCCTACAATCAGTGTGCACTCCTACAATCAGTTTGCACAGAGAGGGAAGTCAGGAGGCTGGCTGGTAAGAATTTTTACCCTTTTGCTGGCAGGACAGGCTTCTAGGTTCCCTTTCCCTGGGCAGCCCTAGTGACCCTGGCATCCTGTGAAGGGAGAGCAGATGAGGAGGCTGTGGGCATACTTTAGAAGTTATCCCCCGTCAGGAGATTACTTGGTTAGATTTATGCTAGGGCTTGTTCAAGTAAGTGTGGGCTATTTGTATACCTCTGAGGTAGGACTGTCCAGGTTGAAGCTTTTGATTAATGATTTATTTAGGTAGCTCTCCTGGGATACATAGGGCTATTAGAGAGAAAGGTGAATTCAGAGGTTGGGTGAATATTAAGCGAGCACCAATCTTAGAGAGTATATTTTTGCCCCAAAGAGGTGTGGGGTATCCAGATATTACCAGGGACCAGTGGAAGAATGGTAATTGGTCCTTAAGTAATATAGTGTGAATTTTTTCTTTTGGAGGGAGGGGATGCCATTTGTCCCACCCACCAGGCTTACTCCTGTCCTCCTTACTCTACTCTCGGTTATAAAAGACTTAAGAGGCTAATCTGAGGACCTCTTACACACAGGTACTGGGTTCCAAGGCTGACTTTTGTAATTTCCTCCCAGTTCATTTTTAAGCCAAACAGTATTACAAAGGAGAATTCGTTTTTTAAAGTTTGGGGAAATTAAGCTTTTCCAAGTTTGGGGGGGATGTATCCGAGGGGCATGTCCTGTGGTATGCAGACATGATTACCCATCTGCCGTGTGCAAACAGAGGACAGAGGAGAAAAAAGAGGACAAAAGGAAAAAGAAGCATCTCTCCTTTCTTCCTATCATCCAAAATGGGGCATCCCCCATCATCTTGGGTTCTGGACTTAACCAGTCTTTATCATGTACCCATCATCCCCTCTCATCACAATTACCCACTTGAGAACAGAGGAGATGTTGGAGTGAACAGTGGGCCCCTGTCCATCCTTGGGGTTCCGGAATGTACGGGTCCTCACCACGTATGCCCTAGCCTTTCATCTCTGTTCCAATGGTAATCTGTTAGCCTGGGACCACCCTTCATCTCTGTCCTGTGGATCTCTTGCCTCTTCGGCCTTGGGCCAGCCTGTATTCCTGTCCCCATGACATTATAGTGACCCTTACCCAGAGGATTCTAGTAATATAATTATTATCTCTTTCCTTCGAAGTCTGTTTCTCCATTAACTGCCACAGGGACTGGACTTCCTCCCCCTTCCCTTGGAATACAACCTTGAAGGTCTTGATGCCCATTGAGAAGGGTGTGTAAGTAAGTAGATAAATGGAGGCTATAGGAGGAAGTGGAAGGAAGAGGGAGGAATACTCATGGAATGCCTTCATATGCTCAGAAAAACAGCAGCCCTTGGACACGAGAAGGCAACGTTTATTCACCCTGTGGACATAAAGCATTAACTTCTGGAGGACTTGGGGCTTGGGGGAAGAATTTCTCCTCCTCCCAGTGGTGCTAGCTTAAAAGGCAAGAGGGTGAGATCCTAAAAGGGCCAGAGCAAAGCCCTGTGCAGGTGGACAAGCTGCTTTTAAAAGCCATCCGAAAACCTAGTCCTGGGGCATAACAGGAACGAAAAGCGCATGGTGAGTTGTAAGAAGCTGGCAGAGCCAAAGTTCCAAGTAGCATCTGTCCCAGCCGTGTGCCAGCAGGCAGGGGAAGGATTGAAGGTCATTCGAGCTAGGAGAAACAAACGTAAACCTCAGGATATCCGCAAGGGAGCCCGTGTCTTCACGGCCGCACAAACGCAGAGAGCCGTGGGCACGCAGGTAACAGGGAGTGTTCAGAAGTCACGTGGCAGGCAAAGAGAAAGCAAAGAGGCAGACTTGCCCTCAAGGTGGAACATCCAGTGAGTGCTGAAGGCCATTTCAGAGCACACAGAGAATAAACAGAATGGGGCGGGGGGGGGGGGGGGGGGGGGGGGGGCAGGGTTTTGGAAAAGAGCCAATTTTAGTTGAAAAGAAAAAGTCGGCCGGGCGCGGTGGCTCAAGCTTGTAATCCCAGCACTTTGGGAGGCCGAGACAGGCGGATCACGAGGTCAGGAGATCGAGACCATCCTGGCTAACACGGTGAAACCCCGTCTCTACTAAAAAAATACAAAAAACTAGCCGGGCGAGGTGGCAGGCGCCTGTAGTCCCAGCTACTCAGGAGGCTGAGGCAGGAGAATGGCGTAAATCCGGGAGGTGGAGCTTGCAGTGAGCTGAGATCCGGCCACTGCACTCCAGCCTGGGCGACAGAGCGAGACTCCGTCTCAAAACAAAAAAAAAGAAAAAGTCGAGGAAACCCCAGATATTGCATGGTTTTTAGGCCTTAGCCTCACTATTCTCACAAGCCTCTCACTAGGAGGGTCAGTGAGTGCCTCTAATCTGCTCGGTGCAGACCCTAAAGTCCTTCCCACACCTGCGAGTCACCCATCAGAGTGAGCTGAGATATCAGCCAAGGGGAGCAGAGTCACTAATGGCCAAGAGGAATTGTTCTGGGGTTTGGTTAGTGAGCAGGAGAGAGAGTGAGAAGAAGAAAAACCATGCACCGGGGTCGGATGCCTCCAGCCAAAGAAGGTGAGGCACGGAGATCGCTCACCACCAGGGAACGTATCTAAGTCACGCCAGCAAATATGTTAGGGTTGGAAAATATCCGAGTCTCATGGTGCCAGATAGGTCACCAGTGGAAGGTATCGGAGTTACTGACGGCGAATCTGTACAGGTCTGCAGCAACCTCAAGTCTTGCCTCCTCAGAGGAAAGAATTCGACTGAGGGGCATAAGGCAGAAAAAGAGACCGAGGCAACTTTCAGAGCAGGAGTGGAAGTTTCTTTTAACGGGCTTTAGAACAAGAAAGAAAGGAACGCATGCTCGGAAGAGACCCAAGTGGGTCTCTTCATGGTCCTGACATGAAGGTCAAATGCAGTATTTAACCGTGATCCTAGACTTTCCAGGCTGGCCCCTTTCCCAAGGTTCCTCCCCTAGGGTGGGCTGCCCGCATGCACAGTGCCCTCCTTACCCTTGGGAGGTGAGCACACACAGTGTGATTAGGAAGTTGTACGCATGCCCCTCTGAGGCTTTCCTCCCTTTTCCTGTGGTGTGCCCCGAAGGTCACATTCCACCATTTTGTCCCTTAATGCACGTGGTCGGAAAGTTGCTTCTCCCTGGTGCCCACATCCGATGAACACGGTAATGCAACAGGTGTGGACCATCAGGAAATGGACTCTCACTGGTGCTGGCTGCCAATTTAGCCCTTTTAGAGAGGCAATGTGATCACTGTCAAACCATCACCTGACATTCCTAGTGGGTGGGAGAAGAGCCCTCTCCTGCCCCTGCTCATGAGTGTCTAACTACACCTGGAACAGCACCAGGAACTTCTTTTTTCAACCCCCAGGCCATTTTTCCCTCTCTTGTAACAAAGATTTAGGTTCCCAGCAGGGGTTGAGCCAAGGGTCTCTCTTGTCAACCTTTAATCTGGACGTATCTGCGTCAGCATTGCCCTCAGCTTACTCGTTGCAGTCTTTGCCCTCTGATTTTTTTTTTTTAATTTATCCAATCTGGGATAAATACAGAAAACAGGTTTGGGGCCCTTTAACATTGTGGGGCCAGTGGAGGTTTCCTTTGGTTCACCCAACTTTTGACAGTGTTAAGACCTTTGTTTTGAATGGGCGTGGTGGCTTACGCCTGTAATCCCAGAACTTTGGAGGGTTAAGGTGGGTGAATCACTTAAGGTCAGGAGTTTGAGACCAGCCTGACCAACATGGAGAAACCCCGTCTCTAATAAAAATACAAAATTAGCTGGGCGTGGTGCCGCATGGCCTCGTAGTCCCAGGCTGAGGCCAAAGAATCGCTTGAACCCAGGAGGCTGAGGTTGCAGTGAGCCGAGATTGTGTCACTGCACTCCAGTCTGGGCAACAGAGCAAAACTAAATCTCAAAAAAAAAAAAAAAAAAGACCTTTATTTTAACTCCATCAATTTCCATTTTATTCTGTGCCAAAGAGTCTGTCTCTATAAAATATTTAAAGAGATTTATTCTGAGCCAAATCTGAGTGACGAATGGCCCGTGACGCAGCCCTCAGGAGGTCCTGAGAACATGTGCCCAAGGTGGTCGGGGCACAGCTCGGTTTTATAGATTTTAGAGAGGCAAGAGACAGTAATCTAATACCTTTAAGAAACACATTGGTTTGGTTCAGAGAGGCAGGACAACTCAAAGCGGGGCCTTCCAGGCTATAGGTAAATTTAAACATTTTCTGGTTGACAATTGGTTGAGTTAATCTGAAGACCTGGGATCAATGGCAAGGAACGTTGAGGTTAAGGAAAAGGATTGTGGCAACCAGGTTTTATTGTGCAGAGGAATCTCTCAGACAGCAGACTTCAGAGAGAGAGCAGGTTGTAACATGTTTCATATGAGACCTAAAAGGGTACCTGGCTCTTAGTTGATTATCTCCTGGATCTGGAAAGAAATGAAGGAAAACAAAGTGGGAAGGGGATTCTCTATAGAATGTGGATTTTTCCCACAAGAGACTTTGCAGGGCAATTTCAAGGGATGGCAAGAAAATATATTTTAGGGTTAAATATTTTTTTCCTTGTCTCATAACGTTATGCCAGAGTCAGATTGAAAAGTAAGTCACAATATACAGGGTTAAATAAAACCCATCTGATGAGAATTTATGGTTTGTAGGACATGACTCCCCTGACCCCTTAGGTAGGAATTTGGGCAAGATAAAAAATAAGAACTTAGTCCTCAATTCATTCCACTTCTTAGTAATTATCTAAAGATTGCCACCCTGCTGGGATAAGCCCCAGGACTCCCTCCTCTTTCCTCTTAGCTTCATCTAACGATTTTTAAAAATTTATTTACCTTATTTTTATTTTAGTTTTAAAATTTTTATTTATTTATTTATTTTTGAGACAGAGTTTCACTCTTTCACCCACGCTGGAGTGAAGTGGCGAGATCTCAGCTCCCTGCACCCTCTGTCACTCTGGGTTCAAGTGATTTCCTGCCTCAGCCTCCTGAGTAGCTGGGATTATAGTCACCTGCCACCATGCCTGGCTAATTTTTTTTTTTTTTTTAAGTAGAGATGGGGTTTCACCATGTTGGCCAGGCTAGTCTCGAACTCCTGACCTCAGGTGATCCACCCGCCTCAGCCTCCCAAAGTGCTAGGATTACAGGCATGAGCCACCACTGTGCCTGGCCTATTTACCTTATTTTTAAATAACCATTTAAAAATTTCCACTTCCCTTTGATGGATTCTGACTGTTCCTTTTGCCTTTGCCCTGCTCTTAACTAATCTCATGGTTTTATCAGCATCTGTAAGACCCATGAGAAGAAGCCAGCTGCTTCATCTGAGGTGCTGCACTTGACATTTATAGTGGAATCAGACTGTCCCCTTCTCAGGGGACAGACCTTCTAGTGCCTTTTACCTGGTCCCCCACGCTGGCTGCTCCCTCAGGAATCCTCTCCTGTGTGTCTGGATTATATATACCCAGCTGCAATTGTTCAGTGGTGAGTATGGGTCCTGCATCAATCCAAACATGCCCTTCCCGTCTGCAGCATTTTAAACCAGAGACACTGCTCCCAAATTAGCCACGCTCACAATCCATTTTCATAAAGGTTCTTCAGGGAGCTGATGATCCAGACCTACAAAAGGGAACAATTCCTTCACACTCCACTCTAGTTTCAACAGTTGCTTGGTGTTTCCCTTCGCCCACATTGAATATCTTCTTGGTAACTACAGGTCTCAAAGGTAATTTCTTTTGTTCCTGGCATAATTTTCCCCTTTGTGGGTAGCTTTAAGGCTGGTGATCTGAGCTCAGACAGACCCGGATCTGAGCTTGGTCCAGCCCCAAGACCCAACCCAGCACTCTCTTCTTTTCATTTTGAAACAATCTGTAAATATTCAGATAAAATTGCTTTTCCTTTTAGCAAAAATCACGCTTTTCTAACTTTTACCAAACACACTCTGAGTAATCCCAATTCCTGCTGAAAACCCTAGGATTCATTTAACATAACATGACTTTAAGATCTTAAATTCCTGAAGAGAATTTTGAAACTGGTTTTATTTACCAAAGATTACTAAAATCGCATGCGCTAAAAGGCATTCAAGCTAGCATCTATTTTTCTGATAAAATATTTGATTTAAGCATGTAAATGTTCTCTTTCATATATTTTGGTAGTGTTAGGAATGCAAAATACTTTTTCCCTGGTGCCATAAAGAAATAGCACTTGAGGGCCAGGCCGGTGGCTCACGCCTGTAATCCCAGCACTTTGAGAGGCCGAGGTGGGTGGATCACGAGGTCAGGAGATCGAGACCATCCTGGCCAACACAGTGAAACCCCGTCTCTACTAAAAAACACACAAAATTAACCGGGCATGGTGGTGGGAGCCTGTAGTCCCAGCTATTCAGGAGGCTGAGACAGGAGAATGGCGTGAGCCCAGGAGATGGAGCTTGCAGTGAGCAGAGATCGTGCTACTACACTACAGCCTGGGCAAAAGAGCGAGACTCCATCTCAAAAAATAAATAAATAAAATAAAATAAGAAATAGCACTTGCACATAAATTTAATTCTCTCAGCAAGGCAATTTTCACTTTCTGCAGAAAGGGTACACTCACCAGCAGTCTTGCCACAAGAGTACACCTAAGAAAGGAAAAGCAGACGTATTTATCCCTTACAGATTTTGGTCATCCTTACTGCTGTGTCCTGCATCCATTGGCTGGAGCTGAACCTCACAGTCTAAACTGACACTTGACTTGCTAACAACCCAAAACTTTCTTAACTAGGTAAAGGCAAGGGAGAGCAAAGGAAAGGAGGAAGTTGCTTACGAAAGATTTAAAGAAGCAATAACATTTCCAAATAAGGAAGGGGCATAGGCTGTGAACTGGAACGTGCCTGTGAGCATGTTCAACAGCTACATAGGATAGGGCTTAACAAAGAGTTATTAGCACAAAGCAAGGAGGCTTGAAGAAAGTTAGTCTTTAAAAGAAACTATTATTTCTAACACTTATGATGTATTCTTTAACAAGAAGGGAAACTCTGAAGAGGAACTTTTTACTTTCTGTAGTAAAGTATCACATACGCATGACACATATGTAGACGTAGCAGACACAGCAGCAGATCTCACACATTTAATAAGATTTTTCTTTTGCCATCTTTTAAATATTCTCCCTCACTTTAGACTGTTAATCTCTCGATTGCCTGTTTCATGGCGTAAACAAATGTTAGGGAGAAAATTCTAAATCTGCATTTCCTAAGACAGGACTCTGGGGAAACAGGTAGAAAGGAACAGAACTTCAACCTAAGCAAAAGCAAGATCTGTTATGTAAACTTTAAGCCATTGCCGTCTCCGTAGATAAAGTTTCTAGTGGTTTCGGTACAGAGACAGAGATGCGCTTACAAATGGGGATTCCCCCTAAAGATGTACATTTCCTTTACAAAGCGTTTTGAAGGTTGATTCGTTAGATAGGCGGTCTTTTCAATTTAGCTTGTTTCTTAATTAGATTACCGGCTTTAGGGTTGAGCCCTTTAAGGACCAGGACCAAGAAAACATGCAGGTTTTAGGACCTAAACCATGACTTTCTTTTTCAAATATGCAAAGACCCATGTAGCCCCCATAGCAATGATGGTTTCCAGTGCACAACTATCCTGAGCCACCTCCAACACTGTGGCTTTCACCCGCCATCAACCACCAGCCATCACACACGTCGAGGTCAAGTCCTCTCACAGTGCCAAGCAGTCTCTAGTGCCCTACAAACAGCCAACGAGCCCAGTAACACAGTACAGGAGAGCACAGTCCTAGACCTGCGGGAAACCTGTCTGCTTACAACTTAGGATGCCAGGAGGAAAAACAGGTTCCTCCCAAAGAGAGGAGACTGGTGCCTTTTCCCAGTTCCCCAAGGATCCTAGGCTGTCAGAAATTTCCTTGTTTAGGTCCCTCATGTGTCATTGGGGGTTGCAAGAGGAAAGAGGGACAGACAAAAGCAAACAGAGAAACAGGGTTCAGTCGACTGAGAAGTTTTACAGAGAGCAGAGGCCTTAAAGCAATAAGCAAGCCAGATACAGTGGTGCAAACCTGTAATCCCAGCACTTTGGGAGGCTGAGGTGGGTGGATCACCTGAGGTCAGGGGTTCAAGACCAGCCTGGTCAACATGGTGAAACTCCGACTCTATTAAAAATACAAAAATTAGACAGGCACGGTGGCGGGTGCCTGTAGTCCCAGCTACCCTGAAAGCTGAGGCAGGAGAATTGCTTGAATTTGGGAGGTGGAGGTGCAGTGAGCCGAGATCTCACCACTGTACTCCAGCCTGGGCGACGGAGCACAACTCTGACTCAAAAAAAAAAAAAAAGCAATAAGCAATAGGCGTGCACACATATACAACCCACATGGCAGATTGAACCAAGTTAGCTTTTGACTGCCAAGCTCTTTTAAAAACCTTTTCCCAATTGTAATTCCTACCAAAGCCCTTTTACTTTGCCTCTGCTGCTGGCTGAGCTCCATCACCAAAGAGGCACCCCCTGGAAGCAGCCGTCCACAGCAGTAGCTGCTCACCACCCTTCCTTACCGCTGGGTGATGGACGGCTCTCAGCTCATGATTGCTTTAAGCATGCCAGCCTTTTAGAGGCATCACTGCACTCACACACATGCATCTAAAAGGTGACCCATGCTGGCTGGGGTTTCTCCCACAGATGCTTCATTCCCTTTCCACATTTCTTGGTCTCTCAGCCCACGTTTTACAGTGGGCAGGTCTATGCAAACCAGCCCCAAAGTCTAAAGAAGCTGAGAGGCTGACACATTGAGTTTCTTAGAAAGAGGTGTTCCATAGGGACTTACAAAGAGAAGCCATGTCTGTGTCCCAGGTGGCAGCGAGATGAGATGGTGGATCCCTACCCCTCAGCCCCAGACGCAGAGCTTACATAGCAGAGGGAGGAGTGGTTCAGAAGGAATGTGCCGGATGGTTGAAGTATGATAATGTCAAGGTTGTTTGACCTAAGGGCAGGACTTACAGTAAGTAGCTGCTCTTACACAGGGAATGGGAGATAAACTGGAAATCTTAGAGGCCTTCCTAGAATGTTAATCATAAGCCAATGTAAACCAAAAATAAAATTCTAAGCCCCCCAACAATCTGAATGAATGCCTCCTCTTGGCCAAGGACATTCCAAAGTTAACCTGAAAGGCTAGTTCGGGCTGTGATGGGAAGCAGGAGCCAGACATACCTCATTATCCCCTCCTCCCTTTTGGCATTACTGATACAACTGGTGACAAAAGGAGTCAAACTCTGTAAAATATTTGAAGACATTTATTCTGAACCAAATGTGAGTGACCAATGGTCTGTGACGCAGTCCTCGGGAAATCCTGGGAACATGTGCCCAAGGTAGTCAGGGTGCAGCTTGGTTTTATACATTTTAGGGAGACATGAGACATCAATCAAATATATTTTAGAAATATGTTGGGGCCGGGCACGGTGGCTCACACCTGTAATCCCAGAACTTTGGGAGGCCAAGGTGGGGGGATCACTTGAGGTCAGGAGTTTGAGACCAGCCTGACCAACATGCTGAAATCCCATCTCTACTAAAAATACAAAAAAAAATTAGCCAGGTGTAGTGGCGGGCACCTGTAATCCCAGCTACTCAGGAGACTGAGGCAGGAGAATCACTTGAACCTGGGAGATGGGGGTTGCAGTGAGCCGAGATTCCGCCATTGTACTCCAGCCTGTGTGACAGAGTGCAACTCCATCTCATAAGAAAGAAAGAAAGAAAAAAAAGAAACACATTGTTTCAGCCCAGAAAGGTGGAACAACTTGAAGCTCAGGGGTTGGGTGGTTATCGGTAGGTTAAACATTTTCTGATTGGCAGTTGGTTGAAAGAGTTAGCAATAGAAAGGAATGTCTGGGTATGATAAGGGGTTGTGAAGACCAAAGTTTTATCGTGCAGAGGAAGCCTCCAGGTAGCAGGCTTCAGAGAGAATAGACTTAAATGTTTCTTATCAGACTTAAGGTCTGTGTTGATGTTCATGCTGGTGGGTACAATGAGGCACGTCTGACCCCCACTTCCTGTCATGGCCTAAACCAGGTTTTCAGGTTAAATTTAGAATGCCATGGCCTAGGAGGAAGTCCATTCAGATGGTTGGGGGGGCTTTCAAATTTTATTTTTGGTTTATAGAACAAACTTTTTAAGTCTAATAAGAAACATTTACAATCTACTGTCTCTGAAGCCTGCTACCTGGAGGCTACATGATAAATCCCTGGTCTCCACAACCCCTTATCTTAACCCAGACATTCCTAAGTCTTAACTCTCAACCGACTGCCAATCAGAAAATCTTTGAATCTACCTATGACCTGGTGGAAGCCCCCACCTTCCCATTGTTCCACCTTTCCAGACCAAACCAATGTACATCTTCCATTTATTTAATTAATGTTTCATGTCTCCCTAAAATGTATGAAACTAAGCTGCACCCAGACCACCTTGAATGCATGTTCTCAGAACCTTCTCGGGCTGTGTCACAGGCCATGGTAACTCATATTTGGTTCAGAATAAATCTCTTCACATATTTTAGAGTTTGACTCTTCATCAACACCGATATATTAGTCCTTTCTCACACTGCTATAAATATACTACCTGACGCTGGGTAATTTATACACAAAGGAGTTAGTTGACTCACAGTTCCACATGGCTACGGAGGCCTCAGGAAACTTACAATCATAGTGGAAAGTGAAGGGGAAGCAAGGCACATCATACATGGCAGCAGGAAAGGGAGAGACTGAAGGGGGAACTGCTACTTAAAACTATCAGATCTTATGAAAACTCTTTTTCTTTTCTTTTTTCTTTTTTTTTTTTTTTTTTTTGAGATGGAGTCTCACTCTGTCGCCCAGGCTGGAGTGCAGTGGCCGGATCTCAGCCCACTGCAAGCTCCGCCTCCCGGGTTTACGCCATTCTCCTGCCTCAGCCTCCTGAGTAGCTGGGACTACAGGCGCCCACCACCTCGCCCGGCTAGTTTTTTGTATTTTTTTTAGTAGAGACGGGGTTTCACAGTGTTAGCCAGGATGGTCTCGATCTCCTGACCTCGTGATCCGCCCGTCTCGACCTCCCAAAGTGCTGGGATTACAGGCTTGAGCCACCGCACCCGGCCCTTGAAAACTCTTATCATGAGAATAGCATGGGGGAAATTGTCCCCATGATCCAATCACCTCCCACCAGGTCCCTCCCTCAACACGTGGGGATTACAATTTGAGATCAGATTTGGGTGGGCCACAGAACCAAACTGTATCAACCAACATGGCAGATTAGCATCCAGGCTGGAGCTGCTGTGGCCTCCACAGCCCTCTGTCTCAGTGCCATAATCTCTGGTGTATAATAAGAAAGATTTATGTTATTTCTCATTCATACTCCATGTGTACTGCAGTAGTTTTGGGGGCTTTTCTCTCACTCTGGGATCCAGCCTAATGAAACAGCCACCACCTTAAAGATTGGAAGAGACCATGCCTCAGGGACCAAGACCTCTGATGCACATTACCTGCACTCACAGCTCATTGGCCACAGCAGCCATGTAACCACACCCAACCACAAAGCTGCACTTATATGAGAGCAAGACCAACTTCTTCAGAGCCAGTCACTCAAAGGGGATTTCTTAGAAAGGAATTCCCCCGGGTTGGTTGACGTCTCAGAAAAAGTCAACACTGGCTAGGACTTCCAGTACAATCTTACTCAGAAGCAGGAAGAGCAGCCATCACTGCCTCAAAGGAACATTTCACTTTTAATTATGATGGTTTCTGTAGGTTTGGGGGCATATATTTAGTCAGATTAAAGAACTTTCATTGTAGTCTAACCCACTAAGAGTCCTTTTTTAAAATCACACGTGTACATTGAATTTTATTCATACCTTTTTCCTCATCTGAGATAGCTTAATCCTGTCTTTAATGGTTGTAAAACTACTCACATTTCATTTCTTATTATTAACTTTGGTAAGTATATTTCTATTGTATATTTGTTTTCTATTATTTCTGTTCTTTTTTTCCTTCTTTCTACTTTGTTTTGTATTTGTTTTTGTTCTAACTTCTTTTTTTGAATCTAGGTCTTGCTCTGTTGCCCAGGCTGCAATGCAGTGGCACAATCATGGCTTACTGTGGCCACCACCTCCCAGGTTTAAGCAATCCTCCTACATACCTATATATGTATGTATATGTATAATAGAATGAAAATATAACGAATTTAGAACTGTTATATCTTCCTGGTGAATAAAGCATCCTTCTTTGTCTCTAATAGATTTGTCTCCAATAATTTCATGTCTAAAGTCAATTTCGTCTGATATTAGTATACATACATTAGCTTTCTTTTTCTGAGTATTGCCATGTTATGGTTTTTCCATTATTTTATTTTAAGCCACTTTTATTCTTACATTTTAGGTATTGTGGAATGCAGCAAAGCAATGCCTAGAGAAAAATATTGAGTCTCAAATGCCTTTCTTCAGTATAAATGTTTTTTCTTAACCAGTATTTTTTCGAGTATTGTTTCTGAGTATTCTTTTCCACTTCTCCTTTTGAGACTCCAGTAAATATTTTTTAAAACTTCTTACATTATCTTCTATGTTTTTTAACACCTCTTTTGAATGTTCAATTTTTATGTCCCCATCCATGCTTCATTCTGGATAGTTTTGTTTTGTTTTGTTTTGTTTTTTTAAGACAGTCTCGCAGTCACCCAGGCTGGACTGCAGTGGCACGATCTCGGCTCACTGCAACCTCCACCTCTCAGGTTCAAGAGATTCTTTTGCCTCAGCATTCTGAGTAGCTGGGATTACAGTGTGAGTCACCACATCTGGCTAATTTTTTTAAAACATATTTTTGGTAGAGACAGGATTTCACCACGTTGACCAGGCTAGTCTGGAACTCCTGACCTCAAGTGATCTGCCCACCTCAGCCTCCCAAAGTTCTGGGATTACAGGTGTGAGCCACTGTGCCAGGCCTGGATAATTTCTTTTAATCCATTTTCAAGTTCACTAATTTTCTTATTAGCTGGCCTAATGTTCTGTTAAACCCATCTATTGAGTTCTTAATTTCAAAAGTATATATTGCAGTTCTCAAATTTGTATATGAACTTTTTCAAATCTGTCATGTCTTTCTAAAATAGTTTAACGGTCTCACCTATTTAAAAGCTTTACCTGGGCCGGGCGCGGTGGCTCAAGCCTGTAATCCCAGCACTTTGGGAGGCCGAGACGGGCGGATCACAAGGTCAGGAGATCGAGACCATCCTGGTGAACACGGTGAAACCCCATCTCTACTAAAAAAATACAAAAAAACTAGCCAGGCGAGGTGGCGGCGCCTGTAGTCCCAGCTACTCGGGAGGCTGAGGCAGGAGAATGGCATAAACCTGGGAGACGGAGCTTGCAGTGAGCTGAGATCCGGCCACTGCACTCCAGCCTGGGTGACAGAGCGAGACTCCATCTCAAAAAAAAAAACAAAAAAATAAATAAATAAATAAAAGCTTTACCTGGTTGGCTGGGCACAGTGGCTCATGCCTGTAATCCCAGCACTTTGGGAGGCCGAGGCAGGTGGATCACTTGAGGTCAGGAGTTCAAAACCAGCCTGGCCAACATGGCAAAACCCCATCTGCAGTAAAAATATGAAAACTAGCCAGGCATGGTGGCATGTACCTGTAATCCCACCTACTTGGGAGACTGAAGTAGGGGAATCACTTGAACCCTGGGGTCGAAGGTTGCAGTGAGCCGAGATCACCCCACTGCACTCCAGCATGGGCAACAAAATGAGACTCTGCCTCAAAAAAATTAAAATAAAAATAAAAGCTTTACCTGGTTAATTTCAATATCTGGAGCCCATGATGGTTGAATTCTATTGTTCTAGTTTCTATAGGTTCTTGTCCACACTGTCTTTTCCTTTTGTGTGTTTGCTTATTTTAGATTGTACGCTAGACATTGCATTAAAAAAAAAAAAACGTTTTGTGGAAATAATTTGCTGATACACTCTTTCTCTGAGAATTTTTTGTAACTACCAAACAACTGGGTATATTCACAATCTGGAATCATCTTAATCTAATTTTAGAAATTGAGATTTTTCTGGACCATCAAGATATCTGAAAACTGAAAAAGTTCTTGAAATGATTTGTCTATTTTCAGCTTATCCTTTTTCCTTAGATGTAATTATTTAAAGATCTAATGCAAAGAAGAAGGGTTGCTAAGACCCCCACCCCCAAAATCGGAGTGTCTCAGACTCTAAATTTTGTCCTTTATTTCTATGGAATGGCAAAAATGTATGGCTCCACCTCTTAACCATCTCTTCCATGACTAAAATCACTCCCAAAGGAATAATTGCCCCAAATGCTGGGTTCATTTGTCTGAATTTCTATCTTCTTCCTGATGTTGGCCCAGTAGTTTTTTGCTATCTCACTAGCCCATCAGTATTCAAGTTTTTTTAAGTATTTTGTTCAAAAGTTTCTAGCTATCTGTCAAGAGAGGGTTGGTCCATATTGCTTAGTTCATCATGACTGAAAGGAGAAGCCTTATACTGTTATGCTCAGCAGGAATTTAATAATAGCTCTCATCTTCTTCTGACACCAGTGCATCATAGCTTTGTATTTTCTCATTTTGACAGCCGGGTTGTGTTGTTCTATACACTGAATACAAGTGGGAAAAAACAATTTGGTCAAACTTTTAAAAAAGTTTGGATGCTTGAGCACAGACTAACCAAAAAGTCTGAATAGGTTGCATTCCAAAGATTCTATGTCCATGGGGTGTCTAGAGTTCAGAATGCACGTTTCCATGTGTAACAGGCCAACCCACAGGAGCCCCCCGTGGGGAAGAGCTACAGAGGCTACAGTAGTGGCCCAAATTCTGTGTTATGGAAGCAGGAGGTACAGATAGAAGGAGAACTACAGGAGAAAGAAATGTGCCCTCTGTCATGCTAGGGCCCCTCAAGCATGAAGGATACCAGGAGAAGATGTCAGACAGGCCTTCCCTGGGGTTGGCATGTGCCCGCTGTAGTAGTCTGTTCTTGCACTGCTATAAAGAACTACCTGAGACTGGGTAACTTATGAAGGAAAGTGGTTGAATTGACTCACCGTTCTGCAGGCTGTACAGGAAGCGTGGCTGGGGAGAGGGGCGGCAGGAAACTTACAATTACGGCAGAAGAGTGAAGGGGAAGCAAGCACCTTCTTCACATGGCAGAGCAGGAGGAAGAGAATGAAGTTGGGGACGGGTGGTGCTACGCACTTTTAAACAACCAGGTCTTGGGAGACAGCACCAGGGGATGGTACTTAACCATTAGAAACCACCCCATGATCCATTCACCTCCCGCCAGGCCCCACCTCCAACACTGGGGAATTACAATTCAACATGAAAGTTGGGTGGGGACACAGAGCCGAACCACATCACCCACCTCTCCGCATTCTGAGCACACTGCTTCCCTTATTCAAACTCTCCAGGCATCCTGGTCCTTCCTGCGGTGCTCCAGACACACTGAAGGACCCCCATCTGTCCTGTCCTCCCTGCTCAAAGTGCCCCATGCTTCCAAATCCAACTGTTCCCTCCGATAATAAAACCTCAAATTTTCTCATTGCCGGCCAGCTCCGTTCAGAGTTGAGGGAGGGAAGAAACTGCAAACTCATACTAATCTCCTGCCAGTTTGTCTTAAAAGTTTTTAGAGACTCCTCTTACAACAGGTGCAACGAGTAAATTGATGGTTTCAGGCAAGGAAACAGAGCAGAGAGGAAGCCTGAAGGCAAAGTTGGGGGAACGATGTGGAGGCGACAGATAGTTGGAGAGAAGGTCACTGAGGAGTGGGCACCTTCACTGCCGCCTCCCTCAGCGGGGTCCTGCTTTCCCAGCCCCTCTCCCTCCAAATCCCAGGATTCTCTCAGGGCCAGGGCCAGGGATTTCCTTCCACTGGTTCTGGGGGTGTCCGTGTGGTATTAAGGAGCCACAAGTGACAGGGGAGATGGGATAGGGGTGTGTGGGGGCTCCCCTAAGGCTCCTGGGACTTACTGGATTTATGAGAATTTACGAACTAGGCATCTATAACCCTGGGAGTCTCTGGAGTCATATTTTTAAGATTTTTTTGCCTCAGAAAAATCAAATATTTTATAGGCTGCAATGTTGCTGCTTTTTTTCTTTTCTTTAAATCATCAGTTTAAAAATAAATTACATTCAAGTTTTCATTCCTGGCAGGGTGCAGGGTTCAGCTGCCTACCTTCGACTTTAACAGATTATTTCATTGCACTCAATTTTTCTATAAAACAGAAAACCTTCCTAGGTTGTTGCAACCACAAAGGGGAGGGAGGTAAAGGATTCTTAACACACCGCAGAGCGGCACAGGTCCGTATCGTTAGCCAAGCTGGATCCTGGCAACCACCTAGGACGGCCAATGGAGGGTTTTCTATTTTACAAATGAAGAAAATGAGGCTTTCCGTCCCGACTGCTCATCCAGGGCCCTGGTTCCCAGGACAGCAGGCCACGCTGGCCTAGGGTATTATCTGCACGTCTCCATAACCCCCCTCGCGTGGTTGACAGAGAGTTTGTCTGATCAAAGCATTTTTAGTGGAAAACCACACCCACCAGGGGGGTATTTTCACACACCCAAACTTCGGAATCCATTTTTTTTTTCCCAGAAAGGACTTTTCTAGTACAAAATAACATTTTACGGCCGACTGCGGGTCTGGGCAGAATCAACTCTGTGATATCTCGGTTTCTGAACAGACCTTGGCAAACCCCAAGAGGAGTCCAGGCGAGAGGAATGGTCCTGTGTGGACAGCGACGCCCCGGGCAGTGCCGGAGCTGAGCTTCCGAGGCGGACCCTGTTGCCCTGGATCTCACCCAGGGTCTAGCCCTGCTGGCGGACCTGTGAGGTGTTCCTGAGTTGGGTTCAGATGTCCCCCCAGACCAGCCCTCTTACAAGGCAAAGCCTGTCCCAATGCTGGCCCGTACCTGTGGTCACAGGACCTGAGCTTTAGGGGATTTTGCAATTTCAGATGAGGAAGCTGATTAATGAGTGGCTCAGAACACGGAGGACGCTGGGAGCAGAGCCAGGCAAGGCAACCTGCAGCCCGTTCCTGCCCCACCAGATGGTCATATGGCCTGCGGGCTCGGGGCTGCACGTGATCACACGCAGTACACACACACCACACACACACCACACACACCACACACACCACACCACCCACACACACACCCACAACCACACACACACCCCACACACCACACCACACACACCACACACCACACATACACCCCACACACACACCCCACACACATCACACCACACACACACCACACACACACCACACCCACACACCACACACACACCACACATACAACACACACCACACACCACACCACACACACCCCACACCACCACCACCACAACACACACAACACACAACACACACACCACACCACACACACCAACACCACACCACACCCACACACACCACTCACACACACACACCACACCACAACACCACACACCACACATACCACACACACACCCCACACACACACCCCACACACACACCCCACACACATCACACCACACACACACCACACATACACCACACATACCACACACACCACACACACACCACACACACACCACACATGACACCACACACACACCACACACTGCACACACACCACACACACAACACACACACCACACCAAACACCACACACACTGAACACCACACACACACCCCACACACACACCCCACACACATACCACACACACACCACACGACACACACACAGCACACCACACACGCCACAGACCACACACACCCACACACCGCACACGCACCACACACACACACACCACACACCACACACACCACACACACAACTACACACACCACACACACCACACAAACACCACACACACACACACCACACATACCACACATACACACATCCACACACAACACCACCACACCACACAACACACCACACACACACATACACACACACCACACACCACCACACACACCACCACACCACACACACCACAACACCACACCAACACCCACACCACACACCACATACCCCACACAGCACACACCACACCACACACACACACACACCTACACACACACCACACACACCCACATACCACACACACAACACACACCACACACCCCACCACACACCCACACACAACACCACACCACACACACCAACACCACACACCCACACCACACACACCCACACACACCACACACACACAACCACACACCACACCACCACCACACCACCAACACCACACACCACACCACACACACCCACCACACCACACACAACCACACACCCACACCACACCACACCACACACACCACACACCGCCACACACCACACAACACACCACACACCGCACACACACCACACACCCCACACACCGCACACGCACCACACACCACACCACACACGCACCACCCACACACCAACACACACACAACTACCACACACCACACACCACACACACCACACACACACCACACACACACACAGCACACACACACACACCCACACCACACACCAACACACCACACACACACAACCACACACAACACACCCCACACACACACACACATACACACACACCACACACCACACACACCACACACACATACCCCACACACAGCACACACCACACACACATACCCCATACACAGCACACACCACACACACACACACCCCACACACCACACACACACCACACACACAACTACACACACCACACACACCAAACACCACACACACCACACCACACACACACACACACACCAACCACACACACCACACACCACACACACACACCCAACACACCACACCCACACACACCACACCCACACACCACACCCACACACACCACCACACACAACACCACACACCACACACACCACCACCCCACACACCCCACACACACACACACACACACCACACCCCACACACCACCACACACACACCACCACACCACACACACACCACACACACACCGCACACACACACCACACCACACACACACCACACACCACCACACCACCACACACACCACACACACCAACACACACACACCAACACACCACACCACCACACACCACCACACACCACACACGCCACACACACACCACACTCACACACCACACACCCACACAGCACACACACCACACCACACCACACACACACCACACACACACAACACACCACACACACACCACACCCACACCACACACACACCACCACACACCACACACACACCACACATATCACACACACCACACACACCGCACACCACACACACACACCACACACGCACCCTACACACACACCACACACACACCACACCCACACACCACACAACACACCCAACACACACACACACACCCACACACCACACACACCCCACACAACACACCCCACACACCACACCACACCCACCACACACACACCACACACACCACACACAACCACACACACACCACCACACTGCACACCACAACACCACACACACCCAACACCACACACCATACCACACACACACAACACACACACCACACATACCACACAACACCACCACCACACACACCACACACACACCACCACACACCACACACCGCACACACATCACACCACACACCACACACACACACACACACACAACACCACACACACTGCACACCACACACACACCACACACACCCACACACCACACACATACCACACACACACACACACACACACCGCACACCACACACGCCACAGACCACACACACCCACACACCGCACACACCACACACACCACACACCGCACACACACCACACACCACACACACAACTACACACACCACACACACACACACACCACACCACACACCCACCACACACACACCACCACACACACACCAACCACACACACACACCACAACCACACACACATACCCCACACACAGCACACACCCCACACACACCACACCACACACCACACACTACACACACACCACACACACCCACATACCACACACACACCACACACCACACACACCACACACACAACTACACACACCACACACACCACACCACACAAACACCACACACACACCACACTCACATCACACACACACACACCACACACACCAACCACACACACACCACACACCATACACACATACCCCACACACAGCACACACCACACCACACACCACACACCCCACACACACTACACACACCACACACACCACACCACACACACACACCACCACACACACACACACACACGCCACAGACCACACACCCACGCACCACACACCGCACACACACCACACACACACCGTACACACACCACACACACCGCACACACACCACACACCACACATACCACACACCACAACCGCACACACACTACACACCACACACACTACACACCACACACACACCACACACCACGCACACACTACACACACACCACACACACCACACACACCCACACACCACACACACACCACACACACCACACCCACACACCGCACACCACACACACCACACACGCCACAAACCACACACACCACACACCACACACCACACACATGCCCACACACCACACAACAACACACCACAACACACCACACACACACCACACACGCCACACACGCCACAGACCACACACATCCACACACCACACACCACACACACTACACACCACACACACCACACACACCACACACACACCACACACACATCCCACACCACACACACACAGTGCACACACCGCACACATCACACACACACTTACCACACCACACACACAAACGTACCACGAATGCACACGTTCAGACACACAAACACCTCCCACACAAACACATACACCACACACACACATAAACTTACCACAGACGCACACAGGCAGACACACCACGCACCACCCACACACCACACAGAAACACATATACATCACACACACAAACGTATCATAGATGCACACATGCAGACATACCCCATGCAAGCATACACCACACACACATCACACCATACACATACCGCACACACATACTTATACACACATACACACCACACACCCATATACACAGACACCACACACACCACACACACATACACACACACACACACACACCACATATACATACAAACAGTTGCACACATACATACACACAGACACACGAGTACACACACTACACAAACACACACACACACAAACATGACCCCTAGCCAAGCCCAACTTTGCATTGGTCACTAACAATTTTTCTGGTTCTACCAATATTTACTGTTCCAATCAGGGGAGTGTCTGCGTTTTTCTATTTCAAAGTTGTAGGTCCAGTCTTACTGACATGCTGAAACAATTAGCTCTGCTTTTATTTCTAGGTTTCAGACCCATCGTAAGGCCATGGTCGATTTCTCTTACTCCCCAAGGGACACTGTCAAGAGAGATTGTTGTCACATAAGGGCCTTTTTTCAATGATTATTTTTGCATCTGAAAGAGGTAACCCACCATTGCCTGCCAGAAATGAGGGAAACAGACCGTGTCCTGAACTACTTCCCACATACAAATCACTGCTTGTTTCACAGGACATCTCAGTGCCAATGACTCCCTCGCAGCCCATTACTCCCCCAGCATCTTCCGAAGGCTTGCATTTTCTCCATGAGCCATTACCTCTTGAAAAACTTTCACAAAGAAGACATGAGGGCTTAAGTGGCATGGAAAGTGGATTTCACACAGTGAATGTATTTGAAAAGATCTTCAGGGGCTCCCAAATCCCTCTCTCAGGGAGCAACTGAAACTTCACACCACTCACAGCAACACTCTCTTTAGGTGAATTCAATTCTTGTCATGGTGGGTCCAGGCAAAACAAACCCAAGTGACTGTAAGTTGCTGTCTTTAAAACAACGGAACCTTATACCCAGACAGGACCTCACGGAGAATTCTTGAGCGTGTATACAGGCAAAAATCCCAAACTGGTGTATGCACTTACTGAGATTTCTGAAATAGGAAAAATCTACTCATACTCCCTATGAGGCATAAGCCCTCCTCTTGTCCCCATTGCCGGCAGGCCACATTGTCTCGTGTTCTCCTAGGACAATGCTCAGATTTGACCTGTTGTCACTGTGGGGTGGCCTGCAGTGGAAATTCCTAACATGAATATGATTCATTCAACACAGAAACTCTGGAGAGCTACAGTCTTCGTCCGAAACGGTCTAAAGGTGAAGGTGAATCAGGGCATGGCTCCCAGGAATTATTGTCAACTTGACTTGACAAAACTTGAAAAGGTTGAAAATGGCGCCAGCAGGCACAGGTAAGCCCTTTGAGTTAAATCATCTTTTTTTCCCCTCAGTACTTTTATGTTGTGTGTGATGCCAGTGAAAAACGTGATATTCAATACTGCTTCAAAAAAATTATAAGGGACTGGCTCTGGCAACAGAAAGCTGGCAGAAGTCACAGATTTCAGGAATAAATGTAAACATCTGTCCAATGCATCCCATCTTCCATATGGATGAGTTAGAGCACGTTCCGAAATTTATACCTTTTTTTTGTATTAGTATATGAAAGAAATGCAATTAAAAGCTAAAAATAAGAAAACATCTACTTTTAAAACACAAAGACATTTACAAAGCCAGCTGCACCTGTCAGAGTGTAGGGCAAGCGTGGGCATTAAGCTCATCTGTCCATTGTCAGCAATCTATTGGGAACTTATTGTAAACAAGAAATGGGTTAGATAGTAAAGATGCCAGATAAGTCTTGAAACACCTGATCTCCATCCTCAAGCAGCTTATGCTATAGTTGACTGTCAGGAATCAGGAAAAACACACTTGTTCTTGTTACCCAAGAGGAGCGATTTAGCAGCCTCCTGAATAGCTTTGCAGAAGGTAGGTGTTTTATTCTACCTTATAAACTGTGAGTCCAAGGCCAGGTGTGGTGGCTCACACCTGTAATCCCAGCACTTTGGGAGGCCGAGACAGGTGGATCACCTGAGGTCAGGAGTTCAAGACCAGCCTGGCCAATATGACAAAACCCCGTCTCTACTAAATATCCAAAAATTAGCCTGTCGTGGTGGCGGGCACCTGTAGTCTCAGCTACTCAGGAGGCTAAGGCAGAAGAATCACTTGAACCCAGGAGGCAGAGGTTGCAGTGAGCCAAGATTGCGCCACTGCACTCCAGCCTGGGCAACAGAGCAAGACTCCATCTTAAGAAAAATAAAAAGTAAAATAAACTGCAAGTCCAACACTCTTGCTCGGTCATTCCATTCTGACTGCATAGACGCTCTAAAAGTATAGACAGTTTCCACTTCAATCCTTCTCTACTTTCCTTTAACATCAACACCATTTAGTCAGAATGACAAGTGGTCAGAACACCGAAGAGTAGAAAGAACACTCCGGTGCTCGCCCTCACTCCTCTGGATTAGTGATGTCCACCTATGTGGGCTGCTCTTCTTCCCCAGGCAGGGTCTGTGCTTCTTCCTTAAGCCCCAGTGCCCTCATGCAATCCAGTGCCTCCCTGGGATTCTTTGCTCCGTGTCTGTCTCCATGCTAGGCCTCTAGGAGGACGAGCTGTGGTTACTCAACCTGGATCTCGAGGCCCCAGCTCAGTGCCCAACACATATCAACATTCAAAATCATACTGCTGAATGAATGAGTGAACAGATGGTACATCAACCTATTTGCTATTATTCTTCACAAGGGCATTGCATAGAGCTCTCGGGTTCAAGATTTAGCCACTGTCATATACCCACTGCTGATGAACTTGAAGGCATCACTTCCCTCCACTCCTGTACCAGCCTGCCAGCAGCTGAACTTGGTGCAGGATGGGTCACTGCCATATCAGAGATGCCAGCTGGCCTCCCCTGTCTCTCTGGTCATCACGCAGGGCAGGAGGAATCCATCAGCGCCTGGTGCCACGTGCCTCTCATTAGAAGGCTGAGCCCATCTACCACCCAGTCACTGCTGCCTTTATTCACTCATTCCTTTAAAACAAATGAATTCCTATGATATGTCTGGCATCATGCTGGGTGCTGTGGTGATTACAGAGGGAAATAAGATATACTGCCAGTCCTCAAGGAGTTTGCAGTCCAGTAGGGGAAAAACACATCTAGATCCTGTAAACCAAAAATAAAATCCTAAGCTCCCCCACCCCCACCCAACCATCTAAACGGACTTCCTCCTCAGCCAGGGCAGTCTTAAAACTTAACCTGAAAGCCTGGTTCAGGCCATGAAGGACGTGGGGGTCGGACATGCCTGATTATGTTTACTCTCCAGCGTTAACGTCAACACAGACTTTAAGAAACATTTCACAGCCTGTTCTCCCTGAAGCCTGACAGCTAAAAGTTTCATCTGCATGATCAAGCTTTGGTCTTCACAGTGTCTTTTCGCAGCCCAAACGTTCCCTTTCTATTGATCCCAGATCTTCAGACAAACTCAACCAATTGTCAACCAGAAAATGTTTAAATTCACCCACAGCCTGGAAGCCCCCTACTCTGAGTTGCCCCACCTTTCTGAACCAAACCAATGTATTTCTTAAATGTGCTTGATCGGTGTCTCATGCTTCCCTAAAATGTATAAAACCAAGCTGCACCCCGACCACCCTGGGCACATGTCAGGACTTCCTGAGGCCGTGTCACGGGTGTGCGTTCTCAACCTTGGCAAGATAAAGTTTCTAAATTAACTGAGACCTGTCTCAGATTTTCTGGGTCTACAACCCTGCTGTACCAGCAGAGTCAGGAGACAGCCAGAGAAAGAGGTTCACGGGGACGAAGCACTCCCAGCAGTGCCAAGTCACCTTCTACAGCTCGACTCACTCAACCATCCAAGACCACTTGGCTTTTTTTTTTCCTGCACAAGCTGTGCTTTGAAGTGTGTGGGGTCTTAAAAATCCTGCCCATTCTATTTTGATCAGGCTTCTGTCATCTGCATTGCCATCCTGGGATAAGCTGTCAGTCACTGTCTCCCTGAAATGCACGTGGAAATGCACAGGCTAATCTAGGGACAGCTGGATACATGACTAATAGTAACGAGGAGCTCATGAGAGCCTGTGAGTTGAGATGCGGTGGAGATGGACTGGTCGTTAGCGTTCCCCAGGTTTATAACCTTCCTTTCCGCACCCCTCATGCCTTCCTGTGGTTGTCAGCATCCTGGATTTTCCTGATCAGGAGGCAAAGAGAATGGGGGCTTTCCCCAGGGCTTGACACGGCGGCTGGACCCACACTGCAGGATGTCCCGCCCCGCACCAGCAGCCCCACCCCAGCCCCAGCCACAACACTCTTGGCCCCCAGCTGTATCCTGAATTTGCAGGAAGCAGGAAGTTCAATATAAGAGGAGAAGAGCCTGTGGGTTCTTTAGAATGCAGATTCCCAGGCCCACCCTCAGAGATTCTGATCCATTTTGTCCAGGCTGGGGCCCAGGCATCAGCATTTTTAACACTCCCCGGCAGATACTCCCAGGCATCCAGAGTCAGGAGTCCCTACTCTGCTGAAGGACTTTCTAAACGGGGGACTCGGAGCGCTCGACAGTTTTCTCCTCCTGGGCTCTGCTTTTTCAGGGCTCTGTAGCACGTTCCTACAAACATCTTTACTCAGAACACTGACTTTTTCTGAAATTTTTGAAATAATTTAGCTTATTTCACAGGAGAAGCCACTATTTCTTTTCCAAAACCATTTAGTAAAATGGCTGTTTTTCATATCCACCAATTTCTAAGGTGAAATTTTTTGTAAAACAGACACACACGCTAGTCACATAACACCAGCCAAGGTTGTTTGTGTGCCTAGTGACATTCTCAGCATCCGTAAAGCAATGAGCGTGCACAGGCTCTTCCCAGGTGTGGGCTCCACTGCAGGGTGGAGGAAGGGGGTCTGCTCCACACTGAGGGGCCTGGTTTGGACACCAACAGGCTAAGCTCCCACATATCCCACAAACACCCGGCCCAGGGATCAGCCCTCCCAATTCTACAAAGAGTCAAGACACGGACCAGCACAGCCTCGGGGGCAGGTCCAAGACACGGCTGTGCCTTCCATGGCAGGAGCTTTTGGAACACAGAGCACGTCATCCCTGGTACGGACTGAATTGCATCTTCTCTCCCTAGATTCATACGTTGACACCCTAGCCCCCAGTGTGTCTGGGGTTGGAGTAAGGAGGTCATTAAGGTTAAATGGTGCCCTGAGGGCGGAGCCCTCATGATAAGATGAGGCCCTCATGAGAAGAGAAGGGAGAAGCTCTCCTTTCTTTTCCATGTGAGGACACAGTGAGAAGGCGGCCACCCGCAAGCCAGGAGGAGGGCCCTGGGTCTTATGCTGCCGGGCTCCAGCACCGTGAGCAAGTTCACTTAGGTTGTTTAAGCCCCCACTGTGTGGTTTTTGTTACGGCAGCCAGAGCACACTAAGATGCACCTCAGCCATACTCTTCTCTCCCTAGCAATGCTTCTGTTTTGCTGTGTAGTGAAGGTAAGCCACAGGCGGGTAATGAACGCTTTCCCAGGTCTGGCTCCAGTACTTTTCTGGTGTTATCACCCCAACCCCATCTTCAAAACCCAACGTCAGGCCAAGCTGACCCACACAGTGGGTCAATTCATGGATGGACCCAGACATGTGGGAAGTCCTGGTACATTTTGTGTCTTTTCCAGCAATGCAGAGGGGCGAGAGGGGTGCAGCCACACCCAGGGGGCCCTCAGCTCCTGGAGTGCTAGCACTTAGCCCGCAGGCTGCTCACTGCCCTGAGCGCTCTCTCTGCTTTCTCCTTGAGGTGGATGGTGGCAGCAGAAAGTTGTCTACGTGCGGTAGGTTCCTAGTGAGAAGGGTCTTGGACATCACCCTCTCCTCTGTGGAGTTCAGGTTTCCATTAGAGTTGTACATTGCTTTCTAGGTCCCTGACGTCTTCAATCGTTTTGTTTTATTTCGTTATCCAGCATTTGTTGAGAGGATGCTGTCCGGGATGCCAGGTGCAGGCTTGGGCAAGGCAGAGCGAGTCCCTATCTCTTGGAACCTGGGGTCCAGTGGTCAACACAAGAATGAAATACATGCAGGTGGACAAGCAAAGCGGAATAACCTGTAGAAAGAAGGCTTTCCGTCTTCCTAAGGTTTTATCCAAAGCAAGCCCTAATGCTGGCGTGATCATAATCATGGTCGGTTCTGAAGCACACGCAGATCTACCTTATCTTCCAAAGGCTGTTCTTGCAAGGCTGGCAAAGCCAACGTTCCCCATCATACTTGAAAGCTCCTTGCAATGAGATCTGAGCTGTGGAAGTCACAGTGCAGAGGCAGGTGCTGTTGAAGGCTGTGAAACCTGAGTCATTCAAAGAAGGAGACACAGGGAGAAGTGTCCCAGTTCAACCTTGGTGGATGGGAACTGGGTTTGAGGAGGACGCCAGCCGTGGCCCTGGGTGGGCCGGTCACCGAGGAGACACACACGAGCCCTGTGTACCACTGGGCACGGAAGTTTTCATCTTTTCCTGAAAACAATTGCTGGAGGTGAGCGCTGGTTCCTTCGGCTCTGAACTCCTCTTTTTCTGCCTTATCTTTACTTCTTCAGTGCAGTATTATTTGTCAGATGCAGGCAGGAAGAATAGACATTTAGACACACTTCACACTCAGCTGTGAGCCTGGCGCTCCTCCTAAACACGCTATTCAAAGTGCTTGGCTGCCTGTCTCTGGCCCACACCTGTCAGCGCTGAGAAGCGCCACTGTGTTCACGTCAACTCAGGCACTTCTCAGAGGGAATCTAGACCAGGCTGGGGCTGAGACAGGTGGGCGATCCTCATCCCACCGCCTCCCACTGAGACGTAACGTTGTGTGGAACAAGGAGGACTGGCTCAAAGCCACAGAGCTGGTTACAGGCGAAGCTGGAAGCAGAACCTCTAACTTCAGGCTCACGTCATGCCCATAGAGTGCATTTTTTTCTGTTAAAATTTTAGAACTTTTTTCATCTAATTTAATCATTTCTGATATATTTGGGCTTGTGCCTACCATTTCACTATTTGTTTTCCATTTGTCCACTATTTTCTGTACCATTTTTTCTCCTTTCTTGCCTTCTTGAGGATTTTCAAGTATTTCTTATGACCATTTTGATAGATAGTAGGTAGGTAGGTAGGTAGGTAGGTAGATAGATAGATAGATAGATACATGGATGGATGGATGGGATGAATAGATAGATAGATAGTTAGATAGATAGACAGACAGACAGACAGACAGACAGACAGATAGATAGATAGATAATGGAAGGATGAGAGAGAGATAAATGCATGGATGAATGGATGGATAGATAGATAGATGCATAGATGGATGAGTGGATGGACGGATGGATGGATGGATGAGATAGATGGCTAGATAAATAGATGAATGTATGAGATAGATGATAGATAGAAGATAGATAGATAGATACATGGATGGATGGATGAGATAGATGATAGATAGATAGACAGATAGATAGATAGATGATAGATAGATAGATAGATAGATAGATAGATAGATAATGGAAGGATGAGAGAGAGATAGATGCATGGATGAATGGATGGATAGACAGATAGATAGATGCATAGATGGATGAGTGGATGGATGGATGGATGGATGGATGAGATAGATGGCTAGATAAATAGATGAATGTATGAGATAGATGATAGATAGATAGACAGAAGATAGATAGATAGATAGATAGAATAGATGGCTAGGTAGAGGAATGGATGAGATAGATAGATAGATAGATAGATAGATAGATAGATAGATAGATAGATAGATAGATAGATAGATAGATGCATAGATGGATGAGTGGATGGATGGATGGATGGATGAGATAGATGGCTAGATAGATAGATGAATGGATGAGATAGATGATAAATAGATAGATAGATGAGTAGATGGATGGATGAGATAGATGGCTAGATAGATAGATGAATGGATGAGATAGATGATAGATAGATACATAGATTAGATAGATAGGATGGATGGCTAGATAGATAGATGAATGGATGAGATAGATGGTAGATAGATAGACAGATAGATAGATGACAGATAGATAGATAGATAGATAGATAGATAGATAGATAGATATACATGTCTTCTATTGATCCTCTCTCTCTGGAGAACCCTGCCTAATACACCCACGTTGTCACCAGTTTCCTCTTTGTGTTTTTTCCTGTCTCTGGCCTGCACCTGCCAGTGCTGGCGAGTGCCACTGTGCTCACAGCAACTTGGGGGCTTCTCAGTGGGAGGCACTGGCCCCGCTGGCTAATGCTTTTGCCATTGCCTATGAATCTGTAAACACAATTGTACCTTCAGCCAACCCTACTTTTGCATGAAGCATTTCATGGCATACTGCCCCCAGGAGGATTTTCCTTCAGCATTGTCTTTGAGGGTCACCTGCTGTGTGGCAGTACCTTGGCCCCCACTTCTGGCTTATGTATCCTACAGCCAGACCCTCTGCCAACTGGGCCTGCCCTCCCCTTCTCCATTCGCTGACCAGGGAAACCCCTGTGGCCACAGGTGTGGCAGAGGGAGGGCTAGTGAAGGAGCCGGGCAGGTTCTCTTAAGTCTGAGCTATGTGTCTTCCAGGTGGCTCACGCCAGCTCTCCCATGTGAAAACTTCCACTCTACAATGGAATTCTGTTGCACATATCCAATTTTATGGTTCAGGTCACATGGTCACTTGGTGATTTTCTCTGTTTGGGGTTGCAGCACTCCCTTTGCTATAAAACATGTCTCCTTTGGAGGTGATGTGATGTGAACACCACAGTGACTGGTGAGTGAGCTCTTCTGCAAATCCCGGAACAGCAGTGCTGGCAGAGGTGCTGAGGCCAAGGACGACACATCGATTTGTCCCTGTGAGGATGAAGGGCTGTCCCCTCCACAATGGGAGGGGCTCAGCATAATTCATCTGCCACCAGGTCGTCAGCTTGTCCCACCAGGAAAACGTTGGTGACTCAGCATTTGTCCAAGGCCTGGCGTTCAGTGGATTTGGCAGGCAGAGTGGCTGTGGTGAGCTCAAGCACAGCCTCCAACATTCCACACATGTAAACTGCTCGGGGCTTCATTATTAAAAAAAAATTTTTTTTAATTTTTTTTTGAGACAGAGCCTCACTCTGTCACTTAGGTTGGAGTGCAGTGGTGTGATCAGAACTCACTGCAGCCTCGAACTCCTAGGCTCAAGTAATCCTCCTGCCTTGGTCTCCCAAAGTGCTGGGATTATAGGCATGAGTCACCACCCCTGGCCTGGTTTTCCTTATTGATTGGAAGAGAAAAGAAGGTATTTTCTAGGCAATAGCTACATGTCAGGTCCTGGGGCTGATACTTCACACCTTCCTGTGAAGATAACACATCCGGAGCCACAGGTGGGTTCCAATGTCACCAGGAGATCACGTCTGTGAAGAAAGAGCCGCTGGCACACCCTAAGATCCACCTGACTTTTGCACCCACTAAAAAGGGGTGCTACCTGAGCTTACGATGTAGATCCCCACCCCAGCGTTTCTCAGGCCTTTCCTGCTGCCCCAGCTTTATGCAGTTTCCCCTGGGGTGCAGTGTGGGGCTTGGTGAACGGCTTTGGCAGAGGTGTGATGTGGAGGGCAGATCCAGGGCTTCCACCACAGGCTGGATGTTTCTGCCCCCTGCTCACACACATATGTCAAATTTTCTTCCTTACATGCGTATCTCTTAGGAGGCTACCCACCTAATTCATTTCGTAACCCTGTGACCAGCCAGCCACTGCCACAGATCCTCACCAGTCGGACCACCAGTCCTTCCCATTTTGATGGGGAAGTTGCACCCCCTTGTCTCTGATTGGCATCGTCCATGCCAGGATTCTTCTTAGAAAGACAGAGGTCCCCCAGCCCTCACGCGGACTGTCACTCTCTGAGCCCAGGCTTCGATGTGCCAGCCTAGAAGACTATCAGCAGGTGCCACTCCAGAGGCTCCAGTCAACACACCTAACCACAGGTGCCACTCCAGAGGCCCCAGTCAACACACCTAACCACAGGTGCCACTCCAGAGGCCCCAGTCAACACACCTAACCACAGGTGCCACTCCAGAGGCCCCAGTCAACACACCTAACCACAGGTGCCACTCCAGAGGCTCCAGTCAACACACCTAACCACAGGTGCCACTCCAGAGGCTCCAGTCAACACACCTAACCACAGGTGCCACTCCAGAGGCTCCAGTCAACACACCTAACCACAGGTGCCACTCCAGAGGCTCCAGTCAACACACCTAACCACAGGTGCCACTCCAGAGGCCCCAGTCAACACACCTAACCATTGGTTCTCAGCCCTGGCTGCTCATTAGATTCACCTGAGGGATGTATAACGCTCCCAAAGCCCAGCTGGGCATGGTGGCTCACGCCTGTAATCCCAGCACTTTGGGAGGCTGAGGAGGGTGGATCACTTGAGGTCAGGAGTTCAAGACCAGCCTGGCCAACATGGTGAAACCCCCACCTCTACTAAAAATACAAAAATTAGCCAGGTGTGGTGGCATGCACCTGTAGTCCCAGCTACTAGGGAGGCTGAGGCAGGAGGATAGCTTGAACCCAGGAGGTGGAGGTAGCAGTGAGCCAAGATCGTGCCATTCACTCCAGCCTGGGCAACAGAGCAAGACTTCATCTCAAAAAAAAAAAAGAATCCTGATGCCCAAGCCCTGCCCCAGACAATGGAATTGCAAGCGCTGGGGGTGGGACTGAGGCATCTATAGCTTATGCAGCTCCGCAGGGGACTCCACTGAGAGCTAAGGCCCAGCCCCGGCGTCCCGTCCTGCGTCCCGGTGGCTGCCCCATGTCTTGGGATTGGCCCCATGGAGCTTGCACTTCTGCTCCTCTGGTTCCTGCCGACACACATGAGAAGGCCTTGAACCCTTTCCATGGATGGGAAGCCATCTGCCCCACGAGGTCCATCAGGGCTGTGTTGCAGCCTGATTCCTCCCGGCTACTCAACACCTGGTCCCAAGCGGCCCTGGGGAGCTGGTCAGAATGCAGGACCTCAGGCCCCACCCTGCCCAGGCCTAGTTCATGGGAATCTGCATTTCGGTAGAACACTCTGCGGACGTGGGGACTAGGGTGCAGGTTATAGTCTGAGAAGGGAGGCGCTGGTCTCACTCTCACTGTGGGCCTGGTGGGAGGAAGGTGGGTGGGAATGGTAGAGGGAGATGAGGATGGGGATGGCATGAGCCGGTGAGGCCATGGCCTGTCCAGTCATTGAAAGTTTCCATGTAGAGGAGGCCTGGTGTCCTCAAAGAAGCGAGGCTGCCTTGGGTGCAAAGGAGACTCCAGAAACTTGGGTGCTGGAAATCTTCAGCATACATGCTCCAGTGCCTTCACCCCACGTCTTAGGGTCCCACTTTTCACCCACCAGTGCCCTTCTCTCCAAGCAAGGGTCTCCACCCCACACCGGGGCCACTGGGCCGGGTCGTTCTTTGCTGTGGGGCCGCCCTGTGCACTGTAGGATGCTTAGCACCATCCTCGATCTCTGCCCACCAGACACCAGCCATATCCCTCCAGCTGCAACAGCCGAAATACCTCCAGATGCTGCCAAAAGTCCCCTGGGGTGACATCATCCCATTGAGAACTCTGTCGCGCAGCCTGAGACCTGGCCACATGTGGAGCGTTCACCGTCAGCCCAAACAAGCAGAGCTGGGTGCTGGTCTTCGCGGCGCCTTCCCTGGGACTGCAGGTGATGCGGGCTCTGTCAGAGCTGCCCCTCTGGTTCTTACCTGCAGGTCTGGCCATTGAAAATTTTCCTTTTCCAGCCGGGCGCGGTGGCTCAAGCCTGTAATCCCAGCACTTTGGGAGGCCAAGACGGGCGGATCACGAGGTCAGGAGATCGAGACCATCCTGGCTAACACGGTGAAACCCCGTCTCTACTAAAAAAATACAAAAAACTAGCCGGGCGTGGTGGCGGGCGCCTGTAGTCCCAGCTACTCAGGAGGCTGAGGCAGGAGAATAGCGTAAACCCGGGAGGTGGAGCTTGCAGTGAGCTGAGATCACGCCACTGCACCCCAGCCTGGGCAACAGAGCGAGACTCCATCTCAAAAAAAAAAAAAAAAAAATTTCCTTTTCCTATCTGGGTAAGGAGAAGCCAGAAGACCCAAACTCTCTTCAATCACAACCATTGCCATGGCAACGCCAGCTTCCCTCCTGGCATCTCAGCGTCCCCTGCACCTGCACGCCATTCTACACCGACACCAGCAATGCTCTGAGTCACGGAGAGGCCGCCGTGCCCTTGTGTACCCATGGCCCATTTCCCCCTGGCATGGAGGCTATTCCGTCTCCTCCAATATGTGACCAACTTCATCCCTGACTCCACCTGGAGGGTCTGCCTTCTGGGCCACTCCTGTGCCAACTACCTAGAAGTTTCCAACAGAAAACACATCTAGAATGAGGGTCATTGCTGGGGGGAGGGGCATTTGGAAAAGGACCATTATAAAGGTCTGGGCAGGGCCCCGGGGAAGCCTAAGGGATGGTGTGGTGACCTGGGGCTAGTCACAGTGGCACTGTTACCACCTGGGTGAAAGGGGCATCGGGAGTGGCCTCCAGGACCTTAAAGAAGGCTGTCACATGTGGGAGGCTCCCCCAGGCAGAGCTGTGACCTGCAGTCAAGGGAGAGGCAACTTCAGCCAGCCAGAGGCAACTTCCCAGGGACAGAGGGTCTGACCTCTCCGTCCACTCTCCAAGCTCCGGCCAGGGCTCCCCATCAGCTGAACCCAACCAGAAGCCAGAGATCAGGGGCCTGTGTTGTGTCCACACTGGTGAACCCAGGACTGGTGAAGTCAGGGAAGTGGAGAGCCAACCTGGAGGGGCTGGCCCTGTGCACGGTGCTGCCTGCAGGCCTTCCTGAAGTCTAACCCCATTACTGGCAGCTTCGACTGCAGTTCTTCCTTCTGCTGGGGCGCTCTGCTTACCTGTTCAAGGCTGCTGCCTTCTCATACAGACTTAGGTCAGAAGCCGTCTCCCTGGAGGCTTTCCTGACCCTTTACCACCAGCAGTGACTCCCATCCCCTAGCAGGGAAGCCTCATACAGGTAGGAGCTTTGTGCTCCTAACATCAGGAATGGTGCCTGTCATAAAATAAGTGCTCAACAGGTGTGTGTCTGCCTGCCTGCTGACTTCTGTGACTGAATGTATTGACATGTACCTGACCCAAACCTGCATCTTCATGTATTAATTCATTCACCCATGCTTGTATGCCTCCATGCATCTATCCAAGCATACACATATATACATATACATAGGTCTAAGCACTCATGCGCACCTCTATCCATCCATCATCCTTCTATTCCTCCATCCATTGTCCATCTACTCACCCACCCACTCATGCATCCATTCAAGCCCACAGATGTACATCCATATATACACAGATCTAAGCCTTCATGCACACATCCATCCATCATCCTTCTATTCATCCATTGTCCATCTATTCATCCACCCACCCATGCATCCATCCAAACACACATATATACACAGTTCTTAGCATTCGTGCACACATCCATCCACGTGTGCACCTATCCAAGCATACAAATATACATATATACTGATCTAAGCATACATATATACAGACCTAAGTATTCATGCACCCATCCATTCATCATCATCCTCTCCATCCATTGTCCATCTGTTCATCCACCCACCCATGCATCCATCCAAACACACATGTATACACAGATCTTAGCATTCGTGCACACATTGATCCACCCATGATTTCTCTCTCCATCCATCCATTGTCCATCTTTTCATCCACCCACCTATGCATCCATTCAAGCATAGACATATACACAGATTTAAGCATTCATGCACACATCCATTCATCATCCTTCTATCCATCCATAGTCCATCTATTCATCCACCCACCCATGCATCCATCCAAGCACACACATGTACATCCATATATACACAGATCTAAGCATTCATGCACACATCCATCATCCTTCTATTCATCCATTGTCCATCTATTCATCCACCCACCCATGCATCCATCCAAACACACATGTATACACAGTTCTTAGCATTTGTGCACACATCCATCCACGTGTGCATCTATCCAAGCATACAAACACATATACTGATCTAAGCATACATATATACAGACCTAAGTATTCATGCACACATCCATTCATCATCTTTCTCTCCATCTGTCTGTTGTTCATCTATTCATTCACCCACCCATGCATTCACCCAAGCTACATATAGACATTCATATATGCACAGATCTAAGCATTCATGCACACATCTATGCAGGTGTTCAGCCATCTGAGCATCCATCCACCCATCCATCACCCATGCATCCATGAATCCGTCAATCCATTAACCTGCCCATTTAAGATAAATTAGTAAGTTCTCCTATTTCTTTCAGCACCAGCATCCTCCCATCAGATGCCTGTGGCTTGTAACATTAACCTCCTCTTTAACTTCCCCTGGCTTCTTCTCCCAGAGGCTCATACAGAAACACACAGAGTGGCACCGAGCTGCAAATGCTGAGACTGAGAAAGCCTTGCCGCCTGTTGAGGTCTGCGCAGATCGCCTCCTCACCCGGGGCAAAGCAGCTCCCTGGCCAGAGAGGCTGAGGGGAGCATCCTCACATCATCCCCCAGGGGCGGGCAGGCAGGGCAACCCTTGCAGGCCACAGTAGTGTTTCTTATTTGCCCTTCAGTTAAAGCAGAGATTAGAACACAGAGAACTTTAGTGCATATTCCTTGGTTTTCATTTTGTTTATTTAAAGACAGTTCTTTTCCTTTCTCCGTGAGGCAGCTAAGTAGATTTAACAGTGATTTATTAAAGCTCTGTCTGCAGATCATCAAATCAGTCAGTGGAAAGGTTTACATTGAGTCAAATCACTAGATATTTCCTCCACAGAGTGATAAATTCCCAATGGTGAGCAGCTTTTCCACTGAAGCAAATGCTTGTTTTCATGTTCTGCAACACTAGCACCGTAGCAATGCACTATTGTGTGATATATTAATTACAGCCTGCAAACATCATAACTCAGCTGAAGAAGCCTTGCAGGATTTTTCAAAGAGGGTTTTACCTTTTCGGTTTTGTGCCATTTCATACACCATTGTCTTTTCTTTTCTACAGCACAAGGCCAGCGTATTAAACCAACCTGTCAAGCAGGACAAACAACGGCATTTGTTGTGAGCACGGGTTGGTATCATTTTTTACCGTGCAGCCTATGCACATAATTACATCAGGTCCATGTGCCTGATCACAGCATCTCTTACAAAGATCAATCTAAGTTGCAAAATAAGACAAAGGAATATTTCTTTTTTTTTTTTTTTTTTTTTTTTTTTTGAGACGGAGTCTCGCTCTGTCGCCCAGGCTGGAGTGCAGTGGCCGGATCTCAGCTCACTGCAAGCTCCGCCTCCCGGGTTTACGCCATTCTCCTGCCTCAGCCTCCCGAGTAGCTGGGACTACAGGCGCCCGCCACCTCGCCCGCTAGTTTTTTTTTTTTTTTTTATTTTTAGTAGAGACGGGGTTTCACCATGTTAGCCAGGATGGTCTCGATCTCCTGACCTCGTGATCCGCCCGTCTCGGCCTCCCAAAGTGCTGGGATTACAGGCTTGAGCCACCGCGCCCGGCCGGAATATTTCTAAAGTAATAAAGGACTATGCATTTTCCTAAGCCACAATTCTGAGATTTTCACCGAGTAAGCCTCAGAGGCTGTATGTGGTTTGTAGGTGGGATTAGGTTCATCAGCCTCAGAGGCTGTACGTGGTTTCAGCCAGAATAAGACACTCGTGTCCAGTTCCCACTGGTGCTAAACCAGCTCGTGCACGGGATTCCACAGGACACACATGCACACACACAGACACATACACATGCACACACACATGCACACACACACATGCACACACACATACACATGCACACACACATGCACACACACATGCACACACACACATACACACATACACACACGCAGACACATACACACATGCACACACACATGCACACACACGCACACACACGCAGACACATACACACACATGCACACACAGACACATACACGCACACACTGACACACACACACACGCATGCACACACATGCACACACACAGGCACATACACGCACACACGCACAGACACACGCATACATATGCACACAAATGCACACACGCAGACACATACACGCACACAGACACACGCATACATATGCACACACGCAGACACACACACATGCACACACATACACACACATACGTGCACACACATAAGGAAAGCTGCCTCTGGTGACCCACACCTCCTTCCCAGAAGTACTACATCGCTGAGCTCTGATCTCACTTGCGAATTCTAATAAGAGATGACATCTCCTAGATGGGAAGGCAGCATGTGACCATGAGGTGACACAGCACCTGGGCTGCATGGGAGAGGTGTAGGGAACACAGGAAGCGGACGGTTTCTTCACCCTTCGGCAATCAGCAAAGGACAGCTCGGGTGTCAACAGACAACTGATGCTCAGGGTCACCTAGCACAAGACCGTCACACGTTCCCTGATGGATCGTGCTGGGCAACTTTTGACCAAAATACTTAGGTCAGTTCCGCTGACTCTCAAGCCTCAGGCAGAGGGGCTTCTGGTTACAGCTGCCGCTGACAGTGCAGGACCACCCCAGCCAACAGGGCAGCCTGCCCCCACGCTTACCTGCCTAGCCCCATCGCAGGAGGACACAGCCAACAGGAAGAGCCTCAGCACCACCCCAGAGGGAACCCTGTTCCAGGAGCGGACCCGGCACCCAATACTTTAATAATGCTACCAGTGTTACCAGCTGGACTTCTGGGGCCCCTGCCCAGGCTCCCTCAGTCTGGCTTGGGGACTTTTCAAAGAGACAGTCACTTTAGATGAGAGGCAGGACGAGGGTGCCTTTCAACATTGTGCGGCAACATGGTGCTTAAAGTGCCGTTTTAACCTTGGGCTTCTCGGCAAGAGGCTCACAGCTTAACTCAGAATTAACGCGTGTTCCTCTTCCAGCACATGGAGGGTCTTTGTTCCTTTCACGCCCTCTCTGGGTTGAAGATTCTCTCTGGCTGGTCTGACAGCCCCTTCCAGCGTCTTTATGTGTTTTCTCACAGCCTTTGCTGGCTTGTGGAGCTGGGCACACTCCTCACCTCCCACACATGAAAACATCCTTCCTATCATCTGAGCCTGAAGCCGACCCGCTGTGTGCAGCCTGGGCTGAGAGGAGGAAATGAGCATCTCTCCGGGCCCCTTTTGGAACATCGTGCAGAGCAGTGGCTCAATTGTCCGTGAATTTCATGGCTGAAGTTTAGCTCCTCAAACACAGCTGGGGCTCAGGGAGAAGGGACTGTTCTGCAGCCACGGCCTTGGAGCCAGGAAGAGGGTCCCACCTGGACTCCCCAGCTGGAAGCAGTCACATCTGATGGACCCCTCCCCCTACCCTCCCTCACCGCCACATCCAGGTGGCTAGGTCCTGTGAGCCCACCCCCAGCTGACTGGCTCTCCAGACTTCCACGCACATGAACACTGGAGGCAAACAATTCAGCACCGCACAGCAAGTGGCTTGGTCCCCTCCCTCACCACTGGGTGGGAGGCAGCAGATGAGCAGGAGGAGGCTGGGGTGATCCATGTGGCAATGGATTAGAATTGAAGGGACCAATATGAACTCCCATCTGACTTAATATACACACGGAGGCAGGGCACGGCGACTCACACCTGTAATCCCAGCACTTTGGGAGGCCGAGGTGGGCAGATCATAACGTCAAGAGTTCGAGACCAGCCTGACCAACATGGTGAAACCCCCGTCTCTACTAAAAATACAAAAATTAGTGTGGCGTGGTGGCGCGCACCTGTAATCCCAGCTACACAGGAGGCTGAGGCAGGAGAATGTCTTGAACCGGGGAGGCAGAGGTGGCAGTGAGCCGAGATTGTGCCACTGCACTCCAGCCTGGGCAACAGAGTGAGACTATGTCTCAAAAAATAATATATATATACACACACACACACACACACACACAGAGGCCATATATGGAATTAGTTATGGATATGTTACATGCCCATGTCAGTGTCCACACAATGCTTTCGTGCTCTGTCAGCTGAGAGGGCCTAGAAGCAGGGACACTCAGCAGCAACAAGCACACCTATCGCCCAGGCCTTGGTTTCTAATACCCTCTCCTGGAACAGGAACCTGGGCTCCTTGGAGAAATGGCTGATTCTACGATTGGGGCAGGAAATACACAGGATGAGCCGGAACACCTTGTAAGTGCCAGAATATAAAGAAGCGCTCAAAAAAACAGGAACGGAAACAGAGGCTCACTGATGGAGTGGGTCAGAGCCACAGGTGCCAACCGAAGGAGCTCCCAACAACCAACGCCGGAACGCTGGGGACAACATTTAGTAAAGTCGTGTAGGATTGTAGCCCAAAGTATAAAAGAAACACCCATGAGTCCACATAGAATAAACAAAAATGGTGGAAGAGACAAATACATGGAGGAAGGAGAAACAAGTCCCATGCCAGATTCCAAATGCCTTGGGCAGACGCCCCCTGGAGGAGGTGCTGTGGACCCCCCGCCCTAAGCATGGGCTGTGCATGGTGACTCCCTTCTGGAGCACATGGCCTGGAGATAGGGAGAGAGAGGGTGACTTTACAGTGGGGAAGCCTGACTCACAGCACCTCGGCCAGGTGGCCAAGGTCAGCGTCAACAGGAATATCTCCCTTGGAAGTGTGTGCCTTTGACATGATTTGGCCATCGTGGCCCTGCACCTTTGTGGTCTTCCCCCTCAAACACCCTTAACCCCAGTCTAATCATGAGAAAAACATCAGGAAAATACTAACTAAGGAACAGTCTACAAAGTACCCGACTAGGCTTCCTCAACACCGTCAAGATCATCAAAAACAAGGAAAGTCCAGGAAATCGTTACAGCCAAAGGGAGCCTAAGGAGACGGGATGACTAAATGTCATGTGGGATCCTGGACGGGATCCTGGGACAGAGAAAGGACATTTTTAACAAACAAGGAAATCTGAATAAACATGGACTTTAGTTAATAATAAAGTATCAGTATTGGTTCATTCGTTTCTACAAGTGTACCCTCCTGAAGAAAGGTGGTAAAACCGGGGTGGGGACTATGGGAACTCCGTGCACTATCCTTGCAAGTTTTCTGTAGATCTAAAATAGTTCTAAAATAAAAATTTGATTTTAAAAATATAATTAGCGAATTAAACCTGCGACTTCTGGGTATGACTGCTTAGAGGGGACCCCAGCATAGCAGTCAGGGCACCAGGCCCTGCGCTGAAATGGGTCACGGGGCGCCCAGCTCAGCCCTCGGGGTTCTCTCCAGAACATTTCTCAAGTTTTCTGGAAGTTACTCTCTTTCTACCAAGGTTACGAGGCGGGTAGGGTGTGAGCTCTGGGCAGCCAGACAACCTTGATACTGGCCATACCAGAGGGGAAGGTCTTTGGGGGAGGGGACGAGAGACAGGAAAATTGAGTCCCTGACTCTACTTGCATCTAAAGCCAGATCTATCTCCGGACTATTTAGTTATGAGTCAAAACATTGCCTTTGCTTAAGTTTATTTGACCTGAGCTTCCTTCTCCTGTGGCTGAAAGCATTCACACACACCTGAGATCCGAGCCAGATTTGCTAGTCCTGTGTTTTAGAAAGAAAAAGAACAAAGCTTTGGAGAGCCGCGGACGGTGTCATCCAATCACAAACTGAAATCTGCACTGGGCACCTCATCGGTGAAAAGCTCAAATCTGTTTGTTTCTGAAGTACCGGCCGTCCCTGTACGCAGTGGCCAAAGCTCCTTGTTCTTTGTTTATTAGGATGGTTGAGGACCAGCTTGCCTTAAAATAACTAACGTTTTGCTGATGGGCTATTAGATTTGCTCCCACCACTGGGCTTTAAAAGGGAGTGAGCAGTACCTTTACATGAAAGCTGCAATGGCCACGATCCCCCAGAGGTGTTTCAGAAGCACAGTCACAGAGCTACGCCCGAACAAATGTCAAATAAATGTAGACTGTGGCTGCCAGGAAGACAGCCTTGGAAGGGTGCTCATTCTGTGCCCACAGGGCAGCCCAGTGCACACTTTGGCTGTGGGGTGAGCAGGATTCATGAAGGTTGCAAGGAATGACACGGGAGGGAGGGCACTCCAGGCCTCTGCAATTCTTCTCAGAGATTTCAGCTGCCCCCAGCGGATCCTCCTCCCAACAGCCAGACGCCTGACATGGAATTACCTCCAGAAATGATTGCAATTCCCCTGATAGGGAGCAGAAATTTTCTCTAGAGTGCTCAACTCACTCTAAAGGGGCCTCTTCAGCAATTCGTAAACCTACGCTCCTGAGGGGGAAAGAAATTGCAACTGCCATGGCAACAGTGATCTAGTGCTTGTTACACAGAATGCGGACCTCACAGGGCCACCGCAAAGCAGCCCAGATTCTATTCATACGTTAGAAAGCAGGAAAGGTGGCAGGGGAGGAGAGAGCAAAGGCGGGATAACAGCATCATTTATGTGGGCGAAATGTTCTCCACACTTTATACCAGATCGTCCCTGCCAGGGCCCTACTGCTCCATTTTACAGAGAAGAAAACCGAGGCCCAGGAAGGCTAAGGGGTGTATCCAGTGTCCCCAGCAGGTAAGAGCTGGATTCAGACCCCAGAGCCAGCTGGCGCAGCCACCCCACAGACCTCTCTGTGCACCTGCATCTAAGTCGGCTCCACTCACTCCCTGCCTTTGCCTCCTCCAGTGGCTTCTGTCATGCCTAGAACAGAACCCCAATCCAGAGAAAACTGACCCGCTGTGGTCCCTGGCTGCTCCTCTCCACTGTCTCCCTGCCCAGCGCCCGCTGCCTCTGGCCTTCCCTTCCAGAGTCTGTTCCTCATTCCCTCGATTCACCTCTCTGCTCAAACGTCATCTCCACGACGCGTGCCCTGACCACAATATCTAAACTAGCAGGTCCAGGAATTCTCTATCCCCTTTCTCTGCTTTGTCTTTTTTCCTTTAGAGCTCTTATCTCTGCCGTGACATTAGACATCTATCAGTTGTTTATAGTCTATCTCCCCACCAAAATATAAGTCCCAGGTTGGTAGTTCTGGATGACTCCAGAAATAAAAGTCCTCATTTCTGGAGGTAATTCCACGTCAGGCATCTGGCTGTTGGGAGCAGGATCCGCCGGGGGCAGCTGAAATCTCTGAGAAGAATTGCAGAGACCTGGAGTGCCCTCCCCCCGTGTTCTTCCTTGCAGCCTTCATGAGTCTTGCTCACCCCACAGCCAAAGTGTGCACTGGGCTGCCCTGTGGGCACAGAACGAGCACCCTTCCAAGGCTGTCTTCCTGGCAAAATATAAGTCTCTGATGGAGCTTTCTGCACACCTCTTCTGGAGATAGCATTCGTCATGTTCTGTGGCTGTGCAGGGTTGGGGGGCCGGGGGCTAGGGTATTTTCTCTCATTTACATACCTCCCTCCTCTGTCTGCCACTAAGCTCCTCAGAGCTAAGGCCCGGCCTCGTGTAGCCCCAACTCCTGCTCCCGACTCCCAGCTTCAGAGCCAATGCCTCACCCTGATCCAGACTCACCGAATGTTTTTGCTATTGTCTGAATTTGGGTGGGGCCCAGGGGCTGGAAGACCCCTCACTCAGCTTGGCCCTGGTGGAGTCCTGGCCAGGCACAGCTCGTCTCCTCCTCAGGCTTCCTCACCTTGGCAAATCCTTGAGATTTCCCTGTCTCCCACCTCACATAATTTTCTAGTAGACGCTTCAGAAACAGTTCAGACCTGGTCTAAACCGGTCCAGAAAAGTGTTTTCCCTCATTGAAGAGTGTTGAGGTGGTGGTGAGAATGGGCCTGTGCCCGAGGACTGCAGCATCCAGGACTGAACTCCAGAGCCCCCTGTCCCACCCCGAGCACACCAGAGGAGGGGAAGGCACATGACTGCGCAGGCCACAGGTTAGATGGTGCTTACAAAGCAAATCCAAAGGGAATGAGAGAACAGAGGGAGAGGAAGGAAATGGTACCTCAAGGCTGGGGATCATGACAACAGCCATTCCCAGGCAGCAGCAACCTCAGAGAGGGACCCTTCTGAGGGAAGGCACCCGCAGCTGGGCCGCCAGAGACCCTGCTCCCTAAAGCCGTGTCCAGGTGAAGGCACTTTGCGTTCCTCACTCCACAGCGCTCTCAGACCCAAATGATTCAAATAAGAAAATGCCAGCAAGGGCTCCACTGCTAAGAAAAATAAAGGAACAGAATTTTCCTACCTGTTAAGAACTTGGTTTTCTTTTTTTTTTAGACAGGGTCTTACCCTGTAGCCCAGGCTGAAGTGCAACGGTGCGATCTCAGCTCACTGCAACCTCTGCCTCCCAGGTTCAAGCAATTCTCCTGCCTCAGCCTCCCATGTAGCTGTGATTACAGGCGTGCACCACCATGTCCAGGTAATTTTTGTATTTTTACTAGAGACGGGGGTCTCATCATGTTGGCCAGGTTGGTCTCGAACTCCTGACCTCAGGTGATCCACCCACCTCGGCCTCCCAAGGTGCTGGGATTACAGGCATGAGCCACTGCACCCGGCCAAGAGTTCAGTTTTCTATCATCCTGCAATCTGCAAAGTATTATCTTACACACGCTTGGGGAGGGGCGCTTTGGGTCTGTTTGCTTGTGTTTTCAGGAAGCAATAGAAGCTCTCCCTGCAGGAAGGGGTCAGAGATCCCCTCTGACCTGAGCAAACACCTGGTGTTTCGGACAGGTAGGAGTAAGAGGGCCTCCAGCAGGCGGTCCTTAAGAAATTAATTGGAGGCCGGGCGCGGTGGCTCAAGCCTGTAATCCCAGCACTTTGGGAGGCCGAGACGGGCGGATCACGAGGTCAGGAGATCGAGACCATCCTGGCTAACACGGTGAAACCCCGTCTCTACTAAAAATACAAAAACTAGCCGGGCGAGATGGCGGGCGCCTGTAGTCCCAGCTACTCGGGAGGCTGAGGCAGGAGAATGGCATAAACCCGGGAGGCGGAGCTTGCAGTGAGCTGAGATCTGGCCACTGCACTCCAGTCCCGGCGACAGAGCGAGACTCCGCCTCAAAAAAAAAAAAAAAAAAAAAAGAATTAATTGGAGGCCTAGCGTGGTGGCTCATGCCTGTAATCCCAGCACTTTGAGAGGCCGAGGTGGGCGGATCACAAGGTCAGGAGTTGAAGACCAGTCTGGCCAACATGGTGAAACCCCATCTCTACTAAAAATACAAAAATTAGCTGGCCATGGTGGCATGTGCCTGTAATCCCAGCTACTCCAGAGGCTGAGGCAGGAGAATTGCTGAAGAAGGACCTTAGAGGTGGAGGTTGCAGTGAGCTGAGATCGCGCCACTGCACTCCAGCCTGGGCTACAGTGCGAGACTCGGTCTCAAAAAAAAAGAAAAAAGAAAGAAATCAATCTGAAAAAGCGTGGCCACAGTTTCTTTCACTAAAATAAATACAAGCTCTTGCACCTAAAACTAGCATTCATTCAGTCTATTTCTAAAGGGATGTGACAAGTACTGTGCAAGTCACTCAAAATAAGCAGGACGCAGCCCTCTTCTTTACACAGCTTGCTACGGAGTGGGATGACAGGACCTATGAGTCTATGCTGTTAGGGACAATGGAGCTCAGGTCTGAGGACAATTAGGATGCCAAGTCCTATTTCTGGAAATGACATCATCAGTTTGCAGTTTCTTGCACTTTTGATGGCTGACTCAATTTGGAGTCAGGCCTGAGCAGTGGGGTCATTTGGCTTCTTGGATCAGCCTTGACCCTCACTTAGAATCTGCAGCTGCTCACACAGTCACCTTGGGAAGCTCCCAGAGGCCGGGAATGCTGAAAAGAGAGACTCAGACGCCCACCACTCTCCCAGGGCCGGCCTGAGAGGTCCACACAGAAAGGCCCAGCCTTTCGGTTTGGCTTCAAATAGGAGCTCATTTACCACCAAGGAGCTTTCTGCGGCTACAGGAAATGAGATTCTTACAGAAATGCCAGCTGGCTGGCGAGCTGAGAGTGCCTGCAGGGGCTAAGGATCGACCTCCAGGCTACTGTGGCCGAAGCATCCGTGCCCCCAGCTCGCCGCAGCCTGGCCTGCTCAGACCCTCTTCCAGTTCCCCACACATCGTTCCTTGATCTTCCCACAAAAAATGAAGCCCTATAAACCGCAACGAGCTCAAGAGGTAGGGTCCTATTGTACCTGAAGGGCCTCAAAGCCCCACCCAGGGTACCTGTCATTCACACTCAGACACTGGCTCATAAGAGTGGGCTGGCCCAGAGAACAGCCCAGGTCACTGGAAAGAAGTGTGAATTGAAAACCAGTCAGTGCTCCAGAAATCTGAATGAGACAGAAGGTGGGAGATGAGTTGCAGGTGGGCCATGCTCCTCATGAAGAGACGTTAAGCATCTTTAGGCCTGGCTGTGCAAAGGGGACAGGGAGGGCTCCCACGTTAGAGACCGTCCTGGCGCGCAGAGCAGTCTGGCCCAGATGACCCTGCTGATGGCAGAACCTCGTGACCAAAACAAGGTTATCCTCGCAGCTGCACCATCCCCAGCTCATGCCGAGAAGGTCACGTGCTACAGCAGAGCCCAGCAACTGCCTTTGGGGCCTGTGGCCGCCGCGTGCGCGTCTCGTGTGTCTGGGGCCCCAGCTCCAGTGGGCAGAGGTGACAAGAGAGTCACAGGCCCGTGGCTGGGGACAGAGGCCTCCTGGGGTCTACATGAGGCAGCACCTCTCCAGTTCAGAAAAGCTGTTTTAGCCCAAGGGGGCAAGGGGTGCAGAGTTGGCTTTTAGTATTATTTTTAATATTAATGAAGTCAGAGACAGATGAGCTTTGTACAGAAGGAGCATGGTTGCATAAAGTCACTCACTGATGGAACACTGCCTGTCCACTCTGCTCCAGGTGTGGGGTCTGCCCCTGCCAGAGAGGCCCCCAGGAGCCTCCCTCGGTCCTTATCCTCAGCAAGTTCATTATAGAGTGGGGAGGACCAGCATTGTTGCAGCGCACAGGGTGCAAGCCTTGGGGACAGCCGTATGGCAGCCTCCTGGGAGGCCCCAGGCTGAGGGATTTGCAGGCACACTCCCATCCTCCCAGTTAATCCCCAGCTTTCAGGCTGCTCGTTGTCATCCTCATTTGATAAATGAAAAATCTGCGGCTTGGGGAGGAGACACAGGCTGTCCAGGGCCACACAGCAGGCACCACCGAGGCATGCTGGGGGTCTCAGGGACCTGGGGAGGAGCCCCTGGGTCTGCTCCAGGGATGCAAGGATTCAAAGAAGACGTGACCGTGTAGATGACACCATAACAAATCTTAAAGAATAAGGTAACCAAGGGGTGGTCACCTTATTCTTTAAGATTTGTTATGGTGTCATCTAAACGGAGGGACATTCTTCTCCAGTGAGACAATGTGCAAACTCAGGAAAGTGACAGCAGAGTATCTGGTGCCTTCAGGAGTGGGGACAAAGGCTACAGGGACCAGACAACAGAGGCAGGCATGCCACCCCCCCCAGGGGTCCTGAAGAAGCCCAGGCAGGCCACCCTGGGGGGAGCATGGGAAGTCCAGGCAGGCCACCCCAGAGGCCATGAGAAGCCCACACATGCCACCCTGGGAGGCTAGTCCCCAATGAGGCCAAGCAGGGACATGACAGGGACGGATGAGCACAAGAGAAAGATCCCTGAGGAAGTGCAGGAGGAAAGGATGGAGAGGGAAGGGGAAGCCAGAGACCCAGAGGCCACCAAAACGCACCAAGAGAGAAGGCAAGGTGGCCCTGACCCACCAGCTTCCCACAGAGACACTTGCTGTCCACAAGCAGGGAGTCAGGGCAGCCAGCAAACGCCCCCTCGTGAAGCACCACGACTCCACACTGCAACCGCAAAATGACAAGTACTTGCTCAGCCCCAGAAGACCAGAGCACCACTTTGCATCTACACGGATCTGTTCTTTCCTATCCAGCCACTTCTGAGAAACTGGGAGGATGCTGCTTTGTCCTGGCTAATTTTCTATCCCTTTCACTTCCCCTTTCTCTCAGTGTGTGGCAAAAATAACCTCACCGCTCAAATTTTTTGGAAATAAATTTTTTTTAAAGCCTAGAATCCCACCACTCTAAACACTTCATATCCCAAATCGTTTCAGCTCTGCTGGATTTCACAAAGCCTGACGCTGGCGTGCAAGCTCGGTGAACGGGGAGGCTCTGTGCACGGGTGGATGGCCAGGCCCGGCAGGTGGCATGCATTCAACAAGTGGGCCGTGGGTGCACATGGACAGGCGGCCAGCGTGCAAACGCCCCTGCCGTCTCTGCAGTCACCAGACGTGGCAGAAGCCTCTCCCTCGGCCTCTGTCCCCTCGTCGTAGTCACCGTCCTCAATGCTCCCCTCTGTCAGCATGCCACAGTTTCCTTTCCCAACCTGGGGAAATCTAGGTCACTTCTTTCTTATTCTTTTCATTTTAATTTTCTATTATAAATGATGTCTCCTTTCTGGGCTGACGAGAAACCCAGAATACCTACAGGAAAAGTGGCACAGTTTTGATTACTTACATGAGGAAAGTTAAAAGACAAGCCACAGACTTGGAGAAAAGAGTTGCAAAATACATAACAGCCAATGGATTACTATCCTTTACATAGAAGGAGCTTGTAAAAATCAATAAGAAGGTGTTAAAATGGAAAAAAGGGCAAAGAATACAAACTCACTGTCGAGACAGCAGGTAATAGACACAAGCAACATCTTGTCTCGCTTATAAACACAGAAATGAAAATCAAAACAAGATCCTTCCCTCCCTACACTGGAAAAAATAAACAAGACTAAGTCTCTCTTATTTTGTTGAAAGTGTGGTGAAAGGATCCTCTCGTGTTATGATCGTGGGAGTATAATAAATTGGTCTAACCAATTTGGAGGGCAATTTGGCAAAAAAAAAAAAAAAAAAACCTAAATATGCTTTTACCAGCACACAAAGGTGTAAAAAACACACTTTTGGCCAGGCGCAGTGGCTCACGCCTGTAATCCCAGCACTTTGGGAGGCCAAGGCAGGCGAATCACCTGAGGTCAAGAGTTCAAGACCAGCCTGAACAACATGGTGAAACTCCGTCCCTACTAAAAATACATAAATTAGCCGGGCATGGTGGCACATACCTGTAATCCCAGCTACTCGGGAGGCTGAGGCAGGAGAATCACTTGAACCCGGGAGGTGAGGGTTGCAGTGAGCCGAGATGGCGCCATTACACTCCAACCTGGGCAACAGAGTGAGACTCCGTCTCAAAAACAAAAAAACACTTTTACCCATAAATCTTACTTCCAAAAATCAACTCCAAAGAGCAGCAACACAACCAACAAAGGATATGGATGTGGGTGTTTGTTGACACTGTTTACAACAACAACATATTGGGAAAATCCAAACGCCCATAACACCAGAAGCTGGCCAGAAGTCAGAAGCACACGGGCGTCAGGGGCCTGCTGGTCCATGGTAAGAAGGGACGGGTCTCCATTTTCTTTTTTTTTTTTTTTTTTTTGAGATGGAGTTTCACTCTTGCTGCCCAGGCTGGAGTGCAATGGCACGATCTTGGCTCACTGCAACCTCCGCCTCCCGGGTTCAAGCGATTCTCCTGCCTCAGCCTCTCGAGTAGCTGGGACTACAGCTGCATGCCACCACACCCAGCTAATTTTTGTATTTTTAGTAGAGATGGGGTTTCACCACGTTGACCAGGATGGTCTCAATCTCTTGACCTCATGATCCGCCCGCCTCAGCCTCCCAAAGTGCTGGGATTACAGGCATGAGCCACCACACCTGGCTTCCATTTTCTCTACTAGAAGAGGGACTTTGCCTTTTCTACCACATTGTTTGAAATATTTACAGCTAGTAATAATTTTGCAGTTACCAAGACCATAAAAAGAAACAGGTGGAGAGTACACAAATCAAATACTACTACGACGGACACGGAAGTGAGATCTTTGTGCCAGCGTCTTCTCCTTTCACACGAAGGTCAAGGGCAGACCATCTGCCTGTCTGTTTATTGATCCCATCTTGTCTGTCTACCCAGAGAATGACAGCTTCTTCAGGTCAAAGTCACCCCCTTTCTCTGATTCTTGGTGCATCCCGCCCAGTGGTCATCCTGGAGAGCTCGTTGTGGCAGGTTCATTATACACATACAAGACAGGCCGATTCCTCTTGGTGTTCAATGGTGCACCTTTCAGAAGGTAAAGGTCTTACCTCTGACCCTCTGATTTATTTTAATTCTCTCCCATAAGGTTTCCAGGGTCCAGAGGGCTTAAATTCCTTTTCACAAGCCCTGCCCGGTGCCTGATCTACAGCAAGCAGGTGCTGAATACATTTTGCTTGTTTGATGAATTGATTCTTCCCCAACCCTGTGTACCATCCCCAGCTCGGAAGAGGTGGTGGAGGAAGTGACTGGAGTCTTTTCAGAATAGTTACGAGAAATGCTGGTTAGATCCAAGAGAGAAAAGGCAGATGACGCCCATGGGCACTGGTTCAGTAGCTGCCACTGACCATGGCTCTGACCTGCCAGGCCAGAATGGCTGCTGGGAGCACGTGCTGGGAGCTGCTGGCCGTGGTAGGACACACCGCCTGGACAACTTCTTCTGCCTCTGGGAACCCCCTTTAGACTTTTCTGGGGTGCTCGGACTTTGCTTCCCAGGATTCCAATCCCATGGGAGGGTGCTCACTCTTCAAGGACAGGCCTGACCCTTCTCTTCTCATGTGGCTTCACTTGGCCCTTTCTTGCTGGAGACAGCAAATTGGCCTGGGACCTGGAGACCAACAACCAGCTCCTCACTCTGCGGTCTTGGCCCTTCTTCCGGGCTCAGCTCTGATTTTCAATTTGGCTCTGATGCCCTAATTTGAAACTCCCCTTTGGTGTGATCTTTTTGGGAATTAAAGAGCTCTGCATGCAGGAATGAGCCTGCGTGCACCCTGGAAGGTACCAAAAGAAGGTGCAGTCTGGGCAGAGGGTGGAGGCAGAGGCTGGATCCACTCGGCTCTTGGGAGCCCTGGGGCTTGGCACCTCCAGAATCTCCTCCATCTCCAGCTCCTCCCACACGGGCAGAATCTCACACTCGTCTGAAGTTTTCAGACAGTTGGAAACGTCGCTCACGCATATGTGAACTCAGTCACCACGTTCCCCAAAAAACCAAGGCCTGAGCTGAGGAGGTACTCGACCACACCCAGGGTCCCCAGCCTCATCCCCACCTAGGGTCCCCCAGGATCCCCAGCCTGGTCCCCACCCAAGGTCCCTAGCTTCGTCCACACCTAGGGTCCCCAGCCTGGTCCGTGGCCTGCCTGGCAGAGGCAGGAGGTTTCCTTCATTTTTATCTTGATTCAGAGGAACCGACATTGGCAGCACTCCTGGCAGCCGGGCCAAGAGCAGGGATGCAGGGTTAGGATACCAGGAGCCCCTGGGGCTGATGTGGGGGGCATGGAGCAGGCGCCACTTCCGGAACCTTCCCCACCAAGGTTGTCCTAGGACCAAGGAGCATGACTGCAGGCAGAGCCGGGGGAAGGAGGGCAGAGAATAGGCATAACGTCCGCCTAGGAAACAGGCACAAATGAAGACCCCACAACCTCCAACTTGGATGCAGAGTCAACCATGCCTCACCACCTGCACAGGTGGGGTCTGTGTGTCCACCTGGCCAGCCCAGGACACCCAAGAGCTGGGGATGTGCTGTTTTTGGGGGAGTCTGTGAGGTGCCTCTGGATGAGACCAGCATTTGCAGTGGTGGACTGTGGCAAGCAGATGCCTCCCCGTGTGCATGGGATCATGTAACCCCTCGAAGGCCTGAAGAGAACAAGAAGGCAGGAGAAGGCGGAACTTGCCTCTTTCTTCCTGCCTGCCTGCTTGGGCTGGGACATTGGCCTTCTCCTGCCCTGGGACTGGGTCCCCACCGTCAGCTCCCGGCTGGGACACTGGCCTTCTGCCCTGGGTCTGGGTGCCCACGGTCAGCTCCCGGCTGGGACACTGGCCTTCTGCCCTGGGCCTGGGTGCCCACCGTCAGCTCCCGGCTGGGACACTGGCCTTCTGCCCTGGGACTGGGTGCCCACCGTCAGCTCCCGGCTGGGACACTGGCCTTCTGCCCTGGGACTGGGTGCCCACCGTCAGCTCCCGGCTGGGACACTGGCCTTCTGCCCTGGGACTGGGTGCCCACCGTCAGCTCCTTGGGTGTCAGGCCCTCAGGCTCACACTGGAGCCACACCACCAGCTTTCCCAGGGCTCCGGCTTGCAGGCGGCAGCTGGCAGGACTTCTTAGCCTCTGTCCTGGTGTGAGCCAACTCCTCACTATTGATCTGCTTCTCTGAAGGACCCCGACACACCTGACTGTGGTTCAAGCCCTATCACGCTTTGCAAAGCTGGCTGCAGCTGCTGCTCACTGGCCTCCCTGCCCAGCCCCTTCCATGCACCCTCCTCCAGCAGCCAAGAGGAACCTGTGAAAACTCGTGTCAGACCACAGCCCTCTGCACTGCCTTCCACAAGGCATGCAGTGGAGGAAGAGTGAGATCAAGTCATTCGTGTGACCACGTGGGGTTGCCCCGTCACCTCTCTGACCTTACAGCCCACTCCGGTACCCCAGAGGCCACTCCCTCCCTCCGCTCTGGCCACACAGCCTCCTGCATGAGGCTGCTCCTGTACCAGAGGTCCCTCCCTCTGACACACACAGGCTTCTTGCTCCTAATACCCATGAGGTCCTTCCTCCTATGTGACCTTTTGCCTGGCCACTTTCTCTAAAATTCCAACTCCTCCACACTGCATGTTCTAGATCCCCTTCCCCGCAGGATTTTTCTTTTTTAGAGATAGGGTCTCACTATGGATTTTTCTTCTTTGCCCTAATTTTTATCCAACACCTTACACATTCTATTTACTTATACCATCGTGTCTGTCTCCCCCAGAGAATGCCAGCTTCTCTGGCCAGGGATCTCTGCTTATTCTGTTCACTACTGAATCCCCAGTGCCCAGAACAGCACCCAACGCACAGGAATGAGATTGTTGATGAACGGAAGACCGCACTGCTCCATGAGGATCTGGGAGAGGAAAGGGTTCCTCTCTGGGCAGCTGCTGCAGCCCCATCAATCCAGTTTCTATACAGCAGTCCAGTCCAGCTCCTAAGAGTGCAAAATAATGATAGATGCGATTATTCTTCTGAGCACAGAATCGGTCAGGCAGTGTGAGGGGCCAGCCTGCACTGGCGCTGGATGCACACAGAGTCTTCTGAGACTGGGGAACTGCCCTGCAGAACCACCCCCCATGGGTGGCCACTCGTCCTGGGGCTCTTGGAGGAAATGGTTACAGAAGACTAGGCCAGATGACAATAAGGGATGGAGAATAACTAAGTGGCAAGCCAATCAGCCATCTGCTGATAAGAACTCCATGCCAGGCGGCACACGCGGCCCCAACAGCACGGTCTCTGGATTAGCCCAAATAGCGCCGGAACATGTGACAACAAATTGAAGTACTAGTAAATGTACTCACTTCAATGAGCTGGGGACACAGTATCCCCATGGCGAGTCAGGTGTCCCACTGTAACCACCCAGCTGGGTGCCCCCACCGCAAAGGCCTCCAGGCTGTCCCCTTCTCATCCCTGTCACTTGAAAAGCACAGTTCATGGTGCCCAAGCTCTGACACAGACTCTGCTGGAGCTGTGGGCAGGGGGTGCCAGGCTATCGAGTTCCAAGCTATTGTTCTTTGGGAGCACGCCCCCCGCCATGAAAGCAGGAGGGAGACATAAAGTGACAGGATGGACTGGCCAAAGGCTGAGGGCGACCACTTACCTCACAGGACGATGCCACTCCCACGGACAGGCAGGGAGCCCTCACCTTCCGCAGGACCCCAGCTGCCACCAGGGTTCCAGGTGGCCCTGGGGGTGTCTGTAAAGCCTGTGTCCATCCACCAGGTGGAGACCAGGCTGGCCAGGGAAGGGAGAGGAAGTGACCACCGGCCCTGGCACTGGCTGGCGGGCTCCAGCAGGCCCCGGGGGGGAAGGAGGAGCCAGTGTGCACCAGACTCTCTCAACAAGCAGCACTCAGACACTCAACAGATGGAAAGCGGTGGCTTGGAACTCACTTCCAACCAAACAATAGCACATGCTCCGGCTGGCTTTGATACTTGCTTCCAAAGGCGACATGCACCCAGGGCCAGGACCAGGACATCTGAGCCTCCTCCCCCAGCCGCCAACCCCATTCCCACTGGAGGAGCCCAGGAGAACTGGGGGCGGCCAAGGCAGCCCCTTGCGTGCTCTGCAGGTCCAGAGGATGCCCACAGCCCCCTTCCCCTCCCGCCTTTCCCACACTCCCTATAGCAATTCACACAAGGGGGTAGGGGACGAACATGCAGAATCCAGCAGATAGCTTGTGGCGGGGTAATCCTCGGTCCGGCCCCATACAGGACAGAAATAAAATCGCCATTTCAGCTCTGGGCGCAGCTGGAGGCTTGGGAAAGCTGTGGGTGAACGAAAAGGAACTTTTCCCGTTTTGTATTCAAATGAAATGAGGGTGGCGGTCGCAGTACAGAGGAGCGAGGGGAGTTTTCCCGGCGGGGCTGCGGGGTCCACCGCGGCGCTGCCTCGCTCAGCCCAGCGCTGGCTTAGGACCACGTGGGGAGGCGACGGCTCCGGGCCGAAGGGGTCGCTCAGGGCTCTGCACAGCTATCCAGGGGGCATCGGGAGATAGGCGGCCGACGGGGGCTGGAGTCAAGGGAAGAAGAAAGAGGGGGAAGGGAGGTGAAGGGAGTGAAGAGGAGGGGAGAGAGGAGAAACGGGGGAGGGAGGGGGAAGGGAAAGGGGGGAGGGGCGGGCGGCCGGGAGGAGGAGCGCGCGAGCCGGAGCCGGAGCCCGAGCCCGAGCCCGAGCGCGAGCCGAGCGGAGGAGGAGACCCTGCGGCGCGCGGCGGCGGCTCCCGGGCGTCCCGGGCCGGGTGGCGGAGCGGCTCTGGTTGGCTGAGCGCCGCGGGCCGCCCCCGCCCGCCCCCTCCCGCCCCCTCCCGCCCCCTCCCCTGCTCCCCTGCTCCCCTCCCCCGCCTCCCGCGGCGGCTGGCGTCGGGAAAGTACAGTAAAAAGTCCAAGTGCAGCCGCCGGGCGCAGGATGGGATCCGGCTCCTCCAGCTACCGGCCCAAGGCCATCTACCTGGACATCGATGGACGCATTCAGAAGGTAGCCCCCTCCCCCACCCAGACACCCCTCCTCCCCCCGGGTAACAGCGCCGGGGCCGGGCGCGGCGGGGCGGGACTGTCCGTGCGTCTGCGGGTTCTGGCTGCGGCCTCCGTGCGCTCCGCCAGCTCTGGTCGGGGGCGGGGGTCCCCGCGCGCCGGTTCCCTGGGAAAGGGGCGACTCGCCGCGGGGGGTGGGGGGTGGGGGAGGCGGGCTAGTGTTTCCATTTCATAGGCAGAGCTTTTCTTTTTAAAGATCTGATTAGGCTGAGTTTTTACATTCAAGGGCTGGCACATGAAGCCTTTAATTTCCGGTGGATCGGTCCGCCGGGCAGCCCTTGGGTCGTGGTCCGCGGAGGGGGCGAGCAGCAGCCGCTTCCTGTCGCGTGGGGGCAGGTGCGGGGGGCGCCGGCAGCGGGGAGCTGCTCCCTCGCAGGTGGGTAGCTCCGACTACAGAGGGGGACTCCCGGTCGCTGCACCTCCGGGTCCCCGCGGAGAGCCTGGGGGGCAGCGGATCCGGCTCTCCCCTCCTGTGCGGAGATAGGAAGTCCCTCGAATGTCCAGGGTTCCTAGCGGACTTGAGTTACACGGGAGAGGGGTTCAGAATAGACCCCTTTTGTTCGTGGCCCCCTCTGATGGGCGGAGAGGGACAATGAGCGCGCCGGCTTGGAAGGGGCTCTCATGAGCTCCCCCTAAAGTCCCCAGGGAAAAGCCATTGTGAGGAAATCCCTCAAACCTCAACTGGACGTTTCAGGAAGCCCGTGCAGCTGCTTCTCACCTTTCTGCCCACGGAGTACCCCACTGAAGGAGGCCAGGGAGAGATACCCCGGCACAGAGCAGGTGCCGGCCAGGCTTGAGTCTCTCCTGTTCCCAGATGTGCACTTAGCCAGCTTCATCAGTAGATTTAAGTCAACAAGCCGCCCTCACCCTGTGCCCAGCTTGATCCCCGTGAAATGGAAAGTACAGCCCTCCTCCACTGTAGCCCGCTTTGAGAGACTCAGATAACCAGGAGGAGGGAGCATCCTCAAGGACAGGTGGTCATCCCCGTATTTCATCAGTGCCGGGCAGCTGGGCAGGGGCAGACGCACAACTAGACCCAGGTCTCTGACTCCAGGACCAGGAGTCTGCAATTGCATGGCACTGTAACAGCCTCCTTTCTCCCCAAAGGAAGGAGTGGCCCTCCCTTGAATATGTCACTGCTCCAGCATGCACACTCACACACATCCACACACATGCTCCAGTGCTCACACATCCACTCACACACGCACACAAATGCATACGCACACGTGCACATGAGCACACAGACATGCACACCACATAGGCACGTGCACACACACTTTTTCTGCCCAATAGATGAGAATGGATCAAAGACCTGCCTTTAAAAAAAGAAATATTTGCCGGGCGTGGTGGCTCACGCCTGTAATCCCAGCACTTTGGGAGGCTGAGACGGGCGGATCACTAGGTCAGGAGATCGAGACCATCCTGGCTAACATGGTGAAACCCCGTCTCTGCTAAAAAAAAATACAAAAAACTAGCCGGGCGTGGTGTTGGGCGCCTGTAGTCCCAGCTACTCAGGAGGCTGAGGCGGGAGAATGGCGAGAACCCAGGAGGCAGAGCTTGCAGTGAGCCGAGATCCGGCCACTGCACTCTAGCCTGGGCGGCAGAACCAGACTCCGTCTCAAAAAAAAAAAAAAAAAAGAAAGAAATCTTTTTAAAGTGAGTAGTCACCAGATCTACAGTAAGCAGGTCCATCCTAAGAACTTCCCAAAGGTGTCCCGGGAGCAGCTCTCTTGGAAGCAGGTGAAAAGTGGAGGATAGCTTCAGGAGGGGTGGGAGGAGGACGTTGGGCGTGGCAGGCCAGGCTGTTATTGTGGGCAGGATAGCTTTTCACAGTGAACATGCTGAGGTTGGGGTGATCTCCAGGAAAGCAGCCTGCAGGTGGGCCCTGGGGAAGACATGGCATGCGGCACCTGTGACGGGGAGAGGCAGATTGACCACCAGCTCCACCACTTCCTGTAACCACGAGCAAGCGCCTTGGCTCTCCCAGCTGGCATCCTCGTCTCTAAAGAAGGCATCATAAAATCTACTTTATAGACTGGAATGAGAAGGGAACGAATGAATGTAAACACTGCCTGGAACACTGCAGAACACGATGAGCATTATTCTCCCCTCAGTTCCTTCCATAAACGTCCTTTCCCGGGCAAACAGGGAGGCGCCAGACTGGTCTCCAACTCCCCCCCGCCCGCCGGTCCCCCATCTCCAGGAGGTCTGTTGCTTGCTCCTGAGTTGCCCCCGCCCTCTGCCCCTTGCTGTGTACTCCGCTGGCAGCTCCTAGCTGGACTGTGAGCCCTGGTTGAAGCTGAATCATTTGCCCAAGCATGTGCCAGGCAAAGCATGATAACTTCTCGCTCACCTCCCAGGCTGCACACCCAGCAGCGCTGTCACGGGTGGGTTGCACCAGGCTCAGCTGAGAGCACTTTCAGCGCCGCTGCCATCAGCCGCCATTCCTTCTCTTAAAGTACCAGGCACTGGGTAAATCCTGGAATTTCCAGCGTGAATCTGTCTCCCTGCGATCCGTGCCATCTCCTCTCCATCAAAGGTGGTGGAAACAAACCCATATTGCTTCCTAGGAGAGGGCCCTGGGGGCCAGAGATGAGGGATGTATTGCTTTCTGTCACCGTGTTCTTCCACACCACCTGGCCATGAGTCCTGGTGACAGGCACGCCGGCTCCTTCATTATCTCTGCTCTTTGTCCCTCTGGTTACCTGACCCCCTGGCCATCTCAGTTTCCCCCTGAGACTGCAGAGATGGGGAGAAAGGAGGGAACGTTCGAACCTGGGGGTTCTGCTGAGTTCTCTGCTCCGGCAAAGCTCCACGTTGACAATCTGAAGTTGTCTGAGGGAGGCGCCGGGTGGCAAATGCCAGTGTCTCCTGGCTCGGCCTTACCTGTGCAGGTAACCCTGCAGACATTCCTGACGATTCGGAGGAGCCGCTGCCGGCACTTGGCAGCCAGGTCAATGCTTTATTTATATGAAGAAAACTCCAGACACACACAGGTGTCACATCACCAGAGTGACGCAGTGAGAGACAGCAGCAGGAATTTGGGGGATTCGTCTTCCCTCCCCGGGGGCTTTTCCTTCAGAGGTCGTGCAGAGAAAGCTGGCGGTGTGAAGTGAGTCAGAGGGTGCCTCCTGAACCCTACAGGAAGGCAGGACTCCATGCCCTGGAGTCCACCTGAGGCTCCATTTTCAGTGCTCCCTTCCCATCTCAAGAACCTTGGCTCAGCTACTTCACTCTGTGCCCCTGGGTTGCTGTGCTAAGAACTGAATGGGATAAGGCAGATTGCCTGGTCAATGAACCACCTGTGTTTATTGAGCATCTACTATGTGCTGAGTGCTGGGGTCCAGAGTGAATGGGAATGGGAAGGAAACCACAAATGATAGACAGCAGCAGATGTTGCAGGCTGGGTGGGCCAACCCCGTATGGGGCCTGATGAACAGGTTTTTTTTTTTCCTGATGATCGGCTTTGTGGGCTTTGTGGGGAAGGAGCCCTTTGTGCAGAACTGGTGGCCGTGAGGATGGCCTGGTGAGAAGCTGCTGAGGGGCCTGGGGCCAGCGTCCACCCAGCCAGCAGCATCTGCACAGGCCTGTCCCTGTCTGTCCCTTGGCTTGCCGGGTGCACAGATCAGGACTTGGCACTTGCCCAGCACCAGGTGAAGCCCTCCTCTCGCCCCCCACCCCGCGTCCAGACCCGCAGGTGGGCTGTTGAAGAAGGGGAGAGGTGGGAGCCCAGGTCCCCAAACCTAGGGTGCTGAGGTCCTTGCTTCGGAGAGACTGTGTCCTCCAGGAGCTGAAACTTCGTCTTTCCGCAGAGGGTTTGTCTTTTCCTTTCCTCAGCTTCCCCTACCCTGGGGGCCCCCGGCTGCCGCACCTGCTCCTTTCTCTTGCCTGTGGAGAAAGGGTTTGCTCAGCTGAGTTGCCCATGGGTCGACAGGGACAATGCACTCAACACTGGGGAGCTGGTGGGGGTCCCACCTGGTGGCACATCCAGGCTTGGGTTTGCCAATCTTCTGAGTAGGGGAAGAGAGAGGCCTTTGGGACCCCTGGGCCTGGCTGTGGGTTCAGGTCTAGCGAGGAGCCACATCTGGGCGAGACTGAATGCTCCGAAGCCTCTGTGGATGCCACTGCCCTGACCCGGTGACCCCCTTGGGACACTCGCACTCTGCGCGGCCTCCCTGGCACCTCTGGGCTGTGGTGTTCTGCTCCTGGCCTTGCTCTGCAGCTGGAACCCAGGTCTGAATGCATCGGCAGCTGCTTGAGTTTGCGGGGCTGTTTCTACTCTAAACCAGGGCAGCGAATGTGCACAGCCCGAAGGGAGGAGCAGCACTAGAAAGTGTTCAAGCATCCGCAGAAGTTGGCTCCCAGTTCTTAATAGTTTGCCACCCACTGTGGCTACACCACACCTGCGCCTGCCTCCGCCCCATCTATGCCTGCCCCCTTCACCTGCAGGAGCCCAGAGCTCCACGCCCTGGGCAGCTGGTGGGGCCTGCCCAGGCCTTCTCATGATGCTTCCGCCAGCCTGGTCCTGGGACCCAAGGCCAGCCTCTGTGGGCCCCAGAGCTGTCCCTTTTTCGCTCAGTTCCTCCCCGCTGCACTTGGAGTCCAGGTCTCTGCATCCTGCTGGGGTGGTCTCTGGTCCTGGCCCAGGGGAATGTCACTCCCTGCTGCCTGTTTCTACTGATCCGTCCTGTTCAGGCCCCTCTGCCTTCATTTCTTGCTTTGGTACGAGCATGAGCTGGTGTTTCCCGGCTCCTCAGGGGAGAGGAGAGTGCACTGCCCCAACCTCGTCTGGTGTGGTCAGCACGGTGGGGCCTTAAGCCCCATGCAGCTCCTGTGTGCCTTTCCCCTCTCCTGCCCCCTGACATGGTCAAATGCAAACCTCCTTTCATTTTAGAAGGCATGGCCTGCTCAGCCCACACACGCAGCGCTCTCTCCTGTGGCTGCAGGCATCTCTGCTCACTCGTGCAGGGCTGCGTCCCCCAGCTGCCCTGACCCCTCTCCAGGTTTCTCTACTCCAGCATCACTGTCTACGCCCTTCTTCCCAGGTGGACAGCGGCTCTCCTCGCCATCCTCTCCACTTCCAGCCTATCATCTGTCTGCCTGTTACATATTTATAACTTTTGATCTTTAAATTGGTATAAAAATGGTACTGTAAGTTCATTGAACCAAGGAAAGCTGCTGAAGGAAGGGGGTCACTCACACCCTTTTGGGGTTTCCAGTGTATGCATGGAGGGGGTGGTGGTGGTGGGGGACAGGGAGCAATGGAAGTTGCCGGCCTTATTGCTGTCCTGAGCCCTGGCTGGGGATGACTCCCCTGTCTCTGCCTGAATTGAAGCGAGGCTGTGAAAAGTAATAAGAACCCTCAGTTTTCAGTTCCTTTGTCAACCAGCCATCAGCCATGAAGTGCCTGACCACCTGAGAGCTCCGGCGGGTGCTGTCTCGGACAGGGCCCTGGAAACTGGGCCCTTCCCAGTTTTAACCCAAGGGCACCGAGAAGTTAGGGAGCTGCTGGCCTCCCCACCCCTTCCCATTGGAGTGGTCTGAACTCCCCTTTAGCCAGACATTTCCAACGTCCAGAGGCCCAGGAGGGGACAGCTGGAAGCGGGAAGCCCACCTGACGCCATCAGGAATTTCTGTGAGTGACCTGGAAACCTCTCAGACTAAATCGATGCCGCCCAATCCGGGAATCCAGGAGGACTGGTCCCATGGAGTAGTGGGGACATGGCGCTGAGACGGACAGCTTCGCCTCATCCGCCTTTGCCACTTGCCAGCCGGGAGGCCTGGGCAAAGTCACTTTCTCCCCAGGGAAGTGGAGGCTCACTGTGCAGGCCACGCTGAGGAATGGGGTGAAGTTTCCAGGGCAGGCCAGGGCACGTGGGGAGGCTCAGGAATGCCACCCTGGCCCTCAAGCCTGGGCACAGCACAGTCCTCATGACACTTCTCTCACCCTGGACCCATCAGCCCGGAAGACTCTGGAAGCAGCAGTGGCAGCACCTTCCTGTCACTTGTCTTGTCACTCCCTGAGTCCACTGTGAGCTGGAACCACAGGCAACCATGAAGAGGGAGCCAGAGCCACAGGCCCCAGGAGCCTGAGTCCCACAGCCCGCACCTTCATCTTCAAGCCAGCCGCTCCGAGCTCAGTGTGGGTGGAGGGGCTGTCTAGCCTCAGAAATGGGCAAAAGACAGCTCTCGTTGTCAGGGAGGTAAATCTAGCGCAGAGGAAGGGCACGCTGTCCTCGTCAGACGCCTCAGATGAACTGACATGCAAATGAGAGATGAAACGGGGACGCGCCGGGCAGCTGATCTCAGTGCAGCACCCGGGACACCTTGGGGCACAAGCCGGGCAGGGAGGAGGCAGGGACTGGGCCCCAGAGGGCCAGGATTTCCTGAGAGGCTGGGCCCAGCAGCCCAGTCCTGGGCTTGCTTCCCAGGGGGTGGTGGGCAACCCTGAACCCTCTCCCACCCAATCAACCTGCTTCCCTGGGCACAGGTGACCCAGCAAGCCACACTCCTGGGAAGTTTCAAAAGGTCTTAGGCAAGAAGGGCCCAGAGAGCCCCCAGAGACCAGACGGCACAGCCCGCCAGCTGGGCCTGTCCCAGACAAAGCATGTCTGCACTCCTTGGCTTTCTCCCCAGACAAACCCACCCTGAGCACAGGATCCCTCCAGCTCCCAGGAGCAGGTGCAGGGCCCGCAGGGACGGCTCGCAGAGAAGGCAGTTTGCGAGTCAGTGACTGGCTTGTGGAGGTTGAGACCAAGGCCAGTTGGGTGCCTGCATTTCCAGGGGTCCAAATCTTTTTGAGAAGAAAGTGTTCTAAGAAAGTGCACAGGGTGGGGGATGAAAGACCACGCTCTGGGTACAGTGTCCACTGCTCGGGTGACAGTGCACCAGAATCTCAGAAATCACCACTAAAGAGCTTACCCATGTAACCAGACACCACCCGTTCCCCAAACACTATTGAAATTTTTTTTTTTAAAAAAAAAGATTAAAATGGAAAGAAAGAAGGAAGGAAGGAAGGAAGGAAGGAAAGAAAGGGAGAGCACAAGCAAGGGTCCATCTGCAGGAGTTGGAGGAGCATGTGCCTGTATTCCTGGCACCATGGGCACATTCATGCTGTGGGCACCAGGGATGCCCAAAGCACTTAACTGCCCGGGGTGGCTGCTGACATTTTCAAACTCAAAAAGAAATATTTTCACCTGAGGGTGCAACTTATTTGTCTTGACCCCATCCCTGACCGCCTGTCTCCCCCTCTCCCTGACCACATCTCCCTGAATCCAAAAGCTGGTCACGCAGTGGGAGCACTGGCCCAGTACCCCTGAAAACTCGGTCTAGAAACAACTAAAAGAAGAGCCACAACGTTTTATTCCGTTTGCTTTAGACCGTCTGCCTATTTTTTTTAAATTTTAAATTGTGGTAAAATATAGAAACAATAAACACTCCTTCCCATCCCCCTCCCCCAGCCCCTGACCCGCACTGTTCATTCCGCTTTCTGTCTCCATGAACCTGACGGGTGCGGGGACCTCAGAGAAGTGGAGTCAGACAGGATCACCCTTCTGTGCCTGGCCTCGGTCACTCGGATCATGTCCTCAGATGCATCTGTGTTGTAGCACGTGTCCGAATTTCCTGCTTTTTAAGGCTGAGTGAGATTCCATTGTGTGGAGGGGCCACATTTTGTGTTTCCATTCAAAACAGACGAATCGATGAAACTGCCTGATATTTTTAAGCCTCGGTCATTTTCGTTCTTAGTTACTCAGTTTGCAAAGGACTGGCCTGTTGCGATGGGTTTATTGTTGCGTCTTCTGAAAAACGGAGTTCCCGAAGCCCTCTCCACGTCTTGAGTCATGGCTGTGCTGCTCTGCGAAGCTGTGTGCATGTCTGGTGGTGTAGCCTGTGATGTGTCGAAGCGGAAGGGGAGGGGGCTGCTCAGGGAAGACAGATGCCCCAGGTTCTGCTCCACGGAGCTCAGCTACCAGCCCTGGTGGAGAGCGCAGACGGGGCTGATTTGTCATTTGTTTGCCCTTGAGCCCAGCAGCTGTGTGACCTCCCCGGGGCAAGTCACTCACCCTCTCTGTGCCTCAGTGTCTCTGTCTGTGAAGTGGGGGGAAGTTTTTGGAAGATTAAGTGGGCCAATACGTGTCAAATGCTAGAACACACTGGCACTTGGTAAATGCTATATACATGTTATCATTTGTATTTGTTTGTTTATTATTTATTTATCCATGTCATGGATTTAAGGCAGTCTAACCTCAGTGCCTGGTGGAGAGAGACCCCGGCCCCACACTCCCAGGTTGTCAAGTGGCCCCTGTGCCTCCCACCATCGTTCCCAGCACGGGCTGTGTCCGGGCATGCATGAAGGGCCAGCTCACCGCGCAGCTCTGCTTCCCAGGTTAGCTCCCATCCACACCCCCCTACCTGTTTCCTCACCGAAGGAAGGGCAGATAGATGCCTTCCATGTCCCCTCCCACTGTTGCAGAGAGATGGAGCTCTATGGTACACACACACATATACATGCACACACCCACCACACATACAATGCACACACATCACACGCATGCATACACCATGCACATCACACACAATGCACACACACACCATGCACATGCATACACCACGCACATCACACACAAGAACACACACCACACACCATGCACACACACATCACACACATGCACACACCCACCATACACACCACACGTGCACACACACCACACACACCAAGCACACATGCACACACCACACACACACCAAGCACACACACATCACACGTACACACACCACACACATCACACACAAGAATACACACTACAAACACATCACATATATGCACACACCATGCACACACACATCATGCACATGCACACACCATGCACATCACACACAAGAACACACACCACACACATGCACACACACCACATGTGCACATCACACACATGCACACACACCACACACACATCACAAACACCACACACGCACATCACAAGCACCACACATGCACACACCACACACACACATCACAAACACCACACTCGCACGTCACACACATGCACACACACCGCACACACGCACATCACAAACACCATACTCGCACGTCGCACACATGCACACACCACACACACGCACATCACAAACACCACACACGCACATCACAAACACCACACTCGCAGGTCGCACACGCACATCACAAACACCACACTCGCAGGTCGCACACGCACATCACAAACACACTCGCACATCACACACATGCACACACACCACACACACGCACATCACAAACACCACACTCGCATGTCACACACATGCACACACGCCACTCACATGCACACACCACACATGCATATCACACAAATACACATATCACACAGATGCACATGCACCACACATGCATATCACACAAATACACACACCACACACATATCACACACATGCACACACACTACACACACACACAGTAGGAAGATGACAGAGAAGTCAGCAGAGCCTCGGGGGTTTCAGGTTGAGAGGGGACGAGGCAGGTGGCAACACAGCTTGGAGGGAGGGCAGAAGGCGCCTTCTTTGTGGACTCACAGTGGGACTCGCCTCCTATGGGCGCCCAAAGAGTGAAGCCCCTGGTCTTATTGCCCGGTTTGATGAGGTTTGAAGTGGCTGAGCTTGGAGGGTATGGGCTGAGCCCACAGCAGGCAGGCCTGGCAGTGCCCTCCATCTTCCTGCCCTCTCCTGTCACCCAGCCCGACTCTTGGGGGCGGGGTGCCACCGTGATATGCTGTCACCTGCAGTAGCATGTCTTCATGCCAGGCTGAGACCAGCACCGTGTGACCAGCCTGCGCCATGTCTCTCAGCCGTGTGTTACACTGCACGCTGAGGCCCCACTGAAGCCTGCCAGGCCCCATCCTATTTATTCCAGGTAGTCGTCTGCCCAGCACCACCCCTCCCAGGCCTTTCCCCAAAGCCCAGGCCTCTCAGCGTCCAGGACTCTGGAGTCTCCCAGGTGTTGATGGCCGAGGTCATCAGCTGGATGCCAGGCCACCCAGGATGCTCCAGGTCCTTGCTGGGGTCTGGAGTTTCTGATTCCGCCTCAGTCCCTGTGGTGAGTCCACTGTGTGTCCTCAGACAATGGATCAGGGAGGCCCCAGAGAATGGTCCGGGGCCGAGTCGGGTCCAGATGCCAAAGGGGCTTCTTGACGCGTCTCCAGCTCCCACCTGCCCCTCGGAATGCCAGGCTTGGCTTCTGGAAGAGAAAGCTGGAGGTTTAGTGACTCCAGCCAACTGCTTTGAGTCCGAGGTATCAAACTAAAAATAGCGAGGCCAAGAGGGAGTCTTTGTGTTCGGCTCACTGGGCAATGGTGCCTCACCTCGCAGCACGACACAGGACTGATGGCACGGGGCACGCTGGTCACAAAGTGCCATTCTCAGCTTGGCACAGGGACATGCCACCTGCAGGTGATGACACATCCCAGTGTCACCCACCCCTGATGGTACCGCTGCATTGAGGAGGAGCCCAGATCCAGGGAGACAGTTGCAGCAGATGAGGCAGGAGGCCAGCGAGGGGTTCTGCCTGCCTTCCGGGCTGGCCTCTGCATGGACACAAAGCAGGTAGGGCGTAAAGGGGACCCTGGCCACCAAAGCACGCCTGGAGCCAACTGGACCAGTGCGAGGCCCCAGTGCCAGCATTCAGAGACGTTTCTTTTCTGGCAGGAAAACCGTGCTTCATTTTCTAATGAAATTCCAAGACAATCAAAAGGAAAGGAAAGAGGAGGGAAAGGAGGGAGGGAGGGGGTTCCATTCTCATCCGAATGGAAGCCCCCCCATCACCAACTCCACTCACCACCTCTTATCTCATGTCTCCCATTTGGGTACACACGGCCGGGTCGGCCTTGCGAGAGCCTCAGGTTCCTCTCGACTTCCGCCTGCCTGCACTGTCACCACGTGCTGCCACTGACCTCTTTTCGTCCCCTACTGGTCACTGCTGCGAGTCGAATTGTGTCTCCCAAAAAAATGGATTCCTGTCCTAACCTCTGGTACCTGGAACGTCCTGTTGGAAATAGGATCTTTGCAGACATAGTCACATCAAGACAGGTCGAACTGCATGGGGTGGGTCTCAAGCCCATATGCCTGCCATCCTTCTAAGGAGAGGGAAATGTGGACACTCATTTGTCCACAGAAATGAGAACGGAAGACGTAGAGACAGAATCAGGCCATGTAAAGACAGAGTCAGAGACCAAAGTGATGTGTGTACAAGCCAGGCACTGCGGGCAGCCCCTAGAAGCTGAGAGAGGCAAGGCTCCTCCCTGGAGTCCTGGGAAGGGGCCAGCCCCACCCATGCCTCGAGCTCAGGCTTCAGGCCTCCAGAACCATGAGAGATAAACCTCTGTGGTTTGATGTCACCTAGTTTGTGGTCTTTGTCATAGCAGCCCCAGGACACTCAGGGAGTCGCCTTGTGGACCTTCATTCTGGCCCTCTGAGGGAATGATTGGCTCTTAGAAGACCCTTCAACCTGCCCTCTGTTCCTCCTCCCCCACCCAGCGACCCCTGGCTACACCCTGCCCAAGGGAGCTCATCAATGCCCACAGGGACCCTGTGATCCTGTCACCTGGGCTCCCACAGGCCAGCAGTGTCGGGACCTGGACATGTGGCTCCAGCCTTGGTAGCCACCCCCGACCTTGCTCTGCTCTAACAGCTCCCGGCCTTCCCTGCCCCCGCCGGCCCTTGCTGAGTGTCCCCTCTCCTAGGAAGCCAGATGTGTCGCGTGCAGGTGCCTCTCTGCACTGTAATAACTCCTCACCAGGCACCCCTGGAGCCCAGGATCAAGTCACTCACCTTCCAACTCTGCCCCTGCCCAGAGACTGACCCGAAGCGGGAACTGTAACAGTTGTTGAATAATGAACTGGATGCATGCAGCTCACCCATGGAAGGGCGTTGCTCGGCTGGGCCAGGGATGAAGCTTCTCCCGCGTGGCTCTGCAGTCTATGCCTCAAGCTCCTGATGCTGCCCTGGGCACCTCTGCCCAGTGAGGCCCTGTTGAAGTCAGTTGGGGAGGCGGTATGGAAGGTGAGAGGGGAGTCCCAGCACAGGAAACGCTGCCTTCCTGGGGCCCTGTAGAACAGGCTCACCTTCCCCAAGGGCCTTCTGGCCCTGACATCTAAAAAGATGTTTTTTATCAAAGGGGAAAAGCAGCCCTGAGGTGGGGGCGTGGCCATCAGGAAGCAGGCTGGCCATAGCTGAGAGGGCGTGGCCATCAAGAAAGGGCGTGGCTGCAGCAGGAAGGGCGTGGCCATCAGCTCCAGAAGGCCTTTCTTGCTGTCCTTGGACTTGGGTTCTCTTTGTCCAGGAGGATCTCAGCTAGAGCTGCCAGTGGCAGGGCTGGCACCACAGCACTTCTGAAGTCTCCCCACCTCCCAGTGTGAGGCTGCCGGGAAGGAGGGAGGGCAGCTGGCTTGTTTCTGGATGAGCCCATCTGACTCAGCAGCTGGGACCCAGCAGGAGTACAGAGCAGGTCCTGAAGGTGCCGAGGCCCCACCCGCAGCTCCGTCTCTGCTTTGTGAGGGCTGCACTCCCCCGTGTGCATCCGGCATCACAAAGGACCATAGGCCCGGCGGCCTCCACAGCAGACACCAAGGCCCTCGCGGTCTGAAGGCTGAGTTCCCAGGTCAGGCTGCAGCAGGGCTGGTTCCTGAGGCCTCTCCTGGGCTGGCGCCTCCTCCCCATGTCCATGCAGGGCCAAGCCTCTGCGTGTCTGTGTCCTTAGCTCCTCTTTTTACAAGGACATCTCGTTTTAAAGGCCTGGTCTCCAAATACGGTTATATTGTGAAGTGCTGGGGGTCAGGACTACAACATGAATTTTGAGGGGACACAGTTCAGTCCATAGCACCCCCTTTGGGAAGTGGGAATGTCCATCACCCTTCCCCATCTTCTGGCCTTTGGAACCCTAATGTGGGAAAGCAGGAGGGACCCAGAACGACATTGGGTCACCAAGGAGAGCATCGCAGCCCAAAAGGTTGAAAGGCAGCACCAAGGTCTTCCGCCTGGTGACGGCTGACTCGCCCTCCCGGACTCCAGGCTGTCCCCACTCCCCCGCCACCCCCAGCATGTTGAGGCACCTGGTCCCATCTGCCCATTCACTCCCTGTACACAGACTTTGCTTCTTTGTCCTCCAGCCAGGGGTGCAGGGCCTTGCTGGCGAAACAGCAAACAACCCCAACATGCTTTGCAGCCTGACCAACCACATGAGCAGTTTGAGGTGGCTGGCTGGAGATCACAATGAGGAAGTTGGATGACAGGTCCTTGAAACGTTTAGCAGCCCATAAGCCTATCCGTTCAGACACCAAATCCACAGAAAACGGAGAGACAAGATACTGATTTTCAAAAGGGAGACATACCCCAGCACGTACAGACCAGGGAGGAGGTTGCTGACATGGCCACAGTTCTTAAACTACTTGACTTCATGGATGGGGCACAGTTTTTTTTAAAGGGGGATTTAGAATTCTACTTGGCAGGTGGCATGAAAAAGAGTTTTGAATAGAAACACACCGCTCCCTCCCAGTTGCCTGCCTGCTGTGTTTGTTTTGTTCTCTTGAAACAAAGGAAGAGAGTGGTGAGGATGGAGGGAAAATGAACCGGGAAGAGTGAACACACTCGGCCTGCTTCTCAGATGGTCTCAGACTGTCTCCGCTCACAGTAGTTGCAAGTTTTTGGGTTTTATGCAAGTTGGGGGTCACAACAGGCATCTTGCCAGAACCAGGCATTACCTTTTTTCTAAAAGCCTTGCTGGGCCTTCCTGAAAGGGCTGGCAGGCACCCCTTCCCTAGAACCCTGTGGCAAGTGCCCTCGTCCAGACCCCCTGCTGTTTGGTCCAGGACCCCTGCAGTCCTGACTGGGACTACCTTGGCCCTTCTCCAGGGAACCAGCACAGGACATGTGTTTCTGTACGATGAACCGCCCTTTCCCCACTGCAGTTCTAGTGGAATCTCCCCTCCCTTATCCCATTCCCACTTGGAAATGATGATGATGGAATGGACGATGTAGCTTACCAAGACATCCAAGCTCTCTGGGTCGAAGCTGGGGAGAGGGGTGCACAAAAAGGATTCCACTCTCGTCTGCCTTCCCCTGCCTCCTGGCTGGGCTCTCCCTTTCCCATGGTTTCCTCTAAATCTTTTCACCCATGCCCAGCCACACCATTCTCACATACTGCCTTGAAACTGGGCTCAAAGGGGCTGCATGCTGAGAGAAGGTCCTCTCCCCCAGTGATCCTCCAGAGGGGCTGCCGCCTGGGTCCCCCGAGCACCTCCTACCCCACCCTCCCCATTCCTGCCATGCCCAGAGTCCAGGGAGCCCGGATTCCAGGGAAGGGTCACGTTAGCTCTCACTCGGAGTCCTGATACGGTAGAGACAGACCGAGGCCCTGGGAGAAGTGAGCATGAATTATTAAGACAAGGGTGAGGCCCCAGAGAGGGGGTGGCGGAAGGGTCATGTTCATGCATCGAGAGTTGCCTCTTGCTTGAACCGGGTGTCCAGGAGTCAAGCAGATTGCGACCGGCGAGAGGCCTTCAGAAATGCCCCGTGAGAGTCTTGTGCCCTGCGCTCCATCTCAGCACACTTCTTGTTCTTTTGGTTCGTCGATTTTTGCATTTTCAGTCTCCTATGATCCATTATTTATAACAGTGGAGATTGGCCTCAGACATTAGCAGTGAGGAAAACAAAAGCGAAGCTACCCAGAAAACTGACAAGAGTGATGAATGAACAGAGCCGCCATGACAAATGGACTCTGCGCGGAGGCCCGGGATCCGCGCAGATGCCGGCGCAGGGGAAATGGGCCCTGAAATCCCACCGTGCGGCCAGGCAGCTCTGAGCGTGAACAGGAGGGCTGTTCAGACGGTCCGGATAGCCGTGTCTTGCGCACGAACATCCTCCGTAGGCAGAGGAATTCCCCATGGATTATCAGAGCCGTTCCCGCCACCCTCCCACCTCCCGGGCGGGTCACATCAACTCCCTCTGCAGCCTCTGGCCAGCTGCTGAGCCCTCACTGTCTCCCCTCGTTAATGTCTCCTTCACCATCCCCTCCTAAACTGTCCTCCCAATCGCATACACGCGCTGAGGCTCACCCGGCATCAAGGACTCCCACTGCCTGCGAGAAAGATGCCACCCCTCTGAGAACAGAGGCCAGGGCCGCTGTAGCAAATGGCCGTAAATGCCACAGCTTAAAACAACAGAAAGGGATTAGCTCACAGTTCTGGAGGATGGAGTCCAAAATCTGAATCGCTGGGCTGCAATCCAGGTGTGGGCAGGGCCCCGCTCCCTCTAGAGGCTCCCGGGGAGATTCCCTGCCTTGCCTCCTCCAGTGCTGGTGGCTGCCCGCAGTTTGGAAATCGCAGCCGCATGACACCACCTTCCTGTGTGTTGTGGACATCCCTGCCTCCCCTGCCTGCGGGGTCTTAGGTATCTCTCCACTTCCCACTGAGTTTCTCTCCACATTTGAATTGGATTAACTCATGCCATGTTAGACAAATGTGCCTCTCAAATCCTTCTACTTAACAGGCATTTGTTGAAAGTTCCTGTGTGCTGGGCCCCAGAGAAGGGACGTTAGTTAAGAGATGAATCTTGGGAGGCCATGGCATGCTTCAGAGACTTGGCGTCAAAATGATGACCCACACCCCACTTGGCGGCTCATCTGGGGCCCTGGAATCAGCAGACCGAGGTTGGAACCCAGCAATGGCACATGCTGGCTGTACGTTCTCGGGCCTCAGTTTCCACATGTGACATGGGGATAGGATCTGCCCAGCAGACATAAGAGCTCGCCACATCCCAGATAGCTGAGTGTCTCATAGAGGCTCCTGGTATCATCTTCCTGCTGCTGCTCAGCACGGAATGAAGAGGTTCAGGAACTTGCCCATAGTCAGGGATAACAAGGGACAGAGCTGGAACCGAGCCTGGGAGCCTGCACACACAGCCCAGTGTGACCGTGCCTTCCAGGGAGAGGCTGGCCCTGGCACCAGGTGGGCACGCCAGCATCACCTTGAAGATGTGCTTTAAGGATCCAAGATAATGTGGGTGCTTCAACAGATGCATGGCAATAAAAGGAGTCATGTATCACATTCATGCACACACACACACAGAGACGCACTCACACACACATTCACACTCACACATACACACACATTCACACACACATTCACACAAGCACACACATACACTTAGACACACACATTCACACACATACACTTACATTCACACACACATTCACACCCCCCCCACACACACGCTTACACATTCACACACATACACTTACATTCACACACATATACTTACATTCACACACATTCACGCATACGCACATTCACACATACACTTACATTCACACACATTCACACCCAAACATACACATACAATTACACATTCACACCTTCACACACACACACACATTCACACCCACCCACACTCACATACACATTCACATTAACACACATACATTCACACATACACTTACATTCACACATACACTTATACATGTTCACACACGTACATTCACACACATACACACATTCACACACGTACACACATTCACACCCACACGCACTCACACATACACATTCACACAGACACAATACACACGTACACTTACATTCACAAGTACACTTAACATTCACACACATACACTTACATTCACACACGCTTACACACACTTACATTCACACACACATACATTCACACACATTCACACATACATTCACACACACATTCACAAACACAATCACACATACATTCACACACATACACTTACATTCACACACATACACTTACATTCACACACCTAGACTTACACACTTTTGCACACAAACATACACACATTCAACACACACACATTCACACTCACACACATACACTTACATTCACATACGCTTATGCACATTCACACACACATTCACACAATTCACACACATACACACTTTTGCACACACATTCACACATATACACACATACACTTGCACACATACTCATACACATTCACACATACACAGGCACTCACATGCTAACACATACACTCACACATGCTCTCACACATTCACACCACATACACATGCACTCACACACATTCACACAATCACATTCACACACACACTATCACATTCACACCTTATACACTCATGCACAGTCACAGACATGCTATCACACACACACTCACATTCACACGTACACACATTCACACACATACACTCACATTCACATGCACATACACTCTGACACACACACATACACATGCACTCACACATACACTCACACACATTCACACACACACAGGTGCATTAGTTTTCAAGTCAAGATCCTAGCACAGCCCACACCCTGCATTTGCTTGGTGTCTCCTGAGGTCTTTTTCTAGTTATACTTCCCATCCCTTTTCTTGCCATGTATGCCTGAACACATGTTATCTTTGATCGTTAAACCATGACTTAGAGATACAGATGTATGACAAGCTGAGAGATGATGTGAGACTGTTGTTAATTTTTTCTCCGTGTATTAGTTACATTGTGGTTCTCTTAACCACAAAGGAAGCGAAGCGTTCTACTCCAGAGAACCGCGCGGAAACAGTGCAGACAGACTAGCATGACACCTGAGAGGAGCTTTAGGATAACTCCTGTGCTGGCGAGGTTGGGGTCCCGTTCAAGCGGGAGGGGAGGCATGGGGACAGGTGTTAAAGTTGTGGGTGTGCTGCTGAGGCTTCATGACACTTTCCTCCTGTTCTTGTGTACGTCTGAGCATTTCCGTAACAGAGAGGCGGGGTTTTTGTTTTGTTTTGTTTTGTTGTTTTTTAAATAACGTCTTAAATGCCTCTGGCACTTGGGAATCTATGGTAATTTCTGTTGTTGTATATTCTTTTTCAAATGCAATGACCTGAAAAATATCTCCTAAACTGGAAAAGGAAATAAGGCTGAATACAGATTTTATTTTAGCAAATAGAGAAGTAGATTGGCGGTTAACTGTAATCCATTCTGAGTGTGGCGTTATTAAGTATTCTAAAAACAAAAGACCAAAGAAAATGAACAATATGTCCAAATGTATATATATAATTTGTAATTAGAGGTAAATTGCAGGTGAATTGCAGATATACACAGATAGATGGATGGATAGATGATTGATAGATTGATTGACAGATGATTTGTAGATAACTTGCAGTGTTTCTTCAGTGAAGGCATATTTATTTCTTGGGTAAAAAGAAAAAACAATAGAATGTAGAATTTGGGGCTTGGCCTCTTTTAGCTGGTTTTTAAAATATTAAACACTCGTAATTATCAAGTGCTGAAAAAGGCAATAGAAAATTCACCTTTTAACTCCCTCAAAGATAGGAATTTGTGAATCTGCTAGTGGGTTGGGTTTGGCTGGTCCTGCGGGCCCGTTTGGTCTGTTCCCTCCCCTAGAGAGATCTCCAAGCCCGGCTGAGATGTGCTTGTTTGTCTTGAGGGCAGACAAAGCCTAGCAAAATCTTACGGAAGCCGATATAAAAGCTTAATAGCTTATAAAAGCTCTAAAAATGATTCACAATCTAGGATAGAGAAAATAAAAGGAATTTGAATTGGTTTATTTTCCTTTGGGGGAGCCTAAATCAATATTTATTCTGGGTATGCACTCAGAAATATCAGTAATTTGAGAACAAGGCAAACAGAAGCTGCACGTCCCGTTATGGCCGTGAGCCCACCTTGCCTTCGTTCAGACCACGGCTGAAGGTCTGACTTAGGTGCATGCACCCCTGGAGCTGAGGGCCTGGAGCAGGGCCAGGCTGGGCTCTTCTCTCTTGTCTGTCCTCGTCTGTGGGAATGAAGATGACACAGCGCTCAGGAGGTCCTTTTGGGGACCCAGAGTCCCTGGACTTTTAGGGCGCTTGGCTATGGTTCCAGCCCGAGCGTGGTCTCTGTCCCTGTTGGTGGCTGTGGTTATGGCATGAGCATCATTAGTCACAAAACATAAAACCATGGAACACAGAATTTTGCCCACCCTGGTGCACACAGGAGCAAGCTTTGGCACCAGCACCCCCTGAACACATGCCACAGGGCAGGTCCAGCTCAGTGCTGGGGTGTGGAGGGACGCACCCGGGGCCTGCCTGCAAAGATGTGCCCTTCCCAAGATGCCCTGCCTTGTTTAGAAAAAGAGAAAACTGGCCTAAACCATAGTGAGGTCAAATGGATTGTTTAACCTGTCGAGTTTGGTTTTTTTGTTCATCCAACGTGGTTGATCTTATTAACGCGTACGTATTTGTGTTGATGTGGCTTCCAGCTTCCATCGCACTGTGGATACAGTTGGATGTGGCTGCTAATCAATGCAGGGCTCAGTAGTCAGTGAGAGCAATCAGAGCCTGCTGTGTGGTGGCATCCCCGAGTTAAGACAGGCTTTTGTCCCATACTCTGTTGAAACCAGAAATGCTGACATGTTGAAGTTAAGGCCACGTGCCTTGGTGCTACTTGCTTGCGAAACAGCCTTTGAAGGGAAAAGGAGGAGGAGGAGGATCCATGAGTTTCAAGGGTCCCCTCCTGTAATCACGGCTGCCACTTAACTGAGTAAGTAATGTGTAGCAGACCCTCTATCTGCATGACGAATCCTCCTAACATTCCCCTGGGTGAAGTAGGATTTGTCTCGCTTTGCAGCCAAAGAATCAGAGCCTCAGAAAAGTTAAGAATTCTTCCCTGGGTCAAGCTGGTAGGAGGAGGGACTGGAGCTGAACTCACATCTCTACCTCCTCTCTTCCTACTCCTCTGCCTTTCTTGCACCTAGAGCAGTGTACAACATCAACAATTGACCAGGGCGATCCTGGAGATAAGAGACAGCTAAATGGCACTGGCCCAGCCAACCCCAGGCCTGCCCAGGTGCAACAGAGCCAGCTAGGAGCATTGGGTAGCAGAAGTCAGTCTGCTGCTTGACTGTTCTCACCTCCAGGCCCACAGCCTCCTCTACCCTGATGGTCTATGAGTCTAGTGCAGCCCTTTGCACAATTTTAGCAACTGAACCCTTTTCCTCACAAAATTGTAACACCATCCTAACATATGAAGCATATATAAACACTTGAGCGAACCATAATACTTTCTGTTATTTCATAAATTTGCATTTGTGGCACCAAGAAGATAATTAATGGGAACCAAGAGGGTTCTTGTGTAAGTTCTGCCTTTGGATTTGGGGGTTCGAGGTGACAGCTATAGGCTCACATTAGTGTCTGCATCACTTTGCTTCAGTTTGTCATGGTGGCCCCCAAATCCAGAACCGCCCTCCTCGCTGTGTGAGGAGGGTCCTGCCTCTACCACTCTGCAGACGTGGGCCAGCCCGGATGGCTGGGCAACGCTGCTCTGCGACTCGCCGGCCTGCAGGACATCTGCAAAACACTCAGGTCTCACGACAGCGGTCATGAACGGCCTCACGGACACTGAGTGGACCTGACCCCAAAGAGTATGCGTCGTCCTGGAACGTGTTGATATTTAGGTTATTACACAATGAGTGTGTTACTTTGCAATTCGTGTCTAACAGAGTTAGAGCAGGGGTACTTATAGAAACGAAGAAATGAAATCTGAATCCATGCTGACAGATTCCCCCTCCCTAAACCTTGCTCAAGGCAACACAGGCGACCAGGAGCAAGTCCCAGCTGGCCTCCTGCTGGCGTGGTCTGAGTGGTCCAAGCAGAGCCCCTGCCCAGGCTCACTGGACTCTCCTGGAGCCCGCAGACACCACACCCTTCCTCATCACTGAAAACTCCACTTCCACAGTGTAGGAGATGCATGGACTGAGGGCCAGTAGGAAGTGCTGGATCTTTAGACTTTTTTTTTTTTTTTTTTGAGACAGGGTCTCCATCTGTGGTCCAGGCTGGGGTACTGTGGTGTGAGAAATTCTTTAACACTCCACCGAGTCCTGGCCCTTGGAGAGTGAGGCCTGGCTCTGAGGCTTCTTCTCAGGACTCCATGTGACTCTCAGGATGGAAGAACAGGGTGGGGGCTGCTCCTGTCCTCCCTCCCTCCAGCCCCTGACCTTTGTAAAATGGCTCCGCCTACGCTCCTGTGGTCAGTGCAGAGCCATGGAGGCCTCTCCCCTTCCCTTCCCAGGAGGGGCCCCGCCTTGTCCCCCGCTCCGGATTCTGTTCGTCCTCCCCCAGGTCCTCTCTGCTGCCTCCCACTGCCCCGTTTCCTCCAGGAACCTCCCTCTCCTGCACCAGCCCCTCTCCTACCCCCCAGACACACACTCTTTACATTCCGATTTCTGTCCTCTGGTTAACTGGCGTTTAATTTTCTCAGCTGCTTGGCTTAATGCCAAAGAGTGTTCTTCCAAATAAAAATGGTAAAGACCTTTTTTCTCCCATGAGAATTTTATGTAAACGCCGTGTAGCATGCTCGTAGGCTGGTTCTGTTATCATTTTCTAAGCTCAGCTTCCAGAGCTAGAGAACTTTTTTATTGGTTATAAAAACCCTACATAATCAGTGCAGAAATTTTGAAAAATGCAGAACAGTATCAGGGAGAAAATAGTTTATCCCCCACTACCCAGAGAAAACTGCTGTTAACCCCGAAGCACCACAGTTGCTGGTGTTCTCATGCAAGGGTGCATTTAGGAGTGTGTGTGTGAGTGTGTGTGTGGCCTTCTTTTACACGATTTCGCATTCTGATCATTTTCAGTCAGCATTACATCAGCAGCAGTTTCCAATATAGCATTAAATTGTCTTCAAAAACATGATTCTAAAGCCTCTATAAAGTTCCATCATTGAGGCTCACTAAAATGTAATCACTTCATTGTTTATGAGATACTCAGCTTAATTCCATTTCTCCGTAGTGAATAATCCAGAGCAACATGCTCAGTGTGCATCTTTGCCTGCAGCAGGGCAGTGCAGAGCGCTGGTTTGGGTATAAATCCGGGGGTGCTATGGAGATGAGATGACATCGTTCGTGGAAAGCACCAGAATGGCGCCTGGCACTTAATAAATGCTCTTATTTTTATGTTTATCTTCATTATGTCCCTAAGAGCCATTCCTGGAAATGAGACTCTGGGTCAAAGGGCACAAATAAACTGCCAACCTGCTTTCCGACAGCGCTGTGCCCATACGGCGCCAGCCCGAACGGCGCCAGCCTCACCGCCTCTGGGTTCGCGCCGCTGCTTCATCTCAGATACTCTCTTGAGATAAGAGGAGAGTCCCATGCAGCCGTAAGAAAGACAATGGGGAGATCTGTGTACCCTCCACCCAGTCTCCCCCACTGGGAATGTCATGCAAAGTTATGGCCCAGTCTTACAACCTGGGTATTGACAGTGCACAAGCCCCCATCTGATCCAGATCCCCCAGTTGTACTTGCTGATGTAGGTTAGATATTTGTCCCCGCCAAACCTCATGTTGAATTGGTATCCTCAGTGTTGGAGTGGGGCCTGGTGGGAGGTGATTGGATCGTGGGGTAGGTTTCTCACAAATGGCTTAGTGCCACCCCCTTGGTGCCATCCTTGATATAGTGAGTGAATTCTTGCAAGATCTGGTTGTTCATGTGAGAGGGTGGAAGGCATCTCCTGTCTCTCTCAACACACACGGGTGTGCACGCCTCCCTTCCTCACGTGATATGCCTGCTCCTGCTTCGCCTTTCACCCTGAGTGAAAGCTCCCTGAGGCCTCCCCAGAAGCCCAGTGATGTCAGTGCCATGCTTATACAGCCTGCAGAACTGTGAGCCAATTAGAAATTGACCTTATAAATGACCCAGTGTCAGATATTTCTTTATAGCAATGCAAGAACAGGCTAATGCACTTGTACTCACTTGAGCATGTATAGTTAGCTCTGCACAATGTTCTTGCCTGTGTAGACTCTTAAATCCACAACCACAGTCACAGTCTAGAACATTCTATCACCTCAAGGCTCCCTCTTATAACCACATCCCCTACCTGCACCCATTTCCAACACCCCATCCCTTACTCGATTTCCAGCACCCTGTCCTGGTGAACATGAATCTGTTCTCTATCTCTTCAATTCTGTCATTTCAAGAATATTATATAAATGGGATTACACAGTATGTAACCTCTTAAGATTGGCTTTTTTCAACTGGCATCATTCCCTTGAGATCCATCCAAGTGGCTGTGTGCACCTTTTCCTGGCTGAGCCGCGTTCCATGTTGTAGGCGGACCCCAGTTTAGCACTGGCCCACTGGAGGGCGTCCGGCTCGTCTTCAGTTTGGGGCAGTGCGACACCTTCTCATGGTTGTTAGTGTGATTGTCACTGGTATCTGCCTTCCATGTCTTGGAGGCCAGTGCGGCTGCCCTTAGAAGTCAGTACTTCTTATTTTGGTTCGGTAGGAGATTTCTGATGTCAGTTTGACATTTATAATTAATAAACATCATCATGAAGTTACAAGAGTAAATAAAAATACAAGGCAGGGTGAAATGTAAGATGCTCGGGAAGCTGAGATCAGTAGCCGTGTGAATACAGCAGGGCGGGCACCAGCAGTGAGCTCCACGCGGCCTGGCGTCCAGCCTCATTAACCAGCTGCCCTTGGGGAGGAGCAGAGCCCGCTCTTCCCTCCTGGGGAAGGACAATGTGTTGGAAAGATGGGCTGCCTTCTCTCCTGCAGGGGCTCAGCGTCGTGCTGTGTACATGCCTGGGCTCTCATCTTCAGCCCTAGCCACTTAAAACCACTTGGGGGGAAAGACTGTAGACTAACTATAATGAGGACAATTTCGCTCCGGATCCGTTATTCCAAGTTCGAAGAAGCTCTGTAAAAATTGTTGCTAAGGCAATTGAATAAAGAATTTCAGCCGATGTAAGCGGTAACAGCAAGACAATGAACATAATTGCACGTTTTACAACAACCAGTCTCAAAGTACGACTTCCCTGACACAGATATGTTTTTAATGATTTTGAAAGGTAACACAGACATGTTCAGGGATTCGGAGAGGCAACTAATGCCCTCCTGGTTTACCAGGTTTGTAGGGTCGTCTCCCTGGTGAGAAAGACTACAATCAGCCTTGCAGACAGGGCGCTGTCTTAGGAAGGCACCTCCAGCTGTCCCCATGACCCAGCCCCTAAGTGTTTCACACCAATACTGTTCCTTTTTGACGGTGCTGCTGCTTTTCTTTCCCCAGCCTATCATGCTCAACTCAAACCTCAGTTGCCATCCAGTTATCTTTTTTTTTTCTTTTCTTGAGATGGAGTCTTGCTCTGTTGTCCAGGCTGGAGTGTAGTGGCATGATCTTGGCTGACTGTAACCTCCATATCCCGGGTTCAAGTGATTCTCCTGCCTCAGCCTCCTGAGGAGCTGGGACTACAGGCGCATGCCACTGTGCCCGGCTAATTTTTGTATTTTTAGTAAAGATGGGATTTCGCCATGCTGGCCAGGCTGGTCTCGAACTCCTAACCTTGGGTGATCCACCCACCTCAGTCTCCCAAAGTGCTAGGATTACAGGCGTGAGCCATGGAGCCTGGCCTAGTTATCTTGTTTGTCCAGGAATTGGAGCATTTCTAGGTAGCACCACAAATGTCTGTGCAAGAAACCCACAATTTCCAGTGGTCATTGACTTTGTGCCAATCCAAACTAGAATCTGACAAACCCAGCAAGAAATGTTCACGGCAGCTGCAAGGAAGCGCCTCAAACAGAAATAGAAAAATGAACCAGGGTCTGCTCTTCCCTTCCCGGTGTGGAATTGATGGAAGCCGACTCAACACAGAGCCCTGGGGGCGTGAGGGGCTTGGCGGGATCTCTGCCGGCTGCAGATCTCTGCTCTGTTATTACCAGCCCTTCTGCCTGGCTCCTAATTGCTCTGAAGAGGGAATAATTTTCTCAGCAGCCATTGCCAGCCACATTTGGACTGAATAGATGCTGAAATGGCAAGGGTAAATGGGGCAGAGACAGTGAGAAGTCATTTTCTATCTGGAGCCCAAATAAAAGCGCTAGACCAGTGCTTCCTCCCACACTCCTGCCTGGCCCCTCTGCAGCCTCAATGCCCTTCTAAGAGCTGCCTGCCCCAGTAGGAGGCCAGGCTGGGACCAAGGACACCCAGTTCTGGGTAACCGTCTTCCCATGGCTCCTTGGACAACCACCTTAAAGAAGGGAAAGGCAAGAAGCAGAAGGAAAGCAGAGGCTGGACATTGGAATCAGTCTTTCTTTAAACTAAAAAAAGTTTTCATGTATGTGAACGTGTGTGTGCATTTGAAGTCGTATGTGGAAGGGGCCATATATCCATCAATGCATGCTCCAAAAATCAGAACCGATGGACGGCAAACAGCATCGGATGTGCAGCCAGTATTCTTCCAGCGGCCGCCCCCGGGGACCCGGGGAAAACAGGTGCAGCAGCCAGGACCATCTGTGGGACAGGGACAGGCGAGCATGACAGCAGGTACCACGGATCAGGGTGCACAGATAGGCCTGGGGGAGGCAGCATGGTGGGGCAGCCACTTCCCCTTGGCATGGCTGGACTGGAGCCCAGTGGACTCGCACTGATCAGAAGGATCCTCCACTAGAAGGATCTCACCAGACGAGTCCCCTCCAAACTGTAGCATGCAGGTGCCTTGGGCTTCATGCTGCACCTTCCAGATAAAAACACACAGGAGAGCTGCAAGAGCTGGAGTCCCGTGGACCTCAGAGATCCAGGTCACGAGGAGGGGGCCGCGCTGCACCAGGACACGTTCACCAAGGTGAGCCCTGGTTCCTCCCCACAGGCCACGGGCAAGGAAGTGTCGATGGCAGGCTGGCTCAGTAGGTGGAAGAAGCTTCCGGAATGCCTGCCCACAGGCTGCTGCTGGCATCGAGTCTGTGTCCTATTTTCCATTCAGTGCATACATCCTCCAAGTACGATTTCCACTCGGAACCCTGAGCTGCCTCATCCCTCGCTCCGTCTCCCCTCCCTCCCGCACAGCTCACACTGAAACCACGCCTTGCGTTCAACGGCTGGAGTCCTGGTGGGTTGCTGCTCCGGGGCTCTCGCAAATCCCTTTACTTGAGCGCTGGTTTTACAGGAAGACCATGAAGCACCCCCCAGGAGCTGGAGCTGCTCCTTCTAGACCCAGTGTCTCTTCTCAGCCTCACGACGAGGAGACCTGGTCATAGAGCTCTTGCCCTGGCCTGGGCTCTGATCCCTCCTCCGGCCCAGCCTCACCCTGCAAGCAGTACCATGTGGGGCTCAGAAGGGGGAACTTAGGCCGGGCGCGGTGGCTCAAGCCTGTAATCCCAGCACTTTGGGAGGCCGAGACAGGCGGATCACGAGGTCAGGAGATCGAGACCATCCTGGCTAACACGGTGAAACCCCGTCTCTACTAAAAAATACAAAAAACTAGCCGGGCGAGGTGGCGGGCGCCTGTAGTCCCAGCTACTCCGGAGGCTGAGGCAGGAGAATGGCGTGAACCCGGGAGGCGGAGCTTGCAGTGAGCTGAGATCTGGCCACTGCACTCCAGCCTGGGCGACAGAGCGAGACTCCGTCTCAAAAATAAAAAAAAAAGAAGGGGGAACTTGAGGGACCCTTCTGGCAACCCCCCAATAAGCCTTTCCACAGAGAGCCCAAGAGGAGACAGGAGAACACTCTATTTGATAAAATAGAGTCAAATCCAGGAAGACGCCTCTGGAACTGGAATGGAAATGACTCACCCCCCACCCATGAGAGACCCTTCTGTCCTGTCCCTTAACCCAGAGGCCCTGGGTGTGGGTTTCCCAGCCCCCTCGAAGCCGGACCCTCAAACTCCAGCCCTGTTTCTTCTAAGTGTGCCAGTTAAGATGCTTCTCACTGCAAGAAACAGACTCTTTTTCAAGACAGTTCAAGAAGATGTGTGTTGCTGCAGACGCCGATGGGTGTGTGGAGCAGGCTCAGGGAGAGACTGTTGTAAGGAGGCTAAGGGGTCTTCAGAAAAATCCCCAGGACCTGGGGTGCCAGGAGCCTGGGGGAGCCTGGGCTGTCACAGCCTGCAGCCCCTCCCCTCCCTCTCACAGTGTCCGCTGCCCCTGTGCTCGGGGCCCCTGCCCATACCTTCTGGGGCTTCTCCTTTTGACCTCTCAGGGTCCCAGTGTGGCCAGCCTGGCCCCAAATCCGTGCCACCCTGGCTCACTGACAGTCACCACCAGCTCCGTATCTCTCAGTAAAAGTTCCTGCAAAAGAGTATGATTGGGAGCTGGCCATGGGGGCTTAAGGCAGCCCCCCGCTCCAGTCCCCTTGGCCGTGGAGACAGGGCAGGGTTAGCAGGAGGCAAGGCACGTGCAGGACAGCTGGCCGGCAGAGGTCCCGTGTGCTGCCATGGGTGCAGGGTGGCCACTGTGACCCTGGGTCTCCCTCCTGGATCCCCACTTGGAAGGGGTGACCTAGAGGGACTCTTGTCAGAAGGACCCCCACCCAGCCAACCTGACTGATGGGGCCATCAGCTTGACAACAGGCTTGGTGGCAAGGCAAGAAGGTACAACCAACCAGAGCCCCGGGTCCCCTGTGCCCTCCTGCACTGCCTGACGGGGTTGGGCCACAGCCCGTACCAGTTGTGAGCTGAGCCAGGAATCCAGTCAAACCATGTGCCTGAGTGACACATAGCTCTGTTCCTTCTCTGGATTAACTGCTGATCAACCCCAACAAGCAGCAGGCCTGTCTTGCTGTGAGCACACCGCTTGCAGACCCTTTCCCAGGCCTCCATTCCCACCTTTCTGAAGGTCAAGGCAGTGCCCTCCCCAAGAAACAGTGAGAACAGAGGAGCTAGGTGTTCGTTCTTCCCAGCTCCGGAAACCCTGCAGATTGCGCACTCGAATTCCTGCTGAAAGAACAGTGGGTGCCAGACAAAAGGTGGCGAAAAGTTTTTCTAGGTACATTTGTTCACTCAGAGACCTCCCAGAGACTTGTGTGAAAATCATAGAATTTGCAACCAGTGGGGACAGTGAGATTCGTGGCAACTGAAATGATATAAAATTGAACTTTGTGTCAAACCAGTAGTGTTTTGTGTAATTCTTTTCAAACCTGTCATTTCACTTACTGCTTCTCACAGCCCCAAGAGGCAGGTGGAGTTGATGCCGTCAACCCTATTTACAGAATGGTCAACTGAGGCTCGCCCTGGTTATGCGTTTGCCCACAGGGTTGAAAGAGAAGCCAGGGACAGAAGGAGTCACTGGTTAACCAAAGGGCTTCCTGTTCTCAAATCCACTGCTCCTTCCATTACATGGTGTCTAGAAGGAGGCTCGTTTGGATATAGACATTAAATAACCTGGAGGTCAGTGTATGTTGTGGTCAAGCATGTGTGGTCTGCAGCCGGTGGCCCGAGATGCAGTCCCGATGTACACTTCTGGCTGGGCATGTGGGAGCTACACACATCTCTGTGTGCCGCGGTTTCCATGTGTAAACATCTTAGACTAGCACTTGCCTGTGGTTGGCACCTGGTAAGTGTCACCCTTCTCTAATGCCGGCAGCATGAGGGCGCCCAGACGGTGACGTTCCAGCTGACATTCCCAGGTCTCCGCTGATGATGAAGAGGCATCAGTTTCCAGAAGAGGAGCCGTCCTCTGTCTCATCATTTGTTTCTCTCGTCTTGCTTTAATATCACAGCACTGCCAGTCAAACCACCCAAAAGGGTTTGTGATGACTTGCCATGCATTCTCCTGAACTCCAGCCCTGACTTGCCTGCAAGCCAGGAGCCAACATAAAACCTTCATTTTTCCCTTAATCTTGCTGCCTCTGCATCTCATTTTCAAACTTCATTTTTTTGCGCTATTTGTTTCTGGATAAAGGATTCGCAAAATTATTTGGCACGTGGTCAGGAAGCCTTATGGCCTCCTGATGAGGCAGCCTGGGGGTCCTCCTGTGGTCCGAAGCTGCAGCCGGGCTGGCCTCCCACAGTCAGGAGCAGCATCAAGCTGGGTGCTTCTCACACCCACGAAGAACACGACTGTCCGAGCCCCCATCCGTAGGGCTCACGCCTCATGCCCAGACTCGCACCCGCTTTGGAACCACTGGAGACGAGTGAACAGCAAAAGCTGAAGTCATGACTCTCATCCAGATCTAAAATGACCGTGTGTCAAACGTTTTTACTGAAATGATTAATTGAATGGGAACTGGTAAGAAGGTGCAACCAGTTCGAAAGAGAAATCCAAGAACCCTCAATGTGTAAGGAGTGCAGGAATGTTGACATGGACTTCAAACGGATGCAGCTGTATTCTTCAGTGGAGACAGCCAGTGTCAACTTTTGTGCTTATTCCAAATTTCCTGATAGCCTCCCCACCTTTCGTCCAACATAATCTCAAAGAGAGATTATTCTGGATGGCAGAATAAGGCTGGTCCTCCTAGGTGTGGCATCCTTGCTTGCACAGAGGTAGCAAGAGTGCCACCATGCCATACAGGCCTTTTTCAGTTTGTTTTGCTGGAAGACCTCATAGTTGTACTTTAAAGTTATTTAAGTGTTATTTGCTATCCTGAGGTTAGGAAACCAAACACAAAAAGCTGTCCTCCAGGTTTCTTCTGCAGTACTTACAAATTTGATAAACCCCTCTCTTCTCAAGGGCCCCATGATATTCCAAAACCCTGGCCTGCCAAAGTGCAGCCTTTTTTCCCAGCTTGGAGGCTGTGACCCTGTGAGCCCCTCCCCTCCCCCAGGGGACTTTGTGGGCATGGATGCTGCACAGTCAACTCTCGGCCCCTTAAGAGTGGTCACAGCCCAGCAAATAAGTGTCGTTCTCATACACGTCTTTCAGGCCCAGGCTCGGTTGCATAAACCTTCCCCAATTATATCCTGGCAAGAAAGAAGACAGATCCTTCCGGAACCTTTGCAGATACTGCCACAAAAAGTAAAGCCTTCCTAAAAGTTTGAATTTGGGAAGGAAGGAGAGCAGATGGTGAAAATCAGATATCACTTGAAAATTACTCATTTCGGTTTACAAAAAATCTAGGTCATTAAAGGTTACTGATAGCTTAAGAAGACAAGGAAAAGGCCTCCTTACAGAGCCAGAAAGTCCAACAGTACAACGACACGCATGTCGTTCCTCACTCATTCCACTCAGGGGTCCGTAACGGATTCTCCACTGGCTCCTGGGTTGCAGGCTCATGAAGCTGGATGTTCTTCTACTGAAAAGAGCCCTGGAAGCCCTGGGCAACCCGCTGGCAGGGTCCGAATATCATCTGAGCAAAGCCATCAGAAGCTGTCCCCAGGAGTCTGCGCTTGGGGGTCAGTCATTGGAGGTACTTACTGCAGTCCTTTTCCATGGGGCTGGAAGCTTCTGCATTGAATCACAAGCTCTGGCCTCCAGCTTGGTGCAGAATCTTCTGGGGAGGCATCGGAGTTAAAGCGTCTGTAGATGACAGCCACCCCTTTTTCGGCCCATTTTACAGCAGAGGAAATTTAGGTTCAAAGAAGTTGAGTTGAGGGTTCCAGGAGTGAAGCAGTCAAGGATCCCCCTGGGCCGCCTGGCCTCACGCCCTGGCCCCACGCTCCCGAGATGAGGAAGCCCCAGGCCCATGAGCCCAGTGCCCTTGGCAAAGCCACTTCCCTTCTGTGTAAAGCCAGACGAGCCTCCCCAGTCCCAAGAGACTGCGATTCCATAATCACCCTCCCCTCACCTTTTGAGATCTTGCTGGTAGGTGCACCCCCTTCGAGCCAGCCCCAAGAAGCCATGATTTGAGTCGGTCTTGCCAGATGTGTCTTGAGAGAATTTAACTCAAAGATCATCCCCCGTGCACTCCGAGGGGCTAGGACAGGATGTGGTGCCTTCGTGCCCACAAGGAGAAGCACCCAGTGGGGAGGGGTGGGGCAAGGACTTTATCAAGGGGTCATTTGCTGCAACCACCCAGGTTGGAGCACAGGGACCACAGGGCCCCCGCCTCCTGCAGGACTACCCCTCTCATCTGAGGGAGACACCCTAAAAACACATCTTTGAGCAGTGGCTTCTAATCCAAGAAACCCAGTAGAAGTTACACGCAGATTCCCGGGGCCCAACTCAGACCCACTGTGTGGGAATCCCTGAGCTGGGGCCAGAGGCACACTTTGAAGAACACCAAGCTCTTTAGCAGGCCCCTTGCAAACCACATCCTGCTTCTCCAGAAGCTCCAGATCCAGAATGTTTAAAGCAAGAGTCCTTCTTGCCTTCCTCTTCTTCCACCCCTGCCCTCTGCAGACTGGGGTCTGTAGACCCCCAAAGTAAGCCCCCCACACCAGGAGAAAGGGAGTTACACAGGGGCCCACGTGGGAACCACTTTTTGTCCTGTCTTGGTGGGAAAATGGCCATGACCCCAGCCCGGGCTCTGCCACGCAACAACTCCACGGCATAGCCTGGAAGACTGTGGCGTGGACTGGGACTCGGGCTGAGGATGGTGTCCTGGTGGAAGTGAGGATCTGACACCCAGCCAAGTGCAGGACTCCTCGGCAGTAGGGTTGGGAGAAGCAGCCTCTGCACGTGAGGCCGGGAACCAGGACACGGGAGGAGAGGCACATCCCGGAGGAAGGAGCTCTGGGAGGAGCCAGCAGAGTTCTGCAAAGGAGGATGTGGGGAAAACAGGACGAGGCCAAAGTGGGGGCTGCTGAAGGGGGCTACTGCACCCGTACAAGCATGGCCAGGACTGAGCTGATACAGCCGATGCCACAGACGTCAGGAACCACGCAATGACACAGGCCACCTTTGACCGACCATTACCCCTGGGGCAGATACCAGTGGGGATAACGGGCAAGGCAAGGTGCTGTTTACTGTCTTATTGTTGCCAGTTCAGCAGCCCACAGGAAATGGTGTTAGTCACAGAAGAAAAAAAAAATCTGTTTTCTATATTTCACTGTTTCTAAGTAAAGAAAAAGAAAACTAATCTTAGCTTTAAAAAAAAATGGTGCACTGGGCACCGAAAAATAACCATCTTCCCAGGCCTGCGTTTCCCCCACGCCAGGGACTTGTGCTGGAAAGAAAAGCTGCATTGGCAGCCAGGAGCTGGGGAAACTGTCCAGGGAGGCATCCACTGCGATGAAGGCGGGGCCTGGGCGTGGCCTGTTCCATGCTCTGCCAGCCCTGGAGAAGCCCCACCCTCACCGAGCTCGAAATGCCCCCTCCCTGAGAGCCGAGACTCCTCCCTGAGAGCAGGGACCACTTGGACAAAAGATGTGGATGCCAACCCGGCGTTTCCACCGCAGCCCGGATGGTACTCGGGGTTGAGCGCAGCCATCCTGTGCAGAGGTCCTGTTTCTCTGCAGGAGCCAATTTCACTGCGGGCGTCCAGGATCCTCAGCAGTTCTGTTGTGACGTGATTCCCCTCTTCAACTTCATCATTCAGCCTCTGTCCCTCAGTCCCCAAATACCGAAAGGCATTCTTTTTTTTTCTTATTTTTGAGATGGAGTTTCACTCTTGCTGCCCGGGCTGGAGTGCAGTGGCGCGATCTTGGCTCACTGCAACCTGGGTCTCCCAGGTTCAAGCGATTCTCCTGCCTAAGCCTCCCAAGTAGCTGGGACTACAGGCGCCTGCCACAATGACCGGCTAATTTTTTGTATGTTTAATAGAGATGGAGTTTCACCATGCTGGCCAGGCTGGCCTGGAACTCCTGTTCTCAGGTGATCCGCCTGCCTCAGCCTCCCAAAGTGCTGGGATTACAGGCGTGAGCCACTGCGCCCGGCCTTTTTTTTTTTTTTTTAAGTTAATGAACTTGAATTTTATTTTATTTACAGAATGGCCCCCATGAGCTACTTGAAGACCTGGTGCCCAGCGAGTGTTGACCCCAGGTGGTCAGTCCTGCCTGGCCCCTTCCAAGGGTTGCGCCATCTCCATAACCATGTCACCGACAGGCGTGTGGGCAAGGGGGGGTCGCTGTGTTTTTCACATCTCTTTCCACTGAACGCAACAATGACATTTTTCACCACCCGTATATATCAACCAAATGAAAAGATGAGCCTGTGACTTTCCAATGCCTAGGGTCACAGTTTTTCTTTTCAAAATGAACCTTCAGGTTGGAGCTGGAGCAGAAGCACATGGCCTCTGACGTCTCCAGGGAGACCCGCCGCCCTCACTGCCGCCTCACTGTGCTTCTGTTTTGCAGGTGATCTTCAGCAAGTACTGCAACTCCAGCGACATCATGGACCTGTTCTGCATCGCCACCGGCCTGCCTCGGTGAGTGCGCGCTGTGGGCTCTGCCTTTTCAGGATGCCTGGGAGGGACAGGAAGAGGCCAGAAGGGCCCAAGGGACCCGCCTGCTACAAGGGGCTCTTTGAAATCAATCAGCCGGGTGCGGTGGCTCACGCCTGTAATCCCAGCACTTTGGGAGGCCGAGACGGGTGGATCATGAGGTCAGGAGATCAAGACCATCCTGGCTAACACGGTGAAACCCCGTCTCTACTAAAATACAAAAAAATTAGCCGGGCGTGGTGGCGGGCGCCTGTAGTCCCAGCTACTTGGGAGGCTGAGGCAGGAGAATGGCGTGAACCCGGGAGGCGGAGCTTGCAGTGAGCCGAGATCCGGCCACCGCACTCCAGCCTGGGCGACAGAGGGAGACTCCGTCTCAAAAAAAAAAAAAAAAAGCTACTCGGGAGGCTGAGGCAGGAGAATGGTGTGAACCCAGGAGGCGGAGCTTGCAGTGAGCTGAGATCCGGCCACTGCAGTCCAGCCTGGGCCACAGAGCAAGACTCCGCCTCAAAAAAAAAAAAAAAAATCTCCCAACTCAAAAAAGTAAACTAGCTCCAATTCCCATTTTAAAGCATTTCAGCATCTACACACACTTAGGATTATACACAGCTGTTTAATTTCATTTACAAATGGAATCTCAAAGCCCTGGGGACAGCCTCCCACCCTTCCCATCCTACCGCACTTTGGCCAGGCTGGTCCCGGGACTGTCCTGGTTGTCTCAGGGCTCTGGCCCTATGTGTAGATTCAAGTGTACATCCCAGAGCACGCTGTGGGCGAAAACACGGGCTTGGGTGTGTTTTCCAGGAACACGACCATCTCCCTGCTGACCACTGACGATGCCATGGTCTCCATTGACCCCACCATGCCCGCGAATTCAGAACGGTAAGAGGCTCCGGCCATGTTCCTCGGCGTGTGTCTGGCACTTCTCTCCTTGACATGGGAGGCTTTCTATGATTTTGTAAATGTGCTTCTGCAGAAAGGTGTGAATTGACAGCAGAGATGGAGGGCGAGGGTAGGAGCGAGTGTGAAGGAGTCCTCGTGTTCCCCTGCAGAGGAGCTGGGCACTTTCCAAGATAACAATTGCAGCCATGGCTCTGCACCTGCTTCTTAACAGGAGGAGGCATTGTACAGAGGGGAAACTGAGGCCCAGGAGGGTGAGCCGAGAGCTGCAGAGCCAGGCCCTGGGATTCCCACATTAACCCCAGGAAGGACCGCGGGAGATTCCCTACAGAGCCCCTGGGGACATTTCGTGTTTACCCACTTGGGGCTGGTCTCTGTGTCCATAAAGTGATGCCTATGGGAGGGTCTATGCCCAGAAGGGGCGGGGATGAGGGAGGCCCAGGAAGTCAAGAGGAGAGGCCAGTGAAAGCCTCCATGAATGTCTGTGAACTAGGTCAAGCCAACGGTGTATGGCCCAAGAAGGACACGGAGCAGGGGCTCTCAGGTCAGTGACCTGCCCCTGTGCCTGGTGACCCAGGGAGACCCCAGCAGCCTCCACTGCTCTTTGGCTGGGCAAAGTGGAACTTAGATTTTCTCATGAGGCGAGGGAGCAGGTGAGCTGGGGCGTGCGACCTCAGGACCCTCTCTGGTGTCCTCTGTTCCTCCCAGATTGGGGCTCACTGAGCCTCCAAGGGACTCAGTAGATGCGATGGGACACTTGTCAATCTGGTCATCAGGGTGTCCTACCCAGCTGACCCATGGCCAGCTCTAAGCCCACAGGAGAAAATGTGTGTCAGGGAGACCCTTGTGTCAGCGAGGCCCCAGTGGACGTGGCCAGCGCCGTCCTCCTCAGCGTGGTCCCAGTGGACGTGGCCAGTGCCGTCCTCCTCAGCGTGGTCCCAGTGGACGTGGCCAGCACCGTCCCACTCAGTGAGGCCCCAGTGGACATGGCCAGCACTGTCCCCCTCAGTGAGGTCCCGGTGGACGTAGCCAGCCTCATCCCCCTCAGCGAGATCCTGGTGGACATGGCCAGCGCCGTCCCCCTCAGCAAGGCCCCAGTGGACGTGGCCAGCGCCATCCCCTTCAGCGAGGTCCTAGTGGACGTGTCCAGAGCTGTCCTGGTCAGCCGTCCTCCCTGTCACCTTGAGGCCTCAGCCGAGCTCCTCCCGTCTGGCTGTGCCCATCAGTCTCCCCTCCTGCCCTAGCCAGGATGCCCATCTTCTGCCCCACACCGTCTGGCTCTGACTCTTGGCTTCCAGACTCCCTGGAAGGTGCAGTTGGAGCTAATTGGCTCCCCAGAGACTCCAGTGAGCGTCTTGTCAGCCTCACCGGGGACCAGCTCCAGCCTGGGAGGTCTCGCTCAGAAGTGAAGTCACTGAGTGACCCGTCCTCCCGACACCCACAAGACTAAAATGTTCTATCAGAAGGGATTTCATGGAGACCAGCACCTTGTCCGTGCCAGCTGGGTCTCTGAGAGAAACCGCTTTGTTTTCCTGAACTCATTTGAAAGAGCATGCAGAGACATTTAAACTGGGTGGGGAGGAGAGAATAGATTCTCCTCTCTCATTACCAACTGATCGTGGCTGGGGTGGCACGTGCTGAGATGTGGCTATATTTGTCCCCAGGCTGGTGGGGAACCATGTCTTTGAAGGAGGCTCTCCTGCAGGCAGCTGGTTGCATCTAGCATGCTTGGATTCCTGCAGGCGGCTGGTTGCATCTAGCTTGCTTGGATTCCTGCAGGCGGCTGGTTGCATCTAGCTTGCTTGGATTCCTGCAGGCGGCTGGTTGCATCTAGTTTGCTTGGATTCCTGCGGGCGGCTAGTTGCGTCTAGCATGCTTGGATTCCTGCGGGCAGCTGGTTGCATCTAGCATGCTTGGATTCCTGTAGGTGGCTGGTTGCATCTCCTGCAGGCAGCTGGTTGCATCTAGCATGCTTGGATTCCTGCAGGCGGCTGGTTGCATCTAGCATGCTTAGATTCCTGCAGGCGGCTGGTTGCATCTAACTTGCTTGGATTCCTGCAGGCAGCTGTTTGCATCTAACTTGCTTGGATTCCTGCAGCCGGCTGGTCGCATCTAGTTTGCTTGGATTCCTCCCAGTTTCACAGCTACAGGGTGGACATTTCATGAAATCTCCAAATTCCAAGGGCTCTTGACAGACCACCTCCATCCTGATCAGAAGGGGTAATGCCGGTTGCCCGGTCTCTTAGAACTTAAAACTCTAGCTCCTTCTCTGCTCCTCATTCCAAACCAAATGAATTGTGGCATTGGATTATTCTTTCAAAATACTTCTTGCCTTAACGCCATCCTTTAGATTTTGGCGGCCAGCTCCTGCTGTGGACCACATCTCACGGGTGGGCTCCCCGATTTCTGCCTCCTGTTACCCCTCACAGTTATCTCACGAGTCCTGCTACCTTCTGGAAAAATAGGCTCCAAACACACTTTCATCCCATCACTCACAGCATGGAGTTCTCTAGTGGCCTGTTGGCCGCAGGACACTGTCCAGACCCCCACATTGGGATGTCTGGCTCCAATTCACCATAATGTACTTGTCTCCAATCTGCTGAGCTGCATGAGTGCCCACCCCAGCCCAGTGGACACTCCCCTTCTGCAAACCTCCAAGCACATTCCCCCTCTGCACACTGTCAGTCTTCCAATCCCCGCCCCGAATCCAAAGGCCCCTCCTATGGCTGGGGATCCACTGGCAGCTGCCTAACCCTTCCTATGCTCCTGGACGTTTGGTGCAAGCTGGAGCATGCTCACTGGCAGCTGCCTAACCCTTCCTATGCTCCTGGACATTTGGTGCAAGCTGGAGCATGCTCAGGCCTGCATTTGAAATAACCTGGAACACGTTTACATCATGGAAAATATGGAAAATAGGCTGATGGCCTTCCACTCCCTTTTAGAGCTGGCAAGAAAGATAATTGATGATTAAACAACCTAATGACCAACAAATATAAAAAGTCATAGCCCAACCGTGATCAAATAAGGCTCCAGCATTCCTCCTTGGAGGGACCCTGAGCCATCTGGTGTCAGTTTCCTTTCCAATCTGGGAACATTCTGGAGATCCTGGCGTCCAGCTAACATGGTCGTTGCTTCCTGACAACCCTACCGCTTCCATTCCCCAGTCACTACTGCTTCAAGATGCAGTGGAAGGAGAAAATCAGACGTCTCAGAAGCATGAGTGAAAGTGGGGTGTGTGGTGAGACACATACAGAGGGGAGAGGGCCAGAGGACGGTGCCGTGCAACACACGCCATTGCTCCTTTTGTTCCCGGTTTCAGCCAAGTTGTGCCGCGGGTGACTCTCCACCGGATGAGCTCCGTGCGTGTAAGGCCAGTATTCTTGGCCATTCTGGCTTAGAGAAAAGCTTTCTATATTCCCGAATGGCTCCAGGCCTCCTCCTCCTCCTCCTATGAAATGGGTTTTAAAAGAGGTCTTAGAGCCCAGGCAGTTAGATCTTAGAAACAGACAAATACAGTAGAAGCCCGAGGCAAGCTTATTCTTTCCAAAGAGGAGGTGCTTCCTGTGTTAATTTGTTGCTGAAGAGCATGATGAAGATTCCTCTCCACTGAGACTGAGCCAAGAGTTGACTCATTCATGGGAGCAACATAACGGGTCCTGAGAAACCAAAGGATTCAGCAGCTGGGAGCCAAGACTGATCTTGAGTGGCCCAGAAATGCAACCCAAGGATCTTGGGCCCAAGGGCCGGGAGGTTTCTGCAGCCCCCTGGAGCATTCACAGCGGCTCCCTGTCCATCCGCTTTTCCCTCTATTGTGGATGTGATCGCTCCTCCCCTCAGCTCACCAGACTCCTCAGAGAGGCTGACCTCTGAATAGGTTGGATGGGCTTGTTGGGGGCTGGGCTCCATTTGGGGGGATGACAGGCCCAGTGCCCCTGCACAAGGGGAGGGTGTCTTGGTAAGCCTCTTTGTGTCAGGTCCCCAGGGCACCTTCCTCTGAGTCTCTTGGGTGGGAGAAGTTGCTGGACATGCCTCCTGGGCTCTGCCCCCGCCGGCACTGTGTGGGATCCATGCTGTTCTCCCTCTAGTCCCTGCCCCACCTCCTGAAACCCTTCTCTGCTCCTGGTGTCACTACCCGCCCCCACCTCCGGCACTAATTTTCTAGGGACAAGGGGCAGAGGAAGGAGGAGAAGAAAGAGTCCTTGCTGCCCCTCCGAGGAGGCGCAGGAGAAGAAAGGGGGAGGAGTGGGGAGCCAGGGATGGCAGGAACGATGGGAAAGCCCCTTCCTGCTGCCCACGCAAATCCTGGCTTCCCCTCCACCCACTGCACCATCTCGATGGCTGCTGTCGTGGCAGGAGCTGGAGAGACACTGAGAAGAGGAAGGAAGGAGGATCTGAGAGGAGCCCAGCACACCCGGCTTCTCTGCTGCCCACTCTCCACTCTGTCCTCCCAGTCTAGGCCCTTCCTAGGCAGCCCTGGCACGGGTCCTCACTGGCCACACTGAGGCCATCAGCAAAGCACCTGGCTTGTTTACGCCTTGGGCTCTGGGTCTGTAAGGCAGTGAGGCTGAGGTTCCTGGAAAAGCCAGGCACCGTGGACTTGCCCAGCTAAGCACAGGCATCGGGGGCTAGAGAGGCCCTAGTCCCAATGACGACCAAGTGCCGTCTCCACCTGGGGAGCTTGGAGGACTCTGCTGTGCACTTAGGGCCACGCTTCAAGCCCAGTGCCTCTGATAACCGAGTCTCTGGGGAGGAATGAGCCCTCCAGTGCCAAATGACCCGCCACTAAAAGGCCTTTCGAGGCAGGGCCTCCCATGAGCCTAAGCAGGCACACTGTGGGAGATGAGAGGGTGTGGGCTCACTTGACGTTCTGTGTGAGCGGGGTCATTCATAGGGTGAGGCGAGAGTCAAGGGGACAGAGAGCCCTCTAGTCCCCAGCACTTGGGCTCAGCTGGCAAGTCCACAGTGCCCAGCTTTCCCGGGAACCTCAGCCTTACCAACCTACAGACAAAGAGCCCAAAGCGCAGGGAGGTCAGTGCCACACAGGTTTTATTTTTGCACATTATTGGTGTTTAAAATTGTAAAGATTTTCCACGTTACCTGTAACCATCAAACCACATGTATTGCCCCCAATTAGTCACCATTAACGGCTTGGCGTGTATACGCCTCCATATTCACTGTGCTTTCTTCTTCCAGAAATGAGCTCATTCTCTATATATCACTCTGTAACTTGTTTTTACCTAGTAAGGAGTCATGGGCACCCCACAGGTGAATACTTGCACACTTGTCTTCATCTTCTTAACAGCTACCTGACACCCCAGTATCTCAGTCTGTCTGAACTTAAACAGCTAGACATTGACTTCTCAGAGTGTGGAGGCTGAAGTCCAAGATGAGGGTGTGGGCAGGTTCTGTTCCTGGGGAGGCCTCTCTTCCTGGCTTGCAGACAGCTGCCTTCTGGCTGTGCCCTCATGAGGCAGAGCAAGAGACAGCTCTGGTGCCTTCGCCCCTTGTAAGGGCACCAACCCCATCCCGTGAGCCCCACCCTCAGGAACTCCTCCAAACGCAATCACCTCCCAAGCCCCACCTCCTAATCTTACCCATTGGGGATGAGGGCTTCATTATATGTGGGATGGTGGTACCTCAGCATTCAGACCCTGGCACCATAGGGCCACTCTCCTGCCTGTGGAGAGATGCACAGACTGAACCATCCAGACTGCACAGTGGAGCACGCTCTTTCAACCCACCTGCCCCTGACCACAGTGGACACTCAGGAAGAAACGGGTACAGCGAGTGAACAAATGAATGAGCAAGTCAAAGACATGAACACATGACATCTGACTGTCTCCCTGTGTGCTGATGTTTCATTCTGATACATCCCTCCCTAAATTCATCTGCTGAGACAAAGGATTTTTTTTTTTTTTGAAACAGAGTCTCGCTTTATCACCCAGGCTGGAGTGCTGTGGCCGGATCTCGGCTCACTGCAAGCTCTGCCTCCCGGGTTTACACCATTCTCCTGCCTCAGCCTCCCGAGTAGCTGGGACTACAGGCGACCGCCACCTCGCCCGGCTAGTTTTTTTTGTATTTTTTAATAGAGACGGGGTTTCACCGTGTTAGCCAGGATGGTCTCGATCTCCTGACCTCGTGATCCACCCGTCTCGGCCTCCCAAAGTGCTGGGATTACAGGCTTGAGCCACCGTGCCCGGCGAGACAAAGGATTTTAACCGGTGTTGCTACACGGCTTTCCCCAAGGTGTGGCAACCCACACCCCACCAGCACCCCCTGTGATGTCTGCCGGCCTGTGTCCTTGTAACCTTCTCTTTCCAGGTTTCCAAATGTTGCTAAACTGCTGGGTCAAGGAATAGCGTCTCCCTGGGGTCAGCCTCCCATGTGTGGATTTTTTCTTACTCCTCTTGGCCACTGCCTGTTCCTGGTCTATACCCGTTCCATTGGTTGCACTGTCTTTTCCTGGCCCTTGGCCAGAGGCCGTCGTGTGTCAGCGATAGAAACGTTTTGGCTGTCGTATGCACAGCCAGTATTCTCTCCCCGTCACACTGGGCCTCATGATTATGGGGGGCGACATCACGGAGATCCCAGTGCATTTTCGACATCATCACTGTCACCATCCTCTCTTGGTCATTTGGGGGATACGGTCGCCATCAGCTCGACAGAGCAAAAGAGAGGGAGGCCACCTGCATCCGCCAGGTGCTGGAATGGGTCCAGGCAGCTGCCAGAGTCTGCCATTTCCAACTCGATACAGCACCTGTGATCGGCAGTCGTACCCATGACATATATTTAATTGACCAAACATGAACATTATAGAGGAACCTGATCATTTAAATGATATACTTGAAACTCAGTAAGGAAGCTGAGAACAAAGAAGCTAATTTTTAAAATAAAAAAATAAAAAAGACCTAATCCACTGAATTCTAATCACGCCGAGTGCTTATCTCTCCTGCCAGACGTACAGCGAGCGCCTTGCAACGTCTCACGGCGGCACTGTCTTCTCTTTTGCAGCACTCCCTACAAAGTGAGACCTGTGGCCATCAAGCAACTCTCTGGTAAGGCCTTGCTGTCATTTTTTAAACTAAAAGAAGGAAAAAGAAATCTTGAGCTCGCCCCAGTGATAAAATATATACTAGTTAAGCATTTGAATCTAAGCATTTGAAATGTATATGAGTTAAGCCTTTGAAGCATTTAACTATATGTTAGTTAAGCATTTGAATCTGCATTTGAAGCTGACACTATTACAGAATCCGAAACCTTGTATTACTGTAAGGGCTCTGCCTTTCTAACCCCAGGCAGAATAGCATCTCCCTGGCATTAGCCTCCCTTGTGTGGATTTTTTCTTACTCCTCTTGGCCACTGCCTGTTCCTGGTCTATGCCGGCTCCATTGGCTGCAGTGTCTTTTCCTGCCCCTTGGCCAGAGGCTGTCCCAAGGACTTTGCAGATGCAGGGCGGCATCCACTCTGGTCTTCCTGGCCTAGCACCTGTCCTCCCCTTTCCACTGTGAGTTGCCAAGGCAGGCATCTGTGGCCCCTGGGATGCCCTGGGGTGCCTCATACAGTCACTTGGGCTGCTGTGTTAGAATCCTTTTTCTTTTCTTCCTTCCTTTCTTTCTTTTTTTTTTTTTTTTTTTTTTTGGAGACGGAATCTGGCCCTGTCGCCTGGGGCTGGAGTGCAGTGGCGCGATCTCGGCTCACTGCAACCTCTGCCTCCCAAGTTCAAGTGAGTCTCTTGCCTCACCCTCCCAAGTAGCTGGGATTACAGGCATGCGCCACCAAGCCTGGGTAATTTTTTTGTATTTTTAATAGAGACGGTGGTTTGTCATGTTGGCCAGGCTGGTCTCGAACTCCTGACCTCAGGTGATCCACCCGCCTCAGCCTCCCAAAGTGCTAGGATTACAGTTGTGAGCCACTGCACCCAACCTAGAATCCCTTTTCCATTTGATTTTTATAACGTTTATTTATGTGTGATTTATACATCATGAAATGCCATTTAAGTGTCTATTTTGATGAGTTTTAAAAAGTGTGTCACCGTCGTAATCATTACCCAAATCAAGACATTTGCACCACCTAGAAAAGCTCTCTCATGCCCGTCCCAGTGTGTCTCAGTCCACAACCGACCTGCTTTCTGACATCATCCATGAGATTTGTCTTTTTGAGAGTTTCATATAAAAGAAATTACATGGTACATATACTCTTTTTTGACTTGACATAATGTTTTTGAGACCCACCCGTGTGCTGTGTGTAGAGACAATTCATTGCTTTGTATTGCTAAGTAGTATCCCATGGTGTGAGCTGTACCACAGGGCATCTTCCATTTACTGTGGATGGACGTTAGTATCCCATGGTGTGGGCGGTACCACAGGGCGTCTTCCGTTCACTGTGGATGGACGTTAGTATCCCATGGTGTGGGCGGTACCACAGGGCATCTTCCGTTCACTGTGGATGGACGTTAGTATCCCATGGTGTGGGCTGTACCACAGGGCATCTTCCATTTACTGTGGATGGACGTTGGTATCCCATGGTGTGAGCTGTACCACAGGGCATCTTCCATTTACTGTGGATGGACGTTAGTATCCCATGGTGTGGGCGGTACCACAGGGCGTCTTCCGTTCACTGTGGATGGACGTTAGTATCCCATGGTGTGGGCTGTACCACAGGGAATCTTCCATTTACTGTGGATGGACGTTAGTATCCCATGGTGTGGGCTGTACCACAGGGCGTCTTCCATTCACTGTGGATGGATGTTGGTATCCCATGGTGTGGGCTGTAACACTGGGCGTCTTCCATTCACTGTGGATGGACGTTGGTATCCCATGGTGTGGGCTGTAACACTGGGCGTCTTCCATTCACTGTGGATGGACGTTAGTATCCCATGGTGTGGGCAGTACCACAGGGCGTCTTCCATTTACTGTGGATGGACGTTGGTATCCCATGGTGTGGGCGGTACCACAGGGCGTCTTCCATTCTCTGTGGATGGACGTTGGTATCCCATGGTGTGGGCGGTACCACAGGGCGTCTTCCCTTCACTATGGATGGACATTTGGGTTGTTTCCAGTCTCAGGGCTTTTATGAATAAGGCTGCTGTGAGCATTAAAGCACAAGTAATGGCGGAAACGTCTGTTTTTATATATTTTATTTCGCTTGGCTGAATACCTAAGACACCTATAGCCTTGCCAACTTTTTTATACAGTTAAACATATACTTAACCATCATCCCTAAGAGTGGAGAGAAGAGTCTGTAGAGTGCTCCCCAGTCTGGGTTTGTCTGACGTTTCTCTCACGACCAGCCTGGGTATGGTGGGTTTTGGAAGGAATATGTGGGGCGCATGACAGCCAGGTGGGACCACTGGCTTCTGCACTGCAGAGTCACCGTTGGTCTCCTTCCCTGCTCTTCTGTGGGAGCAAGTCACTAAGTCCAGCTCACCCAAGCAGAGGAGAAAAAACCGAGGTTCGTTTACTCTACACAGATATTCATTTGCTCCAGCACCATTTGGTGAAAAGACGATCTTTTCTCCCACTGAATTACCATGACACCTTTGTGGAAAATCAATGGGCCATATATGTGTGAGTCTTTTTCTGGACTCCAGATGCTGTTGTGTAAATGTACATGTCTTAAAACAAAAGCACACCGTCTTGACTACTGTAGATAAATAGTCGGTCTTGAAATCAGGTACTGTAAATTATCTCTGGTTTCTTTTTCCTTTTTCAAAAATGTTATTGCTTTTATTTTCAAATAAATTTTAGAATCAGTCTATGAATTGCTACCAAAAAAAAAGTCTGCTAGGGTTTTGACTGAAATTGCATTAAATATACAGAAAACTGTGGGAAGAATTAATGTCTTAAGAATGTTGAGTCTTCTGATTCATAAATATGGTCTGTCTCTCCATTTATTTAGGTTCCCTTTAATGTTTCTCAATAATGTGTTACCATTGTTAATATGAAGTACTTAAATATATATTGATAAATATATCAATTTCATGTATTTAATGGTATTATAAATGGATTTTTTTTCATCTCAATTTCCAGTAGTTTTTAGTTTATAGGAATTGACTTTTGTATGGGACCTTGTTAAACTCATTTATTAGGTCTAGTGCCTTTTTGTAGATTTCCTATGATTCTATAGATGATTTTCTTATACTGCTGGTTTTCTGACAACAAAATCCTTCTGCTTTTGTCTGAAAAAGTTTTTCTTTGTTGTTTTGCTTTTTTTTTTTTTTTTTTCAAAGAGAGAGAGAGATAAGAGCTGCCTCTGTTGCCCAGGCTGGAGTACAGTGGTGCAGTCATAACTCATGACAGCCTTGACCTCCCAGGCTGGAGCAGTCCTCCCTTCTCAGCCTCACAAGTAGCTGGGACTACAGGCACACACCACCATGCCTGGCTAATTTTTTAAGTTTTTGTAGGGACAAGTTCTCACGATGTTGCCCAGGCTGGTCTCAAACTCCTAATCTCAAGTAATCCTCACTTCCTGGGATTACAGGGATGAGCCACCATGCCCGACTGACAGTGTTTTTATTTTGTCTTCATTTTGAAAGGGCATTTTCTTGCCATAGGGAATTTTACTTTCGCAGTTTTCCAGCACCGTGGCTATGTCGTCTCGTATTTTAGCTGGTGTAGCCTCTAATGAGAAGTCTGTGACGTCTTGCCTTTGTTCCTCGGCATGCAATGTGTCTTTTTCCCTCTGGCTACTTAAGGTGTTTTCTTTATCACTGGTTTGCAGGAATTTGATTATGATGGACTTGGTGTGGTTTTCTTTTGGTTTAACCTGCTTGGTGTTCATTGATCCTCTTGGAACTTTGGGATCATATTTTTCGTGAAATTTGGAATATTTTCTGCTCTGTCTCTCTCTCTCCCTCTCCCTCTCCCCCGTTTCCCCTGGGATCCTAATTACCTGAATGATAGACAGCCTGAGAGCATCCCCTGACTCACTCACACTCTGTTTCTTTCTTTCCAGACCTTTTTTTCTGTTTGCTTTATTTTTCTTAGACTTCTCTGTGGCGTCTTCAATTGCATTGGTCTTCCCTCCTGCAGTGTCTAGTCTGCTATGAATCTCGTTCAGTGAAATTTTCATTTCATATATTGCATTCCTCATCCCTAGGAATTCGTTTTCCTCCTTTTTCGTATCTCCCAGTTTCAGATGTCCCATTTATGACTCATTATGTTTCTATTTCCTGTAAACACTTATACCTTATGATAATTGTTTCATGCCATTGTCTGCTAGTTTCCTCCTCTCTGCCGTATCTGTCTGTCTCTGTTGATTAATTTTTCTCCTGGGTATGGGTCGTATTTTTCTGATTCTCATGAATCGAGTAGATTTGGATGGAATGCTCATCACAGGAGTGCATGCTGGTTCATCATCTGGTTGTTTCTCCCAGTTAGCGTGTTGAGCTTTGCCTTGGCCAGCAGTTAAGTCACTTGCACATCGGTTTGATGCCTTTGAGTCTCACCTTTAAGTTTTGCCAGAATGGTTCGAGAGGGCGTTTACCCCAGGGATAACTCAGTCCCGCTAAGACATGATCCCTTTGGGGTCTCCCCCCAACTCCTGGCTGATCACCAAATTGCACTCTGGCTGTTTAGAGTGCAAATGTTTAGAGATGAGAATGAAAGCGTCAGGGCCTTGAAGGTCGTTGCAAGGATGCTGGCTTTTATGCTGAGTGGCGTGGGCAGCTATTAAAGGCTTTCAGCGGAGGAGTGACATCATCACATTTGTGTTTTATATCTTGTTCAGGGCGCTGGGTCGATTTCATGAAAGGGAAGTGGTAGCAAAGGTGGAGGCAGAGAAATCTGAGAGGAGGCTGGTTTTTTGGGAGGAGACAGAGGCCCAGGCCAGGGTGGGGGTCATGGAGGTGATGAGGAGTGCAGGTTCCAGCATGTTCTAAAAGCAGAGACAAGCTTTTTCCTAAGTGGAAGCGGGATATACAGAGACCCATCCGGGGCTTCTTTGACCTGAGCATTGAGCGCCATGGCCCAGGGAGGGGATTGCTGCGGGTGGGCTTGGCCTGCTCGTCAGACATCAGGTGCACGAGGGGCAGGCAGAGTCAGGGCAGGCGGCCTCTCGGCTGTCAGCTCCCAATGGATGGTGTTGAAGTCTGGGGCTTGGTGAGGCCAGCAGGGAGTGAGTGAGCGCCAGCAGGAGGGGCCAGGCCTGATCCGGACGGAGACAGAACCCATCTGTGGGAGAAGGACGCTGGTGCCTAGACGCCATCAGGAGCAGAGGGGTCAAAGCCATGAAACCCTGGAGACAAGAGAAGGCAAAGGCCCGCCAGGTGTGGGTTGGATGCGGCAGGGCTCCCGCAGACCAGTGAAGACGGGCGAGTTGGCTGTGTTCAGAGTTAGAAGAGTATCCCTGGGAGCAGAGGAAAGAGGGATTTCTGTGTCACTTGGGGGCCCATCCAGGACCAGTGGGAAATGGAGTTGGGCTCATTAAGGGAAAGAGGTGAACGGGAGTTGGAACCGGGTGTCCTAAGGCCAGAGCTGCTCCTCCCTGGAGGACTCTGGCAAAGGGTGCTGGCCTTGGGCTGTGAAGGCGCCCAGTGGCTGAGAGATTGGTGCCCTCTGCAGCCCTCCTGGAACTCGGATCCTAGGAGCCACAGAGGGTCCGGGTGATCTCAGGACCGTTTCAAGGGGAATGTGGCTTTTTGACCAGAGCGTTAGGGAAAGCGTGCTGCACAGTCACATGCCAGGACAGCCCCCCACGGCCCAAGTCCTGTAGGAGAGCCGGGGGCTTTTACAATATTCTTAGGTGCAACAGCAGTTGAGCCGTGCTGTCACACTTAACCCAAGTAATGATAGTGTCTTCAATTAGGACACTGCTGTAGGGGTCTGGTTCTGCTTGTTTGGCTCCACATTCCTGCCTGCCCTAGGACCCAGGACCTGTCTCTGGTCACACACACCCTGTCCAGCCTCTGTGTCTGGCCCTGCGGAGACCCCACCACATTCTACCTCCCTGGCCAGAGACCAAGAGTGACTCAGAGGCTTCCAATTCCCAGCAGCTTTATTGGTGTTGCTGTTTCCATAGAAGGACAATAAAAGCGGCCATGAGGAGGAGCATCTCCCGAGTACGTGCTTGAGCTTCTGCAAGCCAGAGGAGGCCGGTGGCTGGTGGGGTGCGCAGGCTGCCTGGCTGTGCCCCACAACGCGCATGTGAAGAGGTTTTGGGGGCAGCCATGGAACCCCGGAGCTGCCCCCACATGAGAGTTCCCCCAGGAGGTGACCAAATGCATGTGGAGTCCAGCCGCAGTCCAGATGCAGACGCACCATAACTGTAAAGCACACACCAAATTCTGAAGGCTTAGTATAAAAAAGAATATAAAAATCTCAGTCATGTTTGTATTGATTTCATACTTCCTGGTTGAGATGTCATTGATATAACATAAATCCCACCATTTTAAAGTGTACAACCTCAGCCAGGCACGGTGGCTTACTCCTGTAATCCCAGCACTCTGGGAGGCCGAGGCAGGCGGATCACCTGAGGGCAGGAGTTTGAGACCAGCCTGACCAACACGGTGAAACCCCGTCTCTACTAAAAATACAAAAATTAGCTGGGTGTGGTGGTGCACATCTGTAATCCTAGCTACATGGGAGGCTGAGGCAGGAGAATCACTTGAACCTGGGAGGTAGAGCTTGCAGCAAGCCGAGATCACACCACTGCACTCTAGCCTGGATGACACAGTGAGACTCCATCTCAAAAAAAAAGTAAAGTGTACAACCTCAGTCCTTTTTAGTGTCTTCATTTTGTTGTGCATCACCACTATTTAATTCCAGAACATTTCCATCAACCCAAAAGGAAACTCTGTACCTGTTAGCAGTCTCTCTCCATCCCCCTCACCCCCCAGCCCCTGGCAGGCCCTGCTGTCTGTCCTGTGCATTCTGGACCTTTCACATGACAGAATCTGTGGCCTTTCCAGCCTGGCTTCTTCCACTTCACACACTGTGTTCCAGGCTCCCTGTGTTGCAACTCGTGACAGCTCTTCGTTCCTTTATGGCTGAATGACATTCTGTTGTATGGCTGCGTCGTGTGGCTGTATGGCGTGGCTGCATCGCATGGCTGCATCATATTCAGTTGATCTGTTCATCAGCTGATGGACATTTGGGCTGTTTCCACAAAGGCTATTGTGAATGATGCTGCTGCAAATATTTGTGTGCAAATTTTTATGTGAAAGATACATGGTGAAATTAGGTATTTTGAGGTATATTGGAGTAAATGAAATATTAATATCTTTTTTTTTTTTGAGATGGAGTCTCGCTCTGTCGCCCAGGCTGGAGTGCAGTGGCCGGATCTCAGCTCACTGCAAGCTCCGCCTCCCGGGTTCACGCCATTCTCCTGCCTCAGCCTCCCGAGTAGCTGGGACTACAGGCGCCCACCACCACACCCGGCTGGTTTTTTTTTTTGTATTTTTAGTAGAGACAGGGTTTCACTGTGTTAGCCAGGATGGTCTCAATCTCCTGACCTCGTGATCCGCCCGTCTCGGCCTCCCAAAGTGCTGGGATTACAGGCTTGAGCCACCGCGCCCGGAATCTTTTTAAAAGTCTAGCTGTCTTGAAGGGGAGGGCCTGAGAGAAGTGCTGAAAGTTCACAGCGGAGGGTACTGGATGCTGTGGGTGCGCCAGACTGGCCTGTCCAGGAGGTCCCTGCAGGCTGGATAGCAGGTCCTTTACCCACTAATGGGTGCCTCCTCCAACCTCTGAATCCCCCTGCCTGGGGACCTCCTCTGTGCAGGGCACACCAGGAAGTGATGGGGAGGGCCCGCCCCGAGGTCAGTCCTCCCCAGTGAGAGGGAGCTGGAGGACAGGTGCCCAGCTTCCTTCCTCCATAGTGGGACTGCGAATCTGACATCATCAATGCAGCTGCTCAAAAGGAGCTCAGAGCAGGGAGTCACCTGCGCGTCAGCTCACCCTCTGGGAGCTCTCTTTCCCCCATGCCTCCATCCTCCACTCCCTCCCAGGGCTTCCTGGGCTGGCCTCCAAATGCACCACTAGCCCCCAGCTCCTTGTCTCCAGTGGTCTTTTGAGGATCTCAAACTAAGAACCTTAGACTCCAAGAGGGGTCAGGCCCCCTGGCGCACTCATTTGTCATTTGGATGAAATAGCCTTAGGAGAGCTACTTAACCCCACTGAACTTCCATTTCCCTTGCAAAGTAGGAATTCTAATGCATACCTTGCCTGGTTCTTGGGAGGATAAATGAAGTAATTTATGCAAAATGTTGAACACAGTGCCTGCCACTTGGTAAGTGCCCAGTAAATGGTGGCTATCATTGAAAATGACTTAGAGGGCATTTTTGAGTGACTAAAGTTAGGTCTCTCTGGAATTGCTGAATTTTAATAGAACAGGAATGCTTCCTAAAGTCTAAAACAAAACAGGGAGAACTGGCTGTGTCTGCCCTGGAAGCCAAGTTAATGCTGGAAGTCTGAGCACAGACACGTTGCTTGCGAGAAATAACAACACTCCTTAATAATATTGTCTATTTCAGTGCAGTTTCACTCTAGAAGGCCTTATAAGCGTAGCCGCGGTCATCCTTACTTGCATTCTTTTTGAAACAAAAAGGCTGCAGTGGGCCGGGCGCGGTGGCTCACACCTGCAATCCCAGCACTTTGGGAGGCCAAGGCGGGCAGATCACAAGGTCAGGAGATGGAGACCATCCTGGCTAACACGGTGAAACCCCATCTCTACTAAAAAATACAAAAAATTAGCCGGGCGTGGTGGCGGGCGCCTGTAATCCCAGTTACTCGGGAGGCTGAGGCAGGAGAATGGCGTGAACCCAGGAGGCGGAGCTTGCAGTGAGCCAAGATTGTGCCACCGCATGCCAGCCTGAGCGACAGAGCAAGACTCCGTCTCAAAAAAAAAAAAATGACTGCAGTGTATAAATGAAAAATAACCATTTCTGGAATTGTGTGTTCAGACGGACTCCCCTTAGAGTAGCCTAGCCAACAAAGACAGCAGCCAGCCCTTAGCATGCCAGAGATATTGATCGCAAACACTAATACAGAAGCCTTCGGAATGGAAGTGTCCCAATGGCAGATTTGAGTAAAATGGAGATGATAACCGTCAAACACTGCTGCACAGACCTCAAGGCTGCAGACGTTAGGACTGCCCTCCCTGCTGCTAGGCGTTTGTGAGAACCAGGCCAACCCATATCTGCCCATGGCTGTGTCCTGCCTGACTGCCCTGAAATGCACAGATCCTGTGGGTGCAGTTTGATGAGTTTTGTTTTGTTTTTTGTTGTTTTTGTTTTTGAGACGAAGTTTCACTGTTGTCACCCCGGCTGGAGTGCAGTGGCATGATAAGCTCACTGCAACTTCCACCTCCCGGGTTCAAGTGATTCTCCTGCCTCAGGCTCCCGAGTAACTAGGATTACAGGTGTCCGCCACCACGCCTGGCTAATTTTTTTTTGTATTTTTAGTAGAAATGGGATTTTCACCATGTTGGCCAGGCTGGTCTCGAACTCCTGACCTCAGGTGGCCCACCCGCCTCGGCCTCCCAAAGTGCCAGGATTACAGGCGTGAGCCACCATGCCCAGCCCTAAAAAAACATTTTTTTTTTATCCCAAGGTCATAGAGATACATTTTTAGAAGATTTAGAGTTATAGCTGTTATGTTTTTTTTTTTTAATTTAAGGAAAAATTTTTTTTTTTTTTTTTTTTTTTTTTTGAGACAGAGTCTCGCTCTGCCCCCAGGCTGGAGTGCAGTAGCCGGATCTCAGCTCACTGCAAGCTCCGCCTCCCGGATTCCCGCCATTCTCCTGCCTCAGCCTCCCGAGTAGCTGGGACTACAGGCGCCCGCCACCTCGCCCAGCTAATTTTTTTGTATTTTTAGTAGAGACGGGGTTTCACCGTGTTAGCCAGGATGGTTTCGATCTCCTGACCTCGTGATTCGCCCGTCTCGGCCTCCCAAAGTGCTGGGATTACAGGCTTGAGCCACCGCGCCCGGCCAAGGAAAATTTTTAACAACCCATTGTTGAGATGTTATGTTTTAATCTGTCATTCATTTCAAAGTAATGTTGTGTGTGTTGTGAAGTGGAGACTGCCCTTCGTTTTCTTCCCCATGCTGACACCCTGCTGTTACTGCACCACTTGTTAAGAAGACTCCTTTTCCCACTGAATCCATGGCTCCTTTGTTGATACTTAATGGTCTCCATGTTTGGGCCTCTCACTGAAAGAGTTCAGCTTCGTTGATCTATTTGTCTATCCTCACACCAATATCACACTGGTTACTGTTTGGATGAACGGAGGCAAGATGGTGCACTTCCGGGTTCTTCTTCACCAACTTTTCCTGCGCGCGCGAAAATGCAGCCGGCGCCCGGGAAGGTGCAGAGCAACTAGGCATGCGCCAGGTGATGTCAATCCGAAGAGACCAACATTTACCTGGTCGCACCTGCGGAACGCCCCTGACACGCCCGTGCCCCGCCTATTGCCCTCCCACTCCTAGGAAAGCCGCTCCGGAGGGACCCCACGCGCGGCCTTCTCACAGCCCCACTCCTGTCGGGATGTCGGGACCGTGGGGACTCTGTCGGCCTTCTTTGCCGGAGGCCGACAGACCTCTTCCCCACACCTTAGGTGACCAAAATAAACTTGCAGTTTTGCTCCTACACTTGCCTAGTCGCTGGTTCTTTTGTGCCCGCTCTGGTGGTCTTAGAAAAACAAATCAGTTGGTGCCGAAGACCCGGGAGGAGACCCCTCCTTAGGCCTCTAAGGGTTGAGGAACCTCCTCCTGCTCCCACGCGGCAGACGGACCAGGACCTGAGACCCGCTTCCCTCACTCTCACGGCCTCTCTGGGGTAAGTGCCCTTGTCTCCTCTTTACCTCCCTCGGCCAAAATCCTGCGCAGGTCCGAGGTCCATTTTGAGCCACCATGTGGCTCGGGAGACCCGTTCAGGACGGAGAGGTCCGCCTGAAGGTAATCTCCACTTTGGCTCCATGAGCCTCCAGTCTGTCTCTGCTGGTTCCAAAGGACGCTTTGAAGCCAGGCAGAGATCCACTTCCATTTCCATTGTGTCCATTGTGTAAGTAAAGAGGAAACAAACGGAAAAACCCCCCAGTCCAAATTTCCAAAGAGCACCCCCTTAGGGTGCCTCCTAGCCAATTTAAAAACCTTACAGCTCGAACAAGACCTTAGGAGGAAGCGGTTAATTTTCCTTTCCACTGTGGCGTGATCGACCTCAGCAATTTCTGCCAGCGGCTAGGCAAGTGGTCCGAAATTAATTACATACAAGGCTTTTGGGCCTTATGCTCTCGTCCCGACCTGCCCTATACTCCTCCTTCTCTCCCCGCTCTCTCCACCCCCTCCCTTCCTGCCCAGACTCCTCCTTCCTCCTCATCTACTAGTAATCCACTCGGTCCCGTGCCTCTTTCGGGGCCCCCAACTGGCTGTCTTGAGTCCCCTATCTCTGCCCACACCCTCCTACAGTGTTAGCACCTTTGTGAGAGGTGGCTGGGGCGGAGGGGGTAGTCAGAGTACATGTTCCTTTTTCACTGGCTGATCTTTCCAAAATTGAGAAGCGTTTAGGTGATTTCTCAGCTAATCCTACCATCTACATAAAGGAATTTAGATACCTTTGTCAGGCCTATGACCTAACGTGGCATAACCTCCAGGTTATCCTAACCTCTACCCTAAACTGACTGAGGTTCTAACCCAGTATACCCGGTTAGATCCGGCCTCCCCCACAGGGGCCACCATTTTGGCGTCTTATTTCATTTCTCAATCAGCTCCTGACATTCGTAAAAAACTTCAAAAGGTAGAGGATGGTCCTCAGACACCAATACAAGACCTGGTTAAATTAGCCTTTAAGGTCTATAACTCCAGAGAGGAGACGGCAGGCTCGCCTCAAACAGAAGTTACAGCTCCTAGCAGCGGCTTTACAGCCCAGTCGTAACCCCAGGCCAGAGAGTACACACTCCGCAGACTCCAGGGCTACGAAAGGAGCCTGCTATAAGTGCGGCAAGGCAGGACACTATGCCAGCAGGTGTCCGCAAGGTCCCCGAGCCCCAACGCAGCCTTGCTATAAGTGCAAGGCATCAGGACATTGGGCCAGTGAATGTCCTAACCCTCGTCCACCAGCAGCCCCCTGCCCTGCTTGCCAGCAGGGAGGACACTGGAAGTCTGATTGCCCCACCCTGAGAACAGGTGCTGCGTCTCCACGTGACCCCCTTTCCCAGGATCCTGGGAGCTCCTTCCAGCTCCCGCATCTGGACAACTACAACTGAAGGTGCCGAGACTCGGGGACCCCCATCACCCTCGCCGAGCCGCGGGTAACTCTCCTGGTAGCGGGTAAGACAATTTTTTAATCAACAGCGAGGCTACCTATTCTGTTTTGCCGTCCTTCTCTGGACCTAGCCTTCCATCCAATATCTCTGTAGTAGGAGTAAGCGGAAAGCCATCCACTCCACAAAAGCTCCACTCCTCAGTTGCTGCCTGGCCAACAACTACTCTGCGCACTCGTTCCTCATTCCCAGCTAAAAAGGGCCCCCACCGAAAGCAATCAGTGGAAATCAGTTTGGCTTTCCCCCACTCGCCTCAAACTTACTAAATTTTCTTAACTATCTCATACTCCTCAACCTTGCTGGGACCTTCCTTCTGGGTTTTGCCGCTATTCCAACAAATGCTTCCATTCCTCATTCCTATACTAATACTGTGCCTTATTTTATTCTTCATCCGTATGTCCAAATGCCAACCATGGGCCCCTACCTTAACGACGCCCCTTAACAGCAGGAAGTAGCCAGACAGACCACGGCGCCCCTTATCACTATTACCAATAAAAGGTTGGACTGTTTGGACGAAGGGAGGCAAGATGGTGCACTTCCGGGTTCTTCTTCACCAACTTTTCCCGCGCGCGCGAAAATGCAGCCGGCGCCCGGGAAGGTGCAGACCAACTAGGCATGCGCCAGGTGACGTCAATCCGAAGAGACCAACATTTACCTGGTCGCACCTGCGGAACGCCCCCGACACGCCCGTGCCCGCCTATTGCCCTCCCACTCCTAGAAAAGCCGCTCCGGAGGGACGCCACGCGCGGCCTTCTCACAGCCCCACTCCTGTCGGGATGTCCGAACTGTGGGAACTCCCTCCGAGAGCCCCACGGGGGGGACTCTGTCGGCCTTCTTTGCCGGAGGCCGACAGACCTCTTCCCCACACCTTAGGTGACCAAAATAAACTTGCAGTTTTGCTCCTACACTTGCCTAGTCACTGGTTCTTTTGTGCCCGCTCTGGTGGTCTTAGAAAAACAAATCAGTTACGTTACTGTGCCCTGGAATCAGGTACTCTAAGTTCTCCATTTGTTCTTCCTCTTCAGTCGTTTTGACTGTATAGGTTCTTTTCTTTTCCCTACAAATTTTAGAATCAACTTGTCAATTTCAAAAAAGAAGCCTTCCATGACTTTGATTACCATTTTATTTAATATATAATTTGGGGAGGGTAGTGTCTTAACCATACTGAGTCTTCCAACCCACGAATGTGACACATCCCTCCGCTTATTTAGGTCTCATTTAACTTCTCAAAAGGTTATGACTTTCAGGATAAAGGTCCTGCATGTCTTTGGTTAACTTTACTTCGAAGCGTTTTCTGTTTTCTGGTTTTATTGTGAATAGGATTTTATTAATTTTCCAATTGTTTGCTGCTAGTTTATAAAAATACAATCGATTTTTGGCGGAGCTTGCAGTGAGCCAAGATCCGGCCACTGCACTCCAGTCTGGGCGACAGAGTGAGACTCCGCCTCAAAAAAAAAACAAAACAAAACAAAAATACAATCGATTTTTGGATGTTGACATTGGATCCTGTGAATTTGCTTAATTCATTGGTTCGTTCTAGTTGTTGTTTTATAGATTGCTATGATTGTCCACAGAGACAGTCATGCTGTCCAAGAATAATGACTGTTTTAATTATTGCATTCCAATTTTGGGCTTTTATTTCTTTTACTTGTCTTGTTGTACTAGTTGAAACTGCAATACAGTTAAACAAAAGTGAGAGCAGACATCCTCACCTTGTTTCCAATCTTAGGGGAGATGCCTTCAGTTTCTCACCATTACATACGATGTTAGCCACAGATTTTTTTGTAGATACCTTTCATCAGGTTGGAAGTCCCCGACTACTCTTAGTTTTCTGAGAGTTTTTCGTCTAATGTTCTTTGACAAAATTCTTTGCTCACTTTTATCAAATGTTCTCTCTGCATCTAGTGAGGTGGGTTGAGGAAGTGTCCTCTTGTTCCTTGTTTTCTAGTGGTTTTGTCTCATAAAGAGGTGTTGGATTTTGTTCCATGTTCTTTTTGCACCTATGGAATGATCATATATATGGTGTTTTTCGCCTTTATTCTGTTAAGATAATGAATAATACTGATTGATTTTCAAATGTTAAAACCACTTTGCGGCCGGCCGCGGTGGCTCAAGCCTGTAATCCCAGCACTTTGGGAGGCCGAGACGGGCAGATCACGAGGTCAGGAGATCGACACCATCCTGGCTAACACGGTGAAACCCCGTCTCTACTAAAAAAATACAAAAAAAACTAGCCGGGCGAGGTGGCGGGCCCCTGTAGTCCCAGCTACTAGGGAGGCTGAGGCAGGAGAATGGCGTGAACCCGGGAGGCGGAGCTTGCAGTGAGCTGAGATCCGGCCACTGCACTCCAGCCTGGGTGACAGAGCGAGACTCCATCTCAAAAAAAAAAACAAAAACAAAAACAAACCACTTTGCTTTCTTAGGGTAAATGCACTTATATTTTCAGGAAGTATTCCTAGGAAACTTCCTGGGGTAAACTCACTTGTATTTCCAGGAAATATTTCTAAGAAAATACTTGGGAATAAATGTAACAAAGGCTATGCAGGCTCTCTCCTTGATGTGTTTGCCTTTTATGTATTGATTTGGTTTTGTTTTTGTTTTGAGATGGAGTCTTGCTCTGTCGCCCAGGCTAGAGTGCAGTGGCACGATCTTGGCTCACTGCAACCTCTGCCTCCCGGCTTCAAGTGATTCTCCTGCCTCAGCCTCCTAAGTAGCTGGGATTGTAGGTGCCCGCCACCACGCCTGACTAATTTTTAGTAGAGACGAGATATTACCATGTTGGCCAGGCTGGTCTCAAATTCTTTTTTTTTTTTTTTTTTGAGACGGAGTCTCGCTCTGTTGCCCAGGCTGGAGGGCAGTGGCCGGATCTCAGCTCACTGCAAGCTCTGCCTCCCGGGTTTACGCCATTCTCCTGCCTCAGCCTCCGGAAAGCTGGGACTACAGGCGCCCGCCACCTCACCCGGCTAGTTTTTTGTACTTTTTAGTAGAGACGGGGTTTCACCGTGTTAGCCAGGATGGTCTCGATCTCCTGACCTCGTGATCTGCCCGTCTCGGCCTCCCAAAGTGCTGGGATTACAGGCTTGAGCCACCGCGCCCCGCCCCAGGTCTCGAATTCTTGACCTCAGGTGAACCACCCACCTCGGCCTCCCAAAGTGCTAGGATTATAGGTGTGAGCCACCGCACCCAGGCCTCTGGCTGTTTTCAAGCTGTTGATTTCTTTCCTTTGTCTTTAGGTTTCAGCTGTTGGACTGTGATGTGCTTCAGTCTCGTTTTCTTCCTATTTATTCTTTTTCATGTTCATTGAGCTTCTGTGAACTATGAATTTGCGTTTTCGGCAAATTTGCAAAATTTTCAGCCATTATGTGTTATAAGCACCATTCTTTCTCACTAATGACCTGTATGTTAGAAAGTTTGCTATTATCTTTCAAGTGACTGCGGCTTTGGGGTTTTTTATAATCTTTTTTTTCTTTGCCCTTCAAATTGGGTGATTTCTGTTGATCTGTCTTTGATTTCCTTGACTCTTCTGCTGACTCCAAACTGCTGTAAGCTGATCCATGAAGTTTTTTTTATTTAGGATATTATATTTTAAAATTCTAAAATTTCCACTTGACTCTTATTCATAGATTGCTCTCTGGAGACTCCCATCTGTTTACTATTTAATGACACCTTTTTTGTTTAGGTATTTGGACATACTTGCAATTGCTGCATTAAAGTCTTTGGTCATTTTGGCATCTGAGCTGGCAAGTGTCCAGGTGTCTGATGGATGATTTTCCATGGCTGTGGGTCACATTTTCCTGTTTCTTTGTATGTCTGTTTCTTATTGTAGACTAATATTATGAATAACACCTAGTAGAGACACTAGATTTTGTTATCATCCTCTGAAGAGTGTTAATTTTGCCCTATCAGTCAATTACATTACTGACTGATTGCCTGAGCCTCGTGTAGCCTGGTTTTATGCTTTGTTCGGGTAGATCTCTAGAGTGACCTTTCTGTGGTTTCAGTAGGAAGCCTGAGGTGTTTATCAAGTCCCTCTCACTGGACTACCCGTAAACTCCAAACTTTGTCTCGTCCACAGTGGGAGCTGAAACCTCTGACACACTAGGCCCACAAACATGCATCATTCAGGGATCCACCAACAAACAGGGTAGTTAAACAGAATTTGGGTCCCACCGCCATGGCTTCCTCCTTTAGGAACTCTCCTTTCCATTTCCATCCTCTCTGACAACCTAAAACTCTGTCATCTGACACTTCCACCTGGAACTTTCTGCTTAAGTTTTAGCCATCTACATTATAAGGTCACTCTATAGCAAGAGATAGAATATTATCCCATTCGAGGCCAGGCGCAGTGGCTCACACCTGAAATCCCAGCACTTTGGGAGGCCGAGGTGGGTGGATCAACTGAGGTCAGGAGTTCGAGACCAGCCCGGCCAACATGGTGAAATCCTGTCTCTTCTAAATTTTCCTGTCTCTTCTAAATTTTTCTAAATCCTGTCTCTTCTAATTTAAAAAAAAAAAAACTAGCCGGATGTGGTGGTGTGCACCCGTAATCCCAGCTACTCAGGAGGCTGAGGCAGGAGAATCCCTTGAACCCGGGAGCCAGAGGTTGCAGTGAGCCGAGATGGCACCACTGCCCTCCAGCCAGGGTGACAGAGTGAGAGCCCGTCTCAAAAATAAAAAAGAAAAAGGAATATTCCTTCATTCTTGTATAGCATCATAGTACTTCATTTTGTAGAGGTACTATTATGTATCCTACTGATGGATGTTTGTGTTGCCTCCAGTCTTGTTATTACAGTGATCAGTTGGTTCTTTTGCATTTCTCTTGCTACAAATGTTGCTGCTATGTACAACCCGTTAAAGTCCACAGATGTAGTAAAACCTTTGGTTTGCAAAAATGACTCAGTCTTTACAAACATTCTGTCATTTGTACCATAATCAATTAGTTTATTGGATCACAGATTATCCTGACAGAATCCTTCCTGGAACTAGTCTGTGGGATCATTTGGCACAGAATCAAAGCTCCAGACACGATGAGCCAGAGCTGATTTCCTTTGGCTTCACCATAATTAAACTTTCCCATAGGATTATCAGGTTACAGTGACACACACACAGGCTGTCAGATAATGGACAAAGTCTCAGCAGTGTGTACAATCAGCTGGTGACTCCCAAATTCAAATTCCCCCGGCGGCATCCATTTGGGTATTCATACCCACACCCTCCCTTAGAAGTTCACCCCTCCGCCAGGCGCAGTGGCTTACACCTATAATCCCACCACTTTGGGAGGCCGAGGCAGGCAGATCACCTGAGGTTGGGAGTTCGAGACCAGCCTGACCAACATGGAGAAACCCCTTCTCTACTAAAAATACAAAAATTAGCTGGGCGTGGTGGCGCATGCCTGTAATCCCAGCTACTCGGGAGGTTGAGGCAGGAGAATCACTTGAACCCAGGAGGCGGAGGTTGCGGTGAGCCGAGATCAGGCCATTGCACTCCAGCCTGGGCAACAAGAGCAAAACTCCATCAAAAAGAAGGAAGGAAGGAAGAAAGGGAGGGAGGGAGGGAGGGAGTTCACCCCACTATGAACAAGAAGCCACACAGAAAAAAAAAATAGGTATCTCTGGGGTTTTCTGAAGGGAAAGTAAGTGCAGCTCTGTCCCCTCTTTGCAGCCCTAAATAGGAACATGGTGGAGTAGGGCAGGTCGGGCTTGACGATGTCATGACTTGGCCTCTCTTGGTGTCACACAGCCCCTGCAGGTTATAAGAAGGATTGAGCTGGCGGGGCGCAGTGGCTCATGCCTGTAATCCCAGCACTTTGGGAGGCTGAGGCGAGCAGATAACCTGAGGTCAGGTGTTCAAGACCAGCCTGGCCAACATGGAGAAACCCCATGTCTACTAAAAATACAAAATTAGCTTGGCGTGGTGGTTCGTGCCTGTTATCCTAGCTACTCGGGAGACTGAGGCAGGAGAATTGCTTGAACCTAGGAGGCGGAGGTTGCAGTGAGCTGAGATTGCACTATTGCACTCCTGCCTGGGTAACAAGAGCGAAACTCCATCTCAAAAAAAAAAAAAAAGAAGGATTGAGCTAACATGCATGAACCCCCTAGAACAGCACCCAGAGCATAGTAACAGCTCCTTCCAGAAAGGGCAATGCATGCTAGCTGCCCCAGATGCTGCCAGCTTCACCGGCATTTTTCTGCCTGCAAACTAATCCTAAGGAACCAAGAAGGGCAGAGGGAGAAATTGCACCCAGTCAATGTAAACGATGCAAAACATGAAATTCCCCTCTCCGAAAACGAAAGGGAAAAACCCGATTCAGTGCCTGCCCCTGAGGTGAACCTGAAATGGCAAGGCAGACACTCTCTAAAACTTCACGTTTGGCCACCAGGGTCTTCAGTCGATTTTGCTTTCTTCGTCATATCTGAGTGGCTGAAACGCCAGCGATCTGGGATAGTCCTCTGGCTGCTGATAGACTTATGCAATCCCTTGGCAGGCAGGACAGGCCACAGGAAAGGCTCTTGTGCCTTTAAGGTCACTGTTAATCATATAACTTTATTGTGTTCCTGGGCTATAAAGGAAATGTCGTCCTTGATCTGAATGTCTGTTTTATGATGTCCATAAACAGTGAATTGCCAGTGACTGTACCCTGAGTGACAACATCCTCAACCATTTGGGTGGTTCAAGGGCGGTTGCAGGGGTCAGGAGAGAGCAAAAGTGGAACAGATGAGTTTGCTTCCCAGGAAGAGGGACAGTGACATCCCACCCCTCACTGACAGGGAAGCCTGCCAGCCCTTCCTCCAAAGAGCCTTGGCTCTCAGGGATCAGAGGCTGGACAAAGCAGAAATAAAGGCACCCTGCCCCCACCCCCACCACAATCTTCAGGATGTCTAGAGTGCTTATCTCTTTAGGGTCAAGTAATGTGAATTATTTTCCCTAATGCAAAAATAATAAATAAGATACCCCTTTACCCTTTTCTGAAAGGATAGCAGAGGTATTTTTCTTTTCTTTTCTTTTCTTTTTGAGACGGAATCTTGCTCTGTCACCAGGCTGGAGTGCAGTGGCACAATCTCGGCTCCAACTCCCTGGTTCAAGCGATTCTCCTGCCTCAGCCTCAGCCTCCTGAGTATCTGGGATTACAGGCACACACCACCATGCCCAGCTAATTTTTTTGTATTTTTAGTAGAGACAGGGTTTCACCATGTTGGCCAGGATGGTCTTGAACTCCTGATCTCATGATCACCCGCCTCAGCCTCCCGAAGTGCTGGGATTACAGGCGTGAGCCACCGCGCCCATCCAGCAGAGGTGTTTTTTCTAATGCTTGGGAAGTGTCTGCTAAGTATATATAAATTCACTGGAGGGTGCTCAGCACCTCACCCTGTTGCTCCAGGTCAGGACTAACAAGGTGAAACATGGTTCATTGCATCATATTAATAGCATGCAAATCTAAGCCCAGTGATGTCGTGCAGTGGCTACAATCAAGGGCAATGGAATGGATCGCGCACGAGCTCCCAGGCCACACGCACACATCCTTGTGATATATCATTCACTCTACTCTTGCAGGTCAGACGCTTGGGATGCTACTGCCTTTGCTGAGGTTCCTAGGTCACCTCCCTCAATGCATGGGTCTGGGGGCCAGTGTGTTCTATTGCTGGGGCCATGGGTGCATTCATTTGCCTAGGGGAGAAAAGTACGCATTCCCGTCAGCTCAGGTGCCTGGAGGACAGAAGAACCACTGTTGCTGTTAGTATTTTCTTCCGCACAAGATAAAAAAAGAGATCAGCAAATCAGCTGGCTGGCCAATCAAATTAGCTTATTGTGTTACACTAATTTTTAGATTGAGAATTATAGGTCAGGCTGTGCTAGCGATCAGTGAAATCAAATTTCATGTCATTCTGCGCCGGGTAAACTCAGGATTTGCCTGAAACAATTGAACAATTCCCGGAAGACGTGGGCGAGGCAGAGGCTTGAACTGTCCACTCAGACCAAGGTGGACTCAGGCAATGGCTTCTGGGCATCGCGTGGGGCGGGGGCAGCCCCTGCCCTGGACATTCGTGAACACAGGGGCAGCCGTGTGAACACCATGGGGCAGGGCGTCTGTCCTGCCACCCGCACGGCTGCATTCTGCCCGGGAATGAGGCTGGCAGCCTATAGGCCCCTCCTCGGTCCGTCTAGAGGTTCGCTTCATTCCAGTACCCTTGGTTCTGTCGGGCGGGCAGGACCTGGGCCCCTGTGTTGCAAACTAATGGCCCAAAGCTAACCTGATCCGGCAGCATCTAAAAACAGGACCCGGACTCTGCCGGGCTCCAGGATTGCCCTGGAACAAACCTAAAGTCTCCCATGACACGCAAACAATTCTGCCAGCCCCGCCCAGCATTCCCTGCCTGTGCTTATCAAGTGAGGAGGGCAGCAGGATGCAGTACCCAGGTGAGCGCACTTCAATGAGTCCGGGTGTGTGCAGGCAAGAAGCAGCCGGGAGTTGAGGCTGAAGAGGAGCCTACCTAAAACTGTCATTACGACTGATTGATCCTCGGTGTAGTCAAATCTTCTGCCTTTATTAAAGTCGTTGGTATCTAGAGGTAAATCCCCATCAGCTTGGAGCAGCACACCCTTGAAATCCACTCTAGCAGGCAGACTCTGGGGCACTTTTAGATACTCTATTGGTTGTTCTTGGGGACAGTTTCCTTTGGAGGACATGTGAGTTGCCTGTGAATATCCGCTTGCTCTCCCTCAGTTTCCATCACATGGATCAGCGAGAGTTAATGCTGACTCCCCCTCCCTCAGGGGCTTATTTGCAGTCTCCCCATTTGCTTAAAAACTTCCAGGTCCAGAGGGACCCTAAAGACCCTGTCATGTCCACCTGTGAATTACCAGCATCCCAGGCCATTGCTGGGTTTTCTTAAGACTATTAAGACATTATCAACGTGAAATGACTTGAATATGCTTTAATTTTTAAAATTCATCATACGTCCTTAGCATTTAGGAAAAAGAGGGAGGTGTCATACATAACATCAAATTTGGCTGACACGAGGTGATTTTGCCACGAAGGTTGGGAAGGATGAACATTTGCAATGAAAACTGTTCGTTGCCCCCAAAATCCAGCTGTTTCAGGCTCTCTGAGGATTCCGGAGGTGCTAGAGGGGGTAAGGGCCACATTCAGGTGGTGTAGGTGGCATTCATCCCTTCATAGCCTGGAGATGGTGCCCGGTGCGCACCCTGTCACCCCAAGGATGATGATATCCCAGGGAAGGCGGTGGAAGCAGGAAAGGGAGGTCAGAGGGAACCTGGGGCCTTCAGCGGGCCTCGGTGATGCGGAAATACTAACAACACCAATAGCAATCGCAGAGGCAGGCAGGCTTACGTGGCCAGGGCTGGGCTGACGCTGTCCTGAGCACTCGACACGCATGAAATCACAGTTGTTTTAAGTTCTGAGCTCCCCTGGGAGGAAACTGTGGCCACAGCAGGAATTCCAATGATTCTAGGGTCAGGAGGGGAGGCACCCACTTCCTGATCAGGGCTCTGTTTGTGGATGCGTGGGTGTGGTTGGCCTTTGTGCACACTGGCGGTTTTGCTTCTTTCCCCCAGCAAAAGAATGCAGATTTTGCATTATCTAAAGAGGCGGTTCCATGAGCCCACGGTGCTGAGTCCCAGGTATTCCACTGGTGTAAGTACCACCACCTGGGCAGTGCCCCCAGGGTGTTCTCGCTGGGAGCGCAGCTTCGTGTCTCTACCCTTCCTGAGAATAGCTGACATGCTGGCCTGGGTGGCGCACTGGCCGAGGTGTGACTGTGACAGACCAGGATACCAGCATCTGCCCCAGCACTGAACTGGGCAGAGAAAAGGTGTGGACAGAGTGGCGTGAAACATGACGGCTGCTTGTGCTAGAAATTAGATGCAGTCACACAAATCCTGTCATGCTCAAAGGGTTCCATCTCAAAGTCCAAAGGAAAACTCTTCCTTAACTTTTATTCCATTCTGTCTCTACGTTTCTTATTTTGAAGCAAGGATAGATTCACATGCTGTTGTAAGGATGAATACAGAGCGAGCCCATTTATTGCCCGGTTTCTCCCAGTGGTGACATCTTGCAAAACTCTAGCACAATGTCACAGCCTGGCGTTGACCGTGACACAGTCCAGATCCAGAACCTGGCGTCCCCACGAGGATCCTGCCTGCCGGTCTTAATAGCCACACCGCTTCCCTTCCATTCCCCACTGGATCCCTGTCCCCTGGCAACCAAGAGGTCTCTCTTTTTTTTTTTTTTTTTTTTTTTTTGAGACAGAGTTTCGCTCTTGTTGCCCAGGCTGCAGTGCAATGGCACAATCTCAGCTCACTCTGCAACCTCTGCCCGACTCTCCCGAGTAGGTGTGATTACAGGCATGCACCACCATGCCTGGCTAATTTTGTATTTTTAGTAGAGACGGGGTTTCTCCATGTTGGGCAGGCTGGTCTCGAACTCCTGACCTCAGGTGATCCCCCTGCCTCAGCCTCCCATAGTGCTGGGATCACAGGCATGAGCCACCGCGCCTGGCCTCTGGTCTCTATTTGTATGATATTGTCATTTCCATAAAGTTCTACACATGCAATCATGCAGTAGGTGACTTTGGGATTGGCGCCTTCCACCCAGCACAACCCCCTGGCATCCATCCGGGTTGTCGCCTGTATTCGTAGTTCATTCCCTTCTTTCGGAGTCATACTCCGCGGTACAGATAGATCACAGCTTGTCCATCCATTCTCCCTTGAAAGGCACCTGCATTGTTTCCATTTGCGGCTACTACAAATACATCCGCCGTGAACATGTGGACAGGCCTTTGTGTGAACATCAGTTCTCTGTGTACATCATCTCTCTGCCCTGGTGCTTGCATCTTTAGTGGTTTTTTTCTGTTTTTTGAAGAACCTACCAGACTGTTTTCAGAATGACTGTACCATTTTTCATTCCCACCAGCCACGAGTGAGGGAGCCATGTTTCCACATCCTTGCTAGCACTGGGGGTTGGCACTATTTTGTATCCTAGCCATTTTGATAGGTGTGCAGTGGTATCTCACTGTGGTCGTAACTGGCATTTCCTAACGGCCGAGTGGTGCTCAGCATATTTTCATGGGCCTCTTTCCATCTGTGTCTTTCTCCAGTACCCGTCTGCTCATCTCTTGCCTGCTTTCAAATTGGCTGGTTTTGTTTTCTACCATTGAGTTGTGACCATTCTTTATATGTGCTATATGCAAGTCTTTGTCAGATATGTGTCTTGCAAATATTTTCTCCCAGACTGTAGCTTGTCTTGTCATCCTCTTACTAGGATATTTCTCTGAGCAAAAATTTTAATTTTGATGAAGTCCAGGCTATCAATTTTTCTTTTTCTGGTTTGTGTTTTTGCTGTCAAGTCTAAGAACTCCCCACCTTACTGAAGACCCTGAAGATTTCTCCTATTTTCTCTCTAAACGTTTTATACTTTTATATTTTACATCTGTGGTCCACTTTGCATTGATTTTTATATAAACTGAATTCTAGGTCAAGGCTTTTTCTTTTTTTGTTGGCCTGCGGATATCTAATTTTTCCAACACTATTTATTGAAAGCTCTCTTTTCTCCGTTGAACTGCTTTACATCTCGGTCAAAAATCAGTTGGGCGTATTTGTATGGACGTGGTCATAGGCCCTCTGTTTCTTTCCGTGGCTCTACCTGTCTGTCTTTCTGCCAATACCTCACAGTCTTGATTATCGAAATTATATCCTAAGTCTCAAAATAAGATAGGCTGATTCCTCTCGTTTTATCTGCTGTTTTTCAAAATTGTTTTTATTCTTGTGAGTCCTTTGCCTTTCTATCTAAATGTTAGAATAATCTCTATTTCTACCAAAAAAAAGAGGTCTTGCTAGCCTTTCAATGGGAATTTTGTAAAACTTGTTTACCAATGTGGGGAGAATTTACTGTGTTGAGTTTTCCAACCCATTAACATGGTCAGTCTTGCCATTTGTTTATATCTTCTTTTATTTCTTTCACGAATGTTTTGTAGTTTTCAACATACAACTTCTGCATATGTTTTGTCAGTTTTACACCTAGGGGCATTTTTGAGTGACTGTAAATGGTACTGGTGTTGTTTGTTTGTTTGTTTGTTTTTGAGACAGGGTCTTTGTCCTTGAGGCTAGAGTGCAGTGGTGTTATCATAGCTCACTGCAGCCTCAACCAAGCAATCCCCCCACCTCAGCCTCCTGAGTAGCTGGAACCACAGGCACATGCCACCACGCCTGGCTATTTTGTTGTTGTTGTTTGTTTGTTTGTTTGTTTGTTTTGTTTTTGTGTTTTTGTAGAGTTGGAGATCTCTCTTTGTTCCCAGGCTGGTCTCAGACCCCTGGGCTCAAGCAATCCTCCTACCTCGACCTCCCAAAGTGCTGGGATTACAGGCATGCACCACTATGCATAGCTGGTATTTTATTTATAATTTCAGTGCCTACGGGCCGGGTGCGGTGGCTCAACCCTGTAATCCCAGCACTTTGGGAGGCGGAGACGGGCGGATCACAAGGTCAGGAGATCGAGACCATCCTGGCTAACATGGTGAAACCCCGTCTCTACTAAAAACTACAAAAAACTAGCCGGGCGAGGTGGCGGCGCCTGTAGTCCCAGCTACTCGGGAGGCTGACACAGGAGAATGGCGTGAACCCGGGAGGCGGAGCTTGCAGTGAGCTGAGATCCGTCCACAGCACTCCAGCCTGGGTGACAGAGCGAGACTCCGTCTCAAAAAAAAAAAAAAATTTCAGTGCCTACATGGTCATTGCTAGAATATACAATTGTAGTAAATACAATTGAATTTTGTATGTTTTCCACCCTGCAAACTTGCTAAACTCTCTTTTTAGTTCTAGGAGGGTTGTGTTTTGTTGTTGTTGTTTGTAGATTCCTTGGGGTTTTCTATGTAGATAACATGTCATTGGCAAACAGGGACAGTTTTCTTTCTTCCTTTCTAATCTGTTTGCCTTTTATTTCCTTCTCTTGCCTATTACACTGGCTAGGATTCCCAGCACTATCTTAATTAGCAGTAGTGAGAGCAGACAACTTTGCCTTGTGACAGTCTTAGACACCAAGCACTCAGTCTTTCACCATTAAGTACGATCGACTCCTCTGTATCTGTGTGTTCCATATCCATATATCCAACCAATCACCAATCAGAAACATTTTAAAAACAAGAAAAACAATACAAATAGGTAAACAATACAGTACAGCAACTCTTTACATAACATTTACATTGTATTAGGTATTCTAAGTAATCTAGAGATGATATAGCGTGTACAGGAGGATGTGCATAGGTTATATGCAAATACTACACCATTTTATATAAGGAATTTGAGCATCCTTGTATTTTGGCATCCTTGTGGGGGGTCCTGGAACCAATCCCTCAGGGACACCAAGGAACAACTGTATAATGTTGGCTATAAGGTTATGGTTGATGCTTTTAATCAATTTGAAGAAGTTCTTCTCCATTCCTAATTTTATGAGTTTTCTCATGAACATGGATTGAATTTTGTCAGATTTTTTTATGAATTAGTTGATACGATCATATGATTTTTTTTTTTTTTTCTTTCTTTTTTTGAGACGGAGTCTCGCTCTGTCACCCGGGCTAGAGTGCAGTGGCCGGATCTCAGCTCACTGCAAGCTCCGCCTCCCGGGTTTACGCCATTCTCCTGCCTCAGCCTCCCTAGTAGCTGGGACTACAGGTGCCCGCCACCTCGCCCGGCTAGTTTTTTGTATTTTTTAGTAGAGACGGGGTTTCACCATGTTAGCCAGGATGCTCTCGATCTCCTGACCTCGTGATCCGCCCGTCTCGGCCTCCCAAAGTGCTGGGATTACAGGCTTGAGCCACCGCGCCCGGCGATTTTTATTCTTTAGCCTGTTGATTGGAGATTACATTGATTGCTTTCCAAATATTGAACCAATCTTATATCCCTGGAATAAACCCCACCCAATCTTGATGTGCAATTATTTTTACGTATTACTGAATTCTACTTGTTATTTCATTAGTGATTTTTATATCTAGATTCATGAGGGATGTTGGCATGTAATTTTCTTTTTGTTGTTGTTCCTTGTCTGCATTTGGTATCAGGGTAATACTAACTACATAAAATGAATGGGGCCCAGGTGCAGTGGCTCACGCCTGTAATCCCAGCACTTTGGGAGGCCGAGACAGGCAGATCACTTGAGGCCAGGAGTTCAAGACCAGCCTGGCTAACATGGTAAAACCCTGGCTCTACTGAAAATGCAAAAAATTAGCCAGGCTTGGTGGCCTGTGCCTATAATCCCAGCTACTCAGGAGGCTGAGGCAGGAGAATTGCTTGAGCTCAGGAGGCGGAGGCTGCAGTGAGCCAGGATCACACCACTGCACTCCAGCTTAGGCGACAGAGTAAGACTCCATCTCAAAAAAAAAAAAATAAAAGAATGGTAGTGTTCCCTCCTCTTCTGTTTTCTTGAAGATAATTGTTAGAATCATGTTGACTTTTTAAACATTTGGCAGAATTCTCTATACATGTTTAGAACCATCTTGGCCTGGACATTTCATCTTGGGGAGTTTTTAAATTACAGATTGACTTTTGCTATAGGTTGTTTAAATTACCTCTTTGATATTGAATGAGTTGTAGTACTTCATGCTTCTCTAGGAGTTGGTCCATTTTATTGAAGATGTCAGAGTTATGTGTGTAGAGGCATTTGTGTCTGCAGGGTCTGTAGTGATGTTCCCTCTTTCATTCCTGATATTGACAATCTGTGTCTTCCCTCTCGTTGTTTGTCAGTCTTGCTAGAAGTTTGACAGCTTATTATTTTCAGATACCTAGCTCTGTTTTGTTGATTTTCTGCAGTTTTTCTGTTTTCTGTTACCAGGATTTCTAGTCCCCTATCTTTGTGATTTCCTCCTTCCTTCCTTTGCTATCATTGTGGGTTTACTTTGCTCTTCTTTTCCTGGGTTCTCATGGTGGGATCTTGGCTTATTGAGTTGAGATTTTTCCTCTCTTCTAATGGAAGCCCATAATGCTGTAAGTTTCCCTCTCAGCATTGCTTTAGTTGTGTCCCACAGGTAAATTTTGTGTTGTATTTTCATTTTTATGGAGTTCGATGTCTTTTTCATTTTCCCTTGAGACTTCCTCTTTGACCCTTAAGTTATTTAGAAGTATGTTGTTAAGTTTCCACGTGTTTGGAGATTTTTCTACTATCTTTCTGTTATTGATTTCTACTTTGGTCCTCGTGTGGTCAGAGAACATACTCTGTGTGGCTTCAGTTCCTTTAGATTGGGTGAGATTTCCCTTATAGCCCAGGATATGGTCTATCTTGGTACATGCTCTGTAGGCGCCTGAAATGAATGTAGCGCTCTGCTGCTGTTGGGTGAAGTGGTCTATAAATATTCATCATTTGATGGACTTCTAAATTTATCTCAAGACTCTGAGATCATTCATTCTCAAAGGTTATGTGATACACTACCTTTTCCAAAGAATTTCTAAGTGATCTAAACCCCTGCTGAGTTCACCAAGTGGCCTGTAAAACCTATGATGATTCTTGTTGATGGGAGCCACCTTCCCCCACTAGTAGGTGTGGGACTTTCTTCAGGTGAGGGCCTCGAGCTCGCACCAGTTCAACCTATGGCTGTATGAAAATTTTCTGGCTGACGTTTTTACACTTGTAGCTTCAAGAGATATAACAAAACATCATTTTTCTTCTTCTTATCAAGTCATAGAATGCTAAAGCCAGAGGGAGTCTAGGGTCATCTGGTCTACCCTCTCATTTGACAGGTGAAGTAATGAGGTGTTGCAAAGTTAAACTGATTAGTTTCTTTTAATTTTTTAAATGAAATTAATATATGTTAATTATAGAAAATACATAAGAAAAAAGGGAAAATGTATAAGATAGAGGGAAGCAAACTTCTTAAATAAAATGTATATAAAACTTATAACCAAAGATGACTACTATTATTATTTTGGAGTATACCCTCCCAATATGTTTTCAAAAGCAGGATCACTATTACTGCTTCAAAACCTTTTTTTTTTTGTACTTTAACAATAGACATGAACATTTTCAAAATATGATTTCTAATAGCAAAATATCATTCCAGATATATGTCTAATGATAGAGTTTTCTCATCATTTATTTAACGAATCTCCATCGGGTGGGCGTGCAGGTTGTTACAGTTTTCTCTGTGTTAAATAACACTGTGATGAACATCTTTTGTGTACACGCATGATGATTTCCTAGAAATGGAACCCTGGGTCAGTGCTTGTGAACATTTTTAGCTTCTGAGCCCCATTGCCAAGTTCGATTCTTGAATTTTTTGTTTGTTTGGACAGCTTTGGTTTTGTTTTCTTTTGAGACGGAGTTTCACTCTCGTTCACCAGGCTGGAGTGCAATGGCGCAATCTCGGCTCACCGCAACCTCTGCCTCCCGGGTTCAAGTGATTCTCCTGCCTCAGCCTCCCGAGTACCTGGGATTACAGGCATGTGCCACCATGCCTGGCTAATTTTGTATTTTTTAGTAGAGACGAGGTTTCTCCTTGTTGGTCAAGCTGGTCTTGAACTCCTAACCTCAGGTGATCTGCCTGCGTTGGCCTCCCAAAGTGCTGGGATTACAGGCCTGAGCCACCGCGCCCGGCGCAGCTTTGGTTTTATTTGTTTTGTTTATAGTGGAAGGTTAGACATCAAATCAACATAGAAGATGTGGTGAACTTATGACTAAGCTGGTGTGGGTTCTCGGTGTCCTGGGGCATGAGCTGGAGGACGGCTGGAGCCAGCTAGAGACCGCTCCCTTCCCTAGAATGTCTCCTTGCTGACAAGGACAGCGCTGTGAGCATCTACACCTTCCTATGAGGTAGCTGGCATTGGGCCTGGTCAGGAAACAGGAAGACAGGCAGGTTCCATTTAGCCTGGGACCTGGACCTTGTAAAACCAGCCACCCAGCCCAGTTTTACAGGCCAGGCGACAAAGGGAGCAACTCGCTGGACCCGGGCCTGCCTCCCTTCTGCAGACCCGCCGTGAGAACACCGTGTTCTGAATGGAGACGTGCCTTGAACTCACTTTGTCCCAGTAATTGCCCCCATAAAATAGACCTGGGCACTAAGAGGAAACTTGCCATATTGAGAAAGCCAGTCCTGCCTGCTTTTTATAGCTGGGGCTGAGGACAAGAGAACCACAAGCCCTGGCCAGTCTGCTGAGAGACCACTGAGGGACAGACGGGTTGTGGGCCTGGAACAGCCCCAGAGGGAAGGAGCATTTGAAAGTGGACAGGTAGAGCCCAGGCCCAGAGAGCCCCAGGGCTGCTGCCAGGAAGGCCAGCACGTCCCTCCAGGTAACGGGCAGCTCCTCGGTTGCAGCCTCCGCCCCCCAGCATGTGGGATTCGGGCCACAATGGCCTATGCATCTTTTCCTCTTGTCCGTGTTCCATCTGTCTTTCTTCTTTGGTTTGTAGAGAGAGAAGAATTAATCCAGAGCGTGCTGGCGCAGGTCGCAGAGCAGTTCTCAAGGTACAGAGTCTTCTAAATTTACAACCAGCCAGAAATGCGCGCATCTTTCTGTAAGAGCAAGGGCAGGCCCCGGGCTCTGAGGCTGGCCTTGGCCGGCAAGCGCGGCTGTCTCACCTGACTGGAGGAGCGGCCCGCACGGCGGAAGGCTTCTGTGGCTTCTGTAACTAAGCCAGCTTGGATGGGGCCCAGGAAACACTGGCCTTAGACCAAAGACCGTGTTGAGTAGGCGCATTAGAATGTGAATGTTCTCCATCGGCTCTTCTGGGATCAGAGAACAATCCATAAGAATTGGCTCCATTGGAAAATAAGCTTCCTTGCTTAGTTAGGGGATTTCCTTTTCATCGGAGTCATCCCAGCAATCCTGACCTGGATACCGTATTTTCCATTTCTCAGACTGACTTCTCTGCGGTATCTTACTGCCCAGGTTAATCAAAATGGTGAAAAGGGCAGACGGCTAGGATTTTTTAAAAACCTTCAAATTGGCTGGGCGCAGTGGCTCACGTCTGTATTCCCAGCACTTTGGGAGGCGGAGGCGGGCGGATCACCTGAGGTCTGGAGTTTGAGACCAGCCTGACCAACATGGAGAAGCCGCCGTCTCTATGAAAAATACAAAATTAGCCGAGCTTGATGGCATATGCCTGTAATCCCAGCTACCCAGGAGGCTGAGGCAGGAGAATCACTTGAACCCGGGAGGTGGAGGTTGCGGTGAGCCGAAATCACGCCACTGCACTCCAGCCTGGGCAACAGAGTGAAACTCTGTCTCAGAAAAAAAAAAAAAAAAATCCTTCGAATTCTTTAACTGACTAGGTTGGAGCCTCCAGAGAGCGTGACAGGTCCTCCGAAGGTGTCTATGCCCATCGGGGGAGGGTGCGAGGACTGGACCCTCTCAACCACATAAGCAGAGAGAAGGCTGCGAGTCCTCTCCAGAGAGTCTGGGTCCACTGCTGAGGCCTGAGGAAGTAAATAGGCCCACTAGCTCAGAAAATACACCTTATGATAATTTGGTGATTCTTTCCTCCCATGGAACATGATGATTTCTGAAAAGCAAGTCCTAGCATGTTGGCACCCAGCCCCTCGCCAGCCTACCTAGAGGCCTTGCCCATGCCCACAGCGGGAACTCAGTAGATGTTTGCTTAACCCATTTTGGCTCTGAGAATTTTAAGGGTCATATTTCCTCTCTCTTTTCTTTTTCGTTCCTAGAGCATTCAAAATCAATGAACTGAAAGCTGAAGTTGCAAATCACTTGGCTGTGCTAGAGAAACGCGTGGAATGTGAGTGACGTTTCAGTTTCCTTTTTCCTTCTCTGTCCTTTAACCTCTATTCAAATTAACCACTTGGAACAGGGAGGAGTTCAGTGCTGAAGGTAAATACGAATGTCTTTTCTTTCTGAAATACTTGAAAATTAGGCCGGCGCAGTGGTTCAAGCCTGTAATCCCAGCACTTTGGGAGGCCGAGACGGGCGGATCACGAGGTCAGGAGATCGAGACCATCCTGGCTAACATGGTGAAACCCCGTCTCTACCAAAAAATACAAAAAACTAGCTGGGCGAGGTGGCAGGCGCCTGTAGTCCCAGCTACTAGGGAGGCTGAGGCAGGAGAATGGCGTAAACCCGGGAGGTGGAGCTTGCAGTGAGCTGAGATCCGGCCACTGCACTCCAGCCTGGGCGACAGAGCGAGACTCTGTCTCAAAAAAAAAAAAAGAAATACTTGAAAATTACCTTTGATGTTAACAAAGGCTCACACAGTGACTAAGCATTTTATTTCTGTTTTAAAAGAAGCACAGCTCATGGTATATAAGGCATTTTTTCAGCCTCAAAGAGTAAAAATGAACACACGAAGCCCCCACACTTAGCCCCTCTGAGAGCCTCTGCCGAGTGTCTTGTCTGTGTCTTTTTTTGTGTAAATGAAGGCACAGTGATCTCCACCCGTGGGTCTCCTTTTTTTTTTTTTTTTTTTTTTTTTGAGGCGGAGTCTCGCTCTGTCGCCAGGGCTGGAGTGCAGTGGCCGGATCTCAGCTCACTGCAAGCTCCGCCTCCCAGGTTCCCGCCATTCTCCTGCCTCAGCCTCCCGAGTAGCTGGGACTACAGGCGCCCGCCACCTCGCCCGGCTAGTTTTTTGTATTTTTTAATAGAGACGGGGTTTCACCGTGTTAGCCAGGATGGTCTCGATCTCCTGACCTCGTGATCCGCCCGTCTTGGCCTCCCAAAGTGCTGGGATTACAGGCTTGAGCTACTGCGCCCAGCCAGGGTCACCATTTTTTGGAATCTGTCTATTAAGTTGTTATCTCTTGGTTTCTGATACAGTCTGGATGTGCGTCCCCTCCACGTCTCACGCTGAAATGTCAATGGCAATGTTGGAGGTGGGGTTGGTGGGAGATGTTTGGGTCAGCAAGGCAGATGCCTCCTGAACGGCTTGATGCTCTCCTTGAGATTGTGAGTTCTCACAAGATCTGGTTGTTTAAAAGCACATGGCACCTCTCTGCCCTCCCGCTTCCCCGTTGCCTTCCACCATGATTGGAGGCTTCTCGAGGCCTCCCCAAGAGCCAAGCAGATGCCGGCACCAGACTTCCTATAAAGCCGACAGAACTGGGAGCCAATCAAAGCTCTTTTCCTTATAAATTGCCCAGCCTCGGGTATCTCTTTATAGCAACAGAAGAACAGCCTACTACAGCCTCCAGTCACTACCAAAGGAAAGCAGAAAAATGACTAGTGAGCCAAGGAGTATGAATTCAAGTCCTGATTCAATGATCAAAAAGCTCAAATTCTGGGAAGAAAACAACTTCAAGTCACCCATCCTTTTTGTCCTCATCCGTAATGTCAAGGTCAATGCTTGAATTCCACAGGCCTCACAATTCTGTGTTCAACTCACAGCTTGACAAGTGAACTCTTTGTCAATGACAAGGCAAAGGTTAATGATTAACATGTACCACGTTTACCAACTTAGGAACTAAATAAACAGAATCCAGACAGGAGGCCATTAAGGGTTACAGCATCACCAAAAAAAAAAATCTCGCTGATTGACTGAATGTCATCGTCGCTTTTCTTTTTTTCTTTCTTTCTTTTTTTTTTTGAGACAGAGTCTTGCTCTGTTGCCCAGGCTGGAGTGCAGTGGTGCAATCGTGGCTCAATATGCAACCTCGCTTCCTGGGTTCAAGTGATTCTCCTGAAACATGATTTACATAGTCAGATTTATACTTTTCAAAGTGTGTGGACATTTCTAAAAATGTACGTGGTCACTGGATCTTCAAGACAGTTTCATTTTTCCTGTTATCAATGAGGAAACCACAGAGAGGTTAGGAAACCTCAAGTTCACTCAGCAAATTAGAAAAATAAATAAAGCTGAGACTGGCACCCAGGGTCCTGGCCAGGCTACTCTCACTGCCTGCTACCTGCCCTTCTGGGACGGGTCACCTCCCTGTACACCTGGCTGAAGAGGACCAGGCACTCCATGAGGATTCCTTGGTAACTCAGGTTAGAAAGCTGAAGCTGCAAGCAACAGAAACTGATCGTGGCTGCTTTCAACAGAAAAGCAGTTTTTCCCTAAAGGATTTTGGGAAGCTCCCTGGATCCCCAGGAGGGCTTGGGAACAGGGCTTGGAGGTTGTGCAGCAGCAGCAATTCCCCAAATCCCGTGCAGAGCTGATGCTGTGCGGATGCATCTGCTGCTGTCTCTGAGCCCCAGATGCAGCACCAGCTCCCCTGTACTCCTCGCTCTGGACCTAGGCCCCCCCGGAGGCTCCACAACCACTTATGCAGATATCAGGCACTTCTCCATGTCACTGGCTACAGGTTCAAAATCTAGACACAGCCAGACCATGCACCCACGGTCTAGCTGCAAGGCAGGCCCCACAAAGGGAGGCTGTGAGCGCCCTGAGGCTGCCGCACAAAGCACCACAGACTGGGAGGCTTAAGCAACAAAAACTGACTCTCCCACAGCTCTGCAGGCCAGAAGTCAGAAATCAAGGCATGAGCCGGGCTGGCTCCTTCTGGAGGCTCTGAGGGGCCCTGGTTCCGTGCCTCTCTCTTAGACTCTTGTGGCTCCCAGCAATCCTTGCCGTTACTGAGCTTGGAATGCTGCATCACTCTAACCTCCGCCTGTGTCTTCACGTGGTGACGTTCTCCCAGGATGTCTCCACGTCACCATTCTCTCTCTGCTAGGTCTTATAAAGATGCCTCTCTTTGAATTTAGGGCCCAACCTAAATCCAGGATGGGCTCATCTCCAGATCCCTAATGGATTATATCTGCCAACGACCCGCATTCACAAGTTCCAGGGAGTAGGTTGTGAACAGATCTTTCTGGCGGACACAATTCAACCCACCACAGCGAGTGTTTGCATTTCCATATTCTGCACTGGGAGGCTGGCTCAGCTCTCCACCAAGCCCCATGTCACAGGGAATTCTCCAAACATGGGGAGGGGTTTGAGCCAAACACGCAAAAAAGGCTTGCTGCAGCAAGCCTCCAGGTGGAGTTCAGGAGGAGGACAGCCTGTCTGGACACGGCTGCCTCCTGGAGTAGGGGTGTGAGCTGCATGTGGCAGGAGGAGGGCAGCCAGGAGGACTGAGGAGAGGTCCCTTCCCTTACCTTCCACAACTCCTAGAGTGTTCCTCCTTCCCTATTCCTTAGAGAGGGGAGCTCCCTCAATCCCATTTCTGCAGTCCTAGGTCTCTGGTGCTAGAAATCAGTACAACTGGTAACAACCGGTTTTACCCGCAGAAGCACCAGTAATTCTGGTCTGTGCCGTGAGCCTGAGCTCGGTGGGTCAAGAGTGGTGTCCTCTTCCAGGCCATCTATGTGCATTTACTGAGGGCCTTATGGGAAGATGCCTTCCCTCTGAGAAGTGAGCGATTTTGGAGAATTCCACAGCTAGAACAGGCTAGAGGGAAGGTCTTATACGCCACGTCCTTCAGTGGTCTTCAACTCACCTGCCACTTGCAGGTAAAATAGGAACACTTTCCTTTTGGCTTGATGGTTATTTTCCAGGGTCAGTTATTCAAAGATACACAGGTTACTATTCATCTTGTGGGAGACATAATTCTCTGTCAGAGTTTTGAGAGTCACGGCATGGCCTCTTCAACTTTCCTGTTTGCACTTTCTGGGAAGAGCATGGAGGGAGCTGGCACTGGCTTCCGGGTGGGGCGTAGGAGATGGGGGAGGCTGAGGAAAAGCCCAAGTGCTGGAGAGAGGAGGAGAGGTGGGAGGCACTTGCTGCCCGCGGGCATCTGCACGCTGGCCCTATAGTGACTGTGTGACTCTTTGCATCTGCAAAGCGTGAGCCACTGTGCCCAGTCCAGTTGTTTTCTGCTTCTTCAGTTAAAAGACTCATCCAGGCCGGGCGCAGTGGCTCAAGCCTGTAATCCCAGCACTTTGGGAGGCCGAGACGGGCGGATCACGAGGTCAGGAGATCGAGACCATCCTGGCTAACATGGTGAAACCCCGTCTCTACTAAAATATACAAAAAACTAGCCGGGCGAGGTGGAGGGCGCCTGTAGTCCCAGCTACTCAGGAGGCTGAGGCAGGAGAATGGCGTGAATCCGGGAGGCAGAGCTTGCAGTGAGCTGAGATCCGGCCACTGCACTCCAGCCTGGGCAACAGAGCGAGACTCCGTCTCAAAAAAAAAAAAAAAAAGTCTCATCCACTAGAATTGGCCACCTTAAAGCCATATTACATTGTGGTGGCCTTGACTTAAATGGAATTTCCTGCTTCTTCTCAAATGTATAATTCCTCTGAATTGAATGTAAATTTCTTCATTTCTCTTCATTGACTTTCAAAGCTCTTCTTCCTTTTGATATAAAAAGTTTAGTCTTGTTTGAGCGATCTGGGATTTCCCTTACGTTACAGATTATTTCGTAAACAGAACACCCAGGCCCCTCCCGTCACGTCCTGGCTGGAGGTGAAACATTAAAAAGAGATTTTAAAGCAGGGCCCTTTACTCCCTTCCTTCCTGGTTTGTGGCCGGGGCACAGGGCAGCTCTGCTCCATCCACCCTTTGTCCCCATGCTCTGGGTTTGTACCAAAACCTAAACACAGCGTGGGCCGTAGCAGGAGCTGACTGCCTGGGGCAAAGTGTAACACAGGCCATCCAAACAGCCCAGAGCCTAGATGCTAGAACCAAGCCTTGCTTTCCTCTGTCACTCAGGAAGTGTGCTCTACGCCGGCTCTTTAGTGAGGCTCTTGGAGGAAGTGTTGAAACACAGCTCTATTCATACATGTCTTTAAACAACTTTCACTAGCTCTGCAGCCAAAGGACTGGGCCTGCCAGGTTCCCGGCCTCTTGCGGGAGCACAGCACAGAGCCTCCTGAGCCTCGGCTCGGCTCTCCCCGACCCCGGCTCGGCTCTCCCCCATCCCCAGCTCAGCTCTCTCGGACCCCCAGCTTGGCTCTCCCCCGTCCCTGGCTCGGCTCTCCCCACCCGCCAGGCCACTTTCCCCAAAGCCAGCGTCTCTCAGAAAGTCATCCTTAAAGGGCCGGGCGCGGTGGCTCAAGCCTGTAATCCCAGCACTTTGGGAGGCCGAGACAGGCAGATCACGAAGTCAGGAGATCGAGACCATCCTGGCTAACACGGTGAAACCCCGTCTCTACTAAAAAATACAAAAAACTAGCCGGGCGAGGTGGCGGGCGCCTGTAGTCCCAGCTACTCCGGAGGCTGAGGCAGGAGAATGGCGTGAACCCAGGAGGCGGAGCTTGCAGTGAGCTGAGATCCGGCCACTGCACTCCAGCCTGGGCGACAGAGCGAGACTCCGTCTCAAAAAAAAAAAAGAAAGTAAGTCATCCTTAAAGCTTGCCCTGCAGGTGGCCTGTGACTTGCAGAAGCTCACAAAAATCTCTTTTAAAGCCCCTTTTTTTGTTGTTTTGTTTTATTTTGATACAGAGTCTCGCTCTGTTGCCCCGGCTGGAGTGCGGTGGTGTGATCTCCGCTCACTGCAAGCTCCACCTCCTGCGTTCAAGTGATTCTCCTGCCTCAGCCCCCAGAGTAGCTGGGATTACAGGCAGCCTGTGACCATGCCTGGCTAATTTTTGTATTTTCAGTAGAGACGGGGTTTCCAGATAGATAGATAGATAGATAGATAGATGAATGGATAGATAGATCGATAATAGATAAATGAATGGATGGATGGATGCATAGTGAGCACATAGGTAGAGAGGTAGTAGAAAGAGAGAGAGAGGCCGGGCGCGGTGGCTCACGCCTGTAATCCCAGCACTTTGGGAGGCCGAGACGGGCGGATCACGAGGTCAGGAGATCGAGACCATCCTGGCTAACATGGTGAAACCCCGTCTCTACTAAAAATACAAAAACTAGCCGGGCGAGGTGGCGGGCGCCTGTAGTCCCAGCTACTTGGGAGGCTGAGGCAAGAGAATGGCGTAAACCCGGGAGGCGGAGCTTGCAGTGAGCCGAGATCTGGCCACTGCACTCCAGTCCCGGCGACAAAGCAAGACTCCATCTCAAAAAAAAAAAAAAAAAAAAAGAGAGAGAGAGAGAAACAGGATGAATATTTAGAAGGCCCGGGAGTGGGCAGAGAGCCTGGAAGGACACATATAATACAAATAATATAAACTGAGTTGTTTTCTGGGCCCATAGGATCCTAGATAAATTTTAAAATATTCTTCTTTGAAGTGCTATTTCCTATACTTCCTACAGTGAGCGTAGGATATTTTATATTCAGGAAAATGACATTTAAGATATAGTCAATGGACCATGGACCTTGGACAGACGGCGCAGCTACCCTGTTTACAGTCTACACCGCATGCTCAACCCTTCCCCAGATCTACTCACTTTCGGAATGTGCTGCCTTCCACGTGTGAACCACACTGAGTGCCTTCCTGCCACTGATGTTGAATTGTCCATTTGCTCACGTCAGTGTCCAAGTGGCAAACCCACAGGGCACGGGTGGGATCCTGCAGTCTAGACAAAACCAAGGGGCACCCGTGGAGGCCACGCTGGGCTTCCCAATCCACATGCCGACCCGAAATGTGTTCTTGGCGCCTTTTCTCAGAAGACGGCCTGTGGCGTTCTTCAGCTTCCTGGAGGGGCCCACGGTGCTGGAGAAAACGGAGACCCAGCTCCAAAGGAGAATGTGGACTCTTAGTGGTTGGACAAAAGACCTTAGTCCGGACCTCAGGTACCCTGTGTTTCCCTAGCGGCCGCTCATCTGGACTCAGCCATCAGGACAGCGACCACACTGGCTCCAGCCACATGCGCTTCCAGACCCCTGTCCTCCAGCCATTGGGTAGAAGAGGGGCGGAGAAGGTTTCTGCGGCACAGAAGCACATCAGCAGGACCAGATCCAAACATTGCACCCTCCAGATTCCTCATCCTTCTGGCAGAGAGAAGCAGAGTCCCAGGAAGCCAAACCCCTACTTGACCCCTGACCCTGGAAATGCCTCGAACCGCCCCCAGGAGGCTGATTCCAGCCAGGCTGCCCTGGGCCCCTACACTGGGAGAATTCCTTTCCGAGCTGCAGTACTTCCTTTGGGGTGGGAAGGAGCCGTTAGAAACTAGCCAAAGGCTCCTAGTTGCTTGGTTTTTCCTTTAGAAAACATTCGCTTTTTATTTTTAGCAGTTATTCAGAGCCAAACTTCATGAAAAAGGGAATAGAGTGGCATCGTGGGAGTACCCTTCTGCATAAAAATTAAGGTGTGATTACAAAGTAACAAAGCTAATCTTTTTTATTTCTTATGAACCAACTCTAATTGAAAAGCCGTGCAAAGCTGCTTGCTTCACGGCAGTGTTTCTGGGGTAAACGTGCAGTCAGCCAAGGGTGAATATCTTGAAGTTTAACACTCGCTCGGAGGCATAAGCTCCAGTTTGTTTTTGGTTGAAAAATAGTATCCTAACTGTTGAGGCACACCTTTGCAGTGGGACTCGGTAACAGCCCACGGGGTTCACCCTGCCCACTGCCTAAACAGCTGATTCATCCAGACGGGGAATTGCAGTGGAGAAAGTCATTCACTCCGAGCCGGCTGTGCCGGAGACCAGAGTTTTATCATTCCTCAAATCAGTCTCCCCGAGCATTCGGGGGCAGAGTTCTTAAGGATAACTTGGTGGGTTGGGGGAAGCCAGTGAGCCTGGAATGCTGATTGATTGGTCAGGGATGAAATCATAGGGAGTTGAAGCTGTCTTCTTTTTTTTTTTTTTTTTTTTTTTTTTTTGAGACGGAGTCTCGCTCTGTCACCCAGGCTGGAGTGCAGTGGCGCGATCTCACTCACTATAACCTCCGCCTCCCAGGTTCAAGCGATTCTCCTGCCTCAGCCTCCCGAGTAGCTGAGATTACAGGCACTGGCGCACCGCGCCCGGCTAATTTTTGGATTTTTAGTAGAGACGGGGTTTCTCTATATTGGCCAGGCTTGTGTCAAACTCCTGACCTCATGATCTGCCCATCTCGGCCTCCCAAAGTGCTGGGATTACAGGTGTGAGCCTGGGCAGAAGCTGGGCGGAAGCTGTCTTGCACTGAGTCAGTTCCTGAGTGGGGCCACAAGACCTGATGAGCCAGTTTATCGATCTGGGTGGTGCCAGCTGATCCATCAACTGCAGGGTCTGCAAAATATCTCAAGCACTGATCCTAGGAGCAATTTAGGGAGGGTCAGAATCTTGTAGCCTCCAGCTGCGTTACTCTTAAACCATAATTTCTAATCCTGTGATTAATGTTAGTCTCGTCCCCAGGCAAAAAGGAGGTCTGCTTTGGGAAAGGGCTGTTACAGTCTTTGTCTAAACTATAAACTACAAACGAAGTTTCTCCCAAAGTTAGTTTGAGGAATGAACAAAGACAGCTTGGAGGTTAGAAGCAAGATGGAGTCGGTGAAGTTAAACTCTTTCACTGTCTCAGTCATAATTTGGCCAAGGCGGTTTCAACTCCAGGAATGTGATCAAGCCCAGGTTCTGCTGATCCTCAACTTTGCCTGCTTATTTCTCCTCTGTTTTAAGTCAACAGTTTCTCCTGGTGATGCTGCGCTGGAAGGACGTTACAATGAAAAGCTTTTCCCATAATGAGATCTTAATCCTTGCTGAAAACACTTTGCCGTTCGCTGCATTTTAATGCTCTGGCATCACATGTCCCCTCTTTTCTTTTTGGGATAAAAGATGCCCTTGTCCCATGTCCTCAGCTGGTGCTTAGGGGTATGGAGCAAAAAGTGGGTGCCAGAGTTGAGATTCCAGGAGTGGAAAGTGGGGAGAGGCCTCAGCCCTCTGGAAACTGCCCAGATGGAGGCGGTGGTGAAGCGGTGGCCACGGCACATGCCGGCAAGGTTAGAGTCGGTTGGAGCTGAGCTAAGTGGGGCAGTGCAGGCACACCCGGAGTATCGGCAGCCGGGGTAGGAGTGAGACCTCTGCACTGAGCCATTTTCCTCCCTGGGAGCCACAGGGAGCCCTTAGTTACCAGCCTTGTGAGATCCTCTGCATTCGTCCATGGTAACCCCCTTGCTGTCTCTCTCTCTGTCACCAGTGGAAGGACTGAAAGTGGTGGAGATTGAGAAGTGCAAGAGTGACATTAAGAAGATGAGGGAGGAGCTGGCGGCCAGAAGCAACAGGTAGGGTCTGCGCTGAGGCCACGGGCGGCCGGGCCTGGCGAGGGCTCCCCGTTCCAGATGGGCTGGGGCTGTGGGCTTTGTTGCTCTAAAAGAAAGGCTGGTGCAGTTCGGTACAGTTCAGGCTTGGGAGAGTGCAGTCTGGAGGCAGCCACCCTGCTCGCGACCTGCTTGTCAGTGGCGTGACTTTCTTCTAACACAAGAGCACTTATGGGCCAGGTGTGGTGGCTCATGTCTGTAATCCCAGCACTTTGGGAGGCCAAGGTGGGAGGATCACCTGAGGTCAGGAGTTCAATACCGGCTTGGCCAACATGGTGAAACCCCGTCTTTACTAAAAATACAAAAAGTAGCCAGGCATGGTGGCACATGCCTGTAACCCCAACTACTTGGGAAGCTGAGGCAAGAGAATCGCTTGAACCCAGGAGGTGGAGATTGCAGTGAGCTGAGACCGTGCCACTGCACTGCACCCTGGGCTCAACAGAGCAAGACTCTGTCTCAAAAAAAATAAAATTATCAAGTCTGTAATCCCAGCACTTTGGGAGGCCAAGACGGGCGGATCACGAGGTCAGGAGATCGAGACCATCCTGGCTAACACGGTGAAACCCCGTCTCTACTAAAAAATACAAAAATCTAGCCAGGCGAGGTGGCGGGCGCCTGTGGTCCCAGCTACTCGGGAGGCTGAGGCAGGAGAATGGCGTAAACCCGGAAGGCGGAGCTTGCAGTCAGCTGAGATCCGGCCACTGCACTCCAGCCCGGGCGACAGAGCGAGACTCCGTCTCAAAAGAAAAAAATAAAGTTTTTAAAAAGCACATACGGGAGATGGGGGCTGGGAAGACAACTTCACAGAAGAGGAGTCCTCCTCCTGCAGATCCAAGCCTTAGGAGCAATGTATCCAGCTTGGAATAAGTTGATATCTACTTTTAAAGACAGAACAACAAGAGGAAAAAGGCATTAGGGGAGGAGCCTCCTGGTGCCCCCAGGGAGCCGGTTTCCTGTGTGATATTCCCACTGGTTGCATTCCAGCGAGGGCTCCAGCAGTGGGGACACAGAAGTCATTCTCCTGGGAACAGGCATCCTTCACAGGCACTGCGGGAGGCCCAGTGAGCTGTGACTCGTGGGGAAAATGCCCCAGCCTCCACGATGCTGCCTCCAAAGTCCGTTGTATGTACAGCAGGACTCTTTACTGGAGCCAGGGTCAGGACACGTGTGGATGAATCACATCCAAACTGAGGATGGAAATGCACGTAGTAGCAAAAAGACGGCGGTGACGATGAGCAGAGCGCATGCATTGAGCGCTTACTGTGTGCAGGCGCTGTGCTGAGTGAGGAGCACACAGGACCCGCTCACACCTCCGGGCTGTGCCTCCATGCCTGCTGGTGCCAGCCCAGAGGCCACAGGCATATGATGTGGCTCATGGTTCCCCAGAGTGCCACTGCCCGGCCTCAGCGGGATTTCATGGGGCCTGATGAACTGAGAAGCAGCCCTGTGCCATTGCACCAAATTGTCTCAGGGCCACCTGGCATGCTGACGATCATTCCCTGATTTTGAAACTGAGGGCAGTCTGCTTAGTGAGGGAGTGTGGCAGGTGGGAGGGTCTCAGAGGCACAAGGTGAGGGGAAAGCCGGTGGGCCTTGCCTGGTCTCCTCCAAGCCCCAGGGGCCTGGCCTCGGGGTGGGCACAGGGAGGAAGGCCGAGTGGAAGGAAGCACGCCTTGTCTGAGCCACATGAGAGCCTGTTCTACAGGGATGCCACGTGTCTGTCCTATGCACTGGTGGGCTCATTTGGAGTTAGGGATGTCTCAATCCAGTTGACTTAGGGGAAGTCAGGGCCATAGTTTGTGACCATGGAAAATTGTGAGTTAACAATCCATCTTCGTCATTCCTGTGGTAGGAGGCTCTTTAAGGGATGAGAGACAGAGTCCCTCCTTTGTGAGCTGAGGAAGAGCTTCCAAGTTGCACACGGGCGGCCACACAGCCGGGGCCCCAAGGCTGGGACTGGGCTTGGCAGCCTCAAACATGCAGCACCTTTACCTGTGTGCTCTTGGCCATGGGCTCTACATGGTTTTTTTTTTTTTTTTTTTTTTTTTGAGAGGGAGTCTCGCTCTGTCACCCAGGCTGGAGTGCAGTGGCCGGATCTCAGCTCACTGCAAGCTCCGCCTCCCGGGTTCCCGCCATTCTCCTGCCTCAGCCTCCCGAGTAGCTGGGACTACAGGCGCCCGCCACCTCGCCCGGCTCGTTTTTTTGTATTTTTTAGTAGAGACGGGGTTTCACTGTGTTAGCCAGGATGGTCTCGATCTCCTGACCTCGTGATCCACCCGTCTCGGCCTCCCAAAGTGCTGGGATTACAGGCTTGAGCCACCGCGCCCGGCCTACATGGTTTAGTTCAGTGGCTGTCCCCTGTGCCCCAGGTGCCATGGCTGCTTTGGCAGGAAGCTGGTGCTGCCTGACAGGGTTCCCCTCTGCCCAGAGCCAGGTGGGGATGGGCTGCCTCAAGCAGGGGCTGCGGGTGTAGCAGGACCAGCCTTTCCAGCCCCACCAGCAGCTCGAAGGGAAGAGGGACGAAAACTGAGTTATAGTCTTCAGCCGGAAACCAGACTCCCCGAACAGTGGCCTCTGGGCTCCATATGGGTTGGGGAACTCCACCGCCCCAAGGGGTGTGTCTGGAGCCAGGCCATGCCTCCCAGAGCTCCCCCAGCTCCTCACCCACAACTGTGTGTCCTTGAGCACTTTCTGGAGGTATTTGTAGAATGCAGCCTCCTATCCCTTAAACAACTACATTTGCTGCCCACCCACAGCAGCAGGAGTGAGTAGTGAGGCAGCCTCCAGCCTCACAGGTCTTGCCCCTGCTGTTCCTGACGGGCACCTGCTCTGTAGAAAGCAAGGCGAGTGCTCGGATCACACGCCGCTCCTGGTGTGGTTTCTGGTGTGCACTGGTCCTGCAGGTCAGGTTGCAGGAATTATTTTTATCGAAGTCGTAGTCATTTCCTGGGGCTGCGTAACGAATTATCATAAACTGGGCAGTTTAAAACAATAGAAATGTATTGCCACATAGTTCTGGAGGCCACAAGTCCAAAATCAAGGTGCCAGCAGGCCCTGCCACCTCTGACGGCTCCAGGGGAGGGTCCTTCCTGGTTTCCCTTGGCCTCCGGTGGCTGCCAGTGGCTCCTTGGCTTGGGGATCTCTGCCTGCTTCTTCACCTGGTGCTCCCATCCGTTCTCTCCAAATTCCCCCTTTTTGTAAGGACGCCCATCCTATTGGAGTAGGGGTCACCTCCCTCCAGGATGACATCACCTTAACTACATCTACAACAGCCATGACCCCAAATGAGGTCACCCTCACAGGCAGCAGGGTTAGGACTTCAACATACGACTTTTGGAGGGAGATGTACTGCAGCCCATAACACACCACGTGGGAGGATAACACCGATTTCAGAGCACACAGAGGAAACCGCCAGGAACGCCAGTGAGACATCAGCCCCCAGGTGCCCGTCAGGCACGCCGGGCTGTGGGGAGCACTTGGGCCCATCTGAGTAACAGAGGTGCATCCGCACTTCCCCCAGGAGTACATTTTTAGAACCCACAGCGCCATGAACCAAAGAGAAGGAGACTTCCTGGTGCCCCGTCAGCTTCTGGAGGTGATGTTCTCAGCTGACAGCTCTGGCAGCCTCCTCTGTAGGTGAGAGACAGGTAAATGGGATTCTTGCATCCAAGACGGAACAGGGTAAAAATTTTCAGGCGTCGTCGACACATTGAGAAAAACACAAAGTCAGCCTCCTGGGTTCTGGTCTAATCCCCAGCCACGTCACGTGCCCCAGGCCCTCGTCGCAGAGCCAGCAGCCCCCACACACGAAACCCCTTCCCGTTTCTCTATGTAGAAAGGAACTCAGGATAGAGACACTGAGCTGTTTGCGTTGTCTCTTTCGTCTTTGTCAACAGCAGAGGTACGTCTTACTTACGAGAGCCTGTAGCAGTGTGGGGACCTTGGGACCAGTCTTGTTAAGCTGGGACTTCCCTGGATGGCTGGGGAGAGGAGCTGCAAAAGGCGGGGGTGGGGGTGGGGGACCTTCCCGAGATGGCAGCCCAGCCAGAGGCCAGCGTTCTTGCCTCTGGGAAGAGAATAAAGACCCCAGACAGGGTGGAGCTAGCTCAGCCCCGTGCCACGCAAATGGCCAGTGTGAACCTGAAATGTGGAGCTACATTCAGCCCACATAGCACACCCCAGTGGGACCTCGGAGCCAGGGGTCTGGATCCACCAGAAGCTCCCCCTTGAGAATAGCAGTGGCATCAGGGTCCAGCACACAGCACCCGGGAGCAGGTGGCTGTCCCCTGACTCTCCCAAGTTAGGTTTCTCCTGCTTTTCCCTCAAAGAGGACAGAGGTCCAATTGCCAGCTCACATTTAGGGAAGGGGCAGGGGCGGGTCTACCCCAGGGGCCACAGCCACTCTGGCCCCCAGCACTGTGCCAGGCAGAGAGCAGAGCATGGAATGTGGGGTTCACCCAGAGCTGGGGAGCCTGCAGGAGCCTGGGGTAGCAACTGAGGGCTCAACATTCATCCCAAACAAATGGCCTTGCCCTCTGGCCTAAGCCCTGGGGAAGGGGGATGGAGACCCCACGAAATGAAAGCGAAAATAAGCTCCAAATAGGATGAAAAGAAAGAGCTCCGCGCCAGCTGCTCTGTTTGCTAAAGACGCTGGTTCCCATGGCAACGGGGCGCAGAGCGAGGGGCTGCCTGGCCAGGCAGGGTCAGCGGGCCCCAGCAGACCCTCCTCTGCTCCCAGCTCTGGGATCTGCAAGGAAACAGCGGGATTCCAGCAGTCGAACGGTCTTGCTTGGTGAAAATTTCCGTAACCCTCCTGGGGAACGCAGGAGACTTACAGAGACAACACATGTGCGAATGTTTACACCAAAGAGGTTAAAAGCAGCAAAGAAATCATCATCGTGCCATCTATTTCTTTAACGACACAGAAAACGTTCGTGACTGCTCAGAAATGTGTAAATGGAATTTCTCGGTTACTGGATGACAATGGAAATCCTTTGATTGGTGCATTTTGTTGGTTGGTTTTGCTAATACTTTGCTGAATCTGTTAGCCTTCCCCCTTTCACATCAAACTGTGGCAGCAACTCGGACAGGTTTTGCAAGCATGAAGCAGAGGAAAGGGCCACCAAATGGGTCTCTGTGGAGCGGCAGAGACGCTCCGGGAGGAGACGGCACCAAACGGATCTCTGTGGAGCGGCGGTTATCACCGGGGGGGGGGGGGGGGAGACGGCACCAAACGGGTCTCTGTGGAGCGGCGGTTATCACCGGGGGGAGACGGCAGCATGCCGAGAAAATAACACTGCAGGCTGGGCGCGGTGGCTCACGCCTGTAATCCCAGCACTTTGGGAGGCCAAGACGGGCGGATCACGAGGTCAGGAGATCGAGACCATCCTGGCTAACACGGTGAAACCCCGTCTCTACTAAAAAAAAATACAAAAAGCTAGCCGGGCAAGGTGGCGGGGGCCTGTAGTCCCAGCTACTCGGGAGACTGAGGCAGGAGAATGGCGGGAACCCGGGAGGCAGAGCTTGCAGTGAGCTGAGATCCGGCCACTGCACTCCAGCCTGGGTGGCAGAGCGAGACTCCGTCTCAAAAAAAAAAAAAAAGAAAAGAACACTGAAGGCCCTTTTTCCAGAAAGGAAATAGATTGAGTATTCTAGTTTTGAAAATAGCACAGGCTCATTGGAAAACCTCCAAACTATACTGATGGGAGTTGAAGAGTGGGCACCAATCATGACAGCAGCCGGCAGTGTCCCCCCAGTTTAAACCTGGACATGAGGCCTTCCAGATGTTTTTTCTGTGTATAGATACCTTGTTTTGAAAAACAACTAAAACATGCTGTTTTGTAGTCTTTTTTTTACGAGTGACATTGTGAGCAATAAATAGATTAAATCTGAACCAGTGTACAGCTCATAGATTGTCCTGGAAGGCCACAATCAAGCACTCTTTAATTTTTTTATTTTTATTTATTTTTTTTTGAGACGGAGTCTCGTTCTGTCGCCCAGGCTGGAGTGCAGTGGCCAGATCTCAGCTCACTGCAACCTCTGCCTCCCAGATTCCCGCCATTCTCCTGCCTCAGCCTCCAGAGTAGCTGGGACTACAGGCGCCCGCCACCTCACCCGGCTAGTTTTTTGTATTTTTTAGTAGAGACGGGGTTTTACCGTGTTCGCCAGCATGGTCTCGATCTCCTGACCTCGTGATCCACCCGTCTCGGCCTCCCAAAGTGCTGGGATGACAGGCTTGAGCCACCGCGCCCGGCCTAAGCATTCTTTTTAAACCTCCCGAATGTGCTCTTTCTTCCCCGTAGCTTGGCATTTTTCGGCATTCGCTTTCAGTACGTACTGTGCATGGCTCTCTTCTTTTCCCTTCCCATGTAAAGTTCCCTCACTTGGCGTGATATCCGTGATTATCCTCCCAATGGCATAATAGTCCATCACGTGGATACTCTGTGGTGGTTTAAACCACTTCCCATTTTGGGACATTCAGGTGGCTTCTAGTAGGTCTTGTGTTTTTGTTACAACAGATCACGCCACAGTGAATATCTGTGTGCGTAGAGCTGTTTGTTCCTGTTTAATTCTTGGCTTAAGATAAATTCCCCAGGATAGATACGTGGGCTTAAAGGATACGGATTTCTATATGACTCTCACTATGCAGTATTCAGTGGCTCTCCTAGAAGATGGGGCTTTATTTACAAATCGCAGGAGCTTCTGCTGCATTCAGCTCCCTGAGTGCCCCCCAGCCTGGTGAATGTCACACAAGCCAGGCGTGACCCCCACCCACCGTCACCCAAGTACACAGGGAGCCTGTTCACTTCCAAGCAAACGTACAGCCCCAGGGGGTCCCCAGATCCGCCCAGCCCCCTGGTGCACTCTGCTGCAGAGGCCCAAGAGCGGCCAGACCTCCCGGGGCAGCTGCTCCTCATTCAGCCTCTGGGGACCATCCTGAAGCCAGCACACTGCCCAACCAAAAGGCGGCCTTCCTCCAAAACACGCCTGGCTCACTCTGCCCTGCTCCTACGCGGGATACCTCGATACCGAGTGCTAAACAAAAACAGAGTCAGAAAATTCATCTGCTAAGGTTACATGCAGCAGGGAAAGTTGGAAACATTCTAAAAGTCCATCACTGGGGATTGGATTGCTAACGTGTGCTACGGCCACACCCTGGAGAAACTTGGAAAATGAAGCGAAGCCGTGTGGAGCAACTTGGGATGAGTTCATGATATGTTCGATGACAAAGCAGGTTGCAGCAGAGTGAATTTGGTGCAATTCCATCTTTGTTTAAAAGTACAAAGGGGCTGGGCACAGTGACTCACGCCTGTAATCCCAACACTTTGGGAGGCCAAAGCAGGAGGATCACTTGAAGTCAGGAGTTCAAGACCAGCCTGGCCGACATAGTGAAACCCCGACTCTACTAAAAATACAAAAATTAGTTGGGTGTGGCACCACACACCGGTAATCCCAGCTACTCAGGAGGCTGAGGCACGAGAATCGCTTGAACTCGGGAGGCAGAGGTTGCAGTGAGCCAAGATTGCACCACTGCACTCCAGCCTGGGCGACAGAGTGAGACTCTGTCTCAAAAAAAAAAAAAAGTGCAAAAGGGCGGGGTGCAGTGACTCACGCCTGTCATCCCAACACTTTGGGAGGCTGAGGCAGAAGGATCGTTTGAACCCAGGAGTTCAAGACCAGCCTGGGTAACATAGCAAGACCCCCATCTCTACAAAAAATTAAAATATTGTTAAAAGGTATAAGCGGCCACCCATGTGTGTCCACACTTCAAAACATTCTGGAAAGATACACCAAACTATTAGAAGTGATTTCCAGAGTATGGGATTTAGGGAAATAAGTGGGTAAAGTGAGGACTTTGGTTTTTATATTTTCGTTTGTTTTACTTTACTCCTGTGTTGTTTAGATTTTTGAGAATAAGAATGTTTTCATTTTGAAAACATTAGAAAAAGGTATTTTAGAAGCTTATCTAAGAGAGAAGATAGCCCTCAACATCTGACTTTTTTTTCTTTTCTTTTTTTTCTTTTTTTTTTGAGATGGAGTTTTGCTCTTGTTGCCCAGACTGGCCAGGCTGGCGTGCACTGGCGCAACCTCCGCCTCCTGGGTTCAGGTGATTCTCCTGCCTCAACCTCCTGAGTAGCTGGGATTACAGGTGCACACCACCACGCCCAGCTAATTTTTGTATTTTTTTTTTTTAATATATAGAGATGGGGTTTCACCATGTTGGCCAGGATGGTCTCGATCTCTTGACCTCGTGATCCTCCCGCCTCGGTCTCCCAAAGTGCTGGGATTACAGGCGTGAGCCACCGTGCCCGGCCCCAACATCTGACTTTCTGTGTGTTTTCCAAGAGCCCAGTGTGAGGTCAGAGGTCAGGCAGGTCCTCGGGGATTTCGCTTTGAATGGGTTGCTGCCGCCCAGACTCCTCTCCCATAGCAAATAAGACCACACGGGGCTTGGGGATTTCGGTTCATCCCTTGCTTTTGCTCTGCCGAGGGCTTCACCAGACTGAAACAGCAGGACCACAGCTCATCTCTGCTCCTTCTCTCTAGGACCAGCTGCCCCTGTAAGTACAGTTTTTTGGATAACCACAAGAAGTTGACTCCTCGACGCGATGTTCCCACTTACCCCAAGGTGAGACAAGATTCCGGCCCAGAAGAGGCTGTGGCTGTGTCCCCAGCCCCACGCCCAGCCCTGTGGCCCTGCGGCCAGACCCTGCTGTGTGCCCATTCTCATCAACAGCCCCTCCCAGCCCTGGGCTGCGGACGCTGCGGGTTACGCTAAGGCAAAGTATTTTTCCTCTGTGACATTTGTTTAGCAAAAGGGATCCCAGACCAGACCTTCCCCTGCAAGGCGATAATAGCTCTGTGCTGCCGTCTGCCCTGGAGCTGACCTTGGTAAATGGTTTTCACACTCAAACGTTACTTTAAAAAACTTTAATGTTTAACTACATTTTTAAAACTCCACGACACTGGCCCTCCTCTCTGAGCAATTGTTAGTTGTCCCGGCAGTTTTGCTCTTTTGCACAAAAGTGTTCTTAGTTCTAAGAGAAGCTGTAACCTTGGTGAAGTAGCAATGGCGTTTTTGAAATAATGGTAACAGGAGGGTCTCAAGACGCTGGTCACCTGCTCCAAGCCTGCAGCTGGGAAGAGGCAAAATCCCGGCCCACTTGATTTTTTATTTATTTTTTATTTTGTGGGGGGTGGCAAAGGAGTTTCACTGTTGTCGCCCAGGCTGTCGTGCAGTGGCACGATCTCAGCTCACTGCAAAATCAGCCTCCTGGGTTCAAGCCATTCTCCTGCCTCAGCCTCCCAAGTAGCTGGGATTACGGGTGCTCGTCACCATGCCCGGTTAATTTTTTTGTTTTTTTTTTAGTAGAGACAGGGTTTCACCATGTTGGCCAGGCTGGTCTGGAACTCGTGACCTGAGGTGATCCACCCACCTCAGCCTCCCAAAGTGCTGAGCCACTGCACCCGGCCCGGCACACCTGATTTGTAATGTGCTCTTGTGCTAAGATTCAGGGGGCACAGGTTCCACAGACAGCAGAGGCCTGAGCTGCACCCAGGTGGGTTCTGCTGCTGCCTGCAGTTCAAGCAATGGCAGGGGCTTCCACAGCCTCCATGTGGGCCACTGGAGTCCATTAGTCAGTGACTCTATCCATGCAGGTCCACACAGTGCCCTGGATGTTGTCAGGTTCGGGGGGATTTTTTGGGTTTTTGGTTTTGTTTTTTTGAGACTGAGTCTCACTCTGTCACCCAGGCTGGCGTGCAGTGGCACGATCTCAGCTCACTGCAACCTCTGCCTCTCGGGTTCAAGCGATTCTCCTGCCTCAGCCTCCTGAGTAGCTGGGATTACAGGCACCCACCGCCACGCCCGGCTAATTATTGTACTTTTAGTAGAGACGGCGTTTCACCACGTTGGCCAGGTTGGTCTTGAACTCCTGACCTCAGGTGATCCACCCACCTCGGCCTCCCAAAGTGCTGGGATTACAGGCGTGCGCCACTGTGCCCAGCCTCATCTGAGGTTTTTGAATGGAGACGAGTGCCTTTTTCCATTGGAAAATATGCCTCGCACTTCTCAGGATCCTGTCCCAGGGAGCCATGAAGCACAGCCTAGATCCAAAATAAAAGGTGGCAGCACTCCAGATCCGTCCCCTTATAAAAAAAAACAAATATCCAATAAGACCTGGGAGAAGACAGTGTGTAATACCAAAGCGTGTTCTTGTCTTCTGTATAAAACCACAGCCTTCTGTCCTTGTGACAGCTTAACCCAAAGCCTGATGTCCTCAGAAGCAACCCCAGGCACCGGCCCCATCAGCAGGCCTGCTCTTCTAGCTCTCAGCAGAAAGCAGGGATGGGTTCCCGATGGGAGCATCTCAGAGTAACTTCTTAGCTGGTGTTTGAATTTATGCCAAATGAATTTTACCCCCACACTTCACTTTATTGCCCTTTTTTATTATTTTTGAGACGGAGTCTCGCTCTGTTGCCCAGGCTGGAGTGCAGTGGCACGATCTCGGCTCACTGCAACCTCTGCCTCCCAGGTTCAAGCAATTCTCCTGCCTCAGCCTCCCAAGTAGCTGGGATTACAGGCACCCGCCAGCATGCCTGGCTAATTTTTGTATTTTTGTAGAGACAGGGTTCCACCATGTTGGCCAGGTTGGTCTTGAACTCCCGACCTCAGGTGATTGGCCTGCCTAGGCTTCCCAAAGCACTGGGATTACAAGCATGAGCCACCACGCCCAGCTACTGTCCATTCTATCATCAGGCTTTTTGAGGTCTAATTTACATGCAGTCAAGTTCTTTAGGTTTGCAGTACAGTTAATTTTAACAAATTTGTTTAGTCCTGTGACCTCCACCACAAGCGAGATATGGAACATTTCTGTCACCCCAAACCCTCCCCACTGCCCCCTTGGCCCTGCCTCCGGCATCCACTGATGGGATTTCTAGCCGTAGTGTTGGCCCTTTCAGAAGGATGTGGCCTGTGAGTCTGACGCAGGTGCCTTAGAAAGAGAACGGGAGAAGCCAGGTGCGATGGCTCACGCCTGTAATCCCAACACTTTGGGAGGCCGAGGCTGGTGGATCACCTGAGGTCAGGAGTTCGAGACCAGCCTGGCCAGTATCGTGAAAACCCTGTCTCTACTAAAATTACAAAAATTAGCTGGGCATGGTGGCGAGTGCCTGTAATCCCAGCTACTTGGGAGACTGACACGTGAGAATCGCTTGAACCTGGGAGGCGGAGGTTGCCGTCAGCCAAGATTACGCCACTGCACTCTAGCCTGGGCAACGCAGCGAGACTCCATCTCAAATAAAAAAAAAGAAAAGAAAGAAAGAGAACGGGAGAACAAGGAGAAACATCCCAGCATGCATATCGCCATCACAGTCCCCCGGCACCTGGTTAACACGGAACTCCTGTCCTTTCTAGTACCTGCTCTCTCCAGAGACTGTCGAGGCCCTGCGGAAGCCGACCTTTGATGTCTGGCTTTGGGAGCCCAACGAGGTAAGTGCAGGGCTTGCAGGCACCATGTCCCATGGGGAGGCAGCTCAGGATCGTGGACCCCAGTGTGACCACCCCTGCCACTCTTCCTCTTTCATGCTTTCTCCTCTTTTTAAAGACTGAAAAAAAAAAAAACAAACCCTTGTTTTGCTGGGTTTTAGTTGAAACTAATACTTGATAGCAGGGCCCAGGAGACCTCACAGCAAGGGGATTCTGTGCGTGGGGAGACAGCTGTCAGGGGCAGGGACCCTCCACCCAGGGCCCCTGATGGCGCCGGGCTCCCGGGGTCATCGGCTCACCCTGCAGACCCTCATGCACGCGGGTGGCAGCACAGTGCTGCAGAACGCCCATGCCGGGAGCAAATCTCTCCTGAAGGAAGGGGCCGCGGTCAGAGTGCTCCGCTCTGAGAGCAGTGTCTGCAAAGGCGAGGCACAGGCAGCCGGCTTCCCGGATAAGTGGACATATGGGATTCCAGGAACTGTGTCACCTTCTGCAGCAAGGCTTGAGGCCAGGAATTCCAGACCAGCCTGAGTGATATGGTTTGGCTGTATCCCCACCCAAATATCACCTGAATTGTCATAATCCCCACGTGTCAAGGGCAGGGCCAGGTGGAGGTCTTGAATTGTGGGGGCAGTTTTCCCCGTGCTGTTCTCGTGATAGTAAGTCTCATGAGATCTGATGGTTTTATAAATGGGGGTTCCCCTGCACACGCTGTCTCGCCTGTCCCCATGTAAGTGACTTTCTTCTTTGCCATTCGCCGTAATTGTGAGGCCTCCCCAGCCCTGTGGAACTGTGAGTCCGTTAAGACTCTTTTTCTTTATAAGTTTCCCAGTCTCAGGTGTGTCTTTATTGGCAGCGTGAGAACAGACTAATACTCTGGGCCACATCGCAAGACCTCGTCGCTCCAAAAAAAAAAAAAAAAAAAGTTAAAATTCCTATTTGCTGAAAAGTACAAGAATGGGGAATTTTTGGTTTCATCTCATTGGCTAATAGACCCCATCTTTTCACACCCCAAAAAATGAAAAAGTTCCCTCATTGCAGACCTCGGACCCAGCTGTTTTCAACCCACCAAAATCTAAGGATATTTTCCTGCTTGTCAGCAGCACGGAGAATGCACAAGGCTCCTCAGCAGGCTCACCTGCGCTCTTTGACACCCTCGGCCACAGCGGTGTCTTCGCAAAGGGCAGGAAGTGGGATCTTGCCTCTTGGCATCCCTGAGGCTGGGTTGCTGACACCTGGGGCACTGCCCTCTCCTAAGTGAACCTCTTTTACGCCCATGGTCTCCCAGCAGGAGAAAAACTGCAGCACCAGCCAGAAAAGCAAAGCTCCAGCCTCCACTCCCCACCCCAGTTCACCTGAGAAGAGCAGCAGGCAGCCAGTCCCAGGGGCTGCACTGCTGCAAACCTGCTCAAAACCTCCGGCCACCATGTGGCAACTTGCTCCCCAGCTCTGAGACAACAGGACCAGCGCACGGAGACGACAGAAGAGGCTTTAAATGTGCAGCATGACTGTCTAGGTCAACGCACAAAAAGAAAGGGCTCCAGGTGTGAGAGACGCAAGGAGTAAGAGGGAAAGCTTGGAAGAGACGTGTTGGAGCTGCTGGCCTGCAGCGGTTCCCAGGGTCCCTGCACAGCCGCTGAGATTGGGCAGAGCAAGTCCACAGCAAGCAGACACGGCAGACGGTTAGAGCACACTGTCTCGTGCTCCCAGCCTGTGGGTAAGCACCGCGCCTCAGCATCACGCAGAAAAATCACCCTCCCCAAAGTCATTTTGACCTCAGCCTGCTGGGAGGAAGAACCAAGCCAGGGGCCACTGATGGCAAAGTGCCTGCATGGAAACCGACACTGTCTGTCTTTTCTGCCACTTCTACCAGGGAGCCCTTTGAGTGTGGGCCATTGTGACTGGGGAGGTGGGGCTTGCCCCATGAAGTTGAGGGATCTGTGTCTCCATAATAGAAAGGCCACCTCTCTGTCCTCTGACTGCAGAGTGGATTCACAGCCATTCTTGGGGCTGGCAGGTGGGCAAGGTAGACGGCTCCCGGCAGCTGGACTCAGCCTCTGTGTGGCATCTCCCACGGCCCATGGCTTCTGCCCAGCAGATCTCAAGGGCACCCCAGGAGACCGATGAGGGTTCCAGTTCTTCCAGGAAGTATCTAGCTGCCTGCGTGTGAGAATGCAGAGATGCCCAAGACAGGAGCCTTGGCCTCTGGCAGATCTGGGGGTGCCAGGAATTTTGGAGTGTGAGTGGCAAAGAGGGACAACTAAAGGAACACACATGAAAACAGCCCACTCGGCCCCACGAAACTGCGTCTGGCTGCCCGTGAGGCAGCTGGCACTCGGAGAACGTCAGGGCTCCTAAGTGATCACCTCTCTTCCTTCCAGCAGGGGCCACCCTGCCTTTCTCCGAGTGGCTCGACCCAGTGTCCTGCTCATCACAAACGGACGGAGGACATGACTTCAGGCTGCTGTGTCCTCCCATCTCTTAGGGCCTCTGAGGGCCCAGGGCTGTGGTCTGTGAGCATGGCCTGCCTCTATCAAGTGCAGAGCTGGAAGGCTGCAGGAGCCTCCCCGTCATCTCATGAGTCCCCCACTCACGACCATGCAGCCCACTCAGACCAGGACTCGCCGCAGCATGCGGGAGCTGCTGGCTCACTCGCACCCGCCTGGGACTGAGGACTGACTGCACGTGCAGCCACAGATGCATCCAGCCCTCCTGCCCCACAGCCTCCACAAAGGCCACGTAAGTGGCACTAGGTGGCTCTGTCTACCCATCAGCATCCCCTCTCGACTCTGATTTCACAGCAGACACATCTGCCTTTCAGGACTGCCTTGAGCAACATCTGGGCTGGTCAGGTAAAGAGTGAAGAGTTTCCAGGTTGCAGCTCCTATGGTCCTAAGGGCCGGCATCCAGGATGGTGGGGGGCCAGCAGCTCTGGGCAGCGAGGCCCCTGGCTGGGTGATCCAGGTGGCAGCTGACCAGTGGCCTGGGAGCCAGCCCTCCTGTCCTCACGTGGGGCCCCAGACTCCTGCCATTCTGAAGGGGCCCCGTCTCCAAAAGTCAGTGCCATGCCCTGCACATTACCCAACCTACATCTGTACTGTTCCCCCAAGGAAAACGAGTGTGTGGTTCACGTGCTTTAAGGACGTTTCCCAGGTGACATTCCAAGCTCCCATCTGTGGCTGCATGTGGGGGAGTTTCCAGTTTTCCAGATGGATTTCCTGCGATGCCAGAGAACCCTCCGCCTCCTTCAGAGCCGTCTCATCAATGCAGTGATCGCGAGCTTCGATTTACAAAAACTCGCCTCGCTTGCAGCATTTCCAGGTCTCACACACGGCGTAACAAGTAAAAATGGATTTTTGGGCAGCACGCCCTGTCCTAGTTTGCTGAGGCTGCCCTAACAAAATACCAGAGACTGGAGTGGCGTCAGCAGCAGAAGTCAGTTCCTCAGTTCTGGAGCTGGAAGTCCGGGATCAAGGTGCTGCCAGGTTTGGTTTCCCTGGAGGCCTCGGTCCCTGGCGTGCAGACGGCTGCTTTCTCGCTGGGTCCTCATGTGGCCTGTTCTCTTTGCACATGCATGCTCTTCCTCCTCTTATGAAGACACCAGTCCCATGGGACCAAGGCCTCACCCTGGCTGGGTGGAACCTTCATTACCTCTGTAAAGGCCCTGTCTCCAAATAGCTCATTGGGGCCGGGGCTTTACCTCATTGACCTGGGGGAGGGTGCAATTCAGTTCGTAACATGCCCTTTTGGGAAGAGAAGGTCAGGCAACGAGCAGACGCAGGCAGGAAGCCGTACCGGGCTCCAGCAGGGATGGCCCAGTGCCCTGTACAAGCAGCAGGCAGCTGGGCTGGAGGTGGGCACAAGTGGGGGGCCCCGGGTGGAGGACGCCTGGCAGGTGCGTCTAAACTGCCCCTTTGCTGTACATCGTCCTTCTCACTGGGCTCCCCACCCAAGACCTGCTTTTTCCAGAAAGCAAAGCCCACTTTGGTCAAACTCTTGTTTTCAAAAATCACTTAATGTTTTCCTCCCTAAATTAGCTCCAGAGCACTGAGCTGTATTGAAATAGATCACCACAATGACAATAAATCCTCTTTGGGACTGAAAACAAAATCTATTTCAACTTGAACAGGGATATTGATAGAAGACAGGGCTCCGTGAAAAAGGGTTAGGAGCGGCTTTGCCGGGGCAGGGACTCCGTCTGAGCACCGCAGTTAAGACGTCCAAGTGTCTCCGGTCCCAGCAGGGCCCCGGATGAGCACCGTTCACCGTTTCTGGATGTAAATCATCAGAGCTTGTTTGATCCCCAACCTCGGGCAAGGAAAGGGTCTTTCTCTCTGGGACACCACCTGTGCTCAAGTGTGCATCGGATGGAACTGTGTCCTAGAACCTCAGCTATGATATTGGTCCACTGAGACTGTTTTCCATGCGTAGAAATCAATCCATTCCTTTTTGGTGCAGTGTTTTCTGAACGGGTGCACTCTCTCACCCAGTCGCCATCCTTTCTTTCTTAGAATTCTCCTTGACTTCAGAACCGGCCCTCCACCCACCAGGAGACCCCCAGTATGCTCTCCAACCCCCACCCATCTGGGTGGCCTGGAAAGGCTGGTCCAAAGACCTCTCCTCCCTCCCCGGGGACTTTCTGGGAGGCGGAGAACCACCTCCTGCCAACGGCCCTGCTGGCATTCTGAGGACGGCAGAGGGAGGGAAGCCAGGGGCTGGGGAGCCAGCCACACGACTGCTCGGTGCCCATCCTTCTCCTGTGCCCACAGATGCTGAGCTGCCTGGAGCACATGTACCACGACCTGGGGCTGGTCAGGGACTTCAGCATCAACCCCGTCACCCTCAGGAGGTGGCTGGTGAGTGCCAAACCCGCCTTCGGTTCTTCCTGGGCATGTGGTTTCATCCAGTTCCACAGGAATGGAGGGAATGGATCGCCAGGGCGCCTTCCTGATGGCACTGCACTCCCCGTGAGCAGAGACCACATTTCCCGGGCGCTCTGTGAAGACACTCAGCCCGTCTGTGTTCTGCCTTCCACCAAAACCTTTACGCCCAAGCTCCTGCTCTGATGAGCAAGGAAATAGACTCTGCCATCACCAAGCGAAGCAGCATGTCCTAAAGCAGCGGTGTGCGGGAGCATGTGTGTGTGTGTGAGTATGGGGGTGTGGATGTGAGTGTGGGAGTGTGTGGGGGGGGGGTGTGGATGTGAGCATGTGGGGGTGTCTGTGAGTTTAGGGGTGGGTATGTGAATGTGGGGTGGGAGTGTGTGGGGTGGGAGTGGGAGTATGGATATGTGTCTGTGTGTATCTGAATGTGGGGTGTGTCTGTGTGTGCACATGTGTATCTGTGGATGTGGGGGTGTGTGTGAGGGTGGCTGTGCATGTGTGGGTGTGGATGTGGGGTGTATGAGAGTGTGAATGTAGGTGTGCATGTATCTGTGTCGATGTAGGGTGTGTGGATGTGTGCGTGTGTATCTGTGTGTGGATGTGGGGTGTGTGGATGTAGGGTGTGTGGATGTGTGCGTATCTGTGTGTGGATGTGGGGTGTGTGGATGTGGGGCGTGTGGATGTGTGCGTGTGTATCTGTGTGGATGTGGGGCGTGTGGATGTGTGCGTGTGTATCTGTGTGGATGTGGGGTGTGTGGATGTGGGGTGTGTGGATGTAGGGTGTGTGGATGTGGGGTGTGTGGATGTGTGCGTATCTGTGTGTGGATGTGGGGTGTGTGGATGTGGGGTGTGTGGATGTGGGGCGTGTGGATGTGTGCGTATCTGTGTGGATGTGGGGTGTGTGGATGTGTATGGATGTGGGGTGTGTGGATGTGGGGCGTGTGGATGTGTGCGTGTGTATCTGTGTGGATGTGGGGGTGTGGGATGTGGGGTGTGTGGATGTGGGGCGTGTGGATGTGTGCGTATCTGTGTGGATGTGGGGTGTGTGGATGTGTATGGATGTGGGGTGTGTGGATGTGGGGCGTGTGGATGTGTGCGTGTGTATCTGTGTGGATGTGGGGTGTGTGGATGTGGGGTGTGTGGATGTGTGCGTGTGTATCTGTGTGGATGTGGGGTGTGTGTAGGTGCATGTGTGTGAGGATGGGTGTGTGCATGTTTGTATCTGTGGATGTGGGGTGTGTGGATGTGGGGGATGTGGGGTGTGTGTGCATGTGTATGTGTGTGTGTGGATGTGGGCTGTGTGCATGGTGTGTGAGTGTGTAGAGTGGGTGTGTGCATATGGATGTCTGCATGTGTATGTTTAGCAGCAGGTTTTTTGTTTTTTGTTTTTTTTTTGAGGCGGAGTCTCGCTCTGTCGCCCGGACTGGAGTGCAGTGGCCGGATCTCAGCTCACTGCAAGCTCCGCCTCCCGGGTTTACGCCATTCTCCTGCCTCAGCCTCCCGAGTAGCTGGGACTACAGGCGCCCGCCACCTCGCCTGGCTAGTTTTTGTATTTTTAGTAGAGACGGGGTTTCACCGTGTTAGCCAGGATGGTCTCGATCTCCTGACCTCGTGATCCGCCCGTCTCGGCCTCCCAAAGTGCTGGGATTACAGGCTTGAGCCACCGCGCCCGGTGCAGCAGGTATTTTTTTAATGAAATATTGCTCAGAACCAAATATGAAAAGCCTATTAAAGGTTTCATGGTGATTGGGGACCCAGAGCCCCCTCTTGGAGTCTCCCCTCCCCCATCCCCTAACTTTGTGCCCCACTGTGGCTCCTCAGACACCTCCGGGGACACCCCAGTCCTTGACTGCAAGGTGAAAACCCCTGCTAGGAGCTCTGTCCCCACACCTGCCCCGGGTGCTATGGTGTGGCCCGCTGGACATTCTCAGGGTCCCTGGGTCACCTCGTTGGTACCTGTGGTCAACATGGGAACACTGTGGACCTCTGGTTGGGATGAGGGTTTGGCAGAGAATGTTCAAACCAGCGCACAGCCTCCTGGGTGACTTTGGGAGGAGAGGTTGGCGAGCCCAGGCACAGGGTGACTCGGACCCCTGCCTCCCACAGCTCTGCGTCCACGACAACTACAGAAACAACCCGTTCCACAACTTCCGGCACTGCTTCTGCGTGGCCCAGATGATGTACAGCATGGTCTGGCTCTGTGGTCTCCAGGTGGGTCCTGCCCGCCGCATACCCAGACCTCTACTCTCGGGGGTCAGATGGAAGCCCCATCCCACCGAGAGAGCCACAGGTGTGGTGTCCCCAGCCACTCTGCCCCTCCTAGGGAAGCAGCCCCCCCACCACTGTCAGTCTCCCCATGAGCGAGGCTGCTCCTAGGATGACATGAGCAGGTGCACCCCTGCCCTGGTCACCCCTCCACCCCCACAGAAAGGCTGGTCCTCTCCCACCATGCCAGGAGACTCCACATGGCTGCAGGGGCCTTTGTCCTCACCTTACCACTCACCCAATTCCACCCCCCTCATCCCATCCCACCCTCCGAGTGAAGAGGGCAAACACCTACGCCCTGTTTTCCCATCCAGGAGAAGTTCTCACAAACGGATATCCTGATCCTAATGACAGCGGCCATCTGCCACGATCTGGACCATCCTGGCTACAACAACACGTATGTACAGGATTTTCTCTTGTTTTCCTTTTAAAAGGCACCCTGGCTACTGGAGGGAACCTGTCAGCCCAACCCTCAGAGCAGTTCCCAGAAGGAGCTGTCAACGACGGCCTCCCAGCCCCAGCTCTGCCTCCACGGACACAGCTCCCGGCTTCTGGACTTTGCCCAGGGCCTTGGGTCTCCCCGGAGTAGAACTTTTGGGATTATCAAACCCCAGGGGGACTTTCCCACGCCTGTGCGGGCCTGGTCCAGGCTCAGGTGCACGGCAGAGCCCTGGCCACGCCGGCGCTTTCTCCACCCCAGGCAGGGAGCAACGCCTGTGGGCACGCAGGGATGGGGGCTCCACACACCCCTCTCAGGAGCTCACCTCTCCCCGGGCAGGCTTCCAGCTGGCTTCTGCAGGGAAAGCAGAGGCAGGGGCCGGAAGAGAGTGAGAAAAGGGGCTGCAGAATGACAGGAGGTGGGAGTGAGGTGTCCCTCAGGCCAGGGATCAGAAGGACAGACCGTTGCTCCACTCCTGCCTCCACGGGCACAGAGTTCCTCCCCACGTGGCAGACACGGTCCAGGCCGTGGGCTTGGGTTTGTGTCCACAGTGGCGCAGCAGCTCTTTCTGTTGAATTGTGTATTTGTGTGACGATGTCATCACAGGCCTGAGAGCTCTGCTGCCGTGTGTTGGCACCTAGTGGGTTCCAAGGTGCGGCAGTCGGCACTCCTCCCGGGGCCATCACCATGCACACCCATCTGTTCTCCTTTTGCCCATTTCACACTCACGGCGGCTGGCACAGCACAGGCCAGCAGAGGCCTTGACCACAGCATCCCAGTGAACCACAGCCTAGTTCTGCCCACCTGCCTCTGGCACCTGGTGACATTTGACAATTTTGCAAGAGGCCGTGATACCTCAGGGCCTGTCCCAGGGAGCATGCTCCTTCCTCAGAGGGGTCCTGGGACTGCAGGAGCCTGGGGACGTGAAGTTGCAGGGGCAGCCGAGCAGCAGGAGGGACCTTCTGGGTGGGGCAGGGCACAGGCGGCTCCCCAAGCTCCCACGGCACTTTCTCCCCGACTCTACTCCACTTATATGCCTGGGCGTTGCTCCCCAGTGCAGGTGCCTGGTGAGTGCGCCTGAGCCTCCCCTCACTGTCTCCTCGCCTCCCAGGTACCAGATCAACGCCCGCACAGAGCTAGCTGTTCGCTACAATGACATCTCGCCGCTGGAGAACCACCACTGTGCCGTGGCCTTCCAGATCCTCGCTGAGCCCGAGTGCAACATCTTCTCCAACATCCCACCTGATGGGTTCAAGCAGATCCGACAGGTGCGCGGGGTGAGGGCCCTCCCACCGGAGTGGGGGCACATTCAGGGACAGCAGCCCCCATTCGCCATTGGCTGGAGGCTCCCAGAAGCTCCTGGCCACAGCAGTGCCCTGCGGATCTGGGGGAACCCCTCCCTCCTTCCTCACCTCCTCCAGGGTGGAGCCCCAAAAAGAGGGTACCCTCGCCATGCATACGTGTATCCCACTGACCTGCACTTCCCAGCCTCTATTTAATTGAGCCTTCACTGGCTCCCTCTGAGATAAATCCTTTGTCCATCTTCCAGTCCAAGAAACTGAGGCTTAGCGAAGGTAGGGAGCCTGCCCAAGGAGGGGGCGGGCCCTGGACAGACACGTCTGCTGCATCCAACTAGGAGAGCTACCCTGCTCCATAACCCCAGCTGCTGTCACCTGCCACCCACAGCCCAGTCAGCCCCCTTCCATTTCTTTTTTTTTTTTTTTTTCTTCTGAGACAGAGTCTCGCTCTGTTACCCAGGCTGGAGTGTAATGGTGCAATCTCAGCTCACTGCAGTCTCCACCTCCTGGGTTCAAGCAATTCTCCTGCCTCAGCCTCCCAAATAGCTGGGATTACAGGTGTGCGCCACCGCACCCGGCTAATTTTTGGTATTTTTAGTAGAGATGGTGTTTCACCATGTTGGCCAGGCTGGTCTTGAATTCCAGACCTCAGGTGATCCACCTGCCTCGACCTCCCAAAGTGCTGGGATTACAGGCATGAGTCACCGCGCCCAGCCACCCCTTCTGTTTTAGATAAGGGGGCTTTCTGCCTCTCAGGGCGTGATGGGAGGAGAGTGAGAGGGACATCTGCGTGAGAGGAAGATGACCCAGTCCACCTGCCCCAGACAAACACCTCCAGCTCACCGAAATAACGCCCCCTTCCACACAGGAATTCCTCATCAAACCCTCACTCTCTGACGTTTGCAGGGGAGGGAAGCTCTCAGAGTAACCTCTGGGAGAAATGTGTGGGGTGAATAGTAGCATCCTTCAAACAAGGCCCACCTCCCGTGAGTGTGATCTTATTTGGAAAAGGGTCTTTGCGTTTGTACTTGTTAAGATCTCCAGATAAGATCAGTGTGGATTGTCCAAGGGGGCCCTAAATCCAAAGACTAGTGTCCTTGGACAAGACAGAGGAGAAAACAGTCCAGACACAGAGGAGAAGGCAGCGTGAAGATGCAGTGATTGGAGATTGGAGTGATGCAGCTCTAAACCAAGGGACTCCCAGTCCCCCGGGGCCAGGAGGAGACAAGGAAGGACCTTCCCCTGGAGTCTTCGGAGAGAGCAGGGCCCTGCTCACACCTTGATCTTGGTTCTGGCCTCCAGCACTGTGAGAGAATGAGTGTTGTTTTAAGCTGCCTAGTTTGTGGTACTTTGTGTGGCGGCCCCAGGACACTCACCCAGGGCACCGTTCCACAAGGCAGACCTCAGCCATTCGAAGTCTAAGTGGCTTCCTTCCAGAGGCAGCCGACAAAGACTGTCTGGACTCCAGCACTGGGAAAATACTCGCCGCCCTCCCAGAGTGCTGCTGAGCCTCACTTATCAGAGAGCAGCAGCCTCGTCTACCATGGCTTTCCAATTTGTCTACGCTGCCAGGAGGTTCAAAGTCCAGTGTAAAAAACTGAAGTCAGTGAAGCATTTGAGGAAGCGCTGAGGAAGCAGCATGCTCCCTGGAATGGGGCCCTGAGGCATCACGGCCTCTTGCAAAATTGTCAAATGTCACCATGTACCAGAGGCAGGGGTGGGCAGAACCAGGCTGTGGTTCACTGGGATGCTGTGGTCAAGGCCTCTGCTGGCCTGTGCTGTGCCGGCCACTGTGAGTGTGAAATGAGCAGGAGAACAGATGGGTGTGCATGGTGATGGCCCCGGGAGGAGTGCAGACAGCCGCACCTTGGAACCCACTAGGTCTGACACGGCAGCAGCACTCTCTGGCCTGTGACGACATCATTGCACAAACATACACAATTCAACAGACAATTTACAGTCATTATTGAATCACCGGTTCCCAGTACAGTTATCTCCCCTTTATCTATAGGCTCTCTGGCCTCTCCTCCATGTGTATGCCCCTCCCCACCCTGCAAGCAGGTGCCCTGTGTGGCTATAAGCTGTGACAAATCTTCGTCTGCAGTAGGTCAAGGGGCAACCGTGAAGAAAGAACACTGCATCTGCCACTGCTGCCCCAGTGGGGAGCTCCTCCAGGGACAGGACCCGGGGAATCACAGGAAGTGAACGCTCCTTAGTGTAGGCTTCATCCCACTGAGCCATGTCAGAGAGCATCCCACAAGAGAAGGAGGCGGCACCCGACTGGAGGAGCAGCCCCTCTGCACACGGGATCGTCCTCATGCCCAGCCACCGTGGGGACACACCAGCGTTGGCTGCTTCAAATGCTTCACTGACTGCAAAATGTGACTCTCTGCTGAGGGTAAAATTCGTTGTCCCACTTTTTAAAAAATATATTTTGTCATGGAAGATTTCAGGAATAACTGAATAAATGCTTCACTAATAACACAATTCAGTGTTTACAGGAAAATTGAATAATTCAAGATGCAAGTGATGTCCCCCTCAAAAATATATGTATACATTTGAAATGACCTAGATTGATGGGTTTGGGTTTTGTATCTGATGCTTGTGGTTTTATTTTCTTGGAAGAGGAAAACATCATACCTGGCACAGAGATGTGTTCTGTAAATGATTGAGGGGTGGGGTGGATGGATGGACAAACGGATGGAAGGGTGGATGGATGGAAGGACAGATGGGTGGGTGGGTGGGTGGGTGGATGGATGGATGGATGGATGGATGGATGGATGGATAGATGGGGTGGTGGATGGATGGATGGATGGATGGATGGATGGAAGGACAGATGGGTGGGTGGATGGGTGGATGGATGAATGGATGGATGGATGGATGGATGGATGGAAGGGTAGATGGAAGGATAGATGGGTGGGTGGGTGGATGGATGGATGGATGGATGGATGGATGGAAGGATAGATGGGTGGGTGGTGGATGGATGGATGGATGGATGGATGGATGGAAGGACAGATGGGTGGGTGGGTGGGTGGGTGGGTGGATGGATGGATGGATGGATGGAAGGGTAGATGGAAGGATAGATGGGTGGATGGGTGGATGGATGGATGGATGGATGGATGGATGGATGGAAGGGTAGATGGAAGGATAGATGGGTGGATGGGTGGATGGATGGATGGATGGATGGATGGATGGAAGGGTAGATGGAAGGATAGATGGGTGGATGGGTAGATGAATGGTAGAGGATAAATGGGTAGGTGGATAGATGGATGGATGGATGGATGTGTTTTGGGGGTGAATGGATGGATATGTCGACAAATGAATGGATGGGTGATGGATGCACATATGAATCAGAATGAGGGATACATGAAATAATGTGTGCAGGAGGCTCAGTAGGCCTCCGTTGAATACTTGTTTGGATTATGCCCGTGTTAACACTTTGTTCTCTCACTATTTAGGGAATGATCACGTTAATCTTGGCCACTGACATGGCAAGACATGCAGAAATTATGGATTCTTTCAAAGAGAAAATGGAGAATTTTGACTACAGCAATGAGGAGCACATGACCCTGGTGAGTGACTTGTTCTGCCTGTGTGAGCAGCCAGGCGGTGGGCTGGCTGAGTGGGTCATCCATCCAGCTCACACTGGAAGCCAAGAAGCCAAAAGTATTAGTCTTGCCTTGAAACATGGTATCTATAAATCTGGTTTTCAAGGTCATGACTCTTACTAGGAAAGTCCCAGGCAAGGCCTCCCTCCTGACGGAGCCTCCTGCATGGTCGGAGGCGGCACTCTCCCATTCCTCCATCTCTTTTGGATTTGAGGGAGATAAGTGGGTGAAGGCCATGCATCTCGCTCTGCTTTCCAGAGAATAAAACCAGCTCTCCCCTGAAGGCACAGCCCCAGCCCATCTCTGTGGGAGCAACTCCAACACAGTCCCTGCTCCCCGAGCTGGCATCCCCCCCCAGGCCCACACCATAGCCCGGCACCCCTCTATCACCAGGACAAGGTGGCCAGAGAAGGGGTAGGGGGCCTCCCCCATGAGAAGGTGCAGCGTCTTCCTTTCGGAAAGGGCAGGCACTGGGCACCCCAAGGCACACAAGGACTGGAGCACGACTCATGCCTGGAATCCAGCACTTTGGGAGGCCACGGTGGGAGGATTACTTGAGTCCAGAACTTTGAGACCAGTCTGAGCAACATCTCCACCAAAAAAGAAAAAACAAAAAATCAGTGCATACCTGTGGTTCCAACTGCTTGGGAGGTGGAGGTGGGAGGGTCGCAGGAGCCCAGGTCCAGGCTGCAGTGAGCCATGGTCGTTCCACTGCACTCCAGCCTGGGCAACAGAGCAAGGGTCTGTCTCAAAAAATAGAGAAAAAAGAGAGGTGCAGGGATGGACCTGCAGGCAGGGGTGACCCACGCCCCACTGATGCCTTCTTCCTCCCTCTGAGGTGGGAGGAGAGGTCAGGGAAGAGACGGGGCGGGGCAGAATGCCGGAGGATCGGGTACCAGGTGGTCAGGACCTCCGAGCCCAGCTAAAGTTCCCCACTCCCACCCCCAGACTTACACACTGCAGCTGTGCAGACCAGAGGCAAAGCGAGGCTCAGAGCCCAAGCTTCCGTTTATCCCAACGACCGGCACCGGGCGGGGTCAGATGACAAGCAGCACAGCCAGAGATCGTCTCACTGCTAGGGAGCCCCAGACGGGGCTTCATGAACACTGGAGGACAGAGGTGGGGGGAAGGTCTTGGGGGGAAAGGTTCTGAGTCAAAGTGGGCCCCGATAAGGAGGCCTCCAAGGAGAGTACGGGCTGACATGGGAGGTGTGAGGTGCAGGGAGTGTGGCCGGCAGGGCCTGGGACCTTGAGCTTCCCCAAAGACAGTGCCGCCCTGGCCCTGTCCTAGGTCTGATGTGGGGACAGCTCCCCTTGACCTTCTCCAGAGACAGTGCCACCCCGGCCCTGTCCTAGGTCTGGTGTGGGGACAGCTCCCCCAGGGCCTGCCAGGCACAGGCTAGTAATTGCCTCTGGTCTGGAGCCGGACTCCACAGAGGAGTCAAAGAAGGACCTGGATGGCCTCCTGGGAACTGACAGGGTGGGGAAAGGAAGGGTGACCACAGCAGGGTCCCTTGGAGGTCCCGCCGAGGTTGGAAGGCAGGATCCACCAAGCATCGTGCAGACACCGAGCTGAACTGACCTGCCCCTCACCTAGTCACATTCCCCAAACCAGCAGGTGCAGCCCGCAGCCCGGGGCCATGTGCCTCAGCTGGCCTTTCCTGTTGAACCAGCTTCAGAGCCTGGACAGCAGCCAACACTTTGGCCCGGAAACCTGGTGATTCCAGACAGTCATTTGTGCCCGGTGCAGGCAGGGCTGCGGGACACCAGCCCTCCACGGCCTGTCCTATGGCGACATCCGGGCTAGCTCGGGTGGAAGCTGCTGCATCCCTGGGTCTACCCTATCTCCTCCTGAAGCTCCCATGGTGTGCCCAACCCTGGCCAAGCTCGGACGGAGCCACCTGTCCTCTGGGAAGATAAGCAGTGCAGTGCACCCACCTGGGGAACAGCAGCAAATAGGGGGTGACCAGGCATGGGGCAGTGCTCCGGGGATATCACCTGGGCTGGGATGGCGAGAACGGCTGGAAGGAGGGGACCCAAACAGGACCTTGAAGGTTCATTCTCCATTGAGAAGGTAGCCTGTCCTCCCTGAAGTCAGCCAGGCTCAGCTGCATGGTCCAGCTGCATGGTCCTCCATCTCTTCCTGCCTGTAACGGCAAGTCTAGACCCGAGCAGCTCAGCAGGCCATGTTCTACCTCTTGTTACCTCAATTCCAAAATCTCTTCTTTCAGCTGAAGATGATTTTGATAAAATGCTGTGATATCTCTAACGAGGTCCGTCCAATGGAAGTCGCAGAGCCTTGGGTGGACTGTTTATTAGAGGAATATTTTATGCAGGTAAGAGTCTTGCAGGGCAATCAAGCCTCCAGCCAGTCTTATTAACCCCACTTAGTAAGGATTTGCGTTAAACAGCATGCCAGGGTGGACCCGCATATTCACCGGGCCGCGGACAGTTCAGCCTCCAGAAAGCCTTCACGGTAGGCGTACATCAGAAACAAAATAGGTTATAATTTGAGACCTGAAAGAGAGTGACAATCCAGAAAAGCTAATGTCCTAAAACTGCCACCTGTCACTGCTCATTGAACCATTATTAGAAGCAGCCTTGTCAAGCCAGTTGCCTGAAAGTCAAGAAGCAAGAACTGCAGAGGCAGGAGGGGCCCCAAGAGGGCTGAGACCCAGGAGGTCAGCTCACGCAGATGGCCACGGGGAAGGTCGGGGACGTAGAAAACCAAGCCAGCTGAAAACAACCACCAAATGTTAATACAACAGCTTGATCAAGCCTAGGAGAACTCGGGAGGCTTTCTGCAGGACACCTCTGCTGTCCTGTGTTACGTGCAACTTACCTCTGTCTGTCTCTCATCTCGGTCTTCCCAGCTAGACCTGCATGCCCAGCTCTGTTTAGCACTGAAGATACTGTCGCCCTCGCCTTGTTCTTTACTGAGACACATTTGTGGTGTAGTTTGGTTGGTTGGTGGTTAACTGGCGCATCTTGTGTTTCTCTGAGAACAGCGATCTGGTTCCGGGGCATTTCTGTCTTTAATGTCGCTATCTGCTGCATTCCCTGCAGAGCGACCGTGAGAAGTCAGAAGGCCTTCCCGTGGCCCCGTTCATGGACCGAGACAAAGTGACCAAGGCCACAGCCCAGACTGGGTTTATCAAGTTTGTCCTGATCCCAATGTTTGAAACAGTGACTAAGGTGAGTAACTGTCACCGCATGTGACACTTGCATACACTCAGATACACAGGCACACGCAGGCACACACACAGGCACACACAGACACACGCAGGCACACACACAGACACACAGGCACACGCATGCACATGCATGCACACACAGACACGCAGGCACACAGACACGCACACAGACACATACATGCACACAGGCACACACATGCACACACAGGCACACACAAGCACATATATATACACACATGCACAGGCTCACAGTCATGCCTCCACACGTACACAGGCACACAAATGCACACACAGGTACACATGCACACACAGGCACACTAGTACACATGCCCACAGGCACACACGTGCACACACAGGTATGCACAAGCACACACAGGTATACACGCACACAGGCACACACATGCATACACAGGTATGCACATGCACACACAGGTACACACGCACACACACAGGCACACACGCACACAGGCACACACATGCATACACAGGTATGCACATGCACACACAGGTACACACGCACACACACACAGGCACACACACACACAGGCACACACAGGTATGCACGTGCACACACACAGGTACACACGTGCACACAGGCACACACACACGCACAGAGGCACACACATGCACACACAGGTACACACGCACACAGGCACACACATGCACACACAGGTACACACGCACACAGGCACACACATGCACACACAGGTACACACGCACACAGGTACACATGCACACACAGGCACACACATGCACACACACAGGTACACACATGCACACACACAGGCACACACACAGGTACACACACACACAGGCACACCTGCACATCATAAGCAGCCTCTTCCCTGGCTGTCGTGGTGACTGCTGTCCCTGCTCCATCCAGAGCCTGCTCCCCACAGCCTGACCCGTGACCCCAGCATCTCCCACTCTGTGCTGCACTCCCTGCCTTGCCTCACTGGGCCCTGGGGAGGCCCCTCATTGCCCTCCTGCATCACTGCTAGCCTTCAAGTCCCTGGAGGCAGCACCGGCTGTTGACTCTCCTGTCCCCTCTCTGTGTCCCAGTTCCACCAAGTCCTCACCTGTGGAGGAACCACTGAGCTCTGTGCCCTCGAGCTGTGAAGCCCCCGTCCAGCTCCCAGTCTTACCGCACCCAGCCACCAAGGCCTTGCTCCCTGCACACAACCGTTCCTGCCCAGCTCCCCCCAGGGCCCCTGAGCTGCCTGTGGCCCCTGCCAAGGCCCCACCTCAAGGCACCCCCAGCATGTGCAAAACAGGCCCATCTCTTGTTTCCCCCAGGGGTCTGGTCTCACAGCCTTGCACCCTCTGACCTTCCTGGGCTCCCAAGTGCTGTGGATCTTTCTGCTCCAGGGGCATCTCCTGGAGCCGCCCCCACCCACTTCCCACTCCCAGGACCCTCAGCCGGGAGGCTGTCAGCTCCTTTCCCCTGCCCCTTGTCTTTGTTAGAACCTCAGAACCTGTCCCCAACCCTCATCTCACGGGCATGGGGGACACAGGAGGCGGTGGGGGGAGACTTTCTGTAGGACCTCATGGAGGGCGATGAGGGCCAGAGACAGAGCCACAGTGGGTGGGGGCGGCAGAGCCGGCACGAGGGTGTCCAGGAGCTGGGACTGGCCCAGAGGCTTCCGCACAGTGCACCTGACACCTGTTTTTCTCCGACGTTTCCCTTTGCTGTAAGAATGAGGGACTCTGAATGAATCCGTTTTTCTCTCCCAGCTCTTCCCCATGGTTGAGGAGATCATGCTGCAGCCGCTTTGGGAATCCCGAGATCGCTATGAGGAACTGAAGCGGATAGACGACGCCATGAAAGAGGTAAAACGCACCGAGAAGAACCTTCCTTCCTTGTGGCAAGCAGGCATACCACCCTCCGCACTCCTGACTCCAGAATCTTGGATGTGCCAAGCAGGGCACCACTGAAGGTGGCCCCATGGACAGGCGCACGCGTCCCTTCCATCAGAAAGCCTGGCTCGGCCGGGCGCGGTGGCTCAAGCCTGTAATCCCAGCACTTTGGGAGGCCGAGACGGGCGGATCACGAGGTCAGGAGATCGAGACCATCCTGGCTAACACAGTGAAACCCCCGTCTCTACTAAAAAAAATACAAAAAAACTAGCCGGGCGAGGTGGCTGGCGCCTGTAGTCCCAGCTACTCCGGAGGCTGAGGCAGGAGAATGGCGTAAACCCGGGAGGCGGAGCTTGCAGTGAGCTGAGATCCGGCCACTGCACTCCAGCCTGGGGACAGAGCGAGACTCCGTCTCAAAAAAAAAAAAAAAAAGAAAGCCTGGCTCAGTGAAATTAGGGAATGTGATACGGGAAACCAAAACTGCATTCGCCAAGAACGCATCAGGGCTCAGAACCTTCAAGGGAGTTTACTGGCCGTGCCCTTCACAAGAATCACAACTGTCACCCACACCTGTGGGCACCCAGGTGTCCTTGGGCGTATCCGCCGCTGTTAGAGCATCTGGTTCCCCTCTGAGTACAGCACCTGGCCTGGCCCCAGGGCTGACTTGTTCAGAGGAGGCCATGGGCTAGAAAGGGGCCCTCCCCTGGCACAGGGGCAAAGCGACCATCCACCTGCCAGCTTCCGGGCCCAGAGCACACACCAGCACCTCTCAGGGGACAGGGAGCCTGGGGCTGGCTTTCGGTTGCTGTTGCATTGACATCGTTTTGGAGGAGGGGTCAAGGTCACAGGCTCAGGGCCCACGCAGTCTTTCCACAGATTCCCCCGGCTGTCTGCTGTCCAGCCGCCCATGGTGTGGCCTCTGCCCCGCCCTCCTGCCTCCTCCCCACAGCGCCCCCATGCAGCTCGAGCAGCCTCACTACTCCTGCAGAGTTTGACGCCTCCTGGCCTTGGCCGGTGTTGCCTCTGCCACCCCCCCTCCCCACAGTGCCCTTTGTACCATTGAAGCACCCTCCAAGGCCCGTCAGTCAGGGCTCCCCTAGTTACTATGCCCACCACGCCGTCTTTTCTGCCTGGGCACTCCTGAAGCCCACGTGGCCCACGATGCCCTTTTGAGCGCTGAGCCATTTTCCAGGCGTAGCCTTGTGTTGGTCTCATCTCCCTTGACTGATGGCCCCGTGCTCCCCGTGCCCACACCTGCCCGGGGCACCATGCCAGGCACATGGTAGATGCCCGGCAATTGCTTAGAAATTGACTGAAAATCCAGACCAGCTGCCCTGACTTCTCCAGTTGAGGGAAAGTCACAGAAAGGTCTCTAAAGCTCTGGAAGGCTGAGAGCACTTATGCAGAGGGACAGAGGTAGCAGGAAGGCTCCTCCTACTCCAGAACCCCGCAGGAGAGCTGAACGGGCTTCTGCCTCTCTTGTGGGCCTCCGAGAGCCGTAGCCCTGATGGCCTTGAGTCTCTAGGCCTGAGCCCTGCTGCCCAGTAGGGGACACTAGGGTTCTTCAAGGCCTCTGCCTTCCCTGTCTTAGCCCCCACAAAAAGGACAGTCACACCAAAGAGGTGAAAAGGCCCAAGTCACAGGCTCTGCACACACCACCAGTCCCTGCGGCTGTGGTGGCTGCGGCTGGGTGAGCTCAGGCCCTGGATGTCCAGGCCCCGGATGAGGCACCAAGGGTAGCGGGACAGGGTCCACAGAGCTGCCTCTGAAAAGCCCATGTCAAGAGCACTTGGGCTCACAGGCTGGACACCACAGGCTTTCACATTGCAGCACCTCCAGGCAACAGAAGCTGCTGGAAGAGAGGCAGACACTCCCCTGCTGTCTCCTGCTCCCTGACTTGGCCTTCTCTGCATTTTGTTCCAGTTACAGAAGAAGACTGACAGCTTGACGTCTGGAGCCACCGAGAAGTCCAGAGAGAAGCAGAGATGTGAAAAACAGTGAAGGTAATGCTCTCTCTGTTGAAGTGGCGTCAGTCCATGCAGTGATGCCGACAAAGGACAGAAGGAAGAGGAAGGGGAGAAAATCTGAATTTTGGAATACCTTTAAATGAATGGAATTTTTTTTTTTTTTCAGACGAATTCTCGCTCTTGTTGCCCAGGCTGGAGTGCAATGGTGTGATCTCGGCTCACTGAAACCTCTACCTCCCAGGTTCAAGCAATTCTCCTGCCTCGGCCCCCTGAGTAGCTGGGATTATAGGCGTGTGCCACCACACCTGGCTAGTTTTTGTATTTTTAGTAGAGACAGGGTTTCACCATGTTGGCTAGGCTGGTCTTGAACTCCTGGCCTAAAGTGACTCACCTGCCTCTGCCTCCCAAAGTGCTAGGATTACAGGCGTGAGCCACTGCACCCGGCCGAATGAATGGAAATTTTATTCCTTGCATCTAATCATTAGAATTAGGCTCTTAAGCCTGGTGGCTCATGCCTGTAATCTCAGCACTTTGGGAGGCCGAGGTGGGCAGATCACTTGAGGTCAGGAGTTCAAGACCCAGCTTGGCCAACATGCTGAAACCCCCTCTCTACTAAAAATACAAAAATTACCCAGGTGTGATGGCACATACCTGTAGTCCCAGCTACATGGGAGACTGAGGCAGGAGAGTCACTCGAACCTGGGAGGCGAAGCTTGCAGTGAGCCGAGATTGCGCTACTGCACTCCAGCCTGGGCAACAGCGAGACTCCATTTCAAAAGAAAAAAAAAAAAAGAATGAGGCTCTTAAAGAAGGGGAACATGCTTTAGTTAATAGAAAAACATCAATAATTAGCATATGCATCACTTATAAGAGTAAGGACTTTTTAAAAGTGCAACTGAAGTACTGAAAACCTCACCAATCACGTGTTGGCTTTCTGTGGCTTTGAGAGTTTCCCTCTGCACTTGATATAGTTATTCAGCTCACGGGGAATGCAGAGCAGCCATTTGTTCACCTCATAATAAGGTCACACTATACATGTCTAACAGATAATTCAAGAGAGAGTGCATCAAGCATGTAAGGCTCAGGGCAGGATAAACGGAACATGGCTTACAAGTGGGGCAGCAACAGACTTTGGCGTCCAACACACCTGGTTTTGAGTCCAGGCTTGCCAATTACAAGCCGAGAGACGTGCACAAGTGTCTCAGCCTCTCTGAACCTCAGAGCCCCAATCTCTAAACCAGAGGCAATAATATCATTGTTACTGCTGTTTTAGTGATTAAATAGTCAAAGTGCTGGTCTGGTCCCTGTGAAGGGCTCAATGTTGGTATTTAATTTTTTAAGTCAGTTCATATTTTTCAGTGGCTCAGAAAAGGGATCAATACTGTTTTATTTTGCTTAAATGTATTCAGCAATATACCTGATGGCCTCTTTCTTTTAAAATGGTCTGTGTGTCAGCCGGGTGCGGTGGTTCACGCCTGTAATCCCAGCACTTTGGGAGGCTTAGGCAGGCAGATCACTTGAGGTCAGGAGTTTTAAACCAGCCTGGCCAACATGGTGAAACCCCATCTCTACTAAAAACACAAAAATTAGCCAGCCATAGTGGCGCGTGCCTGTAATCCCAGCTACTTGGGAGCCAGAGGCAGGAGAATTGCTTGAACCCAGGAGGCGGTGGTTGCAGTGAGCCGAGATCACGCCACTGCACTCCAACCTGGGCAACAGGGCCAGACTCTGTCTCAAAAAAAAAAAAAAAAGTCTGTGTATAATCCTGTTACGTTTCTGCGACTGCTGGCGCTTTTTTTCCATCTTGTTTTTTGAGATGGAGTCTCACTCTGTTCCCCAGGCTGAAGTGCAGTGGTGTAATTTCAGTTCACTGTAACCTCGACTTCCCAGGTTCAGGCGATTCTCCTGCCTCAGCCTCCCAGGTAGCTGGGATTACAGGCATGTGCCACCACACCTGGCTAATTTTTGTATGTTTAGTAGAGTCAGGGTTTCACCATATTGGTCAGGCTGGGCTCAAACTCCTGACCTCGTGATCCACCCGCCTTGGTCTCCCAAAGCGCTGGGATTCCAGGCGTGAGCCACCGCGCCCTATTCCTAAAAAAACAAATCAGTCATCTTTCCCTTCTTCCAGGAGACTGTGCCTGAGGAACGTGAGGGGCGTGGCTGTGGTTCCGGACGGGCTGGCGGAGCTGCGCGGGATCCTTGTGCGGGAAGAGCTGCCCTGGGCACCTGGCACCACAAGACCACGTTTTCTAAGAAACATTTTGTTCACTGATACAAAAAAAAAAAAGGAATTCATGATGCTGTACAGAGTTTTATTTTTAAACTGTCTTTTAAATAATATATTCTTATACGGAAATGGGTACTGTTCTTCTTCTTTGCTAGAGTTGTGTATGCTGCTTCCGGTAAGTTCTCTCGTGGAGACGAAGGACACTGTGCTTTTCCCCCAGATGTATCTTAGAGCAATTGACCAGTGTGATACGGTGCGTACGTCCCTGTAAATTCAGCATTAAATGTCAGAACGGTGCCCTGAGCGCAAGGACATGCACGGGTCCTGTGTTTCTGAGCAGAGGGGGATGTTAGTGCCGTGTGCGACATCTGGGGACTGAGGCAGGGTGGCCAGACTGTAGGACGTGTGTCAGAGCAAACGCACCCATGACCACGGGGACGACACACGCTGGGTGCTCCTGCGCAGGAAGACTGGTGACTTCACATTTAAATCCTCAGATAAGGAAAAGAGACATATGTATTTCAGCACGTCTGAGGGTCTCTATCTCGGGAGGAGAGATGGCCCTCCCTCCGGCCTTTGTTCTGGTAACGAGCACAGGGGACATTCTGGGTGGCACTGTGTCCACACAGGGGACCCAGCCCCCGGCTTGGTCACAGCCAGGCTCCTGTTGCTGCTGGGACAGTCGCACCCCTGAGCTCTCGGAGACTGCCTGCATGCGGTGGACTCCTGGAGACCCGATTTATGAAAAGCAAGGAAAAGGCTGCTGGCTGTGTCCCCTGGGCTGTGGGCTCCATCTCTGCTGCACTCTAGAGACTGAACCGCCTCTCGACACGCTTCGCCCTACAGAGCTTGTCTGTAAAGGCCATCGGCGTGGTCTGAGCTTGGTAAACGTTTCATTTCTGTGTTGGGTCACTTTCCTCGGAGCAGTTGTTTCCTCTTGGTGAATTCCAGAATATTCCTTCCCACCTTCAAATAATTCATTTTTTACCTGTAAAATTTTCCATCTCATCTTGACTCCAGCTCAATACGTATAGGGACCTTGATTTCTACACCTCTTCTTGTTTCTGCTTTTGTTTTTCATTTGAATCCTACTAAAGCCAATAGATATGGCACCGGTGGCAAAACGTAGGCTTGTGGATATTGATGCCCTCGACCTTCCTGCCAGTCCCTATGAGGGATTATTACCTGCTTTCCTCATCCATAACAAGGCTCTTTGAACAGCACCTTCATCTGCTACAGCACTTGGAATGCCCACCTCACCAAACTGCGCCCCTCATCAAACTCCATACAACGCTTCCTTGAATTTTACTATCATAAACACGCAATCACACGCACACACATGGACACGTACACGCTCTTACATGTCAGCACACCTCCCCTGGTTCTAGGCTGTACTGCATCCTAGAACAATGAAATCAAATGACTGAGGTCCATTAGGGGAGGGGTCTAGACAGCATCTACTGTTAGTCCCGGTTCGTATGCAGCCAGCCTGCTCTCCATGCACAGGACCCCCAGAAAGCCCACCAACCCACCCTCCTGTCACACACAGCAGTCCCTGAGGCCCCACAGTTGGAGGCCGCATCCACCCTGGTCAGCTTGAGCACCCAGAGCCTGCCCGCGCCGGGAGGCAGCCACACAGGTGAGCTGAATCATGGGCTACATGTGGTAGTGGAGGCTCAGGACAAGACAGATGTGCCCACAGCCCCAGAGAGCTCTGGGTCCAGCCGCAGAGGCAGGTGTGGGGAACGCAGCACCCAGGCCTGGGGGTACGCCCAGCATAGGGAGTGAGTGTGCGGACACAGGGGCCCACCCTCATGAGCACAACCCACTGAACAAGACGCCCTCTGGGGTGGGCGGCACCATCTCCTTCCAGGACGGTGTGTTTCCAAGTGAACTCTGTCCAACAGTCAGTATTAAGTCAGCATGAAGGGTAAAGATGTTAACAGTTAAGCCGCATGCACGTCAGGAGACAGCAGCAGCAATGCCCGGGACTTTCCACCGTGAGCTCCCAGCACACGGCAAGCATCTCGCCAAAAAGAACAGAAAGTTTGCAAAGGGAGGGCCAGCCTGTGCGCAGCCGTCCCGTGTCACCTGTCATGTCTCCGACTTTGACCGCCTCTCGCAGCTTCCTTTATTCGTAATGTCTAAAGCCAACCCAAGCATCTTTGCCTGCTGACGTCTTAGCCAAAGCACATGGGAAACCCGTGAAGCAGAACTGACCGCTGTGAGGGCTGGGAGAACACTGGGCATCTGAAATACTTCAGCCCAGGAAAACGTCCATCAGTAGACACCATCGGCTCCCAGGTGGCCTCTGGAACAGGAAAGCAGTCACACCCTAGTCCATCCCACGGGAAGCCACGCCGTACACCACTCTAGAGCCAGTGCCTGGGGCTGGATACCCCTGAGCCGGGAGACGCCAGACAGTGCCCAGACAAGGCTGTGCTCTGCCCACAGCTCCTCCACTGTGGCCATGAGGGAGGTTTAAAAATCTCGGTCCAAAGGCTTTCACTGTAGTCTAAGGGACAGATAACATCGTCACTCTGAATTGGGAGGGGACTGTGTTCTATTGGTAACCAAAAGGGGCCCAGCAAGGTGCTGGGGTTCCAGTCTCCCTGAGTCCTCAGGCAGGTCTTCCCAGCCCCCCACCCTGGGACTCCCCACCCTGCCACAGGGGAACATGAGGGTCAGGGGTCCCCAGAATCCTGGGAGCTAGGGCCGGTGCCCACACAGAAACACAGCCTCAGGCAGGAGCCAGGGCCTGTGGGGGTGAGTTACCTTGTTACGGGCTGAATTCTCTCCCCAAAACTTACGTCCAAGGCCATCCTGGTGCCTCTCAGTACTGTGGAGACAGCGCCTTTAAAGGGCAGTGAAGATAACATCAGCTCAGGGGGGTGAGCCCTGAGCCACACTGAGGGTATCTTACAAGAAGAGAGCAGGGCACAGATGCACACACAGGGCGCCGGGGGAGGACAGGCCCCAACACACAGAGGAGTGGGGCTCAGCGGAAGCCAGCCCTGTCAACCCTTCTCGCAGACTTTGAGGGATAAGTGTCTGTTGTTTAAGCCCCCAGCCAAGCTCCCACACACACACAGACCTGTGTGCCTCGCTAGGGCCGCCCGAGTGGACTCACATCACACCTCCCTCACCACTGCCTCCCTGGCAGCAACGTGGGCCCGGCTCACAACGAGCTCTGGAGACAGGTTGAGCTTGGGTTGACTGGGCCAGCACAGCATGATCTGTCTCTCTCTGTCTGCATGTGCGCACGCTGGGACGCAGTTGCTCTGGGGCCAGCCCAATCCTGCAGAGCCCCCTTAAAGAACCTCCCTTAGGCAAAGCCATCATCATTTCCCAGCCCCAGCGCTGCCCAGAAGGCTGGTTCTCTCCTGCACTGAGGCCATGAGAGCCAGGAGAGGCAGCTTGAGGGAAGGTCCAGCCCTTATCTCTCCTCAGGCAAGGCCAGGCCTGTGGTTCACCCCTTACGAGGCGCAGGCAGTGAGGACGCAGTGAGGGGACAGGGGGCCTCAAAAGGAGAGGCTGCTCCCTCCGGAAGCCTCCGCCACGGAGTCCGTGCCAGCCGCCTTCAGGGCCTTTCCGCCCAAGGACCCGTGGACCCAGCTGCCACCACGGCCAGCATGGGATGGGGTCATCAAGCCCAAATCCAAGCCCTCTGACCTCAGTTCCTCACTGCCAAGGTCGAGTTAGGATTCCAGCTGAATCATAGTGAGACCACAGGAGGCAGATGGGGGAAATTATTTTCATTATTTGCCCTGTAGTTTCCAATTTTTCCACAACTGGTTTTCCTTTCATGAATAAAATAAATACACGTTATTTTATTTTAGAGCTGGGGTGTAATCTGCAGGAAATAGCAACGTGTAACCTGCGGGGAGAAGGCCTGAGATGTGCAGAGGAAGCCAAGGTGACTGTGTCCACAAGTGGCAAGGCCAGCGCCTGCTGGCGTCTCAGCCCGTTCTGTGGCTGTGGCAACAGGGATTTCCTACCGCACTGAGCCGGCTGATTCGGTGTCTGGTGAGGGTTCCCAGACGGCGCGGGAAAGGGCCCACCAGCTGTCAGTGGGGGGATCTCTTTCCTAAGGGCGCCACTCTCATGCCAAGTGATCCACTCCTAACACCATCAACCTAGGTCTGGCTTCAACATCACGGACATTCGGCCCACCAGGAGCTGGGAGAGACAGGAAGGCCCCCCACCCCTACCCCGCAGCCTTCGGACGACAGGAAGGAGCCCCTGCAGCCTTCAGAGGGAGCACGGCCCTGCTGACCCGTGACTTCAGCCTTCTGGCCTCCAGAGCTGTGAGATGAGCTTCTGCTGCTGAAGGCTCCCTTTGGGGTCATTGGTTTGGGCCGCCTGGGGAAGCACACACAAGCTGCCACTGAATGATGATCGTCGTCCTAATCCTCATCCTGACAACTGTTGGCTCTAAGCCTGCGTTTCCGCAGCACCCCCGCCCCCAGCCCGGAGCTGTTCAGGAGCCCCTCCCCACAGCAAGCCCTGAGCAGCCTTCCTTGTCATCAATGACCCCTAGTGCCCCATTTGCAGAGAGGGTCACAGGCACAGAGAGGCGTGTGGCCCAACAGGTCACAGAGCCACGGAGCTCCAGAGCAGGCCAAGGGCAGCCCTCCCAGGAGAGCCCTCCCGCTCATCCCTGGACAACATTCCTGGGAGCTCCCAGGCATTTCTCTGATGGCTGATGAGACTCATCTTTGATTTTTGATCTGCTTACTGGACATTCAGCTTCCTCTTCTGTGATGCCACGGCCTGTGCCCACATTCCGCTGGGGCAGTTTGTCTTTTCCAAGTTGATCATAGTTTTTTTGTTGTTGTTTTTTTAGATGGAGTCTTGCTCTGTCACCCAGGCTGGAGTGCAATGGCACAATCTCAGCTCACTGCAACCTCCGCCTCCCGTGTTCAAGCGATTCTCCCACCTCACCCTCCCGAGTAGCTGGGATTACAGGCACCCGCCATCATTCCCGGCTCACTTTTGTATTTTTAGTAGAGACGGGGTTTCACCATGTTGGCCAGGCTGGTCTCGAACTCCTGACCTCAGGTGATCTGCCCGCCTCGGCCTCCCAAAAGTGCTGGGATTACAGGCGTGAGCCATCTCACCTGGCGATCAGATCACAGTTCTTTTTAAATTCTGGATTCTGATCCCTGGCAGTTAACTCTGTCCTGTTACATCTTCTCCCGACGGGTGGTCCAGGAGGCTACAACGGGCTGAACAAATTCCTATGTTGAAATCCCAACCCCCGAGGTATTAGGAGGGGCCTTTGGAAGGTGATGAGGTCATGAGGGGAGCGTGAGACTGGTCCCCTTGCGAGAGGGACCCCCGGAAGCTCTCTTTCGGCCACGTGAGGATGCACACAAGGCAGCATCAGCGCCTGCAACCTGGAGCAGCGCCCTCCCCAGTGCCCAACCCTCCCACCCCAATCCGCGGCTTCGGACCTCCAGAGCTGAGACAGCCCAGGCTGCAGGGCAGAAGCCCCGCTCTCCAGCCCCGGCCTGAGCCGCTTAAAGCTGCCGCCCTTCCTCCGCCCCCCTCTCTTCCGGCTCTACGCTTGCACTGGTTTCCTGTTGTTGCTGTAACAATCGCCAACCAAGCACCACAGATTCCCTCTCTGACAGCCCTGGGCATCTGGAGCCCACAGGCCCTGCCACAGAACTGAAGCCAAGGTGCCAGCTGGACTGCTTCCTTGCCAGCGGCCTGGAGGAAAGCTCGTTTCCTAGCCTCTTCTGTGGCCTTGCCCATGGCCTCTTCCTCCAGTTCAAAGCCCATCATTTCAACCTCTGCTCCTATCATCCCCTCCCCTCTCCTTCATTCCCTCTCCACTGCCTCTCCCTGCCTTCCTCTGCTGCCCTCCTGAAAGGACCGAGACGACCCAGGCCCACAGGGCAGTCCGGGATTTAATCACATCTACAAAGTCGCTTTGGCTGTGGGAGCCAACGCTCACCGTTCCAGGAATTAGGACCAGGAAATCCTGGTGGGAGGGTGGGGGCAGATTCTGTCTGCCACCTGGCTGGGGGGCCTTTCCTGACTGCCCTGTCAGAAACTGCAGCACCACCCTACCCCACTCCACCCTATCCACATTCCACCTCATCCCTGCCTCACCCCACCTCACCCCACCCTACCCCGCCTCACCCCACCTCACCCCACTTCCACTCCAACCCACCCTACCCCACCCTACTCTACCCCACCTTTATCCCACCCCACCCCTGCCTCACCCCACCACACCCTCATCCCACCTGAGCACTACCCTACCCCACCCACCCCACCCCCACTCCAGACCATCCCCACTCGACTCCCACCCATTCCACTCCATTCCTACTTCACTCCATCCTCACCCCACCCCACCCCCCGTCACTCCATCTCACCCACTTCCACTCCAACCCACCTACCCCATCCCTACTTCACCCCACCTTTATCCCACCTCTCCCCTGCCTCACCCCACCCCTGCCTCACCGCATCCCACACTATCCTCACCCCACCCCAACCCTGCCTCACTCCACCTCACCCCATTTCCACTCCAACCCACCTTGCCCCACCCCTACTCACCCCATCTTTATCCCACCCCACCCCTACCTCACCCCAGCCCACCCTCATCCCACCACACCGCCACTCCACCCACCCCACCTCCACTCCAACCCACCCTACCCCATCCTCACCCCACCCCACACCTGCCTCACCCCACCTCACCCCACTTCCACTCCAACCCACCTTATCCCACCCCAACTCCACCCCACCTTTATCCCACCCCACGCTCAGCCCACCCAACCACTACCCCAACCCACCCAACCCCACTCCCACTCCACTCCCACCCCACCCCACCTGTGCCTCCCCCACCCCACCTCACCCTACTTCCACTCCAACCCACCTTACCCCACCCCCACTCCACCCCACTCCTACCTCACCCCACCCCTACCTCACCCTCATCTCACCCAACCCCACCCCCACTCCCCACTTTGGGTACAAAAACCAGAAAAGCCCAGGCTATCGGAGGGAGGAGGTTGATGTCCTGGCCCCATGCGCTCCACATGGCTGGCTTGCTCTGTCATTCCCCTACTCCTAGTTCTGTCCAGGGTTCCTCCAGCCCCAGAACTCAGCATGCCTGTGATGCCACCCTCAGACAGCCACAGGCCCTGCCCTATGGTGCTCCCCAAAATTCCAAGTCCCACTCCAATGGCCTGAGACCGGCCAGCCTGGCAGTGCCATCTGGGCAGGGAGGAGCGTGAGCTCCTCCACATTCCACCTTTGAGATGTACTCTAACCTTCTATCCGGACCCTAGACAGGCGGGGTCAGCCGAAGACCCAGGCGCTCCTGGAGTCAGGCACCCGTGGCTGGCAGCAGAGCACATCCCCTGGCCAGGGCCACGTTTGTCATGGGATCACTGGACATTGACCACCAGAATGTTGCTGGTATACTGAACTGGGGTGGTTCCAAGTGTCTGTATAGATAGGCACGCTGCAGAATGTCCTTTCCTAGGAGCCTGAACGCCCCAGGGCAGCCCGGTGGCTGGGACATGCTAGGGGTTCAGTGACCATTTGTGGGATGACTGGGTGGATGTGAGTTGTGGCTGCCAACCTAATGAAGCTCAGAGAAAAAACCCACAGTGCAGATTGTGCTGGGGGAGGTGGGGGTCCTCTGGTAGGCATGTATATTCCTGTGATATGTGTGCCTGGGCACGTGTGTACATTATGTGCAGACGTGCACATATCATTCACCTAGCCCTGCTTCCAGCTAAGAGAAAGGAAGCCAAAAACATGCAAAGATGCCAAGCAAGCACCAGACCTGGCAGGGAACAGGGTAAAAGCTAGCAACGCTGGGCTTCATGGAGGAGCAAAGGGGCAAGTGTGGAGGGGGAGGCGGGCAGACAGCGGGTGCCTCCTGGAGCAGCACGATCGGGCGTCAAGGCCTCATGCAGCATCCGACAACGACTTGTGGCAAGGAGAATTCTGGACTGACTTTCTGTTGTTTTGATTGAAAGTAATTTTATCCAAAAATTCAAAATGCATTGGATGTGCCAATCAGAATGTAACAGAAGGAAATGCTACACCGCCTGGCTGCTTCTCCCCTCAGCTGCCATGAGCATGTCCCACCTGTGCCATACGGCCTGGAGGAAGTGGCTGCAGCAGGACTCGCAGAGTTCCTCATGTGTGGCCACTGGCCCTGCCTCCATTGCTGCTGTCTCCCTACAGGCCAAGGCAAGACAGGCGGGGCACACTGCACAGCTCTCAGGGGAAGGATCCACATGGGTGTTCCCTCTGCACATCACCTGCCCACCTCGGATTGCCCACCATCCTGGATGGACCCACAGTAGGCTCCCACGGCCCATGCTGGCCCCTCCGACACCCCTGCCAACCTCAGGCGTGGCCCATCGCTGCAGCTGTGTTGGGATACCTCTGCCATTAGGACGTGGCCCACACAGAAGCCACCTGCTCTGCAGATAGCCCGGCAGGACAGGGTTGGAGGCTTTCCGCATTCCTCTGCCCCGGGATTGTAGAGACCACTCAGCCTCTGTGCTCCTTTCCAGGAGCTGTCGTAACAAACTGCCACCAGCTTGGTGGCTTAAAACAGCAGGGAGTCATTTAAGCTTGGTGGCTTAAAAGAGTCCTTGGGCAGAAGTTGGAGGTCAGCAGATCAACAGGGTCCCGCCTTGCTTCTTTTATCTCCCAAGTGGTTCCCAGCACTTTGGGAGATTGTGTGGTTTGTGTCTTCGTCACTCCAGTCTCTGCGTCTGTCCTCACGTGGCCTTCTCCCCGTGTGTCTCTCTGTGTCCAAATGTCCCTCCTCTTCTTATAAGGACACCAGTCATGCTGGGATTAGGCCCACCCTACTCCTGTTCGCCGACTCCATCTTAATTTGATCACATCTACAAGGACCCCATTTCCAAATAGAGTCGCAGTCACAGGAACTGGGGATTAGGACCTGCATGTATCATTTTGGAGACACAATTCAACTCACAACACCCTTATAGTCTCAGCTTTCCCATCTGTCAACTTCTACCTCTTCAGTTGTTGTGAAGTTTAATAACACAAAATAACACCGGGCTTTGCACGATGTCTGGCGCTCCTTGGGTACCCTTCGGGGCCTGCCTGGGTCTCTCGTGTGTGTGGAGGCATCATTACTCCTAATCCAAGCAAGCACGGGTGAAGCTGTTAGCTGGGAACGTCTTTTCCCCAAACAAGCCAGGATCTGAGGAATCCATGACCAAAAGGGAACTGGAGACTCAGAGAGTGCGTGAGATCCAGGGACTGCCAGCGGGGTCTCCTTGAGAGGCCTTGGATAGCTCAGGGGCTCTACAAACTAGGTACAGTGTGACATGGGAGGGGGAAACTGATGGAAAGGGGCAAGAAGGAAAAGGTTGGTAGGGAGGTAAGAACTCAGGAGAACAAATCATGACCAATGTGTAATCTGCTTGTGTCAGTCTCAAACCTAAACTTTTGCCTTCAACTGCCTGGACATAAAAGGAGAGTGTATCAGCTAGCCCTGGCTGTGTAACAAAGCACCCCAACACTTGCTGGCCTGAACAACAATGTTTACTATTTTTCACAGTTCTGAGGGTTGACAAGGCAGATTTTTTGGTCTGACCAGCCCAGCTGGAGCTGGCTGGTTTATGATGGCCTCATCCACATGTCTGCCGCTTGGTTTGCCAGCAGACTGCAGTTTCAAGCACACATGTCTCTGTCATTGCGTGGCAGGCTAACAAGGCTCATTCACACGGTGACAAGTGGTTCCCAGCAGTCAGAGAACGTTAAGTCCCAAGTCCCAAGCACTTTTCAAGTCTCAGTATATAAGTAGCCTTACGTCTCATCAGCCAGAGCAAATCATATGGTCAAGCCCAAGTTTAAAATCTTGCTTCACGGCTGGGCGTGGTGGCTCACGCCTGTAATCCCAGAACTTTGGGAGGCCAAGGCGGGTGCCTCACCTGAGGTCAGGAGTTCCAGACCAGCCTGGCCAACATGGCGAAACACTGTCTCTACTAAAAATATAAAAATTAACCTGGCATAGTGGCATGTGCCTGTAATCCCAGCTACTAGTGGGGGTGAGGCAGGAGGATCACTTGAACCTGGGAGGTGGAGGCTGCTGTGAGCTGAGATCGTGCCACTGCACTCCAGCCTGAGCAACAGCAATAGCGAGGAAAAAAAAAAGAAAGAAAAGAAAAAACTCACTTCATGACAGAAGGAGCTGCAGAGAATTTATGGCATTTTTTAAATTTTTATTTATTTTATTTTTTTATTTGTTTGCAATCTACCAGAGTGAGAAAGATGGCTAAAAACAAGATTGTGAGTCACTCTTCAAGCATCTGTCTTTACATGCCCTTTTCAGCCTCCTCTATCACCAAGCCCCTGCTGCTTTTTCTAACACTTCCAAGAGCTACTTGACTCCAGGATCAGGGCACACCACGACCCTTTATTATAAAAAAACAGCTGAGGCCAGGTGCTGTGGCTCACGCCTGTAATCCCAGCACTTTGGGAGGCCGAGGCAGGTGGATCACCTGAGGTTAGGAGTTCAAGACCAGCCTGGCCAACATGGCAAAACCCCATTTCTACTAAAAATACAAAAGTAAAAAATAAAAAATTAACTGGGCATGGTGGTGCACGTCTGTAATTCCAGCTACTCAGGAGGCGGAGGCAGGAGAATCCTTTGAACCTGGGACGTGAAGGTTACAGTGAGCTGAGATGGCCTGGGCAACAGAGAGCGAGATTTCGTCTCAAAAAAAAAAAAAAAGTAAAGAATAGCTGAAACGTTAACTTGGCATCCGATGCAATTCTCCTTGAACTCACACTGAAGGATTCCACCTTCTAAGACTGTTGAAACCCTCCATGTGGTGCTGAGAGACTGCCGGAGACCTGCTGCTGATCTGCCTCATGCTACCCCGGCACCGACAGGGGTGTTGGCTATAACCAGTGCGAGTCAAGGAGGGAGTCAGCGCCTAACTTCCAAGACTCAGGAGTGTGTGAAGAACCAGCGCTTGACGTCTGGTGTTATTTTGCCTCACCAGTTTTTATACATAGGTGTTTATTTGAGCAAGCCATCAAAGCAAACTTTAAAATGTAAAGCATTCTTACACAGTCTCCTTGCAGCACAAATCTGTAATTAAGGGATTCTCAAAAGTCCCCCGTGCTCACTGAAATTGTCACATTTGGCCTTCCATCTGGTGGAGAGCAGAGTCACTCAATTTCTGCCAAGTTTAAGGGAGATTCGAAGCTTTCAGGCAACTCTAAGGAAGCAGGTAACAGTGTTTTACAAGTGGAAAAAACTTCATATTAAACAAAGCATAGCGGGCGCGGTGGCTCACCTGTAATCCCAGCACTTTGGGAGGCTGGACGGGCGGATCACGAGGTCAGAGATCGAGACCATCCTGGCGAACACGGTGAAACCCCGTCTCTACTAAAAATACAAAAACTAGCCGGCGAGGTGGCGGCGCCTGTAAGTCCCAGCTACTCGGGAGGCTGAGGCAGGAGAATGGCGTAAACCCGGGAGGCGGAGCTGCAGTGAGCTGAGATCCGGCCACTGCAATCCAGTCCGGGCGAAGAGCGAACTCCGCCTCAAAAAAAAAAAAAAAAAAAAAAAAAAAAAAAAAAAAAAAAATAACAAAGCACAGCCAGGTGCAGTGGCTCACACCTGTAATCCCAGCACTTTGGGAGGCTGAGGTGGGAGAATCGCTTGAACCCAGGAGGCAGAGGTTGCACCATTACACTCCAGCCTGGGCAACAGAGAGAGATTCTATCAGAAAAAAAGAAAAAAGAACAAAAGAAAGAAAAAAAAATTTACAGAATAAATGTCCTTACAAAAAGTAAAAATAATAATAAATAAACAGGCCGGGTGAGATAGCTCACACCTGTAATCCCAGCACTTTAGGAGGCCGAGGTGGGTGGATCACTTGAGGTCAGGAGTTCAAGACCAGCCTGGCCAACATGGCAAAACCCCGTCTCTACTAAAAATACAAAATTAGCCAGGCATGGTGACACGTGCCTGTAATCCCAGCTACTTGGGAGGCTGAGGCAGAAGGATCACCTGCACAGCCATAGGGAAAAAGGAAATCATGTCCTTTGTAGTAACATGGGTGCAGCTGGAGGCCATTGTCCAAAGCGAATTAACGTAGGAAGGGAAGTCGCATACCGCATGTGCTCACTTCCAAGTGGGAGCTGAGCGCTGGGTGCACAGGATGTAAAGAGGGCAGCAAGAGACGTTGGAGACTGTTAGACATGGGAGGGAGGGGCCAGGGCCGATAAACACCTGTTGGGTACTATCCTCAGTACCTGGGTGACGGGATCAGTCGTACCCCAGACGTCAGCATCACGCAATGTACCCAGGTAACAAACCTGCACATGTGCCCTTGAATCTAAAATAAAAATTGAATCTTTTTTTAGAAAAGAGCTTCTTTTATTCTAGGCATAGTATGTTCAATATATATAATGGCAAATGAAGAAGGATAGGATTCTTACCCTCACGAATCCTAAAATAACATGAATCAAAAAATTAATTGTGGGCCAGGCACAGTGGCTCACTCCTATAATCCCAGCACCTTGGGAGGCCAAGGTGGATGAATCACCTGAGGTCAGGAACCTGGCTAACACGGTGAAACCCACCTCTATTAAAAATACAAAAAAATTAGCTGGGCGTGGTGGCAGGTGCCTGTAGTCCCAGCTACTTGGGAGGCTGAGGCAGGAGAATCACTTGAACCCAGGAGGCAAAGGTTGCAGTGAGCCGAGATCGTGCCAATGCACTCCAGCCTGGGCAACAAGAGCAAAACTCCATCTCAAAAAAAATTAAATTAAGTTAAACTAATTATGGCAAGAGTAAGCAGCACTGTTGTTCGTTGACAAATGGCTTTAAGTGCTAAGATTGATTTTCATGATCACATCTGTGTATTAATGTATGTTATACATGAATAGCTAATTCACATAAGACTTTTTGTTCACTACGTTGGTTACACAAAACACAATAAAACAAAATCTCAAAATAAAATAAGAAGAAATATTATAGAACGGTCCCCTGTGCCTTTATTCTACATACTCATCCTCTGTCAGATATAGGGCTTGGAAATACTTCCTCCCAGTCTGTAATAAAAGGCCCCAGGTCTCCTTAATGCTCACATCTTCTCTAACATATCATGATGTCACAGGCAAGTACTGACAGTGACACACCCAAGATCCAGAACGTTCCCCAGTCACCTCCCAACTCACAGACATCCCTCCAGGGATCCACAGGATCCCTGTAGAGTGAAACCCCATCTCTACTAAAAATACAAAAAAAATAGCTGGGCATGGTGGCAGGCGCCTGTAATCCCAGCTACTTGGGAGGCCGAGGCAGGTGGATCACCTGAGGTCAGGAGTTCGAGACCAGCCTGGCCAACATGGTGAAACCCCCGTCTCTACTAAACATACAAAAATTAGCTGGGTATGATGGGAGGTGCCTATAATCCCAGCTACTCAGGAGGTTGAGCCAGGAGAATCGCTTGCACCTGGGAGGTGGAGACTGCAGTAAGCCAAGATTGCGCCACTGCACTCCTGCCTGGGTAGATGGAGTGAGACTCAGCCTCAAAAAAAAAAAAAAAAAAAAAAGACCAGTTTGTATAACCATTGAGGACATCCAGGCTATTCCACTGTTTGACTTTTACAGGTAAATCTGCTATGAACATAGATCCACCAGTTTTTATGAACATGAGTCTTCACCTGTCCGGAGCATGCCCAGGAGAACAATCCTGAGGTCGTATGGTAACCGCACATGGAGTTTTGTAAGAAACTGCCAAACTGTTTTCCAGAACAGCTACACCTTTTACATTCCCACCAGCAATGCACAAATGGGTTATCTTTTTGTTACTGACATCTAGTTTGATTCCCCTGTGGTCAAAGAACACATTCTGTATGATCTCAATTCTTTTACATTTATTGGGGTTTAATTTATGGCTTTTATCATGCAACTCATCTTGGTACATGTTCCATGAATGTTTGAAACAAATGCGTACAGCCAGGCACAGTGGCTCACACCTGTAACCCCAGTGGTTTGGGAGGCCTAGGTAGGTGGATTGCTTGAGCCCAAGCGTTTGAGACGAGCCTAGGCAACATGGCGAGACCCCTATCCCTATAAAAAATACAAAAATTAGCCAGGCATGGTGGTGTGTGCCTGTAGTCCCCATGGGAGGCTAAGGGAGGATTGCTTGAGCCTGGGAGGCAGAGGTTGCAGTGAAGTGAGATTGCATGACTGCGCTCCAGCCTGGGCAACAGAGTGAGACCTGTCTCAACAACAACAACAACAAAAAAGAAGAAGGAAGAAGAAGAAGAAAAAGAAGAAGAAGAAGAAGAAAAAGAGGAGGATGAGGAGGAGGAGGAGAGGGGGAGGGGGAGGAGGGAGAAGGAGGAGGAGGAGGAAGAGAAGGAGGAGGAGGAGGAGGGGAGGAGGAGAAGAAGAAGAAGAGGAAGAAGAGAGAAAAGAAGAAGAAGAAGAAGAAGAAAGAGAAGAAGAAGAAGAAAAGAAGAAAGAAGAAGAAGAAGAAGAAGAAGAAGAAAAGAAGAAGAAGAAGAAAGAGAAGAAGAAGAAAATAATAAACTAAAAGACTGCGTACGTTGCTGTTGTTGGGTAGAGTTCTGTGAATGTTGGGAAGGTCACGTAGATTGATAGTGTGCTGAGTACTTCTACATCCTTGTTTGTTTTATGTAGAGCAACAATGGCAATGGTCTTTCACTGAGGGCTGCAGCCCCTGCCAGACAGTCCTTTCCATGCAGCCATCTGCGCCGCATCCAGGTGAGTCTCCTCTCTGCCATTTCAGACCTAAGGGAAGGCAGGAAAGGCACAGCTGCCTGCTCTCCCTAGCCCTGGAATACTGAGTTCTCTGCCCCTCTGCCCATAGCTTTGTAAATAGTCTCATTACTAAACTTTCCTCAGTGACCCAGTTTTCTGTGATATCTGTGGCCCGCTGTGGCCTTATCTTATGACAGACATCCCAGGGGGCTACTGCCATTACCTAGGACTCCTGTGGAAGAAATCCTCACTGAAAATGAGCTCACAGAGTGAGTCCATTAGGCTCTGGCTGTAATAAGATGCATAACAGAGACTTCCATTTCCTCTTAGAATGTAGAAAACTGCAAAGAGCATTGTTCTCACACTAACAACGAGAAGAGTCAGACAGTCCTCAACACCACTGGAGAGGGGAATCACAGGGGAACAGAGTGAACTGAATTCCAAAAAGGAGGGGCCCTTCGAGCTGAGAGAGAGCACATGAACTGCTTTGAAAGGTGTCAAAGAAAAAAATATTCAATAACATTTGTGTCTTTTTTGGTTTGGGGGTGTTTTGTTTTGTTTTGTTTTGAGATAGGGTCTCAGTCGGTCACCCAGGCTGGAGTGCAGTGGCACCGTCACAGCTCACTGCAGCCTCAACTTCCCGGGCTCAAGCAGTCCTCCCACCTCAGCCTCCCGAGGAGCTGGGACCACAGGCGTGTGCTACCAGCCCAGCTAATCATTTTTTTAGAGAGATGAGGTCTGGCTGTGTTGCCCAGGCTGAATGATACTTGTTAAAACACAGTAAGGCAGACTCTATTCAGGACCATCAAGATAGGTGTAGGGACCACAGCCAAGGGATTTGCAGGGATTTAAGAAATTAAGCTCAACTTCAAATCTGGCTCAGGCAGACCAGGTGTGGTGGATCACAGCTGTAATCCCGGCAGTTTGGGAGGCTGAGATGGGCAGATCACTGAGGTCAGGAGTTGGAGACCAGTCTGGCCAACATGGCGAAACCCCGTCTCTACTAAAAATACAAAAGTGAGCCAGGCACAATGGTGCAGGCCTGTCATCCCAGTTACTCGGGAGGCGGAGGCTGAACGGGCAGAGGCAGAGCCTCCAGTGAGCCGAGATCGCGCCACTGCACTCCAGCCTGGGCTAGAGACTCTGTCTCAAAAATTAAAATTAAAATTAAAATTAAAATTAAAATTAAAAAATCTGGCTCAGGCAAGTGGGAATTGCTCGCCAAGGAGCGAGGGGCGGGGGGGGCGGTCAGTGGATGGAAAATTACACAGAAGAAACATCAGCGGTTAGGAGATTCTCGCTAAACTGACTTAACAGGATTCTTGACAAGGAGAGCACGGGGCAATCAGACATCACCTGGGGATGAAGAAATTACCCAGATATTGAGGATGGGAAGGCTCTTCCTAAACTGACTTAGGGCCAGGCAGGGTGGCTCACGCCTGTAATCCCAGCACTTTGGGAGGCCAAGGTGGGCGGATCAGGTGAGGTCAGGAGTTCGAGACCAGCCTGGCCAATATGGTGAAACTCCGCCTCTACTGAAAATATAAAAATTAGCTGGGCGTATGGGTACACGCCTGTAGTCTCAGCTACTTGAGAGGCTGAGGCAGGAAAATCGCTTGAACCCAGAAGGTGGAGGTTGCAGTGAGCCAAGATCGTGTCACTGCCCTCCAGCCTGGGCGACAGAGGAAGACTCCATCTCAAAAAATAAAAATAAAAATAAATAAACTGACTTAGCAGGATTCTTTGCTAAAACTGGACTTTACAAGGAAGTGCACAGATGGTCCAAGAGATGGTTCAGAAGCTTGACTAAATTTTGATCGAGCAGAGAATCTTATCGCAGCATATAGAAAAAACAGTGGCTACCATACGGATGGACAAGAAAGAAAGATTCAGTAAAATTCTTAAAGGCCAATTTGTGTGACAGATAGGGAGAGCTGGGATCCCATACAGAGGGAATCTTGCACTCATTTTTAAACTCTCCACCATGGGTCTTTAAGACAGAGCAGGGACTGGCCGGGCATGGTGGCTCATGCCTGTAATCTCAGCACTTTAGGAGGCGGGGGCGGGTGGATCATGAGGTCAGGAGTTTGAGACCAGCCTGGCCAATATGGTGAAACCCCATCTCTACTAAAAATACAAAAAATAACTGCGTGTGGTGGTGCACGCCTGTAATCCCAGCTACTCGGGAGGCTGAGGCAGGACAATTGCTTGAACCCGGGAGGCAGAGCTTGCAGTGAGCAGAGGTCTTACCACTGCACTCCAGCCTGGGCAACAGAGCAGGACTCTGTCTAAAAAAAAAGTAAAGAGCCGGGACAGGGCAGGTGATGACAGAGAGCCTTTGTGGGTGACACGAGTGTGCGGGAGAGGATGGTGCTGGGGCAGGTAGGAGCCCCACCTGCTCCCTGGACGCTCTTACAAGCGGAAGACTTGAGCTGCTGAGGAAGGCGCATTAAACCGCCTTGCTCCCAGGACATAAGCAAAGCTCTCTTGATTCTAGGGCAGAAGAAAGGGAAAACCCCATCCGTCCTCAGTTAATTTAGAAAGTTAAAAAAAAAGCCTTTCCGGCGGTGACGACCTACCCACACGAGAACATGCCTCTCGCAAAGGATCTCCTTCATTCCTCCCCAGAAGAGGAGAAGAGGAAACACAAGAAGAAACGCCTGGTGCAGAGCCCCAATTCCTACTTCATGGATGTGAAATGCCCAGGATGCTATAAAATCACCACGATCTTTAGCCATGCACAAACGGTAGTTTTGTGTGTTGGCTGCTCCACTGTCCTCTGCCAGCCTACAGGAGGAAAAGCAAGGCTTACAGAAGGATGTTCCTTTAGGAGGAAGCAGCACTAAAGGCACTCTGAATCAAGATGAGTGGGAAACCATCTCAATAAACACATTTTGGATAAAAAAAAAAAAAAAAATTAGCCAGGCGTAGCGGCGGGCGCCTGTAGTCCCAGCTACTCGGGAGGCTGAGGCAGGAGAATGTCGTGAACCCGGGAGGCGGAGCTTGAAGTGAGCTGAGATCGCGCCACTGCACTCCAGCCTGGGGGCAGAGTGAGACTCCGTCTCAAAAAAAAAAAAAGAAAAGAAAAAAGAAAGCACAGCTTAGTTTTCAGGGACTCCAAATTAGAAAAAAACAATTGAAAGAAAGAAGGAAAATAATTTGAAAACATTCTTTTCTATAATAAGTATAGCAAATTGTTAAAAGTACACTAAATTGTTAAAAACTGTCAATAGCTTAAAATAAAAGTCTTGAGACTCTGAAAAACAAAACAAAGGATCAGCAAGCATTTTAAGCAAAAAGTCAAAGATCAGTTCAGTCCATGCAGTTAACTCCTGTTCTGCTTGACACTTGTGAACATTTTAACTCTCCATGAGTCCTGAAAGCTTTTCCTCTATTCTGATGCCACAATCTCCAAAGTTACCAGAAACCTGCATTCAAGAGCTCCTGTTAGAGTTTTAGAGCTGATTATAAAATCATCCTCTAAATAGGACCAAAATAAGACAACAATTGTTCGTGAATGACAAAAAGTTTTAGGGCAGCCATAGTCAAAGACACAACTGACAAGGAAATTTGTTACCTCTATGGCACACAATAATTTTAACATAACAATTATGATCATTTCTGATAATGTACACTGTTATATCAGAATTACAGGAGTTTCCCAAAAATTTGGAACACATACCAATAACATATTTATACAAATACAGCCCAAAGAAAACCCAACACCATTTCATATTTGACAATGCTTCCTATATAATTTTTGTACTAAATAAGCCGAATTATGTCATTGTTTGGACTTTAGGGAACCTAATATCTTAAAGGATTAATTAGGTCAGAAAAAGACATAATTTATCATGTAATTTTGGAAAATTTGTCAAACATGAAAGGTTTAAGACACTTGATATCACAAAGTAGGATCACAGATCATTGTAAAATAAATCATTCATGCTGGGCACGGTAGCTCATGCTTATAATCCCAGCACTTTAGGAGGCTGAGGTCAGGAGTTCAAGACCTGACCCAGGTCAGGAGTTCAAGACCAGCCTGGCCAACATGGCAAAAACCCATCTCTACCAAAAATACAGAAAGTAGCAGGGTGTGGTGATGGGACTAAAGAGGTTGAGACAGGAGAATCACTTGAACCCAGGAAGCAGAGGTGGACCGAGATTGCACCACTGCACTCCAGCCTGGTAACACAGTGAGACTCCATCTAAAATAAAATAAAATAAAATAAAATAAAATAAAATAAATAAAATAAAAATAAAACAAAATAAAATAAAATAGTCATTCACTTAACCAAAGTGATAACTCAAGGATTTCAGAAAAAAAGGTGAAAACCTTTTTTTCCTCCTCCTCCTGGGTTCAAGCAATTATCCTGCTTCAGCCTCCTGAGTAGCTGGGATTACAGGCATGTGCCACCACACCCAGCTAATTTTTGTATTTTTAGCAGAGACGGGGTTTCACCATGTTGGCCAGGCTGGTCTCAAACTCCTGACCTCAGGTGATCTGCCAGGCTTGGCCTCCCAAAGTGGTGGGATGACAGGCGTGAGCCACTATGCCCAGCCCCAATCACTTCTTAAACTTAACCTCTACATTGAGGATTAAGTTCTACATGGGTTTTGGAAAGGAAAAGCATTCAAACAGAGCAGGTATTTTTCCTCAACAATAAATTCCCATCTTCATTTTATTGGGATCTCACTGCCTGAGCTGCCTGTTCTTTTCCCCAGGAAGATTGTGCTTACGGAACAATCATCAAGTCTGCTGGTCCACATCTCCCACACACTCCCTGGATACCCACAACAGGCCAATCCATCAGCCGCAGCTCAGTTTCCAGGGCCCACTTTAGGAGAAGCAGAAGAAACGCTTCCACAGTCCTCACTGTGTGCAGGGAATGAGCATGAGTTATGGGGGCTCCTCAATGCTGAGCCTAGCCACCCCACTGCTGCATCCCCACAGCCCTTCCAGAGGGTCTCTATTCCTCCTTATCTAAGAGCAAATCCGTGCTCCATGTCACTGGGTGCTTACTCATCACCAGGAAGTGGTAGTTGTTACACCATGGGGTTTTTTCCTGTAACAAATGTCCTTTATTTTATCAGAGCATGGCACTGAAAGAAGATAAATCAAATGTATAACTTGCAAACCAAGTTATACAGTGAGTGAGGAAAAGAGGAGGAGGTGGATAAAACACAACCAACCCAAAAGAAGGGGGTTGATGACATGTAAAAAGTGGATTCAGTAAAAAGAAAATACAAAATAAGTTGGGAAAACTGAGTCAAAATATACTAGAATTCTATTTCATATAAATATATAATCTTGTCAGTTAAAAGACAGATTTCTTAAAGTAAAAGAAAAAAATCCAGCCATCTGCTGTTTACAAGAGACATACCTAAAATATAATGAAAAAAGAAGGACTAAGAAAAGAGTTGGGGAAAATATACCAAGAAAATACTAAATCAAAAGAAAGCTGTTGTCACAATTTTGATATCACACAAAAGTGACTTTGAGACAAATAGCATTATTAGGGATAATGAGGGTCCCGGCTTAGTAGTAAAAGGAAGAATTTTTTAGGAAAGACAAACTTTGAACCTATGAGCCACTAAATAAATGTTTTAAAATATGTAAAACCTAAATTCAAAAAGTTAATAAATTTTCAACTTCTTCCATTCCTCTTCCTTTTCCTTCCTCACTCTCTCCTTCTCTCCCTTCCTTAATAATTTAGTCTAAAATCCATTAGACTGAGCAAGATGATGGTGGAGCCCCAGTGGTGTGAAGGGCAGCAGCAGGAGCAGCAGCATCACAGGCCTGGAGTAGGTGTCGGAGTCCAGGCGGTGGAGGGGCCAAGATGGCAGACCAGCATAGGACGGCAGGGTGGCAGGGCCCATCTGGACACTATGGACCAAGTTGTATCCCCCAACATTCAAACACTGAATCCCTATGTGACTGCATTGGATATAGGGCTTTTAGGAGGTAAATAAGGAAGGTTCCATGAGGTCCTAAGGGTAGGACCCTTATCTGATAGGACTGGTATCCCTCTAGGAGAGAAGAAGAAAGTCTGTATGAGAATACAGCATGAAGGTAGCTGTCCACAAGCCAGGAAGGGAGCCCTGACTGGGAACCTGACCAGGCCAGCACACCTTGATCTCAGACTTCTTGCCTCCAGAAGCCCCGGTGCGATGAGGAGGCATCCATGGGATCTGGCCCCCGCAGTGTCCTGGTGCAGAGTTCCAGATCCCAAAAGGGGTGAGGAGGGTTTATTTATGGGGACATCAGTGGCCCACAGGGTGCCAGGGCCCAGAAGAGTGGTCAGGGCATCCACGTTAGGAGGTGGAGTCATCCCCTGGAGATTGGTTAGACACTGGGGATTGATGCAATAGTAAATATATTGATGATAATGGGAGCCAGGTTTCTCACTGTGGGAAAAGGGGGTCACAAATCTGGAGAGGGAGGAAACAAGAATGCACTCCATGGGGTTGGGTTGGGGGAACTGGTGTGCACTCGTGGTCTTCAATATATATGAGTTAATGTAAAACAGATCTGTACAGAAATGTGTGTATTAATGTGCTTGTTTCCTTGCTCTGTCCACTGAGAGGGCCTTAGACCTCAACAGCAATAAACACACCTAGAGCCCAGATCTTGGTTTCTAAACACCATTCTCCAATATATGAAATCAGGGGTCCTGGAGAATGACGGAGTCTAGAGCTTGGGCAGGAAAGGTGCAAAATAAGCCTGAAATCTTTTTTTTTTTTGAGATGGAGTCTGGCTGTGTCGCCCAGGCTGGAGTGCAGTGGCGCGATCTCGGCTCACTGCAAGCTCCGCCTCCCGGGTTCATGCCAGTCTCCCGCCTCAGCCTCCGAGTAGCTGGGACTAAAGGCGCCCGCCCTCACGCCCGGCTAATTTTTGTATTTTTAGTAGAGACGGGGTTTCACCGTGTTAGCCAGGACTACAATATGACTGGCAGCAGACTTCTCAGAGGAAACCTTACAGGCCAGGAGAGAGTGGCATGATGTATTTAAAGTGCTGAAGGAAAAAAAAACCAAAAAACTTTTACCCTAGAATCTAAGAGGAGGTAGAGAAAGAAACAGGGGTAGAAGTTTATTCAAAAAGATAACAACAAAGAACTTTCCAAACCTAGAGAAAGAGATCAATATTCAAGTATAAGAAGGTTATAGAACACTCCTCACCACACTTGTCCTACAAGAAATGCTAAAGAAAAGGACATTAATGAGAAGTGAGAAATCTTCTGAAGGTATGAAAGTCACTGGTAATAATAAGTACACAGAAAAACATAGAATATTATAACACTGTAATTATGGTGTGTAAACTACTATGGTGTGTAAACTACTGTAATTATGGTGTGTAAACTACTAAAGACTAAAAGACCAACCAATCAAAAATAATAACTACAACAACTTTTTAAAACATAGACAGTACAATAAGGTATAGATAGAAACAACAAAAGGTTAAATAGCAGAGGGATGAAGTTAAAGTGTAGAGTTTTCATTAGTTTTCTTTTTGCTTGTTTGTTTATGCAATCAATGTTAAGCTGTCGTCAGTTTAAGATAATGTATTATAAGATAGTATTTGCAAGCCTCATGTTAACCTCAAATTTTAAAAAAATGCAATGAATATGCAAATAACAAAAAGCAAGAAATTAAATCATACCACCAGAGAAAATCACCTTCACTGAAAAGAAGACAGGAAAGAAAGAAGGAAGACCACAAAACAACCAGAAAACAAATAACAAAACCGCAGGAGTAAGTCCTTTCTTATCAGTAATAACACTGAAGGAGAATTGACTAAACTCTCCAGAAAAGACATAGAGTGGCTGAAAGGATTTAAAAACAAACAAACAAAAAACAAAAAAAGACCCAATGATCTGCTGCCCACCAGAAACACACTTCATCTACAAAGACACACATAGACTGAAAATAAACAGATGGAAAAAGATATCCCATGAATATGGAAACTGAAAGAGAGCAGGAGTAGCTACAGTTCTGTAAGACAGAACAGATTTCAAGACAAAAACTAAAGAAGAGGCAAAGAATGCCACTATATAAATAATAAAGGGGTCAATTCTGCAAGAGGATATAACAATTGTAAATACCTATGCACCCAACACTGGAGCACCCAGATACATAAAGCAAATGTAATTAGAGCTAAAGAGAGAGACAGACCCCAATACACCAGTAACTGGAGACTTCAACACCCCACTGTCAGTATTCAACAAACCTTTCAGACAGAAAATCAACAAAAATAATCAGACATAATCTCTGCTACAGGCCAACTGGACCTAATAGATATTTACAGAACATTTCATCCAACAGCTGCAGCATATACATTCTTCTCCTCAGCACATGGATTACTCTCAAGGAAAAATCACGTTAGGTCACAAAACAAGTCTTAAGACATTCAAAACACTGAAATAGTATCAAGCATCTTCTCTGCCCACAATGGAATAAAACCAGAAATCAGTACCAAGGGGAATTTTGAAAACTATACAAATAATGGAGATAAAACAATATGCTAGAATCGCTTGAACCCAGTAGGTGGAGGTTGTAGTAAGCCAAGATTGCGCCACTGCACTCCAGACTGGACAACAGAGCAAGACTCCATCTCAAAAAAAAAAATGTAAAAAAACAAAAACAATACACTCCTGAGTGACCAGTGGGTCGATGATGAAATTAAGAAGAAAACTGAAAGTTTTCTTGAAACAAGTGATAATAGAAACACAATACATCAAAACTATGGGAAAAAGCAAAAGCAGTACTAATAGGGAAGTTTATAGCCATAGGGCCTACATAAAAAAAAAAAAAAAATAGCCAGGCCAGGTGGTGGGCGCCTGTAGTCCCAGCTACTCGGGAGGCTGAGGCAGGAGAATGGCGTAAACCCAGGAGGCGGAGCTTGCAGTGAGCTGAGATCCGGCCACTGCACTCCAGCCCGGGCGACAGAGTGAGACTCCGTCTCAAAAAAAAAAAAAGAGGCCAGGTGCAATTTAATCCCAGCCTGGGAGGCCAGGCACAGCCTGTAATCCAAGCACTGTGGCGGGTGGATCACAAGGTCAGGAGTTTGAGACCAGCCTGGTCAACAGTGAAACCCCATCTCTACTAAAAATACAAAAAAATTATCCAGGCACGATGGTGGAAGCCTGTAATCCCAGTTACTCGGGAGGCTGAGGCAGGAGGATCTCCTGAACCCAGGAGGCAGAGGTTGCAGTAGGCCGAGATCATACCATTGCATTCCAGCCTAGGTGACAGTGCAAGACTCCGAAAGAAAAAAAAAGAAAGAAAGAGACAGAGAAAGAGAAAGAAAGAAAGAAGGAAAGGAAGGAAGGAAGGGAGAGAGGGAGGGAGGGAGGGAGGAAGAGAAAAGAAAAAGAAAAGAAAGAAAGAATAGTGCTGGAAAACGAAGATCTGAGTGCAAAGTGAGCTCACTGGCTGGGACATCATCGTTTCTAGGCCCTTTGAGCTTAAAGACCTAGAAAAGATGTGCATACATAATAGCCCAAGCATAGGCACACTTCTGCATTTATTCCTGTATCCACCTGCATACACACATGGTAAAAACCATGGGTTTACACAGATACCTCGGATGCCAACCCAACACCAAGGGCGAATTTCCTTGGCCTCCCCCCGGCTCTCACTGTCCACTGTAGATTAGATTAGATTTCCCTGTGTGGTCAATCCTCATGTGTACAGACATTTCAGAACTGCTAGCCTGGACCCCTGCGTGAAGAACATTCACGATATACAGCAGGGGTGTCCAATCTTTTGGCTTCCTTGGGCCACAATGAAACAATTGTATCGTACCACACATAAAATACACTAACATTAATGATGACTGATGAGCTACAAAAAAAAAAAAAAAAAAAAAAACGCAAAAAAATCTCAGGATGTCTTACCAAAGTTTACAGATTTGTGTTGGACCGCACTCAAAGCTGTCCTGGGCCGCATACAGCCCACAAGCCGCGAGTTGGACAAGCTTGATCTCCGGTATTCTGTCCAGTTCTTTTTGTCTTTAAACTTAGGGTATCCATCAAAATCCTGTTTTCCAAAGTTACTACTTTTTTTTTTTGAGAATCTCACTCTGTAGCCCAGGCTCGAGTGTGATCTCAGCTCACTGCAACCTCCGCATCCTGGGTTCAGGCCATCCTCCTGCCTCAGTCTTGCCAGTAGCTGGGACTACAGGCGTTTGCATCACCATGCCCAGCTAATTTTTGTATTTTTAGTAGAGACAGGGTTTCGCCATGATGGCCAGGCTGGTCTTGAACTCCTGACCTCAGGTGATCCTGCCTCAGCCTCCCAAAGTGCTGGAATTACAGGCATAAGCCACTGTCCCTGGCCCACAGTTACTCATTTCTTTCCTTCACCCTGAATTCAGGGTGGTGAACTTATTATTTTTGAACAGTGAAGTTTGCTTGTTACTGTTTATATCCATTTGGGATTCCTCCCCCAATCTGGTTGATCTTCACTGTTTATTTTGGGGGCTGTGATATATGTCACTGTGATTCGAAGAATGGGGCACTTCACAGAAAGTCTCCTTGGAAAAATGTTGCCCCGCCCCATCCCTGCTACTCCACTCCTGTTTCCTTCTTTCTGCCCCACTCCCATCCAACCCTGCGGGCAGCCACTCTCTTTAGGTCCTGGTTTATCCTTCCTTCCTCCAGGGCACCCGCCTAACTGCTTCTCTCCCCATCTCTCTTACCTGAAGGGCACACGCTGCAGACACACATCTGCACCTGCCTTCATGCTCAGCAGCGGGTCATGGGAACCACCCCACATTGTCACTCATCTGTCACAGCTGCACAGTGCTCCCTTGTGAACAAAGCACAACAAATACCCCTGGGTGTGTGTGTGTTGGACGTGCATCTTCAGGGCAGACTCCAGCAAGCACTGCTTCGGAGTGTGGGTCAGACTCTCAGACTCAGGATCTGGGAAAAGAACCAAAGGGCCGGGCGGGCCGGGCGCGGTGTCTCACGCCTGTAATCCCAGCACTTTGGGAGGCCGAGATGGGTGGATCACGAGGTCAGGAGATCGAGACCATCCTGGCTAACACGGTGAAACCCCGTTTCTACTAAAAAATACAAAAAACTAGCGGGGCGAGGTGGTGGGCGCCTGTAGCCCCAGCTACTCGGGAGGCTGAGGCGGGAGAATGGCGTGAACCCGGGAGGCGGAGCTTGCAGTGAGCCGAGATCGTGCCACCGCACTCCAGCCTGGGGGGGATCAGAGCGAGACTCCGTCTCAAAAAAAAACAAAAAACAAAAAACAAAGAACCAAAGGGCCCTGTGGTCCGGGCCAGACCAGGGTGGGGCGTGGAGGAGGTTCTGCACAGCCATTTGCAGCTCAGCCAGCACACGGTGGCGGCAGGGAGGCCTGGGCTTCCATGCTGGCTTCTGGCTTCTTCTGGGTACCCGCGCTTCGTCCATGAATGGAAGGCAATGCTGATGGCTGCCAAACCCGTCCAGGGTGTTTATGAAACTCCTGTCCCTCTCCCTGTCTCTCTGTCCCTCTTCCTCTCTCTGTCCCTCTCTCTGACCCACTGTCCACCTCAGTGACGTCCTCTCTTCGCAGCTCTCACCCCACACTCTGCCACTGCCACATTTTCCTCTGTGCCCAGCCTCTGCCTCCACCTGAAACTTTCCTGGAAATCTCAAAATGTAATTCCAGGTCCCACTGCCCTGGGCAGCACATCCCCCTTCAGAATAAAGGGCACCCACCGTCTCCCAGCACCCGCCCAAGCCATACCCCTTGCTCCCCTCCCCTGTCCCTGCAGCCCGAGGGTCCCTTCGGCCACCTCAAGTCCCTGCCTGGGTTTCTGCCCCGCCCCTGCTGCCCTCCCCACCCCTGGCCTGCAGCACTTTCTCCACCCGGGACCCCTCTGCTCACAGCGCCCTCCTCCCCATCTCCCCCGGAGCCCTCTGAAAAGGGCTGAAAAAAGGGCTGACCCTGAAAGCCTAGCCCTGGCCTTGACCTCCCCGGAGAGCCCTCCCCGCCCTCTGCCCTCTGCCCGCCCCAGCCCCAGCCCCAGCCCCGCCCAGGCCTCGGCCCTGTCCTCTGCTGCCAGCCTTAAGGCAGCGCCCACGGACTGAGCTGCGCGTGGGGGTCTGGTGGCCTGGGCCGTTCCGCACCTAATCCAGGAGGATGGAGTCCGGCGCGGATGGGCGAGGTCCTCCTCGGGGCTCCTCTGACTCATCCTCGAGTCACCTGAGGGCGCTGCTTCTCTGCGGCCGCCCCGGTTTTCTGCGGAGGAGCCGAGGCCTCCTCCCCAGCCAGGTGATCCTGAGAGACCCCGGGGAGGCCGCTGGGGAGGCGCAGGCTCCGCTCCCGGGTCCCAAACGCATTGGCTGCACCTTAGGAGGGACGGCGACCTCCACCCACAGCGCTGGCGCCGGCGGCCGCTCCTCGGGCTCCAGAACTTGCTCCTCGCCCTGTACCCTGTTTAGTTCTCATCACCAGCAGCCTGGACTAGGGCCTGGATCCTTCTGGCCTCCTTCCACAGCCCGCTGCACCTCTCACCCACTTCCCCGAGGTGCCGTCATTGTTGAGCTGGGACCTTCAGCCTCCCTGGTTTGGAACCGTCAGGAACCCGGGTTCATCAGGTCACTATTGATTCTGGTTTGCATAACCCTTTCTGAACTGTGTGACTGTTTCCTGTCAAACTTGTTTGCTTGTTTTTGAAACGGGGTCTCTCTCTCTCACCCAGGCTGGAATGCAATGGCACGATCTTGGCTCACTACAGCCTCCACCTCCCGGGTTCAAGCAATCCTCCTGCCTCAGCTTCCCAAGTAGCTGGGACTACACACCACCACAACTAGCTAATTTTTGTAATTTTAATAGAGACGGGGTTTCACCATGTTGGCCAGGCTGGCTCAAACTCCTGACCTCAGGTGATCCACCCACCTCGGCCTCCCAGACTGCTGGGATTACAGGTGTGAGCCACTGCGCCCAGCCAAGCAGAGATTTTTAAAGGCAAAATGAAAGCCAGGCACGGTGGCTCACGCTTGTAATCTCAACACATTGGGAGGCCGCGGCAGGCGGATCACTTGAGGTAAGGAGTTCGAGACTAGCCTGGCCAACACGATGAAACCCCATCTCTACAAAAAATTCAAAAAAATAGCCAGGCGTGGTGGACACCTGTAATTCTAGCTACTCAGGAGGCTGAGGCAGGAGAATCTCTTGAACCTGGGAGGTTGAGGTTGCAGTGAGCCATTATCGCACCACTGCACTCCAGCCTGGGCAACAAGAGCAAAACTCTGTCTCAAAAAACAAACAAAAAACCCTCTGCTTTCTGGCTGGGTGTGATGGCTCATGCCTATCATCCCAGTACTTTGGGAGGCTGAGATGCGAGGATAACTTGAGCCCAAGAGGTGGAGGCCAGCCTGAGCAACGTAGCAACATCTCATCCCACAGGTTTTCTTTCCTGTTCCCATCTCTTTATCTTCCTCGGCTGACTCCTCCGTTCTGTTCTCCTGCTCAGGAATTTGTTCTCCACAGTTTTTCATTCCGCTCCTTAGCAGAATGTTCCTGTTGCTTTCCATGGTCAGTTTTCACTCTCAAGGCCTCTGTGTTCTTTTCCCTAATGGGTGCCTTCTCCCAAATCTGTTGGAAGCAAGCCCCTGCCTACTCTGGAGGTCCCCAACCCCCAAACATGGTGGGTGGGTGGATGGGAGGGGCTGGGCAGGAGGAGGGTTCCCAGGGCCACCTCTGTGTACCTGCCGTGCCTGCCAGAGTTAGGCCCTCCTGTCTGCACGCCACCCCTGCTGGCTGCAGTGACTCCATCTCCAGACCAACTCTGTATGTGTATGAGCGTGTAGTGTGTCTGTATGGTGTCCGCGCATGTATGGCATGTGTAAATAGTATGATGTGGTATTTGTGTATGTGCATATCTATGTGGTGTGTATGTGCTGTGGTGTGTCTGTATGGTGTCTATATAGTGTAGTGTGTGTGTGCATGTATGATGTAAGTGGTCCGGTGTGTTTGTGTGTGCATAGCTGTATGTGGTGTGGTACGTTTGTGGTGTGTCTGTGTGTTTGACGCTGTGTGCATGTATGCATGTGTAGGGTGTGTATGTACATGTTTGGTATGAGTGGGATGGTGTGGTCGTGTGTAGCATGTGCATGTATGGTTTGTGTGTGGTGTCGCATGTGGTACAATGTGTGTGGTATATGTGGTGTGTACCTTTATCTGCATGGTGTCTGTGTGCATGAGTGGACGTGTGTACCCATGTGGTGTGGTGTATGGTGTAATGTGGTTATGTGTATGAGTATGTGCACAATGCACATATGGTGCGAGTGTATGTGATGTTTGTGTGCGTGTATGTAGTGAGGGTATGTGTAGTGAATGTGTATGAGTGTATGTCCACGTATGGTGCATAAGTGCATACATGGTGTGGTGTACTGTAATGTGTTCTGTATGAATATATGTATGTGTGGTGTATGAATATATGCATCTATGGTGCAGGAATGTGCATATGTGATGTGTGTGTGGTTGTACGTGTATGCATCTATGGTGTGTGCATGTGTGTGGTGTGTGGCATATGTGGTGTGTGCCTGTGCACATGGTGTATGTGTGCATGTGTGTATGTGTATGTGTGCGGCATGTATGAGTGTATGTGCATGTATGGTGCATGTGTGTGTAATGTGGTGTGGCACGTGAATGTGCATGTATGGTGTGTGAGTTTAGTGGCACATGTGTATGTGGATGTGTGGTATGCGAATGCATGATGTGGTACCTGTGTATGTACATGTAAGGTGCATGTGTGTAGTGCGTGGTATGGTATGTGCATGCATGGTGTGGAGTGTGCACAAGTGATGTGTGGTACATGTGTAAGTACATGTATGGTGCGTGTGTATAGTGTAGTGTAGCAAGGTGTGGTGGGTGTGTGTGCATGCATGGTGTGGAATGTGCACATGTGATGTGTGGTGTGTGGGTGTGCATGTATGGTGCACGAGTGCGTGTAGTGTAGTATGGTGTGGTGGGTGTGTGTGCATGTATGGTGTGATGTGTGGCACATGCATACGTACATGTATGATGCATGTGTGTGTGTAGCATGGTGCATGCTCCACACTCCTCTGGGACCCTCAAGCTTCCCTGCCTCCTCCGTGGGGACCCCTAGGTGAGGCCTTGCTGTAGGGGAGCGGGAGCTGCTGTGCAATTCTGGTCCAATGGTTCAGCCGGGAAGAGGTCCCTGGCTGCATCCTTGCAGGGCGGTGGCTGAGCCCATGCCTCGACCCCAGGGCCAGTCCCCGCCACGTGTGCCATCCTGAGCAGGGCCACAGAACGGATGTCCCACATGGCCAGGAACCCTGTGGCCGCCTGACCCTAGAGGGCTGTGGCCCTCGGTGAAGCAGGTGACCGGGCGGGCTGTGGGGTTTGGTGTCAGCTCCGCGGTATCACTGCCACTCAGCGTATGAGTTTCCACTCCCAGCAGTAAATGAACAGACGAGCAACTGTAGGTGCCTCCAGTGCTGGGAGAGGGGACGCTCAGCCAGCCAAGGGCCTTTGCCCCAGGGAAGTAAACTGGGGCATTTCCTGGGGGGCGCGGGCTGGGCTGGAGAAGCTGGGCCTCCTGGCCGGGGCTGGCATACTGTCCAAACACTGCATGGGCAGCCAGACACTCCTCACCTGGAGCTTGGGCTTCTCACCTGAACCACCGGGTGGTAATCCCTGCCCCTCAGGCAGCATCAATGTGACCTGCCTAGTGCACACTGAGCCCGAGGCAATACAGTCACCACCAGGGGACTCCCTGGGGAAGAGGCCCCCAGACAGCGAGGTGTCCTTGCAGAAGTTCTGCACAGGGGCCGCAGCCGTCCAGGAGATGGGAGGGGCCCTGTCTGTACCCTGTCTGGAAGGGGAGTGGGTTAAGCAGGCCCCTTGGCCTCCCTGGTGTAGGTAAGGCGAAGGCAGCTAGAATTTGGGACAGGATACCCGCAAAGGGGAGGGGAGCCGCACAGACAGAAGGAAATACGCACCAGGGTCCCGTCAGGGTCTTCGAATGAACACCGACCTACATGTTCTGTAAAACCCCAGGACGCCAAAGAGTAGCTTTTGAGGAAAGAACAACCCCCGGAGGGTAAGGCAAACAATTCCTGCGCCTTGCGCAGAAATCACCCTCGTCCATCCAGCCAGTGTGCAGCCACTTCTGAATACCCAGGACTCTAGGGTCACACCTTGGAAGGACTAAATCATCCCAAGGAAAGGCTACTCTAGCCTCACTCTAGTGAGCTTAAAACAAACCTGAAAAGGACCAAATTAATCTACATGGGGCTTAACAGCCTGCCAGAAAGCGTAATATTCTTTAGAGGAACGTAACAAAACTTCGCACTCAACAATGCAAATCTCCACATGTTCATAATCAAAAATTTACTAGACAGACTCAGTAGCAGAAAAACATATCCCACAAGCAGAAGACAAATCACAGACGCTCCTCGACTTACGATGGAGCTACATCCCAGTAAGCTCATCTTCAGCCGACAGATTGCACATAAGTGGTCCACAGTCGACAGAAACAGACCTAGATATGAGAGTGATAATGAATTAGCAGAAAAGGAACAAGTATCTTAAATTTGCTCCATATGCTCAAGGGTATTTTTTAAAAGCATGATTATGATTAGAAGAGAAATGGAAGACACTGGTGTACTTTTTTTTTTTGAGATAGTCACTCTGTCACCCAGGCTGGAATGCAGTGGTGCAATCATGGCTCACTGCAGCCTCAAACTCTCAGGCTCAAGTGATCCTCCCGCCTCAGCCTCCCGAGCAGCTGGAGACTACAGGCATGTGCCATCACACCTGGCTAATTTTTTTTTTTTATATACGGAGTCTTGCTCTGTCACCCAGGCTGGAGTACAGTGGCGTGATCTCGGCTCACTGCAACCTCTGCCTCCCAGGTTCAAGTGATTCTCCTGCTTCAGCCTCCCAAATAACTGGGACAACAGGAGTGCACCACTGTGCCCAGCTAATTTTTTATATTTTTAGTAGAGACAGGGTTTCACCATATTGGCCAAGCTGGTCTTGAAATCCTAACCTCGTGATCCACTGGCCTCAGCCTCCCAAAGTGCTGGGATTACAGGCGTGAGCCACAGCACCTAGCCTTTTTAATTTGTTTTAAAGATGAGGTCTCACTGTGTTGCCCAGGCTAGTCTCAAACTCCTGGGCTCAAGCAATTCCCCTGCCTCAACCTCCCAAAGTGTTGGGATCACAGGTGTGAGCACCAGCCTACCTGGAAGACATTTTTTAAAATACCAAAACCAAATTTATAGAGATGAGAAAATACAATGGCTCATACGGAAAACGGCCATGGCGTAACAGCAGCTTAAAAGAAAGAGCAGTGAGCTTGAAGACGTGGAAACATCATCTACCGAAAATGAAATGCAAACTGAAAAAGGTGAGCAGAGACTCATGGACCCATGAGTCCAGAGCCAGCAGCCCATTTGAGTACCCGGGACTGTAGGAGGTAGGGTAGGAGTCTGTGAATAGCTGGAATATTTCCAAATTGCACAAAAATGACAAATCCTACAATCTTGACAAACTCCAGAACACACACACATACCCTAAAGCTTATCAAATTATAGAAAGCCAGGGATAAAGAGAAAAACATCAAAAGCAGCTGCAGAATACTTACATGATGACTGATACATCCCGTATCAGTCAAGAGACAGAAACATTTAACACGAAGAATAATTCAACAGGAACAGAGGGTTCCACTAACACGTAAAGAGACTTCCAAGAATGGGGCGCTGAGACCTCGGGAGAACCTCCACCTCCAGGACTGAGACAACAAACCTACAAGCGTTGAGTCTGGATCCCCGTGAGAACCTCGGAACCCCACGTCGGCTGAGACACAGCTCTGACCTGAGTGGGGCTATGATGTGCCAGGTGGTGCAGTTGGCCGAGGTGCAGCAGGCCAAGGCCTGAGAGCAGGAAACCCGGGGCAGGAGTACCAGTGAGACTCACCCAGAAGCTCTCCCTGGGGCAGGAGGGAGGCAGACCCCCTGAGAGCTGGACAAAGGCAAGGAAGCTTAGCAGGAATCCTTCCCACCATGATGAATGAACCTGGGTGTCGCTCAACTCCTGGAGACTGTCACTGAGAGCCTCCGCCCCCAACATGAGTTTGGCAGGCACACACCATGGAAGCCAGGAAAAGCAAGCACACTGGAACCAGGAGGGCAGGCCCCTCCCTCCTGTGGAGTCCCTCCAGTTCCTTCCAGTGATAGAGCCAAACACTGTGCCAACCTGCAAAGGAGGGCACAGGGAGGGCCCAGCTCCAGGGTCACATGGCAGGGCTGAGAAGGGCGCGCTGGGCACGGAGAGGCAAGACAGGGATAGCTGGAGACACCGTGTGGGGGCCACACATATCTGCACGTGCACATGCCATCACCCCCCAACCATGAAGCACAACACAGGGCTCAACAAATCTAAACAGAGGGAAGTCAGCAAAGTCTATTCTGAGACCACAATGGAATTAAAACCAGAAACCAGAAACAAATTCTGGGGAAAACCCTCAGTGTTTGGAAATTAGACCATGCTTCCAAATAAGCCACGGACCAAAGAAATCACAAGGGAAATCAGAAAGAAAAACGGATCACGTCAACGTGTATGGGGGTGCAGGAAGAAACACAGAAAGCTCTCCTTCCCGGAGGGGCCCTCATGGCTGCTCAGCTGCTACTGGCTGCTGGCAGGAGGCCTCAGTTCTCTGCCATGGTAACCTTTGTAGGCTGGCTGAGTGCCCTCGTGACCTCGCAGCAGGTTTCCCCCAGGGTGAGTGATCGAAGACTGGGTGAGCCAAAGTTTTGGTAAGGCGGCCTCAGAGAACAGGATCAAGGTTACGTCTGGATCGTAGGTGGGCAGCGTCACTGGCTCCTACACCAGTCTGTAGGAACTGCAGGTCGGCCCCCTGCAAAACTCCACACCACACACGGTGGGCGTTCCAAGCCACCACAGTCGCAAACACGAGGCATGAGGATGCACTGCGTTTTCCATGCTGGGGTCGGGGTCTGGGATGAAGGACTGGCAGGATCTTCTAAGAGAAACGTGCGTAACTGAGAGCCAGCAATTCCACGCACAAGTACACGCCCAACAGAAATTGCTTACAAATGTTCCAGAAGACAGATGCTAGCTGAGGGCGGTGGCTCATGCCTGTAATCCCAGTGATTTGGGAAACCAAGGCAGGAGGACTGCTTGAGGCCAGAAGTTCAAGACCGGCCTGGGCAGCAGAGCAAGACACTATCTCTACAAAAACTACAAAAATTAGCCAGCATGCTGGCACACACCTGCAGTCCCAGCTACTCAGGAGGCTGAGGTGGGAGGATCGCTTGAGCCCAGGAGGCTGAGGTTGCAATGAGCCAAGGTCACACCACTGCACTCCAGCCTGGGCAACACAGCAAGACTCTGTCTCTAAAAATTAAAAAAAAAAAAAAAAAAACAGAAGACAGGTGCCAGCATGTTCATCACTGCACTATTCCTAACAGCCGAACTGTGGAAACTACCCAAACGCCCATCAATAATAGAACGAATATGCTGTGAATTTTCACATAATGGAGTACTTGGCATAGCACTGAGAAAGAATAATCCACAACCACAAGCAACAAGGTGGATGAGCCTCAGAGGGTGAAGCAGAAGCAGCCAGAGAAACAGAGGGACACTGAGGTCAGGCCAGCCAGCATGCGTGTGCAGTGCCTAGAAGGGAACATGGGCGTGGGGGCTTCTCAGCAGGTGCTAAGTGTCCTGCTTCACGTGGGTAGTCGCACACGTGCGTTCAGTTGCTGAAATCCCAGTTCTAGCATTTCACATGCACTTTTCAGATGTACAGTACACATACTGTAACCAAAATGGAGAAACGAGGGGCTGGGCATAGTGGCTCATGCCTGTCATCCCAGCACTCTGGGAGGCCAAGGTGGGAAAACTGCCTGAGCCTGGGAGGTTGTGGCTGCAGTGAGCTGAGATCACACCACTGCACTTCAACCTGGGTGACTGCGCGAGACAGTCTCGAAGAAAGTGCTTAGAATTAAATACAACAGGTTGGGTGCAGTGGCTGACACCTATAATCCTAGCACTTTGGGAGGGCGATGCAGGAGGATCACCTGAGGTCAGGAGTTGGAGACCAGCCTGGCAAACATGGCAAAACCCCATCTCTACCGAAAATACAAAAATTAGCCAGGCGTGGTGGTAGGTGCCTGTAATTCCAGCTACTTGGGAGGCTGAGGTAGAATAATCGCTTGAACCCGGGAGGCAGAGGTTGCAGTGAGGTGGAGGTTGCAGGGAGCCGAGATCATGCCACTGCACTCCAGCCCAGGCAACAGAGTGAGACTCTGTCTCAAAAAAAAAAAAATACAATGACCACATTTTCTTAATTAAAGAGGTAGAACAAAGTCCAAGGAATGTCCCAAAAGTAAAATACACAGAAACTAAAAAATAACGGAAGAGAGCAGATGAAATTGAAGGCGTGAGATCCTCCCAGATGGCAATCAGGGTGGCGACATCTCACAGAACAGACCCAGCTGCGAGGCAGTCACAGGGGACAGAAAGGCGGTGGGTGCTGCTGTGCTGGGTGAAGGGGCAAGAGACAAAACTCTAAACACATGTGGAGCTGGGTTCAACCCATACAACTGTAAGAGGTATTTCCGGGATGACTTCGGGCAGGTGAACAGGAACCAGTCCATCAGTCAAGGTACCAGCAAGAAGGCGGCTGCACCAGCCACTGAGACACACAAATGGCTATTGGCAGAGGGACCAACTCACGACCAGGGCAGGATGCTGAGGAAGAGCAGGAAGCCGGCACCGCTGGAGAGGAAGCAGAGCCTCAGAGAAGCCCTGCAGTCCTCGTGGAAAGACGCGGCCCTGTCAGGAGGCCATTCGGTCTCAGTCCCAGCCACTCCACTCTGCGGCCGCAGCACAAAGCAGCCACAGATGAGATGTGGACAGGCAGGCATGGCTGCGTCCATAAGAGTTTATTCTCAGACAATGAAATGTGAATTTCATGATTTTCATGTCACGAAATGTATTTTTAATTTGTTTTCAACCATCTTTAAAATGGAAAAAAAGCCATTCCCAGGCCATCTATCAGGCTGTGGGCGGGATGCAGCGCATGGGCCTGTCTGCCGGCCCCTATCTTAGGTGAAGACGCCAGCAAGGCAGACCTGAACCTCTCCTAAAACCAAGACTTTCAAAGCAGACTATGGACGAGAGAGCATGCCCTGTGCCAGATGCCCCAGCAGCGTGAAGGAGACCAGGCTGCTCGTACAGGACAGTGGTCCAGAGTGGCCCCCGCCTTCTAAAACCCCTGATCCCCAGCAGAGAGGAGTGGGCCTCAGCTTTGCAGACAGCAGTGTTTCCAGATCAATGTTAAAAGGAAAACAAGGCACTTATGAAAAATTTGAAGCATTCCAGCTTTGGATACACAAAAGTATTCTAAGTCCCCAGCGATACCCCCCATCAAAGTCATCGCCAGCATGAACCTGTTCCTGTGTGGAGACTTCATCACAGGAGAGCAGGTAAGAGCCGGCCTGAACGAATTATGTGATGTACCCAAAAGCCTGCCCATTGCAGAAGCCTCTTCCCAAATCACGCAGTGCGCACCTCACTCACATACAGGGCAGGCACCCAGGCGTTTTGCTTGGTAGATTATGCTGCCGCTAAACATTCCTAGGAAGTTGCGAAGGTTCATCCTTGCTGATTGGTGACTGAAATTCAGCAACATCCCTGCGGCTCTGCAGTATGTGCCAAGGTCAAATCAAATCCCGACGACATCCCCAATCACCTTCCAGCTAAACCGGGTGCCAGCCGGGCCTGTGTGCCCACACTTCCTGCAACAAGTTCACCGTCTGCCCCAGCGATGCCGGACAGAGCTACCTGCGACTCCGAAACACATTTCTCTCTTCCCACAAGGGAGCCACTCTCCAGGAGCAGCTCCTGAACACAAGGGGTATGGCTGGGGCTGGGGCTGGGGCTGGGGCTGGGGCGGGCTGAAGCGTTCATGCTGCGTTTCACAGCCTGTGCGGCGAGCAGCTACTGCAGGGCAGCGCATCACCTGGACGCTGAGACAGCGGGAACAACATGAAAAAGTCCACCGTGCCAGAAACATCGGCCCACAGATGCTCCTAGAGGAAGACGCAGCAGACATGAAGGGCAGATGAGAACAGAAGAAACACAGACAGCTGCCGCCACCACAGGCTCGCACGCGGCCTCCAACGTGAAAAGGAAGTGCTTCAAGAGTTTCCACTCCACCGGTCTGGCTTCCCTTCAACCAGAAAAGGGGCACAGGCACCCAGCAAGAGCCTGTGCTGGTGACACAGAATGTTCTTTCTAGAGCCCCAGGGGACAGTCCTGTCCTCTGAGCTGGTCACAACTGACCTCACCTTTTCCTTCTTGAAGGGAGATGCCAGGATGCAGAGGAACAAGTGAAAAAGCTTTTTCTAATTTGAGGTGAGAGGCACCACTGACCGCCACAATCAGCAACTCAAGGCCGCCTCCCCAGGCCTCATCTTCTTGGCCTGCCCGTTGGGCCCGGGCGGGGGACTCCGGCGCCGCTGCTTCTTCTCCAGCTGCTGCTGCACTCTCTCCTCTTTCTTCTTCAGGTAGGAGGTCATGTTGTCGAACGTGGCCTTGTAGAGACTGCTGAAGTTGGCGTCCGCACCGGCAGAGCCTGTGACGGGGGAACAAGGACAGGTGCCAGGTGGGGCAGGAACATGGGACTCGGCCACCACAGTGGGGCCCCTGCAGCAGGGAGTTACTTTGTGACACCCGGAGTCCTCGGTGGACTGTGGAGGGCATCTTCTGGGATGGTTACCCATGGTACCCACCTCCTGGCACCCACACCCTGGCTGGACCTGAGGACTGCCTCCTAACAGAACGGGGCAAAGACGAAAGAATGTAACGGAAACCAGGGTACCAAGGCTGGGCCTCCACCATGCTCCACCACGAGCACTCTCTGCTCATGCGCCCAGGGAAAGCCAATACTACACCATGTGCCGCCCAGTGAAGCGGCCCAGGTGGCAGGGGATCAGGAGCAGCGGCTTCTGGCCAACAGCCAGAGAGGCCCCCTGTCCTGCCAACAACCCGGACTGAACGATGTCGGGCCCTGCCTGGTGAAGTTGACGTGGCCACCTGCAGAGACACAGCTCAGCTAAGTCCGGACCCCTGACCCACAGCAACAGTGAGATGGTCAGGGTGGGGTGCCTTAAGGCATCGAGTGTGGGATATCATGTTCTGCAGCCACAAGGAATGGACATGGATTTCATCTACTTTATCTAAGTGCCAAGGATTGGGGGGCAATGACTGACCACAGGCACACAGAGACAGCCACAGCCTGGCCAGGAAACCACAGGCCTAGCCGGTAACTCACGCACCAGCCATTGTCTGAAGCCCGTCCATCCGGCAGGTGGCACAGCCTTCCCACCCCTCCAGCGACTCTGCTGCTTGTGGGACACTCAAGCAGCAGCCCGCCCCCATCCCTCTCCCAACAAGCCCCCAAGTCTGCACCAGGAACATGCCACTCTATCTATGAAACATCTCAGGAGAGTGAGCCCAGGCTTTGGCCTGAGAATGTTGTGCAAGGTGACACTCAACAGGTCCGTGCTACCTGTGGCCTACAGCACGGGGGCCATGAGCACTGCAGATGCCCAGCCACGAGCACTGCCGCCTGCAGTCCCTGACACAGCCGGTGACAGGCCCACTCGGAGTGTTCCTAAAGCAGATCCCAACCACCCGGGGAGGAGGGGGCCCAACCCTGACTGTCTCAACCCTCAACATCCTAAGCAAAGCAGGAGGGAGAGAAGCCTCAGAGACAGAGCCAGTGCGCCACCACCACTCAGGAAGCTTGGCAGAAGGCGGTCAGGCCACCATCAGCGGGATTCCTCCGACCTGCGTTTCATTCCCTCCAGAGCTCCAAGGAACCTCAGTGCTCGCTGGAGCGGGGTCTGGCTTTGCAAGACCTCCTCAGAGCAGCAACTTCTTGTCGTGAATGAGGTACCTGGATTCCATGCTGGGCTAACCCATCCTGCAGACACCATCACCTCCAAGACAGCGCAGTGCTGGCACCATGGCGCACCCAGAACTACAGTGCGCCGTGTCCCCCGAAGGCAGCGTGGAAAATGTTCGTCCAGCTCCTCCCTCAGCCCGGCTGCTCTCCTTCCTGCAGCCGCAGCCACACAAGTTGCTGACCAGATTCCCTCCCCTCAGCTGAATGTTCCCGTCAGGACAGTGACCATCCAGCCCCTGCTCAGCCTCCTGAACACTCCCACGGCCTCTGGCTGGATCCCCACCTGACATCCCAGTGGGGCCCTGCACTTGCTGACGCACACTGTCGTGGGATCAATTCCCTCAACACCGTGGACCAGGCCCGAGGCAGCACAGTACCCACTCCCTCTGGGAGCCACCAGATCGTGGACCAGGCCCGAGGCAGCACAGCGCCCGCTCCCTCTGGGAGCCACCAGATGCCAGCCCTGCCCTGGGGACCTTCAATGCCCAACTCTGAAGGCAGATGGGGAGCGGGGGATGCTGCTCAGACCCTGAGCCCCCGGTTCCTGCGTGGCTGTCGTTAGCCTGACTCCCATGGAGGGGGTCCTCCTCCTCCTGTGCGCCACCCTCCTCCTGCCCTGGCCCGCCTTCTGGATGGGGACACAGGCTTACCCTCCCTCTTGATCTGCACACCGGGGCCCTCGGGCGGGTCACAGTGTGTGCCTCTGCTTTCTCTGGGGACCGCGCTGGGTGTGACCCCCAAGGGCAGCCTGCACCTGTGCTCTCACCTTCCAGCATGGCCCAGTTCCCACGAAGAACACCAGAGATTTTCTTTAACACGGCGCTCTCAGGAACAGACTGCAGGTGACAAACGGAAAACCTTCATCAGAAAGAGGCAGGCCTGGAAACCCAGCACCAGGATGCAACACACACTGGCCAGAGGCTTGCAGGGGAGGTCTCCACCTGGTGCCTGGTGACCCCCATTCGCCTTCCATGGAGACCTGGGGAGGCAGCACCCACAGCTGGCTCATGATGCCAGGGTGAGCTCTTCACACCCAGCTTATCAACCTCAGGGTTCCAGCAGGTGCAATAGGCACCCACTGGGGACAACATGTGGCCCGCCACTTCTCAGGTAAAAAGAACTGGATGGCTTAAAAGTGCTTCCAGGCCAGGCGCGGTGGCTCACGCCTGTACTCCCAGCACTTTGGGAGGCCAAGGCGGGTGGATCACCTGAAGTTGGGAATTCGAGACCAGCCTGACCAACATGGAGAAATCCCGTTTCTACTAAAAATACAAAATTAGCCGGGTGTGGTGGCGCATGCCTGTAATCCCAGCTACTCGGGAGTCTGAGGCAGGAGAATCACTTGAACCCAGAAGACGGAGGTTGTGGTGAGCCAAGATCGTACCACTGCACTCCAGCCTGGGCAACAAGAGTGAAAAAAAGTGCTTCCAAAGTGCTCAAATGAGCTTTAGTAAATGGGTACCTACTCCACTCAACTATATAGCAACCCCGTGAGACACGGGGCGGGCAGGGGCATTGCTCCCATGTTACCAGGAGCGATGCAGACCAGGTACAGGGCTCGCCCCGTCCCCCAGCAAGGAAGCAGCTCAGCCCGCCGCCCTTGCCTGGGGATCCCACTGTCTCCCCGGAGGAAAGCAGCTCAGCCCGCCGCCCTTGCCCCCTCCTCTACCCGGGGCTCTACGTGCTCCTGAGTGCTCAGCCCATGCCCCAGGCCCGAGGTTGTGCTAACCCAGCCTTCAAGTGTTAGTCTCACACACCCTAGCCACACTGAGTGCCAACTTCATCACTAAGTGTGGTGTGGGGGGCACACTCTCCCGAAAAAAGAACATCTACAGACATCACCACACGGGATAAGCCAGCTAGGCACCGGCTCCCTTCACCCACAGTGGAAACCCCAACCACTGCCCCTCAGGACACAGACCCTGGGTCCCAGAAGTGGCTGAGTTGAAAAAGGCTCACGTTTGGACCCAAAAACCACAGCTGCCGCCCCACACCCGGAGGCTCATGGAACAGGAGGGCACAGGACATCAGGAAGGTGCCGAGGCTCACCTGCCACTGGTCGCCCACAGGCTTATGGAACGGCAGGGCATAGGACATAAGGCAGGTGTCGAGGCTCACCTGCCACTGGCCACCCACAGGCTTACAGAACAGCAGGGCACAGGGCATCTGGAAGGTGCCGAGTCTCACCTGCCACTGGCCGCCCACAGGCCTGTAGAGCACCAGGGGGGCTTCCTGGCAGTCCTGGAGCACCCACAGGCCCTGAGTCTCCTCGAAAGCCACGTCCCACACTTGGTGCTGGAGCGCCAGCTGCTGCTTGTATACCAACTGCTGTCTGTGGGCGTCCAGCTGGAAGATGTAGACCACAGGAGTGCTAGCCATGAAGAAAAAGAGCACGATTACTAGGACCGCAGGCCCACAGTCACCGCTCTGCAGCCAGCACCCCAGACGGCACAGCCCTCACCGGCACCACCTCAGGAGAGCCTGCGCTAAAAGCCCCAGCTGCGCCACTCCCAAGTGCTGGTGCCGGGGAAACCATGGGGTGATGCATGCTCGTGGTTTAAGTCCTAAGCACTGGGGAGGCTTGTGATGCAGCAATAGATAACTGCACGGTACAGGCGGGCAGGGCAGGAGGACGCCTGCCCTGGGCTCAGGCACAGCTCTCCTCTCACATCTGTGTACTTCTAGAACAAGCTAAGAGACCTCCCCAAGTTGTCATAAGGACAAGATGCAAAGTGCCGAAAGCACCAAATAGAATACCTTTCCTGACACACAGAGGTTGCTCCGGAAGAAGCAGCAGAACTGCACTCCACCCCTAAACCCACCTTGTCAGCACCGCCAACCCCAGGGGGGTCCCATCCAACCAGCCCCGAGCAGGGAATGAGGTGACACCACCGCGACTGGCCCAGGGGAAAGTCTGTCATTGCAGAAGGCCAGGCAGAGGCTGCTGATGCTCTTTACGCCAGGGGAGTTCAACGTCAGGTTGAAGAGCACTGGCTGAGAGGGGCTCCCACCCTCACGCAACAGCAGTCATCAAAAGCGACATTCTCAGGGGGAGGTGCTGGACCAACACCACCACCATCCAGGACATCTTCTTTTTTTTTTTTTTTTTTTTTTTGAGACGGAGTCTCGCTCTGCCACCCGGCTGGAGTGCAGTGGCCGGATCTCAGCTCACTGCAAGCTCCGCCTCCCGGGTTTACACCATTCTCCTGCCTCAGCCTCCCGAGTAGCTGGGACTACAGGCGCCCGCCTCGTCGCCCGGCTAGTTTTTTTTGTATTTTTAAGTAGAGACAGGGTTTCACCATATTAGCCAGGATGGTCTCGATCTCCTGATCTCGTGATCCGCCCGTCTCGGCCTCCCAAAGTGCTGGGATTACAGGCTTGAGCCACCGCGCCCGGCCAAGGACATCTTCATTAAGGACGTGGGCCAGTGGCCAACCCCCTAACTCTTCCCCCTGCAGGTCTGCAGAACCGGAGGCCACAGAGGTGCCGCCGCAGCTTACCCGTCGCACAGAAGCGCCACGCAGTTCTCCTGGCACCAGAACGCAATCCTGGACGCAGCAAACCTCTGAAAGAAGCAGCCCATTAATTTCACGCCAGCTGCAGGGGCCCGATGCTGGGCGCTCTGATCCAACAAGAGCAAAACCGAAGGACGCTCACGCCCCCACATACTAAGGAAGAGGAAATAGCGCTGGAACATTCTGGAATCAGCAGAGAAAGGAGGGTAGCCGATTCCCTGTTTCCCACGCAGATGACAAAAGCCCCTCAGTGGCTCTGGCACTCCCTACAGGGCCTGTGACAGCCTCCAAAGCCAACAAAATGGGTCAGACAGTGAGGAGAGGAGGGAGCGGAGGACACAGGGGAAAGGAAGAGACAAGAGCTCCACACACAACTGCCCTGTGAGCTCCCACGCTTCCTGGCAGAGGAAATAGTAAAAATGAAGAAGAGGCCGGGCACAGTGGCTCACGCCTTTAATCCCAGCTACTCAGGAGCCTGAGGGGGAGGTTGCTGTGAGTCGAGATAGCACCACTGGACTCCAGCCTGGGCAAGAGTGAGACTCCATCTCAAAAAAAAAATTTTTTTTAAATGAAGGAAACTTCCAGGAACCTGAGTCCACGTCAAGCATGGAGGAAAAGGCCTGGTCCTCTCTTACATGGCTGCCTGGCAGGGGGCAGAGGCCACACCACACAGTTCTCCAGGAAACAGAACAGACCGTTTGGCGGGAAACTTCGCCAAGGCCTGGGCTTTCAGGGCATCATGAAACTGCTCCAAGCTGGCCGGAGAATGCTGGGGTGGGCCTGGTCCTGCCCCTGCCCCATCTGGCTGGCAGACCTACAAAGGTGCATGCTCAAGCACTTCCACTCCTTCCACTTCAGAAAAGAATTAGAGGTCTTCCTGTACGTTAACTGTTTGCATGCAACGGTGAGACAAATTATTTCCCCCTCACGTGACTAGCCACCTTCAGCATTTGAACTATGAGATTTCCCTCACACAGGAAGAAGCCTGGCATTGAGAGCAAACGCTTCCAACGGCCAAGTGCCTTTTCCACTCAAGCCAAGCGACTGCAGGTGCCTACAAGCACTCAGTTGCCCAGAAGTGAACAGAAGCAGCTACCTGGGGGGCCTGGGGGTCCACCAGCTCCTGTAGACTGGCCAGGTGACAGCAGTGCAGCTGGCGGCCGCTCCTGTACTCCCAGAGCCTCAGGGTGCTGTCCTGCACACACCAAACACACAGGTTAGCACACGGTCGCAGGGCTTCCACCAGGCAAGGTGACAGAGAGGACAGCTGCATGTGGTTGGGGGTCCACTCAGTGACAGCCATGCCACCCACCTTCAGGAATTAAAGGCTCTCTGCTCTGACTGCATAAATCAGTCATGCAAATCATCCAGAACAACAGCGGGGAAAGGAAGGTGACCAACCGCCTGTTTCTGGAGTGCCAATATGCCCAGGCAGATGACAAAGCCAATGAGGCAGATCCCAGCAAAATGAGCCAAGGCCACCAGACGGCCAGGCTGTCATCTGCCAGGAGGCCAGACTGCATCTGCTGTGCCCGGGCCAGGCGTAGACACAGGAATGCACACAGGTGCAGACACTACACTTCAGCAATCATGCATTCCCACAGGGAGACACGCGTGGCCTCACGAGCACGTGGCCACTGTTCCATTTCACTAAGAATGACAGGAAGGACATGGTCATCGGCAACCATCCCATGGCGACTGGTACAACCCTTCGGGAAGCCAACACGGGAACCAAGAGCCTCCACGCTCTAAAACCACCATAAATGGAAAAAAAGGTTTCTCTTTTTTTCTTGGTTTTATCTGTTGTTATTTTTTTGTTTAATTGAAATGGGGTCTATGCCACGCGGCCCACTGCAGTGCAGTGGCTATTCACAGGCTTGCTCCTGGCTCACTGCAGCCTCTGACTCTCAGGTCCAGGCAATCCTACTGCCTCAGCCTCCGAGTAGCTGGGACCACGGTAGGAGCCACCATACCTGGCTTAAAAAATTCATTACAGCACTAATTAAGTGGAGAGAAATAAATCAATACTCACTAAATCTAATGAGAGAGTGTCTGTGCACTATCTATAAGAATTTTTAAAAGACTAAATGAAAAAGATGAAAAGTAAATACCCCAAACAGCTAACAGAAGATGCATATCCTCTGGGTGCCGAGGTAAGAGTGGATGTATGAATGCACACACACACACAGGCACACACACACAGGCACACACACACAGCTTGCCACAAATGTGGCAGATAAACATGGAACCAACACACACATCTACAGGCATTTCACTCACCTCCAACCTCTCTACGATGACAAGAAAAAGATGTTTAATTTAAACCACGAACCCACTGAGACAAAGACAACAGGCAAGAAGAGAAGGCAGCCGTGGAGAGACGGCAAGGAAACCTGGGGACTAGAGGCCGGGGAACAAACCCGCCAGCCACAGAGAAGCCCGAGAGGTGCCAGGACCTTCCGAAGACCAAACTGGGCCAGGCAGCTGAAGGCCAAGGTGGTGAGGGGAGCTGTCCAATGTCTTTCCAAAGAGAAGCAGGACCTCCCCGATGCATCCTCAGGCCCAAAGTCCAGGCCAGCAGAAGTCTCTGGGGAAACGGAGCCAAGAGGCCCTGTCTCGGGGATGCCAAATACCCACTGAGGAGAGGGCCACCTAGCCCCTTTGCACTCACCTCCCAGAGCCCCAGGGGACAGACCTGGGCAAGAGTGAAGGCCGGGACACTGACCACCCAGAAGAGACCGACTGGCCCACACGTTCTACGGGGTCCGCAGGCAAGGGGCTGCTGCCCACACTCAGACACCTGCTCTGAAGCCCCTCGGGCCCCATCCTGGGCGCACGCATCCAGCCACTGAGGCCGGCGGGTGCTGATTCCCACCACACACAGGCAGACGGGATCGCCAGACATCCGACGACAACCTCCAACGAGAAAGGCGGCCACACACTCCAGAGAAGGGGATCAAACACAACGCCAGGAACAAATCGAAGAAAGACAAGTCCACGCTCCTCTCAGGAGATGAGAGACACGTGCGCTATCAGAGAACGGGTGGCTGCAAAAAAGAACGTGCCGAGAGCAAGAAAGAACTGAAGATTCAAAATAATCCTCATAAAACTCAAGTCTCCACAGAAGGCTGGAAGTAAAGTTGAGGTAATCTCCCAAGTAAGACTATCCCTAAAGGAGTAGAAACACGACATTGAACAGGAAAGAAAAGAAATCAGAGAATTATGGCCAGGCATGGTGGCTCTCGCCTATAACCCCAGTAGGTGGAAGTGGGTGGATTGCTTGAGGTCAAGAGTTTGAGACCAGCCTGGCCAACCTGGCAAAACCCCATCACTACAAAAGTATAAAAAATGAGCGGGGCGTGGTGGTGTGTTGCCTGTAATCCCAGCTACTCGGAGGGCTGAGGTGGGAGGATTGCTTGAGCCCGGGAGGCAGAGGTTGCAGTGAACCGAGATCACGCCACTGCACTCCAGACTGGGTGACAGAGGGAGACCCTGTCTCAAAAAAAAATAAGAATCAGAGAATTAAAGTGGTTCAACTAACACAAGCTTTAGAAAAAGCGAGCAGGAGGCGGGGGTAGAGAACAGAAAGCAATTATGTAAGAAAATGCGCCAGGTCGGAGGACACTGGAGATCACAGGCTGCATAGCCAATTCCTCTCCGGGGTCCACCAAGTCACCTCAGCGGCTTCGACATCACACACTGGGGCAGAGAAGGTCCTCCGGGCACAAGGACAGCCCAGCTGTCACCCCACGGACCCCCGACAGACGGCTGCAGGCTTCTACAGGAAGAGCGAAGGGAAATCCACAGGAGCAGCCAGCGGGAGAGCAGAGCGGGCAAGGCCTCTCAAGCTCCGAGGGAAACCGTTTCAACCAGGACTTATCCACCAAACCAACAACCAGGCCTCAAAAGGAGATTAAAGGTATTTCCAGAAAGGCAAAGTCAGAAAACACCCTCCTCGCGCCTTCTGGCAGCTACCAGATGACACGTTCCACTCAAACAAAGCAGTAAGCCATGAGGGACAGATGGGGCCTGGGGAGGCCTCTCTGCCCATGGAATTCTCCTCACTATTATAAAAAGACTGGAAGGTGCACAACAAAACGCTGACGAAGCCTGACCCCGACCCTGACCCTCTGGGGACTGTGGCCACACTTTTCTTCTTCTCTCAGGGCACATCGCTGTGCGTTAATTTAAAGAGCAGGAACAGCAGGCTTTGAATGAAGCCCAATCAGAAGAAATGTAGAAGCGGCTGGAAGGTCCATCAGCCATCCTGCCACACCACACAAGGGACCAACACAGACAACACAGGGAAGGGCAGCGAAGAGGAAGGTGGTGGTATGCGGGCAACAATTCCACGAGAGGACACAATCAGACCCTGTGAGGAATCCGAGGCCCTCACTTTGGCAAAATCACTAACAATCCTTCTAATGTATTCCTCAGAGGAGACATGTCTCTCATCACTGAACCATAAGGCTTCCAGGACCCAACTGCTGGGACACAGAAGTTGTAGCCAGCAAGTAAAAATGCACTGTGGTAACCCAGGTGCGGGGGCTTGAACCTGTGGTCCCAGCTACTTGGGAGGCCGAGGAGGCAGATCACTTGAGCCCAGGAGTTTGAAACTAGCCTGAAAAAATGTAGCAAGACCCCATCTCAAAAAGAAAAAAAAAAATGCAGCCCGTAATGGGACGGACTGAGACCCCTCCAGGAGTCAGACACGCCCCCATCTACTGTGTCTACCTGAGATCCTGATCGCCGATACTATCGCAGACGGAGCAGCCACCCTCTCAGAAGGGAGCCTTCCACACACCTGTTCTAGTTCACCCCACGTGTGAACACACAAGCACCTGCACACGCCCCCACACAGTCCTGAATGAGCAGCACGAGCGGGGAGCGAGCCACAGGCAGCTCTAAGACTCGAAAACAAGCACCATCTAGTGGACAGACGTGGACACCCAGGAGCCAGCGATCCAGAGGGGCCAGTTCCAGGAGGCGCCCACCCCAACCTCCCCGCAGGCTTAAGAATCCAGAGGTGAGTGACGCTGGACAGAACACTTACCCCCGAGGAGGACAGAAGCAGTCCGGGCTGAGTGGGCACCACGGAGATGCGGCTCACAAACCTGTGAGGGCGAGAGAGAGAAGCAGAGTCAGCTAGCCCAGCACCCGCGGGGACGGGAAGGCCTGGGGAAGCCGCCTGTTTATCTAAGGAAGAGAAGCGTCTGCCCCAAACCGCCCCCCGATCCAATAAAAACAGCCAACATGGGAAGTATCTGTTAACCCTAACCTGGTTAAGCAGGTGAAGGCCCCTGGACACGATCGGGGAGGTGAGTGAGGTCATTCCTGGGTCCCCAGCAGCACAGCAACCTCTAACCCAGGCTGCTCCTCAGCCATGCCTGCCAGAGACCCAAGCACCTCTGTGCCCCTCTGCAGCCCCCTCTGCAGCATCTCTGCTCAGCGGCACCTCCATAGGCCCCCCAGCACCCACCCTGGCCCAAGGCATCTGCACTGTGATGAAAGGAGCCTTGGGGGAGACTCAAAGACACAGCACACAGCGGGGAGGGGGGAGGGAGGAGGGAGGAGGGGGGAGAAGCAGCCAAGCCCCCAGACAGATTCCTATCAGGGTCCGACAGCCCCTCAGCAACAACTCTGAGTGACTGGCCAGAGAGCTGCCTCTGCTGAGCCCGGCCCAGTCCTCCTGTGGGGCTTGGCCTGCAACAGCCACGGACCCAAAGTCACAGGCACCCTCCCATCAGAACAGCCGCGAAGAGTGACCTGAGCAGCCCAGCTCGCCCGGAAACCCATCTGGCTCGGGCACCTACAAGGGTGACAAGGCTCCTTTCTTCCCGCTCTAACACACTGACCTCAAGCAATCCCTCATGCACGGGGTTCCCAGGGACCCTGGAACGGGGTGGCTCGTGAGCCTCACTCCATCTCCGCCAGCCATGGCCTCTGCTACCTTGAGCTAGCCATGGCATGAGCTGGGCCCAGTCCTGCAGCCACCGCCCTGCACGGCACCACAGCACCGACAGCAGGCCCACAGCCCAGGACAGATAGGGCACAGGATGCCCCATGCAGAGGGTACGAGCGGCCTCACAGTTCTCAACAGTTTGAAAGGGGTTTCACTAAAGGGGTTTCACCATGAGATTTTTTTGAAACAAAAATCTCAAAAAATAATTCTTCTAATCACTGCAGTATCTACTGAGTGCCTACTCATGCCAGGCACCATGCTGAGGGCTGCACACAGCCACAGGCCCAACCGACGCACAGAACCACTCAGACGTCGCGGGAGACGGCCAGTGAGCCAGCCTATACTGCCATGTCAGTAAAGGGTGCGGAACAGTGCCATCCAGCAGAAATGCAGCTCCAGCCACACACGGGGGCCACGGGGGCTTGTTTTCAATTTGCCAGCCACTGTGTTGAAAAGTAAATGAGCAGGCCAGGCGCAGTGGCTCACGCCTATAATCCCAACACGTTGGGAGGCCAAGGCGGGGAAATCACGAGGTCAGGAGATCAAGACCAGCCTGGCCAACATAGTGAAACCTCATCTCTACTAGAAATACAAAAAAAATTAATCAAGTGTGGTGGCAGGAGCCTGTAGCCCCAGCTACTTGGGTGGCTTAGGCAGGAGAATTGCTTGAACCTGGAAGGCGAAGGTTGCAGTGAGCCAATATCGCACCACTGCACTCCAGCCTGGGCAACACAAGGAAGAAGGAGAAAAGAAAGGAAGGGAGGGGAGGGATGTAGTGGCGGGGAGGGGAGGGGAGGGGAGTGAGGAAGGAAGAGAGCTACTGAAGTTAACTTTAATACTGTGTTTTTACTCAATATATCCAAGTGATGAGGCATTTCCCTAGAGGGGTGGGAAGCGTGTTCCCATCAGCAGAAACCTCCCTCACGTGCCTGGTGAGGCAAGGGAGCTGCAAACACCCCAGCTAGAGATGGCGAAGGGGAGGGGCCGGGGCTGCAGTCCACAGAACTCCAGAGCTGGGTCACTAGGGAACTAAATGCAAGTCAGAATAAGCTATCCCGAGGCACACACCAGTGACTGGCCTTTTTTTTTTTTTTTTTTTTTTTTGAGACAGAGTCTCACTCTGTCGCCCAAGCTAGAGTGCAGTGGCCGGATCTCAGCTCACTGCAAGCTCCGCCTCCCGGGTTTTACGCCATTCTCCTGCCTCAGCCTCCCAAGTAGCTGGGACTACAGGCGCCCGCCACCTCGCCCTGCTAGGTTTTGTATTTTTTAGTAGAGACGGGGTTTCACCGTATTAGCCAGGATGGTCTCGATCTCCTGACCTCGTGATCCGCCCGTCTCGGCCTCCCAAAGTGCTGGGATTACAGGCTTGAGCCACCGCGCCCGGCATTGACTGGCCTTCTTAAACAGGAAATGTTTGCATCCGTTCAAAACCAGGAAAACACAGGTAACCTCAGCATTGAATTCCCTCCCTCCAATTTCTTCCACTGCCTCAAATAATGTATTTTAAAACATCTCAGCCAATTACACGAAGCACTTTTCCTCTGTGTAAATTCTAACGAGCCTTTTGTGAGAGAGAAGCGGGCACTCAAAAACACCTCCACGTGGGTCCTGGCAGAGCTTGCTGCCACGAGAAAGGCCGCCGCCGGGCTGCAGAGGCTGCTTAACTCTTGGATAGCTGAAATCATGAAAGTTCGTCCTCACCCCCAACACAACCACCGCCCACCAGCCAACAACTGCCAGGCATGGTGCAGGGGTCTCCACACTGAGACAAGGGTTTCCCAGAAACAAGCCCTCCCGTTCGGTCAGGACCCATGGGAAGTCACCAGCACAGACTACGGGGTAACAGCGTAGAGTGAACCCCACCCTTTCAGGGCTTTGCAGGCAGCACCCATGGCACCTGCAGTGACCAAGCACCAGGGCTGCTGTCACCTGCGTGGGACCTCGCCAGCTACAGTGGCACCTGCTGAGCTGCAAGCTGATGCTGTTTTCAAAAAGAGCTTCTTTCTGCTGGAGGGTAGGAAGGGGTACTCACTCTGTGTGTCCCAAGCAGAAAGACTCGATGCTGTGGGGCGCCGCGGCCCAGCTGACTCGGATCTTCTCGTCTCGGTCGGCAGTGAGGATGAAGCAGTCATCAGGACTCACAGCCTGCATCACCAGGGGCCAGAAAAAAGACAGATGCTCACCTGAGTCTTCCCGTATCCAGTTCCTCATGGAAGCAGGCAGGGGGCTGCAGCCGGGCTGCCAAGAGGATGCGGCCTTCAAGGACAGACCAGCTCGGCTCCTCCCCTCCTCCTGTCCCTGCGTCTAATCGCTGGCCCTCCTTCTCCCTCCCCAGAGGGTCCCCGGCCACCTCCAGCCCTCACTCCTCAGCGCTAGAGCAGGCTTCTGGGGTAGGGCAGGGCCACCCCTGCCTGCCCATCTCCCGCATCTCGGCAAATCCAGGCCCCACTCCCATTTCCACCCACCCCAGGCCTGCTGCACCCTCATGCCCAACACTGACTGGGTTGCCTTCCTGTCACACATGTCCCCACACCCAGCGTCACCAAGTCCCAGTGAGGTCTCCTTGATACTCCGCACTCGCCACTGTTCCTGACTGTCCCTGCATGCGTCCAATCCCAGCTCTACCATCCGGGCTGTGGGCCTGGGCCCTCTGGAGCTCCACATGTTTGTCTGTGACACATGGGGCGGGCAGAATGGGGTGACAGGGGCTGCTGCGAGCAGTGCTGAGGTGATGCTCCTACAGCACCTGGCACAGCTCTGGGCCAAGGAGGCAGAGCCAGAGGCTCGTGGCTGCACCTGCTCCTCCCACACCTTCACTTCCGATCTGGGGCCACCCCACTGGCCACCTCCTGCCTCACCTGCCTTCTTCATTCTCCCTGCTGCCTGCTTCACCTTCCTAAATCCTATTCCCACCTCTCCCCTGCTCCCAAATCTGCAGAAGGCTATCCCTGCTATGGGGGGAGCCCTACTCTCCCCACCAGATGCTGGGGCGCAGACCGGGCAGACACTGACTCAGCCTGTACCCCACATACCATGCCCCCCAAGTACTGCATCTAACAGCATGGACAGGTGCCCCACCTGCCTGAGCCTTGACAGGGCAGACATTGACTCAGCACATGCCCCACGTACCACATCCCCCATGTACCGCGTCCTGCACCTACCATGTCCCCCACCTACCGCGTCCCCCACCTACCACGTCTAACAGCATGGACAGGTGCCCCAGCTCTAGATGGCCACACCCGTGTGGCTCCAGCACCGAAAAGGAGTAGACATCTCCAGACTTGTCGGCCACCAAGACCTTCTCCTCAGAGGCTATGAAGGTCAGGGCTGTACACCTCCTCGCCACGGTCCTAGAAGGCCAGAGAGACACCCCCATTAGCTTCCAGAAGCAGCGCAAGGTCCTTGACAGCCCAGCAGGCCCTGTGGGCAGTGGTAGGCACCGGTACCTGACCATATGCTCTGTTTTCCAGCTGCTGAAGATGGTGCCAAAAAAATTAAGCAATGCTAACAACTGGAACAAAGCCAGTGCCTTTGACAAATTTACTTTCACAACATTTTTCTTTAAGAAAATTGCTCCTGGCCGGGCGCGGTGGCTCAAGCCTGTAATCCCAGCACTTTGGGAGGCCGAGACGGGCGGATCACGAGGTCAGGAGATCAAGACCATCCTGGCGAACACGGTGAAACCCCGTCTCTACTAAAAAATACAAAAAACTAGCCGGGCGAGGTGGCGGGCGTCTGTAGTCCCAGCTACTCGGGAGGCTGAGGCCGGAGAATGGCGTGAACCCGGGAGGCGGAGCTTGCAGTGAGCTGAGATCCGGCCACTGCACTCCAGCCCCGGCGACAGAGCAAGACTCCGTCTCAAAAAAAAAAAAAAAAAAAAAAAAAGAAAATTGCTCCTAGCCGGGCACGGTGGCTCACACCTGTAATCCCAGCACTTTGGGAGGCCAAGGCGGGAGGATCACGAGGTCAGGAGATTGAGACCATCCTGGCTAACACGGTGAAACCCCATCTCTACTAAAAATACAAAAAATTAGCCGGGCACGGTGGTGGGCGCCTGTAGTCCCAGCTACTCGGTAGGCTGAGGCAGGAGAATGGTGTGAACCTGGAAGGCAGAGCTTGCAGTGATCCGAGATTGCACCACTGCACTCCAGCCTGGGTGATGGAGCGAGACTCTGTCTCAAAAAAAAAAGAAAAGAAAAGAAAATTGCTCCTGATGGTGGGATCTAGGTGGTGGATAAAAGGGTGACAAAATCCTCAACTTTCCTGTGTGTTTGAAAATTGTCATCAAGAAATGGGGAAATGGTTCCTTGACCCCACAGTCTTCATCGTACATTGAGGGAGACAACAGCCCTCTCCATAAATGCTGAGTGTGCTGGGGGCCACTGTCAAGGACAAAGGCAGGCACCAGCCTCCAGGGCCCCTCAAGCCTTGCTGCTCCCCTGACCTGCACTGACCCCTGCTGTCACTCTGCTGTGCCGGACCAGGAGCCTCAGACAGAGAGCCACGCCCCGTGCCCTACAGAGGGATGGAAGGGCCCGGCCACCCTCAGGGCAGGACTCAGCCCAGGGCAGCAGTGAGGCAGCACCCTACCCTCCTCGGGAGGAAGCGCCGCTACCCAGCGCGAGAGGCCTGCGCTCCCCACAGTCCACATCCAGATTAGCATATCCACGAATCCAACCCTGACCCAGAGCCACGGATGCGCCAGAGTTCCGGATGCAGCACGTCTGCACACTCGCTCCGTAAGAACCAAAGTCACAGTTTGCTCCCTCCCCTTCACCAGGGCTCAGGGCTACCCTGCTTCCTGGGGCTCGCATTTCCACACCATTTCTACTGGAATCATCCCGTATTTGTGTCCTTTCCACAAGACAGGGACCCATATGTTCTATTTTATATAGATATGAGTTGTAACACTGCTTCCCACACACGTAGTTAGCCACAGGGCCTCACCGTAGAACAGCGGCCAGCCCTGCTTCACCACCCCCAGGGCTGTGGCGGTGCACACTGCCCAATACACAGCCAACACCAGGCAGACAAGTACAGTGTGCCCAGCCCCTTGCGGCTGGAAATGCAGATGGAAGTTTCAGGAATTCTGTCCTCAGTAAAGTCCCTGTTTCTCTCAGGAGCAGAGGGACAAAAGGACAAAAAGGGCAGGCAAGACCGTTGGGTCACACCCCAGCCTGGAAGCAGCACCCCTCCTCCTCCCCACAGCTGTGCAGCGCAGCTGCAGAAAGGAGGCAGAAGGGAAGCATAACAGGGTAAACACAGAGAAAACAAGGACAAAGAAAGATAATTACGCTCTGGGGCAAGATTAATCAGAATTCTCAGGGTGCACTGTAATTTAAACAAACAGCCCTGCACTGCGCCAGCAACACAGCCCCCAATGTCCGATGGGCTCATTAAGCAGCTGCCACAAACACGACCGTGGTGGCACAGAGGAGCAGCCCAAGAGGACGCCACGGGGAGGGGGGATGGACTTGGACTCACGGGGCGCTCATCCCCACAGCCAGGCTGGAAGGCGTGTGGCACAGATGGCCCCCAACACCGCACCTCCTGCCCAGCTCAGCAGAGGGCACTGCTCCTCATCCCTTTGTCCTGCCCCAGCCAGAGGCTCCCAGCCTCTCCAGCTGGGCTCATCCTGGCACCGATTCTAGGACGCAGCTGAGCCGTACTCGCGGGCTTGGGTGCTAGGATCCGAGGGAGGTCACAGAATGGGGCAGGTCATTGGACCAATGGCAAGCTGGCCTGTCACCCTAGCTGAGGCACAACCCCACCCTCAGACCACCAGCCTGTGCAGGGTCTCGGGTCTCAGCACTCCCTCCACAGTCACTGGGTTCAGGGCCCAGAGACCAGCAGAACCCAGCAAGTATCCGCCCATCTCCACAGGCCCCCCATGGGGGCCAGGCCCTCTGTCCTCTGCCGGAAGTCGAGTGGCTGAGCCCTGAACCCCTAGGCTGAGTTGGCACTGCCCCGAGCCCCCCTCCAGAGAGCCACCTGGGCAGCCCCAACAGGGCACTGAGGACGCCAGGCACCATCCACACCCACACTCCAGCAGCCAGGCACTCTCTCTCCATCCCATGGGCAAAGCAAATCCGATGGTTTCCCGGCTCGGCCTTTCCCACGTGCTGCCGCGGCCCTCACAGGCATTTTCGGAATCACTGACTCCACTGGAAGGATTTCTCCCTCATAAACACACATGTCAAAATCAATGTATCACTCGTCACCCTGTGTCCTCATCTCTGGTTTGGAAAACCTGGCCTCAGTCTCTCCGGCCAAGAGTCTCCTGACTGCCCCGGCAGCAGGCCCTCTGGCCCTTGCGGTTCTAAACTGCTACCTGGGAAAGAATTGTTGCTGCTCACAACTCCCATCCCGGCTGTGCCTCAAAACCCTTCAACAGGAAGCTCACCAGCAGCAGCACAGTAACAAAGCCACCACTGGACAGAGAGCCTGGGGTCTCGCCCAGCGCAGGGGCATCCCGCAGCAGTGCAGGGCCTCAGTGAAATGCAGACAGGCCACGAGTACATGGACCCTCTAAAACTGAATGGAGGTGGATGTGCTAAGCGTAGGCGGTTTTCTGGGGAGAGGGTGCATCCGATCTAAGAGTCTGCGTAAAAAGCCTCCAGGTGTGGGGAGCAGCCCCCATATTTGCGGACCAGCCACAGGGTGCTGCCTGCCAGCTCAGCATGGTTCCACTCAGCCCCATCCTCTCCTTGAAAGCAGCTCCTGATAAAACTCATCCTATGCCCTTCTCTCTGCCCCACTCTCATCCCCCAAATGTACTCCTCCTGTCACAATAATCCCCTCCAATTTCTCACTGAGAGAAAGGGTAAAGATTTCACTCCACCTGATGCTGAAAAGTTTACAAACCCACAATTCTAAAGGAATTTTAAAAACATTATTGAGGAATTTGCCAAGGGATGTTGAAAGTGGCAGTAACTTCACACCTGTACGCACTGTCCTGCAGTTCAACTAGAGAAAGGGGAGGCAGCAATGTGTGGCCTACACCAAGTTCAGGAGAAATCCCAAGCACACCATCGAGGCCGGATTTTGTAATTTGCTGCCTGGACTGCATCAAATCACATGGTCCGTCTTCTATACCACCTAAGGCAAACGTTTCCTACACGAAGTTATACCGCTGACATCACTTTCAAAACCAAGAGTAGGCCAGGAGCAGTGGCTCACGCCTGTAATCCTAGAGCTTTGGGAAGCCAAGGTGGGCAGATCACCTGAGGTCAGGAGTTCAAGACCAGCCTGGTCAACATGGCAAAACCCCATCTCTACTAAAAACACAAAAACTACTCAGGCATGCTGGTTTATTCCTATAATCCCAGCTACTCAGGAGGCTGAGGCAGGAGAATCACTTGAACCTAGGAGGCGGAGGTTGCAGTGAGCTGAGACCACGCCACTGCACTCCAGCCTGGGTGACAGAGACACACTCCACTCCACACACACACACAAAAAAACAGTGAACTCGCAGGTAAAGGGGCACTGCCAGGAGCCAGCCTCTGCTCCTTGCTCACATGCCGCAGGCTGCCCATCCCTCATCCCAAATGCGTGGGACCAAAAGTGCTTTGCACTTCAGATTTGTTCAGGTTTTGGAATATTTGCAAATACTGGCTCAGTATCCCTAACCTAAAAATCAAAAATCCTAAACATTCCAGTGAGCATTTCCTTTGAGCATCTTGCCTGTGCTCAAAAAAGTTCAGATTTTGGAGGATTCTGAATTTCAGATTGGGGTACTGAGTGCACTGCCCACTCCTGGACTTGTGCTTTTTGTTTTTTTTTTTTGTAGAGATGAGATCTCACTATGTTGAGGCCAGACTGGCCTCAAACTGCTGGCCTCAAGCAATCCTCTCGCCTTGGCCTCTCAAAATGCTGGGATTATAGGCGTGAGCTACCATGCCAGCCTCCCAGAGTTTTACCAGGTGTTTACATAAAGAGAATCACACCAGCACACGACCTTCAAAAGGTGAGTCAACACAGCAAGACATCTCCCTCTCGGCAAAGCACCTGCAACCAAGGATGAAGAGGCCCCGGCACCCACCCAGGCGGCAGCGGTGTCTGCACCCACCATCAGTCCCGACTCACGGAGCTCTCAACCTCAAACGACCTCCTCCGAGAAGCCGACTGCCACAGGCAACCACACTGAGTGGAGAGAATTCTAGATTCCTCCCTGCTCTGGGCCATGCACAATGCCAGGAGCAGAGGCCTTGTCCCTCTGCAGGAGTCAGAACCCCTGGAGGAGCCCTGGGGCTCCGCGCTTCCATCAAGGTGAAGAAGCTCCACTGTTAGGAACCAGGACACAGCGGGCAGGTGGGCTGGACATACCCTTTCTCCCAAGTTCAAAGTGAGACACTACCTCTGGACAGCGAGCTCACATTGAAGTAAAGTGACATTCCACCCATGTCTCCATCTTTCTGGTGACCTCAGAACTTCACAGCCACAGCACTGTCTGGACTTGAAAGAGTTAGCGTGTTCAAGACACGAGCAAGCTCCCTGCCCCTCACCCCTATCCCCCGCCAGGCCTGCGGCACACACGGCCAGACCCTGCCTCCCCTACCCTCTGCGGGCAGTGGCTACTTCTCAAATGGTGTCTGGTACCAGACATCAAAAGCCTTGGCACAGGGTACACCCTCTGCACAGCGAAGAATTAACCTTGCCTTTGGCCTCATCTCTAAGAGTAGGGGCCTTGGCCCCACAGGCAGCCTCAGTATGTGATTTAGGGCAGGGGCCTGTGGCCACGAGGTGTCCACTCCACCTCTGGAGGGGCTGGGAACTAAAGGTCAGCCACCGCGACAGCATGTGATCAACCCCAAGAAAACTGCTGGACACCAAGGCTTGGGAGGCTTCGCTGTGTGTGTCACATATCAGTGCCAGTAAACCCACGCTGTCCACACCTCTGCAGTCCCACTTGCTCTGACTCAAACTTCCCAGAGTTTAAAGGCAGGAAGTAGTACAAGGAAACAGTAGCATTTGAACAGTGGAACAGTGCAAACAATCTAATGCCCAGCTACAGGGAATGACAGTGTTGTCAACACTGCCCTGGGTGGGGAAACAGGCTACAGGCTAGCACATGCCACTGCAACAATGTAACACATGCAAATACTGTAATCCATCTGCAGAGACGGGGAAGGCCTGGCCCCAGTGCTCATCACATACTCTGACTCTGGGTGGCAAGATTCAGGATGGTTTTTGTTACTGCTCTCATTTTGTACTTCTCAGTGGTTTCCAATTTTCTGTACGGACCAAAACCAAAGGATAAAAAAGGCAAAAGGTAGCACGGGAGGACACCGAACTGTACTCCAGGGGAAGCAGACAAGTGAGAATTTGCTCCCAGCTTCTACGACCCCACTCACCATAGTTGAACGGGAACCCACACATTCCACTGTCGTCTAAGTAACTGGATCAAGTCTGAAATCCACGTACACATCAGCACATGGATCTCAGCTCCGCACCTGTTCTTGACCCCAGGGCTTTGAAGTTAAGGCAAAGGTACTGGAAAATACTAATCCAGTCTCAGTGGTTACCGGTGCAGCTCACCTTACACAACTGTGCCACAGAAAGGCCATGTGAGAGCGACACTTTGGTAGATGGGCTTATTTTGTAAAAATAAAGTGTCCTAATACAAAGAGCTCCTACAAACCAATAAACAATACCCCAGTGGAAAAACATAGGATATGAAAAAAAAAAAGCTTACAAAACACAAATGACTCTTAAGTATATAAAAAGGTGCTCTTCTAGCTGGGCACCAGTGGCTCATACCTGCAATCCTGGCACCTTGAAAGGCCGAGGCGGGTGGATCACCTGAGGTCAGGAGTTCAAGACCAACCTGGCCAACATTATGAAACCCTGTCTCTACTAAAAAAATTTTAAAAATAGCCAGTCATGGTGGTGCATGCCTGTAATCCCAGCTACTAAGAAGGCTGAGGCAGGAGAATCACTTGAACCTGGGAGGTGGAGGTTGCAGTGAGCCGAGATCGCGCCATTGCCCTCCAGCCTGGGCAACAAGAGCAAAACTCCATCTCAAAAACAAAAACAAAACAAAACAAAAAATGCTGACCACCAGTAGATGGACAGTCAAGAAAATTGCTGTAGCTGGACTCAGCGGCTCACGCCTGTAATCCCAGCATTTTGGGAGGCCAAGATGAGTGGATCACCTGAGGTCAGGAGTTCAAGACCAGCCTGGCCAAAAGGCAAAACCCCATCTCTACTAAAAAGACAAAAATTAACTGGGCATTGTGGTAAGCGCCTATAATCTCAGCTGCTCGGGAGGCTGAGGCAGAACAATCGCTTGAACCCAGGAGGAGGAGGTTGCAGTGAGCCAGGATTGGGCCACTGCATTCCAGCCTGGGTGACAGAGCAAGACTCTGTTTCAAAACAAATAAACAAATAAAGAAATTGCAGAGCATATGGCCTAGCCCAGATGAAATAAATCACAAAGTCTGCGCTTTCACAAGACACCCAGGTGGCCCTTGTGCACATGCCTGTCAGAGCTCAGCCAGGGCCTTCACTTTAGGAAAACAATTACCAGGCCAGGTGCGGTGGCTCACTCCTATAATCCTAGCACTTTGCAGGGCTGAGACGGGTGGGTCACCTTGAGGTCAGGAATTCGAAACAAGCCTGACCAACGTGATGAAACCCCTTCTCTACTAAAAATACAAAAAATTAGCCAGGCATGGTGGCACATGCTTGTAATCCCAGCTACTTGGGAGGCTGAGGCAGGAGAATTGCTTGAACCTGGGAGGCAGAGGTTGCAGTGAGCTGAGATCGCACCATTGCACTCCAGCCTAGGCAACAAGAGTGAAACTCCGCCCCCGAAAAAGAAAATTAAAAAAATGACCACCAGATTCTTTTAGATCATTTCATTTTTACCTTTTGGGAGTCAAAGCCCCTTTGAGAATCTCATGTGAATTATGAAAACTCTCCACAGCAGCCAGTGTCCAAAAGGCAAGACGAACTGTTCTATGCTTAACTGAATCCCCCAACCCGCAACTCCTGTGTGGAAGCCCTGACCTACCTAGGACCTCAGAATGTGACTGTATTTGGATGGGACCTTTACGGAGGTGAAACAGAGGCCAATGGGGCAGTCCTGACCCCATCTGACCAGTCTCCTTTCAGGAATAGGAAATGAGGACACAGACACAAAAGGACGACTCTGTGAAGACACAGGGAGAAGACACCACCGGCAAGCCACGGAGAGAGGCGTCAGAGGAACCAGCCCCGCCCTGCCAGCCCCTTGATCTTGGTCTTCCAGCCTCTACAACTGGGAGAAAATTGTTACTTAAGACCCCTAGTCTGTGGTATCTTGTTAGGCAGCCCAAGCAGACTGGGACAACTACCATCTTCTTTCAACACTGAGAGGGTGAAAACCTATCCATCCCTCCTTCCCACAGGTTGTCCAAGAAACCCAAAGCCAAGGCCAACCTACTAGAAAGCCCCTGCCACCTGCAGAGATCCCTGTGGAGGGCTCAGGGCAGGACACCTCAAGGACACCTTGAGGCATTCACCCTGAATCCTGAAAATACTTCCCATCTTCTCTATTCTAGGTCCTAAATGACTTACTCGTGCTGCGGCTGTCTTAGCAGGAGGCTGCCGCTCACAGATCTTTCAAGATAAAGATGATGCAACCCACAGCAGTCAGGTGGAAGCAGCCATTTATTACCAGTTATGACTCGGACATGTGGGGACATGCAGTTAAAACTCATTTTCCTACTGGGAAACCATCACTGCCTATGGGAAAGGAGCCGGAAGGCAGGAGAGAAGGGAGGCTGTCGCATACTCCTTGGTTTAATTTTGCTGTGTTTTAAGTTTTTAAACCATGCGCATCTATTACCTACCTAATACACAAAAACACAAAAACATATTGTGAATCACATATACATAAAAACATGTAGATGAAAACCCATATACACAAAAACACATAAAGTAAAAATGATGCAGCGTTCAGGGCTTCCTTTTTAACCTGACTGGAAGAGAGGATAGAACAGGCATTCATTGCTTTTGATGCCACCTAGAATTTGGCTTATCTTTTTTGAAATGGAGATTTGCTCTTGTTACCCAGGCTGGAGTGCAATGGCATGATCTCGGCTCACTGCAACCTCCGCCTCCCGGGTTCAGGAGATTCTCCTGCCTCAGCCTCCCAAGTAGCTGGAACTACAGGCATGTACCACCATGCCTGGCTAATTTTGCATTTTTAGTAGAAACGGGGTTTTGCCATGTGGGCCAGGCTAGTCTCAAACTCCTGACCTCAGGTGATCCGATCCACCTGCCTCGGCCTCCCAAAGTGCTGGATTACAGGTGGGAGCCACTGCGCCCAGCTGAATTTGGACTTTTACTTTTCTCTTTGAAAATGAGATGAAGCTGGGAGCGGTGGGTCAAGCCTGTAATCCCAGCACTTTGGGAGGCTGAGGCGGGTGGATCACCTGAGACCAGGAGTTCGAGACCAGCCTGGCCAATGTGGTCAAACTCCGTCTCTAGTAAAAAATACAAAAATTAGTTGGGCGTGGTGGCATGCACCTACAGTCCCAGATACTTGAGAGGCTGAGGTGGGAGAATTGCTTGAACCCAGGAGGCGGAAGCTGCAGTGAGCTGAGATCGTACCGCCGCACTCCGGCCTGGGTGACAGAATGAGACCCTTCTCAAAAAAAGAAGGAAGACGAAATAAAAATCTTAAAGACAGGCCGGGCATAGTGGCTCACACCTGTAATCTCAGCAGATGGGGAGGCCGAAGCCGGCGGATCACCCTGAGGTCAGGAGTTCAAGACTGGTCTGGCTAACATGGTGAAACCTCGTCACTAGTAAAAATACAAAAAATTAGCCAGGCATAGTGGCGAGGGCCTGTAATCCCAGCTACTCGGGAAGCTGAGGCAGGAGAATCGCTTGAACCTGAGAGGTCAAGGTTGCAGTGAGCGAAGATTGCTGCACCACTGCACTCCAGCCTGGGCAACAAGAGTGAAACTCCGTCTCAAAAAAATAAAAAAAGAGGAATAGGGAAGGCAGAAGAACCTTTCTGGACTTTGCTTGGTAAGAGGGCAAGGCATAGCGATATCTCCGCTCCTGCCAGAGTTACTGGCCTCCCCATCCACAAGGATGCACTCCCCATCCACTCTTCAGACACTCAAACATATGTGCACTAAACCCCCCCTCAACAGACCCCAAATCCCTACCACTCTCCAGTGCAGGCCCACAGCCTTCTTCCCGCTAATCACAAGGACAGAGGACCGTCTTGGAAGGCAGGGGCACCGGCACCAACCCTGCAGCCGGAGGGACCAGCCACAGGGCCTGGCTCTATCTTCCAAGCCCACTCACCGGAGGTCTGCTACCTAACTCTTCACCACCCAACGGGGAACAGAACAGCACCCCTGCACCCTCCCAGAGCTGCTGTGAGGATCAGATCAGCCAACACACATACGGCACTGAGCAGTGCCTGGCACCGAACTGCGGCTCCACGTCAATCACTTATCACCATGTTATGGTCACTATTGCTACAGGCATGCAAGGACAAGGTGTGCATTCGACAGCTTAATAATCCAGCGTTAGCATCTCATACCTGACACTCAGACATTGCCATGGTTTTGTACGGAAAAGAATCAGACGCTTACTGTCATCGGTTAAAGCAAAATAGCTGCCAGACTTGGAGAAGGTGGACGCCAGAATCACACCGCTCCCCTGGTCCAAGGGCGCGTCCTCCCTGAGGAAGAGAGGAAGACAGTGAAGCTTCAGCTAAGGAAACAAGAATGCATTCTTCCATGCCCAGCATGGTAATTTCTAACACGGGAGGAGGGAGAAACTGTTAAGGGGTTCATGTAGCCAAATTACAGACATATTAAAGGGACATGCGGAACTTCAAAACAGCTCTAATTTTATCAGCATGAAGCCTAACTAAACAGAAAATCTCCCAGCATACATGCCAGAACCCAGAGAGCTAAGCTGGAAGAACTCTCAGACACATGGCCCTCTTCCTCACGGGCAAGGACTAACCCGAGGCTAGGGGCAGGGATAAACTCACATTAAAAATACTAGTAACAGGCCAGGTGTGGTAGCTCACACCTATAATCCCAGCACTATGGGAGGACAAGGTGAGAGGATCGCTTGAGCTCAGGAGCTCAAGCCCAGCCTGGGCAACATGGCGAAACCACATCTCTACAAAAAACTACAAAAATTAGGCAGCCTGGGCGCAGTGCCTCACGCCTGTAATCCCAGCACTTTGGGAGACCGAGGAGGGTGGATCATGAAGTCAGGAGATGGAGACCATCCTTGCTAACACCGTGAAACCCCATCTCTACTAAAAATACAAAAAAAAATAGCCGGGTGTGGTGGCAGGTGCTTGTAGTCCCAGCTACTCCAGAGGCTGAAGCAGAAGAATGGCGTGAGCCCAGGAGGCAGAGCTTGCAGTGAGCTGAGATCGCACCACTGCACTCCAGCCTGGGCGACAGAGCGAGACTCTGTCTTTTTTTTTTTTTTTGAGACAGAGTCTCGCTCTGTCGCCCGGACTGGAGTGTAGTGGCCGGATCTCAGCTCACTGCAAGCTCCGCCTCCCGGGTTTATGCCATTCTCCTGCCTCAGCCTCCCGAGTAGCTGGGACTACAGGCGCCCGCCACCTCGCCCGGCTAGTTTTTTGTATTTTTTAGTAGAGACGGGGTTTCACGGTGTTAGCCAGGATGGTCTCGATCTCCTGACCTCGTGATCCGCCCGTCTCGACCTCCCAAAGTGCTGGGATTACAGGCTTGAGCCACCGCGCCCGGCCGCAAGACTCTGTCTTAAAAAAAAAAAAAAAGACGTGATTACTGACAGAAACTAAAAGTATTTAGGAAAGTCCTAACACTGTGTTTTTTTGTTTTTTGTTTTTTGTTTTGAGACGGAGTCTCGCTGTGTCACCCAGGTTGGAGTGCAGTGGAGTGATCTCAGCTGACTGCAACCTCTGTCTCCCAGGTTCAAGTGATTCTCCCGCCTCAGTCTCCTCCTCAGTAGCTGGAACTACAGGTGCCTGCCACCATGCCTGGCTAATCTTTTTATTTTTAGTTGAGATGAAGTTTCACCACATTGGCCAGGCTGGCTTCGAACTTCTGACCTCAGTGATCCTCCCACAGTGCTGAGATTATAGGCATGAGTCACCGCACCTGGCACTAACACTGTACTCTTTTTGTTGTTGTTGTTGTTGTTGGAGACGGGGTCTTGCTCTATCCCCCAAGCTGGAGTGCAATGGTGCGATCTTGGCTCACTGCAACCTCCACCTCCCAGGTTCAAGAGATTCTCGTGCCTCAGCCTCCCAAGTAGATGGGATTATAGGTGCCTGCCACCACGTCCAGCTAATTTATTTATTTATTTTTTTTTTTTTTTTTTTTTTTTTTTTTTTTTTGAGGCGGAGTCTCACTTTGTCGCCCGGACTGGAGTGCAGTGGCCGGATCTCAGCTCACTGCAAGCTCCGCCTCCGGGTTTACGCCATTCTCCTGCCTCAGCCTCCCAAGTAGCTGGGACTACAGGCGCCTGCCACCTCGCCCGGCTAGTTTTTGTATTTTTAGTAGAGACGGGGTTTCACCGTGTTAGCCAGGATGGTCTCGATCTCCTGACCTCGTGATCCGCCCGTCTCGGCCTCCCAAAGTGCTGGGATTACAGGCTTGAGCCACCGCGCCCGGCCCCAGCTAATTTATTTTTAGTAGAGACAGGGTTTTGCCATGTTGGCCAGGATGGTCTGGAACTTCTGACCTCAGGTGATTCATCCGTCTTGGCCTCCCAAAGTGCTGGGATTACAGGCATAAACCACCATGCCCAGCCAACAATGTACTCTTAATGCCTAACTTGAAAGTTACTTTTACATGTCTCTGCTGAGGTGGTACTTACCTGCACCACTGTGTGACAGAAGCTAAGAATTCAGCAAGTAGGACAACAACTGCTTCTCAGACCCTCTGGTCCCATTATCAAACCATTAAATCAGGCCCTGAAAAGCTTCCCCACATCTCACCCTTTATTTTCTTGTGACTTCTTTTCCGCAGCACTGCAGTCATAGATGAAGAGGCTGTCATCGTCACTAAAGAGAAATAACAGAATGATTTTAAAAGGAGTTACCATTAGACAGAAATAACAACTTTTAAAATTTTTTTTTCTTTTTTTTTTGAGATGGAGTTTCACTCCCATTGCCTAGGCTGGAGTGCAATGGTGCGATCTCGGCTCATCACAACCTCTGCCTCCTGGGTTCAAGTGATTCTCCTGTCTCAGCTTCCCGAGTAGCTGGGATTACAGGCATGTGCCACCATGCCCGGCCAATTTCGTATTTTTAGTAGAGACGGGGTTTCGCCATGTTGGCCAGGCTGGTCTCAAACTCCTGACCTCAGGTGATCCGCCCATCTCAGCCTCCCAAAGTGCTGGGATTATAGGTAGAACTACTGCGCCCAGCCTAACAGTGATTTTTATTTTTATTTTTTGAGACGGAGTTTCGCTCTTGTTGTCCAGGCTGGAGTGCAATGGTGCAATCCTGGCTCACTGCAACCTTGGCCTCCCAGGTTCAAGCCATCCTCCTGTCTCAGACTACCAAGTAGCTGGGATTACAGGCATGCACCACCACACCCGGCTAATTTTGTATTTTTAGTAGAGACGGGTTTCTCCATGTTGGTCAGGCTGGTCTCGAACTCCTGACCTCAGGTGATCCACCTGCCTCGGCCTCCCAAAGTGCTGGGATTACAGGCGTGAGCCACCATGCTCGGCCTGCCTAACAATGATGTGTAAAGGAGCACTTTATTAAAATAAAACAAAACAATGTTGATTTTGTTTTCTCTGTGGAACAAAAAATATTTGCATACTCATTAAAAGTCTCATCTTTGACAAGAAAACTATCTAGATACAATATTTCGGGGAACAGTTAACAAACTTTATTTGCTTAATCTCTTATTGGAATATGTCATACACTACCTGCATAGTTCTGTGGGAAAAAAAAAAAAAGTTCAGTAAAACAAATGAGAGATAAATACTCAACAGGAATTACTATGCTATTCTCTCAGGCAGCAGAAAATCTATGCGGCATGGTTGTAAGTAATCACGTTCTGATACTGTTGAGTTTTCAGTGGGATTCTGTATACAAATTTCAAAGCGCCGTTACCTATTTAGAAACATATCTCACCTACCTGAAAATGTTCCCATGACCCCAAGCACGTACCAACGTAAGAATCACCCATCTTCCACACTGAACCTAAACTCTAACCTCTCTTCAGTTTATGCCATCCCACCCCCCGGCACGTATCCTATACATATTTATAGCCTTTAAAGTGAGTGCACCAAAAAACTTTCCATATGGAACCGTGGACTTATCGTCCAAGTCAAGAAACTCCACCAACCACTAGAATTTCCTCAAAATGCATAGACTGAAGGTAAGCAGATCATGTCTAAAACATCCACAGCTCACTCTTGCAGGTATTAGACCGGGAGTCTAAAACAAAATCATCTGGGATACGCGACAAGTTTCTCAGTACAATTTTTGTGAGATCTAATTTAACATCGAATTGGCTTCTGAAACCAAACGAAGAATATACAGTACACGTGACAGACACGTCGTCCGTTTCAAGTATGAAATCACAGATAATCTGGGAAAGAAAACGAGGGGCTGAAACTGACAGCACTACTAATTGCTCCCAGAGTCCTGAGTTAAGACTATTCCATCAACAAACATTAACTAATTTAAAAATCTCCGGCGTCGTCCTAGCACTGGCGATACACTAACGAAGAATAAAATTACGGAAAGCAAAAGCCGAGCCGTGTGAAGGGCCACTAGGAGGTGCGCGCTGCGAGCTCTACGTGCACCCTTGGGTCGAATAAGTGTCGGAGATGACCTGGAGCGCTAAGGAGCAATTAAGGCCGGGTGAGTGGATGAAGGCCGGAAAGAGGGAACAGGCAACCCCTGCAAGGAGAGGGAGCGCGCTCGGAGGTCAGTGAGCTCGCCATAAGCCCCTCCCTTCGCAACAGGGAGACCCGAGACCCGCTTCTTCCCAGTTCTCCAGAGCGTTTTCGGCCGGGCCTTGCTGACTGGTCAGCAACGCCCCACGTGCTCTACCCACCCGCGGCGCCGCGGAGACCGGAAGTGACCCGGCGCTAACCGGGCAAAACACCGCAAACCAGCCACCTAGAGCAAGTAGCGCGCCGGCGGCCGGGGAGGAAGGCCGAAAACGCACCCTCCAGGCGGAGACTGCGGCAGAGGGCTCGCAGGCTGGAGCGGGGTTCCCCGGGGTCACTCCAGAGCAGGTGCGACCAAGCGGTGCGGGAGAAGCGGGGTCGCCAGGACCCGACGCGCGCCCGCAGCCTGGGTTCCCTGTTCCAAGACCAAGGCCCCCTCACCTGCTTGCTGTGGAGGTGGCCAGGAATCGGCTGCCGCCCCGCACCACCAGCGTCTGCCCGCACAACGCCAGTCCCACAGAGCCCGCCATGTACCCGCCCGCCTCGCCGCCATACACATGTGCCCGCCCAGAGCCTCTTCCTGTCAGCACCGGTCGGTGACGCCAGGCGCAGACGCCGACAGATGACGTATCCCTCACCTACTACCTACTGCGCATGTTCCGGCGAGCCTGCCTTGACCATGCGGGGCAGGCGCTGTGGTCGTCCTCCCGGTTGGGATTCGTGGCCTTCGGTGTTTCGGGCTTGGCGGTTCACTCACCAAGGTGATCTGATGGCGTGCACTTCGCACTATTCCAAGTGCTTGCCTAATGTTCGTCCTTTCCTCTAGACGGGGTAAGGCTGGTTCTGGATCTTTTTCCGCTGTAACTGGAGAGACCTAATAGCTACTTGATGCGTGGCTCACATGAAGTCAGCAGTTCGAGACTAGCCTGACCAATATGGTGAAACTCTGTTTCTACTAAAAATACAAAAATTTGCTGGGCGTGGTGGCGTGCGACTGTAGCCCCAGCTACTTGGGAGGCTGAGACAGAAGAATTGCCTGAACCCGGGAGGCGGAGGTTGCAGTGAGTCGAGATTGCCCCACTGCACTCCAGCCGGGGCAACAGAGCCAGACCCTCTGTCTCTCAAAAAAAAAAAAAAAAAAAAAGTCCAAAATGTGGTCATGAGTGTGGGTGTCTCGGGTGGCGTTAAGTCTGAGGTTGCTAAAGGGAAGCCTACTTAATCTTTGCACTTAGAAAAGCCAAAGATGCCTTAAAATCTCCAAACTGGAGTGATATTTTCAACCCAAACTATGGTTAGTTTCCAGTGTTCATCCCAAGATCCCCAAAAGCCTCTTACAATCCCAGCATCAGGCACAAAATCTAGGATCTCATGGTCTGTCTTAGATTGGCTTGTCCAGTGCAGCTTCTCTTGATTCGGAGACTTACAAACTAAGAAGATGAATTTTCTCTCCCATGCACCCAACATATGATGGTGAACCAGGACCAGATAACCACAATAAATACTTGCATGTGAAAATGAGAAGAAGAGGAGACAGAGCAATCACTGGTCCAAAGCAATTCTCAAATCCTATTGGAAGATGTTTTCAGGCCCTACAAGAATAAGAAGTCTTCCTTAACCAGGCCCGAGTTCTGCTTCCTGGGAGTGTCTCCCCAGGCTGTATCTCCACACAACTCTTGCCTCTGCCCTCTTGCATGTCCCTCCTTTCCCAGCACCTTTTTGGCCATTTTGAAGAATGTGCCCTTTGAGACACTTTCTCAACCTACTTGCTGTCATTAGCAAATTGTGGACCCACAGATCTTTTTTCACTCTAAACTATTCTGTCCACATTTTGGCAGCTGGTGGTGCTTTGTTCACTACAAGTCCCTTAAAAACTTTGTGGGCTTCTCAAGAATCTGATTCAGGTGCTCTCCATGCCCCAGAAGCCACTCTCACTGGTCTTTTTTTTTTTTTTTTTTTTTGAGACAGAGTCTCGCTTTCTCTCCCAGGCTGGAGTGCAGTGGTGAGATCTCAGCTCACTGCAAGCTCCGCCTCCCGGGTTCATGCCATGCTCCTGCCTCAGCCTCCCTAGTAGCTGGGACTACAGGCACCCACCACCACTCCTGGCTAATTTTTTGTATTTTTTAGTAGAGACGGGGTTTCACCATGTTAGCCAGGATGGTCTGGATCTCCTGACCTTGTGGTCCGCCTGCCTCGGCCTCCCAAAGTGCTGGGATTACAGGTGTGAGCCACCGCGCCTGGCCAACACTCCCACTAGTCTTGTTGAAACAAGCCTGGCTCTAAGATTTTTAATAAATATTTGTATATTGCTGAAAGGGTATACTAGTTAACATTTAAATCATTGAGATCACCTTGACTTCAGCATTATTCTTAAGGCCATATTTTACTAGCACCACTCTGAATTTGATCTTTGGCCCAGGTTATGACTTACTTTGAGAACTTGTTACCAACTATAGTCTAATAATACTTTCCCTAGTTCCAACCCAATGTATGTTCTAAATTCTGCTAGCGAATTTGTTTGTTTGTTTGTTTTTAACCACACTCTTTTCTATAAGTGTCTCAACATATTCAAGCAAAAGAAAAACAGGTTAATCTCAACATTATACTGAGATGATCTTTTTCAAGTCCCAGAGTTCAGTAGTTGCCTTTTTCTCTGCCCATCTTACTGAAGGGACACAATTTTACAAATCCTTCACCATGACATAGAGTCGTTCACCATTTGTCAACCTCCCGTAGTTTTTCTCACCATTGTTCCAGTGTTCACTACCAATTTCCCCACTGCTTTTCCAGGCTTTTAGTCCAAAGCTAATGCCACATGTTACAGTAGCACCCACTGCTAGATACAAATGTCTGTAGCATGCATATTTTCCTTGTAGTCCTAGATATAGATTAACAAGCTCATGAGAACTATGGCCTTTTTTTTTTTTTTTTGAGGCAGAGTTTCACTCTTGTTGCCCAGGCTGGAGTGCAATGGCATGATCTCCGCTCACCAAAACCTCCACCTCCCAGCTTCAAGCGATTCTCCTGCATCAGCCTCCCAAGTAACTGGAATTACAGGCATACGCCACCACGCCCAGCTAATTTTATATTTTTAGTAGAGACGGGGTTTCTCCATGTTAGTCAGGCTGGTCTCGAACTCCTGACCTTAGGTGATTTGCCTGCCTTGTCTCCCAAAGTGTTGAAATTACAGGCATGAGCCACTGCGCCTGGCCCAACTATGGCCATTTTTATAATTCATCAATTACGTGAGCCTAGAGTGAGTGTGGGCTTTCTTTTTCAATTAAGAAATTTATGGATTGGCCAGGTGCAGTGGCTCACACCTGTAATCCCAACACTTTGGGAGGGCAAGGCAAGTGGATCATCTGAGGTCAGGAGTTCGAGACCAGCCTGACCAACATGGCAAAACCCCATCTCTACTAAAAATACAAAAATTAGCTGGGCTTGGTGGCACACACCTGTAATCGCAGCTACTTGGGAGGCTGAGGCAGGAGAATCAGTAGAACCCAGGAGGCAGAGGTTACAGTGAGCCGAGATCACCCATTGCACTCCAGCCTGGGCAACAAGAGTAAAACTCCATCTCAGAAAAATGAAAAAAAAAAAAAAAAGTTATGGATTGTTGTGTTGTATTTCTGGTCCTGTCCTGAGTAAAAGGTATTAGGAACCTGAGAATCCTTCCATTAGCACAATAGAAAAATGGGCAAAAAGGCCAGGCACGGTGGCTCACGCCTATAATCCCAGCACTTTGGGAGGCGAAGGTAGGAGGATCACTTGAGGTCAAGAGTTATAAACCAGCCTGGCCAACATGGTGAAACCCTGTCTTTACTAAAAACACAAAAATTAGATGGGCATGATGGAGGACCCTGTAATCCCAGCTACTGGGAAGGCTGAGGCAAGAGAATCACTTAAACCTGGGAGGCGGAGGTTGCAGAAAGCTGAGATTGCCCCTGCGCCACTGCACTCTAGCCTGGGCAACAGAGTGAGACCCCGTCTCAAAAAAAAAAAAAAAATCCAGATGGGTCATGCCCCCTCAACCATATGTACCCCACCCTTACCAACCTGGCCGGTGACCATGCCAGAGGGGGTCTTTCCTTTTTGTTTCTTCTTGAGTGTTGCAACTCCAGCAAGACGTCAACATCTGGCTGCATGTGCCCGCTGGTGGTGATGTGGAAATGGGGGGCTGCAGGTCCATGAAGGAGGGTGACGTGGATCTTCCAATTCCAGATCAGGATCCCCAAATGTGTTACTAAACTGTGAATTAAGCACACCTCATAAAGGCAAACGTGACCTTTTCCCTGGACACAACAGAATTAGCCTGGTGGTGAAGAAAAAAAAAAATCTGGCCAGGTGTAGTGGCTCACGCCTGTAACCCCAGCACTTTGGGAGGCCGAGGCAGGCGATCATTTGAGGTCAGGAGTTCGAGACCGTCCTGGCTAACACAGTGAAACCCCGTCTCTACTAAAAATTACAAAAAATTAGCTGGGCGTGGTGGCGGGCGCCTGTAGTCCCAGCTACTCGGGAGGCTGAGGCAGGAGAATGGCACGAACCTGGGAGGCGGAGCTTGCAGTGAGCCAAGATTGCGCCACTGCCCTCCAGCCTGGGTGACAGAGCGAGACTCCATCTTAAAATTTTTTTTTAACAAAAAAAATCTGTTGGTATTTTTTTTTTCTTTTCCTTCTAGAGACAAAGGATTCCTTTCTCATGATTATCCTAAGATCTCTTTGCCTCCTAGGGTGGATGGTGGCAGGTGTCCTTGCATTTACTTGCTTCCAGACTCCTCTTTGACAAGGGCTTGAGGGCACCTCATTCTGCCAGTTTATCTTGCCACCTCAATGAATCGCTAGCCGTGAGTCAGGAATCCCTACACAATCCATTTAAATGACTGTGGCAGGGCCTCTTCCCCTGTGGAAGCTGAAGGTGTGGGCACGTCCATCTCCGATGAAATGCGAATGGGCGCTGGGCACGCGGGGGAAGGCAGGGAACTCAAGAGGCAGAGAAGGAAGCTAATAACTAATTACACCGACTCCACAATTAAGACTAACGTTGAGGGCAAACTCTTTGCTCTGAAAGTCATAAACACTTAGGTGAAACAAAGCTTCCATTTCCAATCGGCCTAACTCTGGTATTAGCGTTGGCAGGGGCCGTGCAGGAGGGGCGGTGTGCAGTGGTGGCCGCGTTGCCGACAGAGGGTGAGGGATCTGGGCGCGTGGTGCGGGCGCCGAGGTCGCGAGCTGAGGAGCTTTAAAACCTCTCAAAGCACAGAACTATCAATCAAGTAGGAACTGTGCCCCTGGGGAAGGTCGCAGATTTAAGGTTGCGAGAACAAGGGCAAAGAAGTGCGAAGCGGTCGGGTGGACATTCAGGCCGGCCCAGCGCAGACGCCTGGGAGGGGTACCCAGCAGCGCCTACAGGTCTCTGCCGCACCCCCGCCACAGCGCCCAGGCGCCCGCTGGCCACAGGGCTCGGCACCTGCCAGGGACGGGCCCTTCACGCTGCTCCCTGTGATTGGTGGCCCTGATCCGGGGCGTGGCCCCAAGGGCGGCACGTAGCCCTACTGGGGATGCGCGCGCAGGCCCACGGCCTCTGCTCCGCCCCCAGCTGGCCTGTGATTGGCGCACTCAGCCCAAAGGGCGGGTGTTCAGGCGCGGGTGCCCGCGCAGCTGCCGCGGCCTTGTCTGGTACGCCAGTGTCACCGCCATGGCTGCCCCGTGTTTGCTGCGGCAAGGACGAGCCGGGGCCCTAAAGGTAAAGGAGGAGCCTCCCTGGGCTGGCTGCGCGGCCCAGAGCCCACGTAGGGGATAAGGTGAGGGGGCGCGGTGCTGGTCAGGCCGGGGCCTGTCCGCGACCTCCAGCCGTCCTGGTTGGGCCGCTGACCCCGCTCCCTGGGCCCAGAACTGACAGCCAGGGGCCAGGCCGGGTGTGGCCGGCGAGCGTCCCGAGGTTCCCCCAAGCCCGTCCGCCGCCGCCGCCGCTGCCCAATGCGCAGGCCGAGGCTGGCGTGCCCCGTGCCAACGGGCGCTCTTGAGGGCTGCATGCCTGGGCGGCAGACAGGGGCGGACATTCCCAGGTGATGCTGCCACGCCGCTGGGTCAGCCGCAGTGCGGCCTCCCGCACGGCTTCTTTGAAGGACAGTGACTTCTCCATTTAGCCAAGAGAGGAAATGAGGGAACTTTCAGGGACCTGGTTAACCCGGTAACTTACTGACAGCCGTGAAGAAGCCAGCTGACATGACCCGACCTGCGAAAAGGGGAGGAAAGGCTTTCTTTTCTGCAAATAAAAAGCAGAGGCCAAGGCCGGGCGCGGGCATTTGGGATTCTGCCAGTAATCCCAGTACTTTGGAAGGCCGAGCCAGGCGGATCGCTTGAGTTCAGGAGTTCGAGACCAGCCTGGCCAACATGTCGAAACCGCGTTTCTAAAAAATACGAAACATTAGCCTGGCGTGGTGGTGCATTCCTGTAATCCCAGCTACTTGGGAGGCTGAGGTGGGAGAATCCCATGAACCCAGGACGCGGAGGTCACAGTGAGCCGAGATCATACCACTGCACTCCAGCCTGGGGGACAGAATAAATAAATAAATAAAATAAGGCTAAGGCCACTTCGCTATCTTACACATTTTAAAATGGCTGTTATTACAAAAGCAGTAACTATTCCCTGCAGAATATATGTATACATATATATATATATGGGGGTGTGTGTGTGTGTGTATATATATATATATATTTTTTTTTTTTTTTTTTTTTTTTTTTTTGAGGCAGAGCCTCACTCTCTTGCCCAGCCCAGGCTGGAGCGCAATGGCACCATCTCAACTCCCTGCAACTTCCGCCTCCCGGGATTAAGCGACTTTCGTGCCTCAGCCTACAGAATAATTTAAAAGTACAGATAGGGAAATCCATTGACAGTCCACTATTACTCCTTCAAGCATCTAGTTCCTAACGATTTTTATCAGCTTTTATATGTTCACAAAAGCACATGTACTCATGCTTACAATCATGAACATAAATGTTTCATGTTTATATGCGCACATACAGGCACCTGTGTTCTGTATCCAGCATCTAGAACATTGTACTGTCTAGCACTTAATAGGCCTTAGTGAATGTATGCTGAGTTGGCATAATATAAGATGTAAATACTTATATTGTAGACATTTTTGAAGCAGTTATTGTATACCTACATCATTTTAATGGCCAGATAATATTTCTTCTACTCTATTTTCTTTTTTTTTTTTTGAGACGGAGTCTTGCTCTGTCGCCCGGGCTGGAGTGCAGTGGCCGGTTCTCAGCTCACTGCAAGCTCCGCCTCCCGGGTTCATGCCATTCTCCTGCCTCAGCCTCCTAGTAGCTGGGACTACAGGCGCCCGCCACCTGGCCCGGCTAGTTTTTTGTATTTTTTTAGTAGAGACGGGGTTTCACCGTGTTAGCCAGGATGGTCTCGATCTCCTGACCTCGTGATCCGCCCGTCTCGGCCTCCCAAAGTGCTGGGATTACAGGCTTGAGCCACCGCGCCCGGCCTCTTCTACTCTATTTTCTAAGGATAAGAAAACATTTTACAGAAAGAAGCATAGGGCCTGGTGGGTGGCTGACACCTGTAATCCCAGCACTTTGGGAGGCTAAGACAGGCAGATGATCTGAGGTCAGGCGTTCGAGACCAGCCTGGCCAACATGGTGAAGCCCCATTTCTACTAAAAATACAAAAAGAGCCGGGTGCAGTGGCTCACACCTGATATCCCAGCACTTTGAGAGGCCAAGGTGGGTGGATCACCTGAGGCCAGGAGTTCGAGACCAGCCTGATCAACATGGTGAAACCCTGTCTCTACTAAATACAAAAATTTGGCTGGGCGTGGTGGTACATATCTGTAATCCTAGCTACTTGGGTGGCTGAGGCAGGAGAATCGCTTGAACCCAGGAGGCGGAGGTTATAATGAGCAGAGATTGCACCCCACTGCATACCAGCCTGAGTGACAGAGCGAGACTCCGTCTCAAAAAACAAAAAAAAATACAAAAACATTAGCCAGGCACGGTGGTGCACACCTGTAATCCCAGCTACTCGGGAGGCTGAGGCACGAGAATCGCTGGAACCCAGGAGGCGAAGGTTGTAGTGAGCCGAGATTGCGCCACTGCACTCCAGCCTGGGAGACAGTGAGACCCTGTCTCCAAAAAATAAATAAATAAAATAAGAAACATAGTATTTTGTAAGTTAATAAATAATTAAGTTTTATTAAACCAAATATTAATAGTGATTGTCCTTGAACTCAGGTGTTTTCTTCTTGCAGCCTTTTTGTATTTTACAGAACGTCCATGATATACATACATTATGAAAACTGTAATAACCATTAGAAGTATACCATGTGAATGTTTTGCACTTATATGTAGTGGTGATAAATAATATTCATATGCACGGTACCTACATGCATACAATCCCAGCACTTTGGTTGGTTTTTTTTTTTTTCTGAGACAGAGTCTCACTCTGTTGTCCAGGCTGGAGTGCAATGGCGTGATCTCAGCTCACTGCAACCTCCACCTCCTGAGTCTAAGCAATTCTCCTGCCTCATCCTCTGGAGTACCTGCAACTACAGGCACACACCACCATGCCCGGCTAATTTTTTTTGTATTTTTAGTAGAGACGGGGTTGGCCAGCTGGTCTCAGAACTCCTGACCTCAAGTGATCTGCCCACCTCACGCTCCCAAAGTGCTGAGATTATAGATGTGAGCCCCAGCACCTGACCAATCCCGGCACTTCGGGAGGCCGGGGCTTCAGGATCGCTTGAGGTCAGGAGTTTGAGGAGGCCAGGAGTTTGACACCAACCTGGGCAACATAGTCAAATCTCGTCTCTATAAAAAAATAAAAAATATTAGCCAGGTGTGGTGGTGCGTGTCCTAGCTGTGTCAGGGAATCGCCTGGACCCCAGAGTTGGAGGCTGTAGTGAGCCATGATTGTGCCACTGCACTCCAGCTTGGGCAACTGAGGGAGACCCCGACTCAAAAAAAAAAAAAGTATTTGTATATAGTATTAGCTATTATAATGGCATAACTCTAAACATCCATATTCATTAATTCTTTTGTCAGGCTGTACTCCAGGAAACCCAGGTGTTTCGAGGACTGACTTCTACGGTTTCTTTGTCTGCGGAATCAGGAAAGAGTGAAAAGGGTCAGCCACAGAATCCCAAGAAGCAGAGTCCACCAAAAAGTAAGATTTTGATGGTAGTCATAAGGGAAAGAGAATGCAAAAAGAAAATAGATTAGTCAGCCTTCCAAGCACTGCAATGAGTTTTACTAGCTACATAGTTTAAGAGAGGGGCTCTGGCTCTCTCTCCCAGGCTGGAGTGCAGTGGCACAGTCATAGCTCACTATAGCCTTAAACTCCTGAGCTCAAGCAATCCTCCCACCTCAGCCTCCTGAGTAGCTGAAACTACAGGCACATACCACCACGCCTGGCGTATCCCTGGCCTGTTTTGTTGTTGTTGTTGTTATTTTTTGAAACAGAGGCTTGCTCTGTCACCCAGGCTGGAGTACGGTGGCACAATCATAGCTCACTGCAGCCTCGACCTTCTAAGCTCGAGTGATCCTCCCACCTCAGCCTCTGCAGTAGCTAGGACTACAGGTGCACGCCATCATACCCTGGCTAATATTGTAATTTTCCACAGAGACGAAGTCTCACTATATTGCCTAGACTGGTCTTGAATTCCTGGGCTCAAGCGATCTCCCCACCTCATACTCCCATAGTATTCGGATTATGGGCATGAGCCACTGTGCCCAACCTACCTGGCATGTTTTTAACATTTCTCTAAATGTTTACTGATGAACAATTAGTTGAATTTCATTACTAACATTATCCTCTCCTTTGGTGGATTTTAGTCTGTGTCTGAAATCCTACATCGTAGACTTATGAATTTGGATTAAATGGATTTTAAAATATCATGGCAGAGCCAAAAAGTCCCCTTTTTAGATACATGCTTGTGTGTGTGAGTGGAAACGGAATGCTTCATTCTGTGGCCATCTGGGGTGTGGTTTGGGGAGGGGAACGCTGACCTGGGAGTGGGCCTTGGGCTCTCATGGAGCTCCTGCCTCTGGCCTTGATGGGCCCTGCAGGTCTCTGAGCCTCGGTTCCTTTGTGCTTAAGCAGGATGAGCATGCCAGCCTCGCTGGGTGGTTGTGAGACTGGCTGCAGTGGGATACACGTAGCTACTGCGCACACTGCAGAGAGCTTTGAGGTAGGAGGACGGTTTTTAGAACTAAGCTCATCAATACACAGAACAGTTGAATCTCGTAACTTTTTTTTTTTTTTTTGAGACAGAGTTTCGCTCTTTTGCCCAGGCTGGAGTGCAGTGGCGCAATCTTGGCTCACCACAACCTCTGCCACCCTGGTTCAAGCAATTCTCCTTCCTCAGCCTCCCAAGCAGCTGGGATTATAGGCATGCGCCACCACGCCTGGCTAATTTTTTGTGTTTTTTAGTAGAGACAGAGTTTCTGCATGTTGGCCAGGCTGGTTTTGAACTCCCGACCTCAGGTGATCCTCCTGCCTCGACCTCCCAAAGTTGCTGGGATTACAGGCGTGAGCCATTGCACCAGGCCATGTATCTCATAATTTTTTAAAGAATTCCTGCACAGGCTGGGCATGGGAGTTCACGCCTATAATCCCAAAACTTTGGGAAGTTGAGGCGGGAGGATCAGTTGAGTTCAGGAGTTTGAGACCAGCCTGAGCAACATAGTGAGATCCCATCTCTAGAAAAAATTTTTAAAAGTATCTGGGGCCGGGCGCGGTGGCTCAAGCCTGTAATCCCAGCACTTTGGGAGGCCGAGACGGGCGGATCACGAGGTCAGGAGATCGAGACCATCCTGGCTAATACGGTGAAACCCCGTCTCTACTTAAAAATACAAAAAACTAGCGGGCGACGAGGCGGGCGCCTGTAGTCCCAGCTACTCGGGAGGCTGAGGCAGGAGAATGGCGTAAACCCGGGAGGCGGAGCTTGCAGTGAGCTGAGATCCGGCCACTGCACTCCAGCCTGGGTGGCAGAGCAAGACTCCGTCTCAAAAAAAAAAAAAAAAAGTATCTGGGTATGGTAGCATGCACCTGTGGTCCTAGTTACTCAAGAGGCTAAGGCGAGAGGATCACGTGAGCCCAGGAGGTCAAAGTTGCAGTGAATTATGATTGCACCACTGCACTCCATCCTGGGTGACGGAGTGAGACCCTGTCTCGACAAAAATAAATACTGAGTCCGGGCGTGGTGGCTCACGCCTGTAATCCCAGCACTTTTGCAGGCCGAAGCAGGCTGATCACTTGAGGACAGGAGTTCGAGAACAGCCTGGCCAATGAGGTGAAACCCCCTCTCTACTAAAAACACAAAAATTAGCTGGGCGTGGTGGCGGGCGCCTGTATTCCCAGCCGCTCGGGAGGCTGAGGCAAGAGAATCGTTTGAACCCAGGAGGCGGAGGCTGCAATGAGCTGAGATTGTGCCATTGCACTCCAGCCTGGGAGTCGCAGCGAGACTCCATCTCAAAACAAACAGAAAATCTCTGTACAAAGAAAAATAAATAATCCTTGTAAATGGACACATGCAGGCCCGTATTTTCCCCTGAAGTGTTGGTAGTTGGTAAGTGTAAGATACAGAGGAACTTTTTGCCCTCCATGGCACGTTGCCAGATCAAACCTTTCTCAGCCAGAAGTGGCTTTGGAAGCTCTAATGGAAGTTTCCTACATGCAGGTGAGGGTACCCAAAGCTCTCATCCTTGGAATCAAATCTCTAGTCAGAGTGTCTGCCACGGGACAAGACCCTAGAGCGATGGGACGTGCTGTGCCTGATTTCATCAGAGGTGTGCAGCTTTCCCCAGCACATGCGTGCTCCCTGGTGAAGGCTGCAGGCACAGATGTCAGGGGCTGGATGTTCTTGGAGGTGCACCTTGGGGAACCGCCGGGCTCTCCAGCTTGCTACTTTCCTTGAATCCAGTAACCAGGCCTAATTTTGCAACAGTCAGTAATAAATGGTTGGCTGAGTAATTTCTGTGTAGCTTTTTGAAGAGTATGTCCAGAAGCCAAAGTTCATTATCCATCTGAAGTCCTTGTTTCAGTTTTAAAAGTGAAGAATATCTGCAAATAGAAATTTAATGGATCCAGCCAGGCATAGTGCCTCACGCCTGTAATCCCAGCAGTTTGGGAGGCTGAGGTGGGTGGATCACCTGAGGTCAGGAGTTCGAGACCAGCCTGACCAACATTGTAAAAGCCCGTATCTACTAAAAATACACAAAAAGTCGGGCGCGGTGGCTCAAGCCTGTAATCCCAGCACTTTGGGAGGCCGAGACGGGCGGATCACGAGGTCAGGAGATCGAGACCATCCTGGCTAACACGGTGAAACCCCGTCTCTACTAAAAAATACAAAAACTAGCCGGGCGAGGTAGCGGGCGCCTGTAGTCCCAGCTACTCGGGAGGCTGAGGCAGGAGAATGGCGTAAACCCCGGAGGCGGAGCTTGCAGTGAGCTGAGATCCGGCCACTGCACTCCAGCCCGGGTGACAGAGCGAGACTCCGTCTCAAAAAAAAAAAAAAAAAAAAATACACAAAAAATTTAGCCTGGCATGGTGGTGCATGACTGTAATCCCAGCTACTCAGGAGGCTGAGGCAGGAGAATCGCTTGAACCTAGGAGGTGGAGGTTACAGTGAGCCAAGATTGTGCCATTGCACTCTAGCCTGGGTGAAAAGAATGAAACTCTATCTCAAAAAAAAAAAAAAAAAATTACCCAGGCATGGTGGCACACAACTGTAGAACCAGCTACTCGGGAGGCTGAGGTAGGAAGATAACTTGAGCCCAGGAGGCGGAGGTTTTACTGAGCCGAGATTGCACCACTGCATTCCAGCCTGAGTGACTGAACTAGACTCCATCTCAAGAAAGAAAGGCCGGGCGCGGTGGCTCAAGCCTGTAATCCCAGCACTTTGGGAGGCCGAGACGGGCGGATCACGAGGTCAAGAGATCGAGACCATCCTGGCTAACACAGTGAAACCCCGTCTCTACTAAAAATACAAAAACTAGCCGGGCGAGGTGGCGGGCGCCTGTAGTCCCAGCTACTCGGGAGGCTGAGGCAAGAGAATGGCGTAAACCCGGGAGGCGGAGCTTGCAGTGAGCTGAGATCCGGCCACTGCACTCCAGTCCAGGCGACAGAGCGAGACTCTGCCTCAAAAAAAAAAAAAAAAAGAAAGAAAGAAAGAAACAAAAAAGAAAACGAATTTTATGTGTCCAATTATAACAAGCAGTGCCAGGCACTGTTCTGAGCACTTTTTTCATCTTCCCCAGTCCTCAACAACCCAGGGAGTAGATGCTACTGTTATCCCCATGTCATAGACAAGAAAGTCGAGATGTGGTGGGACTGAGCTGCCCAAGCCATGCGGTATCCACACAGGTGTCAGCGGAGAGGCCTGGATTTGAACCCAGGCATTCTGGCAGTGCCATTCATATTTTAATCACTGTGCTGTCTTCCTTCTGAAAATTCTCAATTCTCGTGTGTTTATTTCAAAATAAAATGCTAGGCACAGTGGCTCATACCTGTAATCCCAGTACTTAGGGAGGCCAAGGCGGGTGGATCACCTGAGGTTGGAAGTTTGAGACCAGCCTGACCAACATGGAGAAACCCTGTCTCTACTAAAAATACAAAATTAGCTGGGTGTGGTGGTGCATGCCTGTAATCCCAGCTACTCAGGAGGCTGAGGTAGGAGAATTGCTTGAACCCAGGAGGCAGAGGTTGCGGTGACTCAAGATCGCGCCATTGCACTCCAGCCTGGGCAACAAGAGTGAAATTCCATTTCGAAATAAATAAATAAGTAAAAGAAAAATGTTTTCTAGTTAAACAGCTGTAGAAGTTTTCATTACCATATAAAATTTGAGTAACTTTATTCTCTAATGCAATGTTTAAATGCACCTCTGTTTCTGAATGTGCCTTGTTTCCAAAGTTAGTTTTGTGACCTTCTGACAAGATATGGAAGTATTTTAAGGTTACTAATCCATGTCTCACACCCTAACCCTTTTTCCTTTTGATAGGGGGATCACTAAAAACTTGAAGGCCGTGCCCTCACTTTTCAACAAAGCAGAAAAGAGATTCAGTAAATTTGAGTTCTGTATTGAGAGGCAATAGGGAAGCAACAAGGCGAACTCCTGCCTTCACTAATTACCAGTACAGTATTTGTAGACCTTTATTTTACGTAGTTTGTTATGGTCTCTCAGAGAAGAGAAAGTCTCTGAAAGTCCCCATCTTAGGCTGTGAGATAGGCCTGCGCAGCTAGTCTTAGGTCGGTAGTTTTGTGTTTTATTATACAGTCATCCTTCAGTATCTGAGGGGAATGGGTTCCAGGCCACCCCTCCCACCAGGATTCCAAAGTTTGCAGATGCTCAAGTCGCTGATATACAGTGATGCAGTATTTGCATATCACCTAAGTACATCCTCCTGTATACTTTAAATCATCTCTAGATTACTTATAATACCTAATACAATGTAAATACCATGTAAATAGTTGTTGTGCTGTTTAGGGAATAATGTCAAGGAAAAAAGTTTGTCAAAGCAGATGATATTCTGAACATTTTCCATCCTCAGTTGGTTGCTTGGTGGGTTTCTATGGGACCTGTCTTAGGATGAGTGTATTGAAGATACCATCAGTGACAAATAATGTGTCATGAAATGTCTGTGATTTTGACTGAGTTTTAAGTTGTTTTGTTAAATAATATTCCTCTTTATGCCATTTCCTAGATGTAGTGGAACCAAAGGAGAGGGGCAAGCTCCTAGCCACCCAGACAGCAGCTGAATTGTCTAAAAACTTATCTTCACCCGGTTCTTACCCACCAGCTGTGAATAAGGGCGGGATGGTAGCTAGTCCCAGTCCCAGTGGCAGCGTGCTGTTCACAGATGAAGGGGTTCCGAAATTTTTGTCAAGAAAGACTTTGGTAGAGTTTCCACAGAAAGTTGTGTCTCCGTTCAGAAAACAGGGCTCCAACTCAGAAGCTCGTCGGGTGGGTCGGAAAATGACGTCGCCTTCGTCTTCATCCTCGTCCAGCTCCTCTGATTCTGAATCTGATGACGAGGCTGACGTTTCAGAGGTCACTCCTCGAGTGGTGAGCAAAGGCAGAGGGGGGCTTCGAAAACCAGAGGCCTCTCGTTCCTCTGAAAGCAGAGCCCCCCAAGTTACAGTATCAGCAAAAGAGAAAACCTTGCTGCAGAAGCCGCATGCGGACGTCACTGGTCCAGAGAAGCCCCACCAGCCAAAGAAGAAAGGGCCCCCTGCTAAGCCATCAGAAGGCAGGGAAGACGCGAGACCAAAAACCACAGTGCCCAGATCTCAAGCAGATGAAGAGTTTTTGAAGCAAAGTTTAAAGGAAAAACAATTGCAGGAAACATTTAGATTAAATGAAATAGATAAAGAAAGCCAAAAGCCATTCAAAGTTAAAGGACCCTTACCTGTCCACACAAAATCAGGGTCGTCTGCACCACTGAAGGGCAGCCCAGCGCCTACTGTGCTGGCAGAAGAGGCCACAGCAGGGGGGCAGCTGCCAGCCACTCCTCCTGGAGCAGCAAAGGGGCATCTGGAAAAACTCGTGCCAGAGCCCCAGCGCAAGGCGGCCCCTCCCCTGCCCAGAAAGGAAACCTCGGGGACACAGGGAATAGAAGGGCACCTGAAGGCTGGAGAGGCAATTGTGGAAGATCAGATACCACCAAGCAATTTGGAGACAGTTCCTGTTGAGCATAACCACGGTTTCCATGAAAAGACAGCAGCATCGAAGCTTGAGGCCGAGGGCGAGGCCATGGAAGACGCGGCCGCGCCAGGGGATGACCAAGGCGGCACACAGGGTATATCTTGACTCGCGCTCCCAAGTGCACCCTGTCCCTTAGGGTAGTGAGGCAAAAGAACTAGTTTACATATGCTTGTAGAGCAGTGTTACAGTCAATCAAAATCTGTACTAGAAATATGGCCTAATGCTGTCTCAGCCAGGCAGAAAATTATGTCTTAATTATGGACAATCCACATCTTTATATTCAGAATCCCTAAAATATTTAACATTCTTTTTTTTTTTTTTTTTAAGGTGGAGTCTTGCTCTGTTGCCCAGGCTGGAGTGCAGAGGCGCGACCTCTGCTCACTGCAACCTCCACCTCCCTGGTTCAAGCAATTCCCCTGCCTCAGCCTCCCAAGTTGCTGAGATTACAGGTGCAGGTCACCACACCCGGCTAATTTTTTTGTGTTTTTAGTAGAGATGGGGTTTCACCATATTAGCCAGGCTGGTCTCGAACTCCTGACCTCAAAGAATCCACCCACCTGGGCCTCCCAAAGTGCTGGGATTACAGGCATCAGCATCTGTACCCTGCTTAACCTTCATCTTTTTTTTTTTTTTTTTGAGACAGAGTCTTACACTGTCACCAGGCTGGAGTGCAGTGGTGAAATCTTGGCTCACTGCAACCTCTGCCTCCGGGGTTCAAGCCATTCTCCTGCCTCAGCCTCCCGAGTAGCTGGGATTATAGGCACCCACCACAACGCCCAGCTAATTTTTGTATATTTAGTAAAGATGGGGTTTCACCATGTTGACCAGGATGGTCTCAGTCTCCTGACCTCGTGATCCACCTACCTCGGCCTCCCAAAGGGCTGGGATTACAGGCATGAGCCACTGCGCCCGGCCCCCAACCTTCATCTTAAAGAGTATGTCCTTGGCACTCTTGACCGTTTCTTAACCAGTATAATTTTTGAAAACTGGCAGCTTAACTGCTGTCACCGCTGACTTTTGAAGGTGTCTAAGTGTTCATTGATGACCTTGTGGGGCATCTCACTAAGTGAAAAGGGGAGCCTCCGGTTTAACTTGCATAGGTGAAGAACAGTAGCTAGTCACTTGGCATGAGAGTCTTCGGGTAATTAGATGATTACTTTTAGCATCCTGTGCACAGGGCAGATTCACAGTTCAGGAATTAAAGCAGTGTGTTGTACAGGGCAGACTGCTGCATACGCATCCCTTCCCCTGGACAGCATTTCCTTCTCCGGTTAACTGAATACACATATGGGCTGCTTGACTCTTCTAGAAGAAATTTTATGAAGGGCTTTTTTTTTTTTTTGACATGGGTTTTGCTCTTGTTGTCCAGGCTGGAGTGCAATGGCGCAATCTCGGCTCACTGCAACCTCTGCCTCTTGGGTTCAAGCAATTCTCATGCCTCAGCCTCCAGAGTAGCCGGGATTACAGGCGTGTGGCACCACCCCTGGCTAAATTTTATATTTTTAGTAGTGATATCAGCCAGGCTAGTCTCAAACTCCTGACCCCAGGTGATCCACCCACCTTGGCCTCTCAGAGTGCTGGGATTACAGGCATGAGCCACCATGCCTAGCGTATGAAGACTTTTAAAGGGCAACGGTATTTATGCCTATTATGTTACCATTTCCTTTTTTTTTTTTGGGAGATGGAGTCTCACTCTGTCACCCAGGCTGCAGTACAGCAACACGATCTCAGCTCACTGCTGGCTTCACCTCCCAGGTACCAGCGATTCTCCTGCCTCAGCCCCCTGTGTAGCTGCCACTACAGGCGCCTGCCACCACGCCTGGCTAATTTTTGTATTTTTAGTAGAGACAGTGTTTTGCCATGTTGGTCAGGCTGGTCTTGAACTCCTGACCTCAAGTGATCCACCCACCTCTGCCTCCCGATGCTCCTGTGCTGGGATTACAGGCGTGAGCCAGTGCGCCTGGCTATGTTACCATTTTCTTGAGCACTAAACTTGATAAAATGCAGTGTGCTTTAGGTGGGTCGTGGCAAACATGAAAAGGCCAGCTTCCGTTTTAGAATCCATGGCTCTTCTTGAAGACTTCTCTAAAATGCATGGTCCCTAACAAGCGCGGCTCCGTCCTGTGTCTGCTCTCCATCCTCTGCACCGCCGCCCTTGCCTTATGTGCCTTACCTGATGCCTTCTTGTTCCTGGTTCGTTGTGCGACGGGATTTATGTGTTTTCTCCCCTCTCCATCTGCTCTTTCATCGCTATGCCAAGTGCCGGGGCTTGCCCGACTTCCCAGGCCTCGGGAACTGCATTTCCTGATGCTGCTGCTTTCACTCCTCCTGCTCTAAAATGGAGATGAATAACACAACTCGCAGGATAAAAACAGAATTGAGAGTTTTCAGATTGCAAACCTTTCTGAAGAGAAAATTATAACATTTCATGGATATGTTGTTTCTTAAATATCCTCTGTGCCCATGCGTGCAACCCACCTTGCAGAGCTGTGTCTGTGTGGGGCCACGGTCTCGCTAGGTAGTCCGTGCCCCAGTACTTGCCTTCCAGGTAGCGTGGTTTTAGATCAGTTTTATAACCGACATCTTGGTCAGTTATCACCCTCCTATAGTAACTAAAATAATATGTTCTGCTTTGAAGGTGTATCTACACCACACCGAAGACACTCAGCTTGTGGAGATTGGAATGATGCCAGCTCTTTAAATAAGACATCGTTTTTGTTTAACGTAACTTAAAACTGAAAATCAGAGCTTTTGATATTAATCGAAATAGTGAGAAAATACATGTATTTAAGTTATTTTTTTTGTGGAGCATGAATGGAAGTTAAGACAGACCTAATAACCTGATTTCCAGAAATCGAGTCAGTACAAATCTTAACCTAAACGTCAGCCTTGTTCCCGTGCTGGTTTTGATTTTGCCATTATGTTATATTTTATGTCCTACTGCAGGAATCCAGTACTTCTTTTGCCTCAACCCCTACTTGTAGTTTAGAATTACCAAATGTTTAAATGCTGTGTTGTTATTAGAATTTATCTAATTTTCTTGTATCAGAGATTCAGAAGGCTCCTTTAGTTTAAGCTTTTCAATTTTTTTTTTTTTTTGGACACAGAGTCTTGCTCTGTCCCACAGGCTGGAGTGCAGTGATGTGATCTTGGCTCACTGCAACCTCCACTCCCAGTCTCAAGTGATCCTCCCACCTCAGCCTTCTGAGTAGCTGGAGACTACAGGTGCATTACCATGCCCTGCTAAATTTTTTTTTTTTCTTTTTTTTGAGACAGTCTTACTTTGTCACACAGGCTGCAGTGATGCAATCTCAGGTCATTGCAACCTCTGCCTCCTGGGTTCAAATAATTCTTGTGCCTCAGCCTCCCGACATAGCTGGGATTACGGGCATGTGCCACCACATGGACCTGCTAACTTTTGTAACTTCAGTGGAAACGGGGTTTCACCTTGTTGGCCATGATGCTCTCAAACTCCTGGCCTCAAGCAATCTGCCCACCTCGGCCTCTCAAAGTACTGGGATTACAGGTGCGAGCCACTGTGCCTGGCCCCTGCTAATTTTTTATTATTTGTAGAGACAGAGTCTCACTATTTTGCCCAGAATGATCTAGAACTCCTGAGCTCAAGCAATCCTCCCAACTTGACCTCCCAAAGTGCTGGGATTATGGGCATGATCCACCATGCCCAGCCCAGATTTCTAATAGAGGTAGATTTTATCATGCATCTCTAAGTTACCTGAAAGTCCTGCCATAATTGTTCTAGGCATTTTCAAACTTTTGAGAAGCCTAGAAGTATACAAACTAAGACATTAAGACACGTTGTATGGCCTGGCACAGTGGCTCACGCCTGTAATCCCAGCACTTTGGGAGGCCAAGGCGGGCAGATCACTTGAGGTCAGGAGATTGAAACCACCCTGGCCAACATGGTGAAGCCCCATCTCTACTGAAAATACAAAAATTAGCCAGGCATGGTGGCAGACGCCTATAATGCCAGCCACTGGGGAGTCTGAGGCAGGAGAATCTCTTGAACCCAGGAGGTGGAGGTTGCATAGAGCTGAGATCGCACCATTGCACTCCAGCCTGGGCGACAGAGTGAGACTCCATCTCAAAAAAAAGACACAGTGTAATAACTATTCCATTTCTTAAATTGGTAAGGCTGTATGTTTTAGAATAAACTTTTTTTTTTTTTTTTTTTTTTTTTGAGATGGAGTCTCGCCCTGTCACCCAGGCTGGAGTGCAGTGGCCGGATCTCAGCTCACTGCAAGCTCCGCCTCCCGGGTTCACGCCATTCTCCTGCCTCAGCCTCCCGAGTAGCTGGGACTACAGGCGCCCGCCACCTCGCCCGGCTAGTTTTTTGTATTTTTTAGTAGAGACGGGGTTTCACCGTATTAGCCAGGATGGTTTCGAGATCCGCCCGTTTCGGCCTCCCAAAGTGCTGGGATTATAGGCTTGAGCCACCGCACCTGGCCTAGAATAAACTTCTAAGTAATATCTTTCTTTTTCTTTACTGTGGCTTTTGTAGTCTTTTCTTTTTTAATGAGACAATTTGCTCCTCACAGATAGGGTGATGAAGAATGCTTGGTAGGGCCGGGCGCGGTGGCTCAAGCCTGTCATCCCAGCACTTTGGGAGGCCGAGACGGGTGGATCACGAGGTCAGGAGATTGAGACCATCCTGGCTAACACGGTGAAACCCCGTCTCTACAAAAAATACAAAAAACTAGCCGGGCGAGGTGGCGGGCGCCTGTAGTCCCAGCTACTCCGGAGGCTGAGGCGGGAGAATGGCGGGAACCCGGGAGGCGGAGCTTGCAGTGAGCTGAGATCCGGCCACTGCACTCCAGCCTGGGTGACAGAGCAAGACTCTGTCTCAAAAAAAAAAAAAAAAAAAAAAGAATGCTTGGTAGATAATAAGGGCCTGTGTGTGAGCCAAGTCATTCAGAAAGAGCTGTCATTTTGTCGGTCTCACGGGCATCGTGTTTCCTCCACAGAGCCGGCCCCAATGCCTGCCGAGCCATTTGACAACACTACCTACAAGAACCTCCAACATCATGACTACACCATGTACACCTTCTTAGACCTAAACCTCGATCTCTCCAAATTCAGGATGCCTCAGCCCTCCTCAGGCCGGGAGTCACCTCGACACTGAGGGCCCTCGCTGTGAAGATGAACCTTCCACCGTCTTCGCTGCATCCTGGAGTGCAAAAATAAAATCCACTCAAGAGTAACAAAGCCCAGTGTGCATAATCGGTTTCACTTTTACTTTTTTTTTTTTGAGACAAGGTCTCACTCTGTCACCCAGGTTGGAGCGCAATGGCGTGATCTTGGCTCACTGCAACCTCCACCTCCTGGGTTCAAGTGATTCTCCTACCTTAGCCTCCTGAGTAGCTGGGACTACAGGTTCTCACCACCAGACCCAGCTAATTTTTGTATTTTTAGTAGAGACAGGGTTTCACCATGTTGGCCAGGCTGGTCTCGAACTCCTGACCTCAGATGATCTGCCCACCTCGGCCTCCCAAAATGCTGGATTGTAGGCGTGAGCCATTGCACCCGTCCACTTTCACGCTTTTTACAGTGAGTGGTGAATTAGCAACAGTAATGCTGATTATCCAACATATATTTTGGAATATCTACTGTGTGCAAGGAATTTTTCTGTAAGGTTATGGATCACTGGACAAATCCGTATAATTAGAGAATTTTAAGCGCTTTACAGTGGTGTGATTCTACTGTGCTGAGCCTAGTCAATTTAGCATTAAACTGATTATCAGCTGAGTATCAATAATGTAATAGTGACTTTTTTTTTTTTTTTGAGACAGAGTCTCACTCTCGCCCAGGTTGGAGTGCAATGGCACAATCTTGACTTACTGCAACCTCCGCCTCCTGGGTTCAAGCGATTCTCCTGCCTCAGCCTCCCGAGTAGCTAGGACTACAGGCTCACACCACCATGTCTGGCTAATTTTTTTTGTATTTTTAGTAGAGTGAGAGTTTCACCATCTTGGCCAGGCCGGTCTTGAACCCCTGACTTCATGATCCACCCGCCTTGGCCTCCCAAAATGCTGGGATTACAGGCATGAGCCACTGCACCCAGCCAGTAATAGTGACTTCTAATCCTACAGCCCTGGTTTTTGATTATTAGAAACAGGAATTTTGGCCAGGTGCAGTGGATAACGCCTGTAATCCCAGCATTTTGGGAGGGCGAGGCAGGTGGATCACCTTAGGTCAGGAGTTTGAGACCAGCCTGGCCAACATAGTGAAACCCCGTCTCTACTAAAAATACAAAAATTAGCCAGGCATGCTAGTGGGCACCTGTAATCCCAGCTACTCGGGAGGCTGAGGCAGGAGAATCATTTGAGCCTGGGAGGCAGAGGTTGCAGCGAGCCGAGATCACGCCATTGCACTCCAGCCTGGGCGACAGGAGCGAAACTCCATCCAAAAAAAAAACGGGAATATTACTAATTTTAACTGCTGCATTGCAAACAAATTGTATTGCAGTCTTTTACTATCAGAAAAGGAAGAGAATTGTTTTGTTTGCCTCTGTTAGGTATTTTGTGTAAACTTGGGGACATTTTCATTGGTGAGATTAGGAAGAGGTGAAGTTTTGTGCAGTACAACGACAAAGTTGATCCTAGCTGGCCAGAGGCACTCAGTGAGCTATTTTACCTATTGAGGGTTTCTGGGTTGGCCAAGTAACCTTCCATCCCTTGTGATAACTTTAAGGCACACCTTCAGGGGCAGTGGGGGCAGGGGGACTCCTGTGCATCACATGGAGCACACTCCCCCAGCACTGTGCAGAGACAGAGCCCAGTCTGACTTAGAGAAAGTAACCAATGTAGGTGAAGGCCAAGGCATGGTGGCTTACGCCTGTGATCCCAGCTCTTTGGGAGGCCAAGGCGGGTGGATCACTTGAGGTCAGGAGTTTTGAGACCAACCTGGCCAACGTGGTGAAACCCTGTGTCTACTAAAAATACAAAAATTAGCCGACTGTGGTGGTACGCGCCTGTAATCCCAGCTACTCAGGAGGCTGAGGCAGGAGAATCGCTTGAACCTGGGAGGCAGACTTTGCAGTAAGCCGAGATCATGCCATTGCACTCTGGTCTGGGTGACAGCGTGAGACTCCATCTCAAAAAAAAAATTTTTTTTTTTTTTTTTGAGACGGAGTCTCGCCCTGTCGCCCAGGCCGGAGTGCAGTGGCCGGATCTCAGCTCACTGCAAGCTCCACCTCCCGGGTTCACGCCATTCTCCTGCCTCAGCCTCCCATGTAGCTGGGACTACAGGCGCCCGCCACATCGCCCGGCTAGTTTTTTTGTATTTTTTAGTAGAGACGGGGTTTCACCGTGTTAGCCAGGATGGACTCGATCTCCTGACCTTGTGATCCGCCCGTCTCGGCCTCCCAAAGTGCTCGGATTACAGGCTTGAGCCACCACGCCCGGCCAAAAAAAAAAATTTTAAATATCAAAATTGAAAACTAGTATTGTGGTCATCTGCCTCAGCTTGTGTTACCACACAGGAGACTTAGCAACTCAGCCAGATTCTTCTAAACACATTTTTTATAATAAAAGTGGTAAAACTACATTACCAAAAAGAAAATAGTAAACTTACCTAAAATCCACTAAGCTAACCCAGGCATTTTTTCTTTTTTTTTTTTTTTTTTTGAGACAGCCTCACTCTTGCCCGGAGCAATGGTGCAATCTCAGCCTACTGCAGCCTCATCCTCCCAGGCCCAAGCAATCCTCCCATCTCAGCTCACTTTGTAGCTGGGACTGCAGGCACTGGCCCCCATGCCTGCCTAATTTTTGTGTTTTTTGTAGAGGCGGGGCCTGCCTCAGCCCCTGAAAGTGCTGGGATTTCAGGCGTGAGCCCCCATGCCCAGCCATTAACATCTTACAGGATTCCCCGTGGTGATTAAAGTGATGTAACCATTTTAATGTACATACGGCTTTTCTATCCTGCTATTTGCTTTTTTTTGGTTTTTCATTTAATGGCTTCTCAAGCTGGGACCCGTGGAACTACTGTGATGGGCGGTGATGCTTTGGAAATGGAAATTCCTTTAATATTAAAATGAACATGAATATATTTTGATATGCATATATTTTTAGGATGAAGCGTGAGACTTGTATAAAGTTCTTCCCTGGCCGGGCACAGTGGGTCATGCCTATAATCCCTGCACTTTGGGAGGCTGAGGCGGGAATTTGAGACCAGCCTGACCAACACGGTGAAACCCCATCTCTACTAACAATACAAAATTATCCAGGTGTGTTGGCGCGTGCCTGTAATCCCAGCTACTCGGGAGGCTGAGGCAGGAAAATCACTTGAACCCAGGAGGCGGAGGTTGCAGGGAGCGGAGATGGCGCCATTGCGCTCCAGCCTGGGCAACAAGAGCAAAACTCCGTCTCAAAAAATATATAAATTTCTTCCCTTAGAACCAGTCCTGTTGGGCTAGTCTTTCTGGGATTTTGGTTTACGCTCCTCCACCATTGAAAGGGCTTAAAACCCAATAGCCAGCACCAAGCACAGTTCTGCATTTTGTAGCTAGCATTGCAGATGACTTCTTGACAGTCCACCTGGTGGCAATACGGTGGGCACCCACGGGGCTATTTGGGTCTGTGTGATTTCCCACATTCTGTCTTGGAGTGCTGTCAGAGGCTGGGCGTGGCTCACGCCTGTAATCCCAGCACTTTGGAAGGTGGAGGTGGGCAGTCACGAGGTCAGGAGACCATCCTGGCTAACATGGTGAAACCCCATCTCTTCTAAAATAAATACAAAAAATTAGCCCGGCGTGGTGGCGGGCGCCTGTGGTCCTGGCTACTCGGGAGGCTGAGGCAGGAGAATGGCGTGAACCCGGGAGGCGGAGCTTGCAGTGAGCCAAGTTCGCGCCACTGCACTCCAGCCTGGGCGACAGAGTGAGATTCCGTCACAAAAAGAAAAAAAAATTAGCTTACAGAAAGGGACAGGAAGCAGGGTTTGTCTGTTGGGCTATAGTTTGTTGACCCAGTATTAAAGGGGTAATTTTAATTTAATAAAAGGGCTGACCAGAGATAGGATTAAAATGAGTGAGTGTTTTAGGTGCTCAGCTTCCTTGGTTCTACCACCTTCTCTCCCTGACCCTCCTTCCCCTTCCCCCTGACCTTGGTTGGCCTTTATTCTAGAAGGGATCTGAAGCAATTGAATATAAAAAATTCACAACTGCTAAAACAGTGTTCCTTCTAGTGTAATTTTCACTCTTACAGACCTGTCTGTAACAAACATTATTTGAAATGCCTGCTATATGCTAGGCACTATGCCTCAGTCATGGGTTCAGACATGTTCGAGACAGCTTGCCTTCTGTGAGTGCATGGCCTGGGAAGGGGGCAGCTGAGAGATGCATGGCGATGTGCCGGATAATGACAGACGCGGAAGACGAGGCAGGGGAGCTGCCTGGGGAGGGGCAGAGATGGGGATTCATCAGAGAAGGCTTTGAAGGACATCATGCCTCACCCGGATGTTGAAAGGGATTTCGCCAGGAGCACAGGGCATTGGTGGAGGGAGCCCTGGAGGGCAGTCCTCAAGGCCTCCGGATGGGGTATGTGAGAGGCACTGGGGCTGAAGCAGCATCTGGGTGTGAGGAAGCCACAGCCCATTGGCTCTCCACTGCGGTCTCAGAGCAACCTCAGGCTAAATGGCTGAGGCCAATCCTTTACAAAGGGCCACCACGCCCAGCTAATTTTTGTATTTATACTAGAGTTAGGATTTCACCACTTTGGCCGGGCTGGTCTCAAACTCCTGGCCTCATGCTATCTCTCCCCCTTCGCCTCCCTAAGTGCAGGGATCTGCTGGCCCATAGATGCCATCTTTCAACTCCCTGTATTCAGAGACTCTGTCACCTCCCCAAGCCCTTTGTGGGAGGAAAACTAGACAACGAAATCCAGCCAAACAAGAGATGAACTAACATTCAACATTCAAAACTCAGGCCAGGCTCGGTGGCTGACGTTTGTAATTCCAGCACTTCAGGAAGCCGCGATGGGCGGATCACCTGAGGTCAGGAGTTTGAAACCAGCCTGGCCAACATGGTGAAATTGTTTGAGACCAGCCTGGCCAACATGGCAAAACCCCATCTCTACCAAAAATACAAAAATTAGCTGGTCATGATGGTGGGCTCCTGTAATCCCGGCTACTTGGGAAGCTGTGGCAGTAAAATCACTTGAACCTGGGAGGCAGAAGCTGCGGTGAGCCAAGACCATGCCATTGCACTCCAGCCTGGGCAACAAAAGCAAAAGTCCATCTCAAAAAAAAAAAAATCAAGAATCGAAGGCTACAGTAGTACTGGAGGAGACCTTAGAACCTGTTTGCCTGTGAATTAAGGCTAAACAACTACGGAGATTGCAAGACAGAATGAGAGTGTTATAAACCCTAACAAGTAAGCAAAAGATAAACCAAGAACCTGGAGGACACAAACAGGAGCTTGGGAGGTAGCCCAGGAGAACTCAGCTCATCCTTCAGAGCAAATGAGTCGGTACTGTGCGGAATAGACACTTGGCAGGATGGAGATGAGAAATGTAAAATACAAACTTGGAGGCTGGATGTGGTGGCTTACATTGGTAATCCCAGCACTGTGGGAGGCCGAGGTGGGCAGATTACCTGCAGTCAGACGTTTGAGACCAGCCTGGCCAACATGGCGAAATCCCGTCTCTACTAAAAACCCAAAAATTAGCCAAGCATCATAGCGCTGGCCTATAATCTCAGTTACTCGGGAGACTGCAGCAGGAGAATTGCTCGAACCTGGGAGGCGGAGGTTGCAGTGAGCCGAGATCACGCCACTGTACTCCAGCCTGGGCAACAGAGTGAGACTCCATCTCTAAATAAATAAAATAAAAAGCAACTCTTGGCCAGGCATATTGGCTCATGCCTGGAATCACAGCACTCTGGGAGGCTGACATGGGAGGGTCACTTGAGCTCAGATGTTCGAGACCTGCCTGGGCAACATAGTGAGACCCTGTCTCAAAAAAATAGATAAAAAATAAAAACAGGCCGGGTGTGGTGGCTCATGCCTGTAATCTCAGCACTCTGGGAGGCCGAGGCGGGTGGATCACAAGGTCAGGAGATCGAGACCATCCTGGCTAACACGGTGAAACCCCGTCTCTACTAAAAATACAAAAAATTAGCTGGGCGTGGTGGCGGGCGCCTGTAGTCCCAGCCACTTGGGAGGCTGAGGCAGGAGAATGGTGTGAACCTGGGAGGCGGAGCTTGCAGTGAGCCGGGATCGCACTATTGCACTCCAGCCTGGGCAACAGAGCAAGACTCTGTCTCAAAAAAATAATAATAATAAAATAAAAAAATAAAGAGGCAACTCTTTTATCATTATAAGACAAGGCAGAGGAAAAAAAAGAAAAAAGAAACAACTCTTGTTACCAAAAAAGGTTGAAAATATCCCTTCTGCTGTCCCCGCCCACAATGTCCTAAGCCTAGCAGGTGTTGACCTAAAGAAAGAAGCAGGGGCAAAACTCACGTGAGAAGAGCTTCTCTGGGCCAAGTTTATAGATTGCAAGCCAGGAGCACTGACACAAGTGGCCCTGAATATCCATGCTCTGATTAGCTGCAGTTACAAGTGGTATTTTGTTGTTTTGTTTTTGTTTTTGTTTTTGAGAAGGGGTCTCACTCTGCCACCCAGGCGGGAGTTCAGTGGTATTTTGTTGTTTTTATTTTTTTGAGAAGGGGTTTCACTCTGTCGCCCAGGCTGGAGTGTAGTGGCTCCATCTCGTCTCATTGCAAGCTCCACCTCCTGGGTTCAGGGGATTCTCGCACCTCAGCCTCCAGAATAGCTAGGACTTCAGGTGTGCACCACCATGCCCAGCTTTTTAAAATAAATGTTTGTAGACATGGGGTTTCACCATGCTACTCAGGCTGGTCTCGAACTCCTGGATTCAAGCACTCCGCCTGCCTCAGACTCCCAAAGTGCTGGGATTACAAGCATGATTACTCCAGGCCTACAGGTGGGTTTAGTTTATTTTGTTTTTTGAAACGGAGCCTCGCTCTGTCGCACAGGCTGGAGTGCAGTGGCTCGATCTTGGCTCACTGCAACTTCCGCCTCCCTGGCTAAGTTTTGTATTTTTAGTAGAGACAGGGTTTCACTATGTTGGTCAGGCTGGTCTCAAACTCCTGACCTTGTGATCCACCCACCTTGGCCTCCCAAAGTACTGGGATTACAGGCGTGAGCCACCGTGCCCAGCCTAGTTTTGTTTTCTTGAGACAGCGTCTCGCTCTGTCACCCAGATTGGAATGCAGTGGTGTGATCTCTGCTCACTGCAGTCTCTGGCTCCTGAGCTTAAGTGATCCTCCCTTGCTGCTCTTGTGAAAGAAAAACATTTTGGGCTCCAAAATCACTAAGGAAAAGTCAAGCTGGAAACTGCTTAAGGGAAACTTGCCTCCCATTCTATTCAAAGTCACCCCTCTGCTCACTGAGATAGATGCGTATCTCATTGCCTCCTTTGGAAAGGCTAATCAGAAACTCAAAAGAATGCAGCCTCCAGTGTCTCACCTATCTGTGCCCAGCAAGTTCCCTCCCTGCTTGGAGTGTTCCTGCCTTTGCTTCAAGTTGTCCCACCTTTCCAGAAGAACCAGGGTACTTCTTATATATATTGATTGGTGTCTCATGTCTCCCTAAAATGTATAAAAGCAAACTGTGCCCCAACCACCCTGGGGACATGTCATCAGTGCAAGGCATTGGTTGGAACCCTGAGAGTGCGCCAGCCAGGCGGGTCATGAATTCCTGACCTCGTGATCTAACAGCCTCAGGCTCCCAAAGTGCTGGGATTACAGACGTGAACCACCACACCCAGCCATGCCATAGTCTTCTTGGACCAATGTTGGATTTTGGGGCTGGAGAAACCAAGAGAGGCCATGTGGATTTTTCCCTGTTGACTGGGCTTCCAGGAAACTTACCAGTAGGCGAGATCAGTGACCGATGTGCAGGCCCAGAGAGGTGACTAGAGGCTGAGAAGCTTCCTGTGTCCGGCTGCTGTGGCCTGCTCTCCGGGATGGAGGGGTGGCAGGTCCACGGGGGACATGGACCAAAGCCCCTCGCAAGTTTCAGCACCGGATGCAAGGCTCTTGCATTGGTTGGAACCCCGAGAACGCGCCAACAAACAACACGAGGCGGTGTGGAGCAACACGCTGTTTTAATGAGTGCCTGGGTGCAGACAGCCTGAGGCCGAAAATGGCATCAGCCCCAAGTGAGGACGGAGCAGGGTTTTTTTTTTTTTTTTTTTTTTTGAGACAGAGTCTCGCTCTGTTGCCCAGGCTGGAGTGCAGTGGCCAGATCTTGGCTCACTGCAAGCTCCGTCTCCCGGGTTAACGCCATTCTCCTGCCTCAGCCTCCCCAGTAGCTGGGACTACAGGCGCCCGCCACCTCACCCAGCTAGTTTTTTTGTATTTTTTAGTAGAGACAGGGTTTCACCGGGTTAGCCAGGATGGTCTCGATCTCCTGACCTCGTGATCCACCCGTCTCAGCCTCCCAAAGTGCTGGGATTACAGGCTTGAGCCACCGCGCCCGGCTGAGCAGGGGTTTTATAGTCCTCTGTAAACCGGAACTGTCCCAGCCTGACGTGACTGCTGTGTAGCACTGGGACAGCCTCCCTCTTGATCTGCGGAGGGCATGAGTCTTCCAGCCAGCTCTCTTCCTGCCTCTGCTATCTTGCTGATGCACGCTGCTGGCGCAAGTTAGGACTGGGCCTGAGGAGGAGGAGTTATTCATTTGCTCAAGCTTTCACCCCCCTGGGAGAATCTTTCATTTCTGTCTATTTGGTTACAGAAGAGGGAAATGGGACGACTTTCTCAATAACTACTTCAGGCGTGACATAGGGGTGGCATGGGCACCTTGGAAAAAGAATAACTTAATTTTGGGGGATTCTTGAGAGACGGGTGGGCATCCATCGTGCTGTTGTAGCAGGAGCATCGTCTGGACTGTCTGGTGGCTAACTGTAGTTTCTTTTTTATTTTATTTTATTTTATTTTTGAGATGGAGTCTCGCTCTGTCGCCCAGGCTGGAGTGCAGTGGCCGGATCTCAGCTCACTGCAAGCTCCACCTCCCAGGTTCACGCCATTCTCCTGCCTCAGCCTCCCGAGTAGCTGGGACTACAGGAGCCCGCCACCTCGCCCAGCTAGTATTTTGTGTTTTTTTAGTAGAGACGGGGTTTCACCGCGTTAGTCAGGATGGTCTCGATCTCCTGACCTCGTGATCCACCCGTCTCGGCCTCCCAACGTGCTGGGATTACAGGCTTGAGCCACCACGCCCGGCCTGCTAACTGTAGTTTCAACAAGAGTTTTAATGGCTTTCATTATCAGTGGGATAACAGGGGAGAAACAGGAAGAACCCAACGATGAAGATGACCGTCTCTACCAGCATTTTCGATCCTCCTAAATTAGAGAACCTCCTCCTAGAAGGTTTGTTGGGTCCCCTCCCTTCCAGGTTTGGCCTGGTTCGTGGGCTGCTTTTCTGATGTTTGAAGTGATGTTTAGAACCGCTTTTCCATTATCGCCTATGTTAAGATAGCAATTGGAGATACGAAACCTACCACAGGCCCCACCCTCTTCTGCTAATAAGTAGTCTAGTGCCAGCCTGTTTTGATAAATTGCCGCGTGCCTTTGGGATTGTTGTTGTGCGAGCATTTCCAGGGCTCAGGCGGTTTGGTTGGTGATTATCTCTAGAACAGCCTGTAGTCTAATTGTTCTCTTCGGCGTATATATGGAGGTGCGATAACCCCAGGAACCATCCTCCGCCCAAGTGGCAGGACTGTGAGGCCTGTTTCTCGTCCTCTCGCCATGTTTGGCTCCCTCCTACCTCCAAGGATCGTTTTTCTCTGGTTATCATACACAGGGATTCTGAGGGTGTTGCCCGCCTGCTTTGGAAGTAAGAAGAATCCAGGTTTAATTGTGCCTAGGAAGGAAGTACCTTGCTAGTGATGAGGTAGCCATGAGTAAGCCTGGGTTCCACATATCCAAAGGAATCCGTCAGGGGCAGTCCATCGTAGGCTGGTGTTCACGGGATTGTCGCATAGTGCACCTAGGCAGGGGTATGCGGCATAAGGGTTAGTGGTGTTTGTACAGTACTAGGCCTGTGTGGACAAGACATAATTGAGGTAGCTTAAGTTAGAAGAAGACCAGGCTCCGGGGGGTAAGCTTGGCCACCACTCAGCTGTGGAGGTGTTGACTGTTAGGGTTTGGTGACAGGGGCTTTCACCTACGGCGCGATGGGTTTTATTGGTCCACTTGCGGGATATTCTCACTGGGTTGGTAAGTGTCCAGGACTGTGGGTGTTCCTAAGGAGTGAAAGTGAGGCTGGGGTTTTGGGATGCTAGTAAGTAAGGGGGAATGTCTAGCCCGTCCCACAGCCCCTGTTCCCTCACACGAGCTCCCTGGCATACCCAGCAATTGGACACATTCATGGTATGCGCGATGGTTCTCCTAGACCTACAAACAGGTATTTTCCTGGCTTGGGAAGGGATGCATCTGCTTGTAGTTTTCGTATAAAGGAATGGAAATACCGCGGGTGATTTTCAGGGGGAGTTGTTAATCTGTTCTCTCTCTATGTCCTCGAGTACTTGAGTGTTTACTCCCCATTGTCCAATTTTGGTGAAGCAAAGCCACTGCTTCCCTTGGGGGCATACAGCCCCATTACGACTGCCAGATACTCCTAGATTCTTTACTTTATAATAACTCTTTCCTCATTCAACACATTCTTCGATTAAGGTTCCATAACAGTTTCTTTCTATATGAGTATGGTAAGTAAAGGATTTTTTTTTTTTTTTTTGAGAAGGAGTCTCGCTCTCGCCTGGGCTGGAGTGCAGTGGCCGGATCTCAGCTCACTGCAAGCTCCGCCTCCCAGGTTTACGCCATTCTCCTGCCTCAGCCTCCTGAGTAGCTGGGACTACAGGCGCCCGCCACCTCGCCCGGCTAGTTTTTTGTAATTTTTAGTAGAGACGGGGTTTCACCGGGTTCACCAGGATGGTCTCGATCTCCTGACCTCGTGATCCGCCCGTCTCGGCCTCCCAAAGTGCTGGGATTACAGACTTGAGCCACCGTGCCCGGCCAGTAAAGGATTGTTGAATCTTTCCTCTGTCGCGGAAAGACTGATAACACTCAGGGCAGCTGGGAGGGGCTGCTGCAGACAGCAGGACAGCTACTGACAGTGTTAGGATCCTGGTGAGGGATATTCCTGTATTAAGATTTTTGGGTGGAAGAGAGGTATAGCAAGCGGTTGGGTAGGTACCCGCCATTCCTGGAAGCAGGTGGTTAGTCTTCCTTGTGTTTTGATTTTTAGGAAAAAAATGTTGGTTAATTTAGGCTTAGTAGGAGAACTTGACCTAGGCAACACTTAGCTGTTCATGTTTTGGAGGAAGAAGCAGCCTTGCGGGTGAGCTTGACCCTGGTACGATGGATCCAGTGGGGGAGTCCTCGGACTCTCACTGCAGTTGGCGTGCCAAGTACCACAGTGTAGGGGCCTGTCCACTTCGGTTGTAGCTTTTGTGAGGGTCGAGTTGGCTGATAAACACGTCTGTGCCTGCAAGACAGTTACGTTGAGAGAACAAGGTGTCGGCAGGGAGTGGCATGGCCTCATTCACTGCTTCACGAATGAAAGACCGTGTCTGGATTAAGGAGGGGAGGTAATTCCCAAGTGGCTCAGAGTCTGGTAGGGGTGGAGGCCCTAAGACAAAAGTTCGGCCATTCAGGATCTCAAAGGGACTCTAAAAAAAGGCTGCCTTTGGTGTTGCCAGAGTCTCATGAGGGTGAACGGGCGACTTCTCGGCCACGACTGGCAGATTTCTAGGGAGCTTGGTGAGTTGGGCTTTAAGGACAGAGTTGACCTTTTCAACTTTGCCTGAAGATTGAGGCCTGTAGGGTGTGTGGAGAACCCACTTTATTCCCAAGGATGTAGAGACGCCTTGGGTAATTTGGCTGATAAAGGCAGGCCTGTTATTGGACTAGATGGATATTGGGAGTCCAAAACAGGGAATTATATGCATGATGAGAGTTTGTGTGACGACATTTGCACCTTCTGAAGTTGTTGGGAACGCTTCTACCCACCCGGAGAAAGTACAAAGACTAGAAGGTAGCGGAGCCATTTATCAGGCGGCATGTGAGCGAAGTCTACGTGCCAGTCTTGCCCAGGTACCTGGCCCTGGGCTTGGTGGGTAGGAAAAGGCAGCTGCTGGAGGGAATCCTGGGGTGACACTGAGCAGCAGATAGTGCAGGACTGGGTAATCTCTTGAACACAGCTGGCAAGATGAGGACAAGTGAGGATAGGGCGGAGAAGTTGCAGGAGAGGTGTGTACCCAACATGGAGAGAGTTGTGGAGGCTTTGGAGGACAGGGATTGTTTGAGAGTGAGGAAGAGCGAAGTGCCCTTCCTTGACACACCGTGGTCCTTGTTTTTGAAGCTTTTGGGCTTGGTAGTCCTCCTTTTCTTCTGGGGAGTAAAGAGGAGAGAAGGAGGACAGAGACAGAAACTGGCTTTGCACCGGTTGTAGGGCTATTTGTTTGGCTCCTCTATCTGCTAAAGCATTTCCGGCCAGTATAGGATTGTCTGGGGTTTGGAGGCCCCTGCAGGGAATGATGGCGTGTTTCTGCGGGAGCCTGGCAGCCTGAAGGAGCTTGCTGATGGAAGAGCCATGTATGACAGGGGTGTTGTTTGCAGTTAGGAAACCCTGTTCTTTCCAGATGGACCAGTGTGAGTGCGCTACGGGGAACGGATAATGAGAATCTGAATATATATTGATCTGTTGTCCGGCTGCTCAAGTGAGAGCTCAAGTGAGGATGATGAGTTCAGCCTTTTGGGAGGTGGTGCCTAGCGGATTGACTTCAACAGTGTGGGCAGGTGATACTACAGCATAGCCAGCATGTCGGCGTCCTTGATGTAGGAAGGAGCTGCCAACTACAAACCAAGTACAGGAGGCAGCTGGAAGGGGCTGGTCTGTTAGGTTTGGAAAAGGTATAAGAAAGGTTTGAACAGTGTCCACACAGAAATGTGCAGGGTCTTGGAAGGTAGTTGCTTCAGGTAAGAGCGTGGCCGGATTTAGATGGGAGCTGGTTAGCACGATGATTTGGGGGTTTCTCTGAATAAAGCGTACAGTTGGAGGAGCCATGGGGCAGAGATGAGACTTAGTACACTGCGGTGAGCTAGCGAGTCTTTGATGTTATGGGTTGAAGAAACTGTTAGGTGGTATGCAGAGATAGTTTTAGGCTTTCACGGGTGAGGACAGCAGTTGCCACCAGTGCTTGGACGCAGGCAGGCCATCCGAGAACTGTGGTTTCCAGCTGTTTAGAGAGGTAGACAACAACCTGGAGGGTGGATCCCTTAGACTGGGAACATGTAGTACAACTCCACGCCGTTCATTGGTATAGAGGAAGAAAGGTTTGGTGAGGTCTGGGAAGGTGAGGGCGGGGGCTGAGGTGAGAGCCTTCTGGAGTAGACAGAAAGGCTGGGTAAATAGGCTATGCAGGGTTTAAAGGCTCATGGAGAGGGCCTTTAGCAGCTTGGTATAACAGTTTGGCAAGTAGAGTGAAGGAGGGAACCCGGAGCCTAAAATATCCTGCTAGTCCTAGAAAAGAGAATTTCTTCCTTAGTTTGCGGAAGCGGGAGGAACTGGAGGAGAGATATGTGGTCAGCTGTGAGGCCTCAGGTTCATGAGCTAGGCCTAGATAGGTGACTGAGGGGGTACATACTTGTGCTTTTTTAGAGGAGACCCGATACCCCCGCTCTGCCAGTACATTTAAAAGAGTGTGGGCGTTGCAGTCTCTTTGAGAGGGGCTACACAGGAGCCCATCATGAATGAGAGTGGACAGTTTTAGGGATAAGGCACAGAGGTCGCAAGCAAGGGCCTGTCCAAAAAGGTGGGTGCCGTCTCTAAAACCTTGAGATAGTATATGCACCAGGTGAGCTGATGTGAAAGGTGGGTGTTGGGGTCTTCCCATGTAACAGCAAAGAGGTCTTGAGAATCAGAGTGCAAAGAAATTGTGGAAAAAAAGCATCCTTTAGGTCTGGGACAGAAAAATGGGTGATATTGGAGGGAATTGCAGAAAGTAAAGTGTATGGGTTAGGAAATACTGGACATACTGGGAGTACAGCTTGGTTAATGAGCCTGAGGTCCTGGACTAAGCAATAAGTTCCCTCTGGCTTTTTAACAGGTAGAATTGGTGTGTTAAAAGGGGATTTTGTTGGGCAGAGTAGTTGACAGGCGAGGAGGTGAGAAATGATAGGCTTTAGGCCTGTAAGAGCTGCATGGGGATTAGATACTGCTTCTGTGATAGGAACTGGGTGGGGTTTTTGAGGGTAATGTGGAAGGGGGTGTGGTGTTTTGCGACTGAGGGTGTGGAAGTATCTCAAACAGCGGGGTTAACTATGGGTGGGGGATTAGGAAAGGTTACATGTTTTAAGGTGGGAAGTTGGAGGAGTAGAAGAAGGTTAGATGGCCCGGAGGGGCCTGGGTGGATGTGTTGGGTACTATGGGGAACACGGAAGTGGAAAGTGATGTGGAGTTTTGAAAGGATGTCTCTGCCTAGAAGCGGAGTTGGGCATGAGGGCAGGACTAAGAGTGAGTGAAGGAAAAAGTGTGAAGGGAGCAGAAAAGTGGAGGCGGTGCTTGGGGTTTGGAGACTTGTCCTTCAATTCCCACAACAGAGACCTGGGAGGACTCAGTGGGTCCTGAAAAATTAGGTAAAGCAGAGTAGGTTGACTTGATATTAATTTAAAAAACATACTGGGCTACCTGCCACCATCAGGGTTACCCTTGGCTCAGATGAAATGATGGTAGTTGCGGGGTGTCCGTTCCTGGGCACCGTCAGTCTTCAGCAGCAAGGCCGATGAGCTCGAGTAGGTGTTGGCCAGCTCAGGAAGGGATGGGGGCGGTCCTTGCAGGGGCCGCTCACAGTCCAACCTCCAGTGGTGTCTTCCGCAGAGGGGGCACGGTCTGGTGGGCTTACCTGGGTTTGGGCATTGTCTGGACCACTGGCCTTCATTGCCGCACTTGAAACAGGCGCCAGGTGGAGGTGGACTGCCAGGAGGCTCCCGTGTGGAGCTGTGGCCCCACGGACCTGCAGGGCCCCTGATGGCGGAGGCAGCCATTTGAAACTCTGCCTGTTTTTGCCTTTTACTTTTCTGATAATGACTGTTAAAGACTTTGAAGGCTAAATTTAGAAGGCCTCATTGTGGGGTTCAATTGAGGGTCATTGTCAAGCTTCTGAAGCTTGTGCCGGATATTGGATATCGGGGATGGGTTGGGAGATGAACCGAACGTTTAAGAGAGTGGTTCCTTCTGGTCTGGCTGGGTCTAGGTTGGTATATTTTCTCGTGGCTTCAGTTAAACAAGAGAGGAAAAAGGGCTGGGTGTTTGTCAGGACCCTGGGTGATTTCTGAAAGTTTTTCATAGTTTACCACTTTATGGGCACCCTTTTTGAGTCCTGCAAGGAGATAATCATGTGGTCTCGGTGGTGGCGTCCAAAGGCCCCACCTTGATAATCCCAGTGGGGGTCCTGGCTGGGGACTACCTCTGCACCAGTAGGCTGGGCAGGAGCTTGGTGATAATTGTATCAGCCTGTGTCTGAGCTAGGGTCCAGATACGTCCCAGTCTTCCGGGGTGAGGGTGGAACAGAGGATAACGTAGAGGTCATGCCAAGTTAGTTCTTAAGCCTGGGTGAGGTACTGAAACTCTATAATATAAAAGGCAGGGTCTTCTGGAAATGAACCAAGTCTTTTGTGAATTTGAGAGAGATCAGTGAAGAAGGGAACATGAACGCTAACAATACTTTCAGTTCCTGCGACTTCCCCAAGGGGGCATGCTAGCACAGACGCTGAAGTAAGGGTGGGGCATGGGCCAAAAATGATGCCTGAACCAGTAAGGGTGGAGAGAAAGAAAGACCGGAAGTGGTTCCTGCTGAGGGTTTGAAGGGGGAAGGGGGGTTGAGTTAATAGGCAGCAGAGGATAGATAGGAGCCTAAGGTGGCGGGGTGGGTTTGCAGGCCTCAGGAGAGGACGGTGAGGGAGGAGAATGGGTACAAGCAGTGCTAGAATTGTCCTGAGGAGAGGATGGTGTAGGAAAAGAAGTGGATACTCTTGGAGGCGGTGCTGGCTGGGAAGACAAAGAGGAGGCTTGGGTTAAAGAAGACGGTTGAGAGGAAGAGGTAGGAGCAGGGACAGGTGGACAGCAGTCTGCTGGATGTAACAAGGAAAAAGAGGTAGGGTTCGGAGGAGAAAGGTGATCAGGGCTGCGAGAATGGAGGAGGAGGATTTGAACAGGTGAGCAAGAATTGGAGAGGACGGGTTGTAATCTGAGTGCGAAAAAGGCCTGGATATAAGAAATTTCTCCCCATTTTTCCAACCGTCAGCAATAATTGCTTAAGTCAGTCAAAATTGTAAAGTCGTATGTTCTATTTGCGGCCCATTTGAACCCATTTTTCAATTCGTACTGTGGCCAGACTGAATTGCAAAAGAAGAACAAGGTGCTGAGAGGGGTATCTTGCCTGAGGCCTAAGGTTTGCAGGTTTTTCATGAGGCAACATAAAGGGCTGTCCTTTGGAATGGAAGACTAGGAATTTCCCGTAACAGAGGGTAGGCTCAAGAGAACAGGGAAAAGCAGACCTTCCTGGACAGCCGGCGGGATATGATAAAAGGGGCAATTGTCACCACTGCCTTTTTAATTCCCAGAACGGGATCAAATGGCTTAGAGGCGTCTCCCTAAAACCAGATTATCAGCGAGTGCCTGGCACATGCTGTAGCCTTTTTTTTTTTTTGAGACAGAGTCTTACTCTGTCACCACCCAGGCTAGGGTGCAGTGGTGTGATCTTGGCTCACTGCAACCTCCACCTCCCAGGTTCAAGCTGTTCTCCTGCCTCAGTCTCCCAAGTAGCTGGGATTACAGGGGCCTGCCACTGCGCCCGGCTAGTTTTTGTATTTTTGGTAGAGACGGGATTTCACCATCTTGGCCAGGCTGGTCTCGAACTCCTGACCTCGTGATCCAACAGCCTCGGCCTTCCAAAGTGCTGGGATTACAGGCGTGAGCCACCACGCACGGTCATGCTATAGCCTTCTTGGACCAACATTGGATTTTGGGGCCAGAGAAACCAAGAGAGGCTGTGTGGGTTTTTCCCTGTTAACTGGGCTCCCAGGAAACTTACCAGTAAGCGAGATCAGTGACCGATGTGCAGGCCCAGAGAGGCGACTAGAGGGGCTGAGGAGCTTCCTGTGTCCGGCTGCTGTGGCCTGCTCTCTGGGATGGAGGGGTTGTAGGTCCACGGCGGACGTGGACCAAAGCCCCTCGTGGGTCTCAGCAGTGGATGCAAGGCTCTTGCATTGGTTGGAACCCCGAGAACGCGCCAACAGACAACACGAGGCGGTGTGGAGCAACACGCTGTTTTAATGAGTGCCTGGGTGCAGACAGCCTGAGGCCGAAAATGGCATCAGCCCCAAGTGAGCATGGAACAGGGGTTTTATAGTCCTCTGTAAACAGGAATTGTCCCAGCCTGACATGACTGCTATGTAGTACCGGGACAGCCTCCCTCTTGATCTTCAGAGGGTATGTGTCTTCCAGCCAGCTCTCTTCCTGCCTCTGCTATCATGCTGCTGGCGCAAGTTAGGACTGGGCCTGAGGACGAGGAGTTATTCATTCCCTGAAGCTTTCAGGCCCCGGGGAGAATCTTTCAATCAGGACTTCCTGAGGCGGTGTTCTGGTGCGTGCCCAACCTTGGCAAAATAAACTTTCTAAATTAACAGAGACCTGTCTCAGATTTTCCAGGTTCACACCCAAACCTGGAAGTCGTTGATCAGCCTTCCACTGAATACACAACTGAGTCTGGTTCAGTGAATCTGCATTTTTACATAAACAATAGGGCAGAGGAAGCCATCAGATGTGCATTTGTCTCAGGGGAGCCTCACAGGAATGACTGAGTTGTCTGTGTGTTGTCCACAAGGAATTTCCTTATGAGCAAATTGTGAGGGAGATATATATTTTCTTTGTACCTATTTTATTAGGAGTAGAATGGGAGGCAGTTTTCCTAACATGGTTCCCAGCTTGACTCTTCCCTTGGCTTAGTGATTTGGGGGTCCTGAGATTTATTTTCCTTTCACAGGTGTCTTGAAACTGCCTTTGAAAAATGGTGACAGTCGGAGAAATCGGACAGAGTAGACTCCACCTTGCTTCTGATCTCTGGCAGTTCTTGCCCATTCCTGGGCCTAGGCCAAGCTAACCATGGAGGAATTTCGTTTGTAATTCAACTTGAAAGCAAGGATGTTGGCCGGGCGCGGTGGCTCAAGCCTGTAATCCCAGCACTTTGGGAGGCCGAGGCGGGTGGATCACAAGGTCAGGAGATCGAGACCATCCTGGCTAACACGGTGAAACCCCGTCTCTACTAAAAAATACAAAAAACTAGCCGGGCGAGGTGGCGGGCGCCTGTAGTCCCAGCTACTCGGGAGGCTGAGGCAGGAGAATGGTGTGAACCCAGGAGGCGGAGCTTGCAGTGAGCTGAGATCTGGCCAGTGCACTCCAGCTTGGGTGACAGAGCCAGACTCCGTCTCAAAAAAAAAAAAAAGAAAAAAGAAAGCAAGGATGTTAATAGTCCCTTCCTGACACTGACACCCTTCTTGCTCAGGGACCAAAAGCTGCCTTTCAAAGACTAATGAAAGGCCACAAGAATAATATTATGGGACAGGCCTGAATAAATGTAGCTGTAATTTCTTTCTTTTTTTTTTTTCTTTTGAGATAAAGTCTCACTCTGTCACCCAGGCTGGAGCTCAGTGGCACTATCTTGGTTCACCACAATCTCCGCCTCCCAGGTTCAAGCGATTCTCCTGCCTCAGCCTCCCGAGTACCTGGGACTACAGGCGCACGCCACCGTGTCCGGCTAATTTTTGTATTTTTAGTAGTAACGGGTTTCATTATGTTGGCCAGGCTGGTCTTGAACTCCGGACGTCGTGACCTGCCCATCTCTGCCTCCCAAAGTAGTGGGATTACAGGCGTGAGCCACCGCGCCCAGGAGTGTAGTTTCTTCTTTTTCTTTTCTTTTCTTTTTTTTTAAATTTTTTTCAGACAGCGTCGCACTCTGTTGCTTAGGCTGGAGTGCAGTGGTATAAACTTGGCTCACTTGCAACCTCCATTGCCTGGACTCAGGTGATACTCCTGCCTCAGCCTCCTAAGTAGCTGGGACCACAGGCATGTGCCACCAGGCCCAGCTAAGTTTTTGTATTTTTTATAGAGATGGGGGTTTCGCCGTGTTGCTCAGGCTGGTCTGGAACTCCTGGGTTCAAAGGATCCTCCCACCTTGGCCTCCCAAAATGTTGGGATTACAGGCGTGAGCCACTACACTGGGCCTGTAATGCTTTACTGCCCAGGAAGCAGAGGAGGCTGGATTTGTGACTTCCTCAGTTGCTCCAATAGATAACATCACTGTTGTAGAACCTAATGTCATGCGCATCCGTGCGAAGAGACCACCAAACAGGCTTTGTGTGAGCAATAAAGCTTTTTAATCACCTGGGTGCAGGCGGGCTGAGTCCGAAAAGAGAGTCAGTGAAGGGAGATAAGGGTGGGGCCGTTTTACAGGATTTGGGTAGGTAAAGGAAAATTACAGTCAAAGGGGGGTTGTTCTCTGGCGGGCAGGAGTGGAGGTCACAAGGTGCTCAGTGGGGGAGCTTTTTGAGCCAGGATGAGCCAGGCACAAGATAATGTCATCGCTTAAGGCAAGGACCGGCCATTTTCACTTCTTTTGTGGTGGAATGTCATCGGTTAAGGCAGGGCAGGGCATTTTCACTTCTTTTGTGATTCTTCAGTTACTTCAGGCCATCTGGTTGTATACGTGCAAGTCACGGGATGCAATGGCTTGGCTTGGGCTTGGAAGCCTGACATTTTTCTTTTTCTCTTTTTTTTTTGAGACAGGGTCTGGCTCTGTTCCCCAGGCTGGAGTGCTGGAGTGCAGTGGCACTATTACAGTTCATAGCAGCCTCCAACTCTGCGGTTCAAGTGATCCTCCCGCCTCAGCCTCCCAAGTAGCTAGAACTACAGGCATGTGCCACCACGCCTGGCTAATTGCTTTGTTGTGGTGGTGGTGGTGGTTGTTTTTGAGATGGAGTTTAACTCTTGTTGCCCAAGTTGGAGTGCAGTGGGGTGATCTCGGCTCACTGCAACCTCCACCTCCCGGGTTCAAGCAATTCTCCTGCCTCAGCCTCCTGAATAGCTGGGATTACAGGCATGCGCCACCACTCCCGGCTAATTTTGTATTTTTAGTAGAGACAGGGTTTCTCTATGTTGGTCAGGCTGGTCTAGAACTCCCAACCTCAGGTGATCTGCCCCGGCCTCCCAAACTGCTGGAATTACAGGTGTGAGCCACTGTGCTCGGCTGTTGTTGTGTTTTTGTTGTTGTTGTTGTTGTTGTTTTTGAGATTGAGTCTCGTTCTGTTGCCCAGCTTGGAGTGCACTGGCATGATCTCGGCTCACTGCAACCTCTGCCTCCTGGGTTCAAGTGATTCTTGTGCCTCAGCACCCCCAGTAGCTGGGATTTACAGGCATGCACCACCATGCCCCGCTAATTTTTATATTTTTAGTAGAGATGGGGTTTCACCATGTTGGCCAGACTGGTCTCAAACTCTTGACCTCAGTTGATCCACCCGCTTCAGCCTCCCAAAGTGCTGGGATTACAGGCATGAGCCACCACCCCAGCTAATTTTTAAAAATGTTTTGTAGACAAGGGTTTCACTGTGTTGCCCAGGCTGGTCTCTAACACCTGGCCTCAAATGATCCTCCCACCTCAGCCTCCCAAAGAGCTGGGATTGCAGGCATGAGCCACAGTGCCCAGGTGATACCTCTATCATTTCATCTCCAACCATTTATCTGCACCCATTCCCTAGCTCCATGCCTACCAGATTGTCCATACAAACGCTAACCTGCAAGCCTTTGGGGAGACTGATTTGAGTAGGAACTCCATCTCCCATGGGGCTGGCCTCACGTTAATTAAACTCTTTCTTTACTGCAATACCACAGTCAGTCTCAGTGACCTGATGTTATCTCTGCGGCAGGCAGGAAGAACACATCAGGGAATCAGTCTTGCTGGAAACGTGGGGAGAGTGGCTGACCAGAGGGGAGCGTCTTTGTACTTCTGAGTCAGTCAAGGCCTGACCCGCAGATCCGCATGGCAGGATCCTTCTGGAGTCTCCCCAGGGCCACAGAGCAGCTTCCTGTGCCACCGGGTTGTCTGTTTCCATGATGCCAGCCCAGCGGGGAGCAGGACCACTGCTCTGAGGGATGAGGGCCCTACTGCTCCACACTGGCACCCGCTAGTCTTTTTCTTCTATGTTTTTAGAAATGAGGTCTTACCATGTCGTCCTGGCTGGAGTACAGTGGCATGATCACAGCTCACTTACAATCTCAGACTCCTGAGCTCCAGTGATCCTCCTGCCTGTGAAAGGAAGATAAATCTTGCCCCTCCCCCACCCCAAAGCCCACTAAGCTAAAGGGAGAAGTCAAGCTGGGAACTGCTTAGGGCCAATCTGCCTCCCATTCTTTTCAAAGTCACCCCTCTGCTCACTGAGATAGATGCGTATCTGATGGCCTCCTTTGGAAAGGCTAATCACAAACTCAAAGGAATGCAGCCTCCCCCCTCACCTACCTGCCACCTGCAAGCCCCCTCCCCGCTTCCAGTCTTCCTGCCTTTGCTTCAAGTTGTCCTGCCTTCCAGACCAAACCAATGTACTTCTTACCTATATTGATTGATGTCTCATGGCCCCCCAAAATGTCTAAAACCAAACTGTGCCCTGACCACCTTGGGCACGTGTTGTCAGGACCTCCTGAAGCTGTGTCACGGGTGAGTCCTCAACCTTGGAAAAATAAACTTTCTAAATTAACTGAAACCTGCCTCAAATTTTCAGGGTTCACATGCCTTAGCCTCCCGACTAACTGGGACTATAGGCACGTGCCATCATGCCCGACTAATTTTGTTGTTGCTGAGACAGAGTCTAGCTACATTGCCCAGGCTGGTCTCCAACTGCTGGGCTCAAGCGATCTTCCCGCCTCTGCCTCCCGAGGTGCTGGGATTACAATCACGGCCTTCTTTTTCTCTTTCCAGCATTGGCTTTGAAATCTTATGAAATCCAAACGGACGGGAGCCTAGGCTCACAAGTATGTCTTGACGGTTTTAGTTCATCGGAACCCTTGCCAAGACATTTATTTTTAAATGTACGGCTTAAAATATATCATCCTCGGCTCTGAGCCAGTGAGAGGAAGCCAAGGTAAAACACTATCTTCTCCAGGACATATGGAAAGTCGCTGCTGCCAGAGTAAGGGAGAAATTCTGGAAAGGGCGTTCTAGTGCAGCAGGCAAAGTTTCATGGCACCAACAGCTATCTTCCAGGAAAAAAATCTTTAAACTATGGAGTTTATGGAAAAAAGAAAGGGGGAAAAAACGTTTCTGCTAACTGACCTAAGCCCTGGGAATCTGAACGTTCCCGTCTGAGGAAAGGGAAGAGGGAGTCCAGGGGCCTCTGCAGGACACAAGTGCAATGTTAACCTGCTGCTCTCAGCGAGGCTCCTCTGCATGGACGAGCCCTTCCTTGGCCTGAGTGGTACTTAGAAGCAGGCCCTGGTCTTTCCTTTTTTTTTTTTTTGAGACAGGGTCTCACTCTGTCCCCCAGGCTGGAGTGCAGTGGCATGACCTTGGCTCACTGCAACCTCCACCTCCCAGGTTCAAGCGATTCTCCCACCTCAGCCTCCCAAGTAGATGGGACCACAGGCGTGCACCACCACGCCCAGCTCATTTTTGTATTTGTTGGTAGAGACGGGGTTTCACCACGTTGGCCAGACTGGTCACAAACTCTTGACCACAAGTGATCTTGCCGACTCAGCTTCCCAAAGCGCTGAGATTTCAGGCGTGAGCCACCGCGCCCAACCAAGGCACTTATGTTTCTCATGGCTTTCAGTTTCCACCCTTCTTCCCTTTTCCTTGTGCCACCGAGCACTTTAAAAATCGTGATTGTGTCACCAGACAGAGTTGCAAACTAAGGCATCTACTTGCAGAGGTCAGCCTAAGCCAGCTCATGGGGCTTGAAGTTTTTTTGTTTTTTGTTTTTTGGTTTTTTTTTTTTTTTTTGAGATGAAATTTTGCTCTTGTTGCCCAGGTTGGAGTGCAATGGCGCTCACTGCAACCTCTGCCTCCCGAGTTTAATCAATTCTCCTGCCTCAGCCTCCCCAGTAGCTGGGATTACAGGCATGTGCCACCACGCCCAGCTAATTGTTTTAGTATTTTTAGTAGAGACGGGATTTCTCCATGTTGATCAGGCTGGTGTCGAACTCCCAACCTCAGGTGATCCACCCACCTTGGCCTCCCAAAGTACTGGGATTGCAGGCATGATCACCGTGCCCGGTCGAAGTATTTTTAAGGTGTATTTTGCAGCATCTTTTGATGCTCTTCATATTTTCTTCAATCTTTCAGTTATTTAAGTGTATCATTCTCTCTCTCTCTTTTTTTTTTTTTTTTGAGACGGAGTCTGGCTCTGTCGCCCAGGCTGGAATGCAGTGGCCGGATCTCAGCTCACTGCAAGCTCCGCCTCCCGGGTTCACGCCATTCTCCTGCCTCCGCCTCCCAAGTAGCTGGGACTACAGGCGCCCGCCTCGTCGCCGGCTAGTTTTTTGTATTTTAGTAGAGACGGGGTTTCACCGTATTAGCCAGGATGGTCTCGATCTCATGACCTGGTGATCCACCTGTCTCGGCCTCCCAAAGTGCTGGGATTACAGGCTTGAGCCACCGCGCCCGGCCTTTTTTTTTTTTTTTTTGAGACGGAGTCTGGCTCTGTTGCCCAGGCTGGAGTGCAATGGCGCGATCTCGGCTCACTGCAAGCTCCGCTTCCCAGGTTCTCGCCATTCTCCTGCCTCAGCCTCCCGAGTAGCTGGGACTACAGGCGCCTGCCACCGCACTCGGCTAATTTTTTGTATTTTTTTTTTAGTAGAGACGAGGTTTCACCATGGTCTGGATCTCCTGACTTCGTAATCCGCCCGCCTCGGCCTCCCAAAGTGCTGGGATTACAGGCGTGAGCCTGGGAAGAAATTCTTTTTTTTTTTTGAGATGGAGTCTCGCTCTGTCACCCAGGCTGGAATGCAGTGGCCGGATCTCAGCTCACTACAAGCTCCGCCTCCCGGGTTCCCGCCATTCTCCTGCCTCAGCCTCCCGAGTAGCTGGGACTACAGGCGCCAGCCACCTCGCCCGGCTAGCTTTTTGTATTTTTTTAGTAGAGACGGGGTTTCACCGTGTTAGCCAGGGTGGTCTCGATCTCCTGACCTCGTGATCCGCCCGTCTCGGCCTCCCAAAGTGCTGGGATTACAGGCTTGAGCCACCGCGCCCAGCCGGGAAGAAGTTCTTATCCCTGAAGCAGGCAGCCCCTACTGCTGTGTCGTCCCCCTATTGGCTAGGGTTGGACATCACCGTCTAAGCTAATTCCAATTGGCTGTTTTAAAGAGAGCAGGGATACTAGCTGGAGTGGGGGGGGGTGAGTAGTTTGGCAGGAGGGACGGTTGCAGAACAGGTGACTCAGGATGACTCAGGTCAGAGCTGGTGACCGGGGTGACTCAGGACGGAGCAGGTGATAGAGGATAGGAGGGGATTGTTTACTGAAAGTAGGGGCAAGGAGAGGAAGGGAAAGATGAAGTTAAATTTTAAAATGAAGAACAAAGAATGGGGGAGCTGAACATACTGATACAGTGGTTCTTTTTTTTTTTTTTTTTTTTTTTTTTGAGACGGAGTCTTGCTCTGTCGCCCAGGCTGGAGTGCAGTGGCGGATCTCAGCTCACTGCAAGCTCCGCCTCCCGGTTCACGCCATTCTCCTGCCTCAGCCTCCCGAGTAGCTGGGACTACAGGCGCCAGCCACCTCGCCCGGCTAGCTTTTTGTATTTTTTTAGTAGAGACGGGGTTCACCGTGTTAGCCAGGGTGGTCTCAAACTCCTGACCTCGTGATCCGCCCGTCTCGGCCTCCCAAAGTGCTGGGATTACAGGCTTGAGCCACCGCGCCCGGCCGATACAGTGGTTCTTTAGAGAGTATCTCAGAACTCATTGTACGTAACAATTTACAGGCTAAAACCTTTGAAGAGGAATTCATTATACACTATGTTTTGTTTTTGTTTTTGAGACAGGGTCTCGCCCTGTTGCCTAGGCTGGAGTGCAGAGGTACAATCATGGCTCACTACAAGTTCCGCCTCCTGGACTCGGTCGATTCTCCCACATCAGCCTCCAGAGTAGCTGGAATTACAGGCATGCACTACCATGCCTGATTAATTTTTAAATTTTTGTAGAGATGGGGTCTCAGCACGTTGAGCAGGCTGGTTTCAAACGCCTGGGCTCAACGGATCCTCCTGCCTCGACCTTCCACAGTGCTAGGATTATAAGGATGAGCCACCGTGCCTGTGCCTGTCCGGCACCAGTGTTTACCTGTGACAAAGCCACACCCAGACCCTCTACCTTCTTGCTCTTTGTCTCATGAATGAGTAGTGAAACCATCCAGGCGCAGAGACAAACCTGTTTGGCAGACCCACTGAGATGTCCTGATTGCAAAACAACCATACCTGGAAATTGTCCTACCTATAACTGTGTGTGTGTGTGATGGAGTTTCGCTCTTGCTGCCCAGGTTGAAGTTGCAATGGTGGGATCTCGGCCCACCACAACTTCCACCTCCCGGGGTCAAGCGATTCTCTTGTTTCAGTCTCCCGAGTAGCTGGGACTACAGGCATGTGCCATCACATTTGGCTAATTTTGTATTTTTTAGTACAGACGGAGTTTCTCCATGTTGGTCAGGCTGGTCTCGAACTCCTGACCTCAGATGATCTGCCTGCCTCGGCCTCCTAAAGTGCTGGGATTACAGGCATGAGCCACCGCACCCAGCCTTAGCTGGCATCTTTACTGCAACCTGTTTTATCAGCAAGGTCTTTATTACCTATATCTTGTGCCAGCCTCCTATCTTATCTTGTGATTTAGAATGCCTTAACCGTCTGGGAATGCAGCCCCGGGAACTCTCAGCCTCACTTTACCCAGCCCCTGTTCAAGATTGAGTTGCTCTGGTTCACACTCCTCTGACACTCAAACACTCTCACACAAGCAGGTGAGCGGCTTTGTGACACCCCGGCTGGAGAATTCCCTCTCCAAATCACAGTTCTGTTCTCAGCCTTTTGTGCATAGGCCACTCTGATTTGCTCCCCGACCCCCAACCCCCACCAAGCAAAACAGACTTTGGGCTGGGTGCGGTGGCTCACACATGTAATCTCAGCACTTTGGGAGGCCAAGGCAGCCTGGCCAACATGGTGAAATCCCATCTCTACTAAAGGTTGTGGTGGACGCCTGTAATCCCAGCCACTCAGGAGGATCCCTTGAACCTGGGAGGTGGAAGCTGCAGTGAGCAGGGATCGTGCCACTGCACTCCAGCCTGGGTGACGGAGGGAGACTCCATGTCAAAAAACAAAAGCAGGGTTGGGCGTGGCAGCTCACGCCCGTAATCCCAGCACTTTGGGAGGCCAAGGCTGGCAGATCGCCTGAGGTCGGGAGTTCGAGACCAGCCTGACCAACGTGGAGAAACTCCGTCTCTACTAAAACTACAAAATTAGCCAGGTGTAGTGGCGCTCGCCTGTAATCTCAGCTACTCGGGAGCCTGAGGCAGGAGAATCACTTGAAGCCGGGAGGCAGAGTTTGTGGTGAGCCAAGACGGTGCCACTGCACTCCAGCCTGGGCGACAGAATGAAACTCCATCTCAAACAAAAACAAAAACAAGACTTTGTAAATAGAAAGATTTAAAGAAAGGTAAGAATTTTGAGGCCAATAGATATCACGTGCCCAGGGCCCAGTCTTCTTTCTTCCTGGACTCCTTCCCAATCCGCCTGGATCCTCTTGTCACCATCGCCCCTGCTCACAATGAACGATTTCCTCACTGGGAATATCACAAGGACTGTAGACGCTGCCAGAATTCCTTGGCACAAAACTCCTCTCTGAGTCAGAGCCTAATGCCGTTAGCCAGGGAAGAGCAGCTGCAAGGGCCACACATCTGCGAGTCATTTGAAAATTTTATGATGAATAAAAACTATCCATTACACAGACTCGTACATTATATATTAACCTAACATGTCTGCAACTGCACTGCTAACCGTCTCTTTTGGTATTTTTTTCTAATGATACCCCAACTCCAACAATAAATTCACAAATCTGAAACTTTGACTGTCTAGTAGCACTAATGCCATTCCGAGTCCTATTCCTATTCCATCTTTGGAGTAGCCTTACTCCTTCACTTTCTTTTTTTTTTTTTTTTTTTGAGACGGAGTCTCGCTCTGTCTCCCAGGCTGGAGTGCAGTGGCCGGATCTCAGCTCACTGCAAGCTCCGCCTCCTGGGTTTATGCCATTCTCCTGCCTCAGCCTCCCGAGTAGCTGGGACTACAGGCGCCCGCCATCTCGCCCGGCTAATTTTTTGTATTTTTTTAGTAGAGACGGGGTTTCACAGTGTTAGCCAGGAGGGTCTCGATCTCCTGACCTCGTGATCCACCCGTCTCGGCCTCCCAAAGTGCTGGGATTACAGGCTTGAGCCACCGCGCCCGGCCACTCCTTCACTTTCTTAATCAACTTGGTTTCACTTTACTGACTGGCCCTGAATTTTTTGCGCGAGATCTAAGAACCCTCTCTTGGGGTCTGGATCTGGACCCCTTTCCTGTAACATCAGGGTCCCTTCACCACCCTTGTGGCATCCCAGGATCACCCTGACCTCTAGGCAGCGTGGCTCAAGCTGGACTGAGTGGAAGAGCCACCCAAGGTGTTCAGTTTTACAAGAAGAATCATAAATAGAGCATTCACCGAAGGGACGGAAGAGAAGTGGAAACCCTCAGGGTGCTGGGAGTGTGGTGAGAGAACGATGTTGCCGGGCACGGTGGCTCACGCCTGTAATCCCAGCACTTTGGGAGGCCAAGGTGAGCGGATCACGAGGTCAGGGGATCGAGACCATCCTGGCTAACACGGTGAAACCCCGTTATCTTCAGGTTGTCTTCAGGCCAGGTCAGGACATGGGGAACCTCCTGGCTTCTCTCCAATGCTTGCCATGATGTCCCATCATGAAGGTGATTTTTTGTTTTTTTGAGACAAGGTCTCATTCTGTTGCCCAGGCTGGAGTGCAGTGGCAAGATCATGGTTCACCGCAACCTCTGCCTCCTGGGCTCAAATGATCTGCCCACATCAGCCTCCAGAGTAGCTGGGACCACAGGCATGCGCCATTGCACCCAGCTAATTTTTTTTATTTTTCTATTTTTTGTAGAGACAGGGTTTCGCTATGTTGCCGAGGCTGGTCTTGAACTCCTGGACTCATGCAATCCACCCACCTCAGCCTCCCAAAGTGCTGACATTACAGGCATGAGCCACCGCACATGGTTCAGGAGGTTGATTTATTATTATTATTATTATACTTTAAGTTCTGGGCTACATGTGCAGAACGTGCAGGTTTGTTACATAGGTATACATGTGCTATGGTGGTCCGCTGCACCCACCAAAAATTAGGTATTTCTCCTAATGCTATCCCTCCTCTTGCCCCCCAACCCTGATAGGACCCAGTGTATGATGTTCCCGTGCCTGTGCCCATATGTTCTCGTTGTTCAGCTCCCACTTGTGAGTGAGAACATGCGGTGTTTGGTTTTCTGTTCCTGTGTTAGTTTACTGAGAATGATGGTTTCCAGCTTCATCCGTGTCCCTGCAAAGGACATGAACTCATTGTTTTTTATGGCTGCATAGTATTCTACGGTGTATGTGTGCCACATTTTCTTTATCCAGTCTATCATTGATGGGCATTTGGGTTGGTTCCAAGTCTTTGCTATTGTGACTAGTGTTGCAATGAACATATGTGTGCATGTGTCTTTAGAGTAAAATGATTTATTTATAATCCTTTGGTATAAGGTTGATTTTTTTTTTTTTTTTTGAGATGGATTTTCGCCCTTGTTGCCCAGGCTGGAGTGCAATGGCGCGATCTCGGCTCATTGCAACCTCCACCTCCCAGGTTCAAGCGATTCTCCTGCCTCAGCCTCCTGAGTAGCTGGGATTACAGGCTTGCACCACCACACCTGGGTAATTTTTGCATTTTTAGTAGAGATAGGGGTTCTCCATGTTGGTCAGGCTGGTCTCGAACACCTGACCTCAGGTGATCCACCTGCCTGGGCCTCCCAAAAGTGCTGGGATTACAGGCGTGAGCCATCACGCCTGGCAAGATTGATTTTTAAACTTTGGAGACCTCGGGCCTCTGTGTTCCCCAGGATGCACGTCATGCCAAGGGCCCATGGCACACATGGCCCGCCTGGCCAAGGGAAGCTCGCCTCTGCCTTCTCTCCTAGGAGACTTCCACTCGCCCTGTCCCCACCCACCTGGCATTGGTCATCTCTGTGACAAGTGTCAATGCTGGGCAGGGGTGGGGCTGCCTCCTGCCCCCTCCCCATTACTGTGGGTCTAGGGGCCAATGGGATACTGAATGTACCTGCAGACCAGTCCCTCGGAGGGCACTTTAGCAAGGCACTGTCTCCAAGCCAGGGCCAAGGGATCTTGCTGGGTCCCTGGGGTTAGCAGCAGCTGGGAGCCCACAAAATGCAGGACCGGGGGAGCAGTTACCCCAACCCAGGGTGGTAGGTGAATGGAGGGAGCTGCACCCAGGTAAGCCCAGCATAAATCCCTGGCCTCACTTTCCTGGGAGCCTCTGCCAGGAGGCAGGAGGGGGAGGCAGACATAGAAAGCACCGACATTGCTTCAGCTTCTCTGGGAACCAGGACAGCTCTGTGAACTCCTGCACAAAACAGGGGGCTCTCCTCTAAGAAGTGGGCGGAGGCTGGGTGCAGTGGCTCACACTTGCAATCCCAAACTTGGGGAGGCTGAGGCAGGCAGATCATTTGAGGTCAGGAGTTCAAGACCTGCCTGACCAACATGGCAAAACCCGTCTCTATTAAAAATACAGAAAAATTAGCTGGGTGTGGTGACACATGTCTGTAGTTCCAGCTACTTGGGATACTGAGGCAGGAGAATCACTTGAACTGGGAGGCAGAGGTTGCAGTGAGCCAAGGTCATGCTGCTTCACTCCAGCCTGTGCGACCGAGTGAGACTCCATCTCAAAAAAAAGAAAGAGTGGACTGCACCCCCTTTCTAGGGGCAGCCGTTGCCTCTGAGGACACTAAGGGTATTTTCATTTATTAGCGTCTCTGTTTTTTTTTTTTTTTTTCCTGAGAGGGAGTCTCACTCTGTTGCCCAGGCTGGAGTGCAGTGGTGTATTCTCAGCTCACCGCAACATCTGCCTCCGGGTTCAAGCAATTCTCCTGCCTCAGCCTCCCGAGTAGCTGGGATTACAAGCATGTATCACCACACCCGGCTAATTTTTTTGTATTTTTAGTAGAGATGGGGTTTCACCATATTGGCCAGGCTGGTCTCGAACTCCTGACCTCAGGTGATCCACCCGCCTTGGCCTCCCAAAGTGCTGGGTTTACAGACATGAGCCACCATTCCTGGCTTCTCTGTTTTTTCTTTATTTGTTTGTTAAATTAGGTTTAACCTAAAGCTGAAATCTTTTTTTTTTTTGAGACGGAGTTTCACTCTTGTTGCTCAGGATGGAGTGCAATGGTGCGATCTCGGCTCACTGCAACCTCCACCTCCCAGGTTCAAGCGATTCTCCTGCCTCAGCCTCCAGAGCAACTGGGATTACAGGCATGTGCCACCACACCTGGCTAATTTTTTTGAGCCATGGTGCCCGGTCTCATTTTGTATTTTTAGTAGAGATGGGGTTTCTCCATGTTGGTCAGGCTGGTAATCCACCTGCCGCAGCCTCCAAAAGTGCTGGGATTACAGGCATGAGCCACCATGTCCAGCCAGCTGCATTCTTACATATTTTAAAATTTTTTTTTTTTTTTTTTTGAGATGGAGTCTTACCTGTCACCCAGGCTGGAATGCAGTGGTGTGATCTCGGCTCACTGCAACCTCCGCCTCCCAGGTTCAAGCGATGCTCCTGCCCCAGCCTCCCAAGTAGCTGGGATTACAGGCGCCTGCCACCACACCTGGCTAATTTTTGTATTTTTAATAGAGATGCGGTTTCACTATAGTGGTCAGGCTGGTCTCGAACTCTTGACCTCCTGATCTGCCTGCCTCAGCCTCCCAAAGTCCTGGGATTACAGGCATGAGCCACCATGCCCAGCTACATATTTTAAGTTCTAACTAAAGGTTTCTCCACACACAGTGAACCGTTACCAAAGGTTTCTCCACACACAGTGAACCGTTACCTACCTGATGAATGTGCAGACTACAGCCTACTCTTACCCCGATCACCAAGCCTCAGCCCTCAGCCCTCAGCTGTTCAAACCGTGATTCAATAAGGCAGATGACAGTTGTAACCAATTTGGCTCTTTTTTTTTTTCTAAGAGGTGGGGGTCTCACTATGTTGTCCAGGCTCAGCCTCCCATAGTGTTGGGATTCCAGGCATGAGCCACCGCGCCTGGCCTACTGGCTGGTTCTGTGCCTCACTTCTGTTTTCTGTGTGCCACTTTCCTTCCACTTTCCTTCTCTTGTCCACAAATCTTGCCTGACCACACGGCAGCCCTGGAGTCACTCTGAACATGTCCAGTTCTGGGTGCACCCGATTCTTAAACTAAATTCTGTTACATTTAACTTTTTTTTTTTTTTTGAGACAGGGTCTCACTCTGTCACCCAGGCTGGAGTGCAGTGGCGCGATCTCAGCTCACTGCAACATCTGCCCCCGGGTTCAACTGATTCTTCCGTCTCAGCTTCCCAAGTAGCTGGGACTACAGGCGTATGCCACCATGCCCCCTCTTTTTTTTTTTTTTTTTTTTTTTGGCGATGGAATTTCACTCTTTTTGCCCAGGCTGGAGTGAATGGCGCAATCTCGGCTCACCGCAACTTTCGCCTCCTGGGTTCAAGCGATTCTCCTGCCTCAGCCCCCCGAGTAGTTGGGGTTACAGGCATGCACCACCATGCCCAGCTAATTTTGTATTTTTTAGTAGAGACAGGGTTTCTCCATGTTGGCCAGACTGGTCTCAAACTCCCGACCTCAGGTGATCCACCTGCCTTGGCCTCTCAAAGTGCTGGGATTTCAGGCGTGAGTCACTGCGCCTGGCCATTTTTTTTTTTTTTTTTTTTTTTTGTATTTTTTAGTAGAGACAGAGTTTCACCATGTTGGCTGTGCTGGTCTTGAACTCTGGACCACAAATGATCCAACCACCTTGGTCTCCCAAGTTACTGGAATTACAGGCATGAGCCACCGCGTGTGGCCTAAGGATTTTATTTTAACAGCTTCTACAGTTGAACTTTTAACAGTGTGTGTTATTTAATAAAATGTAATACGACTGTTTTAAACATAAATCAATAACAGTGCTAACACAGGGAGACACACTAGGGCTAACAGCCCATCCCTGGCACAGGGAAGAGCCTCCTGTCTTTGCTTAAAGAGTGGCTTGGGAATTCACACAGCCTGTGTGGCCACAGAGAGGGGACCCGAGGACCCGTGGACACCGCGGTGGGAGCTGAGGGTGGCTGTAGGAGTAACAGTCACTGATAGGGTTTAGCTGTGACCTCACCCAAATCTCATCTTAAATTGTAACTCCCGGCCGGGCGCGGTGGCTCAAGCCTGTAATCCCAGCACTTTGGGAGGCCGAGACGGGCGGATCACGAGGTCAGGAGATCGAGACCATCCTGGCTAACACGGTGAAACCCCGTCTCTACTAAAAAATACAAAAAAACTAGCCGGGCGAGGTGGCGGGCGCCTGTAGTCCCAGCTACTCGGGAGGCTGAGGCAGGAGAATGGCGTGAACCCGGGAGGCAGAGCTTGCAGTGAGCTGAGATCCGGCCACTGCACTCCAGCCTGGGTGACAGAGCGAGACTCCGTCTCAAAAAAAAAAAAAAAAAAAATTGTAACTCCCATGTATTGTGGGAGGGACCTGGTGGGAGGTCATTGAATCGTGGGAGTGGTTCTTTCCACGCTATTTTCCTGATAATGAATAAGTCTCATAAGATCTGAAGGTTTTGTAAAGGACAGTTTCCCCGTACAAGCTCTCTTCTCTGGTTTGCCGCCCTGTGGGACATGTCTTTCCCCTTCCACCATGATTGTGAGGCCTCTCAGCCATGTGGAACTGTGAGTCCATTAAACCTTTTTGTTTTGTAAATTGCTCGGTCTTGGGTATGTCTTAATCAGCATCATGAAAACGGACTAACACAATCACCAACCAGGAAGCTCATCGATGAGCTGAGTTTATCGGGGCTCATACCATAACATGATGAATGGAATCAATCACTGGCCACCTGGCTGAACTCAGTCCCCAGCCCCCTCCTGTCCCGGGAGGTCAGGAAGTCTGCTGATGTCTTGTGGCTGAAAACATCAGTCCTCCACTGACACAGTGGTTCTTTCCTGCATGACTGGCCCATCGTGAACCCCTGAACCGAGAGTCCACCATGAGTCACCTCCTTAGCATCAATTCTGGGTAACAAGGACACTGATCACACCGCACATTCCAAGTATTTAGAGGCTTCCTTCCAGGAACCAGGACAAAGACCAGCGAAATGCTTTGTTCTACAGCAGCTTTCCAGTAGCACTACAGAGGACCCAAGACAACCCCAAATTAGTCTTGTCTCCTCTAGGAGCCACGCGGAAAGCCTCACCCCGAGGGAGCCTGAGGGTGCTGAGGTATCTCCCAATACTCCCCCAACTGCCCAAGGTGCCCCACGCGCAGGCTGGTCAGGAGAAAACCCCAGACATCTAAGGTGGCTTCGTGGGAGACAGTGTTTGCTAAAAATTCTCCTCACAGGAATATCAGTATTGCCAACAGAATAGCAGCAATGACAAAATGCGTTTTCAGAGTTGCGGCTGACCCAATGTCATGAAACTGACTTTGTAAAGATGAGGAGGTTGAAGGAAGTCTAGCAGGGCTAACTCCATCTTGCTTCCTGCCTCATGGGCTGGCTGGCTGTCCTCCCTCATTCCTGGACCAGGCTAACCATGGGAGGAATATACAGTTTTAACTTTGAAGCAAGGACGATAATAGTCCTTCCTTAAATTTAAACCACTCCTTGTTTGGGGCTGAAACTGCCTCTGTAAGACTAATAAAAGGCCACGATGCAGCCATAAAAAAGAACAAGGCGACTGGGCGCAGTGACTCACGCCTGTAATCCCAGCACTTTGGGAGGCCAAGGCAGGCAGATCATGAGGTCAGGAAATCAAGACCAGCCTGGCCAACATGGTGAAACCTCCTCTCTACTAAAAATACAATATCAGCCAGTTGTGGCTGGGCATGGTGGCCCACGCCTGTAATCTGAGCACTTTGGGAGGCCAAGACGAGGTCAGGAGATCGAGACCATTCTGGCTAACACAGCGAAACCCTGTCTCTACTAAAAATACAAAAAATTAGCTGGACATGGTGACGGGCGCCTATAGTCCCAGCTACTTGGGACGCTGAGGCAGAATGGCGTGAACCCAGGAGGCGGAGCTTGCAGTGAGCCAAGATTGCACCACTGAACTCCAGCCTGGGTGACAGAGCGAGACTCCGTCTCCCAAAAAGGAAGGAAGGAAGGAGGGAGGGAGGGAGGGAGGAAGGGAGGGAGGGAGGAAGGAAGGAAGGGTGTGTAGCACCTCCCCACTCTCTTGCTTGCTCCCTCTCTCACCATGTGATGTGCCTGCTCCCACTGTATTGCCCTCCACCATGAGTAAAAACTCCCAGAGGCTTTAACCAGAAGCCGAGCAGGTGCCAGTGCCAAGCTTCCTGTTCAGCCAACAGAACCATGAGCCAATGAAACCTCTGCTCTTTATAAATGACCCAGTCCCAGGTATTCCTTTATGGCAATGCAAGAACATCCAAACACAATGTATATGAAATTTTCCAAAATAAAAAGTAAAAGAAATGCCATGCCCTGCCTGCAGTGCAAGAAATGCTGTGACTTTAAGCACTGTCCTTAGGACACCTTTTGCTCCCTCGAGAAGGATACTGCATCAATATGAGATGCAGTTATTCCTCTGTGGCCCTGAAGTATTGCATCATACCTTGAGGTATTGTTGACAAGGAGCTCGGAAATAGATGAGAACCCAGGAGAAGAATGGCTGCGAAAGATGAAGATAAAGCTTCCAAAGCATGGGATGCTACCTGGAGGATTCAATCTTAGCATGAAAAATGGGAAGCCCATTGATCAAATTGGAGACATAGGAAATACATTTCCAATATATCAAAAATATGTTGCCCAGTCGCTGGCAATTGATTTGCGGAGTTCCATATGTGTAACACTTCCAGTCTCATAAATGATAAATAATAAATTCATATTTATAAATCCCAGTTCCCAGAGGCAGATGAGCACACTGAATACAAAGAAGCTCATGCAGGAGCTGGTTAATTTCCACCAGACTGACTCATGTTAACCTATTGTGGTTTGTTGAGTTTAGGGAATTAGTGAGCCAAGAAGAGAATCCAATAAATGTAGGAGACTGTGCTTCCACAGCACGGACTGTGTGTTGTGAAAAGTGCAGTGTGAGCTATATAGAAGGGTAGAGCATTGAAATATGTTTTGTAATGGAGTGCATGCTATTAAAAATTAGAAACAACGCCCAGGCGCGCTGGCTCGCGCCAGTAATTCCAGCAGTTTGGTAGGCCAAGGCAGGTGGATCACCAGAGATCAGGAGTTCGAGACCAGTCTGGCCAACTTGGTACCCCGTCTCTACTAAAAACACAAAAATTAGCCGGTTGTGGTGGTGCACGTCTGTCATCCCAGCTATTCGGGAGGCGGAGACAAGAGAATCACTTGAACCCAGGAGGCAGAGGGTGCAGTAGCTGAGGTCACGCCATTGCACTCAACCTGGGCGACAGAGCAAGAGTCTCTCTCAAAAAAAAAAACAAAACAGAAACAGCAACCTTGTTCCTACTTGCAAGAAGTATATTAAATAATAAATTATTGCTGGCTTCTTTGAATCCCCTGATCTCTCTATAATAGTATAAAGAGAATTATCTAAAGAGTAGTAATGCAGTGCCAGGCTCGGTGGCTCACGCCTGTAATCCTAGCATTTTGGGAGGCTGAGGTCGGGGCATCACAAGGTCAGGAGCTGAAGATCAGCCTGGCTAACATAGTGAAAGCTGGTCTCTACTAAAAATACAAAAATTAGCAGGGTGTGGTGGCGGGCGTCTGTAGTCCCAGCTACTCGGGAGGCTGAGGTGGGAGGATCACATGGTCAGGAGTTGGAGACAAGCCTGGCCAACATAGTGAAACCTCATCTCTACTAAAAATACACAAATTAGCTGGGCATGGTAGCGGGTGCCTATAGTCCCAAGTCTGAGTGTTTTATAGTAGATACATTACTGGTCTTTTTTTTTTTTTTTTTTTGAGACAGAGTCTCTCTCTGTTGCCCGGGCTGGAGTGCAGTGGCACGGTCTCAGCTCACTGCAACCTCCACCTCCTGGGTTCAAGTAATTCTCCTGTCTCAGCCTCCCAAGTAGCTGGGATTACAAGCATGTGCCATGAAGCCCAGCTAACATACTGGGATAGGCCAGACCTGGTGTCTCAAGCCTGTAATCCCAGCATTTTGGGAGACCAAGGTGGGCGGATCACCTGAGGTCAGGAGTTGGAGACCAGCCTGGTCAACATGGTAAAACCCCGTCTCTACTAAAAATACAAAAATTAGCCGGGCGTGGTGGTGCACGCCTATAATCCCAGCTTCTCGGGAGGCTGAGGCAGGAAAATCACTTGAACCCAGGAGGTGGAGGTTGCAGTGAGCTGAGATGGAGCCATTGCACTCCAGCCCAGGCAAAGAGTGAGACTCCGTCTTTAAAAACAATAAATAAGGCTGGGTGCAGTGGCTCATGACTGTAATCCCAGCACTTTGGGAGGCCGAGGTGGGCAGATCACCTGAGGTCAGGAGTTCGAGACTAGCCTGGCCAACATGGCGAAACTCCGTCTCTACTAAAATTACAAAAATTAGAAGGGTGTGGTGGCAGGGGCCTGTAATCCCAACTATTCAGGAAGCTGAGGTAGCAGAATTGCTTGAACCTGGGAGGTGGTGATTGCAGTGAGCCGAGATTGAACCGCTGCACTACAGCCTGGGCAACAAGAGTGAGATTCTGTTTCAAAAAAAAAAAAAAAAAGAAACCCTGTCTTTACTAATCGCTTGAACCTGGGAGGTGGAGGTTGCAGTGAGCTGAGATCACGCCACTGCACTCCAGCCTGGGCAACAATGAGGTGCACGCCTGTGATCCCAGCTACTCGGGAGGCTGAGGCAGGAGAATCACTTGAACCTGGGAGGTGGAGGTTGCAGTGAACCAAGATCGTACCATTGCGCTCCGGCCTGGGCAAAAAGAGCAAGACTCCACTTAAAAAATAAATAAATAAAAATAAATAAAGTATGGAATCGTCTTGTAGCTGGACGAGCCGCAGACAAAAGCCCTCAGACACCGAGATAGTGAAGGGAGTGGCTTTAATCAGCTGGGAGCATCGGCCCGCTAGCGTCTTCAAATCCGAGCTCGTCAGGTGTTTAACTTCTGTCCCTTTTAAGGGCTCACAACTCGAAGGGGGTCTGCATGAGAGGGTCATGATAGATTGAGCAAGCAGGGGTACGTGACAGGGGCTGCGAGCACCGGTGGTCAGAGTGAAACAGAACAGAACAGGAGGTTTCACAATGTCCTTCCATACAATGTCTGGAATCTATAGATAACATAACCGGTTAAGTCAGAGGTCGATCTTTAACTACCAGGCTTAGATCAAGCAGGCCCAGGCCTGGTTTCCGGTCTGGTTCCTCGGCTTCAGGTCTGGTTCCTAGGCGCTGGGCTACCTGCCTTTAGTTTTGCTTTCCTTTCCTTTTTTGAGTATAAAACAATATAAAACAACATGAGACGGTCTGTCTCTCTTCTCTCAGTCTGGTCCTCTCTTTTTTAAAAAACATAAAACATGGGTATACAGAAGTCTTTGGTAATTCAGAAGCACTGATGTTTAAAACAAGAGAGTAGTTGAAGCTTATCTTTGTTTATTTTTTTTATTTTTATTTTTTTTTGAGACAGAGTCTCGCTCTGTCGCCCAGGCTGGAGTGCAGTGGCCGGATCTCAGCTCACTGCAAGCTCCGCCTCCCGGGTTTACGCCATTCTCTCGCCTCAGCCTCCCGAGTAGCTGGGACTACAGGCGCCCGCCATCTCGCCCGGCTAATTTTTTGTATTTTTTTTAGTAGAGACGGGGTTTCACCGTGTTAGCCAGGACGGTCTCGATCTCCTGACCTCGTGATCCGCCCGTCTCGGCCTCCCAAAGTGCTGGGATTACAGGCTTGAGCCACCGTGCCCGGCCTATCTTTGTTTAAAAAACCATTTGGTCTTGGGATAACACAGTGATGTAAATATGGCTTAAAGGAGAATCATTTCAAAAACAAAGCAAAACAAGGAAATGAAAAATAAAATTTATGGCTGGGTACGGTGGCTCACACCTGCAGTCCCAGCATTTTGGGAGGCCAAGGCAGGTAGATCACGAGGTCAGGAGTTTGAGAACAGCCTGGCCACCACAGTGAAACCACGTCTCTACTAAAAAAAAAAATACAGGCCAGGTGTGGTGCCTCATGCCTGTAATTCCAGCACTTTGGGAGGCCAAAACTGGCAGATCACGAGGTCAGGAGATTTAGACCAGCCTAACATGATGAAACCCCGTCTCTACTAAAAATACAAAAATTAGCCGGGTGTGATGGCAGGCCACTGTAATCCCAGCTACGCGGCAGCCTGAGGCAGGAGAAATACCCGGGAGGCAGAGGTTGCAGTGAGATGAGATTGTGCCACTGCACTCCAGCCTGGGCAACAGAGTGAGACTCCGTCTCAAAAAAGAAAAAGAAAATTTAAAAAATACTTCCATGTGACGAGCTTCAAAAACAGAAGAAGGGGCCGGGCGCGGTGGCTCAAGCCTGTAATCCCAGCACTTCGGGAGAATGAGGCAGGCAGGTCACTTGAGGTGGAGTTTGAGACCAGCCTGGCCAGTATGGTGAAACCTTGTCTCTACTAAAAATGCGAGGTTGGGTGCGGTTGCTCACGCCTGTAATCCCAGCACTTTGAGAGGCCAAGGTGGGCGGATCACCTGAGGTCAGGAGTTCGAGACCAGTCTGACCAACATGGAGAAACCCTGTCTCTACTGAAAACACAAAATTAGCCGGGCGTGGTGGTGCATGCATGTAATCCTAGCTACTCTGGAGGCTGAGGCAGGAGAATCTATTGAACCTAGAAGGAAGAGGTTGCAGTGAGCCGAGATTGCGCCATTGCACTCCAGCCTGGGCAACAAGAGCAAAACTCTGTCTCAAAAAAAAAAAAAAAAAAAAGAATTGCTTAAGAAGATGTTTTCCAGATTTTGAATTCCAGCAGAATGGCTGACACTAGCCAGTTTAAAGCCCTTCACGAAGGAACCAAGTCAACGTGAGAATCCAGGTGTCTCTCCGTCTCCAACCTGCGTTTTTCAACCAATCGGTGATGTCCACACCTTGGTCCACTTCAGACCGCTTAAGATCCCCAGCCCCAGACTCCTGAGGGAAGCAGCTTTGAGATGTCCTCTCCTCTCCGCATTCCACAGCCTTAGGACAACGCCTTTCTCTGTCTGCTGCAACCCTCGATCGGTGTTTGGACTTGTGCATCAGGCAACAGACCTGTTAAGGTCACACCAGCAAAAGTTGAGCTAATGGTGTTATTTCTGTCAAGCTATTAAGCCTTTAAATATCTTTATCAGGCAAGACTTCGTTGTCCTGGTTCATACCGAAAGTAGTGCAACGGTACACCCCTCTGTAGCCAACCAGAATATGCACTTCAAATGCACCTCTTGGCATAGGATTATTATTATTATTTTATTTATTTATTTATTTATTTTTTGAGATGGAGTCTTGCTCTGTATGCCTAGGCTGGAGTGCAATGGCGCGATCTTGGCTCACCACAATCTCCGCCTCCTGGATTCAGTGATTCTCCTGTCTCAGCCTCCCAAGTAGCTGGGATTATAGGTATGTACCACCACGCCCAGCTATTTTGCATTTTTAGTAGAGACAGGGTTTCTCCATGTTGATCAGGCTGGTCTCGAACTCCTGATCTCAGGTGATCCACCTGCCTCTGCTTCCCAATGTGGTGGGATTACAGGCGTGAGCCACCGCGCCTGGCCTTTTTTTTTTTTTTTTTTTTTTTTTTTTTTTTTGAGACAGAGTCTCGCTCTGTCCCTGAGGCTGGAGTGCAGTGGTGTGATCTCGGCTCACTGCAACCTCTGCCATCCAGCTTCAAGCGATCTTCCTGCCTCAGCCTCCCGAGTAGTTGGGATTACAGGTGCCCACCACCATGCCAGGCTAATTTTTGTATTTTTAGTAGAGACAGGGTTTTGCCATGTTAGACAGGCTGATAATTTTTGTAGTTTTAGTTGAGACGGGGTTTCACTATGTTGGCCAGGCTAGTCTTGAACTCCTGACCTCAAGTGATCTACCCACCTTGGACTTCCAAAGTGTTGGGATTACCGGCGTGAGCTACTGCACCTGGCTGGGGATCAGAGTTTTTAAGGATAATTTGGTGGGTAGGGAGCCATTGGGTCAGGAGTGCTGATTTGTCGGATCGGAGATGAAATTGCAGGAAGTTGAGGCTGTCCTCTTGGGCTGCGTTGGTTCCTCAGAGGAGGTCAGAAGACCCCACAAGCCAGTTTTTTGGTATGGGTGGTGCCAGCTAATCCATCGAGTGCAGGGTCTGCAAAATATCTCAAGCACTGACCTTGGGTTTGACAGTAGTGATATTATCCCCAGGAGCAATCTGGGAGATTTAGAATCTTGCAGCCTCCAGCTGCAAGACTCCTGAACAATAATTTATAATCTTGTGGCTAATTTGTTAGTCCTGCAAAGGCAATCTAGTCCCCAGGCAGGAAGGGGGTTTGTTTTGGGAAAGGGCTCTATCCTCTTTGTTTCAAAGCGAAACCATAAACTAAGTTCTTCCCAGAGTTAGTTCAGCCTCCACCAGGAACAAACAGGGACAGCTTGGAGGTTAGAAGCAAGATGGACTTAGGCCAGCTGTCTTTCACTGTAATGATTGACTCACTCACAATTTTTGCAAAGGTGGTTTCGAAAGTGCTGGGATTACAGGTGTGAGCCAACGCTCCCAGCAGAAGCCCAAATTCTATGTCACCTCTTTAAATTGACTCATCCCCGAGTTTCTCCACATATGCCTGAGAGATACGTGTTAAAAAACATCCATCTTGGCCGGGCGCGGTGGCTCAAGCCTGTAATCCCAGCACTTTGGGAGGCCGAGACGGGCGGATCACGAGGTCAGGAGATCGAGACCATCCTGGCTAACACCGTGAAACCCCGTCTCTACTAAAAAAATACAAAAAATTAGCCGGGCGAGATGGCGGGCGCCTGTAGTCCCAGCTACACGGGAGGCTGAGGCAGGAGAATGGCATAAACCCAGGAGGCGGAGCTTGCAGTGAGCTGAGATCCGGCCACTGCACTCCATCCTGGGCAACAGAGCGAGACTCCGTCTCAAAAAAAAAAAAAAAAAAAAAAAAAATTCCATCTTTCCCCCGTTAATTTGTCTTTTTGTTGTTGTTGTTGTTGTTTTTGAGATGGAGTCTTGCTCAGTCACCCAGGCTGGAGTGCGGTGGCACGATCTTGGCTCACTGCAAGCTCCGCCTCTTGGGTTCACGCCATTCTTCTGCCTCAACCTCCCGAGTAGCTGGGACTACAGGCGCCCACCAACACGCTCGGCTAATTTTTTTTGTATTTTTAGTAGAGATGGGGTTTCACTGTGTTAGCCAGGATGGTCTCGATCTCCTGACCTTGTGATCCACCCGCCTCGGCCTCCCACAGTGCTGGGATTACAGGCGTGAGCCACCGTGTCCGACTAATTTGTGAGCCACTGTGCTTTGGCCCTGCAAGCTTCTTTCTATCCTCATTGAAAATACGTTGTAAGAGGGCTGTTTGCAGTGGCTCACACCTGTAATCCTGGCACTTTGGGAGGCCAAGGCAGGCAGATCACCTTAGGTCAGGAGTTTAAGAACAGCCTGGCCAACATGGTGAAACCCCGTCTCTACTGAAAATACAAAAATTAGCCGGGTGTGATGGTGCATGCCTGTAATCCCAGCTCTTTGGGATGCTACAGCAGGAGAATAGCTTGAACACAGGAGGTGGAGGTTGCAGTGAGCAGAGATCAGGACACTGCCCTCCTGCCTGGGTTACATGATCAAAACTCCGTCTTAAAAAAAGAAAAAAAAGAAAGAAAAGAAAATATGTAGTAGAAACAGCAACTGTGTTGGCTGGACACAGTGGCACACACCTGTAATCCTAGCACTTTGGGAGGCTGAGGCAGGCCGATTGCCTGAGCTCAGGAGTTGGAGACCAGCCTGGGCAACATGGCAGAAACTGTCTCTTTTGAAAATAGAAAGGAAAGGGCCAGGCACGGTGGATCACTCCTGTAATCCCAGCACTTTGGTAGGCCAAGGATCACCTGAGGTCAGGAGTTTGAGACCAGCCTAAGCAACATGGTGAAACCCCATCTGTATTAAAAATACAAAAATTATCTGGGTGTGGTGGCATGTACCTGTAATCCCAGCTACTCATGAGGCTGAGACAGAAGAATTGCTTGAACCCAGGAGGCGGAGGTTGCAGTGAGCTGAGATCACGCCCTGTACTCCAACCTGGGTGACAAAGGGAGAATCTGTCTCAAAAAAAAAAAAAAAAGAAAGAAAAGAAAAGAAAGAAAAAAAGGAATAGTAACTGTGTTCTCAAATATATCACAAGATGGTAAACGTTCATTTCACATGATTAGGAAAACAGCCAAGAATGAGGGGGCAAGAAGAGAAAGAAATATTTTCAGCTTGATGCTCCATTTTGTGCTAACTGTGTGCTGCCCGGGCACAGGATGCAGGGCACCGGCTTGCCTCCCTTCCCTCTGGGCATTCGTCTGTAGCCTGGAGAGGGGCCCACCATCCCTCCAGTCCCTCCCTCTTCTCTCCCCTACCGCACTCCTCATCCAGGCTGAGATGGAGCACATTCCCTCCAGTGAGTGTCCAGGCCCGGGGGCCTATGCAGGCAGGAAGGCAACCTGCCACGTAGCACTGCTGTGGGCAGGTAGGAAGAAGGACCGCGGGGATTAGGAAGCACCTTCTCTGTGCCTGATTTTAGCTGCACAGTCTCACTAGGAAGGGCCAAGGGTGAGAGGTCATTGGGAGCATGGGCCCTCCAGGATCGTCCTACAGCAGCCTTGGTGTTCACGTGGGAAAGCAGGCAATGGTGCCATGTGTGGGTAAATGTCACTAAAGCATATGCCATTGTGAGGGCCCCGAGACAAGAATGCGTCCTGCATTAGTCAGGGTCCTCCAGAGAAACCGAACCGATAGGAAGGAGATAGATGTACATAGATAGTGAGAGAGGGAGAGATTTATTTTAAGAATTGAGACTGGCAAGTCTGAAATTTGCAGGGCAGGCTGGAAATTCTAGCAAGAGATGATGTTGCGGCGTGAGTCTCAATTCAAAGGCAGTCTGGAGGCAGAATTCCTTCCTTCTTAGGAAACCTCAGTCTTTTCTCTGAAGGCCTTAAATGGATGCATGAGGCCCACGCACATTATGGAGGGTAACCTGCTTCACTCAAATCTACTTAGTAAAATGTTAATCCCATCTAAAAACATCTTCACAGAGACATCGAGGGTGCTCTGTGACCACTGAGCCAGGCACCATAGCCTAGCCACGTTGACACATAAAATTAACCAGCCCAGGTCCCAAAGCTCAGAAAGTATCATCTTGTCCCAGGGCAGGTAACCCCGTGTCCAGTGCCACCCGCACACCCCATGGTATTGGAGTTCCTGCTCATCGAGCTTCCTCGCCTGTCTGAGCACACCTGGCTCAGGTACAGTCGTTGTCCGTCAGGGACCCAGAGCCTTCTCTTGCTCTCTCCATCCAGGCTCCCCAAGGCTTTGGTCTCTTCCATTGCTCACTTGCCCTGTTGAGCTGGGGCTCATCATATGTCTCCATTTTAAAAATATTTTAAAAATTTTTTGAGACGGGGTTTCACTCTTGTTGCCTAGGCTGGAGTGCAATGGTGTGATCTTGGCTCACCACAACCTCCATCTCCTGGGTTCAAGCGATTCTCCTGCCTCCGCCTACCGAGTAGCTGGGATTACAGGCGCCTGCCACCACGCCCGGCTAATTTTTGTATTTTTAGTAGAGACAGGGTTTCACCATTTGGTCTCAAACTCCTGACCTCAGGTGATCCACCCATCTCGGCCTCCCAAAGTGCTGGGATTACAGGCATGAGCCACCATGCCTGGCAGCATATTTCTCTATTGTTGCTGTAGTTTTTGTGCGTGGAATTTTTTTGTTTTTATTTTTGTAGAGCCGGGTCTTACTATGTTGTCCAGGCTGGTCCCAAACTCCTGGCTTCAAGCAGTCCTCCTGCCTTGGCCTCCCGAAGTGCTGGGACTACAGGTGTGAGCCATGGAGTCCAATCAGTTAATTGTGTTTCAACTGTTCATTGACCTCATTGAGAAATTAGATATTTGGGCTGGGCGCAGTGGCTCATGCCTGTAATCTCTACACTTTGGGAGGCCAAGGTAGGAGGATCCCCTGAACCCAGGAGTTCAAGACCAACCTGGGCAACATGGTGAAATCCTGTCTCTACAAAAAAATTCAAAAAATAGCTGGTCATGGTGGCACACACCTGTAGTCCCAGCTACTCTGGAGGCTAAGGTGGGAGGATCACCTGAGCACAGGGAGGATGAGCCTGCAGTGAGCAGAGATCCTGCCACTGCACTGCAGTCTGGGCAACAAAGTGAGACACTATCTCAAAAAAGAAAAAAATATATAATTTCAATTAAAATAAAATTAAAAAGAAGGCCGGGCTCGATGGCTCATGCCTGTAATCCCAGCACTTTGGGAAGCTGAGGCAGGTGGATCATTTGAGGTCAGGAGTGCAAGACCAGTCTGGCCAACATGGTGAAACCCCATCTCTACTAAAAATACAACAATTAGCCCAGTGTAGTGGCATATGCCTGTAATCCCAGGTGCTCGGGAGGCTGAGGCAGGAGAATAATTTGAGCCTGGGAGGCAGAGGTTGAGGTGAGCTGAGATTATGCCACTGCACTCCATTCTGGGTGACACAGTGAGGCCCTGTTTCAAAAAAAAAAAGAAAGAAAAGTAAATTACATCTTTGGAGAATTGGCTTTGTTTTTTTTGAGACAGGGTCTCAGCTTTTCAATCTGTCACCCAGGCAGGAGTGCAGTGATGTGATCTGGGTTCACTACAACCTGTGTCCCCGAGGCTCAAGCAATCCTCCCGTCTTAGCCTCCCAAGTAGCTGGGACCACAGGTATGCACCACTACACCCAGCTATTTTGTTTGTTTGTTTGTTTTGAGACGGAGTCTGGCTCTGTTGCCCAGGCTGGAGTGCAGTGGCCGGATCTCAGCTCACTGCAAGCTCCGCCTCCCGGGTTTACACCATTCTCCTGCCCCACCCTCGAGTAGCTGGGACTACAGGCGCCCACCATCACGCCTGGCTAGTTTTTTGTATTTTTTTAGTAGAGACGGGGTTTCACTGTGTTAACCAGGATGGTCTCGATCTCCTGACCTCATGATCCACCCGTCTCGGCCTCACAAAGTGCTGGGATTAGAGGCTTGAGCCACCGTGCCCGGCCTCACCCAGCTATTTATTTTAAATTTTGTTTTGTTTTGTTTTGAGACAGCTTGTCTCTCTGTAACCCAGGCTGGAGTGCAGTGGTGAGATCTTGGCTCACTGCAACCTCTGCCTCCTGGGTTCAAGTAATTTTTCTGCCTTGGCCTCCCCAGTAGCTGGGAATACAGGCACATGCTACCATACCTGACTAATTTTTTTTTTTTTTTTTTTTTTTGAGACGGAGTCTTGCTTTGTTGCCCAGGCTGGAGTGCAATGGCACGATCTCGGTTCACTACAACCTCCACCTCCCAGGTTCAAGTGATTGTCCTGCCTCAGCCTCCCAAGTAGCTGGGACTACAGGTGTGCGCCAACACGCCCAGCTAATTTTTGTTTTTGTTTTTGTTTTTTTGAGACAGAGTCTCACTCTGTTGCCCAGGCTAGAGTGCAGTGATATGATCTCGGCTCACTGCAGCCTCCGTCTCCTGGGGTCAAGCGATTCTCCTGCCTCAGACTCCTGAGTAGCGGGGATTACAGGCACGTGCCACCATGTCCAGCTAATTTTTGTATTTTTACAAACATGAGGTTTCACTCCTGACCTCATGATCCGCCCGCCTCAGCTTCCCAAAGTGCTGGGATTACAGGTGTCAGCCACCGCACCTGGCCAATTTTTGTATTTTTAGTAGAGATGGGTTTCACCATATTGGCCAGGCTGGTCTCGAACTTCCAACCTCAGGTGATCCACCTACCTCAGCCTCCCAAAGTGCTGGGATCACAGGGGTGAGTCACCACACCTGGCCTTTGTAATATCATTTGTAATAAACTGGTGAACGTGTTTTCCTGAGTTCTGTGAGCTGCTCCAGCAAATGTATGGGATCCACAGTGTGGGGCCTGGGAACTCGGATTGATAGCTGGCTGGTCAGAAACTCCAGAGGCCTGGACTTGTGATTAGTTCGGGGAGGCAGTTTTGGGGACTGAGTCCTCCACATATAGGATCTGACACCATCCCCAGGGAGACGTGACAGAATTAAGCTGGAGGACCTCACTTGGTGTCTGCTCACTGCAGAACTGACCACGTGATTGGTGGAGGGGAGAAATGCCCTCAACATTTGGTCACAGAACGTCTTGAACCTACAGAAGTTTTCTGTGTTCACTGTTGTGGTGTGAGAGGAGGCCAGGGGTGGTGGCTCACACCTGTAATCCCAACACTTTGGAAGGCTGAGGCAGGCAGATCACCTGAGGTCAGGAGTTTGAGACCAGCCTGACCAACAGGGTGAAACCTCAAATCTACTAAAAAAATAGAAAAATTAGCCACACATGGTGGCGTGTGCCTGTAGTAATCAGGAGGCTGAGGCAGCACAATCACTTAAACCTGGGAGGCAGAGGCTGCAGTGAGCTGAGATCACACCACTGCACTCCAGCCTGGGTGACAGAAGGAGACCCTGTCTCAAAAAAAAAACCCCAAAAAACCAAAATAAAAAAAACAAAAAAAAAAAAAAAAGAGAGAGAGAGTGCAGTGGTGCGATCTCAGCTTACTGCACTCTATGCTTCCCAGGTTCAACTGATTTTCCTGCTTCAGCCTCCCTAGTAGCTGGGATTATAGGCACACGCCACCAACCGGTTAATTTTTTTTTTTTTTGAGACAGAGTTTTGCTCTTGTTGCACAGGCTGGAGTGCAATGGCACAATCTCGGTTCACTGCAACCTCCACCTCCCGGGCTCAAGTGATTTTCCTGCCTCAGTCTCCCAAGTAGCTGGGATTACAGGGATGGACCACCACGCCCGGCTAATTTTGTATTTTTAGTAGACACGGAGTTTCTCTATGTTGGTCAGGCTGGTCTCGAACTCCTGACCTCAGGTGATCCAGAGGCCTCAGCCTCCCTAAGTGCTGGGATTACAGATGTGAGTCACTGCGCCTAGCCTGCCCAGTTAATTTTTGTATTTTTTGTAGAGACAAGGTTTTGCCAAGCTGGTCTCCAACTCCTGACCTCAGGTGATCTGCCAGCCTCAGCCTCCCAAAGTGCTGGGATTGCAGGCATGAGTCACCGCACCCAGCATGGTTATTTATTGATGATATGCTAAACAAGGGGTGCATTATTCATGCTCCCCCTTTGAGACCATATAGGGTAATTTCCTGATGTTGCCATGGGATTAGGTGGGAGTGTAGCAGTGAGGACGGCCAGTGGTCACTCATGTTGCCATCTGGTTTTCGTGGGTTTTAACCTGCAACCTGTTTATTTATTTATTTATTTATTTTGAGACGGAGTCTCGCTTTGTCACCCAGGCTGGAGTGCAGTGGCGTGATCTCAGCTCACTGCAACCTCCGCCCCTCCAGGTTTAAGCAGTTCTCTGCCTCAGCCTTCTGAGTAGCTGGGATTACAGGTGTGTGCCACCACGCCCAGCTAATTTTTTGTATTTTTAGTAGAGACGGGGTTTCGCCATCTTGGCCAGGCTAGTCTTGAACTCCTGACCTTGTAATCCACCTGCCTCTGCCTCCCAAAGTGCTGGGATTACAGGCGTGGGCCACCGCGCCCAGCCTACTGCAACTTCTTTTATCAGCAAGGTCCTTATGACCTATATCTTGCCCTGACCTCCTATCTCATCCTGTGACTTTGAATGCCTTAACCGTCTGGGAATGCGGCACAGTAGATTTCAGCCTCATTTCACCCAGCTCCAATTCAAGATGGAGTTGCTCTTCTTCATACGCCTCAAATATTTCTCCTTTTTTTTTTCTTGAGACAGGGTCTTACTCTGTTGCCTAGGCTACAGTGCAGTGGCATGGTCTCAGCCTACTGCAGCCTCGAACTCCTGGGTTCCAGCGATCCTCCCACTTTAGCCTTCCAAGTAGCTGGGACAACTGGCGTACACCAACACACCTGGCTAGTTAAAAAACTTTTTTTTCACCCAGGCGTGGTGGCTCACGCCTGTAATCCCAGCACTTTGGGAGGCCAAGGTGGGCAGATCACGAAGTCAGGAGATCAAGACCATCCTGGCTAACACGGTGAAACCCCCATCTCTACTAAAAATACAAAAAATTAGCCGGGCGTGGTGGTGGGCGCCTGTAGTCCCAGCTACCCGGGAGGCTAAGGCAGGAGAATCGCTTGAACACAGGAGGCGGAGGTTGCAGTGAGACAAGACTGCGCCCCTACACTCCAGCCTGGGTGATAGAGCAAGACTCCATCTCAAAAAAAAAAAATTTTTTTTTCTTCTTTTATAGAGACCGGGGTGGGGATGTGCAGGTGGCAGTCGGGGGGTCTCACTATATTGCCCACACTGGTCTCAAACTCCTGGCCTTAAGCCTCCCAATGTGCTGGGATTGCAGGAATGAGCCCCCGCACCCAGTCTAGTCATGTCTTTCTTTTTCTTTTTTTTTTTTTTTTTTGAGGCAGAGTCTCGCTCTGTCGCCCAGGCTGGAGTGCAGTGGCTGGATCTCAGCTCACTGCAAGCTCCGCCTCCCGGGTTTACGCCATTCTCCTGCCTCAGCCTCCCGAGTAGCTGGGACTACAGGCGCCCGCCACCTCGCCCGGCTAGTTTTTTTTTGTATTTTTAGTAGAGACGGGGTTTCACCGTGTTAGCCAGGATGGTCTCGATCTCCTGACCTCGTGATCCGCCCGTCTCGGCCTCCCAAAGTGCTGGGATTACAGGCTTGAGCCACCGCGCCCGGCCTCTTTTTCTTTTTTTGAGACAGAGTCTCGCTCTATACCCTGGGCTGGAGTGCAGCTGCACGATCTCGGCTGACTGCAATCTCTGCCTCCTGGGTTCAAGCAGTTCTCCTGCCTCAGTCTCCCAAGTACCTGGGATTACAGGTGCCTGCCACCACACTCAGCTAATTTTTTGAATTTTTTTTTGAGACGGAGTTTTGCTCTTGTTGCCCAGGATAGAGTGCAGTGGCACAATCTCGGCTCACTGCAACCTCCACCTTCCGGTTTCAAGCGATTCTCCTGCCAAGTAGCTGGGATTACAGGCACCCACCACCACACCCAGCTAATTTTTTTGTATTTTTAGTAGAGACGGGGTTTCACCATGTTGGTCAGGGTGGTCTTGAACTGCTGACCTCGTGATCTACCTGCCTCAGCGTCCCAAAGTGTTGGGAATACAGGCGTGAGCCACCACGCCCGGCAATTTTTGTATTTTAGTAGAGTGGGGGTTTCACCATGTTGCCCAGGCTGGTCTTGAACTCCTGATCTCAAATGATTTGCCCACCTTGGCCTCCCAACATGCTGGGATTACAGGTGTGAGCCACTGTGCCCAGCCTAGTCATGTATTTCTATAAACAATTATATGTGCCTTTTTACTTCATATATCTATTTTCCCAAGAAAAATGTTAATAAATCTGGCTGGGGATGGTGGCTTATGCCTGTAATCCCAGCACTTTGGGAGGCCAAGGCAGGCAGGTCACCTGAGGTCAGGACTTTGAGACTAGCCTGGTCAGCAAGGCGAAATCCCGTCTCTACTAAAAATACAAACAGTAGCCGGGCATGGTGGTGGGCACCTGTAATCTGAGCTACTTGGGAGGCTGAGGTAGAAGAATCGCTTGACCCCAGGAGGCACAGGCTGCAGTGAGCCAAGGTCATGCCAGTGCACTTCAGCCTGGGCAATAGAGCAAGACTCCGTGTCAAAAAAAAAAAAAAATTAACAAATATATAAAAAACTTGTTGTAAGGAGAATAGACAGAATGGCTGGTTATTTGAATTAAAATGTACCTTTTTTTTTTTTTTTTGAGATGGAGTCTCGCTCTTTTGCCCAGGCTGGAGTGCAATGGCATGATCTCTGCTCACTGCAAGCTCTGCCTCCCGGGTTCACGCCATTCTCCTGGCTCAGCCTCCCTAGTAGCTGGGACTACAGGTGCCGCCACCGTGCCCCACTAATTTTTTGCATTTTTTAGTAGAGAAGGGGGTTTCACACTGTTAGCCAGGATGGTCTCGATCTCCTGATCTCGTGATCCGCCCGTCTCGACCTCCCAAAGTGCTGGGATTACAGGCGTGAGCCACCGAGCCCAGCCTGTTTTTTTTTTCTTTAGAAGCCACTTTGGTGCTCAACACCTGGAGGAGGCCCCCTGTGGCCTCACAGGTGTGGATGGAGGCAAAGGTGGATTCACAGGGAAGCAAATGAGTCTTCGCCTCCTCTAAAGCCCCACACCTACTTAACTTTGAATTATTTTCCTAAGGACTCCCTACAGTATGCAAGTTTCAGGGCCAGAAAACTTGGCCCATCCCTGGAGGAAGAGACTGCTGATGGTGCATCTGTCAGAGGCATTTGAACCAAAGCGACTCCATCTTGAATACGGACTGGGTAAAATAAGACTGAGACCTACTAGGCTGCATTTCCAGGAGGTGAAGGCATTCTTAGTCACAGGGTAAGGTAGGAGGTCAGCACAAAACACAGGTCACAAAGACTTTGCTGATAAAACAGGTAAATGAACTGACCAAATCCCACCAAAACCAAGATGGTGATCGGCCGGGTGCGGTGGCTCAAGCCTGTAATCCCAGCACTTTGGGAGGCCGAGACGGGTGGATCACGAGGTCAGGAGATCGAGACCATCCTGGCTAACACCGTGAAACCCCGTCTCTACTAAAAAATACAAAGAACTAGCCGGGCGAGGTGGCGGGCGCCTGTAGTCCCAGCTACTCGGGAGGCTGAGGCAGGAGAATGGCGTCAACCCGGGAGGCGGAGCTTGCAGTGAGCTGAGATCCGGCCAGTGCACTCCAGCCTGGGCGACAGAGCCAGACTCCGTCTCAAAAAAAAAAAAGTGACTGCTGGTGGTCCTCACTGCTCATTATACAGTAATTATAATGCATTAATTATAATGCATTAATTATCATGCATTAGCATGCTAAAAGACATTCCCACCAGTGCCAGGACAGTTTACAAATGCCGTGGCATTGGCAGGAAGTTACCCTATGTGGTCTAAAAAGGGGAGGAACCCTCAGTTCCCACCCGTGTTCAGGAAACTTCATGAATAACCCACCCCTGTGTTTAGCATATAATCAAGAGCTAACAATACGTATAAGCTGCTTGGGGAGGAAGGCAGGGCAGGAAAGAAAAACAAACAAGCAAACACAAACAAACATAGTATAAGCATCTGAGCAGCCACACCGCTGGTCTGCCTATGGGGTAGCCGTTCTTTTATTCCTTTGCTTTCTTAATAAACTTGCTTTCACTTTATGGACTTGCCCTGAGTTCTTTCTTGCTCAAGATCCAAGAACCCCTTCTTGGGGTCTGGATCAGGACCCCCTTTCTGGCAACACATCCCGCCCTTTCCCCTTTTTCTGAAGACAGACTTCAGAAATGAAAAAAAAAGAAGGGCGGCAGCTCATGGTGGGTGAAAGGGCAAAGCAGCTGGCAGAGAAGGCACCTAGCTGATGACCCCAGAGCCCTCTGGGCCCAGAGGGGGGTGGCAGGGCCTGGGCTTCTGTCTGCCCTAAACTCGCTGCAGCTGCTTCCCGGGTTCTGGGTGACCATGCACTCAGGTCCTCCTGTGGAGCTCCTGCTTTCTCACAGGCTGGGTGCGAAGAAATGAAAGCTTCAGACCCGGGGCAGGCCTAGGTGTAGCCAGTGAGCCCAGGGCTGCTTCCTGGGGCCTGAACAGCATGCCACAGGGCCCCGGCCCCTGCTGAGAAGGGTCCAGGCTTGGGGTAAGGTTCTGCTGTCACTGCCTTGAAATTCTTCACTGTAATTTCTGATCCAGGGACCTTGTCTTACCGGAATGGGGTCTCAATCCAGATCCTAAGAGAGGGTTCTTGGAGCTTACACAAGAAAGAATTCAGGGAGAACCCACAGAGTAAAGTGAAAGTGAGTTTATTAGAGAAGTAAATAAACAGAAGAATGGCTACTCCATAGACAGAGCAGCCCCAAGGGCTGCTACTGGCTATTTTTTTTTTTTTTTTTTTTTTTGAGACGGAGTCTGGCTCTGTCGCCCAGGCTGGAGTGCGGTGGCCGGATCTCAGCTCACTGCAAGCTCCGCCTCCGGGTTTACGCCATTCTCCTGCCTCAGCCTCCCGAGTAGCTGGGACTACAGGCGCCCGCCTCGTCGCCTGGCTAGTTTTTTTTTTTTTTTTTGTATTCTTTAGTAGAGACGGGGTTTCACTGTATTAGCCAGGATGGTCTGGATCTCCTGACCTTGTGATCCGCCCGTCTTGGCCTCCCAAAGTGCTGGGATTACAGGCTTGAGCCACCGCGCCCGGCCAGCTACTGGCTATTTTTATGGTCCTTTTTTTCCCCTAGAATCCATTCCTGAATTATATTGGTTATTTCTCGATCATGTGCTAAACAAGGGGTGGATTATTCATGAGTTTTCCGGGAAAGTTTTCTGGGGAATTCCCAGAATTTAGGATTCCTCTTCCATTTATTTATTTATTTATTTATTTGAGATGGAGTCTCGCTCTGTCGCCCAGGCTGGAGTGCAATGACATGATCTCGGCTCACTGCAACCTCTTCTTCCCGGGTTCAAGCGATTCTCCTGCCTCAGCCACCCAAGTAGCTGGGACTACGGGCGTACACTACCACGCCTGCCTAGCTTTTTGGTATTTTTAGTAGAGATGGGGTTTCACCATATTGGCCAGGCTGGTCTCGACTGCTGACCTCAAGTGATCTGCCCGCCTTGGCCTCCCCAAAGTGCTGGGATTACTGGCATGAGCCACTGCGCCTGGCCCCCTTTTAGACCACTTAGGGTATCTTCCAAACGTTGCCAGGGCATTTGTAAACTGTCATGGCGCTGGCGGGAGTGTGGTTTACCAAGCTAATATATTATAATTAGTGTATAATCAGCAGTGAGGAAGGCCACAGGTCAATTTCCCCGCCATCTTGGTTTTGGTGGGGTTTGGCGGCTTCTTTACTGCATCCTGTTTTACCGGCAGGATCCTTGTCACCTGTGTCTTGTTCTGACCTCCTATCTCATCCTATTAGTAAGAATGCAAACCTCCTGGGGGTGCAGCCCAGCAGTTTTCAGCTTCAGTTTACCCAGCCCCTATGGAGTCTCTCTGTTCCAACACCTCTTGACACTTGCATCTGCATCTTGCACTAGGCTCTGCAGATTATGCTCAGTCTCGAAAACTGAGCTTTTTCTGTCCCCTTGAACTTCCCTCCTGAGGCAAGTATCTCAGGGCCTCCCTCTTGCCCACCCTGCTGCCCCTCCATCTTTCTGAAAGAGACGGCTCTGCAGCTGCACAGCACTTGGCCAAGGGCTCTTGGCGGTGTGGAGCTCTGAAGACACAGGAGGGATGTCCTCCGAGCTGTTCATGCCTAGACCTACCCCTGGCTCCCTCCAGCAATCAGCTTCTGTCCTGGGCCTGCCTTCCTTCCGGGAGGAGTGGGGGCCCACAGAGCTGCCCTTCCCCCGCTGTGTACTGACGGCACTAGGTGGGCCACTGCATAAATGGATGTTTATGAGTATTGAAGGCCAGTCAGGCAAACCGTGTGCTTTCCTACGCACTGGGGAATGTGTCGCCCTTTCCTTACATCTTGGAGACCAAAGCCACCATCAGCAATTATGGGTTCATTGTGGCAGTGATCAGTTAAGGTGGTCTTTCAAAGCACAGTTTGAAATGCAGACACTTGTGCGCATCCCCTAAGGCAGGTGCCCTTTATCTGGTGGCTGCATTGGTCACCTAGACCGGCAAGGCTCGCCTGGGCCGGAAGGTGTGTTCAAGTCAGGCCAAGTAGCCCAGAGGCCACCCCGAAGCACCTGTGGACATCATGAGTCCTTGCTAGGGTCCTCACACGGAGGGAAGCCAGCGCCCAGGGTAAAGCTTCAGGTGTTAAGCACTCGCGCTGCCGCAGGCTGGGAGGCACGTGAGCATCCACTGTGCCGCCCAGGCCCGTGCCCACCCGGGCTCTGGAGCCTGAGGAAGAAGGCTGCGAGGCTCCCAAGGGCTTACATTCAAACGGGGCACACACAGAATGGGGGCCTTCGGCGCCGGGACGCGGGGCTACTGATGGTACAGCCCTCCCTCCCCGTCTGCTCGAAGCAGATGGTTTCGCCCGGCTCCACACACCTCTTCTGGGCGGCAACCGAACGCGCGGAGGGGGCGTGACGCGCGCTGAGGCCACGCCCCTACTGCATAGTCATAAGGCGGGAGGCTCTGCCTTCGGGGCGGGGCAGACAGCTCCTCGCGCTCGGGCGCGGCCGGTTGGGGGCAGGGCCTAGCTCTGGGTGCGGGCGGGGCTGGAGGCGGGGCCGGCCACGACCCGGTCCCCGCCCTCGCTCTCCTCCCACAGCGCTTAGGCCCCACCCCGCGCCCGCCGCCGCGCAGGGAGGGGCGGGGCCCATCTCCGGCGGGCCCCGCCCCCTCTCTGAATATTGATGCGGCGCGCGTCGGCGTCGCCCTCCTCCCATTGAGCGAGGCTGTGTCGCGTGGCCCAGCGTCGGCGTGACGGTTGGACGCGGGCGCGGCACTGCGGGTCCCGATTGCTGCAGCCGCTTGTCAGTGTGATGAAGATTGGCACCCAGGTAAGCTGTCACTCAACCGCTCCGCCGCCGCCGCCGCCGCTCTCGCCGCCGCCGTCCCTATCAATCACACCGGCCCGCGGCCGCCGCCGCCGCCGCCGCTGCCGCCCGGGTCTGGAGGGCCGGCGCTGCCCCGGAGGGCCCGCACTTGACCCGCCGTCCGGGGCAGGGGGCGGGGAGGGGGCGCGGGTGGGGGAGGGGAGCGGGCACCCGCGGGGGAGGGGGCGCCTTCCGCCCAACCAGCTCGGGGACGCGCCCAGTTGGTTTCTCAGTGTGGGTTGAGGGACGCGGAAATTTCTGGAAGGCGCCGCCGCCGCCGGGCTGGGCCCGATCGAAGCGCGCGCTCCTAACCGTCCCTTTCGGAGTGCGGCGCGCGCCCTGGCGCGGGGCGGGGGCGGGGGCGCGCGGAGCCCGGCGCGGGCGGGGCGGCGGGCGTGAGGGCCGGGGGCGCGCGGCGGGGCGGGGCCGGGGCGGGCGGCGCGCGTGGGGCCGGTCGGGTCAGCGGCCTCGCGGGGTCCTCCGGGCCGGCAGGGCTGCTCGGAGGGTGTGGGGTGCGCGGCGGCCCAGGCGGGAAAATGGCGGCCGCGACCCCGGCCCCGGCCTCGGCTGTGGCGAGCGCGTGGGTCGGGGTCCTGGGGGCTGTAGGCGCGATGGGGCTCGTGCCCTTAGCCGGGCACCGGCGCGGGAGCAGCCCAGGTCCGCGCGCTGACGGCAGTGTTTGGGGCCGGGTGCTGGGGAAGCGTTTCTGGCATCCCAGGAATTGGTGGGAAGAGCCACTTCTGTCACACGGGTCGTGGAAATAGATGACAGGAAGTGCCGGGCAGGGGCTGGGCACCCTGTGGGTTTGCACCTTCCTTGTGAGGGAAATCGTGTCACTGAACGAAAAATGAAGAAATGCGGAGTCTGCTTTATGTCATCCTCGTGGCTCTCGAAATGCCTTATTTGGACAGCGGCTCTGCGACCGGACCAGTTAGGGCCTCCGTTCCGATGGCGGATTCCTGACGGGAGGCCCGAGGGTCCGGGAATGGCGGCCCCCTGCGGTCGGGCCCGGGGCGGGCCGGGCTGAGTGCGACGGCTGGGCTGCAGCCCTGGGGGGTGCTCCACCTGTGTGAGGGGTTCTCCTCCAACTCTTTAGAAAGAGTTTGCTTTTTCCTTAGGAAGTGGGTGCTTTCCTCTTCAGGATGAAAGAGACCCCCAGCTTTAGTTAGGTCTACTTTCATGATCTTTCCTGGCATAGTGAACAATAGGCTTTCTCTAAACAGAAGGAAGAATCGAGGTGAAATGTGAACCTCTTTGCCAGTGTAGTTATTGGTGATGCTCTTGCATTTAGTCATAGATTAATTTGGAAGATGGCAGGCTGACTGAAATGAGCCTTTCATCACTCTGCTTAATTTACTTAGAGTGAGTTGTGAATCCTCTCCTTGTATACAGACATACCTCAGATAATTCGAGTTCTAATCCAGACCACCGCAGTAAAGCAAGTGACACAACACAGTTTTTTCAGTGCATATAAAAGTTGTAATTATGCTACACTATTTAAAGTGTGCAATAGCAAGCATTATATCTCTAAAAATGTGTTTACCTTAATTAAAAAATACTTTAGTACTAAAAATACTAATGATCATCTGAGCCTTCAGTGAGTCCTGCTCCTTTTGTACTTGGACAATCTTGCCTCATTGTGGATGGCTGCTGACTGATCAGGGTGGTGGTGGCTGTGTCACTTACTTAAAATAAGGCAGCAGTGAAGCTTGCTGCATTGATGGACTCTTCCTTTTATGAAAGACTTCTTTGTAGCATGTGATGCTGTTTTGATAGCATTTTTTTTTTTTTTGAAACGGAGTCTCGGTCTGCCGCCCAGGCTGGAGTGCAGTGGCCGGATCTCAGCTCACTGCAAGCTCCACCTCCCGGGTTCACGCCATTCTCCTGCCTCAGCCTCCAGAGTAGCTGGGACTACAAGCCCCCGCCACCTCGCCCGGCTAGTTTTTTGTATTTTTTTAGTAGACACGGGGTTTCACTGTATTAGCCAGGATGGTCTCGATCTCCTGACCTCGTGATCCGCCCGTCTCGGCCTCCCAAAGTGCTGGGATTACAGGCTTGAGCCACCGCGCCCGGCTTGATAGCATTTTAACCACAGTGGAAATTCTTTCAAAGTTGGAGGCTCTTGTCAAACTCTGCCACTGCTATGCACTAAGTAGATGTGATATTCCAAATGTTTTGTTGTCATTTCCACAGTGTGCACAGCATCTTCACTAGAAATAGCTTCCATCTCAAGAAACCACTTTCTTTGCTCATCCATAAGAAGCAACTCTGCATTATTTCCACCACATCTGCAGTGCCTTCCTCCACGGAAGTCTTGAACGCCTCCAAGTCATTAGGAGGGTTAGAATCAACTTCTTCCAAACTCCTGTTAGTGTTGATATTTAACCTCCTTCCATAATCTTGAATGGCATCTAGAATGGCAGATTCTTTCCAGAAGGTTTTCAGTTTACTTTGCCCAGATTCATTAGAGGAATCACTACCACAGCTATATAGCCTTACAAAATGTATTTCTTAAATAATTAAGACTTGAAAGTCGAGATTACTCCTTGGAACCATAGCTGCAGAATGGATGTGGTGTTAGCAGACATGAAGACAGCATTCATCTCCTTGCGTACATCTCCATCAGAGCCCTTGGGTGACTAGGTACGTTGTCAGTGAGCAGGAATATTTTGAAAGAAATCTTTTTCTGAGCAGTGGATCTCAACAGTGGGCTTAAAATATTCAGTAATGTGTTATTCCATTTCTAGAGCATAGGCAAGAGTAGATTTAACATAATTCTTCAGGACCCTAGGATTTTCAGAATGGTCAAAGACCATTGGCTTCAGCTTAAAGTCACCAGTGACATTTGCCCCTAACAAGAGAACCAGTTTGCCCTTTGAAGCTAAGCATTGAGTTCTCTCTAGGTATGAAAGTCCTAGGTGTCATCTTCTTCCAACGGAAGACTGTTTTGTCTATATTGAAAATCTGCTTTTTCGTCTAGCTGCGTTCATCAGTGATCTTAGCTAGACCTGGATAACCTGGTGTTGCTTTTCTATTAGTTAGCACTTGCTGCTTTACCTGGTACATTTGTGTTATAGGGACAACTTCTTTCCTTAAACCTCATGAACCAGCCTCTGCTGCTTCCAAGTTTTCTTTTCTTTTTTTTTTTTTTTTTTTGAGATGGAGTTTTACTTTTGTAGCCCAAGCTGGAGTGCAATGGCGTGATCTCAGCTCACTGCAACCTCCGCCTTCCGGTTCAAGCAATTCTCCTGCCTCAGCCTCTGTAGTAGTTGGGAGTACAGGCGGCCGCCACCACATCCAGCTGATTTTTTGTGTTTTTGGTAGAGATGGGGTTTCACTATGTTAGTCAGGCTAGTCTCGAACTCCTGACCTCAGGTGATCCACCTGCCTCAGCCTTCCAAATTGCTGGGATTACAGGGGAGAGCTACGGTGCCTGGCTCCAACTTTTCTTCTGCATCTTCCTCACTTCTGTCAGCCTTCATAAAATTGAAGAAAATTTGGGCTTAGTTCCGGATTAGGCTTCAGTTTAAGGGAATGTTGTGGCTGGTTTGATCTATCCATACCACTCATACTTTCCCCATATCACCAATCAGGCTGTTTCACTTTCTTTCCCTCCCTCCCTCTCTTTCTTTTTTTGAGACTGTTGCCCTGGTTGGAGTGCAGTGGTATGATCATGGCTCACTGCAACCTCTGCCTCCTGGGTGCAAGCAATTCTGCTGCCTCAGCCTCCCAAGTAGCTGGGATAACAGGTGTGCAGCATATGTCCAGCTGATGTTTGTATTATTAGTAGAGGTACGGTTTCACCATGTGGCCAGGCTGGTCTCAAACTCCTAACCTCAAGTGATCCGCCTGCCTTGGCCTCCCAAAGTGTTGGGATTACAGGTGTGAGCCACCTGACCCAACCATTTTCTTATTCATGTGTTCACTGGAGTAGCACTTTTAATTGCCTTTAAGAATTTTTTCGGCCGGGCGCGGTGGCTCAAGCCTGTAATCCCAGCACTTTGGGAGGCCGAGACGGGCGGATCACGAGGTCAGGAGATCGAGATCATCCCGGCTAACACGGTGAAACCCCGTCTCTACTAAAAAATACAAAAATCTAGCCGGGCGAGGTGGCGGGCGCCTGTAGTCCCAGCTACTCGGGAGGCTGAGGCAGGAGAATGGCGTAAACCCGGGAGGCGGAGCTTGCAGTGAGCCGAGATCCGGCCACAGCACTCCAGTCTGGGCGACAGAGCGAGACTCTGTCTCAAAAAAAAAAAAAAAAAAAAAAAAAAAAAAAGAATTTTTTCTTTGTTCTGAGAGGTGATTTAAAATTTCAAAAATTTGTGTATATATAATTTTTAATTTCAAAAATTGAAAAGAAACTTGTACTTTGCATTTACAGTGTGGCTAGCCTTTGTTTTTTCTTCTCTTTTCTTTCCTTTTTTTTTTTTTTGAGATGGGGTCTTGCTCTGTCGCCCAGGCTGGAGTGCAGTGGCGCGATACTGGCTCACTGCAACCTCTGCCTCCTAGGTTCAAGAGATTCCTCTGCCTTAGCCTACCAAGTAGTTGGGACTACAGGCGTGAGCCACCACGCCTGGCTAATTTTTGTATTTTTAGTAGAGACAGGGTTTCACTGTATTGGCCAGGCTGGTCTTGAACTTCTGACCTCAAATGATCCACCTGCCTTGGCTTCCCAGAGTGCTGGGATTACAGGCATGAGCCACCGCACCCAGCCCTTTTTTGTTTTTTTTTAAAGAGATGAAATCTCCCTAGGTCGTCCAGGCAGGTCTCGAACTCCTGGCCTCAAGTGGTCCTCCTGCCTCAGCCTCAGGCATGATCCACTCTGCCTGGCCTTGGCTAACTGTGGTTTTGAGAGATAGGGTCTCATTCTATTGCTCAGGCTGGGGTGCAGTGATGAGATCATAACTCACTGCACTCTTGACCTCTTGGGCTAAAGTGGTTCTCCCACCTCAGCCTCCTGAGTAACTGGGTCTACAGGGATGTGCCACCATGCCCAGCTAATTTTGAAAAATTTCTGTAGAAGTGAGGTCTCTTCATGTTGTCTCGGCTATCTCTTAAGTTCCTTTCCAGAATGGTGAATCCTTTCAAGCAGCCTTCCTGCCTTGTCCTTCCAGAGTGTTGGGATTACCCATATGAACCACTGTTCCTGACCTGGCTAACTTTTTGATTCAAGAGGCCTAGCTTTTGGCCCATCTTGGTTTTTGGCATGTTTTTTTGTTTGTTTTTTGTTTTTAAGATGAAGTGTTGCTCTTGCTGCCCAGGCTGGAGTTCAATGGCATGATCTCAGCTCACCATAACCTCTGTCTCCCGGGTTCAAACGATTCTCCGGCCTCAGCCTCCCGAGTACCTGGGATTATAGGCATGTGCCACCATGCCAGGCTAATTTTTTTGTATTTCTAGTAGAGCGGGATTTCTCCATGTTGGTCAGGCTGGTCTCAAACACTGGACCTCAGGTGATCCTCCTGCCTCAGCCTCCCAAAGTGCTGGGATTACAGATGTGAGCCACTGTGTCCCGCGACATGACTGACTTTTTTTTTTTTTTCTTTTTTGAGTGAGAGTCTCACTCTGTCGCCCAGGCTGGAGTGCGGTGGCACAATCTCGGCTCACTGCAACCTTCGCCTCCCAGGTTCAAGCGATTCTCCTGCCTCAGCCTCCCGAGTAGCTGGGACTACAGGCACGTGCCACCATGCCCAGCTAACTTTTGGATGTTTTTGTTTAATAGAGACAGGGTTTCACCATGTTGACCTGGCTGGTCTCAAACTCCTTACATCACGTGATCCACCCGCCTCGGCCTCCCAAAGTCCTGGGATTACAGGCATGAGCCACCGCACCCCGCCTGGCGACGTGACTTTCTAACCAAGCTGGGTTTTGATTTTAAGTGGGAGATGGTGTTTCTCTTCCTTTCACCTGAACACTTAGAGGCCATTGTAAGGTTATTAATTGGCCTAATTTCAATATTGTGGTGTCTCACAGAATGGGGGGCCCACGGAGAGGGAGAGAGTGGGCAGAACAGCCGGTCAGCAGGGCAGTCAGAACACACAGCGTTTATCCATTAAGTTTGCTGTCTAATAGGGGTTTGTGACATGCCAATAAAATTACAGTGGGAACATCAAAGATCACTGATCACAGATCCCCATAACACAAATAAAAATGACAAAGTTTGAAATACTGAAGAATTACCAAAATGTAACACAGACACAGAGTGAGCTCCTGTTTTTGGAAAATTGGCACCGATAGGCTTGCTTTCTCCGTACAGGGTTGCCACACTTCAACTTGTGAAAAACATAACATCTGCTGAGTGCAATAAAGCAAAACACAATAAAATGTAAAATGAGGTGCTTATAGTCTGTTGAATGTAAAATACAGCAGTGTGTTATACCGCTAAAGATGCTCCCGATGCCTCCTGGTGCGGTGCTTTCTTACCCAACAGTGAAGGATGCTTTTCACTTCAGACATTTAAAAGTGTGCCTTAGAACTGATGAAACATAGTGAGTGAAGTAGGACTTGTTTCAAAGATTAACATTCTGTGCTTATGATCTCAGTGTCAGCAGGTTCTGTGGTAATGATACTGAGTACAACACATTTTGTTAGGATTCCTGTACTCTAGTTTAGACGTAGTTAACGTTTCTCTGGTGGTAACTCTAGGAAAGCACTACTTGTGAGGCCAGGAGCGGTGGCTCACACCTGTAATCCTAGTACTTTGGGAGGCTGAGGCGGATGGATTGCCTGAAGTCAGGAGTTTGAGACCAGCCTGGCCAGCATGGTGCAACCGCTGTCTCTACTAAAAATACAGAATTAGCTGGGTGTGATGGCAGGAGCCTGTATTCCCAGCTACTCGGGAGGCTGAGGCAGGAGAATCGCTTGAACCCAGGAGGTGGAGGTTACAGTGAGCTGAGATCACGCCAGTGCACTTCAGGCTGGGCGACGAGCAAGACTCCATGTCCGAAAAAAGAAAAAAAAATACTACTTGTAAATAGCTGAAATAGAAAGGTGCTACTTATGAGAAGTAACATTCTATTTGCAGTTTACACTTTTGTTGCAAATTGTTAAAACTGTGTGATACTGTTTAGAAGGACAGCCTGAAACTGCTAAAGTGATGCAAAGTGTAGACTCTGGTGGGGGGAGGGGGTGTCTTGAATGTTCATGTCTGCTTGGCCTCTGGGGGCCTCTTAACAGCATTTTATTTTATTTTATTTTATTTTTTTTGAGACAGAGTCTTGCTCTGCCACCGAGGCTGGAGTGCAGTGGCCGGATCTCAGCTCACTGCAAGCTCCGCCTCCCGGGTTTACGCCATTCTTCTGCCTCAGCCTCCCGAGTAGCTGGGACTACAGGCGCCCGCCTCGTCGCCCGGCTAGTTTTTTTGTATTTTTAAGTAGAGACAGGGTTTCACTGTATTAGCCAGGATGGTCTCGATCTCCTGACCTCGTGATCCGCCCGTCTCCGCCTCCCAAAGTGCTGGGATTACAGGCTTGAGCCACCGCGCCCGGCCTTAACAGCATTTTAAAGGAAATGATTAAGAAGATAACAAATTATTATTATTATTATTTTTTTTTTTTTTTTGAGACGGAGTCTCGCTCTGTCACCCAAGCTGGAGTGCACTGGCCAGATCTCAGCTCACTGCAAGCTCCGCCTCCCGGGTTTACGCCATTCTCCTGCCTCAGCCTCCCGAGTAGCTGGGACTACAGGCGCCCGCCACCTCGCCGGCTAGTTTTTTTGTATTTTTTAGTAGAGACGGGGTTTCACCATGTTAGCCAGGATGGTCTCGATCTCCTGACCTTGTGATCCGCCCGCCTCGGCCTCCCCAAGTGCTGGGATTACAGGCTTGAGCCACCGCGCCTGGCCAGAAGATAACAAATTATTTTGAAACACAGTTATCAAAATACTGTATTGAACCAAATTGGTGATAGTCCCATTTATTAGCTAAGTAACCGGATTGAGCAGTGACTCTGGTAATTCCTTTGGGAGTAGTGATGAGATTTCTGTGACACTCTAATGCTTTGGAAAATACCTGTTGCTGTTCCTGTTAAAACTCCAGGGCTTATTGTCTGCCTTTATAATTGAAGGAGTGCTAAATTTCAACTAGAAGTTTTTGCATTTTATCATTCATGTTCACAAATACCAAGTTGATTTACTCTCAGCCTATCCATTTGTAGGAATATATATGTATCCTTTCTTTACTTCCTCAAATGGTTATATTGATGACAGAAGAGACAAGGAAATAAAAACAGCAGAGATAGGGGAACCCAAAGCCTAACAGTGTGCATCCTTAGGGGTGAGGGTGAAGGAAGTGGCCGCAAGCCCTGGAAAGTTGCATCTTGCATCCATGTGCAGCACTGAGTGGATACCTGATGGTTCTGTCTTGTGTACACTGTTCAGGAGGACATGTAGAGTGGACGTATCACATAGAAAATGGTCAGTCTGGAAACTGTTAGCAGAAGCACTCAAGGGCTGAGAGGCATGGTCCTTGGTGGAAAGAGCCAGCAGGCCTGCTGCTGGTGGTGCCCTGCTCATGAGAGTGAGCAAAGTCTGGAGTCAGGCCTGTTCGTGGCCTTGGCAGATGGGAGCTCCTTGTTTTGGATTGTTAGCCCCTGCCAGTTTAGTTACTGTTTCTGGAAAATTCACGTAGAAGGCAGTGTGGTAATTCAGTCAGTGTGTTGTCTGGCATGGGGTATAAAACTCCTGTTTAAAGCTCTGGTTCTGAGGCTCTGCCTCAGGGACTTGAGAAGGGGACAGAGCAGCTTACTTTATTTTATTATTTATTTTATTTAATATTAATTTTATTTTATTTTGAGATAGAGCCTCACTTTTTCACCCAGGCTGGAGTGCAGTGGTGCAATCTCTGCTCACTGCAGCTGGGAGCTTCTGGGCTCAAGTGATCTTCTCACCGCAGCCCCCAAAGTAGCTGGGACTACAGGCACGTGCCACCACACCCAGCTAATTGTACTGTTTGCCATCTGTGATTGACACTGGAGTGATTGGCTGTTTTAGTCGGATTCTCAGGGTGGCAGGGAGCAGGCTGACTTCAAGTTGGGTGGGCGGTGGAATAGGTGGTTCAGGATCATGCAGGCATAAAGAAAACAGGAATCTGTGGGATCCTTGGGATCACTGTATTGCTGCTGGGCCTCTGGGCAAATGGAACCATGGTTTGCACTCTGGCAGGATCCAGTTGTGCACCAGGGCTCTCGGCCTTCTGCTTCAATGAGGTGGTTGCCCTCCACTGTGTTCCGTCTGTACACTCCCCTACAGCGGAGGCCCACCCAGTGTTAACTTGCCCTGTACTCTCCCTTTCCCAGCACCCACCTCAGAGAGTGCCTGAGCTCTTTCCCTTCACACCACCTTCCAGACACTGACCTTTGGGCTGGGGGCTGGCCTTGGGTGTTGCGGGGCTGCCTGGTCCAGGGAGTGGTGCCTGGGAGGAGTGAGCTTCTGCCACCTGCACCAGGAAGGCCCCCTTTGAGCAGGGCCTGCCGGTGGGGTTGGATCGCTCAGAAGGGGCTGTGGATTGGTAGGTACTGTGATCGCAGTTTCCAAAACATAATGCCTGAGTGAGAGCATGTGTTTTGTTACATGTTCTCTCAGACATTTTATGAAGGTTTGTACATTTTTTTGTATTAAAAATGTTAGGAATTTAACTTGACAAGAAAAAGGAGTATAAGGCCGGGTGTGGTGGCTCATGCCTGTAATCCCAACACTTTGGGAGGCCGAGGTGGGTGGATCACCTGAGGTCAGGAGTTTGAGTACAGCCTGAACAGCATGGAGAAACCCTGTCTCTACTAAAAATTCAAAAAATTAGCTGGACGTGGTGGCGCATGCCTGTAATCCCAGCTATTCCGGAAGCTGAGGCAGGAGAAGCACTTGAACCTGGGAGGTGGAAGTTACAGTGAGCTGAGATTGCACCATTGCACTCCAGCCTGGGCAACAAGAGCAAAACTCCATCTCGGGGGGGAGAAAAAAGTATAATAAACGTTAAATTGCTAAACTTTACATTCTTCTAATTTTTGTTACGTATATGAGCATATGTACTATTTTTTCACCCCCGAAACGGGGCCTTGCTCTGTTGCTCAGGCTGGAGTGCAGTGGCGCAATCTCAGCTCCTTGCAACCTCTGCCTCCTGGGTTCAAGCAATTCTCCTGCCTCAGCCTGCTGAGTAGCTGGGATTACAGGTGCCCACCACCACGCCTGGCTAATTTTTGTATTTTTAGTAAAGATGGAATTTTAACCATGTTGGCCAGGCTGGTCTTGAACTCCTGACCTCAGATGATCTGCCCGCCTTTGCCTTTCAGAGTTCTGGGATTACAGGCATGAACCACTGTGCCTGGCCCTTTTTTCCCAATTTTTGTTATGGTAAAATACACGTAACAAAATTTACCATCTTAACCATTTTCAGTGTGCATTTCACTGGGGGTAAGTTCATTCATACTGTTGTACAGCCATCACCACCATCTGTCTCCAGAACTCTTCATCTTGTAAAACTGAAATTCTATACCCTTTAAACACTGCCTACCCATTTCCCCTCCCCAAAGCCCCTGGCAAGCACCATTGTATTTCCTGTCTCTGAATTTCACTACTGTAGTAATTATGGAATTATGTAGTATTTGTGTTTTTGTGACCAGCTTAACTCATTTACCTAATGTCCTTAAGGTTCATCCATGTTGTAGCATATGTCAATTTCCTTCCTTTTTAAGGCTGAATAATACTCCATTGTATAGATATACTGAATTTTGTTCATCCACCCCTCAGTGGACACTTGAGTTCCTTCCACCTTTTGGCCATTTTGAATAATAAAACTGTGAACATGAATGTGTAAATACTTCTCCGAGATCCTACTTTCAATTTTTTTGGATATAGATCTAGAAGTGGGATTGCTGGATCATAGTGGAATTCTGTTTTTAATTTTTTAGGGAACCTCCATCAGATTTTTCACAACAGCTGTACTGTTTTCTGTTCCTTTTAATTTAACTTATTTTTTATTTTTCTAAGGACCCAATAAGGAAGGAGTATCAGTTTACATTCCTACCAACAGTACAAAGGTTCCAGTTTCTCCACATCTTCGCCAACACTTATTTTCTTATTTGTTGTTGCTTTTTTTAATAGTAGTCATCCTAATGAATATGAGGTGGTATCTTACTGTTATTTTGATTTGCCTTTCCCTAATAATTAGTGATGTTGAGCATCTTTTCACATGTTCGTCAGCCATTTATGTGTCTTTGGAGAAATATCTCTTCAAGTCCTTTGCCCATTTTTGAATTGGGTTTCTCACATGCATACGTGTGTGTGTATGTGTGTTTTAAAGAGACGGTCTCACTGTGTTGTCCAGGCTGATCTTCAACTCCTGAGCTCAAGTAAGTAATCCAGTAATACTCCTACCTCAGCCTCCCAAGGAGCTGGGACTTAAAGACATGTGTCCCTGTGCCTGGCTCTGTTCATACATTTTTACATATTTATTAAGCTATTTTGTGTTATGTTTTTAGTTGGCATTTTAATGAATTTTTAAAACATTTATATAATCCACACATTTCTTGTTTTAAAAATTTAAGATCTCATATACTTTTTTGATTCCATTTTTTGTTTGTTTGTTTTTTTGTTTTTTTTGGAGACGGAGTTTCGCTCTTGTTGCTCAGGCTGGAGTGCAATGGCACAATCTTGGCTCACCACAACCTCCACCTCCCGGGTTCAAGCGATTCTCCTGCCTCAGCTTCCCGAGTAGCTGGGATTACAGGCATGTGCCACCCCGCCTGGCTAATTTTGTATTTTTAGTAGAGACAGGGGCTCTCCATGCTGGTCTCGAACTCCTGACCTCAGGTGATCTGTCTGTCTCAGCCTGGGAGACTGAGGATTATAAGCGCTGGGATTATAGGCGTGAGCCACTGCGCCAGGCCAATTTCAGTTTTTTGTATTATTTTACGGCCATGCCTGATGTTGTGGAGCCTTTTGAGTATTTAGGTTTTGATGCTTTCTGTGTTTTGCCATCTGAAAGCTGGAGACCCTCTGACCGACCAAGCTTAGTGCTGACAGGGAGAGTGGAGGAAAGGGGTGGCTGCTGTGCGGGGAGTGAGTGCAGGTGCATTTCCACAGTGCTGTGTGCCCAGTGCAGGCAGTGCCTGAGAGAGAGGCTGTCCATGGAAAAGGGGTCCTTGCCTCCAAGGGTTAGGGTTCCTCATTTTCTTTTTCTTTCTTTCTTTTTTTTTTTTGAGATGGAGTCTGGCTCGCTCTGTTGCCCAGACTGGAGTGCAATGGTGCAATCTCGGCTAACTGCAACCTCTGCCTCCCGGGTTTGAGCGATTCTCCTGCCTAAGCTTCCTGAGTAGTTGGGATTACAGGCGTGCACCACCATGCCCGACTGATTTTTGTACTTTCAGTGGAGACGGTTTCACCATGTTGGCCAGGCTGATCTCGAACTCCTCACCTCAGGTGATCCACCCGCCTCAGCCTCCCAAAGTGCTGGGATTACAGGTGTGAGCCACTGGGCCCGGCCCCTTATTTTCTTTTCTTTTCTTTTTCTTTTTTCTTTTTTTTGAGGTGGAGTCTCACTGTGTCACCCAGGTTGGGAGTACAGGGGTGTGATCTTGGCTCACTGCAATCTCCACCTCCTGGGTTCAAGTGATTCTCCAACCTCAGCCTCCGGAGTAGCTGGGATTACAGGTGCAAGGCACCACACCCTGCTCATTTTTGTATTTTTAGTAGAGATGGGGTTTTGCCATGTTGGCCAGACTGGTCTTGAACTCCTGATCTCAAAAAAGCTGCCTACCTCGGCTTCCCACGATGCTGGGATTACAGGCGTGAGCCACTGCGTCCGGCTGGGGTCTTAAAGCTTTGATGTGAATTTAAATTTACGAGTTGTGACAGACCATCCAGCTCAGAGTCTATTAAAACAAATTGCAGGCTGGGCATGGTGGCTTACGCCTGTAATCCTAGCACTTTGGGAGGCTGAGGCAGGCGGATGACTTGAGACCAGGAGTTTGAGACCAGCCTGGTCAACATGGCAAAAACCCATCTCTCCTAAAAATACAAAAAATTGGCTGAGCGTGGTGGCAGGTGCCTGTAATTCCAGCTACTCAGGAGACTGAGGCAGGAGAATTTCTTGAACCTGGGAGGTGGAGATTGCAGTGAGCCGAAATCGTGCCATTGCAGTCCAACCTGGGCAACAGGTGAGGCTCTGTCTCAGGGAAAAAAAATTTTAAAAAATTTTAAAAAATTTAAAAAAATTTGCAAAACCATTAAAATGTAAAATGTCTTTGATGCTAGAATTTTGTCATGTCTTTAGGGGACATATGTGGACCTTTGGGTTAGAAATACTTTTTGATACAGATTTTAACAGGATTTATGATCTATGATTGTATTTGAATATTACACTTCAAATGATACCTCCTCAAACCTTGTTTGTGCCAGGCGCGGTGGCTCATGCCTGTAATCCCAGCACTTTGGGAGGCTGAGGTGGGTGGATCACAAGGTCAGGAGTTCAAGACCTTCCTGGCCAAGAGGGTGAAACTCCGTCTCTACTAAAAATACAAAAAATAGCTGGGCACAGTGACAGGCGCCTGTAATCCCAGCTACTTGGGAGGCTGAGGTAGGAGAATCCCTTGAGCCCGAGGGGCGAAGATTGCAGTGAGCCGAGATTGTGCCACTGCACTCCAGCCTGGGCAACAGAGTGAGACTCCATCTCAAAAAAAAAAAAAAAAGTGATTTCTTGACAAATGTTTTCCTCAGAATGAGTCATTTATTGACTGAACAGCTCTTTGGAATAGGAGCTGTGGAAGCCAGGGTGGAAGACAGATGGACAACTGGCTTGTGGTTTCTGAACCACAGGTGCCTAAAACTTCTCACACACGAAATGAAAACTCACCCAACTGTCGTAATGTATAGTTAGTGTCCTAAAAGATGTCCTGGAGAAGGTATTTTGGGAGGACTGGTAACAAACACAGCACCTAGAGATGCAGTCTCTGGATCTGACTGTTGTGTTGTCTTCAGTCGTTTTCTGGCTTTATAAATGCCTCAGGGTTACTGTTTGCTAGAACTGGAATTACCCTAGAATTTCCAGTGGAGTTGTGGCTGCTCATTAGTCAACACAGCTCTGGGTAGCAGCTAGGAGGTGGCACTGTGGGAGATGGTCCTCTGCTAGGCGCAGCACCTGGCAAGGGGGATGGGGCTGTGTGGACTCCTCCAGCATGGCAGTGTCTAGTATATTACATTACACAGGATAGTGTCACCAAACTGAGTCAGAGAGCACATTGTAGGTGGATTTAAAGAAGTATACTCGGGCCAGGTGCGGTGGCTTACGCCTGCAATCCCAGCACTTTGGGAGGCCAAAGCGGGCGGATCACCTGAGGTTGGGAGTTCAAGACCAGCCTGACCAACATGGAGAAACCCTGTCTCTACTAAAAATACAAAATCAGCTGGGCGTGGTGGTGCATACCTGTAATTCCAGCTACTCGGGAGGCTGAGGCAGGAGAATCACTTGAACCTGGGAGGTGGAGGTTACAGTGAGCCAAGAGTGTGGCATTACACTCCAGCCTGGGCAACAAAAGCTAAACTCTATCTCAAAAAAAAAGTATACTCAGATTTTCTGACTCCTCTGGGTACTAGAAAGAGGAAAAGAAAGTGTAGTCAGATTTTTAAAAAAGTATTACATCTCTTTGAACAGCTGTAATTTTGGTCGGGGATTGGCAAACCACAGGCCTATGGGCCAGATCCCACTGGCCTTTTTTTGTGTGGCCCTAGGACTGAGAATGGTTTCTACATTTTTTTTTTTTTTTTTTTTTTTTTTTTTGGAGACAGAGTCTCGCTCTGTCGCCCGGCTGGAGTGCAGTGGCCAGATCTCAGCTCACTGCAAGCTCCGCCTCCCGGGTTTACGCCATTCTCCTGCCTCAGCCTCCCGAGTAGCTGGGACTACAGGCGCCCGCCACCTCGCCCAGCTAGTTTTTTGTATTTTTAGTAGAGACGGGGTTTCACCATGTTAGCCAGGATGGTCTCGATCTCCTGACCTCGTGATCCGCCCATCTCGGCCTCCCAAAGTGCTGGGATTACAGGCTTGAGCCACTGCGCCCGGCCGGTTTCTACATTTTTAAAGAGCTGTAAAGAAAGCATATGTAATACAGACAGTATGTGACCCACAAACCTAAAATATTTGCCTTCTGGCCCTTTACAGAAAAATTTTGCTGGTCACACCTCCCACCCCTTCAGTTCTTTTTTTTTTGAGATGGAGTCTCACTCTGTCACCCAGGCTGGAGTGCAATGGCCTAGTCTCAGCTTACTGCAACCTTTGCCTCCCGGGTTCAAGCGATTCTCCCACCTCAGCCTCTTAAATAGCTGAGACTACAGGCGCCTGCCACCACACCCAGCTAATTTTTGTTATTTTTAGTAGAGACAGGGTTTCACTATGTTAGCCAGGCTGGTCTCGATCTCCTGACCTCGTGATCCGCCCGCCTCAGCCTCCCAAAGTGCTGGGATTACAGGTGTGAGCCATCGTGCCTGGCCAGCCCTCAGTTCTTACTTGAACCAAATCAAAGTTGGTCTGGATCTAAATGGAATCAAATAGCAAAACTGTTGGGAGATACGAAAAACATGTGGGGATTTGGTCAGCTACTCTCCTTCAGCTGACTCATGCCTGGCTGTGATTGGTATACAGTGTTGTCTGTGTAAAAGTCGAGCCTAAAGAAATAGCTCTTAACTCACCATGAGAATTATAAAGGAATCTATGTGAGTAGTTCTAACAGCTGAAGTCTAGAACTCTGCTTCAGTGACTAGTTCCCATTGAGCGCTGGGACACGCTTTACTGAGAGTCACCGGTGGAGGGTCAGATTCTTTCTGGTGGCTCCCGTGCTTCACTGAGAGCAATTGTGCTGACCCCCCCGGCTGCTGGGACATCAGGGCAGGCTCCTTGGTCAGGGCTGGCCCAGGGGCAGAGTGGGTTGATGAGAGGGAGCCTGGTCCCTGGGACACTGGTCAGGGTCTACAGGCTGGGGACCCTGTGGGCTGGATGAGAACCCCCTCACTGGTCTAGCTTCTTAGGACTTCTTTGTAGAATCTCCCTCATCTCTTCCTTTTTCTGTTTGATGTCTCTTTCCTCATTTCCTCTGTAAATGGAATTAAAAAAGGGACTGAATAATTTCCAATTTTTTTTTTTTTTTTTGATAAAAAGTCTCACTATGTTGCTGGTTTTGAACTCCTGGACCCAAGCAATATTCCCGCCTCGGGCTTCCAAAGTGCTGGGCTTACAGGTGTAGGCCACTGGGCCTGGCCTATCCCCAACCTCTTTTTTTCAGTGCTTTTGTGACAGTTTTCTCATGGACCTTTTGACTGGTCAGGATAACATTGCCTGGGGATGTATTTACTTGATTACTTAAATTTATGTTTCTGTTTCAATTTTTTTTTTTTTTTGAGTCAGTCTCGCTCTGTCATCCTGGCTAGAGTGCAATGGTGTGATCTTGATGCACTGTGACCTCCACCTCCCGGGTTCAAGCGATTCTCTCAAGCCTCAGCCTCCTGCGTAGCTGGGATTACAGGCGCATGCCACGACGCCTGGCTCATTTTTGTGTTTTTAGTAGAGATGGGGTTTCACCACATTGGCCAGGCTGGTCTCGAACTCCTGACCTCAAGTAATCCGCCTGCCTTAGCCTCCCAAAATGCTAGGATTATAGTCGTGAGCCACTGCCCCTGGCCAAAAGGGAGATTTAAAATGTTAGACAAGGCGGAAGCATTAGATAGAGGGATATGAACATCATTTACAGGTATAGTTAATAATCATGGGCAGGCATGGTGGCTCACACCTGTAATCCTAGCACTTTGGGAGGCTGAGGAGGGCAGATTGCTTGAGCTCAGGAGTTTGAGGCTAGCCTGGGCAACATGGCAAAACCCTGTCTCTACAAAAAATACAAAATAAGCTGGGCGTGGTGGTGTGTGCCTGTAGTTCCAGCTACTCTGGGGCTGAGGTGGGAGGATCGCTTGAATGAGGGAGGTTGAGGCTGCAGTGAGCCAGATGGTGCCACTGTACTCCAGCCTGGGCGACAGAGCCAGACCCTGTCTCAAAAAAACAAAACAAAACAAAACCTATATGGCTGTTTTAAATACAGTTTTAAAATAAAATGAAGTCAAAAGTTGGGGAGAAGTAGTCTCTAAAAATTGAAAGCAGCCGGGTACTGTGACTCACACCTGTAATCCCAGCATTTTGGGAGGCCAAGGTGGGAGGATTGCTTGAAGCCAAGAGTTCGAGACCAGCCTGGGAAAGCCAGACCCTGTCTCTACAAAAAAAGAAAAAAACAAAAAACTGAAAGCAAAATGAATAAAAATAATCAAACCACAAATTGAGTTGGTGGCTTAACTATACAGAAAGGAATTATTGGCCGGGCGCGGTGGCTCAAGCCTGTAATCCCAGCACTTTGAGAGGCCAAGACGGGCGGATCACGAGGTCAGGAAATCGAGACCATCCTGGCTAATGCGGTGAAACCCCGTCTCTACTAAAAATACGAAGAAAAACTAGCCGGGCGAGGTGGTGGGCGCCTGTAGTCCCAGCTACACGGGAGGCTGAGGCAGGAGAATGGCGTAAACCCGGGAGGCGGAGCTGGCAGTGAGCTGAGATCCGGCCACTGCACTCCAGCCTGGGCGACAGAGCGAGACTCTGTCTCAAAAAAAAAAAAAAAGAAAGGAATTATTTCAGGTAACTTCAAAACAAATTGTATTGGCCGGGCGCGGTGGCTCACGCCTGTAATCCCAGCACTTTGGGAGATCGAGGCAGGCAGATCACGAGGTCAGGAAATTGAGACCATCCTGGCTAACACGGTGAAACCCTGTCTCCACTAAAAATGCAAAAAAAATTAGCCTGGCGTGGTGGCAGCCACCTGTAGTCCCAGCTACTCAGGAGGCTGAGGCAGGAGGCGGAGCTTGCAGTGAGCTGAGATGGTGCCACTGCACTCCAGCCTGGGCGACAGAGCAAGACTCCGTCTCACAAAAAAAACCCCAAAAAACCAAATTGTATTGTACATCCTAGCAGGGTAAATCCTAAAGACAAAATAACTAAAAAGAAACCCTGGGCAGTTTTTAGTGCGTGAATTGTTAGTAATAACATTTTTACTTATTTATTTGTGTACTTACTGACTTACACTTCCTTTTTGAGATGGGATCTTGCTCTGTCCCCCAAGCTGGATCGTGCCACTGCACTCAGCTTCCAAACCTTCGCTATTGCTGGGAGATGCACTACCACCATAAGCCACAGGACATTGCTTTCTTCAGACCCTGGTTAATGTTTGCAGAGCATGTTACACATGTGTGGCTTTGGAAGCTGCATCCTGGTCATAGCTGAGCGTCTTTCGTGGTGCTTGCCTCATGGACCACCTGCTTCCTCAGCTCACTCTGTGTTTCCCATTTTGAATAATGCCATAATTCATAGGTTGAACTGATGTAATTCACTGTTGCGGGCACCAGAGTTGTACAGATTGTTGTCAAGTGTCCTGTTCTTGTGAGTTCGACCTTATCTTAGAAGCACAATTATTTTATCATCAGAGGTCAGGTTGTGTAGAAGCAATGTCAGGGCTTTGGAGCTGGACAGATTGAAGTTACCCAGCCTGTGATAGTCTGTCTCCTCAACAGCGAAACAAAGACAATGAACCTATCTGCGCCTTCTAGAGTAGTCTGGTTATGACTAGTGTGAACCCCCCGGTCACACTGTTAGTAGCAAAAAACCATTTTACTATGTGGACAGATTCTGTGGAGCAGGAATATGGAGAGGGAACAGGAAGTGGCCGTCCCTCCTCCAGGAGGTCTGTGTCCTCAGCTGGGACGACTCAGCGGCTGGGGGTGATGTAATGACTGAGGAATGGTGTCTTCTGGAGGCGCTTTCTGAAATCTGTCAGCTGGAACACGAGCTGGAGATGTTGACCAGAGCACCCGTGTGCAGACTTCATAGGACCTGGGCTTCCTCACAGATTAGAGGAGGTCTTCACAGCACTGGGGGCTCCTCACAGCACTGGGGGCTCCTCACAGCACTGGGGGGTCCCTCACAGCACTGGGGGCTCCTCACAGCACTGGGGGGTCCCTCACAGCCCTGGGGGCTCCTCACAGCACTGGGGGTTCCCTCACAGCACTGAGGGCTCCTCATAGCACTGGGGGGGTCCCTCACAGCACTGGGGGTTCCCTCACAGCACTGAGGGTTCCCTTACAGCACTGGGGGGTCCCTCACAGCACTGGGGGGGTCCCTCACAGCACTGAGGGTTCCCTTACAGTACTGGGGGGTCCCTCACAGCACTGGGGGCTCCTCACAGCACTGGGGGTTCCCTTACAGCACTTGGGGGGTCCCTCACAGCCCTGGGGGTTCCCTCACAGCACTGGGGGCTCCTCACAGCACTGGGGGTTCCTCATAGCACTGGGGGGGTCCCTCACAGCCCTGGGGGGTCACTCACAGCACTGGGGCTTCCTTTATATCATTGGGGAGGGCTTCCTCAAGCATTGAGGGGTTTCCTTTATATCACTGGGGGGCTCCCTCACAGCAATGGGGGCTTCCTCACAGTATTGGGGGTTCCTGAATAGCACTGGGGGCTTCCTTGATATCATTGGGGGCTTCCTCACAGCATTCGGGACTTTCTCATAACAATGGCTTCCTCACAGCATTGGGGACTCCTTTATATCATGAGGGGGGTTCCTCACTGCATGGGGCTTCCTGGTAGTCAGACTTCTTACGTGGGTGCTCAGGGCTCCAGAAGGGAGAGTCACTATGAACAAGATGGAAGCCTCCTCGCCTCTTCTGACCCAGCTCTGGAGTTGCACAGCATCATTTCCACTGCGTTCTCTGTTCTCACATGAGTCACTCAGGTCAGCCTAGATTGCAGAGGAAGGGATAAAGACCTCGTGTCTCGATGGAAGAAATGCCAGAGAGTTGGGGGACACACTGGCCTTGGCGTGTAATAGCCGCGGCTCTGTCTGCCCTCACTGCCCTTTTCCTCCCCTCACGAAGCCCCATTCTCCTCCTGACACTGAAAACACTGACTGAACGAATGTGCGTCTGGCCCCTGCATGGCCTTGGTCAACAGGACTCGCAGGCCGAGCTTCCAGGCTCCTTGAGTGGCTGTGCCGGGCCTCCACGCGGCCCTGCTGCGGGGTTAGGCGGAGGAAGCGAGACTGGCCTCACTCCTGTTGACTGTTCTGCCAGCACCTTCAGTTTGTGGAAGTGGTTGTTTTCAAAGAGATTTTTGTAAAAACATCACAATTCTAAAACTTTATGCATTTTTGGCATTTAAAAAGCCCTGGCAAGTCTACAGCCTTAATTCTCCTGCTCCCTTGGCCTGTAGGTCTCTACCTGTGTGGTTACCCACTTTTTTTTTTTTTTTTTTTGCTGTTACTGTGGCCTTGTAGTATATTTTAAAATTGGTATTCCTTAACTCTTTTTTTTTTTCTTTTTGAGACGGAGTCTTGTTCTGTTGCCCAGGCTGGAGTGCAATGGTGCAATCTGGGCTTACTGCAGTCTCCGCTTCCTGGGTTCAAGTGATTCTCCTGCCTCAGCCTCTGGGATAGCTTGGATTACAGGCACGTGCCACCATGCCTGGCTAATTTTTGTATTTTTAGTAGACACAGGGTTTCACCATGTTGGCCAGGCTGGTCTCAGACTCCTGACCTCAGGTGATCTGCCCGACTCAGCCTCTCAAAGTGCTGGGATTATAGGCGTGAGCCACCACGCCCAGCCTTTTTTTTTTTTTTTTTTTTTTTAAAAAGGTAAGGCAGGGTCTCCCTTTGTCACCCAGGCTGGAGTACAGTGTTATGATCATGGCTCATTGCAGTCTTAACCTCCTGGACCCAAGTGATTCCCCCTGCCTCAGCCTCTCAAGCAGCTGGGACTATAGACATGTGCCACCACGCCCAGCTAAATTTTTTGATTTTTAGTAGAGATAAGGTCTCACTATGTTGCCCAGGCTGGTCTTGAACTCCTGAACTCAAACGATCCTCCCACCTCAGCCTGCCAAAGTGCTAGGATTACAGTGGGAGCCACTGCATCTGGCCTCTTAGCTCTTTTAAGGGTAACCTAGCTACTCACAGACCTTTATTTCTCCATTTACATTTGAGAGCAGTTTTGTTTTATTTATTTTTGAGGAAGTTTGATTGAGATTATATCTGCATTATTTATTATTTATTTATTTATTTGAGACAGAGTCTTGTTCTGTCGCCCAGACTGGAAGGCAGTGGCATGATCTTGGATCACTGCAACCTCCACCTCTCAGATTGACGCAATTCTCCTGCCTCAGCTTCCCGAGTAGCTGTGATTACAGGCATGCACCTCCACGCCCGGCTAATTTTTTTGTATTTTTTAGTAGAGACGGGGTTTCGCTATGTTGGCCAGGCTGGTTTCAAACTCAGGACCTCAAGTGATCCACCTGCCTCAGCCTCCCAAAGTGTTAGGATTACAGGTGTGAGCCACTGCACCCGACTATATCTGCATGATTTATAGATGATAACGTTTACTGAGAAAACCAGTGGAATCTCTGTAAACTGTTAGAACCACAGGAGGATCCAGAGCAGTTACCAGATACAAGATCAGTCCACACAAACCAGTGATACTTCTACTGGCAACCCACCAGGAACTGTAACTGCTCTTGAGACAGTAACCAGAAAACCCATAAAGTGTTGAGGAATTAATCTAAGAAGACCTCCAGAAAGAAGACCATCAGACTTAATCATGGACGAAGGTACGGGTCTCAGTAAATGAAGAAGATCCCGTGCTCATGGAGGGGATGATCTGTTTTATAATGAGGCTCTTTTCCCCAGGTGAGTCCATAAATACATTTAAAAAGTTGTTATAAAGTTGGTCAAGCATGGCGGCTCACGCCTGTGATCCTAGCACTTCGGGAAGCTGAGGCAGGAGGATCGCTTGAGGCCAGCCTGGGCAACATAGTGAGACACTGTCTCTGTAAAACATACAAAAATTAGCTGGGCTTGGTGACACATGCCTGTAGTCCTAGCTACTAAGGAGGCTGAGGTGGGAAGATCACTTGAGCCTGGAAGGTTGTGGCTACAGTGAGTCATGAATGTGCCACTCCATTCCTGCATGGGTGACAGAGTGAGACCCTGTCTCAGAATAAAATAAATTGTTTCTTGATAGCAGAGACATCGTTTTGTTTGCTGCTGTATCCTCAGCAGTTAGAACAGCCAGGCATAAAGAAGACATTCAGTAAATATGTGAAATGAGTGAAGGGCTCTGTGAAGCATGTGTAGAGTTGTGTGCTCTGCCTTTTCACTGGACAGTGACCTCAAACTCTTTCCCACTCTGCCTCATGTCTTGTGATCGCACGATGGATGAGTGCAGTTGACTTCCCCATTCCCTGTCAATGGATGGGTAGTTTTGTTTCCATTTTTTGTTATTGTGAATTTAAAAAAATCTTTAGCATCTAGATTTTCTTGCTAAAAGTTTTTTTTTTTTTTTTTTTTTTTTTTGAGACAGAGTCTTGCTCTGTTGCCCAGGCTGGAATGCAGTGGCCAGATCTCAGCTCACTGCAAGCTCCGCCTCCCGGGTTTACGCCATTCTCCTGCCTCAGCCTCCCGAGTAGCTGGGACTACAGGCACCCGCCACCACGCCCGGCTAGTTTTTTGTATTTTTTTTAGTAGAGACGGGGTTTCACCGTGTTAGCCAGGATGGTCTCGATCTCCTGACCTCGTGATCCGCCCGTCTCGGCCTCCCAAAGTGCTGGGATTACAGGCTTGAGCCACCGCGCCCGGCCTAGATTGGTAATTCTTTGGGAATTTCGAACCCCATTTTATGTTAAGAAGTTAAGACACTGTTGTTGGAGTTTGAAAATCAGAGAAACTGGCCGGGTGCGGTGGCTCAAGCCTGTAATCCCAGCACTTTGGGAGGCCGAGACAGGCGGATCACGAGGTCAGGAGATCGAGATCATCCTGGCGAACACGGTGAAACCCCGTCTCTACTAAAAATACAAAAAACTAGCCGGGCGAGGTGGTGGGCGCCTGTAGTCCCAGCTACTCCGGAGGCTGAGGCAGGAGAATGGGGTAAACCCGGGAGGCGGAGCTTGCAGTGAGCTGAGATCCGGCCACTGCACTCCAGCCTGGGTGACAGAGCGAGACTCCGCCTCAAAAAAAAAAAAAAAAAAAAGAAAATCAGAGAAACTTATTTTTGTGTGGAAGCGGGAAAAGAAATAGAGATCGATTTTCTCTAAATCTCAGGTCAGCCTTTGGTTTTTATGTAATGCTGAGAAAAGTGGTTTTTGATCAAGATGAACCTGCTGAGCCCTCATCCTTCAGCTGGATGTTTTTAGTTCTTTCCCCATGAACGACAGGTTTCTCTTAGTCAGGTGCTGTTCTGGGCCTGCTTGTATCTGAGTTGGCTGACAGAGGTCCTGCCCTCAGCACAAGATTGTCACCTGAAGCCTCAGACGTTGTGCTGGGATGAACCTTGTAAATTCTGCTGGAAACCATTTGCCTGATTGCAGGAATCAGTTGATTTTACTACCAAAATGTGGTTTATCCTTTTGCTGGAGAGTGGAATTTAGCAAGGAGCTCCACAAATTATAGTAATGAATTTACCAATGGCTCTTCCACGTGAACAGCCTTCTTGAGCAGGCAGAACCATCTATGGCAGCTCCGCTCCGGCCTCCGGTGTCTGGTAGGAGGGCTGGCCACCTATTTTTACTCAACAACATATGTTAGTCCTAAAGAGTTGCCTTTTTCTCTTTTAATTCCTTGCTTAGAATTTCCCTGATCTGTTGAAGGGAAAACACATTTTCAAAGCTTTTGAGGTAAGTGTGAAGGTTTTTCTTTAGAGTGATTATACCTATATATCAGATATAGAAGTTTTTATTTTTTTATTTTATTTATTTTTTTGAGACAGAGTGTTGCTCTGTTGCCTAGCCTGGAGTGCAGTGCTGTGATCTCAGCTCACTGCAGCCCCCGCCTCCCGGGTTCAAGCTGTCCTCCTGCCTCAGCCTCCTGAGTAGCTGGGATTACAGGTACGCACCATTCGCCCAGCTAATTTTTTTTGTATTTTTAATGGAGACGGGGTTTCACCATGTTGACCAGACTGGTCTTGAACTCCTGGCCTCAAGTGATCCACCCGCATTGGCTTCTCAAAATGCTAGGATTACAGGCGTGTGCCATTGTACCTGAACATTTTAACCAGTTTTGTTAGAGAGAAGGACTACCAATCTACACATTTTGAAATTCTGACTTTTCCCTCCTATTATGAACATTTTGAAAGACAATCTAAGAGTAGAATCATAATCATCTGCCACCTAGATTCAACAGTTGTTGATATCTGGACCCAATTTATTTATGTTTGTATTTTTGTTGACCTATTTGAAATTAAGTTTTGGATATCATGGTCATGCAACTAAACATTGTAGCACGTACTTCTCAAAATGATGATATTTATGCTACGAGCGTATAGCTTTATCACACCATCAAAATAACACAATCTCTAATAATATCTAATACTATATATTCACATCTCAAATTTCCTTAAGTTGTCTTTTACAGCATTTGTTTTTGAAACCAAGATCACATACCACATTTGGTTGTTGTTTCTTTTCTTTTCTTTTTTTTTTTTGAGACGGAGTCTTGCTCTGTTGTCCAGGCTGGAGTGCAGTGGTGCGATCTTGACTCACTGCAACCTCCACCTCCCGGGTTCAAGCAATTCTTCTGCCTCAGCCTCCCCAGTAGCTGGGATTACAGGTGCTTGCCACCACACCCGGCTGATTTTTGTATTTTTAGTAGAAACAGGGTTTCATCATGTTGACCAGGCTGGTCTCGAACTCCTCACCTCAGGTAATCCACCTGCCTCAGCCTCCCAAAGTGCTGGGATTACAGGTGTGAACCACTGCATCTGGCTGTTTACTTTTATTTTTGACAGTTTCTTTATAGAGTGCCTCTCAGTTTGGGTTCGTGGGTGTGTCCTGAGGATTGGACTCACAGCTGTCATTTCAGGAAGGACTGCACAGAAGTCAGTACAGTGTATCCTTTTCAGTGCATCATTGTTTTCCCTTTGTAATTAATAAGTATCTTGAGACTGGTGCTGTGGCGGCATGCCTGTAATCCCAGCACTTTGGGAGGCAGAGGTGGGAGGACGGCTTGAGCTCAGGAGATCAAGACCAGTCTGGGCAACAGAGTGAGACCCCTGTCTACAAAAAAATGCAAAAATTAGCCAGGTATGGTGGTGTGTGCCTGTAGTTCTAGCTACTCAGGAGACTGAAGTGTGAGTTTCGCTTGAACCCGGGAGGTCGAGGCTGCAGTGAGCCAGTCTTGTCACTGCATTCCAGCCTGGGAAATAGAGCGAGAATCCATCTCAAAAAAATAAAAAATGAAATGTATCTTGTGGCAGGTACTTTGAGATTATGTACATTTCCTGTTTCTCATACTTTAACTTAAACTAGTGATAGCATCCATTGACGATTCCTGTCTGAAATGGTTTACTGTGCTGGTTGCCGAATGGTGATGTTTGAAAGCTGTCATCATCCTCTACTCATTGGAGAGCTCTTGTATTTTAGAGCTTTTTCTTCTCTCCATCTATTCATTTATGTGTTTATATTTGTAAAGAAAAACCTATTCTGACCCTTATTAAAGATGTCAAGGCACTTAGTGCTTTGGGAGGCAAGGCAGGATGATAGCTTGAGGCCAGGAGCTTGAGACCAGCCTGGGCAACATAGTGAAACCTCGTGTCTACAGAAAATTTAAAAAAGTAGCCAAGTGTGGTGGTGTGATCCTGTAGTCCTAGCTCCGTGGGAGGCTGAGGCAGGAGGATCACTTGAGTCCAGGAGTTCGAGGCTGCAGTCAGTGCAACATGATTGCACCACCCTGCTCCAGCCTAGGTGACAGAGCAAGACCTTGTCTCAGAAAAGCAAAACAAAGGGCAGGCTGTTGAGGATGGTCATGATAGGTGTAGGGCCTGCTGCAATGGGATTGTGTAGTGGGGGAGACCTAGGAGCAGGGGTGGGGGCCATGGATGGAAAATTACTAAGAGGAAACATCAGGGTGAAGGGGGTTCTGGCTGAACTGACCTAACAGGACTCTTGTGGAAGGCAGGCCAGGGAAGGCCCCTAGCATCCCTCCTCTGGACCATAAACACTCAGGGAGTCCCGATCTCTCCTGAGCAGTGCACTGGCGCCAGCTTTCCAGATGTGTGTGTAAGTCCATCGTCCTTGAACCGAGTTTGCTTAGAAAGCCTAGATGGTGAGACTTAAAATTGTCATGGAGGATTGTCTCCCAACAAAGTGGCTGACTGTCTTGTGGCTATATTGTTATAGCCCTTCCCAGATGTGTATGCTGCAAGTTTTGTTTAGTTGGAACTCTTTGGAAGCTAGCGCAACTACATAGAAACCCATATAAGTTAGCTACCATTCCCAGCTAATTTTTTAAAAAATTTTTTGTAGAGATGGGGTCTCGTTCTGTTGCCCAGGCTGGTCTTGAACTTCTGGGCCCAAGTGATCCTCCCACCTCGGCCTCCCAAAATACTGGGATTACAGGTATAAGCCTCCATACTCAGCTAATTTAGCTAGTTTTTGTATTTGATTTTTTAAATTTTTTTTTTTAAGAGACAGAATCTCTGTCATCCTGGCTGGAGTGCAGTGGCGTGATCTCGGCTTACTGCAGTCATTGCCTCCTGGGTTCAAGCGATTTTCTTGCTTCAGCCTCCCGAGTAGCTGGGACTACAGGCATGTGCCACCATGCCCAGCTAATTTTTTTTTTTTTTTTTTTGAGATGGAGTCTCGCTCTGCCACCCGGGCTGTAGTGCAGTGGCCGGATCTCAGCTCACTTCAGCTCACTGCAAGCTCCGCCTCCCAGGTTTACGCCATTCTCCTGCCTCAGCCTCCCGAGTAGCTGGGACTACAGGCGTCCGCCACCTCGCCCGGCTAGTTTTTTGTATTTTTTAGTAGAGACGGGGTTTCACCGTGTTAGCCAGGATGGTCTCGATCTCCTGACCTCGTGATCCACCCGTCTCGGCCTCCCAAAGTGCTGGGATTACAGGCTTGAGCCACCGCGCCCAGCCACCCAGCTAATTTTTGTATTTTTAGTAGAGATGGGGTTTTGCCATTTTGGTCAGGCCAGTCTCGAATTCCTGACCTCAAGTGATCCTCCCACCTCAGCCTCCCAAAGTGCCGGGATGACAGGCATGAGCCATAACGCCTGGTCCCATATGCTGTGTATTTCATTTTCCCCAAGCAAACTAGGACTTAGAGATGGTTTCCCAAAGCCCTGCTGACTCATCGTCAGCACCTCTCCACAGGACTAGCGCTGTGTGCCAGCAGACACTGCCTCTGTGGGGATGGAGGTTGACTCAGACACAGAGCCTGGCCTCGGCAGCCTAATGTTCCAGCAACCACTTGACTAACAGTCATAAAAATTAAAATTGTAAAATATTTTGTCAACTGTGCATCAACCAAAGAAAAATAAAATTGCCTTAAGTGGAATAAGGAGGTACAGGATGAAGTCAAGCACATTATATGTCCAAAAACGTGTCATGTCAGTGATTAGCTTCAGGAAGCATTTTTATTTGTGTGTATTGACATCAAAGACAGTGCAGTAGTTGGGAATGCAGCAAGACCGGCCCATGGCCCTTAAGGAACTTGTAGTTCAAATAAACAACTGAGGTACGGCGGGGCTGAGCAGAGGGCCCAGCACGGACAAACTTAACCTCCGTGTGGGCGAGATTCATCAGGAAGGCTTTCTGGAGAAGGTCATGTGGGTGATGCATGTTCCCCACCTAGCCATGCTGAGAGGGGAGTGTGTCTGGGCAGAGCTATCAGGCTGGAGAGGATCCAGGGGCGGGGTAGAACCTGGCATGCTGGGGAAGCTAAATGTGGTGATTGGTTTGTTTATGCAACTTGGAGTGTGGAAGGGGGTCAGTGAGGGGATGCTGATGCCTGAGGGTGAGGGTTGGGCAGAGGCAATTTTAAGCATGTGAGTCACATGATCAGATTTCCATTTTAGAAAGCTTGGAGAATGGGCCTACTGGGTAGCTGACACCTTGTGTTAGTCTGTTTTCACACTGCTGATAAAGACGTACCCAAGACTGGGCAATTTACAAAAGAAAGAGGTTTAATTGGACTTACAGTTCCACATGGCTGGGGAGGCCTCACAATCACGGTGAAAGGCAAGGAGGAGCAAGTCATGTCTTACATGGATGGCAGCAGGTAAAGAGAGGAGCATGTGTGCAGGGGAACTCCTCTTTTTAAAACCATCAGATCTCGCGAGACTTATTCACTGTCATGAGAACAGCACAGAAAAGACTTGCCCCCATGATTCAACGACCTCCCACCAACTCCCTCCTGGAACACGTGGGAATTCAAGATGAGATTTGGGTGGGGACACAGCCAACCATATCATTGTGCCCCTGGCCCCTCCCAAATCTCACAATCACATTTCAAAACCAATCATGCCTTCCCAATAGTCCCCCAAAGTCTTAACTCATTTCAGCATTAACTCAGAAGTCCACAGTCCAAAGCCTCATCTGAGACTAGGCAAGCCCCTTCCACATATGAGCTTCTAAAATCAAAAGCAGGCTAGTTACTTCCTAAATACAGTGGGGGTACAGGCATTGGGTGAATACAGCCATTTCAAATCAGAGAAATTGGGCAAAACAAAGGGGCTACAGCCCCCATGCAAGTCTGAAATCCAGCAGGGCAGTCAAATCTTAAAGCTCCAAAATGATTTCCTTTGACTTCATGTCTCACATCCAGGTCACACTGATGCAAGAGGTGGGTTCCCATGGTCCTGGGCATCTCAGCCCCTGTGGCTTTGCAGGGTACAGCCTCCCTCCCAGCTGTTCACGGGCTGACATTTAGTGTCTGCAGCTTTTCCAGGTGCATGGTGCAAGCTGTCGGTGGATCTACCATTCTGGGGTGTGGAGGAGAGTGATCCTCTTCTCACAGCTCCACTAGGCAGTGCCCCAGTAGGGACTCAGTGTGGGGGCTCCAGTGCCACATTTCCCTTTCGTACTGTCCTGGCAGAGGTTCTCCATGAGAGCCCTGCCCTTGCATCCAATGTCTGGCTGGACACCCAGGCATTTCTGTCCATTTTCTGAAATCTAGGCGGAGGTTCCCAAACCCTAATTCTTGACTTCTGTGCACTCACAGGCCCAGTACTACATGGAAGCTGCCAAGACTTGAGGCTTACATCCTCTGAAGCCACGGCCCAAGCTCTACATTGGCCACTTTCGGCCACAGCTGGAGCAGCTGGGATGCAGGGCACCAAGTCCCTAGGCTGCACACAGTAGGAGGACCCTGGGTCTGGCCCACAAACCCAGTTTTTCCTTCTAGGCCTCTGGACCTGTGATGGGAGGGGCTGCCATGAGGACTTCTGACATGCCCTGGAGACATTTTCTCCATTGTCTTGGGGATTAACCTTAGGCTCCTCATTACTTATGCAAATTTCTGCAGCTAGCTTGAATTTCTCCTCAGAAAACGGGATTTTCTTTTCTTTTTCTTTTCTTTTTTTTTTGAAATGAGTCTCACTCTATTGCCCAGGCTGGAGTACAGTGGCACGATCTTGGCTTACTGTAACCTCTGCCTCCCAGGTTCAAACAATTCTGCCTCAGCCTCCTGAGTAGCTGGGATTACAGGCATGTACCACCTCGCCTGGCTAATTCTGTATTTTTAGTAGAGTTGGGGTTTCTTCATGTTGATCAGGCTGGTCTCAAACTCCTGACCTTGTTATCCTCCTGCCTCAGACTCCCAAAGTGATGGGATTTACAGGCGTGAGCCACCACTCCCAGCTGAGATTTTCTTTTCTTTTTTTTTTTTTTTGAGACGGAGTCTCACTCTGTTGCCCAGGCTGGAGTGCAGTGGCCGGATCTCAGCTCACTGCAAGCTCCGCCTCCCAGGTTTACGCCATTCTCCTGCCTCAGCCTCCCGAGTAGCTGGGACTACAAGCGCCCGCCACCTTGCCCGGCTAGTTTTTTTGTATTTTTTAGTAGAGACGGGGTTTCACCGTGTTAGCCAGGATGGTCTCGATCTCCTGACCTCGTGATCCGCCCGTCTCGGCCTCCCAAAGTGCTGGGATTACAGGCTTGAGCCACCGCGCCCGGCCGAGATTTTCTTTTCTATCACATTGTCAGCCTGCAAATTTTCCAAACTTTGATGCTCTGCTTCCTTTATAAAGCTGAATGCTTTCAACAGCACCCAAGTCACCTCTTGAATGCTTTGCTGCTTAGAAATTTCTTCCACCAGATACCCTAAATCATCTCTCAAGTTCAGAGTTCCACAAATCTCTAGGGCAGGGGCAAAATGCTGCCTGTCTCCTTGCTAAAACATAGTAAGAGTCACCTTTGCTCCAGTTCCCAACAAGTTCCTCATCTCCATCTGAGATCTCCTCAGCCTGGACTTTACTGCTCTTACCATTATCAGCATTTTTGTCAAAGCCATTCAACAAGTCTCTAGGAAGTTCCACATTTTCCCACATTTTCCTGTCTTCTTCTGAGCCCTCCAAACTGTTCCACCCTCTGCCTGTTACCCAGTTCCAAAGTCACTTCTACATTTTTGGGTATCTTTTCAGCAACACCCCACTCCTGGTACCAATTTACAGTGTTTTTTTTTTTTTTTTTTTTTTTTTGAGACAGAGTCTGGCTCTGTCGCCCGGGCTGGAGTGCAGTGGCCGGATCTCAGCTCACTGCAAGCTCCGCCTCCCGGGTTTACGCCATTCTCCTGCCTCAGCCTCCCGAGTAGCTGGGACTACAGGTGCCCGCCACCTCACCCGGCTAGTTTTTTGTCTTTTTTAGTAGAGACGGGGTTTCACCGTGTTAGCCAGGATGGTCTTGATCTCCTGACCTCGTGATCCGCCCATCTCGGCCTCCCAAAGTGCTGGGATTACAGGCTTGAGCCACCATGCCCGGCCAATTTACAGTGTTAATCCATTTTCATGTTGCTGATAAAGACATACCTAAGACTGGGCAGTTTTCAAAAGAAAGAGATTTAATGGAGTTACAGTTCCGCATGGCTGGGGAAGCCTCACAATCATGGCAGAAGGCAAGGAAGAGCAAATCATGTCTTACACGGATGGCAGCAGGCAAAGAGAGGAGCATGTACAGGGGAACTCCTCTTTTTAAAACCGTCAGATCTTGTGAGACTATCACAAGAACAATATGGGAAAGAACTGCCCCCATAATTCAATTACCTCCCACTGGGTCCCTCCCACAACACGTGGGAATTCAAGATGAGATTTGGGTGGGGACATAGCTAAACCATATCACGCCTGTAATCCAGCATTTTGGGAGGCTGAGCCAGGAGATGCTTGAGCCCAGAAATTCAAGACCAGCCTGAGCAACATAGCGAGACTTCATCTCTACAAAAAATTAAAGTTAGCCAGCATGGTGGTGTGGGCCTGCAGTTACTGCTACTTGGGGGGCTGTGGTGGGAGCATCTCTTGAGTTCAGGAAGTCGGTGCCACAGTGAGCTATGATTGCACCACTGCAGTCCAGCCTAGGTGACAGAACAAGACCCTGTTTCTAAAAAAGGGAGAAAAAAAGAAAGCTTGGAGAATGAACTGGAAGAGGGTAAGACTAGAGGCTCATACAACCAGGTAGGGGCCTACTACCACCATCAAGGTGTGAGGTGATGGTGCTGAATTGGAGACACTGCATTGGGGTGCAGGGGAGCAGATGGAAGTGAAATTGGAGAGAAAGCAGAGATTTGGAGGAGAGCCAGGTTATGGTCAAGGCAGAGACCTGTTAGGAGAGGCTCAGTGACAAGTTTGCAGATGTATAGGGTCTCTGTAGAACAGGGGTCTTGGGGAAGAGTTTGTGAAGTGTTTTCCTCATATTTAATTGCACATATTCCATTTCATGGGTGGCTGTTATCCGTTATACTAGGCTTCTGTTGAAAGTGGTTTCCAACCTTTTCTGTTAACAGTGGCTCCCGTGCCATGGGCCTGTGTCGATAGGCTTGCCCTGGGCTGTGAGATTGCTCAGTCACAGCCTTCTCCCTGCAGGCTCTCCCGCTCATCAGAAGCACCCTCCGCCCCACGGTTCCTTGGCCCTCAGCTGCCCTTGCCGTGGCTGGCACTCCCACCTCCTTGGTCCCCCTTCTCCATGTGGCTTTGGGGGCTCCACCTGGCTCTTTTGTTGTCCCCTGGCAGCTCTTCATCCTGCGCTGTGTCCTCCTGTCTCCCTGAACTCCAGACTGTCTTCTAGCACAGGCCATCCTCTCTCTTCCTGCATGGTCTCATAAAGTCTTAAGGCTTTAAACACATTAAATATCTAAAAATAAAGTTTTAGCCACCCACCCTGGCAAATTTATTTTTATTATTGTAGGGACAGGATCTTGCTATGTTGCCCAGGCTGGTCTTGAACTACTGGACTCAAGCGGTCCTCCCACATCAGCCTCTCAAAGTGCTGGGATTACAGGCGTGAACCACCATGTCCAGTTAGACATATCTTTTTGGAGGACACAGTTACCCTCTACATGTACTAACTATACTTTGATGATCGCCAAATCTGTGTTTCTAGGCCACACTCCCTTGCTCGGAGTTTTACTGTGGGTGTCTGAGAAGCATCTGAAACCTAAAATGTCCCAACATGCCCTCCCCTCCCAGGCCACAGAAGCTGCTCCCATTGACTGTGGCCCCACTCTTGTACCCATTGACCATGTCCCCTCTCTTGTACTCATTGACTGTGCCCCCTCCCTTGTACCCGTGACTTTGCCCCCTCCCTTTTACCCCATTGACTGTGCCTCCTGTGCCCTTTGACTGTACCCCTCTAATGGCTCCAGAATGATGCTGCTGAGGGTGAGTCCCAGCTCAGCCTCTGGCCATCTCGGTGGCTGAGGCCACATTGCTCAGGTTTCTCAGGCGGAAGTGGCGTCACAGCAGTGCCTCCCCCGGGGTGTTGTGAGGGCAGGTGGCACTAAGATGGCTCAATGAGCTCAGGAGGTGACCTGGCTGCTGCCACTACTGCTGCTGCTGTTAACACCAGACTCCTTGTTCCTTTTTCTTTCATTTGTTTGTTTTTTGAAACGGAGTCTCGCTCTGTCACCCATGCTGGAGTGCAGTGGCATGATCTTGGCTCACTGCAAGCTCTGCCTTCAGGGTTCACGCGATTCTACTACCTCAGCCTCCCGAGTAGCTGGGACTGTAGGCGTCCGCCACCATGCCCGGCTAATTTTTGTATTTTTAGCAGAGACGGAGTTTCACGGTGTTGACTAGGCTGGTCTCAAACTCCTGACCTTGTGATCCACCTGCCTCAGCCTCCCAAAGTGCTGGGATTACAGGCGTGAGCCGCCGCTCGGCTCCTTGTTCCTTTGAACTGTCTCGCTCAGGACAAGATGGTAGTCCTCCCACATCCTGCAAGGCCTGGACAGGATTTCTTTCCATTTAACACTGTCTCCTAAAGTGCTGCTTTCCTTGGGGAACTTTGGTGTTCTTGCTAGTGCAGAACAAGTGGCACGACTGCCCTTGACCTCCACGTGACCTTCTCAGGGCAGCCCAGACTCTGAATGTCTGTGACCTGCACCAGCAGTGGCGAGGCTGTGACGGCCGTGGTCCAGCCCGGCTGCTCTCCCCGACTCTGCAGTGCTTTTCCACACCCACACTGCAGGTGCTGGTCGTGTTCCCGCTCCATCTTCCAGCACAAAAGTGACATTTTGCGGTTTTCTGTTGTCATGAAGTGCGCCACTACTTACCTGTCTTATGTGCGTGTGTTTACAAGCATGCACATCTCAGTCTACTCTTTTCCGCCCCTGTCTTAGGCCTCTCTGTTAGCCGTTCTTTCTCTTTGAGACACCAGACTCCCTGATCTCAGCATGTCTCTCCAGTCTTGGTGTAACAGCATCTTCCCAGTGAGGCCTGCTCCACTCCAACCACACGGCCCGGGAAAGCAGCCCAGGCCCCTCTCACTTCACCCTGTGCCCATTCTTGACCCTGTGTATTGTGTCTCCCCCTTGCCTGGTTTGTGTCAGGAAGGCAGACGCCCTGCCTGTCCTGCTCACTGCCATACCCCAGGCCCAGCACGCTGCCTGGCATGGGCAGGCATTGACTTGATATTTGCTGGGCAATGACTGGCAGTGGCTGAAAATGTAATAGCAAGTCAGGGCCCAGCACAGGAAAATAAGAGATTGCTATGTAAGTGAAGGGTTTCTTAGTAGGATTTGGGTCATAACATACTATTAAGGATAATTTTTTTTTCTCTCCATGTAAAAATATATATTTTTAAAAAATTGGATGTTATGGGCTGGGCGTGGTGGCTCATGCCTTTAATTCCAGCACTTTGGGAGGCTGAGGCAGGCGGATCACCTGAGGTCGGGAGTTCGAGACCAGCCTGACCAACATGGAGAAACCCCGTCTCTACTAAAAATGCAAAATTAGCTGGTTGTGGTGGTACATGCCTTTAATCTGAGCTCCTAGGGAGGCCGAGGCAAGAGAATTGCTTGAACCCTGGGAGGCAGAGGTTGTGGTGAGCTGAGATCGCGCCGTTGCACTCCAGCCTGGGCAATGAGAGCGAAACTCTGTCTCAAAAAAAAAAAAAGACTGGATGTTATGGAATGAGGGAGACAAAAAAGTGCTCTACGACTTTTTTTTTTTTTTTTTTTTTTTTGGTGAGACAGAGTCTCGCTCTGTCGCCCAGGCTGGAGTGCAGTGGCCGGGTCTCAGTTCACTGCAAGCTCCGCCTCCCAGGTTTACGCCATTCTCCTGCCTCAGCCTCCCGAGTAGCTGGGACTACAAGCGCCCGCCACCTCGCCCGGCTAGTTTTTTATATTTTTTAGTAGAGACGGGGTTTCACCGGGTTAGCCAGGATGGTCTCGATCTCCTGACCTTGTGATCCGCCCATCTCGGCCTCCCAAAGTGCTGGGATTACAGGCTTGAGCCACCGCGTCCGGCTGCTCTACGACTATTAACTGATGCTTTTCTGGTTTTGTTCTCCAGACACCATTTGCTTTTCACTCAAGATGATTTGATGTCTTATAAAACTCTGATGAACCATGATGGCTACACAGACATTAAGTATAGATAGCTATCAAGATGGGCAACAGGTGAGCTTGAACTTGATTCTGCATTCTAATTACAAATAACCTGGCACTCAAGCATGGATATTGCTTTGTATACTTACAATTCAATTGCCATGAGGTTGCATGCTTAATGTAAGTGTATTATGCATTTATTGTACATTTGTGTTCAGAAAAATAAGCCATAGAATAATATTATTTCCTTAACGGATACCAGGATTGCCAGGAATCTTGACTTTCCTAAGTCATATGAAGTTTCTTGGGAATTTACCTTTTTAATGTCAGTGTTAATTAGCACTGTTACTTTGAAAGAAAACCCGGTTGATTTTCATGATGACAGATTCCCATGTTGACTGGTGGCTCTACTGAGTGTCTCACTGGATCAGCTTTTGAATGGGAATCTTGTGGCCTCATCTCCCCAGTTGTAGGCATGAGAGGGGCTGTCCCAGTAATGAATTTGCAGGGCCCCAGCGCTCCATCTTTGTACCTTGCTCATGCTTGGATGGTTGTGCCATACTTGGGCAGCTCTCCATTGCCCTCCCGCCATGGATGAGACTTTGTTTTCCTGGAAGCTATGGTGTTTTGTGCTTTTGAGTACCTGAGTGTTTTGTGTTCTGTGACCTGAATGAATTGAGGAGCAGGAGGATCAAGGCTTGGCGGAGGCCCTTGCCATCTTTCTTGGCCTGTGATCTTGTTAAACACTGTGTTCTGAACCCACTGGCATTTGGCTCGTCATCCTACTGACTCTGGAGTGAGTGAAGGGATTTGGCCCTGCCCTTTACTTTCCTCCCCAGCAGGCAGGGGCAGTGCAGTGCCCACCCCTCGGCTCTCCTCCCCACCTCGAGTACTTTGGTGGCAAGGGTCAGGCTCTGGATGACTCACTGGAGCCATGCTGGTGAGGTCTGAGGAGGGGTTAGGAGCTGAGGCGCTGGGTCCCCCTTTCCCTGGTGGTTGGTTTTTATCAACCAGTCCTTGTTCAGTTCCTGTTGCGGAGATTTTTGTTGTTGTTGCTGGTGGTGATAGTGTTTTTTGTTTTTTGCTTTGCTTTGTATAGCAGTTAAAGGAGGGAAATTCTGTGATGTAGTCAGCCTGCTTCCTTAGCCTAGAAGTCCTTAGTCCTTAGGTATTTTTCCAATTGACTTTTTTTTTTCCTAAAATGCAAATCTAATACTGTCCCACCTGAGCTCTCCAGTGGCTTCCTGTGGATTCCTGTGGCTTTCATGCAAAGACTGAGCTGCCCTGTGGCCCGAATCACCTGGCCCCTCTGGACCCCAGGCCGCCCCCAGCATCTCTGCCTAGCACATCTTGGGCACCTCTCTGCCTGCCCTGGAGCACCAGTCCTCACTGTTCCCATCACTCTTCTCCCTCCTGCCTGCCAGGTCTTTGCTCCGACCCCCACCCCTGCCTCCTGTGCACCAAGGCACGGTGACCAGGCCACCCATCAGGAGGCTGAGACAGGAGAATTGCTTAAACCTGGGAGACGGAGGTTGCAGTGAGCTGAGATCGCACCGCTGCACTCCAGCCAGGGCAACAGAGCAAGACTCCGTCTCAAAATAAATAAATAAGTAAATAAATAAATAACAAAAAATAAGAAGCCTTAAAAGATTCATTTCAGTATTTGAAAAAAGTGATTGTGAAAAGAGAGAAACCTAAATGTTCAACCTTGGAAAAATGGCAAAACAATTATGATATATCTATGCTGTAGATATATTTCAGTGTTTATTTAAAATAATGCTGATAAAACACTTTCCAAGCCCTGGGAAGCACTCGGGTATGAACAGGGCAGCGCTCCAAGTGTCATCTGCACCTGGCACAGCTGTCTGGGAGGAGGTGGCCGGTAGCAAGCACTGCTGTCCCAGGCTGTGTCGGAGGTGGTCACTGTGCTGGGATTACAGGCGTGAGCCACCGCGCCCAGCCTTTTTAGGGCTTTTTATACATGCTGGCAGATCGCCTTACGGAAATACTGTGTCCACTTAGGCTTTATTGTTTTTATTTTTTTTTAAGAGAAACAAAAACTGTTTTCCTAATATGTTGTACCATTTAAAGACAGCAGAATAGAAGTCATCTTATTCCAAAAACAAGACGTTGGAGGGAAGAGAGCACAGGGCTGGAGGATGTGAGAGGCATCCTGTGGGGGCGGGCATTCATGGCTGGCCCCCAGTCTGTCTGGTCAGTGGTGATGGCCCCACCCCCATGAGGTCTCCCCATCCCCGCTGCCCCAAGCTGCTTCCTCAAGGAACAGAAGCATGGCCAAATCCACCGAGGGAGAGATGGCCCGTCCTGGTCCTGAGGAAGCTGAGGTCAGGACAGTCTAATTGCTGCTCATGGATAACTAGAAGTTTACTGTCGCAAAATTTTGTTTTTGTAAACTGATTTCTTTTTTAGTGATTTACATATTTTTTCCCTAAATGACAAAGACATCGCTTGTTTAAAGCAGTTTAAATGGTAGTATCTTTTAAGGCTTTATGTAAACACAGCTGGCCTTTTCCTTTCTGAATGCAATGACATTTTTATGGCTATGTATTGCTGAGGTTTGAGGGTAGGTATGGGAGAAGTTCAGCCCTGTCACAAATATGTAGTGTGTGGGGTTAGGTTATGTCTGTGACATGGTAAGAAGACCTTGGACTATTTGTTTATGCTTCTCTGACTGCAGTATTACTACATATTAGGAGATCCAGCAATAGACAGAGGAGGAAGATTGCATGTGTGCCATTCTCTTCAGTAGGGCACCACCAGTGTTATTTTAAAATCACGAGCATTTCACAGACATTGGTTATTTCAGTTCTTAAGCAGTTTGGAAATTTTACCTTTATCTGTTTTAAAGCACGTTAAATTCAAAGCTGTTTTGTTGGTAGTATTCCTTACATATGATTGCAGTCATACCGCTGTCTGGCAATTCCCCACTCCGACTGCATTCCTGTTGCGCTGGAGTACCTAGTAGTAGTTTGTGTTTGCTAATAAGAATTGTTTTCCTCCTTTTACAGATGCAAGTAGTAACAGAGTTAAAGACAGAACAAGATCCAAACTGCTCTGAACCCGATGGAGAAGGAGTGAGCCCTCCCCCTGTGGAGTCTCAGACCCCGATGGATGTGGACAAGCAGGCCATTTATAGGTAGTGCTGGGGGTGCCGGCTGTGGGGGCACTCAGAGGAGTGAGGAGCGTCGACAAGTTTGTTAAAAGGAACACTAGAACTAGTAGCGAGGCAGAGTTGTGAGGTGCCATTATGATGTGATAACTGCTCGGCTGAAAATTGTCTCAGATTAAGATGTAATTTCTGGGCCGGGCGCGGTGGCTCAAGCCTGTAATCCCAGCACTTTGGGAGGCCGAGACGGGCGGATCACGAGGTCAGGAGATCGAGACCATCCTGGCTAATACGGTGAAACCCCGTCTCTACTAAAAAATACAAAAAACTAGCCGGGCGAGGTGGCAGGCGCCTGTAGTCCCAGCTACTCGGGAGGCTGAGACAGGAGAATGGCGTGAACCCGGGAGGCGGAGCTTGCAGTGAGCTGAGAGCCGGCCACTGCACTCCAGCCTGGGCGGCAGAGCAAGACTCCGTCTCAAAAAAAAAAAAAAAAAGATGTTATTTCTGGCCAGGCATGGTGGCTCATGCCTGTAATCCCAGCACTTTGGGAGGCTGAGCGGGTGGATCACTTGAGGTTAAGAGTTCGAGACCAGCCTGGCCAACATGGTGAAACCCCATCTCTACTAAAAATACAAAAATTAGCCAGACATGGTGACATACGTCTGTAATCTCACCTACTTGGGAGGCTGAGGCAGGAGAATCACTTGGACTGGGGAGGTGGAGGTTGCATTGAGCTGAGATTGTGCCATTGCACTCCAGCCTGGGCAACAAGAGTGAAACTCTGTCTCACACATACACACACAAAGATGTTATTTCTAATACCTAAAAAAGTTTTAGAATATAAATCTATAAATTTATTGACATCACTCTGACACTAAGACCAAGGACAATACCAGGAAAATACAGGCCAGTATCCTTCACGAACTTAGATGTAAAAATCATCAATACAATATTAGCAGATCAATTCTAGCAATATGTGAAAAGAATAATACATAGCGACCAAGTCACGTTTTTCCTGGGAGTGCCAGACTGGTTTAGTGTTTGAAAGTCGATCAGGCCAGGCGCAGTGGCTCACCCCGGTAATCCCAGCACTTTGGGAGGCCGAGGCGGGTGGATCACCTGAGGTCAGGAGTTCGAGACCAGACTGGCCAACATGGTGAAACCCTGTCTTTACCAAAAAATATAAATATTAGCCGGGTGTGGTGGTGCATTCCTGTAGTCCCAGCTACTCTGGAGGCCGAGGGGGGAGAATCCCTTGAACCTGGTAGGCTGAGGTTGCAGTCAGCTGAGATCGTGCCACTGCACTCCAGTCTGGGTGACAGAGAGTGAGACCCTATCTCAAAAAAAAAAAAAAATTTTTTTTAAAGTTCAGCATAGAATTACATATAAGTCAGCAGTTCTACTTTGATGCATATATATACCTAAGACAAATGAGAAAAGTCCACACAAAAACGTGTACATGAATCTTCATAGCAGCACTGCCTGTCATGGCCAAAAGCTGGAAACAGTGCCCGTGCCCATCAACTAATGAATGAACAGACATATTATGGCATCTCCATGCAATGCAATAATATTTAGCAGTAAAAGGAATGAAGTGGCAGGTGCAGTGGCTTATGCCTGTAATCCCAGGACTTTGGGAGGCCAAGTCGGGCAGATCACTTTAGGTCAGGAGTTCGAGACCAGCCTGGCCAAAAATGGTGAAATCTTGTCTGTACTAAAAATACAAAAATTAGGCCAGGTGTGGTGGCTCACGCCTGTAATCCCAGCACTTTGGGAGGCTGAGGTGGGCAGATCATCTGAGGTCAGGAGTTTGAGACCAGCCTAACCAACATGGAGAAACCCCATCTCTACTAAAAGTACAAAATTAGCCTAGTCCTAGTGGTGCGTGCCTGTAGTCCCAGCTACTCGGGAGGCTGTGGCAGGAGAATCACTTGAACCCAGGAGGCGGAGGTTGCGGTGAACTGAGATCACGCCATTGCACTCCAGCCTGGGCAACAAGAGCGAAACTCCGTCTCAAAAAATAAAACAAATTAGCCAGGCATCATGGCAGGTGCCTGTAGTCCCAGCTACTTGAGGGGCTGAGTAGAAGAATCGCTTAAACCCAGGAGGCAGAGGTTGTAGTGACCCGAGATCCGGCCACTGCACTCCAGCTTGGGCCACAGAGCGAGACTCCGTCTCAAAAAAAAAAAAAAAAAGGACTGATACCTCTTACAACCCTGGTGAGCCTTGGACACATGATGCTGAGGGAAACAAGCCGGACGCCACGGTCACATGTGATAAGATTCCCATTCACACGGAATGTCTAGAAGAGGCAAATGTATAGAGATAGCAAGGAGGTTCTAGTCGGCCAGGGTTTGGGAAACAGTGGAGAATGACTGCTATTAGGATACAGGGTTTCTTTGGGGGATGATGGAAATGTTCTAAAGTTGACGGTGGCAATGGCTGTGCCACTCTAAAAACCATTGAATTGCATACTTTACATGGATGAACTGTGTGGTCTGTGACTTTCAGCCAACAGAGGTGTTAGGTTAAGTAGTGCAGGCGTACATGAGAAGACATTCTCATGGAGATGTAGAATGTACATGGATTCTTTCTTTCTTTTCTCCTCAGGCATCCACTATTTCCATTATTAGCTTTGTTGTTTGAAAAATGTGAACAATCCACACAGGGCTCCGAAGGCACAACTTCTGCCAGTTTTGATGTAGACATCGAAAATTTTGTAAGGAAGCAAGAGAAAGAAGGGAAACCTTTCTTCTGTGAAGATCCAGAAACTGACAATTTAGTAAGTGAAATACATTTTATTTTTCAAAATGTGAAATCTATTTATGAAATTTTAGGCTTCTAAGTAGAATTTTAGACTGCTTGTAGTTCTGCTAAAGGAGAGACTCATACAACTCTAAAAGAACTAATTTTTATGGTATGTGTAATGTGGATATTCCCAAGGCTTCCAGCCTTCTCTAGGTATCTTTTATTTAGTTAGTTTTTATTTTTAAATTTATTTTATTTGTGTAGACGCATCTTACTGTGTTCCCCAGGATGGTCTCAAACTCCTGGCCTCAAGCAGTCCTCCCTCCTTGGCCTCCCAAGGCCCAGCCTACCCTTTCCTTTAGAAATCAAATAAAGGCTGGGTGCAGTAGCTCACGCCTGTAATCCCAGCAGTTTGGGAGGCCAAGATGGGCAGATCACGAAGTCAGGAGATCGAGACTATCCTGGCTAACACTGTGAAACCTCGTGTCTACTAAAAATTCAAAAAATTATCTGGGCGTGGTGGCGGGCGCCTGTAGTCCCAACTACTCGGGAGGCTGAGGCCAGAGAATGGCATGAACCTGGGAGGCGGAGCTTGCAGTGAACCGAGATGGCGCCACTACACTCCAGCCTGGGCAACAGAGTGAGACTCCATCTCAAAAAAAAAAGAAAAAAATCAAATAAAACAGGCTGGGCACGGTGGCTCACACTTGTAATCCCAGCACTTTGGGAGGCCGAGATGGGTGGATCACAAGGCCAGGAATTCGAGACCAGCTTGGCCAACATGGCAAAACCCCATGTCTACTAAAAATACAAAATTAGCCAGGCATGGTGGCATACACCTGTAGTCCCAGCTACTCAGGAGACTGAGGCAGGAGAAGCACTTGAACCCAGGAGGCAGAGGTTGCAGTGACCTGAGATTGTGCCACTGCACTCCAGCCTGGGTGACTGAGTGAGACTCTATCTCAAAAAAAAAAAAAAAATCAAATCAAATAATTTGAGTCTCCATGCCAGATGGACACGGGGATTCAGTTCTCTCTGCACAGCATTTGTAAAGGTCCATGGGGCTGGACTGTTCGGGCGACATGTCTGTGACCTGCATCTGTCCTTGGTTTATCATGGACATGGACACAGACTTGAGCTGTATTCTCCAAGACAGCTCTGTCTTGAGGCTGACAGTGATTTGTGGTGCCCTCCTCCCAGGGCCAGGGCTCCAAAATCCAGTGTTTTCTGTGCCCTCCGGAGGCAATGGAGAACTCCTTGGTTCCGTCATCACTGGATCGCTCTGAGCGAGCTGTGCCTGAGGCACCCATGCAGCGCTGCCAGCTTGGTCTGGGCAGGCCACCCTCTCTGGGTCTGCTCTCCTGCCAGAGTGGAACCACCATGTTTGCTTCTCAGAGCTGGGTACATAAAGATCTGGCATCAGGGAACCTTCACTGGATTCCCTTCGAGCCATGTTGGTCCCATATCAAAACCCTGGTTAGGGCCTTCAATAGAAAAGTTTTTTGGAAAACTAATTTTTCCTGAATAAATTGCAGAGGTATTAGTTTTTAAGAAAATTCTGATTATATACTTGATGCTTACCACCAAATAGATTTTGTGGCTGAGTTATCTGACTTGGATCTGTGTCCTCCTCTCTGAGATGAGACTAACAGTACATGCTCTTTGGGGGTGAGGATCCGATGCTCTCTCCACCCGTGAGTCTGTGGTCTGCCTCCATCTTCCCATTGGCTCACACCTGGCTTGGCCCAGTGAGTAGAGCACAGGTGTCCTCTGCACCCCACCAGGCTGGCAGGGACCAAGGTTCTCCTGACCGGCGAGTGTTTAGCACAGGGCCTAGCAGAGCTTGACACTCCATCATTCTTGTTGATTGACTCATTTACTCACTGCATAGATACTTATGAATTACTACCACCAGACTTACAGGTGAAGGGGATGGGCTTCGGAGTTGCTGATTCATAGGCAATGGGTATTTATGATAATGGCTGCATTATTGGTATTAGTTATCTACTGCTGTGGGACAAATTACACCAGAATGTGGTTACTTAAGATAAAACGATACAACTTTGGCCAGGCTCGGTGGCTCACGCCTGTAATCCCAGCACTTTGGGAGGCCGAGGCAAGTGGATCACCTGAGGTCAGGAGTTCGTGAACAGCCTGACCAACATGGTGAAACCCCTTCTCTACTAAAAATACAAAAATTAGCTGGGTGTGGTGGTGCATGCCTGTAATTCCAGCTACTCAGGAGGCTGAGGCAGGAGAACCACTTGAACCCAGGAGGCGGAGGTTGTAGTGAGCTGAGATCGCACCATTGCACTCCAGCCTCCAGCCTGGGCAACGAGAGTGAAACTCTGTCTCAAAACAAAAACAAAAACAAAAAAATGATACAACTTTTAGAAAAGTCACAAGAGAAGATCTTGAGGATCTAGGACTAGGCAAAGAGTTCTTAGACTTGAACCAAAATGGAACTTTATGGAAATGTGGCACCACCGAGGGTGAGTATGGACGTGTCCCTCTTTGTGGATGCAGAAACAGAAGTAGATGAGGGTGAGTCACTTGTCCTGCCTGCCACAGAGCGAGTCAGTGGAAGGGCTAGGCTTCGGCTCACAGTGCACACACCTAGCACTGGGATGCGCTGAGGTCACCACCATGCGCCTTTGTCTTCCCTGCACACCAGATAAAGCCAGATACCAAAGCCCAGGGCAGTGGCACTGGAACAACTCATCAGTTTAGAGGATTTCTGATGTCATTCCACTTTAGTTATTGGCAGTAGAGATGGTTCCATCTAATAACTAAGAACTGGTATGTAGGATCATGATAACTTACAGTAATGCTACCTTTTTCTCTGAAAGTCTTCATTTTCTCTGCTCTAGATGGTAAAAGCAATCCAGGTTTTGCGCATTCATCTTCTTGAGCTGGAAAAGGTTAACGAACTCTGCAAAGATTTCTGCAGTCGATACATTGCTTGTCTAAAAACGAAAATGAACAGTGAAACTCTATTGAGTGGAGAGCCTGGAAGCCCGTACTCACCGGTGCAGTCCCAGGTACTTATGTTTGGGGGTCTCGCTTTCCCTCTCTGCCACTGTGAACATCTGCATTGAGTCATGAGCCCACCAGCTCTTTCAGAATTCACTGGGTCATTTTAATGACTTTCTACAAGAAGGACCCTCTAAGTCTCTGAGCCTAGCCTGGTTTGGGAATGAACTCCCTCAGGGTATGAAGTGAGTCCTCAATCTGCATACTGGGACACCGGTCCCATGTTTATGGAAGGCACAATTCCGTTTCATTTCTTTCTTTTATTTCTTCTTAAAATATTTTATTTTTTCTTTTAAAAAAATTGTGTAAAATATACATAATATAAAATTTACCATCTTAGCTATTTTAAAATGTACAGTTCAGTGGTGTTAAGTTTATTCACATTGTTGGGCAGCCATCAACACCATCCATCTCCAGAACTTTCTCATCTTCTCAAACTCAGACTCTGACCCTATTAAACACTCATTCCGGATTCCCCCTCCCCTAGCCCCTGGCACCCACCATTCTGCTGTCTGTCTCTGTGAATTCAACTACTCCGGGTCTCTCATGTTCAGCGGAATCATACAGTGTTTGTCCTTCTGGGTCCTTTGCTTGTTTCATTGTGCAGTATGCCTGTAAGGCTCTTCCATGAGGAAGCACTATTGTGTTTTAGCCATTCTGATGATCCGTAGTGACATTAATATTTCTTTGTGGTTTTAATTTTCATTTCCCTGATGACTAATGATGTTGAACATTATTGTGCCCTCTGTGTATTTTCTTTGATAAAATGTCTGCTGCTTATGTCTTTTGCCCATTTTTTAATTGGATTTTTTTTTTTTTTTTTGAGACGGAGTCTCGCTCTGTTGCCCGGGCTGGAGTGCAGTGGCCAGATCTCAGCTCACTGCAAGCTCCGCCTCCCGGGTTTACGCCATTCTCCTGCCTCAGCCTCCCGAGTAGCTGGGACTACAAGCGCCCGCCACCTCGCCCGGCTAGTTTTTTATATTTTTTAGTAGAGACGGGGTTTCACCGTGTTAGCCAGGATGGTCTCGATCTCCTGACCTCGTGATCCACCCGTCTCGGCCTCCCAAAGTGCTGGGATTACAGGCTTGAGCCACCGCGCCCGGCGGATTTTTTTTTTTTTAACTTCTGAGTGTTTAGAGTTCTTTGCTTATTGTAGATACTGGTTCTCTGTTGGATATATGGTTTGCAAACGTTTTCTCCAAGTCTATAGTAGCTAAGTATTTTTTTTTTTTTTCATCCTCTTAACAGGCCTTTTTCAGAGCCAACCTTTTTAATTTTAATAAAGTTCAATTGATTAGGTTTTCCTTTTATGGACATTTCTTTTGGTGTCAAGTCTAAGAACTTTTTGCCTAATCCTAGGTCCCAAAGATTTTGTCTTAAGTTTTTTCCTAGAAGTTTTTAGAGACAAGGTCTCTATGTTGCCCAGGCTGGTCCCAAACTCCTGGGCTCAAGCGTGAACCACCATGCCCGGCCTCAAGAGTTTTATAGTTTTACATTTTACATTTAAATCAGTGATCCATTTTGAGTTGATTTTTGTATAGAATAAGTCTCTAAACTATGTAGATTGTTTCCTCCCATCCTGTTATTCCTTTTCAAAATTGTTTTAGCTATTCTGGTTCCTTTGCCTGTCCACATAAATTTTACAATGCTCTTGTCTAGAGCTACAAAAAAATCTTACTGAGATTTTGATAGGAATTGCATTATACCTGTATATCATTCTGGGAAGAATTGAGATCTTTACTGTGTTGAGTCTTCCAATCCACAGCTATGGCATGTCTCTTCATTCATTGACAACTCTGATTTCTTTCATCAGTGTTTTGTAGTTTTTGACACATAAGTTGTGTACATGTGTTTTTAGAATTATACCCAAGCATTTCCTTTCCTGGCCTGTGCTATCTTGAATAAGAGTGGCAAGAGCAGACATTCTTGCCTTGTCACCACCTTAGGGGACACCTTTCAGTCACTCACTGTTGATGATGTTGGTTGCAGGTTTTTTTCTAGATGCTCTTTACTAAGTTGAGGAGGTTCTCCTATATTGCTTTTTTTTTTTTTTTTTTGAGGCAGAGTCTCGCTCTGTAGCCCAGGCTGGAGTGCTGTGGCACGATCTCAGCTCACTGCAAGCTCCGCCTCCCGGGTTCACGCCATTCTCCTGCCTCAGCCTCCCGAGTATAGCTGGGACTACAGGCCCCTGCCATCACGACCGGCTAATTTTTTGTATTTTTAGTAGAGATGGGGTTTCACCGTGTTAGTCAGGATGGTCTCGATCTCCTGACCTCGTGATCCGCCCACCTCGGCCTCCCAAAGTGCCAGGATTACAAGCGTGAGCCACCGCACCTGGCCGCCTATATTGCCTTTTATCTGAGAGATTTTTTTTTTTTTTTTTTTTTTTTTTTTTTTTGAGGCGGAGTCTTGCTCTGTCGCCCAGGCTGGAGTGCAGTGGCCGGATCTCAGCTCACTGCAAGCTCCGCCTCCCGGGTTCCCGCCATTCTCCTGCCTCAGCCTCCCAAGTAGCTGGGACTACAGGCGCCCGCCACCTTGCCCGGCTAGTTTTTTGTATTTTTAGTAGAGACGGGGTTTCACTGTGTTCGCCAGGATGGTCTCGATCTCCTGACCTTGTGATCCGCCCGTCTCGGCCTCCCAAAGTGCTGGGATTACAGGCTTGAGCCACCGCGCCCGGCCTTATCTGAGAGATTTTATTTTGTTCAATTTTGTTAAATGCTTTCCGGCATTGATTGATATGATTATGTGATTTTTCTTCTTTAGCCTGTTAATAATGGACATTACATGGATTGATTTTTTGAATATTGAACAAGCCTTCCATTCTTGGAATAAAATCTGCTTGGCCATGGCACATAATTCTTTTCATATATATTCTTGAATTCTCTTGGCTAATATTTTGTTCAGCATTTTTGTCTATATTTATAAGGGATATTGGTGTATAGTTTTATTTTTCATACTCTTTCGTTTTGGGATCAAGATACACAAACTTACATGAAATGGATTGGGAAGTATTCCCTCCTCTTATTTTTTTCTGGAGATTATGTAGACTTGGTGTTAGTTCTTAAATCTTTGATAAAGAGAATTGGTCTATTTCACCTAAGATGTTAAATTTAGGAGTTTAGAGTTGGTCTAGTATTCTCTTCATAGCCTTTTGGTGTTAGCAGGGTCTGTAGTGATCTCTCCTGGTTTTATTTCTGATATTAGTCTTTTGTGTCTTTTTTTTTTTTTTTGTCTTTCTAGAGGTTTGTGTAATTTTCAAAGAACAGTATTTTGTTTTTTTTTTTTTTTTTTTTTTTGAGACGGAGTCTCGCTCTGTCACCCAGGCTGGAGTGCAGTGGCCGGATCTCAGCTCACTGCAAGCTCCGCATCCCGGGTTCCTGCCATTCTCCTGCCTCAGCCTCCCGAGTAGCTGGGACTACAGGCGCCCGCCACCTCGCCCGGCTAGTTTTTTGTATTTTTTAGTAGAGACGGGGTTTCACCGTGTTAGCCAGGATGGTCTCGATCTCCTGACCTCGTGATCCGCCCGTCTCGGCCTCCCAAAGTGCTAGGATTACAGGCTTGAGCCACCGCGCCCGGCCAGTATTTTGTTTTATTGATTTTTTTTTTTCGTTGTTTTTCTGTTTTCAGTTTCATTGATTTCACTTTGATCTTTATTATTTCCTTTCTTCTACTTTGGGTTTGTGATGTTCCTGTTTTTCTAAGATCTTAAAGTGGGAGCTGGAATGATTGATTTGACTAGCTTAACTTTTATTACAACCAAATTAATGTGGCAGGCTTTAAGCGTAGCCGCTAAGCTTACACGTTCCGCTCAATGGTGGCCCACAGAGTCAAGCCTTGGGGTGGTATCCCCTTATGCTATTTAACTGCTCACATGTCAGGGCACGTGAGTATGCCAGGCCCGGCACTGTAGGCTCCTCTCCCCTGCCAGCTGCCCACCCAGGCTTCACAGTCAGTGGATAAAGTGGCCTGTGTGGATCTAACCCCAGATGCCTAGAGTCCTCCATGGCGCATGGACGAACATTTGCATGGAGCTTGCTGTGGGCCAGGCACAGTTCCAAGCACTGTATAAGCAAGAGCACTGGGGAAAGCCACGATCACACTTGTGCTGGGGTCAAGAGTCAAGGTGGGTGCCAGAGGCTGACTCCCCAGCACAACTTGGAATACCTCAGCCCTGCTCACTTCCAGTGCCTCCCAGGCCTGTGCTATAATCTCTTGAATGTTCTTATCGGTCAGGGAGAACTTGGTTCATGGAACACTCAAGAGTCCACCAAGTCAAGTCTATTGAAAAAGGTGTGTGATCAGAATGCAGGGTCTTTCTTGTCATCCTCCTGGGCTGTAAGGCACGTGGAATATGGCAGTGAGATGATGGTAATCTTTTGGGAGCCACAGTGCAGGATGATGTTGCAGGCTGGCTTGTTGTGTTTAATACACCGTTGTGCATCTCTTGCTTTCCGTGTGTGGTGCGTGCGTTCCGAAGCCGCGTCATCTGAGGGTGTTCTTTCCCTCAAGCTTCTCCTTCCTTTTTTAATGGTGTCATTATGCTACTTATTTTAAAGTTTTAAACATGGGTTTTCCGTTTTCTAGTAATTCCTTCAACGTGTGTGTTCTGACTTGCAGCAGATTCAAAGTGCCATTACAGGCACCATCAGCCCTCAAGGAATTGTGGTGCCGGCGTCTGCGCTGCAGCAGGGAAACGTAGCCATGGCGACTGTGGCAGGTACGATGACGGAAAAATGGACACGCTTTCTGTGAGGTTTTGCAGAAAATGGTCCTGTGTGTTAGAATGACAGTATAAATATAATTTTAAGTTAATGCCATTTTCTAATGTAGCAATGTTAGAAGCTAGAGGTCTCTGAATGCCTCTTTCTTGTTAATACTCAATAACACATATTTTATGTAGATTATGTTTCTTTATTTCTCTACCAAAAATATATTGGAAAGAAAAAAAAGGTTTTATATAGGAGTTGAAAATATACACCAAAAACCAGCTGTCATTTTCAAATAACATAGTTTTTTGTTGTGCTTTTAATAGCACCCTGAAAATCTTAAGTTTTATCATTAATTGATGACAATCAAATAAAAATGCAGTCTTAGTGTTAGTATTACTTGTAGAACAAAACCTGTTACAGGAAGGGGACAGACTCCAGAGTTTCCTGGTGCGTAGAGAACATTGAAAACACAAAGCAGGCCGGGCGCAGTGGCTCAAGCCTGTAATCCCAGCACTTTGGGAGGCCGAGACAGGCGGATCACGAGGTCAGGAGATCGAGACCATCCTGGCTAACACGGTGAAACCTCGTCTCTACTAAAAAATACAAAAACTAGCCGGGCGAGGTGGCGGGCGCTTGTAGTCCCAGCTACTCTGGAGGCTGAGGCAGGAGAATGGCATGAACCCGGGAGGCGGAGCTTGCAGTGAGCTGAGATCTGGCCACTGCACTCCAGCCCGGGCGACAGAGCGAGACTCCGCCTCAAAAAAAAAAAAAAAAAAGAAAAGAAAACACAAGCATCATGGAAATGCGACATGGCAGGGAGGGAGGGGTAGAAATTTACATCAAAGACCTCACATAATAGCACAAAAGGAAACCTCAGGGGGAGAAAGAAAGCACCGTTTATCCAAAAATATAACTAGAATAAAATAGTTATTATTTAGTACCCTTGGCCAAATCCTTAACATGTGCTAATTTTAGGAAAAAGTAGAAAACAGAGGCTTGCAGAAGAAAGGGAGCCCTCACACTCCAGGTCGGTTGGTGGTGTGTGAGGTGGACTGTGTGGGCTGCCAGGCACATAGCGCTCACCCACCTGCCCACCCGCTGCTGCAGGTGCCCGAGTAGCCTACCCAGGGAGTTTGTTTTGATGCTTTATAGTGACAAGTCAGCTGGCAAAGGATTGGTGATCATTTGAAATGATTAAAAAGCTCATCAAACTAGGGATTTTATTCCTTTTGTATGTATATCAAGAAGGGCGCTAGTCACAGTGCCTCACGTCTGTAATCCTAGCACTTTGGGAGGCCAAGGCGGGAGGATCAGTTGAGACCAGGGGTTAGAGACCATCCCGGGCAACAAAGCAAGATCCCTGTCTCTACAGAAACAGAAAAAAGAAGAATGGTTTAAATCATTGAGACTTAAAAGCAGCCTCATATTTTTATTCTCCCTTTCGAGGTGGCACAGTGTATCAGCCTGTCACGGTCGTCACTCCCCAAGGCCAAGTGGTCACACAGACATTGTCGCCTGGGACAATTAGGATCCAGAACTCCCAGGTGCGTGCGCCATTTTATGGAAGGCTTTGGGGGCGAGTGCTGCCCACATAGGGAGGGGCACAGGTAGAACAAGCATGAGCCCTTCCCTCTGCCTGAAGAGCTTTTCTCTTGTGTAGCAATTTCTGATTTCTCTGAATGTCAGTGTTTTGTTTCTTTGTACTCTTATCTCTCTCATTGTAGAGAATTTGCAAAGTTCAGAAAATTCTGAAGGAACAGGAAAAAAGTCATTCATAACCACTCCCCCGTCCCTCCCTCCCCCCCACCCCGCACACACACAGTTATCCAGTGCTAGCGTTGGATCATGTGCGCGTCCACCAGGGGCAGAGGTCTTGTAGGCACACACTCCCCCGCGGTGCCCATAGAGGGCACAGCAGAACTGCCAGGCAAACTTTTCAGACCAGAGAGCCTGGCCCACACCTCCATCATGACAGTGTCGTCGGGCCCGGGCTTTCAGGCCTCTCTGTCTGGAGTGCAGTGACGCGATCTCTGTGGCTGCCGAACCTTGCTGGTCTTTGGTGTGTGTTATCAGTTCTTACTTTAAGAACATTGATTCTGGGACGGGCGTGGTGACGCCTGTATTCCCAGTACTTTGAGAGGCCAAGGCAGGCAGATCACGAGGTCAGGAGTTTGAGACTAGCCTGGCCAATATGGTGAAAACCCGTCCCTAAAAATACAAAAATTAGCTGGGCGGCAGTGGTGCATGCCTGTAATCCCAGCTGCTTGGGAGGCTGAGGCAGGAGAATTGCTTGAACCCAGGAAGCAGAGGTTGCAGTGAGCTGATATCGTGCTACTGCACTCTTGCCTGGGTGACAGAGTGAGACTCCATCTCAAAACAAAACAAAACAAACAAAAAAAGCTGGGCGCGGTGGCTCACACCCTGTAATCCCAGCACTTTGGGAGGCCAAGGCGGGCGGATCACGAGGTCAGGAGATTGAGACCATCCTGGCTAACACAGTGAAACCCCGTCTCTACTAAAAATACTAAAAAATTAGCCAGGCGTAGTGGCGGGTGCCTGTAGTCCCAGCTACTCGGGAGGCTGAGGCCGGAGAATGGCATGAACCCGGGAGGCGGAGCTTGCAGTGAGCTGAGATTGCGCCACTGCACTCCAGCCTGGGCAGCAGAGTGAGACTCCATCTCAAAAAAAAAAAAAAAAAAAAAATTGATTCTGGCCGGTATGGTGGCCCACGCCTATAATCCCAGCACTTTGGGAGGCCAAGATGGTTGGATCTCTTGAGGTTAGGAGTTTGAGGACCAGCTTGTCCAACGTAGTGAAACCCCGTCTCTACTAAAAATGCAAAAATTAGCTGGATGTTGGGTGCATGTCTATAATCCCAGCTACTCGGGAGGCTGAGGCAGGAGAATCGCCTGACCTGGGAGGCGGAGGTTGCAGTGAGCCCCAAAATCATGCCACTGCACTCCAGCCTGGGCAACAAGAGCAAAACTCCATCCAAATAAAATAAAATAAAATAAACAAAAAACCCACATTTTTTTGAGACTTTGCAAACCTAAAAATGAGTTTATTTTGATCTCATATTTGATATGCTCTGTTTACTTGTAGAATTCCAGGTTGAAAATCCTTTCTACCCCACATTGAGAAAGCATTACTTTTGTGTTTTGTTTTTCTGAGATGAAGTCTCACTCTGTCGCCCAAGCTGGGGTGTAGTGGTGAGATCTCGGCTCACTGCAACCTCCACCTCCCATATTCAAGTGATTCTCTGCCTCAGCCTCCCGAGTAGCTGGGATTACATGTGTGTGTCACTATGCCCGGCTAATTTTTGTATTTTTAGTAGAAATGGGTTTCACCATGTTGGCCAGTCTGGTCTCGAAATCCCGGGCTCAAGCAATCCTGCCTCAGCCTCCCAAAGTGCTGGGATTACAGGTGTGAGCTGCCGCACCCGGCTCTCAAGAAGGTTGGTGTTCTTTTTTCCAATCTTTTGTGTTTTTCTCACCTTTTAGAGGCTTCTCTTTTTTTGCAGGTGCTCTGATTTTTTTTTTTTTTTTTATGTGGGTATCTCTCTGTTCTTTTTTCCTTTTTTTTTTCCCAAGAGACAAGGTCTCCCTCTGTTACCCAGGCTGGAGTACAGTGGCACAAACACAGGTCACTGCAGCCTTGACCTCCCAGGCTCAAGCAATCCTCCCGCCTCCGCCTCCTGAGTAGCTGGGACTACAGGCATGTGCCACTTTGCCCAGTTAATTTTTAAATATTTTTGGAAAGACAAGGTCTCACTATGTTGCCCAGGCTGGTCTTGAACTCCTGGGCTCAAATAGTCGTCCTGCCTTGGCCTCCCAAAGTGCTGGGATTACAGGTGTGAGCCACCGTGCCCGGACTGAAGTTAGGTTTATATGTGAGTTCTTAAATAGGCTGACCTATCCATGCTGTGGACCCTACAGAGTGATTTTGCTTCTTTCCTTCCCTGGTCTGTGCAGTGCGCAGTGGCAGCATCATCTCAGCAGGCACCTGGGGAGGGAGATGACATGTGAGGGAGGCCGTGCCAGGGCCTAGAGCACAGCCTTGTAACGAGCAGATCTTCTCTCGTGTTTTGTGAGAAAGAATTTAACAAATAAATGCCATTCACATCTTTTTCTTTTAAAATCGAGTTGGCAGAGTAACCTACTCTTCCCTGGGTGACAGGAGGGAAGGTCCGTATCTCCAGTGCCTGCAGAGGCATTTGGAACAAGGAGTCAGCCTGTGGCCTCCTGTTCTGTGACCCCTCTTTCTGCCTTTGTGCTGTTTCTGTTTCTTTCCCCTCTGCTCCCCTGGCATGTCCTACTCTTGAGAGTTGGATTTTCTGGTGTTCCTGTTCATTCTCATTGGTTCTTGACATCCCTTTTCGGCTAGGAAGTCACATGTTCTCACTGACCTCACTGCAGGAGACACAGGTGGGAACAGGTGGTGGGTGAGAGGACCACGGCATTCCTGCCTGCAGAGGATAGGCTCTGAGCCTCCCTGCCTGAGAGGCCTCTGCAGAGCCAAGTCACTCGTGCAAAGACTTACCACGCGCCAGCCTGGGCAACAGGGCGAGACCCTGCCTCTACAAAAAGTAGAAGAAATTAGCTGGGTGTGGTGACATGTGAGTCTGGTCCCAGCTACCCAGGAGGCTGAGGTGGAAGAATCGCTTGAGCCCAGGAGTTCAAGGCTGCAGTGAGCCGTGATTGCACCACTGCACTCCAGCCTGAGCAACAGAGCAAGATCTTGTCTCAAAAAAAAAAGAAAAGCCCGGTAATGTGGAGGGAGCCATGTCCTGAAACATCAGTCCACACAGGGTTCCTGTGCGTGGGCCTTGACTACAAGTCATTTTCCTGTCTGATCCTTGGCTGTTTTCTCCACCTGCAGTTGTAAGTACTTCGATATATGAGAATTTCCTATGCTTTCTAATGTTATTTTTCAACTGTTTAAAAGCTTCAGTTACAGTTAAACCAAGATCTCAGCATCTTGCATCAAGATGATGGTTCATCTAAGAACAAGAGGGGCGTCCTGCCGAAGCACGCCACGAACGTGATGCGGTCCTGGCTCTTCCAGCACATCGGGGTAAGGACGGCTGGGCCGGCCCTTGCCTTGCAACCCTCTGCGACACTTGCTCTCTGGCTTATGTGTCATGGAAAAGGGTTACTTCTCTGGGCTCAGAAAGTCAAAGGCCTGACTTTCAGGACTTCGTGGCATGTCCATAATGGGGGGAGCGTGGGGCACTGCTGCAGGAACCTTGAAGGGCAGCGGGGGCCGCCATGAAGGAGCACCCGGGCGCATGTGAGCTGTGTACGTGTGTGCGAGACAGCCCACCACGAAGGGTGATGGGATCAGGTGAGCCAGAAAAGTGGGCAGAGAAGGGGTGTTCTGGGTCCGCAGCTGGGGAAGTTGCTGTGTTTCTGTGTGTTGGATTGACAAGGAAGCCGAGACTGGTTAGAGACATCTCAGTGCCGGGTGCACCTACAGGCGGGCCACCGGGTGGGTGCCTTTTGCTGGAAGCGAGTCTGTCCCACGGGGAGCGTCGGTTGACCCAGCGCATGTGCACCCAACTTTCTCCGCCGGGGCATGGCCGTGGCTTCTCCCTGTCCCCAGGACATCTTAGGAAGTGCAGTGGTGGGCCTGCTTGCTGAGTTGCTTGGGGGGACCTGCTCCATTGCTGCCAGCCTGCTGATCCAGGGCAGAAGAGAGCAAGTGGGGCTCTCCCGGGGCAAGCACAGGGAGGCCGAGGCAGGAAGGCAGACACCAGTTTGGCTTGGCCCTAAGTGTTCGCGCTTCTCTCCCGCTGTCACCGCTGATTGGTGTGGGACTGTGGCCATATCCGCCCGTCTTCTGAGCCTCCTTCTCGGCCTTCTGTACTGCATCTGCCCTTCCCTCCTGCTGTCTCCTCTCCAGGGCACCTCCCCTGGGGCTGAGGCCTGTTTCTCCTCGGCACTGTGTCCTTACCCTCCCCTGACCATGGGCCCCTGAGCCGTGGCCCTCTTGCCATCTCGTGGCCCACTTTTCTCTGGCTGCCTCAGGCTCCTCGGTTGAGGATGGGGTCCATGGGAGTGACTGGCCCGAGGGCGTGAACCTGACAGGTGGTGTTACCGAGTGGTCCCGGGAGGGGAAGGGCCCTCCCCTGGGCGGAAGGCCTGGCGGGAGCCTGGGCTGTGCCTCTGCCGCTTGCCTGCCCCGGCCTCTTGGTCTCCACCGAGCTGCTTCCATGGACGTCAGGTAGCGAGCAGCACATGTCAGGAGAAAGAAGTGCCACCTGGGAGCAGCCGGGCCGCTCTGAGAAATTGGCCCAAAGAGATCAGTCACAAGGCAACGGAAAGATTTGTGTCAGAATGTTAGTGTTGTTCAGTATAATAATGGAAAGCGGGTCGGCATGCAGATGAGGACGTACTGGTTGGATGGAGTATCATACGGATAGTTAACATGAGGAATGAGGGCTCTAAGCAGCCGGGAGGTTTAGTGAAGGATAGGAAGTCACAAGGCAGCATGTCGGTATATTTACACACATCGTGATTATTACAGCCAATCAGTATATGTATAATATAATCATACAACAACACCAAGTGGTGGGATTGGGTGAGGACTCTCCTTTCAGCTTTCCTTGAATGTTTTAATAATTTCTTTTTTTTTTTTTTTTGAGACGGAGTCTCGCTCTGTCGCCCGGGCTGGAGTGCAGTGGCCGGATCTCAGCTCACTGCAAGCTCCACCTCCCGGGTTCACGCCATTCTCCTGCCTCAGCCTCCTGAGTAGCTGGGACTACAGGCGCTGCCACCACGCCCGGCTAGTTTTTTGTATTTTTAGTAGAGACGGGGTTTCACCGTGTTAGCCAGGATGGTCTCGATCTCCTGACCTCGTGATCCACCCGTCTCGGCCTCCCAAAGTGCTGGGATTACAGGCTTGAGCCACCGCGCCCGGCCTGTTTTAATAATTTCTGAAACAATAAACCCTGCTCATCATGTCCAGTGAAGATGCTGCTTTTCTTCCTGTGAGGCATCCTCAGTCCCTCCTTGCCCTCGTTTCTTGGCAGCGCCGTCCCCCTGTGCTTCCTGCACACTCTGGGGCAGCATCTCTGGCCGTTTGGTGTTTTCTGCTTGTGTGCTGGTGTTTCCTGCTCTGTTTCAATTTTATGAGCTTTTTAAAGGGGGAGAACAGTATTTCTGTTTCCATGACCTTGAGCTCAGAGCCACACGCTCATTGATGATGGAGTCAAGTTGAGTCACACTGCCAGTTAGTTTGAGGAAACAAGCCCATCACTGCTAAGGCACATCCGAGGCTGCTCCATCCCCCTGCGATAAGCAGGGGTGTCTCCACGCCACACTCAGCGTCCCTATCACATCAAAGCCGAGGCTGCTCCATCCCCCTGCGATAAGCAGGGGTGTCTCCACGCCACACTCAGCGTCCCTATCACATCAAAGCCCAGTAAACTCCCTCTGCTGACTCGGTTGGTGCCGTTCATTCTCCTGGGTCCCTGTTGATCCAAAATCAGGGACTTTAGTGCATTCAGGTTTTACAGTAAATGTCGCGTTGGTTTCCACATATAGACAGTCATCAATCTTGGAGAAATTATTTAGCATAGCTAGAAATCATTTACGGTTGGTACTTCTGTGAGTTTTGCTATTTAGTTCTGGTTGGATTTTTTTTTTTTTTTCCCTGCACTCCCAGGCTGGAGTGCTATGGCGCGATCTCAACTCACTGCAACCTCTGTTTCCTGGGTTCAAGCAATTCTCCTGCCTCAGCCTCCCAAGTAGCTGGGACTACAGGTGCGTACCACCAGGCCCAGCTAATTTTTTGTATTTTTAGTCGAGACACAGTTTCACCATGTTAGCCAGGATGGTCTTGATCTCCTGACTTTGTGATCCACCCACCTTGGCCTCCCAAAATACTGGGATTACAGGCGTGAGCCACCGTGCCCAGCCAGATTTTTTTTTTTTTTAGATGGAGTTTTGCTCTTGTTGCCCAGCCTGGAGTGCAGTGGGGCGATCTCAGCTCACTGCAGCCTCCACCTCCCAGGTTCAAGCAATTCTCCTGCCTCAGCCTCCCAAGTAGCTGGGCATACAGGTACCCGCCTCCACACCCAGCTCATTTTTTGTATTTTTAGTAGAAATGGGGTTTCACCATATTGGCCAGGCTGGTCTCAAACTCCTGACCTCAAGTGATCCACCTGCCTTGGCCTCCCAAAGTGCTGAGATTACAGCGTGAGGCACCCTGCCCGGCCCTCTGGTTGGATTTTTTGTATGTGAAACGTTTCAATCATACATAAAAGAATAGCATAGCGGGCACTCCTGGCGCCAGCCCTGGGTTCAGTTCCCTACTGACAGCACAGGTGAATCCAGCAGAGATCTCAGCCCAGGAAAACCATCGATGGCATCAGCTCATCCCAGTGTCAGTTGATTCTTGTGGTACCCATGATGGAAACGTGTCCCCCAGCCTGCCTGGCCATTTCCTACTCCACTCGTTTCACCAGCTGTGGGATGGGGGCAGTTTGTAAACACTTCATGCCTCAGTCTCCTCTTCTGTAAAATAAAGACAGGACAGTGACCATCTCAGCAGGTGCTTCTGAGGAATCAGTGAATTATTATAGAATGGACAAGGTAATTGAAATGTGCTGTGTGTTGCTTGTGGCAGAGGCTCCCGGGCCAGAATCCATTCATCCATCCTCTTTACATGAATGTAGTTTATTGTTCATGAGTTAAATAAAGTTCAATAAAGTTGATACAAAGTCTGTAGATTGTATCAAGCCTGGTGTAGACTCACCGCTGGACTGCATAGCTGCTCCTGGTGATATCACTGCTGTTATTGTCACCACTGAGCTGTTAGACATGGGGGCGGCCAAGCGCTGAACCTAGACATGGGGGTGGCCCACCTTGACGTGTGCACTAACCAGCCACTGAGGCACTAGGACATTCCTGGTACTAGGAGAAACACTTTGTTCTGTGAGACTCCAGTTAGGTTTTGGCTAGAAGCACTGTTGATGTTACCATTATTTTCTGATGATTATGTAATGCTCACATTTTGCCTAGATCATCTTGATTTCCTTTGTAAACTCGAAGGCCGTGGTAACCCTCCTTTTTATTTTCAGCATCCCTACCCAACAGAGGATGAGAAAAAACAGATTGCTGCTCAGACAAATTTGACACTACTCCAAGTCAACAACTGGTAAGGTGCCCTGCTTCCCGAAATCATGCCTGTCAGCACAGTAGAGCACTTGGAAATGCTGGCACCAATGTATGGTGAAATCTTGCTGAAAATAGGAGATCTCTCGTTTTCTTTATTCCCAATTGAGACAGGGTCTTGCTGTGTTGCCCAGGCTGGTCTCAAACTCCTGGCCTGAAGTGATCCTCCCACCTTAGCCTCTCAAAGTCCTGGGATCATGGGTGTGAGTCACTGCGCCTGACTAAAAATATGAGTTCTTTTAATGGGCAGTGGGAACAAGATACTTAGGAATAAACCAGATTCAACCTAAGTTTTCTTTTTTTTTTTTTTTTGAGGCGGAGTCTCGCTCTGTCTCCCGGACTGGAGTGCAGTGGCCGGATCTCAGCTCACTGCAAGCTCCGCCTCCCGGGTTTACGCCATTCTCCTGCCTCAGCCTCCCGAGTAGCTGGGACTACAGGCGCCCGCCACCTCGCCCAGCTAGTTTTTGTATTTTTAGTAGAGACGGGGTTTCACCGTGTTAGCCAGGATTACAGGCTTGAGCCACCGCGCCCGGCCTCAACCTAAGTTTTCATATCGATACCTCATTATGGACTGCATCCTGCCTGCCTCTTTAGAGCTGTTTTTCGGTCAGGCGCGGTAGCTCACACCTGTAATCCCAGCACTTTGGGAGGCCGAGGCAGGCAGATCACAAGGTCGGGAGATCAAGACCATCCTGGCTAACACAGTGAAACCCCATCTCTACTAAAAATACAAAAAATTAGCTGGGCGTGGTGATGGGCGCCTGTAGTCCCAGCTACTTGGGAGGCCAAGGCATGAGAATAGCGTGAACCCAGGAGGTGGACCTTGCAGTGAGCCAAGATGGCGCTGCTGCACTCCAGCCTGGGCAACAGAGCGAGACTCCGTCTTAAAAAAAAAAAACAAAAAACTATTTATCTAGGGTGCTACTGTCCCCAAGCCCCACACTCATACAAAACGGTGGTGTGAGGCAGGGTGCAGTGGCTCACGCCTGTATTCCCAGCTCTCGGGGAGGCAGAGGCGGGAGACAGCTTGAGACCAGGAGTTCGAGACCTGCCTGGGCAATATAGCGAGACCTCATTCTCCACAAAAAAGAAGAAGAAAAAAAAAAGGTACAACAAAACTGATGTGTTGTTAGTGGATGAGCCTTGGGATGGTGGGAGGCCAAAAGTGAGAGGTCCTGCCCCATGGGGGGACCCTCTGCTGCTTTTTCTTGTGGAGGCCCTGCTCCATGGCAGAGGCTGGGAGCCATTCCTAGGAGAGAAACGCCCAGGAGGACATTTCATAAAACGTCCCCTTCTATTCCTGCTGTCAAACATTGCTGTGGACACTTAGACTGTGGCCACAAGCCCGTGTTCCTAAGTGGCACTGAAGTGGGGGGTGGTGTTCCATTTTGGTTATTAGTCACTTGTCTCATTTTTTAAATTTACTTATTGTTCAGGTGTAGGAAACAATTTCAGCTTAATAAAACTGGCATGCATAAAAGAAGAAAGCACAAATTCTTCCAGTTGTAAACATTATTCTCTTTATCTTAACTGTGCTAAAATGTGAACTTGTTGAAATGCCAGCAAGAAAGTCTTCGTCTTTGTGCAGTCGTGTGTGCAGGAGGTATGCTTCGGGGTTGCATAAGTAATTCCATGATCCTGCATTCTTGCCATTCTTTTAGATTTGGGTAGTCACAACAGACTATACTGTTTGCGTTATTTCCTGTTAAATCTTTTAAATAGAATATTAACAAAAATTTAAAGATTCTGAGTATGTTGTTGCTGTGATGGTTGTTATCTACTGCTTGTGTTCTTGGTTATTTTCCTGGAGTCTGTGTGGAAACCACATGCTTTGGCTGGGGCACACCCGTAGTGGGTGGGCTGAAGTGGGAGGGATGCTTCTCTGGATGTGCTGGTGCCCAGTCACTGCTCAGCACCCTCCCGCTTTCCTTCATTCATGATTTCCGGTGTTCCCTGACTTGCTACTATGTTGCATTAACAAATTGTCTTATCTAGGTTTAGTATCAACTTTTAATTTTTAGTATTAATAACAGTTTAATAATATAACTTCTAAAAATTCTAAATTTCTGAACTCTTTAATATTTGTAGCTATTTTTACTTTTTGTGACTTTCTTTTCTTTTCTATTTACAAACATTACATCCTGGAGTGAAATGTACACACTCATCATTAGCTCATGCCTCTGCTGGTAGCAGTTTTGAATAAGAAGGATTTAAAAACACATTACAGGCTGGGCATGGTGGCTCACGCCTGTAATCCCAGCACTTTGGGAGGCCAAGGGCGGATCATGAGGTCAGGAGATCGAGACCATCCTGGCTAACACAGTGAAACCCCGTCTCTATTAAAAATACAAAAAATTAGCCGGGCATGGTGATGGGCGCCTGTAGTCCCAGCTACTTGGGAGGCTGAGGCAGGAGAATGGCGTGAACCCGGGAGGTGGAGCTTGCAGTGAACCGAGATGGCGCCACTGCACTGCAACCTAGGCGACAGAGCGAGACTCCATCTCAAAATAAATAAATAAAAATAAATAAATAAAAACACATTACAGGCCAGGTGCAGTGGCTCACACCTATAATCCCAGCACTTTGGGAGGCCGAGGCAGGCACATCATGAGGTAAAGAATTCGAGACCAGCCTGACCAACATGGTGAAACCCTGTCTCTACCAAAAATAGAAAAATTAGCTGGGTGTAGTGGCATGCACCTGTAATCCCAGTTAGTCAGGAGGCTGAGGTAGGAGAATGGCTTGAAACTGGGAGGCAGAGGTTGCAGTGAGCCAAGATTGCACCACTACACTCCAGCCTGGGCAACAGGGTGAGACTCCATCTCAAAAAAAACCAAAAAAACAAAAAAAACCCAACACATTCTAATAGCAGTGGGGCCTTCCCTCCCAGGTCTTGCTGGGGTTGTGGGTAGCCATGGAGCTTGTGCTGCAGGGATCACCAGGTTCCTCTAAATGAGGCATGGTGGGATCCGATCTGCCTCATTATTATTAGACCGTGTCCTAATATGATTGTAGCTATTTTGAAACCTTGGACTTTTAAAATTAAGCAACGTTAGAGCTGATCCAGTTCCAGTTCTGTTGTTTTGCAGAGGGGGGCACTAAAAAAAGAGAGAAGTTGTCACAGTGACACACCGGAGTAGAATCTGAGTCTAAAAGTAATGCTTTTATTTCCCTGATATTGTGAACGTGGCTACTCAGCTATCCAGACCGAGAAGTCTGGCTTTTACTAGATGAGCAATGTGTGACTCTTAGCAGGAGGTCAACTACTTTATCACTCATGTTACTGAACAAAGAAGACAGAAATGAGGCCTTAAGCATGGCTGGTATTGTCACTTCTGCATGAGGTTGGGGTAATGCGTGAATCTGGACGGGTTCTGGTTTCACAGGCACTTTCATGGGACGGATGTTGTTTTTCTTTCCGTTTCTTTCCATTGCAGCTTCTTTTGTAGCAAAGTGGCCCAGTCGGTGGCATAGGGTGGCAGGTGCACCAGAACGCATGTCTGGGCCGCTATCTTTGTCCTCCAGTCACTGCAGGAGGAAGAGCCGGCCTGGGAGTTTGAGTCTCCTTGCACTTTCTCAGATTTAAAGGCAACAGCTCAGAGCATAAGAATGAGAACTAAAGACAGCAGCCCTTAATCTTCATGTGTTTTGAGATTGCTGTCATACTCACTTGATATGAAACAATGTCTACCCTGCCTTGCCAACCTGTGACTGTTGGGCCGGATGCGGTGGCTCACGCCTGTAATCCCAGCACTTTGGGAGACCAAGGCGGGCAGATCACAAGGTCAAGAGATCGAGACCATCCTGGCCAACATGGTGAAACCCCTTGTCTACTAAAAGTACAAAAATTAGCTAGGCGTGGTGGTGTGCGCCTGTAGTCCCAGCTACTCAGGAGGCTGAGGCAGGAGAATCGCTTGAACACGGGAGGCGGAGGTTGCAGTGAGCTGAGATCGTGCCACTGCACTCCAGCCTGTGCAACAGGGAGAGACTCCATCTCAAAAACACAAAAACAGTGTCCAGCCTGCCTTGCCAACCTGTGATTGTTGCTGGTCTCGTTCTCTGTGGCGTCTTATCACAGGTGTGAGTTCCTAGTTTGACAGAGCCGCTAACGTCTGTTGGGGATTTCATCACTGCTGGTGAATATGTGCCGTGCTGGCCACATGTCTAGGGCCACTGGATGACTTACGCCTTCAGTCATCTAAGAAACAGCTCATCATTGGGAATAGTTTTTGAAAAGATGCAGTTCTTGCCTTAGATTGTGCTTTGTGGTGAAACGAGGAGGTGGCAGTCCCATTCCCTGATGGCTCAGACATGTTGCCACCCAGAGGCTCTGCCACGTTGGTGATCTGGTGACGTCCAGACGAGTGCAGACTGCCCGGTTGTCTCAGGCATGATGACACTACAGAAAGTCTTGCTTCTTTAACATTTTTCTTCCTTAGGGAAAATAGTGTCAGATTCACAAATTCAAGAGTATCATCTATGTTGTTATGAGTATCTAGTTCACAAACACACACTAAAGGAGTTAAGGCAAAAAAAAAAAAAAGTGCCATGGACAAGTTGGTCCTTATTTACATGATTTTTAAAACAACAGGCTCTGTGTTTCTGGGCATTTAGATAATTTAGAATAGTGTTGAGTCCTCTTAAGTAGTTCTTATAGTCAAGAATGTGAGTTATTCTTTGTAGCATGGTTCATAGAGCAGCGTGTTTGCTGGGATTTTTTAATCCTATATAGGGGTCTTTACGGAGTCTGTTTTCATGGAAGCTTCTCTTTGTCGTCCCCAGGTTCATCAATGCCAGAAGACGAATTCTTCAGCCAATGTTGGATTCAAGTTGTTCAGAGACCCCCAAAACAAAGAAAAAGACAGCTCAGAACCGGCCAGTTCAGAGGTTTTGGCCTGACTCTATTGCATCAGGAGTCGCACAGCCACCGCCGAGCGAGCTCACCATGTCAGAAGGTACGGGTGGCTGGCCAAGGCCAGACATGGTGGACCGTGGGGTGGGGATTATGAACAAGAGGCCTGGATCGGGCCTGTTAGCTGTGAGCCTCAGGTCATGCGGTGAACGAAAGTACATGTGGTTCTCTTTCTCTGCAACTAAAACATGAGGAAGCTGCATTCTGGGTGCATGGGAGCTCTCGGTGAGAGTTAGTAGTAGAGAATGTAAAACACATGATAGAAATATGAAATCATTAATTCTGCCTCCAAGACACAGTCATGGACAGTGGATCTTCTCCTTTGCTTCTGTGTTTACTCTCCTTTTCCCTCCGACTCCAGGTGCAGAGGAGGGACTTACCCCGTTCTCACCATGTGTCTTCTTTCTCTTCATCCTCCATGCCCTGCTCTTGTTTTTGCTTATTCCCTGTGGCCTCTGCCCTCCCCCCTGACACAGGCAGTCATTCTGATGTGTTTTATAGGCATCTGTCTGTTCGTGTGAGGTCTTCATATTTTTGATGGTTTTGTGTGCATGTGTTTTTTTTTTGTTTTTTTTTTTGAGACGGAGTCTCACTCTGTCGCCCAGGCTGGAGTTCAGTGGCGCCATCTCGGCTCACTGCAACCTCTGCCTACCAGGTTCCCGCCATTCTCCTACCTCAGCCTCCCGAGTAGCTGGGACTATAGGTGCCCACCACCACGCCTGGCTAATTTTTTGTATTTTAGTAGAGACGGGGTTTCACCATGTTGGCCAAGATGGTCTCGGTCTCCTGACCTCGTGATCTGCCTGCCTTGGCCTCCCAAAGTGCTGGGATTACAGGCATGAGCCACCGCGCCCGGCCTGTGTGCGTGGGTTTTTAAGTATATGTAAATGGTGGTATTTCCTCTTCTTTTTTTTCTGGCAGCGATAGAACCTTATTCAGTTAGGAAAGTTTGGGGCCATTATTTCTTCAACCATATTTTCTGACCTTCCTCCTGCAGCCCTTTTTAGGGACTTCAGTGCCTGTGTATTAGGTGGTGAAAAGTTTCACACAGTTCCTGATGTTCTTTCCAGTTTGTTAGATTCTCTGTGTTTAATTTTGGGTGATTTCTGTGACTCTCCTCCTGCTGCACTAATCTTTTCTTCTGTACGGCTTCATCTTACACTCATCCCATCCAGTGTGGTTTTCATCTCAGACCTTGTAGTTTTCATGTCTCCAGAAGTTCTGTTTGAGTCTTTCCTGTCTTTCATGAGTCTACTTAAGTTTTGAACACACAGAATACAGTTGCCACCACTGTTTTGATGTCGTTCTCTGCGAATTCTAACATCTGTCAGCTCTGGGTCAGTTTCAGCTGATTGATTTTCCTCCTTATGACAGGTTTTCCTGCCTCTTCCATGCCTAGTCATCTCACTGGATGCCAGGCATTGGGAATTTGGCTTTTTGAGGTGCTGGATGTTTTTGTATTCCCGTAAGTCTTCTTGAGCTTTGCTCTGAAGTGCAGTTAGGTCACTTGGGAGCAGTGTGATCCTTGTGGGTTGTCCCCAGCAGTGCTCAGGCTAGTGCAGATTATCCCAGCTGAAGCCAGACCTTCCTGAGTTCTCCATCCGGTGCCTGAAGACAATGAGTTTTCCAGGCTACCTGTGTGAGCGCTGGGCTCTGTTCTCTGTGGTCTTTTCAGACGGTTCTTCCCGCGACCTCAAGTCAGTTCCCTGTGGCAGGTGCTGATGGGTTCTCCCCTGAATGCGCAGGTGACTTTGCGCGGGGGGTGCTGGCCCCCGGGTTCGGATGGGCTGTGAATCACACTTATTTTGTCTCCATTTAGCCTTTCTTGAGTTGTGTTATATGCATTTAAACCAGAGCGTCCTCAAGTACTGCTGTGACTGCATTCTTTAGGTTTGGATGTGTGGTGGTCTTCTGTTTAAAGAATGTACAGCTAGAAAGTTATTCTGTTTCTCCCTCTTTCTCTGTCTCCCTCTGTCAGAAAAGGCAATACCTATCTATTGAGGAAAGACATTCAAACAATGTTCAGTGAAAAGTAAATCTCTCTTCCATCCTGGCTTCTACTTCTCCAGGGACAACCATTGTTACCAGTTTCCTGTACAAGCTCCAGTGCATACACAATATGATATTGTATGCACAGACATGAATGAATGAAAGTGTATCTCTTTTAAATTTTTTTTTTGGCCGGGCGCGGTGGCTCAAGCCTGTAATCCCAGCACTTTGGGAGGCCGAGACGGGCGGATCACGAGGTCAGGAGATCGAGACCATCCTGGCTAACAAGGTGAAACCCCGTCTCTACTAAAAATACAAAAACTAGCCGGGCGAGGTGGCGGGCGCCTGTAGTCCCAGCTACTCGGGAGGCTGAGGCAGGAGAATGGCGTAAACCTGAGAGACGGAGCTTGCAGTGAGCTGAGATCCGGCCACTGCACTCCAGTCCGGGCGACAGAGCGAGACTCCGCCTCAACAAAAAAAAAAAAAAAAAAAATTTTTTTTTTTTTGGACAGAGTTTCTGTCTGTCGCCAGGCTGGAGTGCAGTGGTGCAATCTCAGCTCACTGCGCCTTCCGCTTCCTGGGTTCAAGCAATTCTCCTGCCTCAGCCTCCCGAGTAGCTGGGACTACAGGCACACACCACTACACCCAGCTAATTTTTGTATTTTTCGTAGAGACAGGGTTTCACCATATTGGCCAGGCTGGTCTCAAACTCCTGACCTCATGATCCGCCCACCTTGGCCTCCCAAAGTGCTGGGATTACAGGCGTGAGCCACTGCTCCTGGGCCTCTTAAAATTTTACCCAGATGTTAGCATATCACATAACACTGTCTCTACTTTCTTTCATTACTTATTAATACATCTCGCAGAGTTTTACAGATGAGTAAATGTTGGTCCACTGTATTGTTTAGTAGCACCATAGCAATAGCATTCCATTGTTTAATTTTGTTTTATTTTATTTTTTTGAGACAGGGTCTTGCTCTGTCACCCAGGTTGGAGTGCAGTGGGGCAAGCTTGGTTCACTGCAGCCTGAACCTCCTGGGCTCAACTGATCCTCCCGCCTCAGCCTCCTGAATAGCTAGGACTACAGGCATGCACCACCATGCCCAGCTAATTTTTAAATTTTTTGTAGAGATAGGGTCTGCCTATGTTGTCCAGGCCGGCTGGTCTGGAACTCCTGGGTTCAAGGGATCCTCCCTCCTTGGCCTCCCACAGTGCTGGGATTACAGTTGTGAGCCACTGTGCCTGTCCTTTCCATTGTTGAGTGTTTTTAATTTGGGCCTTGCTCGGGGATATTTGGGCCATTTCCATCTTCTGCTGTTAGGTTTTACAACAGGCACTGGCATGTGACAAGGTTTCTCTTCTTTCACACGAATCTTCCTCTTTCTGTATTCTCCTTTGTACTTTGTTTCTCCACTATATTCTTGTGTCTTTCTTCTGTGTTTTTGGGTTTTTTGTTACTACAGTACTTTTTGCTCCATGAATCTGTGTTCTGTGTAGTCCTGATCTCCACTGAGGTTGTTCTTAGGCCGAGGCCTTATTAGCTAAGCGTGGCCTGAGGCTGATTTCAGAAGGAGTTTCTTTTTTGTTTTTTTTTGTTTTTTTTTTTTTTTTGAGACGGAGTCTCGCTCTGTCGCCCAGGCTGGAGTGCAGTGGCCAGATCTCAGCTCACTGCAAGCTCCGCCTCCCGGGTTTACGCAATTCTCCTGCCTCAGCCTCCCGAGTAGCCGGGACTACAGGCGCCCACCACCTTGCCCAGCTAGTTTTTTGTATTTTTAGTAGAGACGGGGTTTCACCGTGTTAGCCAGGATGGTCTTGATCTCCTGACCTCGTGATCCGCCCGTCTCGGCCTCCCAAAGTGCTGAGATTACAGGCTTGAGCCACCGCGCCCGGCTGGTTTTTTTTTTTTTAACTTTAGGTCAAACAAGCAAACAGTACCCAATTGAGTAATAAAGTGTTTTTCTGCGAGTACTAATTTAAATAATGACACACCTTCATCCTGCCGCAGGAGCTGTTGTCACCATCACCACTCCCGTGAACATGAACGTGGACAGCCTTCAGTCTCTGTCCTCGGACGGGGCCACCCTGGCGGTGCAGCAGGTCATGATGGCAGGGCAGAGTGAGGACGAGTCTGTGGACAGCACAGAGGAGGACGCGGGTGCCCTGGCCCCTGCCCACATCAGCGGGCTTGTCTTGGAGAACAGTGACTCCCTACAGTAGGGGCAGGAGCAGACGCACCTGACTTTTTAGAGTTTGCACAGCAAACATTTTACACAGTTTTATTTCTAATATGTTTTATATGTAGATATAGAAGAGTGCACTTTTGTATTTCATAGTAAGCTTAAAGCGCGTCTTTGCCGGTGCAGCGACTTCTTTCAAGAGTGTGTGTGTGTGTGTGTGTGTATTTTTAAAGAAATTCCTTAAAGGTTTAACGCTAGATTGTGAGGAATGACACACCACTCCCTCCCCACCTTGAATCCCTAATTAGATTAAGAAATAGCGCTGCCATTTTCTAAACCGTGATGCAGTTTTCACTTAGTTCTGTGGTTCCAGCAGATCTCAGTGGGCTGGCTTATTTGTGTGGCCCATGGATTTGAAAGAAGCCGCTGCACCCGAAACTGCCAGTGTGCAGTGACAACGGCACACGCCTAGACTGAGTGTGGTTTCGTCGTGAGTGGATGGATGGCAAGCTTAGCAAGCCTAAGTCCCCTCATGTTCAGTGAGCCTGTTTCATTTGCTATATATAAAAAGAAACTCCTATTTTTACCTTGCTGGAATTATTGGATAAAAAAGCTATTTTTATAAATTCGTTATGAATTGGATGATGACTATATTGAGGATAAAATTTCTAGAGAAAGAAACAATACATGCTTGCTATTAATATTTCAATTTGGAATGTTCTGAATTGACCAAATTTAATGAACCTGCCCAAAGTTAGCTACTGTTCCATGGTTCTTTGCTCTCCCAGGGTAGTGATGAGCATTTACTACTATAAAAGAAACAGCTATTTAATGAAATTTTGATATCTGCAAATTTTTGTTGATATGTAATGCTCGGATTGCATTTTACACTTGATCTAAACATGTATCGAAAGGTATTTGCTAAATAGGACTTCAGGTAAGTGAAGCGAATGGTAGCCAGTGATCCGTTAGGAGCTCTTACCATACATACTCCAGTCTAATTTAAATCTGACCACAGTTGCATGGTTGCTTTACCATGTTAGCTGTGTATTGTTTTAGAAGTTTTAAATTCAAAATATGTTATGCACAGAATGTTTATTATAAACTAATATCAAATGTGCTCTACCCCATTGGCTCAGAGCTAGGGCAAACAGCAGATATTCAGACTTTATGACTTAACTAGCCGACATCCCTGGAGTCCCAGCGGCGAGTTGGTCTGGCGAGGGCGCAGCAGCAGCCCCCACGGGTTGGCTCCCACATTTGCATTTGTGGCTGGTCTCCTGGTGTCAGTGTTCTCTTGTTGTACGTTGTTGCTTTTGACTTTCCAGAACCCTCCTGCTCACTTGACCATGTGAGATTTGGAATAACTGTAGGACTTCTGTTTCCTGGTAACAAGATGAACTGAAAGAGTGGGCTGGGTTCTGTTTTCTTTGGTTTTGATTTGTTTTCATTTGTTTACTTAGGAGTGGTGCTTTTTCTCAGAAAACAGGCCACAGTGTTTCATACAGAATGTCTTTATGTCATCTGAAATGGTATGGCCCAAGTTCATTTGTTTATAGGGTCGGGAATGTCTTTGATTCTTGAGAGTCAACAGTAATGATTGGTTGTAAGCCAAGGGACATTTTAAGCGAGTGAAGTGTTTTTTCTGGAACTGATTTTTCCCAGAAGAATATATTAATTGAAGTTAATCATAGGGGAGTACTTCTAGATAACTTAGAAGTCAGCAGGAAACAGAGAGAAATGTATTTTAAAATCTTTCAGGAGCTTTAACTGAAAGACTTGATTGTCAGCTCTTTTAGGGAGAGAATGACATTGTTGTTTTTTTTTTGGGACAGAGTTTTGCTCTTGTTGCCCAGGCTGGAGTGCAATGGTGCGATCTCAGCTCACTGCAACCTCTACCTCCCTGGTTCAAATGATTCTCCTTCCTCAGCCTCCCGAGTTGCTAAGATTACAGACATGCACCACCACGCCTGGCTAATTTTGTATTTATAATAGAGATGGGTTTCTCCATGTTGGTCAGTCTGGTCTCAAACTCCCGACCTCAGGTGATCCACCTGCCTCAGCCTCCTAAAGTGCTGGGATTACAGGCATGAGCCACCGTGCCCGGCCGAGAATGAAGCCACCATTGCATTCCTCGTTTGTGAACTGTTTTCTCATATTTTAAGTCAAGTCTACAAGATCATTTTAACCTAAGTTCCAACTTTGTTGGACTTCTTAAAATAAGCACCCATGAAAGCCAGCCGGCCCTTCCTCCTTCCCTCACCACTCTCCGTCTCTCGGGCTGCCTGCTCTTTAGTGTAGATTAGTGGAAGCCATTCGCAGAATGTAGACTCGTATATAGGTCACTGTTTCTTTCCCCCACTAGAAATCACATTCACTGAGCAGTGAATTTAAGAGCACTGCCCTTGCCCAGCTCAGTAGAGCGTGCCTTTCATTCCAGCTACTCGGGAGTCTGAGGCAGAGGATGGCATGTGCCAGGAGTTTGAGGCTGCAATGCACTGTGCTTACACCTCTGAATAGCCACTGCACTCCATCTTGGGCAACACAGTGAGACCCCATCTATAAAAAGAGGGCACTGCGTGAACCTTGGTGGCACTGGAAGCTCTGGCCTGAGAGTTAAACACCCATGCTGAATGGTACAGTGTGCATTCTCTCCAGCTGAAAACTTTCAACTTTCCTAAATTCTTACTAAATTCAGAGGAATCGGATAAAGATCATTTAGAGAGAGGGTGCTTATGGACATAGCCTGAGTTTCCTTTAACCTCTCTCCACTGGGTGCTTTTAACTAGCTTCTACATGGCAAGCCGTTTCAGTTTGTAAAATCACTGCCCAGCATGTTTGAGGTCAGTTGGCACCTTAAAACACCTGTTCCCCAGCCCTCGGACAGTGGAATCTGTAAAAGTGTGACCCCTTTAAGATTTCGTTTTAAATGATCAGATTCGATCCCAGTTTTATACTTGTTGAATTTTTCCCTATGAAGGCTCCCTTTGAATGTGTCTTGAGACCCAAATTGAGCATGTTGCTGTTGTTCCTGCCCTGCACCTGTTGAGGAGTGGCAGGGCTGGCTGTGCTGGGTTCCTGCACGCTTCTGCTGAGGGACTAGCTTGGCCTTTGCGCTTTGATTCCAGATAGTAAGATGAGTGGAAGTGTTTATCTAGTAGGCAAAGGAAACCCTCATGGCTAAGGGCTCCTGGAGTTGTGTCTGTGTGACCTGCGAGTGATCCGTCTCCTGCCTGTGTGAGGAAGCAGGGTGCCCAGCTGGGGTTCTGCCCCCTGCGAAAGCCCATTCCTGGCACTTAGAGACAGAAAGAACTCAGCAATCTTCTTTCGTTCTAGTTATGTTCGGTCTTTGAAACTGACAATCTTTGAAATGTGAATACTGTAACAATATGTTTTCTTGGATTGTTGTCTTTAAAAAGGATTTTTGTGAAGCAATTGATTTATCAAAGCAAAAAAATTAAAAATAGAAACTTGCTTTATGAATGGTTTATTCTATAAAGCTCATGTCACTGAAAACTGCTTTTCCATTTTAGGTAAAACATTGAGAGTGTTTTCATGTTTTCTGGTGACATGTAAGGTCTGTAGTGACCCCTGCATATTGGGAAACGAGGACCACACTGCATCGGACTATTCAGGTCCATTCACATGTCCAAGAATCTTTTCTTCAATTCCTTACTTTGTTCATTCATTGGCTGTCCAGGCAGAAAATGGAAACAGGTAGCTTTTATGTTTTTATTATAGTTTTCTATAAATCTAATTATTCTGATAGTTACAAGAAGATAGTTACAAGATAGTTACAAGAAGATAGTTACAAGAAGTTCCTGAAGGTTTAAAAGGTACATTGAAACAATTTCAGAGGGTTTTTAGTCTTTGTTATCCAAAGTGTTATAACCCAACAACTGTTCATGCTTAGAGGCTAAAGTCAGCAGACTTAAGTATTTTAAAAACCACATCCAAAATTGTGCGTCTTGTTGGTGATTAGTAGTGACAGCTGACTGTATTGTTTCAGGAAATGTTTTTCATTGATTTACAGAAAACCGAGGCACTGTGTTGTGTCTACAGCTCCCTCAGGTCGGAGGTGAGAGGACGGACATGAGCTTGATTAGTGTGGGGTCTCAGGCAGCCCCGGCGTCTCTAGACTTCCAGGGCTTCATTTGTGAAAAGGAAGAACTGGGCCGGGCGCGGTGGCTCAAGCCTGTAATTCCAGCACTTTGGGAGGCCGAAACAGGCAGATCATGAGGTCAGGAAATCGAGACCATCCTCGTTAATACAGTGAAACCCCGTGTCTACTAAAAAATACAAAAAACTAGCCGGGCGAGGTGGCGGGCGCCTGTAGTCCCAGCTACTCGGGAGGCTGAGGCAGGAGAATGGCGTGAACCCGGGAGGCGGAGCTTGCAGTGAGCTGAGATCCGGCCACTGCACTCCAGCCTGGGCAACAGAGCGAGAATCCACCTCAAAAAAAAAAAAAAAAAGGAAGAACTGGCTTATAAGGTTTATTCTAGCTCTACAATGATGTTTATGACTCATAAGACTATCTCTCCATCTAAAGAGAGATGAGGGAGTAATAGTCTAGCAAATCCAGAAAATAAGAAATATTTGTATTAAATAGTGTTTCATACTTTCTGAATTATACGAATGTCATAAGTAATGTCTACTCTTTTTAGCTTTCATCCCATTCTATTATATATACTCTCAGAAGAAATTCTTAGTACAAGGCCAGGCTTGGTGGCTCACGCCTGTAATCCCAGCACTTAGTGAGGCCAAGCTGGGTGGACCACCTGAGGTCGGGAGTTTGAGATCAGCGTGGCTGGCCCACATGATGAAACCCCGTCTCTACTAAAAACGCAAAAATTAGCCAGGCATGGTGGTTCATGCCTGTAATCCCAGCTACTCGGGAAACTGAGGCCGGAGAATCTCTTGAATCTGAGAGGCGGAGGTTGCAGTGAGCTGAGATTGCCCCACTGCACTACAGCCTGGGGCCTAGAGCGAGACTCTGTCTCAAAAAAAAAAAAAAAAAATTAGTACAAATTATTTTTGCCCTTGTACAGTAAGATCTTTTTACCTTCACTAAGACCGCGAGACAAGTGACTATATAGCCTCTAAGCATATGCAACTGAAAGCAGTGAATGCTGCTCCCGGGGCATCTGGCATCTGGGCCTGGGCCAGCTTTCCCCAATGCCACATCCTCACCACACGGCCCAGCTCGGTTTGGCACCTGCAGGCTCCTCTCTGCCAGGCCTCCTCAGGTCTGGCTTTTGTAGGCTATAAAGGACTAGTTAGGGTTGCTTACTTGGATAATTTGTAAATATTCTGCATAAAAATAGTATTTAGAAGGTATCGTCTTATACAGATGTTTCCATTCTTTATCTCGTTATTTGAATGAGGATTTCAACCCTGTAAAAAGCAAGAATGGTTTTTTTTTTTTTTTTTTTTTTTGAGAAGGACTCTCGCTCTGTCGTCCAGGCTGGAGTGCAGTGGCCGGATCTCGGCTCACTGCAAGCTCCGCCTCCCGGGTTTATGCCATTCTCCTGCCTCAGCCTCCCGAGTAGCTGGGACTACAGGCGCCCGCCACCTCGCCCAGCTAGTTTTTTGTATTTTTTAGTAGACACGGGGTTTCACCGTGTTAGCCAGGATGGTCTTGATCTCCTGACCTCGTGATCCGCCCGTCTCGGCCTCCCAAAGTGCTGGGATTACAGGCTTGAGCCACCGCGCCCGGCCTACAAGAATGGTTTTAATATAAATCAGGAATTCTAGGCTGGGCGTGATGGCTCACACCTTTTTTCCCAGCACTTTGGGAGGCCGAGGCGGGTGGATCACCTGAGGTCAGGAGTTTGAGACCAGCCTGGCTGACATGGAGAAACCTGGTCTGTACTAAAAATACAAAAATTAGTCGGGCATGGTGGTGGGTGCCTGAAATCCCAGCTACTCGGGAAGCTGAGGCAGGAGAATCACTTGAACCTGGGAGGCAGAGGTTGTAGTGAGCCGAGACCATGCCACTGCAGCGCAGCCTGGGTAACAGAGCAAGACTCTGTCCCCCCCCACCATCGTCCCCCCAAAAAAAGTCAGGAATTCTTTTATTCCAGCATCTTTCAAAAGAAACATTTTAGGCTGGGCGCAGTGGCTCATGCCTAATAATCCCAGCACTTTGGGAGGCCAAGGCGGGTGGGTCACAAGGTCAGGAGTTCCAGACCAACCTGGCCAGTATGGTGAAACCCTGTCTCTACTGAAAATACAAAAAATTAGCCGGGCATGGTGGCGTGTGCCTGTAGTCCCAGCTACTTAGGAGGCTGAAGCAGGAGAATTCCATGAACCCAGGAGAGGGAGGTTGCGGTGAGCCGAGATTGTGCCACTGCACTCTAGCCTGGGTGACAGAGCGAGAGTCCTTCTCAAAAAAAAAAAAAAAAAAGAAAAAGAAAAAAACATTTTAATAATGGCTTTAGTTGCTTAGACATTTTTAGAAAATGGCCTGTAGGAAAATAAGGTATATTTTAAAATATTTCACTTTATATTTACTCAGTTTTCTTTCACATTATCTTAACACAGCAATCCATGTCAGAAATGAGTTGTGAAGCCCTTGACAGTTTACATTGTCTTGTGTGTTAGTGTAGACTGAGTTGTAGAGACCGTGGAGCTAGAGGAGAGCAGCCAGCGAAGGTGGAGAAATATTCAGCTGAACTGTGCCAGGGAATCCCAGGAAGGAGTGCTTCCCGCAGCAGAAGCTGTGAGAGTGGGGGTTGCTGTGGGAGGGTAGATGGGAGGAGGACAGGGGGCTGGGCAGCCGGGAGGGACTGGTGGCCTGGGAGACAGCAGTGCAGAGGTGAGGGGAGGGCAGAGGCAGGCGCCTTGGGTTCTGGGCATGGCCATGAGCCACTGGAAGATGATATGGGAGCTTATCTTTGCTCCGTTGGGGAAGAAGCCCTTATTTTGAGACCCCAAAGGCATAAATCCAAGGGCAAAACATGGGTGATTTGGCCAGATCAAAATTCAGTTTTTCTGTGCAGTGGAGGACACAGAGGACTGTTAACAGGTGGTGACTGACAGCAGCACTTTGCTCGTTCCTTCTTTTTAATGATAAAGCAAGCAAGGAGCCAGTGTTTAGGGGGATTCTAGAAGTCTCTAGAACCATGACAGCGAATATTAATAGTTCATTGAAAGGAGACCCGAGGACCAAGCAGCACGTGAAGACTGCATGGCCTCACCATGCCAGGGAGTGTGAGCTGGAGCCAGGGGCGTGCCGCCTTGTCGGCCGGCTGCAGTGAGGAAGCTGGGATTGGGGATCTGCAGAAACGAGAACTTGTGTGGTGCGGGCAGGCATATCACAGGGCCAGCCATTTTGGAATGAACCTGACAGTACAGTCACATGTCACATAACAACAGGCTGTGCTCTGAGGGACGCCTCTTTAGGGGACTGTCACCGTAGGAACAGCACAGTGCACTCACAGCTCACTCCACACCCAGCCTGTGTGGCTTAGCCCATTGCTCCCGGCCAAAGACCAGCACGGCACGTGACCCTGCTGCGTACCCGGGGCAGTCATAACATATCGTAAGGATTTGTGTGTCTAAACAGCTAAATTGGCCGGGTACCGTGACTCACGCGTGTAATCCCAGCACTCTGGGAGGCTGGGGCAGGCAGATCACTTGCGCTGAGGAGCTCCAGAGCAGCCTGGGCAATAGAGTAAGACTTCATCTCTACAAAAAAATGTAAAAATTAGCCTAGCATGGTGGCTGACGCCTGTAGCCCCAGCTACTCGGAGGCTGAGGTGGGAAGATGTCTTGGACTCAGGAGGGAAAGGTTTCGGTGAGCTGTGATTACACCACTGATGCCAGCCTGGGCGACAGTGCCAGACCCTGTCTGAAAAAAATATATGCTAAACAAAAAGATACAGTAAAAATACAGTCTGAAGTGTTAAAAATAGCACAGGGCACTTACCAGGAGCTGTAAGCGCGTCAGGGAGTGTGAGCGAGCATGGAAGCCTAGGATGTTACTGTATATGTGCGCTGGCAGCACGTCAGGCTTGTTGACACCGGCCCCACCACAGACACGGGAGATACGCTGTGCTCCACGTTCTGACGACAGGGACTTCTCCATTGCGCTCTAACCTCACGGGACCTCCTTGGTCTGCTAGGTCTGTTGTTGGCTGAAACATTGAGGGTGGCACAGACCTGTGCAGAGACGCTCACTGCAGCCTCGCCTGTGGCAGCAGGGGTTACAGAAGCAGCGTGGACACCCACAGGGAGGGGAACGGGGTGCGCTGCTAGGCGTGTCGTGGGGGTGTGGCTGTGCGACAGTTGGCGCCGGACATTCTTGGGTCTGCTTCTGTCAATAGCTTTAGTTCATGGCCGTGGATTGTCTGTGTTTCTCTCATAGTTTGTTGAATGCCGGGGGTCTTTTTGGAGAACAGTGGAGACCAAGATGAATAGTCCTCATGCCCAGAAACAGGCACTGCCCTTCGGACAGGCCCTGGGTGGGTGTGGTCACCAGGTGAGCTGGCTGTGGGCTTGGGGCTGCCTTTGTCCCTGCAGGCACGACAGGCTTCCGATTCTTCCAGCAGTGGCCACAGCCAGCCTGTGCATGGTGTGGGTGCCAGAGTGGCCCTGCCCCTCCTTAGGTGCCAGCAGGCCTTGGATGCTGCGCTGTGCCTGGTGTCTGTCCCTGCCCTCCCTCGCAGAGGGCTGCTGCCTGCTCCTGGCTCCGCCTTCGTCGCAGGTGGGTCCTATACCCTTGGGGTACAGGGCTCATGCCCACTCCTGCCTCTGCTGCCAAACTCTGCCTTATCTCTGGACAGTGGCTTGGGTGGGAGGGTGTCTGAGCCAGGGCAGACCTTGAGTTGAAAATGTTTTCTGCCTCTCCGCGGTGGCTCTTTACCTGGTGGAAGGAGGGAAGGGGCTGCAGGTTCCCCGTCCCCTCACCGTTTTCTCCTTTCCTGCCCTCTGGCAGCTGCCAAACTCGGGGCGGGCAGGGAGGCCTTTGCCCTGCGCTCCAGAGTGCACACAGAGCTCTGTGCACAGTCTGAGAGTTCAACAGAAATGGGAATGAGGAAGGGGGAACTTTCGGGTTTGGAAATGGTTTTCACTCCGAGTTGAAGGCATTGCCTTTTACCTTGAGCAACGTAAAGCTGTTCTGATTGCTGATTCTCTCTGTATGGAAGGATCCTCTCGGGCAGTGTCCAGGATCTTATGGCAGGAATGACATCTCCAGTCCCCTGTGCCCCTCTGGAATTTTGCCCATCCAGGGAGTCCCCCGGGGGACTGCTGGGGAGGTAGCTGCCATGTGACTGACAGGTTGAGGGGGCTCAGGCTTGGCCTGGGTGCCATGTTGGAAGGAAGCCCAGGCTGTGGGGACAGGCCATGCAGGTGTCCTGTCTGCCAGCTCGTGCTGACCACCAGCTACACACAGGTGAGCCTACAGGCATCTCAAGCTACCCCAGCTGATGAGCAGAGCAGAGCCCAGCCGCCCGTGAGCCCCGCTCCAGACACAGATGTGTGAGCAAAATAAATGTTGCCACTGTCTGAAGCCACTTTTCTGGTTGTTGTTGTTGTTAAACTGGCTTAGTGCCTGAGGGGGACTCTGTGGCCGCTTCTGTCATGTCATGTGGGGCCTTGGCATGGGCCGTGCCCGTCGTGTGCCGGGCATGCACTGGGCCATGTCAGCCCTGCACCAGCCTTCCTGGGGCCTGCCGTGGACCCACGCTGCCCGCCGGTGACGCCGGCTCTGGATCCAGTCACTGAGCGGCGGTGTCAGATCCATAAAGAAGCAAAGTTTGGGGGAGCTTGGAAGGGAGTGGGCCGTCCCGGGCCTCTTCACCCGATGCTGACGCCACCTGGGTGTGAGCCAGCAGAGAGGGCTGTGCCCCAGGTGTGGCACTGTGGGCAGGAGCTGCCCACTCAGGCTCTGAAGTCTTTGAGTCGTTCTCTCCCAGTTCAGGCTTCCCTCCGGCGGCTTCCCTCCGGCGGCTTCCCAAAGCTTTGATGGAGCTGTCCTGAGTCATGTGCACATCCTTGCTAGCTGCAGCCTGAGGAGACACCGAGCACACGGTTCACATTTCTAAAATGATGCTGTAATCAAGTATGTTAAGCTAAATCTTTTTTTTTTTTTTTGAAATGGAGTCTTGCTTCGTCACCCAGGCTGAAGTACAGTGGCACGATCTCAGTTCACTGCAACCTCCGCCTCCTGGGTTCAAGCAGTTCTCCTGCCTCAGCCTCCCAAGTAGCTGGGATTACACCCATGTGCCACCACGCCCAGCTAAGTTTTATATTTTTAGGAGAGATGGGGTTTCACCATATTGGCCAGGCTGGTCTCGAACTCCTGACCTCAAGTGATCCACCCGCCTCGGCCTCCCAAAGTGCTGGGATTACAGGTGTGAGCCACTGCTCCTGGCCAAACTAAATCTTAAGAGAACACTTTTAAAATGTTATTTCAGTGCCAGTAGTTGCTTCAATTAAGCGCTCACTGGTTAAAAAGAATGTCACTGATACTACCTCTGTCCACCGCCCGACAGTGGGTCCTGGCCTGGGCTCTTTGAGGTCCACCTCCAGCTGAGCCCCACCGAGGCCTCACTGTCCCTACTGGCAGAAGCCAGCTGATATGCCCCTGAGCTGAGGGCTGTCGAGGATTTGGTGGTCCAAGGCGTCCCTGGACTCACTGCCTGCCAGGCAGGGACAGTCCCTGCAGTGGAAGAGGCCCAGCGTTCCTCAAATGCAGTCTTTAGGACTTTAACAGTGGCTGGTAATTGGCTGCACCTGTGTCCCTGTGAGGGCGCCTGCCAAGCCTTTGAAGCCATGTGTTGTCTTAGGCGGGCCGCATGTCTTCTTGCACTGCTGTTTCTGCTAGACATTTGCTCACATCCTTTTTTACATTTTTAAACAAATAGCACGAATATGAACTTGAGCTTGGACCAAGACAGTAGTTCTGAGCTCAGTGAAACTCACAGCACTAGGGTGAAGTCACTGGGCACGGCAGTCTCTTGCTGACAGCCTGTGCTTTTATTTGACATCATCTTTTCATCTGGCTCCTGCTGTCACTCTCTTGCTGGTGGGTTTTGTAAGCATTGGTACTTTTCAATGATCCCTTCTGGAAACCAGCCCCCGCCTGAGCTTTCAGGAATGTATCTGTTACCACCACTTTTCAGCAATTCTTCCTGCTCCCTTTGCCAAGGTCTGTTTCTCCAAGATTGGAGGGGGTCATTTGAATCAGCCCAGATGCTTTCAGCAGCGAACAAGAGGCCCCAGCACCCGGCTTCCGCCCCAGGAGGGTGTTGGTTCTCTGGCATCTCTGTGGCCATGGGGTGCCACCGTAGCAGCCAGGGCCACACACTGCTTATCGGGGCCCCACCGGGGATGCTGTTGCTCCCGGCCCTCTCAGCAGAGCCCTGGGACCCACCCTGTGTGGACTGCTGAGGACACATGCCCACCCAGACTAGTGACTGGCCAGGGAATGGCATGTACCCGTCGGCTTCTGTCGACTGAGGTCAATCCCTAGTCCCCATTCCCGCCCTCCCATCATCATGGCTGTGGGAAGAGGCAAGGAGACCTGAACTGTCAGGAATGAGGAAGGGGATGGATGCCGAGGAGATTGACATCCATGACCGTGGGTTTCCTCCTTCCCCTACCTCGAGGGCTTTGGCAAGATTAGGCAAGTATGTAAGGAGAAGGAGTGGGCCTGGCTTCCCTGAAGCTGAGCAGTCAGGGCCTGAATGATTTGAATGGGAGCCAAGTAAACCCCATGGCCCCACATGGCAGAGTCTCTGCATGGAATCCAGCCTGGGCTCATGAGCCTGCTGCCTCACAGGCCTGGCACAGCGGTGCCTGCTAATTCCTTGCCTCTAGTGGGTAGGGGACTGATGGGTCCTGCTGATGGCAGCAGCAGGCCATCTTTAGAGCAAAGTTGGAGCCGAGTTCAGGTGCTGTCACAGCCCGACTGGGTGTGCACACACTTGGGGCAATGCTGACACGCCAGTCCCTTGCCACCTCGGCCCCCTCTGGACTTTGGGCACTGATAAGCATAGGAGGAAAGCCAAGTGGGGACTGAGGGCAGCTTGGTGCTGGCCTGAAGGCACCCTTGGCACCATGAATGGCAGCAGGAGGCAGACAGGTTCCTGGGTGGAAGGGGGCAGGTCCTTGGTGAGGCCCCACCTTCAGGCCAGGAATGGCTTGAAGGCTGGGGGCAAGGCTGCCAGTCCTGTGGACTGGAGTGGGAACTTGCGGTGCCTTTTTCAGGCCTGCCCATGGCCTCTCTTGGACCAATTGGCACAGCATGCACCTCCTCCCCATTGAGGCCCATAAAAGCCCCAGGCTCAGCCAGAGCTGAGCAAATGTTGGGATGACCACCTGCAGACAGGAGCAACCTACTCTAGGACCCCTCTTTGCTGAGAGCTACAGAGATGGAGCGATGACAGGGAGATGATGGGACGACCAGCTGCAGAGAAGTGCTACCCTCTCTACTGATAGCTGAACACTTGTTGGGATGACTTGCCTAACAGAGAGGAGCTACCCTTTCTGCTCGGAGCTGAACAGACGTTGGGACACCCTGGCTGCAGAAAGGAGCTGCCCTCCCTGCGGGTTTCCTCAAAGCTGTTCTATCACTCAATAAAACTTCTCTTCATCTTACTCACTCTCCACTTGTCTGCGTACCTCATTCTTGGATGCAGGACAAGAACTCAGGACCTGCCAAATGGCAAGGCTAAAAGAGCTGTAGCACAAACAGGGCTGAGATGTGCCCTTTGCTTGCCACATTACAGGTTAAGCGAAGGAGAGAAGAGCTGCGGCCCTTTGGGGAACCGAGACCTGGGAGCTCCCCAAGCCAGGGCTGTGATTCCCTCTTTGGGGCCCTGTGGTTCCTGGTGTCTCTAAACTTTTGGGCACCACCGTGTTCCCCAGTGCCACACTGTGGAAGCTGCTTGCAGTATGCTTGGTCTGGCTGATGCCTCACAGGGAGCCAGCATCTAGAGCTGCTCGCCATGCCGAAGCAGCTGGCATGTCTGCACCGTGGCCAGACCCCACACGCTCACACATGCCTCACCATTCCATGCCTGACTCGCCCTTGGCAGGCATGGGACCCAGGCCTGTAGTGTGAGCCGAGGGCAGCCTGCCAGCCCAAGTGGGTGAAATGAGCCCAGCAAGCCTGAGCCAAACTCGGGCAAAGGCCCCCCAGCCACAAAGGTTTTGGCCGGAAAAACGACACCCCAAACATCCCATAACACGATGGCATTTTCTCCTCCAGTTTGCGGCACTTCCCCGTCTCCCCGTGCTGTGATGTCTGCGTGCAGCTCAGCGTCTGTTCGAGCCCGTCTGTTGTCTGTTCACATGCTCCCGTCATCCTCCTGTGTCTGTGAAGTCTTAAACCTTTAGTTAAGTCAATACATGTCTGGTGAGATGCAATTCTCTATTGTGTTCACTCAACTAAGACTCGCTGACATGTCTTTGTTGTTATTCCACATTACATACATTCTACATATTTCTAAACTTAAAAAAATAATGTAGCTGGACGCGGAGGCTCACGCCTGTAATCCCAGCACTTCGGGAGGCTGAGGCAGGCGGATCACAAGGTCTGGAGTTCGAGACCAGCCTGGCCAGCATGGTGAAACCCCATCTTTACTAACAATACAAAATCAGCCAGGCCTGGTAATGAGCGCCTGTAGTCCCAGCTATTCAGGAGGCTGAGGCAGGAGAATCTCCTGAACCCGGAAGGTGGAGAGGTGGAGGTTGCAGTGAGCTGAGATGGCGCCACTACACTCCAGCCTGGGTGACAGCAAGACTCTGTCTGAAAATAATAATAATGTTAAATAAATAAAAAAAAAATGTAGGGAACCTTTAAAAATCCTGAGGAGATAGCCCACAGACCACTCCTGGTCCATCTTGACCACTGATGCTGCCCTTATGAAGGCCAGGTGTGCACTCCTGGGCGTGGGCCCAGGGAACCTGCGATTTTGACCCTAATGGGGACCAATCTGCACAGCTGAGCTAGCCTCTCTGCAGTCCCTGTCCCATCCACAGCAAACCCCCTTTCTTATCATGGTCAAGGGTTTGGTGATGCAGCTCTGAGCAAGTCCTGCTGGCCTGGAAGGCTCCTCTGTCCTCACGATGTTGTGGCCTCTGCTGCAAGAACATCTGTCAGGAGACAGTGAGGACCTCCACAACTGTGGGCTCACTGGGTCAAGAGCATTAGTGCCCCCACCCAGGGGCTGACCGAGACCCTGTGTCGTGGGCATGTGTCCCCGGCTAGGAAGTCCTGAGCCAGCCAGGGTACTCCTGCAGGAGACAGCACCAGCTGAACCACAGCTTGGCCTCCGGGGAGCACTCACAGGCCACGAGGTGGTGGCACTTGTGGCTGCTAAGAGCGTCTGCCCCAGAGAGGGGCTGCGTCTGAGTGCTCACCAGCGGCTCCAGAGCCTGCCAGGCTCAGCAGACAGACGGTATGGTGCCCCGGATGGGTGCGCGGCCCCAGGCACAGGTGTGCACCTGCTGACTGTGCGGAATTGTGACTCTTAGGACACTTCCATAACAATGACTATTTTGACTGCATCGAGAATGACTAGCCTCGGCCACTTCCCCTGCATTTTGCATGGAGCCCAGGGCCCGGCTCACTCCCATTGTGACTGTGTGAGACTCTCGCAGAGAGCCAGGGGAGGTGGCAGCTTGAGATTGCTGCAGCGGGGACAGTTGGCATTTAACGTCACTCTTGAAGATCGTTTGTGAGAATTTGGGTGTTTGGGGTTTTTAGTATGGCCTCAGATTGAGTTGTCAGTGCTACAGCTCCAGAGCTGAGAAGTTGTATGTGCCACCCCACACAGGTGGATAGGCCCATGCTCTGCCCTCCCTGAATCTCACTCACTGTGTCCCTCTCCTGGCTTCTCTCCTGCCTCCCTGCTCAACAAGCTCCTAGAGGCTCCCCGAATATTGTCACTCCCTGGAGCCGCAGAGACCCCCACAGCTCCCTGCTTGGCGCTCTCCTCTGCAACCCGCACGAGCTTCCCCTTCTCCAGTTCCTGATGCACACCCCTGCCCTCTGTAGGTGCTATGTACAGGGCCCTGCCAGCCTCCGAGGCCCACAAGGGCTTCTGGTTCAGGAAGGCTCTGTGATTACCTCAACTCCAAACCCTCCCCCAGCCCCAGGCAGCATGCTGGCACCCTAGCATCTCAAGAACACCAAGTGCCGTTTCCTGGAAGAGTGAATGCCATTTTGTCAAGAGTAAGTTTCCACATCTCTGGCCTGTGATTGACTGACTTGCTTTTGAAGTCGTTCAGGAGAGGTCACGCCCATCCCCTTCCTCTACCCGCTGGCCTGCCCTGTTTCACTTGGCTGCATAGTGGGAAAAGGGAACTTTTCCACCGGCCCTAAGCAGAGCCTGCTCTCCAGAGACTGGCAGAAAATCAAGTGCCTGGGGAGAGCTGGGTGGAGGGAAAGCCAGAGGCTCCCTTGAGGCCCTGTAGAAGGAGTGCCTTCCGATCGCTCTGGGAAGCCCTGCCCTTTCCTCTTCCCACCTGCCTCCCTGCCAGCGTAGCAGCAGACCTGCAGGAACAATGCCGCCATGGGGCCCCGAGTGTCGGGGACGTCCCAGGCCAACACCACAGCCCAACACGGATGCCACCAGCCTGTGGAGAAAAGCCCTTATTAGTGTCCACAGCGACTCTGTCTCCATCCTTTAGGTGGCTCAATGCCAGGGCAGAATTCAAGCCATTGCTGAGATGCCCAGAGACCAAGAACATGAAGCTGGGCACATCATAATTTCCAAAACAATGTTGTAAAAGAACAAAGCTGTAGGACCCATACTTTCAATTTCAAAACTTACTACGGAATTACAGTAATCAAAACAGTGTGGTACCACCCTAAGGCCACACAGATCAATGGAATAACGCTGAGTCTAGAAATGAGCCCACATATCTGAGCAAGGGTGCCGGGCCATGCCACGGAGGAAGAATTGTCTCTTCAACAAAAGATGCTGAGACAGACAGACATCCACAAACTCCCATGTTAAACCATCTACAAAAATTGACCAAAAATCGATCAATGAGTTAAATCTATGCAGATCTTAGAAGAAAACATAGGGGTTTATTTCCACGAACCTTGGATTTGCCCATGAATATGACACCCAAAGCATGAGCAACTGGAAAAAAAAATAAACAAATTTTGACTCCACCAAAACTAGAAACAGCTGTGCATCAAAGAACATTAAGAAAGTAAAGAGACTGGGACCAGTGGCTCATGCCTGTAATCCCAGCACTTTGGGAGGCCGAGGTGGACAGATCACTTGAGGTCAGGAATTCAAGACCAGCCTGGCCAACATGGTGAAACCCTGTCTCTCCTAAAAATATAAAAAATTAGGCCAGGGCCGGGCGCGGTGGCTCAAGCCTGTAATCCCAGCACGTTGGGAGGCCGAGACGGGCGGATCACGAGGTCAGGAGATCGAGACCATCCTGGCTAACACGGTGAAACCCCGTCTCTACTAAAAATACAAAAAAAACTAGCCGGGCGAGGTGGCGGGCGCCTGTAGTCCCAGCTACTCGGGAGGCTGAGGCAGGAGAATGGCGTAAACCTGGGAGACGGAGCTTGCAGTGAGCTGAGATCCGGCCACTGCACTCCAGTCCGGGCGACAGAGCGAGACTCCGCCTCAAAAAAAAAAAAAAAAAAAAAGAAACCCTGTCTCTACTAAAAACTACCAAAAAAACTAGCCGGGCGAGGAGGCGGGCGCCTGTAGTCCCAGCTGCTCGGGAGGCTGAGGCAGGAGAATGGCGTGAGCCCGGGAGGTGGAGCTTGCAGTGAACCGAGATCGCGCCACTGCACTCCAGCCCGGGCGACAGAGTGAGACTCCGTCTCAAAAAAAAATTAGGCCAGGCACAGTGGCTCACACCTGTAATCCCAGCACTTTTGGGAGGCCGAGGCGGGTGGATCACAAGGTCAGCAGTTTGAGACCAGCCTGGCCAACGTTGTGAAACCCCATCTCTGCCAAAAATACAAAAATTAGCCGGGTGTGGTGGTGTGTGCCTGTAATCCCAGTTCCTGGAGAGGCTGAGGCAGGAGAACCGCTTGATCCTGGGAGGTGGAGGTTGCAGTGAGCTGAGATCGTGCCACTGCATTCCAGCCTGGGAGACAGAGCAAGACTCTGTCTTTAAAAAAAAAAATTAGCTGGGCGTGGTGTTGGGAACCTGTAATCCCAGCTACTTGGGAGGCTGAGGCAGGAGAATCTCTTGAACCCAGGAGGTGAAGGTTGCAGTGAGCCAAGATCACACCATTGCACTCCAGCCTGGGTGACAGAGTGAGACTCCATCTCAAAAAAAAGAAAAAAAAAAAAAAGGTAAAAAAATAACCTATAGAATGGGAGAAAATATTTGCAAGTCTTATGATAAGGGTTTAGTATATTGAATATCTTCTCCCAAAAAATAACCAGCAGGAACATGAAAAGATGTTCACTCAACATCACCAATCATTAGAGAAAGGCAAATCAAAACCATAATGATGTAGCAGGACAAGCCACAGACAAAACTCCTCAGACACCAGATTAAAGAAGGAAGAGGTTTTTCATTCGGCCGGAAGTGTTGGCAGACTCGCATCTTCAGAGCCGAGCTCCCCGAAGACAGAGTTCCTGGCCCTTTTAAGGGCTTGCAACGCTAAGGAGTTCCACGTGCAAGGGTCGTGTACATGTGATTAGAGTGGGGATTAATCTTTTAACCTCAGGCCTGGTCATCAGTGGCACCGGCTGGTCTTGCCACTGACTTCATTCCTGTTGTTTTTCAACTTTTATTTCCTCCTCCTCCTCAGAGACAGGGGACAGTAAGAGAAATGGCTTCTCTCCTCATTCCGCACTTTGAGAACCTCACTCACTAGTGGGAGTTTCTCACTCTCATCTTCACTACCCAGGTCTTCCTGCCAGTTCAGTTCCATTGACTCCTAGAGTTACATACTCTGTTTTCTAACAGGGGCTAATCTGCATCTTTTAGGTCCAAACAGGTGAACCAGGTGTCCTCAGCTGGCAGCAACCCCAAAAATGTGTCAATAGTCTTTTTGGATAAGCGGGCAACTGGGGCAGTTACTACCAAATGTTCAGCACCAGGAACTACAAGAAAATCAGTGTCTTTACCCCCGACTGTCATCCTCACCATAGGCTCTTTGGCGGCACTTGAGCCCGGTCCCCCTCAGTCCAATAACCCTTCTGCCAGGTTGAGCAGGGCCCCTTCCTCCTTGTCTGGGGCCTCCTGCTCTGAGTAACCTTGTTTTTTTTTTTTTTTTTTGAGACAGAGTCTCGCTCTGTCACCCAGGCTGGAGTGCAGTGGCCAGATCTCAGCTCACTGCAAGCTCCGCCTCCCGGGTTTACGCCATTCTCCTGCCTCAGCCTCCCGAGTAGCTGGGACTACAGGCGCCGCCACCTCGCCCAGCTAGTTTTTTTTGTATTTTCAGTAGAGACGGGGTTTCACCGTGTTAGCCAGGATGGTCTCGATCTCCTGACCTCGTGATCCGCCCGTATCGGCCTTCCAAAGTGCTGGGATTACAGGCTTGAGCCACCGCGCCCAGCCGTGTTTTTTTTTTTTTTTGAGACAGAGTCTCGCTCTGTCACCCAGGCTGGAGTGCAGTGGTGCAAACTCGGCTCACTGCAAGCTCCCCCTCCCGGGTTCATACCATTCACCTGCCTCAGCCTCCCTAGTAGCTAGGATTGTGAAACCCCGTCTCTACTAAAAACACCTTGTTTTCTTTTTAGCTGAGGGTATTTGTTCTTCTAATGTCCTATTTCTTTACAATAAGCACACTGGTTACGCTGCAAACTCTGACAACCAGGCTGAGTTTCTTTCCCAGGGCCCCCCACTTCCCTTGCCTCTTTGGGGGGACCCCTGATTGCTGCAGCTAGCAGGTTGGCATTTCGCCAGGCCTGATGTTCACTCTCTGTGTGGTTTTCCTTATGGCTTCCTGCGTCCCTGTTTACAAACACTTGGTTAGCGATTTCTAATAACTGATGTATTCATCCCTGCAAACCCGCCTGTTTCTGCAGTTTTCTTCTCATGTCTTCTGCGCTTTTACTAAAGCCATGTTGATCATGCGCTGATTTTCAGGGCTATGGGGATCAAAGGGAGTATATATACGATAGGCCTCACACAGTCTCTCGTAGAATTGTGCTGGACTCTCTTCTTTTCCCCGAATGACCTCAGAGACCTTGTTAACATTTGGGGCCTTCTGGACTCCCTCTTTAATCCTTCCAAGAGAGCTTCCCTGTCTCAGTTCAGCCTTTGCATATCCTCTCTCTTTCGTCTGGGTCCCACTGGGGGTCGGTTCTTGGGAACTGGGTCCTCATACTCTTGGGGGTTTTGGTAATCAGCCGGTGCATGTTCCTCTAGCCACTTAGTCGCTGCGTGGAGCACTCTCCGCCTTTCATCTATTTTTTTTTTTTTTTTTTTTTGAGAAGGACTCTCGCTCTGCCGCCCAGGCTGGAGTGCAGTGGCCGGATCTCAGCTCACTGCAAGCCCCGCCTCCTGGGTTTACGCCATTCTCCTGCCTCAGCCTCCCCAGTAGCTGGGACTACAGGCGACCGCCACCTCGCCCGGCTAGTTTTTTGTATTTTTTAGTAGAGACGGGGTTTCACCGTGTTAGCCAGGATGGTCTCGATCTCCTGACCTCGTGATCCGCCCATCTCGGCCTCCCAAAGTGCTGGGATTACAGGCTTGAGCCACCGCGCCCGGCTCATCTATGTTAAAGAGGAACATGAGCAGCTGGTGGCAATCAGCCCAGGTGGGGTTATGGGTCTGGATAAGTTTGGAGCAAATCAATTAGAGCTTGTGGCTTTTCCTATAGGATGGGGTATTGTTGGTCGGCAGAGGTGAAGGGCTGGTACACAAAAACACACCTCTCCACCATCTGCCCATCCTCATCTATCCCAGGATACCGCTGCTCTCTCAGGGGCATTTGTACCCAGTTTTGGGTCGTAAACGAGCTGCCAAGGGAGGGGTTTCTCCCGAGACTTCACCTCCTCTCTCGTCTACTCTGGGTGGCCTTGAGATATGTTTGTCTTGCGGAGGCGCAAGCACTGTGGGCTCAAGAGGGGGCAGCCTCTCTCCCTGGTAAGGGGAGGGCACCACTGGGATCACTGGTGCCATCTCCTGCAATGGGTCTTCTGGTGCTGCGTTGAACAGAACTTCAGGAGTTGATTTCCCTCGGTGAGGGGAGCGGGATTCTCCCTTGGCTATCTGTCCCTTTCCTAACTAGCCCTGTGCTGCCTGCCTGCTTAGCCACTGTGGGGGGTCTAGCACCAGCTGTAACCAAGTGTCTATGTATGGGAACTAGTCTAGGTATCCCTTACCAGTTACTTTGTGCCACACCTTAGAAACAAGGGACCTGTCCAGGCTTCCTTCTGATGGCCAACCCACTTCTAATGCTGGCCAGTCTAGTTCACACAAAGTTCTAAGTTTCCCTGGTGTCATAGTAACCCCACAGTCTCCACTAGATCCCTTCCTAGAATTTTTCAACATAGTTCCTAGCGGAGTGGGCTCACTTTGTGTCTGACCCATGTTTCTTTGAAATAAAACACCACACACACCGCAGAACGAAGAATGGGCAAAAAGGATCCACATGCACTTCTTCAGTTTACACCAAACCAGGATAAAAACCAAAATCAGAGTATCCAGTAATCCAAGCCACATCAAAACCAAATCCAAAGTATCAAGCAATTCAGGTTAAGTCAAAAACCAAAGTGCCGGTACAGGCACGCCGTGGGTGATCAGGCCACGCTTCCACTCAAATGGAGTGGGCAAGTTCCCAAGACCAGTCTTACCTGGTTTCAGACGTCCGGACTTACAGCGCCAGCTCCTTCCCGGTGTTCAGCCTCTGCGTTGATCCTCCGCGCTGGTCTGCTGGGCGCTGCTCTGACGAGACGTTCCACCGGGGCAAATGCCTACCCGGGAGCGCTCTCAGGATCCGCGTGGCTCAAGCTGGCCAGACGCCCCACAGGGATGTTCCACAAGGCAGGCCTAAGCGGCCTAAGGGGCTGCCTCGACTGTGTTAATCACCTCGCTTCCCGGTCAGGGAACCAAGAAATGTAGCAGGACGAGCCGCAGACAAAACTCCTCAGACACCGGATTAAGGAAGGAAGAGGTTTTTCATTCGGCCAGGAGCGTCAGCAGACTCACGTCTTAAGGACCGAGCTCCCCGAAGAGAGTTCCTGGCCCCTCTAAGGGCTTACAGCGCTAAGAGGTTTCACGTGAAAGGGTGATGATCGATTGAGAGCACATGTGGTTAGAGTCGGGGGGCGGGGTTAATCTTTTAACCTCAGGCCTGGTCATCAGTGGCACCACCTGGTCTTGCCACTGACTTCATTCCTGTTGTTTTTCAACTTTTACTTCCTCCTCCTCCTCAGAGACAGGAGACAGTAAGAGAAATGGCTTCTCTCCTCAATGAGACACCTCTTGATATACACTAGCATGGCTATCATAATTTAAAACAAGAAAATAACAAGTGTTGATTAGGACCTGGAGAAACTGGAACCCTCGTGCACTGTTGGTGAGAATGGAAATCGGTGAGACCGCTGTGGAACACAGCTTGATGGTTCCTCAAAAAATAAACATGGAGGCCGGGCACGGGGGCTCACACCTGTCATCCCAGCACTTTGGGAGGCCGAGGCAGGTGGATCACCTGAGGTCAGGAGTTCAAGACCAGCCTGGCCAACATGGTGAAACCCCCATCTCTACAAAATACAAAAATTAGCCAGGCAGAGTGGCACATGCTTGTAATCCCAGCTACTCAGGAGGCTGAGGCAGGAGAATTGCTTGAACCCAGGAAGCGGAGGTTGCAGTGAACTGAGATTGTGCCATTGCACTCCAGCCTGGCAACAGAGCGAGACTCCATCTCAAAATAAATAAATAAATAAATAAAGTCCGGGTGCAGTGGCGCATCCCAGTACTTTGGGAGGCCGAGGTGGGTGGATCAGGAGGTCAGGAGATCGAGACCATCCTGGCCAACATGGTGAAACCCCGTCTCTACAAAATACAAAAATTAGCCAGGCGAGGTGGCGGGTGCCTGTAGTCCCAGCTACTCGGAAGGCTGAGGCAGGAGAATGGCGTAAACCCGGGAGGTGGAAGTTGCAGTGAGCCGAGATTGCACCACTGCACTCCAGCCTGGGTGACAGAGCCAGACTCCGTCTCCAAAAAAATAAAAAAATAAAAATTAAACATGGAGTTACCACATTACCCAGCAATGCCACTCCTGGCTACACACCCAAGAAAAATGAAAAGAGGTGTCCAAAATAGCCCTGAATGTGCACAGCAGATTACTCACAAGGGCTGAAAAGCAGAAACAACCCAAGTCTGACAAATGAGGAACCAAAATGTGCTCTATCCACGCAATGGCTTATTATTCGGTCACAAAAAAAACCAAGTACACATGCTCTGACGGGTGAAAATACTATGCAAAGCAAAATAAGTTAGACACGAGGCTGCAATTGTGTGATTCCATTTATATGAAACGTCCAGAACAGGGAAAACCTATTTTAGACAACAGAGACAGAAAGGCGATTAGCAGTTGCCAGGGGAGGAGGAAGACGGGAAGGGAAATGATTGCTTCCTGCGGTGATGAGAGAATGTTCCGGAACGTGACAGAGGTGGTGCCTACACAACTTTCTGGACGTACTAAATGCTGCTGATCATTTACTTTAAGGTGATTGATTTTTAGGTAAGTTGAATTTCACCTCAATTAAAAAACCCAAACACTCAGACTGCTCCCACCAGCTCAGCCCTGAGCTGACGGCGCTGCCCGTGGAGGATGCCGAGCCACCCGGGCTTCTCCCTGCCCCCTTCCCTGTCCCCGTCCTGGACTCTTCTCTCTTTTGCCTTTAATCCACTCTGCCCAGTCATTCCTCGTGTTCTTCCTACCTGGCCGACTTCTCTCTCAGTATTTCCTTGGTGCAACATCGTAAGAGGAAGTTACATTAGAGAAAAGCACATTTCATCTCACAGGCCATAAATAGGGCCATTTAGGAAGCCATGTGTTAATGAGGGGGGATGGATGTTCCTTGTCGTCTGCGAGGATAACGGGTGCCAGGCGAGGCAGTTACCAATCACGTGTGTGTTTACGGCTCAGGAAAGCGAAGGAGAAGCGGGCCAGGGTGGCGGGGCCGCTCCGCAGTGCCCAGCGCTCCCGACTTCACTTCTGGTCCCGCTCCTGGCCGGCCACGAAGTTCAGCAAGTCAATGGCGGTGACCACCCCGAACACCATCTGCCGCTGACTGGACTTCCCGGTGCTGTGGTCTGAGGGGAGAACGAGGCAGCGGGTTTGCAGGTGCCGCGGGAGGCTGGGCGGGCTGCTGCGCGGCAGGAGGCTCCTGGGGGCCTAGGGGACCTACCTGTGCACTGTGGGGACCCCAGGGCGGCCTGCTGGAGCCCAGCAGCCAAGGCTGTGTTCTTTTTTTTTTTTTTTTCCGAGACAGAGCCTCACTGTCACCCAGGCTGGAGTGCAGTGGTGCAGTCTTGGCTCACTGCAACCTCCACCTCCTGGGTTCAAGTGATTCTCATGCCTCAGACTCCCAAGGAGCTGGGACTTGAGGTGCACATCCCCACACCCAGCTAATTTTTGTATTTTTAGTAGAGATGGGATTTTGCCATGCTGGCCAGGCTGGCCTCGGACTCCTGACCTCAAGTGATCCGCCTGCCTCGGCCTTCCAAAGTGCTGGGATCACAGGCATGAGCCACTGGGCCTGGCCAAGCCTCTTCTGATATGAGCCCCATGGGGTCCCAGGCCAGGCTCTACCCCTACCCCATGAGTCCCATGGGCCCCAGGCCAGGCTCCACCCACCGCATGAGTCCCCTGGGCTCCAGGCCAGGCTCCACCCACTGTATGAGTCCCCTAGGCCCCAGGCCAGGCTCTACCCCGCCCCCCACCCCATGAGTCCCATGGGAACCAGGCCAGGCTCCACCCACCGCTTGAGTCTCCTGAGCCCCAGGCCACCCACCGCATGCCAGGACGCACCCTTCCCCGGCCCACCAGCTGGGATCCTGAGGCGCTCAGGACTTCAGAGCCGGTGTGAGCCTGAAATTCAAGCCTGCTCACGAGGCCGGCACAGTGGCTCACACCTGTGATCCCAGCGCTGTGGAAGGCCAAGGTGGGAGGATCATTTAAGGCCAGAAGTCTGGGACCAGCCTAGGCAACATATCGAGACCCCATCTCTACAGAATTTTTTTTTTTGAGACGGAGTCTCGCTTTGTTGCCCAGGCTGGAGTGCAGTGGCTGGATCTCGGCTCACTGCAAGCTCCGCCTCCCGGGTTTACGCCATTCTCCTGCCTCAGCCTCCCGAGTAGCTGGGACTACAGGCGCCTGCCACCTCGCCTGGCTAGTTTTTTGTATTTTTTAGTAGAGACAGGGTCTCACCGTGTTAGCCAGGATGGTCTTGATCTCCTGACCTCGTGATCCGCCCGTCTCGGTCTCCCAAAGTGCTGGGATTACAGGCTTGAGCCACCGCGCCCAGCCAGAATATTTTTAAAAATAAATTAGTTGAGCATGGTGGCACATGCTTGTGGCATGGTGGCACAGCTACTTGGGAGACTGAGGCAGAAGGATCAGTTGAGCACAGGAGGTCAAGCCTGCAGCGAGCTGTGATGGCACCACTGCACTCCAGTCTGGGCAACAGAGCAAGACCCTGTCTCTAAAAACAGACAAAAACCCCTTGCCACCACCGGCAGCACACAGCTCCCATCTCTGGCCTGATTCTGTCTTCACCCCTACTGCCTTCTCCTGGCAAGCGTGGGCTCGGTGTTAATGCTGGCCCAGGTTCCCACGATGGTTAATTTTAATACAGGTTAACGGGGCCGTGGGGAGCCCAGGCATTGGTCACACATCATTCTGGGCGTGTGTGAGGGGATTTCTCAATTAGCACAGGAGTCAAGAGGCAGAAACGCGTGCTACTGTGGAGGGCCTCACCCAAGCAGCTGAGGCCTGAATAGAACCCAAGGTGGAATTTCCTGCCTTGGGGCTTGAACCACTGGCTCTCCAGTCTCCAGCCTGCCACCTCACCCTGCAGATCTCAGGGTCTGTCAGCCTCTGTGATCTCATGAGCCAATTCCTTAACACAGATCTCATTCTCTCCCTCTCTCCCCTCCCCACACATCCTCTCAGTCCTGCATAGGGTCTCCACAGGACCCTATGCCAGGACCCTATGCCAGCTCCACAGGACCCTATGCCAGCTGTCATAAGGCACAGAGGGGTGAGCAGGGTGGGGGTAAGGAACATCCAGGCAGAGCCCTCAGAGCCCATCCCCACTCTGCCACGGCTGTCACTCCGATCTTTGTAGGCAGAGGTCCCTACTTAGCGCCCCAGGAAAACCAGGGAACCCAGATGAAATCAGCTCCTTGCGTTTCGGGGACACTGAGGCACAGTGAGAGCGTTGGAGAAGGGAGCCCTGAGTGCCGCGGGCTTCTGTGGCCCTGAGGCAGTGAACCAGGGCTGGCCGGTGGGTTTTCCGACGAGGACCAGGTGGTGTGGTATGTTAGGTCTTGGGGGCTGTGCCGTCTCTGTTGTGACCACACAGCCCTGACCTGCTCGAAAGCAGCCACAGACAGTGGTGACAAGCGTGGACATGCTCCGGGAAGACTTGATTTGGGGACCTTGACGTTGGCATTTACATCTTTTTTTTTTCTGAGATGTTCAAACACAACTAAATGTGAGATTAAGAGGGGAACCCTCCTACCCAAGCTCAGGGGTGGGGCCAGGGCCCTGGAAGGCCTTCATTTGCCATGGGGAGGCTGTGATTCTGAGCCTGAGAGCCATTCTGAGGGGTGGGTGTTACCTACCTGCAGGCCCCCCCACCACACCTGCCCAGGCCTGGTCCCGCGCTGCAGAGCCAAGGATGGGAGATGGGATTAGACTCGCGGCCCTCACGGACCAGCCTCAGCCGCCGAGTGCTCACCCACTGCACACAGGCCTGGTGAGTGGGCAGGCTCCGGGCTCCAGGCCCCCTCCCAACTCTTCCTGTGGACCCCGGGCCGAGGGCTGCCATCTATAACCCAAAACCTGCGAGCAGCTCTCCTGGGCTGTGGGGATGTGGTGGGGACGCCCAGGGATGTGCTCAGGAGTCACCAAACCTCAGAGCTCGCTGGGAGCAGGGCTCCAAGGACAGCCCACGAATGGCTCCTCTGAGACCCACGTGGGGGTTTCTGTTCAGAGCAGCCCCCCGAAGACCACGAGGCTGTTGGGGCAAACACTGCCTCTCCAGGGCTGCAGGACATGGCCAGGGTCAGGACTTGAAACCCTTCGAGATGTTTCTGGGCTTGTCCCTGAGAGTCCCCAAGACCCCTGGCCTCCCTGGAGGCAAAGGGCCCCTACCCTGTGTGGCCTGAGGGGTCCCTGCAGGAATCACAGGTGCAGCCCACCAGCCTGGGGCGTGTGGGAGGCCCGGGCACAAAGACTGGGTGTCACTGAAGGTCGGCACCACCCACTCCCCTAACACCCCGCGGGGGACGGGGGCCCAGCTGCTGCCCATGGCAGAGGCCAGGCTTGGTGGCCTGACCCCAGTGAGAACCCCATGCGCAGAGCAGGTGTCCACTCACATTGGATCTGCTCGTGCACCACCAGGGCGAAGTGGTCCATCTCCAGGATGTGCGAGAGCCTGCCCAGCGTGTCCGTCAGGCGGATCTGCAAGGGAAGCATGGTCAGTGGGCCTCACCGGCCCCAGGAAAAGGAACACGGGTGACAGGAAAGCATCGCGTGAAAGGATCCTAACCTAGGAATCAGAGGGTGACAGGACACACCGAGAAAGACCCTTTGAGGAGGCCGGGCACGGCGGCTCACACCTGTAATCCCAACAATTTGGGAGACCGAGTGGGCAGATCACTTGAGGTCACGAGTTCGAGACCAGCCCGACCAACATGGTGAAACCCTGTACTCTATTAAAAATACAAAAATTAACAGGGCGTGGAGGTGAGTGCCTGCAATCCCAGCTACTCAGGAGGCTGAGGCAGGAGAATCGTTTGAACCCGGGAGGCAGAGGTTACAGTGAGCTGAGATTGCACCATTGCACTCCAGCCTGGGCGACAGAGGGGGACTCCGTCTCAAAAAAATAAAATAAAATAAAATAAAATAAAAGACCCTTTGAGGAACTATCAAATTAAGAAAGGGGCTGGGAGCAGTGGCTGTTGCCTATAATCCCAGCACCTTGGGAGCTCAAGGCAGGAGGATAGCTTGAGCCCGGGAGTTTGAAACCAGCCTGGACAACATGGCAAGACCTCATCAAAAACACAAAAACTTAGCCAAGCATGGTGGCGCGTGCCTGTAGTCCCAGCTACTTGGAGGCTGAGGCACGTGGATTGATTGAGCCTGGGAGTTCAAGGCTGCAATGAGCCATGATCATGCCACTCAACTCCAGCCTGGGCGGCAGAGAGAGACTCAGTCTTGAGGGGAAATAAAAAACAGGAAGGGATGTGGACAGCCCTCGAATGCATTATTACGTCAAAGAGCCAGTGTGAGAGGGCTCTGTGCTATCTGATTCCAACTCTATGACGTCCTGTTTCAGGCAAAACTAGTAAAAAAGAGTCGTGGACTCTGGGGTCGGGGGTGGGCTGAACAGCCGGAGCGCAGAGGCGTTTTAGGGCTACGAGCGTTCCTCTGGATGGTCCTATGACTCCCATCTGAGGGGAGCTCAAACCTCCACTCACTGTGGCCTTCAGTGCCATCGATGTCCTGGGGAAATGCCACCAGAGCTGCACAAGCCCCTCTTGGGGGGACACGTGCTTATCAGAAACGGGCAGCCAAACCCAGAGGGGGGGCGCACCTCACAGTGAACCACCCTCAGGTCTGCACGGCAGGTGTCCTTCCTGTTTCGACCTGGCAGTAGAGGTGACTTTCCCAGGTAAACCATGAGCTCCCGGGGCTCGGAGGCGGCACCGCCTGACCCTGTACCAAATGCTCAGGAGGCAAAGCACCGCGATGTGCCCCATGCATCCAGAAGCAAGACTGTGATTTATGGAAAGCCCAACCCCCCGGCGCTCGTTCTGACGAAGGCAGACCCTGCATGTGTCGGAAGACCAAGGAGGCAGCGTTTTCCCGTCCAACAAAAGAACCAGGACTAACACCCCGGGGAGCCGTGAAGGCCGGGACCTGCCCCGCCCCGCTCACTGTGGGACAGACCCTCAGCCTGGGGACCACAGGAAAGGCCAGCGCCGGGTAGAACCCTGTGCCCAGGGGATGGGAGCCACTGTTTTCTGTGGTGGTGCCCAGCCTTTGCCTCAGGACAGGGTCTGAAACGAGGTAGCTTCTACTCCTGCTGAAGGCCATCCTATCCCTGCATCCCTTCCCCTTGGGGCTCGGAGCAGAGTGGGACACAGGGAGGCCCCACAGGTGCTCTGTCCCTGCTGGCCAGGCCCCTCGTGTGGGCCATGGTGAGAGCCTCAGGCCTTGGCGGCGGGTCTGCTAGAGCCCAGTGGGGCAAGCAGGGCAAGCGCGGCTGGGAGCTCAGCTGTGCCTGGGAGTCAGGGCATCGCTGGATGATGACCAAGCCTCCGAACCCCCACGCCCTTGGGCATGAGGCCAGCGGCCACCAGCCCTGCCCTTTAGCTCTCTCAGATCCTGCCAGCTTGAAGATCAAAGTCAGAAAACCAAAGCAACCAGAGGTCTCAACGCAACCACCAGAGCCGGCTCAGCACCTCGCCAGGCAAGGGCACCCAATCTGTCCCATCAGTGCAGGGGCCGGAGCGCAGCCCGAGAATCAATACCAAAGGCCACAGACACCATGGAATAGAACTCAGTGACTCAGCACGGAGAGGGGCAGACAGGCATGCGACATTGCGCAGCAGGTCGCAGGACGACCGCCAGGTCCGTGGGAAGGAGGTAGAAATGGTGAGCACCCCCCAGGCGTCTCCACCCACACAGCCCTGGAGGGTGTGGCTGAGGGGGACCCCAGCCTGGGGTGGCTGCCTAGGGGTGGGGTGGGGGCTCAAAGGGGCACAAGAAGCCTTTGGGGACAACAGATGTGTCATGGGTGACAGCATCGTGGGTGTGTATTTATGTCAAAATCACTAAGCTAGGCCAGGCACGGTGGCTCACGCCTGTAATCCCAGCACTTCGGTAGCCTGAGGTGGGCGGATCACGAGGTCAGAAGTTCAAGACCCACCTGGCCAACATGGTAAAACCCTGTCTCTACTAAAAATACAAAAAGTAGCTGGGCATGGTGGCACATGCCTATAATCCCAGCTACACAGGAGGCTGAGGCAGGAGAATCGCTTGAACCCGGGAGGCGGAGGTTGCAGTGAGCAGAGATTGCGCCATTGCATTCCAGCCTGGGTGACAGAGCCAGACTCCATCTCAAAAAAAAAAAAACAACAACAACAAATCACTAAGCTGTGTGTATTAAATATGTTCATTGTATCCTATAACACTGCAGTCAAGAATGGAGGGGAGAGTGGGGAGGAAGGAGAGAAGCTTCCGGCACTGGTGGGTAGTGCTGTCACGTGGTGCTGGGCACCATGACCCCACTCGGTGATCACCGGGGGCTGGAGAGTCTCCGGGAGCTCCCCACAGAGTGGGAGGCGATGGCGGCTCCAGAAAGCACAGGAAGCACCTCCCGCAGCACAGGTGCTCCGGGGCCGGGACAGCAAGTGCAACGCCGAGAAGGAACACCCTCTAGGTGGGCATGGGGGTCACGGCCCCGCAAGTTTTCTGTGGAGTGAGAGGAGACACGATGGGGGTTCCTGCAAGGCCCACTCGGGAGGCGGTGGCAGCCGAATGTGAGAAACGCGTGGATTCAGGTGACCTTTCAGGTGTGTGTATGAGATGGGAAAGAAGTCAAATCTGTGCCGGGCGCGGTGGCTCAAGCCTGTAATCCCAGCACTTTGGGAGGCCGAGACGGGCGGATCACAAAGTCAGGAGATTGAGACCATCCTGGCTAACACAGTGAAACCCCATCTCTACTAAAAATACAAAAAAAAAATTAGCCAGGCGTCCTGGCGGGCGCCTGTAGTCCCAGCTACTCGGGAGGCTGAGGCGGGAGAATGGCGTGAACCCGGGAGGCAGAGCTTGCAGTGAGCTGAGATTTCGCCACTGCACTCCAGCCTGGGCGACAGAGTGAGACTCCATCTCAAGAAAAAACAAACAAACAAAAAAATACAAAAAATTAGCCAGCGTGGTGGCAGGCGCCTGTAGTCCCAGCTGCTGGGGAGGCTGAGGCAGAAGAATGGCGTGAACCCAGGAGGCGGAGCTTGCAGCGAGCCGAAATCGCGCCACTGCACTCCAGCCTGGGCGACAGAGCGAGACTCTGTCTTTAAAAAAAAAAAAAAAAAGTCAGCTTTGCTCCTACGTTTGGGCAGAACGTGTCTTGGCCTTTCCAGTGTCAAGAGCCTCACCTCCATGTCCCAGGGGCTCCATGTGGAACATCACACGAGCTTTCCTGGCCACCCTCAGAGCAGCAGTGGGTGGGTGTCTCAGGACAAGCATGGGGTCTAACCAGCCCGGCAAGGAGCCACCATGGGCTTCTCTCAGAATGTTCTAGCTCTTGTTGGATAACCAAGTGTGTGCAAATGAGGCTGGGCATGAGAAAGATCCCGGCAGATGCCGCATGGTGCCGGGGACAGCCTCTCAGCGCAAACGACCTCCTCAAGTCCCCAAGACACGGCTGGCACGGATAAGCCTGCGCTGATGAGAGCCTCCTCTCTGGCTGCTGCGCTTGTAAAGTGGGTGCTTCTCAGCTTCATGGTTTGAGGGGTGCAGCCAGCTTCGGCCTAAGTGGTGTTGAGGGTTGAGGACCCAGCACCCCCACACGGGAAGTGCCGCATCCTGCCTTCAAGGCCGGGGGGACTCGGGCACCCTCTGCCGTCCCAAAGCGCCTGTGTACCTGTTTGAACTGCCCATAGGTGCCTGAGTACCTGTTTGAACTGTGTGTAGATGACTTTGCCAACTTGGTCTGATGGCTGCACCTTCCCGGCAAGCAGGGACGACAGCATGTTCCCAAGCGTCACCATTCCCAGGATCACCCTGTGGGGTGGGGGCAGGCAGGGGTCAGCGCTGGCACCTCACGCCTCCCAGGACGCCAGGGCACACCCTCAGCTGCCCCGGGGAGGAGCACTCTCTGGCCACACATGGGAGTCGAGCCTCTGCCACGAGCCTACACACGGCAGGAACCAGGCTGGGCCCTGACGGGGAGAAAGAAGCCAGGAGTCCTTGGACCCTTTCAGCCGGAGTGGAGGGTGGCCAGGGTCGAGGGTGGCCGGGGTCAAGGGTGACTGGGGTGGAGGGTGACCGGGATCGAGGGTGACAGGGGTCGACGGTGGCCGGGGTCGAGGGTGGCCGGGGTCGACGGTGACCGGGGTCGAGGGTGACCGGGGTCGACGGTGACCGGGGTCGAGGGTGACCGGGGTCGAGGGTGGCCGGGGTCGACGGTGGCCGGGGTCGAGGGTGACGGGGGTCGACGGTGACCAACCGTCAGGTTTCCGTGACATGGGGCTCTCCGTGGTCACTGGGCATGTGTGCCAAGGCCTTCTGCTGTCAGACATGTCAGGGATATCTCCCCCTGCCCCCCAGGTGGGCCCAAGATGGGCTGCACACAAAGGGTGGGTGGGCCGAGGTCTGAGGGCCTGGAGTGAGCACGGCAGCCCTGGCCCAGGCTGCTCAGGGACCGACAAGGGGCCTCCAACACCCTGAACATCTGCATGAGGCGGCCCAGGCAGGCCTGTCAGCTGAGCTGCGGGGTCTGCACGGCTGCCCTGTCCAGGGACACTGACATGGTGGAGCTGGACAGACAGAACCCGGGACTGAGCTCTGGGCAGGGACTGAAACTGACCCCGCCTCGTCCACCACGGGCGCCTGGTCGAAGCCCTTCTCCCGGAGGATCTCGATGGTGTGCTCACAGGAGACAGTCGGCAGCACGGTCAGTGGGGCCGACAGGCTCAGCTCCTGAACACGGAGGTGCCACCACCTGAGGGAAGAGGGCAGGCGGGAGGTCAGGATATGGACACACGCTCTTGTCCCCCCACCGGGCAGCACCTCAGCAGGAGGCCACGGGGACCGCTCTCCTGCCTGTCACACTGGGCAGGGCCAGCGCAGGCCACGGGGCAGTGGGTCTCTGGCCGAGCAGTCTTACCAGGGCTTCTTCTCCACGAGGTCCTCCTCCTTCAGAAAGCCCTTCTGCAGCATCCACCTGTCGCTCAGGAACTTGGTCCTGCGGGATGGGGGCGTCACCAGGACCCCACAGGGCCCCACTGGGCCTCCACGCATGCTGAGGGGCAGCACCGCCTGCCCAGCCCCTCTCCTGGACCTCACTGGTGCAGCAGAGACACCCAGGTGCTGGCTGGAGGTCCCAGGGGCAGCCTGTGGGCTGGACTTCCTGCCCCCCATGGCCAACAGGCGTGTGTGAACATGCACACAGCCATCGCTCAGGCACTCAAATAAACACGTCCTCTCATGCTTGCCCTCTGCCCCTCGCACACTCACACACGCGCGGGCACGCACGGCAAGCTGGCCAAGCATGTGGGGAGACGGTGTTCTTGCACGGACGGGGGTGGGCAGGAGCCCTGCACAGGGCAACTTGGCCCTGGGCACCAGCTGTGAATCACCCCACACCGGGGAACCCAACTGGGGGCACCCACCAGCCAGGCCTGGGCCCCCCAAGGGCAGCTGAGCTCTCGGGAGCTGTGTAGCCCCTGCAGCTTGCAGGCCATGGAGGAAACCCTTCAGGTGCAGGGGGCACGGCATGGGGGTCTCTAGACACCCGCCCCGGTGCCGCCCTCAGAGAGCAGGTGCAGAGCAGCCGCAGTCTCAGCCCGGCTGCCCGGTGACCAGCAAGGTCTGTGGCATTACTGCCCAAGGGGCCTCTGGGCAAAACAGTCACAGCACGTCCTAGGGGGCCACCTGGGCAGCAGGGCTCTTGCCACCCGGGAAGCACTCGGTCCCAGCCTGGAGTTTGGGGGAAGCAGCAGAGGGAGTCGGGGTGGAGAGGAGGTGGCACAGGGCCCAGCCCAAGAGGACGTCAGTCCATGTGGCCAGGGCTACCCCTTGGAGCTCACAGACCCCCGAGCAGTGAGGGGGGCAGACACCAGAGAGGGATGGACAGGAGGGACAGAGAGGGAACCACCGCCTTCCATGCCCCTCCCATCAGGGCTGTCCCTGAGTGTCCACTGATTTTCACAGCATTAAGGGGCTGGGAAGCCCAATAGCATGAGGGCACCCGGGCAGGAGAGAGCAGCAGAGCACAGGGCCCAGTGCTTCCTCCCCTCCCAGCTCTGGCTGCCGGCTCTCAGGTGAGGCATCCAGGGAAGGGTGGCAGGACAGAGAGGAGCAGGGACCTGGGAGGGAAGCCATGTCTTACATGTAGTTCCGCACCGAGTCGGGCAGAATGACCACGCAGCGCTGGCCCTCCTGCAGCTCCTGCGCGGCCTTCACGGCCACCGCCATCGTGCTGCCAGCACTGCCACCTGCAAAGAGGGCCATGAGTCGGACGCACCAAGGTGCGTGCGTGTGGGTGCACGCATGTGCATGAATTGTGCACACAAATCAGATACGCCAGGGTGAGTGCGCATGGGTGCACCAGGGTGCATGAATTGTGCACCTGCATGCGTCAGAGTGTGTCAGACACGCTTCGAAGGATCCGTCAAGAGGGGCTGCCTCGGGAAAAGGGGCTGGGAGGACCCTACTTCTCCATGAGCATCGGCATCCTCCTTGTGCACCATGGAGTTTTCATGTCCACTGGGGGCTTCATAACGAAACCCTCACCCAGGAAACAAAAAATCTGGGAGCAAAAGGGGCGCCTGCGGCCGGGCGCGGTGGCTCAAGCCTGTAATCCCAGCACTTTGGGAGGCCGAGACGGGTGGATCACGAGGTCAGGAGATCGAGACCATCCTGGCTAACACGGTGAAACCCCGTCTCTACTAAAAAAATACAAAAAATTAGCCGGGCGATATGGCGGGCGCCTGTAGTCCCAGCTACTCAGGAGGCTGAGGCGAGAGAATGGCATAAACCCGGGAGGCGGAGCTTGCAGTGAGCTGAGATCCGGCCACTGCACTCCAGCCTGGGCGACAGAGCGAGACTCCGTTTCAAAAAAAAAAAAAAAAGGGGCGCCTGCTAGGCTGGGGTGGGCACTGGTGCCAGGAAAATGCCTGCGGTGGGGCTTCGGCCCCTGGCAAACCTCCTGGCCCTGAGACGAGAGCCAGCGATGCTCTGAGGACAGAGTCCCCAGCACCACTCCTGCAGGCTGCCTGACTGCACACTGGGCTCTGCTTTATAAACAACAGACCAAGGCTCACGGTGACACCAGCTGTGCCTAGGATCCCTGAAGTCAGAGTCTGAGGCGTCTTCTCCGGGCTTAGTTTGAGGGTGCACACAGCAGTCGGGAAGGTCTAAGTCTGCACCAGGAGCACCCGCAGGAACAGAGGCGCCCTCCTCTGTAACGGGGCCCACAGACCTGCTTTCCAGCTCCAAAGGCAGGGGCTTGTTTCTCCACCAACACGGGGAACAGGGAGACTGAGATAGGGAGAGCCCAGCGTTTATGGGCACCAAGACACCTTTCATGACAGATGACAGATACATCTGGGAAATGGTTTTCTCTTTTCTTTTTTTTTTTTTTGAGATGGAGTTTTTGCTCTGTTGCCCAGGTTGGAACGCAATGGCATGATCTCGGCTCACTGCAACCTCCACCTCCCAGGTTCAAGCAATTCTCCTGCCTCAGCCTCCTGAGTAGCTGGGATTACAGGCATGCGCCACCACTCCTGGCTAATTTTCACCATGGGGTTTCACCATGTTGGCCAGGCTGGTCTCGAACTCCTGACCTCAGGTGATCTGTCCGCCTCAACCTCCCAAAGTGGTGGTATGATAGGCATGAGCCACCGCGTCTGGCTAGGAAATGGTTTTTCAATCAAGACTTGCTTCCAGTCTTTAGTTTGGGGCTCAGCTATTGCCCACGCTGAGGGCTGGTTTCCTTCCACTTTCCCTGTCACCACCTGCAAAGTGATATGACACAGGGAATGCACATGTAAAAACCTCATATGTCCCTGCCTGGGTTTCAGAAGCTGGTGTGTGCTCTCTAAGTTCCCAGATGTCCAGATCAACTGTGGTCCCTACAGCCTCTCCTGCCTGTGTGGCTGGTCAGTGGCATTGCCAGCCCCCAAGCAGGTGGGCAGAGGGGCACGGGGTGGGAGGAAGGTGAGTGGGGTCGATCCTGGACAGCCTTAGGCTCCAGAGCCCCTCCCCAGCTGTTCCAGGGTGCTCACAGCACCCAGTCCTGGCCATGGGCCCCGTCAGTGCAGAGTCACTGCCCCAGGGGCCCTGGTGGGCTTGATGAGAAACAGTAAGTGCCATGACAGCTTTAGGCTTGTTCTAGAAACACATTCTGGAAGGGCAGCTCGAAGCCCTGCCTTGTGGCCTCCTGCCCTCATCTGAGCAGGTGACCACACTGGGCAGGTGAGGACCCAGGCAGACAGACAACACCTGAGGCTTGTGGCCGCAGCAGTGACACTCCTCAGAACTGCTGTCTTACACATGCAGGCTGGTGGCTGGCAGAGGGTGCGTCCCCAGCCATCCCCGGTGCCCCCATCCATCTCTGCCATCCCCGTACCCCCGTGCCTGCCACCCACTCACCACACAGCAGCCCCTCTTGCGCGATGAGCATGCGGGCAAAGGTGAACGCCTCCTCGTCGTTACTCTTGAACCATTTGTCCACCACCTGAGCGGGACCCCCCACAGCCCGTCAGTGTGGGAGCCGCTTCTGCGTGGCCAAGGGAGTGAACAGCCTTCTGGTGGACCCCGTGTCTAGGGAGCAGGACCCCAGAGGTCATGCCCCAGCCTCTCCCTCTGGGATCGGCACGTCTGCAGACCTTCCAGTTCTAACACGTTTAGCAGACAGTAAAACTGCTCGCCAGCCCCCCTGAGCATCCGTGTGACCTGCAGGGGCCCTTTGGTCTCTGCGCTCACTCAGGCCAAATCCACCTTTTTGGCTCTTAACAGAGTTTTCTGGGGCCTTAATTTTCCCATGTTTTCCCTGCTCCCTGCCTGTGCCACCCGGGCTACATCCCTTGGTGAGGTCAGGCCACATGTGCAGACGTCGTCCCCCAGTCTACTTTGTCTCGACCTGCGAGATCAGCTTCTCACCACGCGTGCCGGGGCTTGCCCTTCTGTTGCCCTCAGCGGAGAAGCTGGTTGGGGCCCAGGGTCAGCCAGGCTTTGCAGTGTGAGGGTGAGTTACAGGCTGCACTGGCACTGCGGCCGGGCTCAGGACTCGACCTACCGTCCTGTCCAGCACCGTGGGGATGAAGTCATAGCCGATCCCTTCCACCTCGTAGGTTGTCTGCTCTGTCTGGTTCAGCTCCTCTGGCTCCGCGAGGATGGACCCTTCGGGATCCACCCCAATGATCTGCAGAGTGCGTGGCTTCAGGGCTCAAGGCCAGCAAAAGCCCCCGCTGGACATGCCTGACTATTCTATTATCGGAGTGGCCAATACCGCCGTGAACAAGCGCCGTTAACACTCTGCCCGTGGGTGGTGGCCCGTTCCCGGCCTCAGAGGCAGGACGAGAAACCCAGGAACCCAGGCCCCAAGTATGAAAGCGATAATGACCTCGTCTGGACTAAACGTTCAGTGCAGGGCGCTCAGAAGTGAAAGCAGGTGTCTGGGAGGAAGTGACCTCCCTGGGGGCTTCTCGGAGGGGGGCCCCCAGGACAGCCCAGACAGACCACCCTGCGGTGAAACACCAGAACCTTAGCGGACAAAGGGCATCGCTGGGCAGTGATGTCTTTTTCAAGGGCAAGCAACAACGAGGTAACACTCTTGTCTCATCAGTGGGACCTTTCTAGGCACCTGAGACCTGCTCTTAACCCTGAGTCCAGGAACCCTCCCCCATCTCCCTCAAACCCCAGGCGAGGGGCAGACTCAGGACCAGAGGACTCAGAGCTCCTGGCTGATTCTCAGAGCCCCTAGATGGAACTCCAACCCCCCACTCAGTGCAGGAAGCCCCTCCAAGACGCTGGCCAGTGAGCGAGCACCCAGCCCCAGCTCCTCCGGGTCACGAGCTGCTGGTCCCTTATCTCACCTCCCAAGCAGTGTAGAAATACCGCGGAAGACAGTGTGCTGAGCACATGGTGAGGAAGGAGAGCTTTCAGTTCAGAAGTCGGGGCCACTCCGCGCTGCCCCTCCTGGGCCCGGTCACACCACTCACCCTGCATCCAGGACACTTCTCCTTCAGCTTCCTGGCAATGCCCGTGATGGTGCCACCCGTGCCCACTGAAGCCACCAGCATGTCCAGCTTCCCTGGTGGATGGATAACATTCTCAGGTCCTCGCCTGGCCAGCCCATCACTCATAGTAATAATCACTGAAAACACACTCAGCCCAAACCACGGTGGGTGACCAAAAAGTTCAAAAGAAAGACTTCTCCAGCTGGAGCAGCCCTCATTGCTGCCCTTGGTCTGTGAAAGCCTCAGAAACAGGCAGCCTGGGGCACCCCAGCCCAGTCTTTGCTCAATGAGACTCGGCCCCTAAAACCCCCATTTAGCTGGATGCAGAAAGACCGGACACTGTCCAGGGGGTGCAGGCGCTGAGGGTGGGCAGAGGGAGGCTTCCAGTTAATCACCTCCACGGGCTGTTGGATGTTTGCATGGTGTGAGTGAGTTAACTGAATTGGCACAGGAAATGGAATCAGTCACTCAGGCTTCAGCTCAGGAACTCGCTGGGCACTCACACTGCTGGCGGCCAGCACATGCATCTGGCAGACAAGCCACGGCAGGGAAAGACTCAGTGAGGGGGGGCCGCTTGGGCACCCATGCTGAGACAGGACTGCTTTTGCCAAACGAGAGAGTTCCCACACATAAAGCCCAAACAAGCAAATCCCTGGACCTTACAGCCTGGCTCCTGGGCATGGACTGAGGGTGTGCTCCAGCCCATGCCAACACCGGATTCCCAACAGGAAGCCAGGGCGCCAACCTCCTGGCAACGTCTCTCTAAAGGGATCTCTTGGGAAAACATCAGTACCAATCCCCACAGGCCTTGGCACCAAGTCCCTGGAAAAGGGCCCAAGGAGCCGGTCTCATGCCTGTACCAGAGAGTGAACTCATTGCAGATCTCACCAGCCTTGTTCTGCAGATGAATTTGATGCCGAGTCAGGGCATGATCCCAGCTGAAGTCCCAGCTGTGAGCCCGGCACCAGCCTGGGCCCTGAACAGACTCACTCCCTACATTCTCTGTGGGAAGACCCCCTGCAGACCTGCAGAGATTGCCGGGGAAACCAATATAGCCGTGCCCTGTGTTTGGTGTTACAGGTAAGGCACAGGCAGAGGTCCCAAGAGGGCACAAGGGAGGGAGGAAACTGTTCTAGAGAAATGCTCTAGATAGCATTTCACAGAGGGAACATTTGAGCTGGGTTTTGAAGGGTGAATAGGAGTTCACCAAGGAGAGGGCAAGAGATTTGTACACTCCCGGGCAGCCTGGGATAAATGCAATCAAGATGGACAGAGGGACGGACAGAGGGACGGACAGAGGGACGCACCATCACACTGCTGCAGTATCTCATCAGCGGTGGTGTCGTAGTGAGCCAGGGGGTTGCTGGCGTTGCGGTACTGCATAGAAAGAGAGCAGAGCCCGTGAGCTGGCCCCCGACACCTCAGTCACCCCCACATCCCTGACCGAGACCCTCCTAGGGAATGCCCGTCTCCAGGCCCCAGGCGCCTCACCTGGTCTAGGATGTGAGAATTGGGGATTTCATTCTTCAGCCGCCAGGCCACGCCCACGTGTGACTCTGGGGAGTCGAACCTGGCATTGGTGGGCGTCCTCACAATCTCGGCCCCCAGGGCCCGCAGCACATCCACCTGCAGGAGGGAAGGCGGTGGCCTGCACCTTTTGCCTGGCCCAGGCACCCTCATCCCCTGCCCTATGACCCCGCCCCTGGCTGTGCCCACCCACCTTCTCCGTGCTCATCTTCTCCGGCATCACGATGATGCAGCGATAGCCCCTCACAGCCGCAGTCAGGGCCAGCCCGATCCCTGAGGGCACACAGAGGATGAGAGGGGCCCGGTGCCCCCCAAGCCCCGCCCCACCCCTGCCTGGGACATAGGGGCACACCCCGGTGCCGGCTCCCCTCGGGCCCAGGGAAGAGGGTTCTGTGGGATTCCAAAATTGCCCAACATAGCTGCTTCTGCCTTCAAGTGCAGGGGAAGAGAGGCTGCCAGAGGCAGGAATAAAAGGTACATGCCAAGGAGGAGGAGGGAGCAGTACAGGACGGGAGATTTGGTTCCTCCAGGCCCGGCCAGGTACAGGGGCACAGGAACAGCAGACTCTGGGTGCTCGTCCCGTGTGCCAGGCACTGCCAGGTGCTATCGCCCCAACAGCATCGGCACTGACTCGGACCGCTGGTCAGAGGGAGCTGGGCTGGGACACATGCTGGCAGCAGGCGCGAGATGCCAGGGAGCAGGCGGCCGGGTGGGCCAGCACATGCAGCTGCAGCTCAGCCACCACCCCCCCCGGGTTCTGGCAGGCTCAGCATGGGTAGGGGACAGCCAGCCAGGCACCCCTACTGGGCCGGGCACCCACCGGTGTTCCCAGATGTCGGCTCGATGATCGTGTCCCCGGGCTTCAGCGTCCCGGCGCGCTCGGCATCCTCAATCATCCGCAGGCTGATGCGGTCCTTCACGCTCCCGCCCGCGTTGAAGAATTCACACTTGGCCACTGGGAAGCAGGGATGAATCACAGAGAAGATCCCCTGACCACCCCCCAGTGATTCCTGCTCACCCCCCATTACCTGATACACCCCAGGATGGGGGTGGGCTTGGGGGTCTGTGGGTTCTGAAAAATCGCCACTTCTCCACTCACCTCCCCTACACCTGCACCTGGGCGCTCGCCCATCAGAGCTTCTCCCCCTGCAGGCCATCCTACCGGCCCTGCGGGGCGCAGAGCAACTCTGTGGGAACCAGAGAGGCATAAGCAGCCCTCACTGGGGGGCCCACAGAAAACCCCATCCCCCCACCCACAAGCTAGGCATGTGGCGGGTGGGCGCCTGGATTTGGGTCCCCTACGCCCCATGCCCAGCCATACCCGGCAGCCCCTGCCAAAGCAGCTTGATGTCCTGAAGCCACGGCACTGGCCACACCCCGGCCCCATCGGATGAGGACTTGCAAACTCTCCCTACAGCCTCCCATTGTCCTCCTTCCCCTGTGGGGCGTCACCTGCCCTGGGAAGGGTTCCCTGCTCGGTCCCCACACAAGACCAAGGCCTTCACTTGCACGTCTTTCCTTTTTTTTTTTTTTTGAGACGGAGTCTCGCTCTGTCGCCCAGGCTGCAGTGCAGTGGCATGATCTCGGCTCACTGCAAGCTCCGCCTCCTGGGTTCACGCCATTCTCCTGCCTCAGCCTCCCCAGTAGCTGGGACGACAGGCGCCCGCCACCTCGCCTGGCTAGTTTTTTTTTTTTGTATTTTTAGTAGAGATGGGGTTTCACCATGTTAGCCAGGATGGTCTTGATCTGCTGACCTTGTGATCTGCCTGCCTCAGCCTCTCAAAGTGCTGGGATTACAGGCGTGAGCCACCGCACCCGGCCTGCACTTCTTTTCTCATTGCAGGTCCTCCCTCCCTCTCCAGCTCTTAAAAATATTTAGTTTTTAAGAGAAAGAGAGAGAGACTGGGCTGCATGAAATGTGATTTGAGGGACCTGGGACCAGCCCGCAGCACCTCAAAACTTCTGAAAGCCACCACCAGACAGGTGTTGCCCCTAGAACCAGGCCGAGGTGCTGTGTGGTGGGGAGGACTCCTGGGGCCTGGCCCGCCGCAGGTCTGCATTTCCGGAGCCCTCTGGGTCCCACACTGTGAAGCCCTCCGTTAGCTCTTTCTCACCCGCGCCTGGGGGCCAGCTCCGAAGCAGAAAGCAGAGCTGGGTGGCCTCGGACAAGCCACGTGACCGACCTGACCCTCGGTGTGCCTGTCTGTAAAACGGGCGTTCCCAAACCTACTTCGAGGGCAACTGCCAAGTTTAGACGCCGTCCTGTACGTAGCACAGGGGGCAGCCACGCTTGCTGCGTCCAAGGGTCCTTATTGTCTGACAAATGAGCACAGAGCCGGCCCTGCTGCCTTGGGGGTCTCTGTGAAGGGAGCTGCTCTGATGCAGCTCTGAGAATTCCTTCCCTAGAGGGGCAGAGGAGGGCCAGGCTCCCAGCAGGCCTCTCCTGTGAATGTGCGATCAGTTCCCAATGCACCGACCCCTGACTTCCTTCCCCCAGCGCCTGTCCCAGCTCTCACAGGTCCCCCGGCTGTGACATGACAGCATTTCAGGATGAGAAAGTCCCAAGCCATGTTACTGGTTCCCTCTCCTTCCCACTCAAACTGCACCCCCTCCATCTGGCCCTGTCTCAGGGTTCTCCGCGGCACCTGTGCTGCCGCCCTCCGAACTCCCTTGGCCTCGGTCATCTGAAATATGAAATTCCGTCCCCGCCTTGTCCCCAAGGCCTCTGCACCCACAGCTTTCTCCGTGACGATGCTGAGGTCTACCAGGGCCCCGAGCTCCTGGTGAAGAGCAACCCTTATGAATTTCTTCCACCCTCTTGAGCCTGGAAACTGCGCCCTGCAAAGAACTGCCCTTCCCCGGAGGGCTCACAGCAGACCTCAGGTGACACCCTGTGTACCCAGGACGAGGCCAGCCACAGACCCTCCAAATTTCCATTCTCTGTCTCGTAAATGATGAGCTGAACTGTCTGTCCCCATGAAGCTGGCAAGACAGAGGCAACCGCTCCCTGGGCAGTGGGTGGCTCACAGCTCGTGCTAGGACCCGTCCGCGTCTCGCTAGGAGGCAGGACGCAGACCCTCCCCACCTGCTTGCTTCTGCCTTTGACCCTCACCTGGCTCTTCACACCCTCGCTCCTTCCACTCCAGCCTCAGTTCAAAGGTCACCTGTTCGTTCCCTGGTCCATCAGCTGGGGAGCCACTCTGGTCACCCTCGGACACAACACCCTGTTGTGTGTTTTTCCCAAACTTAAACTGATATGATCTCAGCCACTCATTAACCAGCGTGTTTTCCGATCCCAGGGCCTTGCCTAAGCCCATCCCAGCACCCCCAGGCCCACGGAGCGCAGCATGAGACGGAGGAAGCCCCTCTCAAAAGCCAGGGCACTCACGGAGCTCACACTTCAGGCCGAACTTCTTCCCAATCTTGTTGATTCTGACCATAGGGGTGTCCCCAATTTTCTTCAGAATATCTGGCAAGATTTTTGGAGATTTTGCCCTGAAACAGAGGAGTCCACATTTATTCAGGAAAAAAACAAAACAAAGTAGTACCGGCCCTGGCAGCCCAAGGCCATTGTCTGACACAAATCAACAGTCAAAGAACTGGCTTTATCTGGATGGTTGTTACACATATCTACACAGATACCCCTAACACACACCACACACACACACCACACACACACACACCACACACACGCCTCAAACACACACACCACACACACGCCTCAAACACACACACCACACACACGCCTCAAACACACACACCACACACACACACACACACACCACACACACGCCTCAAACACACACACCACACACACGCCTCAAACACACACACCACACACACGCCTGAAACTCATCTGGGAACACGCATGGTTCACAGCGGTGTCCAGACCTGCAACCCCTCCCTGGCCCTTGCAGTTCCAAGGACACCCCATGGCTCTGACCCTGAGCCTCCTCCTCAGCACAGGCACCTGCAAAACAGCCAGGCTCCTTGGGCCCTGCCCCCCAGGAAGCGATCCTCAGACCTGGGGTGCACCCAGCTCCCGGATGTCCTGTGGCATGGAGGGAGTGCCACATTTGCAGGGAGAGCCGCCCTGAAGGCCCAAACAGGCGCCAACAAGAGGAGTCCAATCGCGCCCTTCCCAGGGAGCAGAGGGCAGTCCTGCCAGGTGCCCAAGCTGTACAGGGACCAGGGAGGCTCCCTCGGAAGCAGTTCTTGGCGGAAGGGAACCAGGCTTGGCAAGGTGCAGAAAGCCAGGGCCAGGTGGAAAGTCAAGCCCCCGGGTGACAGCACTGGGCGTTAGTTCATTAGCTCAGTTCAGGCATCCGGCCAGCCAGGCAGGAAGAGGCCCGCCTCTCTGCAGCAGGCACTGGGCCTCCGTGGCTGTGAAGTTACCTGAGAAGTTTCTAGAGGTGGTCAGAGCCAGGCCCAGAGCACTCAGCAAGATAAAGAATACGACTTGCAGGGATAGCCCTGGAGCCCCTTATCTCAAGGACTCCCACTTCTACAGCCCAAGAGGCTCCTGGGAGGACATCCCACACTGTCCTAGAATGAAGCCCCAACCCCTCACCCACCTCTGCAGCACCTCCCTGCAACCCTGCTCTTCTCGGGGGCCCTCTGACTGGAGACAAGCGGCGTAGGCTCTGCATCTCAGGATGGGGGTGTCTTTGGAGGATGAATGAGGTGTGTGTGAGGTGCAGGTACAACACCATCTTACAACCTGGAAGGCATCATCTTCATCTCATGCCCTAGAGTTAGGAGCTCATGGAGCCCTCAGGAATCCGGCCTGTCTTCCCTGCCCACTCTACTCCCCAGCAGCCACTCCTGACCTCACCGGGCCTCTCACCCACTGCTCTCTCAGGTTTGTGTTGGGGGCAAGAGCCCATCCTCCTGGCTGCCCACCCATCTGCTTGGCCTCCTGAGCTCCCAGCACTGACCGTGTTCAACTCTCAGACCTTCTGGGTTTGTCAATTGTCACTTCTTCTATTGCTGCACTGAGAGTGGCTCCACCCAGCCACTCCAACCATTCTGAACTGTAAATCAACCACCATAAATGCTGGTAGTGCTGTACACAAAATAGGAATCATAATCCCCGCATGTCGGGAGGCCGAGGCAGGCAGATCACCGGAGGTCAGGAGTTCAAGACCAGCCTGGACAACATGGTGAAATCCCATCTCTACTAAAAATACAAAAACCCACTGGGCGTGCTGGCACGTGCCTGTAATCCCAGCTACTAGGGAGGCTAAGGTAGAAGAATCTCTTGAACCCGGGAGGCAGAAGTTGCAGTGAGCTGAGATTGGGCGACTAGCACTCCAGCCTGGCGACAGCGAGACTCTGTCTCCAAAAAAACAAAACAAAACAAAACAAAACAAAAAAAGGAATCAAACATCTAAGAGGCACATCCTTTGATCTATCTGTTCTCCTCCAAGGAGATGACACTAAGGAAATAAATATAATCCTAAGGCTTAGTGAGACTGATTTCAGTTTCATGCTGGGGTAGGGATTTTTGTTTATTTGTCTTTTCTGCTGATAGAGCTTCTGCACCTTGAGCAGGGCACAAATGCACAAGGCGCTCAGGAAAGACTCGTTGGCTAAATGAATGTGTAGTATTTTCTATTGCAGTTATTTAAAATGAGATAACTGCAAACGTGTATCTACCCAGTAGAGGGCTTACAAAATGACGGCTTCTTCACCGAACAGTCTGTGCCACCACAAAAACAGCCCACTATGGAAAAATGTTTAATGCCTAGGGGAAGTCTCCATGACCTAGAGTTGACAGAAAAGTGCAGGCTGGGCTGGGCACGGTGGCTCACGCCTGTAATCCCAGCACTTGTGGGAGGCCAAGGCAGGTGGTCACTTGAACCCAGGAGTTCAAGACCAGCCTGGTCAACATGGTGAAACCCCGTCTCTCCTAAAAATACAAAAATTAGCTGGGCGTGGTAGTGGGCGCCCATAGTCCCAGCTACTTGGGAGGCTGAGGTGGGAGGATCCCTTAATCGGGGGAGATTGAGGCTGCAGCAAGCCATGATTGCGCCACTGCATTCCAGCTTGTGTCTCAAAAAAATAAAATAAAATAAAATAAAGTGCAGGCAGGATCCTGGTCACTCACCTCCAGCGAACGCACGTGCACAGCCACAGACCGGGGAAAGCATGTGACCTGGACATACTAATTTATTTATTTATTTATTTTTATTATTATTATTTTTTTGAGACGGAGTCTTGCTCTGCCACCCAGGCTGGAGTGCAGTGGCCGGATCTCAGCTCACTGCAAGCTCCGCCTCCCAGGTTTACGCCATTCTCCTGCCTCAGCCTCCCGAGTAGCTGGGACTACAGGCGCCCGCCTCGTCGCCCGGCTAGTTTTTTGTATTTTTAAGTAGAGACAGGGTTTCACCGTATTAGCCAGGATGGTCTCGATCTCCTGACCTCGTGATCCGCCCGTCTCGGCCTCCCAAAGTGCTGGGATTACAGGCTTGAGCCACTGCGCCCGGCCATAATTTATTTATTTTTTCCGGAAATACCTAGTGAGCATCCACTGTCGTGCCAGATGCTGGCCTAGGCGCTGGGCTGCAGCGTAAGGAGGCCTTGGCCTCAGAACCTCATCTACACGGCATGCCCCCACCCCCAGCTCCTCAACCCAGAGTGACTACAGGGGGGCCACACCTCATGTCCTCCAGGCTGTGTGGTATCCAGGTAACAAAATCCTGCCCTGCAGGTTACGGATCAACCCTCTTGTGATCAAAAGCAGGACTTACGGGACAGTGTGGTGATGTGGGGACTCAGAGGCAGGCCGGCCCAGCTGCCAGGTGCACCTGCTCGGGGCATCAGGCCGGATCCACAGGGGCTCCTTGGCTTCCTTATCCCCTGGGAGCCCCTTCTCCAGGCTTCCCTGCGCCGAATGTGGCCCTGAGCTGTGGGGGCAGCCTGTGGGCCCCACTTCTGCCTGGGGGGTCTCAGAAGGCATGCTGGGACCTGGCAAAGCAAGGAGAGAGGCTTCAGTTCAGGCTCAGATGCTGTGGGGTCCAGCGAACGCTGCTGACCCGGTCCCCTCCGGGCGGGGTGCTCTGCTCCCTCAGAGAAGCCCAGGAAGAATTACACAAAAACACAGGCACCAGCCCTGTGGGCAGCCGCTTGGCCATGTCTCCTCCATAGGCACATACAAAAATAAAAAAAAAAAAGGAAACAGACAGTTGCTTGGGCCGGGTGCAGTGGCTCACGCCTCTCATCCCAGCAATTCAGGAGGCTGAGGCAGGAGGACAATTGAGTCCAGGAGGTTAAGACCAGCCTGGGCTCCAGCCCTGTCTCTACTTAAAAAATAAAACAATAACAACAAAACAGATGCTTGCACACCCATGCTCACTGCTGCACTATTCACAAGTCAAAAGGTGGAGGCAGGCAGCCCTTGTGTCTGCAGATGGATGGACGCACACGATAGGCTCATACACACACTAGAATATTTACTCAGCCATAAGAGCAACGAATTCTGGCACATGTTACAACACGGACGAACCCTCAGGACATGATGCCAAGTGAAACGAGCCAGAGACAAACGGACAAATGCTGTGTGATTCCACTTCCACGATGAGGCACCTGGGACTCTCGAACGCCCCTCTATGTCTGGCAAATTCATAGAGACAGAAAGTAGAAAAGAGGCTGCCAGGGGCTGGGGTGAGTGGGGAAGGGAGGGTGATTGTTCGATGGGTACAGAGGTTGTGTTGGGGATGATGAAAATGTTCTAGGTGGAGATAGTGACGGTGGTTGCATCACATTTACAAATGGTTACAGTGATAAGTGTCATGTGTATTTTTACCCGGGATTAAAAAAACACACAAGCACCTTGAAATAGATAAGACAAAAAAAAAAAAAAGAGAGAGAAAAAAGAAAGGCCAGGGCACCCAGACGAGGCCCCATCTGCTGCCCTTCCTCTGGGGGCACAAAGAACGTATGACCACCTCCCACCTCACCCTCTGCACAGGACCCAGGACTGGACTCAGTCCCCCTTCACCCTGCTTTGATTCTCCACATTCAACAGGACACTAAGTCCACAGCTGTCACTCACCGGGCAGATGGTGCTGACAGTTCAGTGCTGTTCAGACTCTGTAAGGAGACGTGACAGCAAACTGTGTCGGGGGATCCTTGAATAGAAAAGGGGCGTGAGGGGAAAACTGTAAATCTGACTCAAGCATGGACTTTGGTTAACGTTAACAAAGGTTATGTGATTGTGGAATTGGCTCATTAATTGTAACAAATAGGCCGTGCGCGGTGGCTCACGCCTGTAATCCCAGCAGGGGAGGCCAAGGCAGGCAGATCACGAGGTCAAGAGATCGAGACCATCCTGGCTAACATGGTGAAACCCCGTTTCTACTAAAAATACAAAAATTAGCCAAGTGTGGTGGTGTGTGCCTGTAGTCCCAGCTACTCGGGAAGCTGAGGCAGGAGAATTGCTTGAACCTGGGAGGTGGAGGTTGCAGTGAGCCGAGATCGTGCCACTGCACTCCAGCCTGGCAACAGAGCGAGACTCTGTCAAAAAAAAAAAAAAAGTAACAAATACACAACATCAGTTTAAGATCTTAACAGGAGAAACTATCTATCTTCTCAATTTTTCTGTAAATCTAAAACTGCTCTTTGTAAAATTTTCAAGATGGAGTCTCACTCTTGTTGCCCAGGCTGGAGTGCAGTGGTGCCATCCCGGCTTACTGCAACCTGCACCTCCCGGGTTCAAGCAATTCTCCTGCCTCAGCCTCCAGAGTAGCTGGGATTACAGGCGCGTGTCACCACACTCAGCTGATTTTTGTATTTTTAGTAGAGAGGAGGTTTCACTATGTCGGCCAGACTGGTCTCGAACTCCTGACCTCAGGTGATTTGCCCACCTCGGCCTCTCAATTGCTAGGATTATAGGAGTGAGGCACCCCGCCCGGCCTAAAACTGTTCTTTTTTTAAAAGCCTATTAAAAAAGAAAAAGTTGCTGATGCTGGCTGCATTTGGAACCCTTGGAGTATGCGGCTCAGCTGGTCTCTGCGCACAGGCCTTACCCAGGCCTCAGCTTGGCCTCCTGGACTTCCTGGCCTCCCCTCCACCTGTGCAATTCACCAGGCCCAAAGCGGCTTCAAACAACCCTGGAGGGTGGTGCTTTCAAGGTCATGGGACCACGGACTTGTCTGACAATCCGAAGGCGTTGGATCTCTTCCCCAGAAAAATGCACCCCGCTTTCAGAGGTTCGTGTCCCTCCTGAAGTCACCCAAGCGTGCCCCTGCTTTTCTTTCTACCCCGACCTTGTAAGAAGCCGCCGCCGTGAGCGGAGCAGCACCTTCCTCCCTTCCTCCGCGGGTCGCGGGAGTCACCTGCGGAAGGGACTCTCCGTCTGGCACAGGCCCTGTCTGGCCTGGGGCGCGCACGCTCCGCCGCGGAATCCTCCGGAAAGCCTTGGACCCGAGGCCCTGGCAGACGCAGGCGGCCCAGCGCGTTGCTCTTGGCGCCTCGCCTCGCCCTGGAGCACTCTCCCGCAAGGTAAGGGGCTGCCGGACACGCAGATCGCACGCCGCCGGGGCTCTGAAGAACCCAGAGGCGCTCGGCGGAAAGCTCTCCAGGAGACCCGGACCCGAACTCGAACCCGAACCCGCGGGCTCCCCAAGGCGACAGCGTCGGGCGGCCGGTCGCACGTGCGTCCCGGGGAGGGGGGTTCACTTGGCGTCGCCCGGTCGCCTCCGGCCGCTCCTTAAACCGCAAGACCCCCTTGGGGTCACGACGCTCCCGGGACACCCCTGCACGCGCGCGCCAGCACTCCCGGAGGGGCCTGGGGAGGGCCAGGCGCACGGAGAGCGGGAAACTCCTCTAAGCTTCCCCGGGGGAGATCCAGACCGTACCGACACCGGAAACCGCTGGCCACTCCGCCTCCGGAAGCGACACTTTGGGACAAAGTTGGGGACAAGTGAGCCTAGAAGATCCTCGGGAAGCCGAGTTTCGCGCTCCGCTCTCTCACTCCCCTTCCGCCTCCCCTTTGCATCCTCCAGCTCAGCTGCCGTCTCGCCTGGGGCTCCGGGAAGTGAGGTCCCAGGAAATCCTCCATCCCCACAACGCAACCTGCGCAGAGCCCCGCGTCCCTCCCCCAGCGGGCACCCACCTCGCGTGCCGCCCGCGCAACGACAGCGTTTACCGCCACCCCACACAGTCCGCCGAAAAGGGCGATTTGCAAACAGTCATTTCCCATCCACAATGCAGCGAAAACTCAATGCTGGGCACGAAGCGTGCGTCTCCCCCAGATTCCCAGCCCGCGTCCCCGCTCCACGCTCCGGGACTCGCCGCCAGTGGGGTCCGCTCCGCCGGCGCGGGGGCTGGGGTGGGAGCCTGGGGCCACGTGCACGCCCAAACCCCCAGCTTCTGGGCGGCCAAGACCGCAGGCGTGGGCGCGGGTAGGTCGGGGGTCCTGGGAACCCGTCTCGCCGCGATTCGGTGCAGATGATGCAACAGCGGGCGGAGGCGCGGAGGGGGAGCCCCGGACCCAGTTGGGATCCTCCGTCCAGAGCGGAGAGCGCGTCTCGGTGGGGCCGGATCTCACCTGGACGGATATGTGGGAAAGAGGGGCGAGCTGCTGCCCCGACTGCGGAGAGGCGGAGACGGCGACCCCGGGGTGGCGGCCTCGCTGGGACCCACGGCAAGGGGAGCGGGCGGGCTGCGATTGGCGGAGAGGCGGGGGCGGAGGCCGGCGCCCGCCAATGCCTCGTGGCACAGCACCCGCCCCGCCCAGCCCCTCCTCACCCCACCCAGCCCGGGCCCCTCCCCCCAGCCCCACCGCAGGCTGGGACCCGCCGGCCTGAGACCCCCGCCCTCCCCGGCACCCGGGCTTGCCCCCACCGCAGCTCGCCCGCCCCATTCCCACGCCCTGTTGATTCAACCGCAGACCCGGGTCGCCGCCCCTCCCCCGCCTTCCCCTGCCCCTGCCCCAGCGCGCGGACCCCGGGGGCCGTGCGAACGCCCCTACGTGGTGTTCCGATGCTGTTTTACTTGGTTAACTTCTTGCCCTTCGGGAATTTAAGGAACATTTACTAACGAGCTCGAAACGTGCGTCCTGATGGGTGGGGGGATTGCGCGTCCTCGAGGACCGACCCCAAGGGCGTGTGTTGCAGGCCCGGGAGAGGGGGGCGCCGCGCCGGGGAGGGACTCGATGGCCGCTCTCTGTGGCCACCGGACGCCGTGCGCAGCGTTTTGCGTGACCGCGCCCAGCGCCGGGTCCGATCCCCGAGCCGAGGCGCAGAACAGTCGCCTTGCGCGGCTCCGGTGCGGCCCATGGGCAGGGGCAGCCGGGCGCTCGCGGGGACCGGGCCGACGCCGCGCAGGGTGGTAGCCGGGGCGCCCCGCGGGGCTCCTTTGCCAGGTCCCGGAGGCCGCGGGCGGGGCCGTTTTCCAAACACCGTGTTCCGGACTTTCAGAGGCTGAACCTGATCCCCCCGCCCTACGGCTAAATGGGGGACCCCAGGCCCCCAAGTCTCCCTGGAGTCCTGCAGCGAAAGACACGGACTGTGCCCAGCAGCTGTGGGCGGAGGAACGCGCTGCGCCTCCGCGGCGTCCCGGGCTCAGTCCAGAGCGATGCTCCGCAGCCTCCTCCGGCCCGTGCGGCTCCGCCGGGGTCTCTGCCGCGTGGGGCTCACAGTGCGGGAGGGAGGGAGACGTGAATTAGAATTAAATGTCCACTGACAGGAACTGACACGAAGAACAATAAAGCGGGCGACGTGGGGAGGGGACGGGGATGGAGTTACATTAGGAAGGCTCTGGAAGGTGGCACTGGAGGCCGAGACCGCGCCGCTGTCCTCCAGCCTGTGCGACTGAGCGAGAGTGTCTCAAAAAAAAAAAAAAAAAAAACCCTGCCCAGCCTTTATAAGAAGAGAGACGTGGACACAGACACGCGGAGAGAAAAAGGCCATGTGGAGATGGGGGCAGAGACGAGGTGTGCTGCCACCAGACGAGAAACGGCAGGGACCGCTGGCGGCCTCCAAAGGGCTGGGAAAGGTGGGGGCCTCCCCCAGAGCCTTCAGACAGCCTGCAGGAGAGAAAGATGATAAACTTGTTGTTTTTGTTGCTGTTGTTTGAGACAGAGTCCCTGTCGTACAGGCTGGAGTGCAATGGTGCGATCTTGGCTCACTGCCGTCTCCGCCTCCCGGGCTCAAGTGATTCTCCTGCCTCACCCACCCGAGTAGCTGGGATTACAGGCGCGTGCCACCACGCCCGGCTAATTTTTGTATTTTTAGTAGAGACGGGGTTTCACCGTGTTGACCAGGCTGGTCTCGAACTCCTAACATCAGGTGATCCATCCGCCTCTGCCTCCCAAAAGTGCTGGGGTTACAGCAGTGAGCCACCCGGCCCAGCCCAATGTGTGTTGTTTTAAACCACTCAAGTTTGCAGTAATTTGTTACACAACCCAAACACTTTTAAATTTTTTAACGTAATTTTAGATTAGAAAAGTGGCAAGAACCATACAGAATGTCATATTCCCTCATACAGATTTTCCAAATGTTAAAATTTTTTGCTTCTATTATCAGAAACTCATTTTTAATTCAAATGTTAAGTTTTTACTACATTTGCTCCCTTTGTCTCTCTCTGTCTCGACACACACACTGTGCGCTGGTGTGGTGTATGAATCCGTCTGTCACTCAGTCCATCTCTCTGGTTTCTGTAACTTGGAGACCAAGTTGCAGACATGATGCCTCTTTACCCTTGAATTCCTTAGTGTGTACTTAGTAAAAACAAAAAAAATATTTTTCATGACTACAATACAATGAACTGTCAAAGCTGAGAACTTAACATTGATACAAAACTGTGATCTCATGCCTGGTGCTTGCTCAGAGTCTGCCAATATAGTCCGCCCCTGAATCACAGGTTTCAACTGCATGAGTCCATTTATACACAGATTTTTTTCAATAAGTAATTTTGGAGATTTTTTTGTTTTGTTTTGTTTTGAGACGGAGTCTTGCTCTGTCGCCCAGGCTGGAGTGCAGTGGCACAATCTCGGCTCACTGCAAGCTCCGCCTCCCTGGTTCACGCCATTCTCCTGCCTCAGCCTCCTGAGTAGCTGGGATTACAGTTACCCACCACCATGCCTGGCTATTTTTTTATTTTTATTTTTAGTAGAGACACGTTTTTGCCATGTTGGCCAGGCTGGTCTTGAACTCCTGGTCTCAAGTAATCTGCCTGCCTCAGCCTCCCAAAGTACTGGGATTACAGGCATCTAAGGTGGCCAACCCACTCTATGTAATTACTAAGTGTCTTGTAGGGAGCTACTTTGTAACTCTATGTATCCTGTTGCTTCTCAATCTTTCACTCTCTAGTTTTTATGTTATTTTGTTTTGTTTTGTTTCTTTTTGAGACAGAGTCTTGCTCTGTCACCCAGGCTGGAGTGCAGTGGTGTGATCTCAGCTCACTGCAACCTCCCCCTCCCAGGTTCAAGCTATTCTTCTGCCTCAGCCTCCTGAGTAGCTGGGATTACAGGTGCACACCACCACGCCTGGCTATTTTTTGTATTTTTTTTTAGTAGAGACAGGGTTTCACCATGTTGGCCAGGCTGGACTTGAACTCTTAACCTTGTGATCCACCTGCCTCAGCCTCCCAAAGTGCTCGGATTACAGGCATGAGCCACCATGCCCCGCTTTTCTTTTTTCTTTCTTTCTTTCTTTCTTTTTTTTTTTTTTTTGAGACGTAGTCTCACTCTCTTTCCTTGGCTGGAGTGCAGAGGTGTGATCTTGGCTCACTGTAGTCCACACGTCAGCCTCTGGAGTAGCTGGGATGCCACCACGCCCAGCTAATTTTTCTTTTTTTGTTTTTCTTTCCAGGCGCAGTTTTGCTCTTGTTGCCTACGCTGGAGTGCAATGGTGTGATCTCTGCCACCTCTGCCTCCCAGGTTCAAGCAATTCTCCTGCCTCCGCCCCCCTCAGTAGCTTGCATTACAGGCTCCCGCCACCACGCCTGGCTAATTTTGTATTTTTAGTAGAGAGGGGGTTTCTCCATGCTGGTCTCAAACTTCCTACCTCAGGTGATCTGCCCACCTTGGCTTCCCAAAGTGCTGGAATTACAGGTGTGAGCCACAGTGCCCGGCTATTTTTGTATTTTTAGTAGAGACAGGGTTTCACCATGTTGGCCAGGCTGGTCTCGAACTCCTGACCTCAGGTGATCCACCTGCCTCGGCCTCCAAAGTGCTGGGATTACAGGGGTGAGCCACCACACCCAGCCCACTCTCTAGTTTGAACACTCACTGATGATTTTGTCTGAATTGATTTTTATTAAGATGGTTGCCGAGCTGTGGCTCACGCCTGTAATCTCAGCACTTTGGGAGGCCAAGGTGGGCATATCACAAGGTCAAGAGATTGAGACCGTCCTGGTCAACATGGTGAAACCTCGTCTCTACTAAAAATACAAAAATTAGCTGGGCATGATAGTGCGTGCCTGTACTCCCAGCTACTCGGGAGGCCGAGGCAGGAGAATCGCTTGAACCAGGGACTCGGAGGTTGCAGTGAGCTGGGATCGTGCCACTGCACTCCAGCCTGGCGACAGAGCGAGGCTCCGTCTGAAAAATAAAATAAAATAAAATAAAATAAAATAGTTGCTGAATAATGGTTTTTCTAAGCCCATCACTCCTTCTATATGTATATACCATTTGGCATTCCATTATCAGAGTTTTCCTTCTCCCTCATTTATTTACTCACGTTATATCAATGTGAGCCATAGGTCCTATTTTATTTATTTATTTATTTTTTGAGGCGGAGTCTCGCTCTGTCGCCCAGACTGGAGTGCAGTGGCCGGATCTCAGCTCACTGCAAGCTCCGCCTCCTGGGTTTACGCCATTCTCCTGCCTCAGCCTCCCTAGTAGCTGGGACTATAGGCGCCGCCATCTCGCCCGGCTAGTTTTTGTATTTTTAGTAGAGACGGGGTTTCACCGTGTTAGCCAGGATGGTCTCGATCTCCTGACCTCATGATCTGCCCGTCTCGGCCTCCCAAAGTGCTGGGATTACAGGCTTGAGCCACCGCGCCCGGCCCATAGGTCCTATTTTAAAACGAAAAAGCTACACCTGACCACTGAAAGTGCACGAATGGCCAAATGGGGTGGCTCACGCCTGTAATCCCAGTACTTTGGGAGGCCAAGGTGGGCAGATCACCTGAGGTCAGGAGTTTGAGACCAGCCCGGTCAACATGGCAAAACCCCGTCTCTAGTCTCTACTAAAAATACAAAAATTGGCCCAGTGCAGTGGCTCACGCCTGTAATCCCATCACTTTGGAAGGCCAAGGCAGATGGATCGCCTGAGGTCAGGAGTTGGAGCCCAGCCTGGCCAACATGGTGAAACCCCGTCTCTATTAAACACACATACACACACACACACACACACACACACACATACACACACAAATTAGCTGGGTGTGGTGGCCAGCACCTGTAATCCCAGCTACTTGGGAGGCTGAAGCAGGGGAATTGCCTGAACCCAAGAGGCGGAGGTTGCGGTGAGCTGAGATCGTGCCATTGCACTCCAGCCTGGGTAACAAGAGCGAAACTCCGTCTCAAAAACAAAAACAAAAACAAACAACAAAAAATCCATGTCTCTCCGGCCTTCATCATTTTCTAGCCTCTGCCTCATTTCTGTGCCTCCCTACATGAGAGAAGGCACCATAGGAGCAGAATCCTCGGGAGGCCCTGGCTGGCCACACTGGAATGGGAAGGAGCTCAGAGCCAGAGATGCAGGAACGCTGGTGTCCTGTGGAGAGCTTCCTTCTAATCACCTCTGTTTCCTCAAAGGAATAGGCCTGACAGCTGGTCAGCAGCAGGTGGACAGACAGTCCGAGCTGATGGAGGGTTTTGTTGTTACTTTTGTTCAGAGTATAACATGTATGCAGAAAGTGCACACGTCACGAGTGGACATGGACAGTGGATAAACCGCTACCCCACTGGGGTGCTAGCAGAGGGGAGAGGCCTGGGCCTGCACCATCCCCTGGTGGCCGGAAGGCTGGGCCCTCAGAGCTGGAGGAGGTTGGAGGAGAAGGAGGAGGAAGAGGAAGCGAAGGAGAGGTGGTCAGCACTGACGGCCCCTGCGAATTTCCATTCAGTAATTTCAGAGGCCCCTGGCAGCATGGCTGTGCTTTTCTCTGGCTGTGGTGAGTGGCCTGCGTGGCAGAACAGGGGAAGGGCGCTGGAGATGGTTGTGTATGTTTACGCGATTCTCTCTCCCTGCCCAAGTCATGGCAGTGGTGTGGATTTGGGCTGAGCCGTGGTTTGCTTCACCCCTTGGGACACACGGCAGAAGGGAGTGACCTGTTTGCAGCTGAGACCTTGGGGACAGAGGCCCTGACCTCCACCTGCAGCCTGGGGCCCAGCCCTGCAGAGCCTGGCAGCGCAAGAACAAAATGCCCTTTGCAGGGAGCTGCTGGGACTGGGGCTGTTTGCAGGCTGGGTTACGTGTGAGAGCGAAGTTTTGTCTGAGTGTGTTGGTGGGAGACGGCACAGAAGGGAGGCTGAGCTGCATTTGTTTGCAGGGATCTGCACAGAGTGGGGTGGGAAGGATGGGCAGCAGGCGGCAGGGACAGTGAAAACCTGGTGGGTCCATGCATGGGCAGCGTCACCAGAGAGAAATAACTGCCAATGGAGAGTTCTAGAATAAGGAGCTGGAGCCTCCGAGGGGCTGAAGGGGCTGCCGCTATAGCAGCAATACCCTTTGGGCATGAGAGGAGGGGAGGATTTGGGTAGGACTGTGGCCAATATCGTCCCGAGGGGAGGGGACCTGAGCCCAGGCGTCCAGGAGGAGGATGGATCTTTCAGCGGTGTTTTGGGATGTGGGGATATGTAAGTCTCACACTTCTTTGGTTACATTCATTCCTTTTGACTTGAGGAGGGAGTCCGATTGCCCATGAATGCGGGCCGTCCATGTCTCAGGGTCGGCTGCAAGTCTTCCAGCAACGCTGTGTCATTTTCCGAGAGTAATGTGCGCACTCACTCGCTCACTTTCACGCCATCTCTCCACTCCTCATGGGGCAAGCAGAGTTCCTGCTCCCCGTTCTGCGTGTGTGCCCCACTCCCACATCCCACCTTCAGTTACTAATACTGTATCTTTTCTTTTTTTTTTTTTTTGAGACGGAGTCTCACCCTATCACCCAGGCCGGAGTGCTGAGGCATGATCTTGGCTCACTGCAACCTCCACCTCCCGGGTTCAAGCGATTCTCCTGCCTCAGCCTCCTGAGTAGTTGGGATTACAGGCATGCACTACCATACCCAGCTAATTTTGTATTTTTTAGTAGAGACAGGGTTTCTCCATATTGGTCAGACTGATCTCGAACTCCCAACCTCAAGTGATCCACCCACCTCAGCCTCCCAAAGTGCTGAGATTATAGGCGTGAGCCACCGCGCCCAGTCTGTATCTTTTATTTTTCTAGAGACGGTCTCACTCTGTCTCCCAGGCTGGAGTGCAGTGGTGCACTCATGGTGCCCTGCAGCCTCAACCTCCTGGGCTCAAGTGATTCTCCTGCCTCAGCCTCCCAAGTAGGTAGGAGCACAGCTGTGAGCCACCACACCCGGCAACAGTTACTAATGCTATTGCTGCCAACAACGGCAACAACTGACTGCCATGCACTGACTGCGGATGGGCCAGGTCCTGCCTTGGGAACTTCACCTGTGTTACCTGACGAGATCCTCCTGACACTGAAGGAGGGCACCACCTGGCCACCCCTTTCCAGAAGGGAAAGACGAGTGTGCGGGAACGGGAAGTAGAGCTGGGTGAGCCCAGGCAGCGGGACTCCTGGGCCTGCTCTTACCCATGGGACTTTGCGGTCCTCCCACGACGACAGTCAGCCCCAGCTTGGGGTGTCTTAGTTTGAACCACGCGAAATTGCTGAAATGCGACCTTCTGACCCACAAAAAAATGGCAATTTCATATGATTCTTTTTTTTTTTTTTGAGACTGAGTCTCACTCTGTCGCCCAGGCTGGAGTGCAGTGGTGCAATCTTGGCTCACTGCAACCTCTGCCTCCCGGGTTCAAGCTATTCTCCTGCCTCAGCCTCCTGAGTAGCTGGGATTACAGGTGCGTTCCACCATGCCTGGCTCATCTTTGTATTTTTAGTAGAGACGGGGTTTTGCCATATTGGCGAGGCTGGTCTTGAACTCCTGACCTCAGGTGATCCACCTGCCTCAGCCTCCCAAAGTGTTAGGATTATAAGTGTGAGCCATTGTGCCCGGCTGATTCAACTTACTTTTGTTTGTTTGTTTGTTTTTTTTTGAGATACAATGTCGCTCTGTCACCCAGGCTGGAGTGCAGTGGTACAATCTCGGCTCACTGCACCCTTTGCCTCCCAGGTTCAAGCAATTCTCCTGCCTCAGCCTCCCTGGGATTACAGGCACCCACCACACCCGGCTAATTGTTGTGTTTTTAGTAGACATGGGGTTTTGCCATGTTGGCCAGGCTGGTGACAGACTCCTGACCTCAGGTGATCTGCCCACCTCAGCCTCCCAGTGTTGGGATTACAGGCGTGAGTCACTATACCCTGGCTGATTCAACTTAGTTAAAAAAAAAGACCTGGGATTTGAGGAGGTGCCTGAATATTTGGAGGCGGGCGTTTTCCAAATGAGTTTGGTTGTGTGAGGTGGAACAAAGGCTCCAAGGATCCCCGCTGTGTGAACGGGCCAGCTGGGAATGCTGCTGAGACGGAGGCGCCCTGTGGAGGGGAGTCCCAGAGGAGTGAAGGGCTGGCTTCCTCCCTGAGAGCCACACCATGCCATCTAACGAGCCAGCATGCAGCTGAAACCCCTGGCAAGATGGCCAAGGCTGGGTGGTGACCTCACTTGCTGGGTTGGTGGGCCCAGGCCCGGCTCTCTCCTGAAGGCTCCACAGACCTGCAGACTCAGTTTCCGGGGCTGTCCTGCTGCCCCTGGAGCACAGGCATGGGAGACAGCCACCTGGGCAGTCCTGGGACTGTTTGGTTGAAGGTTCTGTCACACAGGATGTGCTGGAAAGAAAAGACCTTGGACTTTAATTTCTTTGGGCGTTAGACAGGAGAAGGAGGTTTCAGCTTTAGACCACGTTTTCTCTTAGGAGCCTGGCAGTGGGAGGGGAGCCATACTTTCCAGACGCTGCAGCTTCAGGCCGCCATGGGTCTCCGCTGATCTCTTGCAAAGCGCTTGGGAGCTCACGTGACCGGGGAGGCGGTGCGGCGTGTCAGCCTTGGCTGCCGGGTGGCGCTTGAGTTAACCTGATAATTGCGTGGATCTCACTTGTTCAAAACCTTCCTGGGGAAGAAGCCAACTGCCCGTGGAACCAGGAGGAGCCTCAGGGGTGGCAGTGGGCACTAAGGAAGTGGCCCTTGGGGTGTGGAAGGACGGCCTTGGCATGGTCGATGCCTTGCCCAGCCCACTCCACTCGGAGTGAGGAACACAGCAACAGTGTCATGTTTCCATGAGAGGCCACTCCTGGCTTCTCTCCTCGCCCATCCTCTATCCTTCCCTGGAGAGGAGGTGTGACCTGTCTGACCACATCAGGCCGAGGCTCTGGCACTGACTTGTGCCGATGCCTGGACTGCAGGGCGCTGATCTGTTTAAATGGTACGAGCCCTGGGGACTCACTCCCTTCCTGCCCCCAGGCAGGCACAGGGCCAGCGTCCCTGCATGCTGTGTGGGCCCAAGCTGACCGCAGGTGGGCAGTCCCGGGTCAGACCGTGGACAGGGATGGGCTTACAAGTTCTTTAGGCCTTAAAACCTAGATCCATGTTCTCCAATCCGCTTTATAAGAAATAAAGTTGATAAGGCAAAGTCTACTCAGGTGAAAACCCTCAGGGGCATCCTTGAATTCTCCCTCACAGCCCACACTGGACCCAGCAGCGAATACCAGAGGCTCTTTTTCTTTTTTGAGTCAGGTCTTGCTCCGTTGCCCAGGCTGGAGTGCAGTGGTGCAATCCTGGCTCCCTGCAGCCTCAACCTCCTGGACCCAAGTGACCCTCCCACCTCTGGCTCCCGAGTAGCTGGGACCACAGACACGTGCCACTGTACCTGGCTGGTTTTTAAATACTTTTTGTAGAGATGGGGTTTCACCATGTTGCCCAGGCTGCTCTTGAACTCCTGGGCTGATCCACTTGCCTCGGCCTCCCAAAGTGCCGGGATTGCAGGCATGAGCCACCGTGCCCGGCCCCTGTAGACTCCTGTTCATTCAAAATGTACCCCAGGCACAAGGATGTGCAAAAGACCCACAAACAGAAGGGAATCCAAGAACAGACCCAACTGCACCCATGACGGGACTACCACAGAGGGAGCTGCGTTCAGCGGGGAAAGGTGGTGGTGGTTTTCACAGTAAATGCTGCTGGAGCAATTGGATATCCATGTAGGAAAGTGCTGATTTCACACCGACACGGAACATGGCTGCGTGTGTGGCTCACGCCTGTAATCCCAGCACTCTGGGAGGCCAAGGCTGGTGGATCACTTGAGGCCAGGAGTTTGAGACCAGCCTGGCAACATGGTGAAACCCTGTTTCTAAAAAAAAAAAAAAAAAAATTAGATGTGTATGGTGGCTTGCACCTATATTCTCAGCTACACCGGAGGCTGAGGGGGGAGAGTCACTCGAGCCCAGGAGTTTGAGGCTACAGTGAGCTGTAATTACGCCACTGCACTCCAGCCTGGGCGACGAAGTGAGATCCTGTCTCAACAACAACAAGAAAAGGAAGGTAAGTCCTAGAGTTAAGTGTGAAACTGAACATATTAAAGCTTATGACAGGGGCTGGGCACGGTGGCTCACAGCTGTAATCCCAGCACTTCGGGAGGCCAAGGTGGGAGGATGGCTTGAGCCCAGGAGTTTGAGATAAGCCTGGGCAATATGGTGAAACCCCGTTTCTACAAAAAAAAAAAAAAAAAAAATCAAAGAATTAGCCAGTTGTGGTGGGGCACACCTGTAGTTCCAATTACTTGGAAGGCTGACGTGGGAAGATCACTTGGGTCCGGCAGATGGAGGTTACAGTGAGCTGAGATCACATCCACTGCATTCCAGCCCGGAGACAGAGCCAGACCTTGTCTCAAAAACAAGCTAACAGGCCAGGTGCGGTGGCTCATGCCTGTAATCCAAGCACTTTGGTGGGCCGAGGACAGATCACTTGAGGTCAGGAGTTCAAGCTACTCAGGAGGCTGAGGCAGGAGAATCGCTTGAACTCAGGGGGCAGAGATTGCAGTGAGCTGAGATCGCACCACTGCACTCCAGCCTGGGCTACAGAGAGAGACTCCTCAAAAAACAAAACAAAACACACACACACACACTCACAAACAAGCGGCCAGGCGCCATAGCTCACGCCTGTAATCCCAGCACTTTGGGAGGCCAAGGTGGGTGGATCACCTGAAGTCAGGAGTTCGAGACTAGCCTGGTCAACATGGTGAAACTCTGTCTCTACTAAAAATACAAAAACTAGCCAGGCGTGGTGGTGTGTCTGTAATCCCAGATACTCGGGAGGCTGAAGCAGGAGAATCGCTTGAACCTGGGAGGTGGAGATTGCAGTGAGCCGAGATCACACCATTGCACTCCAGCCTGGGCAACAAGAGTGAAACTCCATTTCAAAAAACAAAACAGGCCGGGCGCGGTGGCTCATGCCTGTAATCCCAGCACTTTGGGAGGCCGAGGCGGGCGGATCACGAGGTCAGGAGATCGAGACCATCCTGGCTAACATAGTGAAACCCCGTCTCTACTAAAAACACAAAAAACTAGCCAGGCGAGGTGGCGGGCACCTGTAGTCCCAGCTACTCGGGAGGCTGAGGCAGGAGAATGGCGTGAACCCGGGAGGCGGAGTTTGCAGTGAGCTGAGATGGCGCCACTGCACTCCAGCCTGGGCGACTGAGCGAGACTCTGTCTCAAACAAAACAAAACAAAAAACAAGCAAACAGGCTGGGTGTGGTGGCTCACGCCTGTAATCCCAGCACTTTGGGAGGCTGAGGCAGGTGGATCGCTTGAGGTCAGGAGTTTGAGACCAGCCTGGTGAACATGGTGAAACCCCATCGTGACTAAAAATTCAAAAATCGCCGGGCGTGGTGGCTCACGCCTGTAATCCTAGCACTTTGTGAGGCTAAGGTGGGCGGATCACGAGGTCAGATCAAGACCATCCTGGCTAACACGGTGAAACACCGTCTCTACTAAAAATACAAAAAATTAGCTGGGCGTGGTGGCAGGCACCTGTGGTCCCAGCTACTCGGGAGGCTGAGATAGGCGAATGGCGTGAACCCGGGTGGCGGAGCTTGCAGTGAGCAGAGATTGAGCCACTGCACTCCAGCCTGGAGACAGAGCGAGACTCTGTCTCAAAAAAAAAAAAAAAAAAAAAAATCACCCAGGCGTGGTGGCAGGCGCTGTGGTACTTGGGAGGCTGAGGTAGGGGAATTGCCTGAACCCGGGAGGTGGAGGTTGTAGTGAGCTGAGATCGTGCCACTGCACTCCAGCCTGGGCGACAGAGCGAGTCTTCATCTCAAAAAAAAAAAAAAGCAAACAAACAAACACAATATATATAAGCCTTAAGACAAAGACAGAGAATATCAGCAGGATCTCAGGGAGACAAGAAATATCTTACATGGAACACAAAGCACTGTGCACAGACGAAAGATGGGTAAGTTGACTTAGGCTTTCATCAAGACACTATTTAGAGAGAGAAAAGGCAAACGACAGACTGGGAGAAAATATTTGCAATGCACATCAACAAAACGTTAATCTCCACCATATATTAAAAAAAAATCTAGAAATAAGTAAGAAAATGACAAACTACTCAATTTTTTTTTTTTTTTGAGACAAGAGTTTCACTCTTGTCGCCCAGGCTGGAGTGCAATGGGCACGACCTCAGCTCACTGCAACCTCCGCCTCCCAGGTTCAAGTGATTCTCCTGTTTCAGCCTCCTGAGTAGCTGGGATTCCAGGCCTGGCTAATTTTTGTATTTTTAGTAGAGACGGGGTTTCACCATGTTGGTCAGGCTGGTCTCGAACTCCTGACCTCACGTGATCCACCCACCTCTGCCTCCCAAAGTGCTGGAATTACAGGCGTGAGCCACTGTGCCCAGCCTCAATATTTTAAAATAGGCAAAAGACTTAAACTAGGCTTCACAGAGAGACATGTAAATGGTAACAGCAGGAGAAGGTGCCAGCCTCATTAGCCATCAGGAATATGAAAATTAAAACCACAGTCACCCATCACTGTACCCCACCAGAACAGCTTACAAACCAAGCTGAGAGGACCGCCCCAAGCCCGTCAGGGTCCAAGCTGCCCTCTGCTCTTGCCTGGACAGTCCTTCTGCCTGCATGGTTCTCCCCTGCACTCCTGCCCAGCCTGCAGTCTGTCCCGCACGCTGCAGCGAGAAGCTGCTTTAAGCATTTGAATCAGAGCTCTTCATGTTCCTGTTCAAACCCTTCCCACGACTCAGCTTAGGGATTCCAGGGACAAGCCACATGTGGTCACTCAGACCTGTACCCCCAGCACTGGGGAGGCCGAGGCGGGAGGACGGCTTCAGCCCAGGAGTTTGAAGCTTGGGCAACATGATGAGACCCTGTTTCTGGGGGAAAAAAACAAAAAAGATTCCAGGTCCTTCCTATGGCCCAGGAGGCCCCGTGAGAGCTCTCCCTGACGTCCTCCCCAACCTTTTCCTGATCTCTTCCCAGCACATGTGTCTCCAACACCCAGCGGAGGATGACCAGGGTGCCCTCCTCTGGGGCCCCCAGAACTCAAGTCCTGAGTGGCTGTGGGCCTGGTTTCACCCAGTGGCGTGTGCAGTTTGCACGTCATTCTGGTCAGGGGCCAGAGCGCCAGCAAGAAGTCTCTCTCTCGCTCTCATCACTCCTCTCTCACTCTCTCCCTCCCTGTAAGCTGGCAGCATGTTGGGTGGGGGCTGCCCTGTCAACCTGGTCCCCGTGAAGACAGCTCTGAGCTGCAGGACGGGTGGCAGACACACAGGTGAGAGGGACATGAGTCCTGGGATTTCAGAGCTGTTGTGACCTGGTGCTAGTCCTTCCTGACAACCTCAGTGTGTTCCTGGTTCCTGCCACATGGAATTAGCCCTCACTGCTCCATGCGCCAGGACACGCCCTCCTCCTCCTCTTTCCACACCTGTCTCCCGGCTGCTCACTTGTACCCACGCCATTACTTACTGCTGTATTCTTTGCTTTTTCCAGACTGATGCACCCACCAGCTGCAAATCTTAGGCCAGCTACACCCAACACAGTTGAATATTGCGGACAAGCTGAGCCAGACAAAATCATACATGACTCCACTTCTTTTTTTTGCTGTTGTTGTTGTTGTTGTTGAGACGGAGTCTCGCTCTGTCGCCCAGGCTGGAGTGCAGTGGCCAGATCTCAGCTCACTGCAAGCTCCGCCTCCCGGGTTTACGCCATTCTCCTGCCTCAGCCTCCCCAGTAGCTGGGACTACAGGCGCCCGCCACCTCGCCCGGCTAGTTTTTTTTTTTTTTGTATTTTTAGTAGAGACGGGGTTTCACCGTGTTAGCCAGGATGGTCTCGATCTCCTGACCTCGTGATCCGCCCGTCTCGGCCTCCCAAAGTGCTGGGATTACAGGCTTGAGCCACCGCGCCCGGCCATGACTCCACTTCTAAAAGCAGGCAAAACTGTAAGGTTTAGTGAACCATATGTAGTTTGTAAAATAATAAAAGCAAAACGATTATTGCAAATGTCAAGATTGTTTCTTTTAGGAGGAAGAAGAATTTTATGGCCGGGGAGGGCAGGCCTGGATGCTGTCATCGGTGCAGCTTCTTGACCACGATGATCACCTTGCAACTGTCCTTTAAACCAGGTCTAGCTTTTAGGTACTTTGCTGTACGTATCATGCATCTAATTAAAAATATAACAGACATGGAAGCCAGCTAAGAGATACAACATAAGCATAATTGGGAGAACCATAAGAAACAAGCTGGCTGGGTGCAGTGGCTCACGCCTGCAATCCTAGCACTTTGGGAGGCTGAGGCGGGTGGGTCGCCTAAGGTCAAGAGTTCGAGACCAGCCTGGCCAACATGGCGAAACCCCATGGCGAAGAATACAAAAATGAGTCAGGCGTGGTGGTGTGTGCCTGTGGTCCTAGCTACTCAGGAGGCCGAGGCATGAGAATCACTTAAACCAGAGAGGCAGAGGTTGCAGTGAACTGAGATTGTGCCACTGCACTCCAGCCTGGGTGACAAAGTGAGACTCTGTCTCATAAAAAAAATAAAATAAAAAAGTAAGCAAACTTAGAACAGATGAAATATTTGATAGCATCCATCCTTGAGTTCCTGGGCTGAACTGCACCCACTAGTGGCAGATTTCCCCTAACACGCTGCTAGACTGTTTGCTAATACTGGATGTGGGGTTTTTGCATCCATATTCAGAACTGGGAGGCACCTGTAGTTTTGTGGGCTATTTTGATCAGTATCACACTCAGTTCATAGAATTTGGAAGCGGACCTTTTTTTCAGGTTGGAAAAATAAGTGACGCCAACTTGGGCCTATGAGACTGAGATGCTGGGCATCTGTCGCAGCCTACGTTGGCCATCACGCTATTCGCCTAATGTTATGTGGAACCCACGTGGCACAGACCAGAGCTCAGCAGGGCAAGGCCACTGGGCCTTTCTAATTCCAGAAGCCAACACATCTTCTTTCTTTTTCTTTTGAGACGGAGTCTCACTTTATCAGCCAGGCTGGAGGGCAGTGGCGTGATCTTGGCTCACTGCAACCTCTGCCTCCTGGGTTCAAGTGATTCTCCTGCCTCAGCCTCCAGAGTAGCTGAGACTACAGGTGTGTGCCACCACTCCCGGCTCATTTTTTTATTTTTATTTTTTGTATTTTTAGCAGAGACAGTGTTTGATCATGTTGGCCAGGATGGTCTCGATCTCCTGACCTCGTGATCCGCCTGCCTCGGCCTCCCAAAATGCTGGGATTACAGGCATGAGCCACCGTGCCTGGCCCAACACATCTTGCTGTTGGAGCTAGTTTGTTAGATTGTCTGTGACCTGCAGCGAACAGCATGCTGGGACAGCCTGGTCCGCTTAGGGTCTCTGAAGCGGTTCCCTCTTCTGCAGAGCGAGACTCATTTCTCAAGAGCTTGTTGGATCCACCGGGATAAAGAGCTACTCTGAAGAGTTCCGTTTTCTTCCTGCATTGTCCCCTGTCAACCACAACTCCCCTTGCTGGTGTCTGGATTTTCAGGGCAGGTAAAATTCAGTTTCCATGCCCCGAGGCCCTGGTCCAGCTTTGCTACTTACAAAGCCCTTGAGATTCTTACCCCGCCATCGCCCTGGGCCTCTCACTTGCCAGGCTGCTCATCTGGACCAAAAGGAGCTCTGGGAGCGGAGCGGCGGTTCCTAGAAGTGCTGCTTTGATTTGCGCCCCGCTTCTCCAGGGCAGCAGCACAGCACGTGCCAGGCAGGCTCTGTGTCTTGCTCACCTGTGAACCCCTGGAGCCTGGCAAACACGAAAAACAAGCCACGCGGGGAGCGTCATAACGTGGAACGCGTTCAGGGCTGTCCTCTCCTGGGTCCTCTGCGTTAGGGACGCAAACTGGGGTGCACAGGGTAAAGTCTGTGGGCTTTATTACTGCATTCTCTACTGTCACGTATGTTTAGATATTTCCAAAATAAAACTTTTCTTTCATGAAATGATGGTGAAACTTGAGAGCGAGCTAAAAAGTCACACCTGGCAAATTAAAAGTTAGAAATCTTATGTTGATCACGTCTTTGGTAAAATTTACGGGGAATGTGAAATTCAGTCTGGGAATAAAGTGCTTTTTAGGGCCATCCATAGCCACGTCCCGCGTGGCTTGTTAGTGTTCCGAGACTCAGAAGTCTTACCTTCCGTCGCACAGGATCGAGAATCAGGTTTTGTAATGCTTTTCTTCCTCTGTGCTTTGAATTGAGACTTTTTCCAGAAATCATTCTCCGGTCTATTCCCTTTTGGTAAATTCTAGTTCAATCCTGAACTAGAAAAGAGGCAGTGGCCGCCACCACCCCTGTAGACACTGCCGTGGGTGCAACGCCAATGCCTTCCCCATACTCAGTTCATTTGAAGGCAACGAATTGTCTCCAATTAGCAGGGCAATGAGCCTGTTCATCATGGTTTTAGAAATATTTAAAATGATTCTTATCTACTTATAAACACACGCATCTGGTAAGCTTGTTAGGCCTCCTGACTCAACAGCAAGCAAAAGAATGGTGCAGGGAGGCCGGGCACAGTGGCTCACATGTGTAATCCCCAAACTTTGGGAGGCCGAGGCAGGCGGATTAGGAGTTCGAGACCAGCCTGGGCAACATGGTGAAACCCCGTCTCTACTAAAATACAAAAAATTAGCCAGGCACGGCAGCATGGGCCTGTAATCCCAGCTACTCAGGAGGCTGAGGCATAGAATCGCTTGAACCTGGGAGGCGGAAGCTGCAGTGAGCCGAGATTGTGCCGCCGCACTCCAGCCTGGGCGACAGAGCGAGACTCCGTCTCCAGAAAAAAAAAAAAGCTGCAGGAAGCACCCAGGAACTGAGATAATTCAACACCACTGTTGAATTAGATGTGCTGATACCATATTTAACATTTATTCTGGAAGCCGTTTGCCATTTGGTTTTATGGCTCAGCAAATGTCATACGATATTCAGGTAAGAAACAATTCACAGTGGTATTTGGACCTTAATTCATTACAAATCAAAATTATTTCAAGTGGCTTTTATATTTTTCCTTCTGTAAAACCATCTGCCTGGCCCTCGCACCTGTAGAAAAGCTGTTACTCGATCTGCCCCTGGTGGGCCCCATGGACTCATCTTACTGGCCGAGATCCGCACACACCAGAGGAGCAGCAGCCCCTCCTGGGCACTCGGGCTCGTGCTCACCTTCCCACGTCAACCGCCTCACAGACCCACACTTGGGGGCGGGAGTGGGGACCGGGTGACAGGCTGTGTGACTGTGAGCTCCTCTTACCACAATGTCTGAAGACACTTTTTATGGCATTTTGATTCACATTTTATCTTTTACTTTTTTTTTTTTTTTTGAGACAGGGTCTCACTCTGTTGTCCAGGCTGGAGTAGAGTGGCAATCACACCTCACTGCAGCCTCGGCTTACCGGCTTAGGTGGATCCTCCCATCTCAGCCTCCTGAGTAGCTGAGACCACAGGCATGAGTCCCCACGCCCAGCTAATTTTTTGACTCTTTCGCTGAAATGGGGTCTCACTAGGTTTGTTGCTCAGGCAGGTCTTGAACTCCTAGACTCGAGTGATCCCTCCTGCCTCAGCCTCTCAACATCATGTACATTTTAAATAGGCTTTCTGATTCTTATCAGTTGAAATAGAAACTTTTGCCATCTTCCCTCCTTCAGACTGAGTGGAAATTAATAAATGGCCATAACTGACCAAAGTGAAGGTAAAAAAAACAAAAAACAAAATATTTGTACTGACTTTTTTCGGAAACGTGGAGTATAAGGACACACGCGAAACGACCCAGATCGCCAGACACTGCCGCTAACCCATCTAAAATCATCATCTGCTCACCACCCACATCGCCAAACATTGCTACTAACCCATTTTAAATTATCTGCCCACTACCCACAAGCCAAACACTGCCGCTAACCCATCTAAAATCATCATCTGCCCACGTCGCCAAACACTGCCACTAATCCATCTAAAATTATCTGCCCACTACTGTAATATACAAAACTATTTTTTTCGAAGAGGCAAGGTCTCACTGTGTTGCCCAGGCTACAGTGCAGGGGCATGATCATAGCTCCCTTCGGCCTCCCAGGTCCACTGACAGCATCCCTGTTCAGAACTGCATCACACACAAATGGGCTTTCACGAGATACACTGGTCAAGTGGTATGTCCTGCCAGCCTTCACTGGGTGTGGTTAGGGTCCAGCCACTCCCCCACTCCACCAGCGGGATCTCTGTCACTGTGCAGCCACGAGGAGCAGAGCAGGGCAGGAGAGCCTGGGCGATTCCCACTCAGAGCCGGGAGGTTTTTGAGGATGAGGTACGTGGACACCTGGGCACGGTTTGGGATGGCCTCACTTGGAACATTTTGGTCTTAGGAATGAAATGCTCAGCCCCCAGCACTGACTTGCAGCAGGAGCCCCACACCGGTCAGCTGGCTGTCACCACAGTCACACCACCAACACGCGCCACCCGAGTAGCTTGGGGAAAGTAACACCAGAGTGTTTAAAGACTAACGGCAGATCTGCACTGCAGGCTTCTGTCCCCCACAGCCATCCGCATAAGGAAACACGGACAGGCCACCGGCCCTCGGTGTGCCGCAGGGGCATCCACGCTCCCTCCCACGCACCTCCCGGGAACGCACTGGGTTGACACAAACTCGCAGGAACGAGAAGGCAACATGGGTCGGGCCCACCCACTGTGTCTCATCACAGCATCAGCCTTCTTCCCAACATCCGTGCAGTCTACACCGTGTCTACTGATTGCAGCTAAGCACTTCATTAACTAGTTACAAAAGAGACCTCACAAGGCTATCTATGACAGCCTCGAGAAATTCTGGATTATTTGTTAACATGTAGATAACAAGAATGTTTCCCCTCACCTGATATGTGTTTTAGTTCATGCCCTAAGATAAAAAATACGATTTCAATCATATTCAAAGTGGTAGAAGAATATTAACCTTTACCTCCAAGATGACTAGCAGATTTATAAAGAAAGAGAAATTTAAAGAACTTCCACAAGAAATAAGTTACACCACGAATACTGTTATCACTACAAATTTTATTCAGAAACCCATCTTTGTATGTTTTTTTTTTTGTTGTTTTTTAAAAAAAATTCCCCTTATGAACTGGTTTGGTCAATCAACTACAACACTTTCTAGCAGACATAAGGTAAAAATGGCATGGCTCAGAATCGCCCAGATCTTTCACGATCTCTCGACCGCCTCCTGTCACGCTCCCGTCCGCCGCCGCCTCCACCACCGCCACCGCCACCGCCACGACCACGGTCTCTAGACCGAGAACGACGCTCCCGGGATCGGGATCTTGATCTATGCCTGCAACCAAAGAAAAGAAACAAACCATGCCATCCAAACCAGAGCATGCAACACAGAACCACAACTCACACTTCGAAATGCCACGCATCTCAAGTCAACAGCACTGATCAAGAAATGCGCTGCTGAGGAGCCTGCACGTCGTGACCGCGAGGCGCCCTGACTTCAGGTGTTAAAAGTTTCAGGAGAAAACAGCATGCAGCTTAGACACAAACAGGTGTATACCCTCCACCTTCTGTCTTCTTCTAGAACCGACTCAAATGATCCCAGGAAATCATAATCAAAATGAGCTGGACACATCCATCTTCAACCCTCACTGACCCCACGCTTCGCTACCGTGTTCATCAGGCCAGTTTTTGGGTTGGGGAGAGCAGGGCTGTTTTTCTTTTATGCTTCTTCAATGCTGACAATAAAACAGTCACCACCCATCTATTTCCTAATCCATGTTTAACAGAAGAGGAATGAGAACCTCTCCAGACTCAGAACTCAATCGGTTCGATTCCGACATCTTGATTTTCTCTGCTCTGTGACCTGGCTGTCCGGCATTTAAATGCAGGATCAGGTAAGTGTGACCACTGGGCCTGATTCTGCCAGTGTCCCGCAGGGAGAATGCCACCGATCCCAAGACATAAGGAAATGCCCTAAAACCAACAAACAAAACCAAAAGAAACCCCAATGGACATGTGAAATATTGACAGCAAAAGCTTTTCCGACCTGCGGCCCAACACAAATTCATCACCTTGCTTAAAACATTAGGAGATTTTTTTGCGATTTTAAAAAAAGTTAACAGCGATCATTATTGTATTTTATGTGTGGCCCCGGGAAGCCATCCCCGATCTAAAGGAGGTTACAACATCTATTCTTCTTCTTCGTAATATCCGGGAGAATAAACTGCATGTCACTTTCTCCACGAGCCTCACGTCCGTGGCCGCCCCCGCTAACCGCCCTCTCGCTTAGTTACTAAGGTCTGTCCTCTACTTGAGAAGTTGGATAATGAAGTTACCTGTGTGCAGGTGAATATTCTTCTCCAAAGAGGACATGTGGATATTTTAAAATATGTATTATGTTCTAAGCAACTGCCTTTTGAAAAACAGAAATGACACCTATGCCACATTTTTTTTTGGAAGGGGGGGTGTGAAGGGAGAAAGAAGCCACCGAGCTTAACGATGGGCACAGGATACTCACTTCTTGCGACGGCGCCCATACAGCTCCCGCCGCAGCTCTCTGGAAATGGGCTTCAAATGCATGAAGTTGCAGAAGCCGCCTCGTGTGCATTCTCTGTGGGTTGGAAGGAGACACTTACTACCTCGTGAGCACACAGCCCCGGACTGCCCTCAGTCCCCACGTCACTGGTCGCTCCTCACTCACCCCATCTCATACTGACGGCAGCAGGCTTCTCTGAAGTCCGTGACGGGCGACAGCTCGGCATGGATCGGCTGTCCGTTAAACCAACGGTTATTCAAGTCAATCACGGCCTTTTCCGCATCTTCCTCCCGGCGAAACTGAAAAGACAAAAACAAAAGTGCTTTCCATCCACGCTTTAATGACACGCTCTCAGTTACTGATCCAAGTATGTATCAGAGAGACGTACACGCTCAGGGATAAGGTGCAATAGTATTATAGGATAATTTAAAAATAGTATAGTATTACAGGAAAATGTAAAATTTTCAATGAGATTAACGTCAAGATAGTTTAAGATTTAGCCAAATGTTGCTTTCATTTTCAAATTCAACTGGTTAAGGGAGCAAATATGGCTGTGTAAGCAAAGTTTTATTCACTAAAAAAGAAAAAGAAATCAAACATGTGAGTAAACCTAACTTTTCCTTAGTCCAAACAGCTTCTAACCAACAGGTACTAAATATTCGACACTGGAATAATGATGGCTGTGGTGTACCATCTGTCCTTCCGTTCTGCTGGCTGGGCGCATGTGCAGGCCGGCCACTGCCATATATGACATAGCGGGTAGGCGCCGAGCCAGTGCACCCGAGCCCTGCTGTGCACCCCAGCATCCAGGATCTCAAGGTGCACAGCGGCAGGCACCTCATCCTCGCCTGTCGGCCTTGGCCCCGCACACTAAACGGCCACACTGCCATCTCGCTCTCGCCTGTTGGCCTCGGCCGCGGCACACTAAGCAGCCACGCTGCTGTCTTGCCCTGGCTCCTACCTTGACGTACACGTTCCCCACCAGGTGGTCTCCCAGGTTGTCACAGACGTTCATCTCCTCAACTTCCCCATACTTCTCCTCCATTTCTGTAAAAACCTCCTGAAGGGAGATCACAGTGGTTTAAGACTCGTTATACATTAAAACGTGTCATTAGATATAACTCATGTACGTTTATTAGCGGAGAAAATTTTAAATCCTTCCAAACAGATACAGAAGGTCAACAGGTCTATCTCTGAAGTCAATACAGAGGTCAATTCTCTCACCTCAAAAAATTCATCATAGTGTTCCTGCATCTCAACATCGCTCACGGCACCTGGAAACAACAGAAATCTTCCTGGTTAGAACATGTTAACTGAGTGAACTCTTGTGCTTCAACTCAAACCGCTACAGTAACACACATGAGATTATCTAGAGAAAAGCCTGGCAGAGCTGCACTCTGCAGGAGCACTCAGGAGACTGAGCCACATGGCTACTTGTGAATGGTGTCAAGTGTGGTGAGATTGTAAATGCCCCCAAGACAGTCTCGGTTCTGGCTATTAAAATGTTAAAATCACAACCAGCTTTAATCAGCATCAAAAGGGCCACATTTTCAGAAAGTGTGAGGAAAAAGGTGACTCTCAAACTACCAATTTTTTTTTACCCCCACAAGATGCAGTCTTGCTCTGTTGCCCAGGCTGGAGTGCAGTGGCACCATCTCAGCTCACTGCAACCTCCACCTCCCAGGTTCAAGCGATTCTCCTGCCTCAGCCTCCAGAGTTGCTGGGACTACAGGTGCCCGCCACCAGGCCCGGCTAATTTTACTTTTATTTTTATTTTTAGTGGAGACAGGGTTTCACCATGTTGGCAGGCTGGTCTCAAACTCCTGACCTCAAGTGATCCGCCTGCCTTGGCCTCCAAAGTGCTGGGATGACAGGTGTGAGCCACCACACCTGGGCTCAAACTAAGAAATATTAGAATTTTCTTCCTTTTAAGATTTAGAGTAAAGGCCAAGTAAGCACACTGATGTCTTCCCTTCTTCTGTAAGTTTAAAATGAAACCTGAAAGCAGGCTCAGTGATTAAAAGCTTATGCTCCTAACTAGTCTTTTATGGATGGCCAGCCATGGTAAGCTCTCCAATTCTTCCTCATGTATGTGATTAAAACCCAAGCAACCATGAAGACTCAGTAGGACAGTTACCAGTTAACATTACAGTATTGTGGATGCCCTCAAATAAAGGGAATGTTACAATGTTTTGCTGATGAAAGCTTTTTTTTTTTTTTTTGAGACAGTCTCACTGTCGCCCAGGCTTAAGCGCAGTGGCACAATCTTGGCTCACTGCAACCTCCGCCTCCCAGGTTCAAGCAATTCTCTGCCTCAGCCTCCCGAGTAGGTGGAATTACAGGCACCCGCCACCAGGCCCAGCTAAGTGTTGTATTTTTAGTAGAGATGGGGTTTCACCATCTTGGCCAGGATAGTCTTGAACTCTCCTGACCTCGTGATCCACCTGCCTCAGCCTCCCAAAGTGCTGGGATTACAGGCGTGAGCCACCGTGCCCGGCGCAAGCATTCTTATGTTTTATATTCCCAAACTATTTTCATCAGTTTATTCCTCATAATTCACATATATTAGGCAAAATCATGTCTGTTGCATGGGTAGATTCTGCAAATTTACACTCTATCTCTAACATCACTCTATCAAATTTAATTAATTTTTTTTTTTTTTTTTGAGACGGAGTCTCTGTCCACTCCAGGCTGGAGTGCAGTGGCGCATTCTCGGCTCACTGCAACCTCCACTTCCTGGGTTCAAGCAAATCTCCTTCCTCAGCCTCCCAAGCAGGTGGGACTACAAGCATGCACCACCATGCCTGGCTAATTTTTTGTATTTTTAGTAGAGACAGGGTTTCACCACGTTGGCCAGACTGGTCTCAAACTCCTGACCTCACGTGATCTGCCCACCTCAGCCTCCCACAGTGCTGGGATTATAGGGGTTAGCCACTGCGCCTGGCCCATTCTATCAAATTCTGCGTTCAAATTCTAGAGTTCTCTAAACCTGAGAAATCACAGAGCTGGTTCATCAACAAATATGTTCAAATCAGCTAGACTAGGGGCTGGCAAAAGCCTGACTGGTTTCCACATTGGGTCGGCTCCCTTCGCCTGTGCACCCAATGTGGGCATCTGACTGCTGGCACAAGGGTCTTTGAGCTTGCTCAAAACTCTTTTTATCTTTTTATTTTTCTGAGACGCAGTCTCGCTGTCTCCAGGCTGGAGTGCAGTGGCGTGATCTTGGCTAATTTTTGTAGTTTTAGTAGAGACAGGGTTTCACCATGTTGGCCAGGATGGTCTCGATCTCTCAACCTTGTGATCCACTCACCTCAGCTTCCTAAAGTGCTGGGATTATAGGCATGAGCCACCGTGCCCGGCCCCCTTTTTGTCATTAAAGATAAAAAATAACTTCTTATTTTCTAATTCTGAGAATGTTTAAGTTCACTTTCTAACCCATCTGGAGCTGTTTTAGTTATTTTTGAACTTCCAGGAAAGTACTTTGCTTTCAAACCCTAATTTTATTAAGTGTAACTACTCGGACAGCCTGCCAATCCTATCACAGGATACCCCAATTGAAAAACTACCGGGAATGTACGTTCCTCCCTGAGCAGAAATCAAGTTACAAACGGCCAAAGAAGCCTGTTCCAAAGGGTGGATTTTACTATTTCAAACTCATTTCCTTTTCCACATCACAAAGAATGTGAAGAGGAAAAAAATATCTACATGCTCAAAGTTTTAGCAGCTTTGAGAAACGGTTTTGTGGTGATTATTTTAAACTATTAGCTATATTTATTCTGCTTAAAATGTTTCAATCAAAAGTGACTTGAAAGGCAGAGACAAATGCATTAAGATACGATTAAAATCTTATTTATGACTCAGCTTATGTTAAATACAACTTGGAAAATAAAGCAGTTTTCTTACAGAAATATCATTCTTAAACTGGGATTGATAGTTTACTTTAACCCATGCATTTGATGCTTATTTTTCTACATACTAAAGGATATGTTAAAAAGAGCCAGTAATTTTAGGTAATTGATTTCTTCCTAAAATGACGAATTAGAATTTCATCCAATTTATATAATCTGGACCCCAGAATTGGAATATAAGGTAATTGCTAAACTTTTAGTTTGTAGCATATGCAAAACAAAAGTGCTGTGAACTGCAAATAAAGACACAAAGAAAACTAATACAACATTCTATTGTCAATAAAGCATACACAGTCCCCAAATAAACGATCAGGGCAAAGAATTAATTACTGTTACTTAGTCATCTACTTCCATTCACTTTTATCCCAGGGCAGGATTGTTAACAAAAATTATTTAATAAGTGCACATAGAAACATTTCCCTCCACCTATTGATCTTATTTCCTTAAAAACAAAAGAAAACAAACAAACAAAAAAAAAACAGGTACTTTAAACCAAGGGTTACCAAGTAAATCCTGCTACCACTGGACTCAGGGAAAGAAATCTCTACTATCAGGTCAGTATTAGCACTGAAAAGCATTTAGTGTGTTGGCAGGAAAAGTTGACAAGAAAATCTCATCCACACATAGAAACGTGCGCCACTGTGCGCAAGGAAGCACAGCCCTCGAGGCCTCCCAGTGCGGGGCCAGCTCGAGAGGGGATGTCCCCTGGGATCATCTGCCCTGTGTTGGTTACCCTATTAACTGAGGGGCTCTGGTTCAAGGGTGTACACAATTTAGGCCTGCAGATATCCAAGGGTACCTGGATTTTTACTGCTTTAAAACAGAATGGTGAATGGGAAGTGTCTGTCTTTGGTTTGGACTTTTTGATTTTAACAAGAGTCCAGGTGTTCATTTTAATTTATCCATAAATGACTGAATTCCAATGATTCTATAGTTGGATGGCTGTAAAAATCAAATTTTAGTTTTCTGAACTTTCCAATCATACTCATCTGTATCTCCTTCTCTAAAAATTATCATTCATTAAATATTCACAACCTAAATTTACTATTTCCCAGTACAGGAAGAAACTGGTAGGATCTACTGAATGCCCAATGTCGATCTACTTCTAAATGGAGCAAACCAATTCCATCTCCTAGAGTCGGAGACTGTATCCAGGCAGTGTGTGGGCAGAACGGACAGTCTTTTCTGCCAAGGGCCTATGTGAGCGGAGCACCCCCACATGGGTTAGACGGGTCAGCACAGGGCTGGTGGGTGAGGAACTCAGGGGTCAACGCAAGCTGCAGACCCTCATTTGGGGAACACTCTCAGAACAATGCCCTCACAACTAAAGGGTGCACTCCAAAATGGAGTTCAGGGAAAAAAGGCTGATGAGAAATAAAATCTCAAAAAGTAACCTCAAAAGTTTGCTTTTTAAAATTCCAGAAAGTGAGAGAAACATTCAAATATTGTTGCTCTTAAGAGGGAAGACTATGACTCGATGTTTAATTCCAGTACGTTCCCTCTAGGATGACGGCCAAAGTAAAGGAGGAGTGGACAGCAGCAGCTACAGACCTTTTTTTAGAGACGGAGTCTCGCTCTGTCGCCCAGGCTGGAGTGCAGTGGCACGATCTCAGTTCACTGCAACTTCTGCCTCCCGGGTTCAAGCAATTCTCTGCCTCAGCCTCCCTAGAAGCTGGGATTACAGGCATCTGCCACCATGCCCAGCTAATTTTTGTATTTTTAGTAGCGATGGGGTTTCACCATGTTGGCCAGATTGGTCTTGAACTCCTGACCTCACGATCCACCCACCTCGGCCTCCCAAAGCGCTGGGATTACAGGCGTGAGCCACCGCGCCCGGCCCAGCTCCAGACTGTTTTAAAGGGCACCCCTGCCAGTTACTTTTTCCCTTAACATATGGTGGGAGTTCAGATCTCCAACAGAGGTTTCCGTGGGGTCAGTGGGACAAAAGCTCCTTGCCACCTCTAGTGAAACGCGGTCCTTGACACTAGCACGGCAGACCAGATGGAGTGGACACTGAGCTCTGACACGCAAGCCCAGGGAACCGGGGAAGGAACTTGTATGAACTTACAGCGCAAACCGTCAGCAGACTGGGAAGAGTTTTGAGGGTTACGGTAAATGTTCAAGAGGGCAATGGTCTGAAATACAAAACGCAACAACTTTATATTATGGAAAATTAAAGGTAAACACTTAACCGGCTGCCTCTGGCAAGTGCTTCAGTTGAGATTCAGTGCTGAAAAAAGAGCAAGTTATTTTCTTGAGAAGCAGAGGCGTTTTCTTAGTTGGTGGCTGTCTTGAAATCCCTAACACTGCAGTCTAACAGAGGTCTCATGATATGCCAATCTTGTACTTCTGCTTACAGAACGTGAAAACTCTCCTTTTCAAAATTCCAATTCAGGTAAAAGCACAAATAGTTTGCCAGGCTAGCACCAAAATGTTCTTAGATGTGACAGAAAATTTTTAATGAACTCGGAAAGAATAATGCTTCCATAAACTGATGGAAAAAATGACTGTATTAGAGAAATACAATTGTTACATATCATGAAATCTCCACTTCCTGGAGGAAAAATTATAATGGTGAAATAAAACCCACACTTATTGGGCAACTTACCTTATTGATTCCTTAATATTCCTAAGAGTTTTAATTTTACAGAAAGAACTTAATAAAGGCCAGGGGTTCAGTCACTGTAAAGACCAATGAACGGCTCAAAATGTTCAAATCCATTTCACATGGACGGACCTGCTCTCATGACAAATGTCAATCAATGGAGGTGGCCGGGCCAGTGACCTTCCCTAGAAGGGAAAAGCCTCCTGAACGTGGCCAAGTATCAAGTTCTTGCTGTGTGCGCCAAGGAGTTCCAGCACCTTGTCCTGTTTGCAACAGCTCTATGTCAGCAGCTCAGAAGCCAACATTATTTGTCTCAATTAAGAGTGGGCTCTTTAACACCATTGTTTTAAAAAAATTTCTCCAACTGTGGGACTTACAGTGTGAGCCGTCAGCCGTCTGTGCACTGTTTTGGGGATTACGATAGATGTTTTGAATCAAGATGGTCTGCGGGGAAAAAAAAATAAAAAGGGGAATTCTACTGGCTGCTGTGCATATATTAGACAATTGCAAAGAGACAATTTGTTTGCAAATGGCTAAACGTTTGTTTTTTTCCCGCAAGTCAGACACTTGTCTTCTGAAGAGTACACCAAAACCATCATATTATGAAAACAGAGTTTGAGCAGTGACTTGGGTCAAGTCAGCCAGCAACCAAGAAGGAACTGTATTGTTTTGAGTAGTCCCACGTTTTCAATGTTAAAGTGTTTAATGCAAGATAAATAATAGAATAGTAACATTTTCTTGTCCTTCAAGCTAGCAGACACCAATATGTGGAAAAATTCACATTGATAATCATATTCCTCACACAAGATAATTTTTCAAAACCAAATGTGTAACTCAGCTGTCTGCAGTACATCAAGTTCTCTGGTCTCCTAGCAAAACAGGCACACCAAACAGGTTTGTCAACTGTCATGGACACCCGGCTCTGATTTACACTTTCTTGGTGGGATCTCTGTTTACATAATACAATAGCTTAAAACATTTGCTCTTTTCCGATCCTTCTTTTAAGGAAAAAAAAATCCTTTTAGCCCTTGTGCTTTAAACTGGATCAGGCAGACTTGAAACCTTACACTGTACCGTTCTTCTTAAAATCAAGTTGTCTGAAAAAACAAACCATGTTTAAGTTAGTAGGCTAATATATTACATGAATCTTAATGTCCATATCACTGTAAGCAGCTTATAAAAAAACCCACCCTGAATTATGATTTACAAGCTAAAGCAATCACTCGCATGACTTAGAAAAATGAATTTTTAGTCTCAACAATATCCATGTGAAGCAGTTTTGTAAGTGGTGGTTTTGCAAAACCAGCCAGCTCCATTTCAAGCCGTTTAAAGGGGAGTGGCTGTATGAAGAGTCCCTGAGTCAAAGGTGTGCAGCCCACCTAAAAGGGAGGTCTGACCAACTGTCCACGCTGAACCACTCAGACTCAAACAGGCACCTGCATCAGGGTCCCGTCTCTTCCCTAAGCCGTCAAGTACTGTCCTGAGTCAACTGAACTCAAGCCTGGGAAGCTTCCCAAAGCTGATCTGACTCAGCTTTGAACTGAAATGACCGTAGCATGACAACTCTGATCAAAAGCTAAACTGAGCCCAATTATTCAACAGTAAAATTCAGTTGGTCTCACTCAGGTATTCTGGCAGTGGCTATTTAATAAAGGAAGCTTAACGTGAAGAGGTAATGCAGTCTAATGGGAAAGCCAGGGGTGGCTAGGATTGATTGCCTAAAACCAACCCAAACAAACCCACACATCAAACTAGGATGCTTAAGCTGACACATACTACTGACCCCATCGAGCTCCAATGGACTCTCCCCACCACTGATCTGGAGCACCTAAATTAACTTTACATTTCACATGCTCAGGTAGTCTATGATCCAGAAAAACATAAAGAAAGTGCCTCCGGCCGGATTAAAGAAAACTTTTACAATAGGGAACAGTTGATTTCTCTCGGCCCAACACTTGGGACACTCCCCAAAATCAAAGAACTGGGTGGCACCTAAGATGCTTGGTTACAGCACAATCCACGGCCACTGGTTTAGTTAGGGGAGACTCAGTTCATAAATCAAAACATTAAGGAAAAACCAATTACAATACACAAAAAATTTCAAACTGGTTCTCCAAGATTTTGAAATTCATAAAAAGAAACACATTTTCAGAGCTATCAAAAGATAGATTGCTGTTATACTAACCACTTGGTAATTAGGATAATGGAAGGAAAAGACATCATCCTCTTCCCTTCTAAAAACGCCGTGTGCTATGGGGTCATCCATGGGCTTCAACCAGAAAAAACCCATGTTTCCTTCTCCCAGCTCACTTACACCACGTGGTAGATTTTCTGAAATGCTGACAGATGTGAGCTCAGAGGCAGAGCTGGCAGCTCCCGGGGGCCGCACACTATAGCTACTCAACAGCTCAGAGGCTGCACATTTAGACTTCAAGGCTGGGTTAGGAGCTCCCCAGCCCTCCAGCTGGAAAGATGTGGGCACAGATTTTCAAATTTCAGGTGTTCTCATCAACTTGGGCACAAGTTTTCTGCTCCTATTAGAGGTGCCTTCTCCCTCTAATCCGTAAGTGATCCTTTAGAGTGTACAAACCTTTGCCTTTTCTTCAATTAACCAAAAATAAAACTATCAAAAATCACAACTTTTGAGTGAACCGACTCAGAGCAGATCCAAGCCCAAGATAACAGGGACTCCTCAACTAACCTAACAGACCTGCTATAAGTAATTTACGGCCCACTTTCTACCTTTCAGTTTCATTTTTCATGTTTCCATGACACGACACAACTCGCTGTTTCCTCAACTAGTGATGGGAAAGTGAGGACGTAGCCAGGGAAACTCGAGCAGCAAGACGGGCCTGGTGACAATCATGCCAGCTTTTAAGGTGGCTCCATCACCTCTATTGCCTGGAGACAGCAAAGAGCAGAAAGCCCACTCCGTGTCCACTGGTGCCTGGAAGAGGCTAAGCCACGGCTGGCATGGCCACCCCCTCTGGACGCATGTCCATTACAGGGGGTACGGAAGATGGCAGGGCAGCAAATATCAGGCACAGCCAACACACGAACATCAAAAACTAATTTTTAAAGTTTCTCTAATGATAAAAACAAGGAGTGGTGGCCTCAGGCCTTCCACTGGAAGTGGCTCACCTGCCTCACTCTCATTAAATAGAAGAACACACTTATCAACACAAATGGAAAATGCAACCACTAGGGGAAAAAATGTAGAAATTAACTGTCTTTGAAAAGAACATGAAGTTTTAAAATTTACATGAAAAAAAAAAAGGGCAAACAAACCTGGCTAAACGTCGGTTTATTGTGCAACCGAGAGCACCTGTCTCCATGACGACATGCTCCAATTTTGAAATAAAATGAACAGTTGACTCTGTAAGGGAAAATAAGAGCTGATTATTCTGCTGGGAAGATATCAAACACATGGAAATATGTCAGCAGCATGACATATACTATCAAATCACTTTTATTTTATTTTATTTTTTTTTTTTGAGGCGGAGTCTCGCTCTGTCGCCCGGACTGGAGTTCAGTGGCCGGATCTCAGCTCACTGCAAGCTCCGCCTCCCGGGTTCACGCCATTCTCCTGCCTCAGCCTCCTGAGTAGCTGGGACTACAGGCGCCCGCCACTTCACCCAGCTAGTTTTTGTATTTTTAGTAGAGATGGGGTTTCACCGTGTTAGCCAGGATGGTCTCGATCTCCTGACCTCGTGATCCGCCCGTCTCGGCCTCCCAAAGTGCTGGGATTACAGGCTTGAGCCACCGCGCCCGGCCCTCAAATCACTTTTAACCTCTCCGAAACATGACACAGACGTTTTTCTGTGGTATTAAGCACCTCCTCTTCCTTGCTGTATTTTAGGACAACTTAACTTCAACTTCCCCTTCTTCAAACACAGTACTCGTTCAACAAAGACTGTTCTAACTCAAACCTGCCTCCTCCTCATTCAAATCCCCTCCACATTCCTAACTGCACAGCTGTTCTGTTTTTTTTCTTAAAGGGAATACTAAATTAGTCTAAAACTAGATGTAACTTTAGCCTAAAATTAACTATTCTCTAGTTCTCCACGATGAAGTTCTCTCTTGAAAACACTGGTGCAGTGAGGGTTAAGATCCCAACTCTGCTACCAGCTGCTTGGGCTTGAGCAAGTTAGCTCTCAGATGTCATCTGTAAATGATGACAACGCCAATGTGGCACTGTTCGGAGAGTCAAAACGTATGTGTGCTTCACATATGGTGCTCATGAAGTGCTATCATTTATCTAAGGAAAATGGAAAACAAAGTTGAGAATCTCTCTAAACCCATGACACCAGACCAATAGGGAGTTTCAAAAAATAGGTCTGAAGTAAATCAATTCTCCTGGTCTCAATACACTGAAAACAAGGTATTAGGGGACTGACCAAACCCCACCTTAGGAACCACCTAGCCGGGCGCGGTGGCTCAAGCCTGTAATCCCAGCACTTTGGGAGGCCGAGACGGGCGGATCACGAGATCAGGAGATCGAGACCATCCTGGCTAACATAGTGAAACCCCGTCTCTACTAAAAAATACAAAAAACTAGCCGGGTGAAGTGGCGGGCGCCTGTAGTCCCAGCTACTCGGGAGGCTGAGGCAGGAGAATGGCATAAACCCAGGAGGCAGAGCTTGCAGTGAGCTCAGATCCGGCCACTGCACTCCAGCATGGGCGACAGAGCAAGATTCTGTCTCAAAAAAAAAAAAAAAAAGGAACCACCTAACATCACCTTCTGTCTCTATCGCAAAACCCTTCCTTAATACTGTTCAAATACGCTGACAATTCAGATCCATATCCAATGGAACCAGCAATCATGCCGGTGTGCCAGCAACATCAGGGAGGCAAGCTGATCTCTTACTAGACAGACTCCATTCAAATTCAATTTTTTTTTTTTTTTTTTTTTTTACCAAGTGCCATTATGTTTTAAACAGTCAATCCAGAGTTAAGATCGAAGGGCCTCAACCTCAGCGACATTTGATGGACCATGAAGACTGACTAGCCACTGATTTATCAGGTAGCAATAAAGATGGGAAAGTCTGAATTTATCAGGAGAGGAAAGTGATCAGATATATTTGTAAACTTATAGGTCTTGAGATTATCTAACTTGATTAGACAATAGTATATCTTTAGGAAGTCAACTAAAAATAAAGAAAGCTTATTTAAAAACTACTTCAGAATGGGCAAGACCTGGGCCTCAACAATTAATATCCAATTATTCCGTACAATTAAACCACAGACAAGCTATTAGGATATGCTTGAATCTAGAAAACATCTATAACTTCAAACATAAGCTGAATATTTTTTAATTGGTAGAGACCCATATTCTATTCTTAGCTTAAATAATAATTAAAACAAAGTTAATAGGAACCATCGGCTTCATTTTTTAGGAGTTGATCCTGTTTCCTGGAAGCTAAAACCCCACGTCTCCCTGAAAAGAAAACACAAGTCACCTAGATTAAACAATCAACTTTTCTGAATTAAAACCATGATCTTTACAGTATAGCCCAATAGGTTGAAATGTGGTTGCTTATAGCAGAAATACAGGGAGATAGACTTTTATAAGACAGAAGTCATGCCACATGCAAATATGAAAAGGCAAAATCAATGATGCCCCAATCCTATATGTGTTAGTTCTTCACCCTAAACTCAGAAGAGCCTCTTGTTCCACTAGAGCTGGTCTATTCATTCGCCAAGATCATACCGTGAGTTCCTTAAGGATAATATCCAAATTTTCCCCATGTTTAAGTCTCCAGAAACTGGCCTATAGTTGACCCCCACTCAATGTTTCTGAAGTGACTATAATTGGTAGATTTTGGCTTAAAATTTTGCCAGAAAAGAAATATAGCCTCCTCATCCAAACAACACGGGAGATTCTACCATGTGTGAAGAGGACATTTTACAAGATAGATTCCATCCTGGAAAAGAGAAACATTTTAAATAGCTTTTGAAAAAAGTGGCACTAAAAACATCTATGACGAATTTAGGGGTTTATCATTAAAAGCATAAAGTCATGTTAACTTTGTATGGCACTGAAGAATGCCAAGACAACTACTTGAAGAGTAGATTAAACCAGATGCTGGGTCTTTAGATTTTCAAAGTAAGAATTACCCTTCAAACGTCTGAAAACATTCCCTTTAGTCTAAACTACAGCCAACTCACTGGAAATTAATACGTGCCAAGGTGGTAATTATACAAAGCTGAAATTAAATGTTTTGTTTTTAACCTAACGATTGATTAGGGAAGGCATGCAACCTTAAGGAAAAAATCGAAACATTTTTTTCCTTAAATTAGAACTGTGTCTTCAAGAAGTCACCGACTTACAAGTTTTCAACTTAGACGATGGGTTTATCTGGGCATTAAAGGCATTTTCGATTCATGATGGGTTTATCGGAACGCAATCCCATCGTAAATCGAGGAGCACCTGTATTTTAAGAGCGGATCACGTCTCTTGTGGTTAGACAGTTAATCCAGGAGTCTCCACCATACTTTTCCTTGTCATATGTCCTTACTGCCGGCCCAGTGGTCGCTTAAACAGGCAAGAGGCTGGCTAAGTGGATAAAACACCAACGCTTAGGACCCTAAGTTAGATAAGCGACTGAATACTGGCAAGGCTGGTACCAGAGCTTGTTCGACACAGGACATTCACAGCTCAAAGTTGGAGCAAACGTGTCCACATCGAAAAGGCCCGGATGCTCCAGGCAACTTTCAGCGCCGCTGGAGGCGGCTTCCGGGAGCCGGCAGCTCGGAGGCCCGGACGTCGGGCGATCAGCCAGTGCAGGCCTCAAGGCGGGAGAGAGCTCCGCCGAGGCGCCCCGAAAAGAAGCCCCATTCATTCTCCCCGCTCCGTTTTTCCCCCGCGCGGCCCACGAGGCGGCGGCGGCGCGCGGCTCCGGAGGGCGCGCAAGGGCCGGAAGGGCCGCCGCTCCTTCCCGCCGCCGGGCCCCTCCCCCCGCCGCCGCCGCCGCGCCGGCCCACCTGGGCCTCCCCGGTCGCCCTCCCGCTGCCTCAGCCACCCCGCGTCCCGATCGCGCCCAACCCCCGGCAGGGGGTCCCACTCACTTGTCTTTCTCGGTGCCGAAGATGGAGGCCAGATACTCCGCCATTTCCCACCCGCCGCCGCCGCCACCGCCACCGCCGACACTGCTGCCGACGCCGCCGACCCTGCCGACGCCCGCGGGAGACGTCACCCGGACGCGACGACGCTCTTCCCCGCCCCGACGTGGCAGCGCTACCCAGTCAGGCGAGGCGCTGCCTGAGCGGGGGCGGGACGCATGCGTGTAGGGAGCACGTAGTGCGCGTGGAAGGCTCCGCCTTTTCGGCTTTGGGAACCCGCGCCCTCTGCTGGTTCTCTCCCCGCCCGGCCCTCTCTTTCTCGCTGGCCCGCCCTCTCGCCCGGCGCTGGCCCTGCTGGGTCCTGCGCGCCGGGGGTGGGGGCCGGCAGTGCAGACCGAACCCGGGGCCGAGGGGCTTCTCCACAGAGCGCCTGGGGCTCGGCGCGGGGCGCTCCGCTCGACCCCAGCTAAGCGAGCATTAGGAAGTGCGGGCGTCCCGTTTCCTGAACCCTTGTGGGGCGGGAACCGTCGACCTAAAAGAAAAAAAAGGCTGAGGCAAACTTGATATAAGTAGAGAGGTTATTTGGACCGAGTTGGAATATTGCAGCCTGGGAGCATAGCTTCGAGTTGCCCTGAACCTAGGATTCGCAACAGTGACAAGTGGATTTATAAAGCTTAAGAGGGGAGCAGTTCTTAAATTGCTCACCAAGAATTTACGTGAAAATAACAGAAGCTATTGATTGGCTGCACGTTGTTTGTATAATGATTCCAGGAAAGGAAGTTCATGGGTGAGGGCAGCGGGTCCGGAGCAATAGTGCCTTTAAACAATTGCCAGGCACGAGTGGGGACCACTGAAGCCCCGTAGACCTCTCAGAGCCAGTTTAACCTCGCACACCTCACACAGCTCGGACCTCTGTGTGGCTTTTCTTTTCTGACACCCCGCTCCGCTTCACCCCCGCTGAGCGCCTGCCAGGTGCGACCCCCCCCGGGGCCCTGCGCTCTTGCAGTTGCCTGGCCAAGGCCACCCACAGGTGGAACTGGAAGGCCAGTGACCTGCCTCTGGGATACCCTTTCAGTCCCCTCAGGTCACAAGGCTGGAACCAGTCCGTTGGAAGGGTTCTATTCCTCTCTCCTGCGTTACAACCCCGTCAAGCAGCCATTTTCATCTGGTTTCCCACATTCATCAACTCACCTTCAATTTACCCAATTTCCAACGCAACTATCAACTCTGGTTAGGAAGAAGTCAGAGGCAGGGCCTACTTCACTTACCTCCTCCACAAGATGAGCCCCAGGCTGTGGGGCAGGATCATGGGGTCCTCTTAGCTCGGCTAGGGCTGAATGCTGAGCCCATGTGTTTGGGCGGATTTGCGTGTTAGAATTGCATTTCTCTTGTCAACAGAGCATCTTCCTACCTGGGAAAGATGAGCAAACTGGAAACCTGTATTAGAAACAGTAGGGCCTCGGAGGTGTAAACCAAAAAGTATCTGAGACAGGGCTCCATCAATTTAGAAGTTTATTTTGCCAAGGTTAAGGAGAATGCCTAGGAGGAAAAAAAAACACGGTATCACAGAAACAGTCTGTGGTCTGTGCCTTTCTCCAAAGATGACTTTGAGGGCTTCAGTATTTAAAGGGGAAAAGTGGGCTGGAGGGGAAAGCGGAACGGTGTGGTAATCCACACGTTGCAAGAGAAAAGAAGCAGGTCGAGAACAGTCGACTGTACAGCTCACACTCAGCAAATCAGCACTTTACATAAGAGAAGCGGCTGTTGAACCTTTTATCTGTAGCCATCTGCTTAGGAACGAAAGGAAAGGCAGCTGCTTACATCACTCAGCTTTCAGCTCTTTCTTTTCCTTTTGGCAGAGTGAACTGGGATCCTGAGTTTTATGTTCCTTTTGCAGAGGCGAAGCCAGATAAGTGACAAGACAGATGCCAGTCCAGCAGGTGGTCATGTCCAGAGCGTGCAGCCTCGGGACACGGTCTGGGAACAAAGACTGCTGCAGAGTTGGAAGCTGGCAAGAGGGTCTCAGCTCTGAAGTCCCTGGGGTGGGGGAGAAGTGGTCGGAGAAATCAGAGTTAAGGTCTGTGCGTGGGAACTGAACTGAAATCCACAGCTCTGTAACAAGGTATTAATCTGGTTACTAGAACCAGGGTAGATGATCAGACCAGGGCCACCAGTACCATCCACCCATTTTTCCTGAGAAAAGAAAAATAGGGCAGTCTGAGCTCTGAGGTGTGCAGAATGATCAGGCCCAGAGAGGCAGGAGCGTGGGACTTCATTCAGCGCCCCTTCCACCATAGAAGCAACTGTCCAGGGCAATTGTTTGATGGAATTTTTGCTCCTGACAGGCTGCCTCACCCATTATCTTTATGTTCACGTGGAATTAATGATACTAAGAACAATGCATAGCCAATCAGCACCTTCTGTTTTTTTTTTTTTTTTGAGACGGAGTCTCGCTCTGTCGCCCAGGCTGGAGTGCACTGGCCGGATCTCAGCTCACTGCAAGCTCCGCCTCCTGGGTTCACGCCATTCTCCTGCCTCAGCCTCCCGAGTGGCTGGGACTACAGACGCCCGCCACCTCGCCCGGCTAGTTTTTTGTATTTTTTAGTAGAGACGGGGTTTCACCATGTTCGCCAGGATAGTCTCGATCTCCTGACCTCGTGATCCCCCTGTCTCGGCCTCCCAAAGTGCTGGGATTACAGGCTTGAGCTACTGCGCCTGGCCACACCTTCTGTATTTGAATGCAAATTCTTGCTGACAACTTAGGGACTGCCTCTTCCTTTTCCTTAAAAACCCACTGTAACTGCTGCTAATAGGAACATATGTTCAGGGCAACCTAGGGATATGTGCCCAGGTAGCCATCCTCAAGCTTTGGGCTCAAATAAACTCTATACTTAATCATATTTTCTGAATTTCATTATTTGAGGTGGACATTTTGGCGACCCAGATAGGACCTGAAGCAGGCTTTCAGGGATTGCCACTACTTCATCAATAGTTGGAGCCTTGGTACCAGCACAAACGACTTGTTTACTCGACCTCACTGGGGCTGGCGGGGTCTCTGGTAAGGCCCGTCTTGGGGTCTGAATCCTTCCAGCTTAGTTGAAGATTGAGACACAGTAATAATTTGATAGGGTTGGAACTGAAGCTTTACTGGAAGGTAGGAGTTTCCATTTTTATTCTCTTGAGATTCTGTTGACAGCAGATTTGTGGTTTTCACTTCTCTCTGAGGTTTTACTTATCGCTTTAGAGTTTGCAGCCTTTTCTCTCATTCGAAATGTGGTCAAGGACAAAGTGTCATCTTTAAAACTGGCCACATTCTGAAACTTGGTTCCATTGACAAATTTAAACATTCTTCTTCGTTTTTTTTTTTTTTTTTTGAGACTGAGTCTCACTCTGTCACCCAGGCTGGAGTGCAGTGGCATGATCTCAGCTCGCTGCAACCTCTGCCTCCCGAGTTCAGGCAATTCTCTGCCTCAGCCTCCCAGGTAGCTGGGATTAGAGGCACCTGCCACCATGCCCTGCTAATTTTTTGTATTTTTAGTAGAGATGGGGTTTCACCATCTTGGCCAAGCTGGTCTTGAACTCCAGACCTTGTGATCCAGCCACCTTGGCCTCCCAAAGTGCTGGGATTACAGGCGTGAGCAACCGCGCCCGGCCACTTTCTTCTTTAGTGACCAGAATTCCTCCCCTTAGGCATTTTTGGTCCTTCAGAAGGAAAATCTAAATTATGGGCACTTGTACTTCTAAAGGAGACATCCATCTGCAGAAACAGCAGCTGGATTCATGTACAATACTTATGGTGCCACCTTCTGTCAATATCTAGAAACATGGTCTCACTTAACCCATGAAGACCCCAGACTACAATAGCTAAAATGGGGTGCCTTTAAAATACCTGAATTAGTTTGTGCACTCAATAGGAAAAAGCTGCATCTGAAATTTAAAAACTGAAAGAGCTACTTTTCAACGATACTTAGAAGCTCCTAAAAGAAGTTCTGATGGTCATTTCTTCACAAGAAGAAAACAAAAGATTATCTGAAACTATTTCGCTTTTTGTTTGTTTTAAGACAGAGTCTCGCTCTGTTATCCAGGCTGGAGTGCATTGGCGCCATCTTGGCTCACTGCAACCTCCGCCTCCTGGGTTCAAACGATTCTTTTGACCTGGGATTACAGGCGCCCCCCACCTTGCCTGGCTAGTTTTTTTTTTTCTTTTTTTTTTTTGAGACAGAGTTTCGTTCTTATTGCCAAGGCTAGAGTGCAATGGCGCAATCTCAGCTCCTTGCAACCTCTGCCTCCTGGGTTCAAGCGATTCTCCTGCCTCAGCCTCCCAGTAGCTGGGATTACAGACACCCGCCACCATGCCTGGCTAATTTTTTGTGTTTTTGGTAGAGACTGGGTTTCACCATGTTAGCCAGGCTGATCTCGAACTCCTGACCTCAAGTGATCCACCTGCTTCAGCCTCCCAAACTGCTGAGATTGCAGGCGTGAGCTACCACGCCCGGCTGTATCTCTCACTGTTTTACTGCTCCTAAGAAAACCAAATTCATGGTATTCTGAAGACCAGAGATGATTCAACAGGCAACAGCAGTTATAGAAATTGGTAACTTGACTGAGGTCTCATTTTTACCACCCTGCGATGCCATCCCATTTTGGCTTTTGGCTTTCTTCACTGAAGGAATTCACAGAGATTCCTCACTGAGAGGTATCCTTCCCTGATATAATTTGGATATTTGTCCTCACCCAAATCTGACATTGAAATATAATCCCTGACATTGGAGGTGGGGCCTGGTGGGAGGTGGTTGGCTCACGGTGGTGGATTTCTCGTGAATGGCTTAGCACCCTCCCTTTGGTGCTGTCCTCACGATAGTGAGTTGAGTTCTCATGAGATCTGGTCGTTTAAAAGTGTGTGGCACCTCACCTGCCACTCTCTCCCTCTCTCTCTCTTGCTCCTGCTTTCCCTTTGTGACATGCGCTCTCCTCCTTTACCTTTTGCCCTGATTGTCAGCTTCCTAAGGCCTCCCTAGAAGCTGAGCAGAAGCCAGGACCTTGCTTCCTGTAAAGCCTGCAGAACCATGTGCCAATTAAGCTTCTTTTCTTATACATTACCCAATCTCAGGAATTTCTTATTTTTATTTATGTATGTATGTATGTTCATGCAAGATAGGTTCTTACTCTGTCACCCAGGCTAGAGTGCAGTGGCATGATCATGGCTCACTGCAGCCTTCTCCTCCCAAGGCTCAAGTGATTCTCCCACCTCAGCCTCCCGAGTGGCTGAG